>NC_083403.1:85420899-86797565 GCF_020745735.1 Hemiscyllium ocellatum | reverse complement strand
GCTTTCCTAAAGGCGATACTTTAAATGCTGAATGCAAGTTGTTTGATTAGATTACTTACAGTGTGGAAACAGGCCTGTTGGCCCAACAAGTCCACACCGACCCGCCGAAGCGCCACCCACCCAGACCCATTCCCCTACATTCACCCCTTCATCTAACACAATGGGCAATTTAGCATGGTCAATTCACCTAAGCTGCACATTTTTGGACTGTGGGGGAAAACCGGAGCACCCGGAGGAATCCCCCGCAGACACAAGAAGAATGTGCGAACTCCACACAGTTAGTTGCCTGAGGTGGGAATTGAACCTGTTTGTCATTTTTATAAATGACCTGGAGGATGGGCTAGAAGGTTGGGTGAGCAAGTTTGCAGATGATACGAAAGTTGGTGGAGTTGTTGACAGTGAGGAAGGATGTGGCAGGTTACGGCGGGATATAGATAAGCTGCAGAGCTGGGCAGAAAGGTGGCAAATGGAGTTCAATGTCGCTAAGAGTGAAGTGATTCACTTTGGTAAGAGTAACAAGAAGGTGGAGTACTGGGCTAATGGTCGGATACTTGGTAGTGTGGATGAGCAGAGGGATCTTAGTGTCCATGTGCACAGATCTCTGAAAGTTGCCACCCAGGTAAATAGTGCTGTGAAGAAGGCATATGGTGTACTGGCTTTTATTGGTAGAGGAATTGAGTTCCGGAGTCCTGAGGTCATGTTGCAGTTGTATAAGACTCTGGTGCGGCCGCATCTGGAGTATTGTGTGCAGTTTTGGTCGCCATACTATAGGAAGGATGTGGAGGCACTGGAACGGGTGCAGAGGAGGTTTACCAGGATGTTACCTGGTATGGTAGGAAGATCGTATGAGGAAAGGCTGAGGCACTTGGGGCTGTTTCCATTGGAGAAAAGAAGGTTTAGGGGTGATTTGATAGAGGTGTACAAGATGATTAGGGGTTTAGATAGAGTTGACCATGAGAACCTTGGAGTCAGATATTACGAGGAGGCATAGCTTTAAATTAGGGGGTGGTAAGTATAGGACAGATGTTAGGGGTAGATTCTTTACTCAGCGAGTCGTGAGTTCATGGAATGCCCTGCCAGTAACAGTGGTGGACTCTCCCTCTTTATGGACATTTAAACGGGCATTGGATAGGCATATGGAGGAAAGTGAGCTAGTGTAGACTTGGATCGGTGCAACATCGAGGGCCGAAGAGCCTGTAGTGCGCTGTATTTTTCTATGTTCTATGTTCTATGTAACCCGGGTCTCTGGCGCTGTGAGGCAGCAGTGCTTGCCACCGTGCCACCCACTTCATGGTTTGGAGTAAACCATCATAATGTAGTGTGAAATTTCCTCTGACATGATGTAGCTATCTCATAGAAATAAATTGTAGAAGAGAGGCCAGGTAAATGATTGAAAAGTCAGACTGTACTAATATTGTCTATCAAGCTTGTCATTCTACAATTCTGAAAATATTTCTTAGCATAAAACCTATTGATGTAAATAGTGCAACTATTTGTATCAAATATTGTTTAATAGTCAAGTAGTTAATACAGCAAAAAATTGAAGAAAATTCAGTTTATTAAATTTGAATGTGCAATGTAGTGAGAAAGGTAAAATTAAAGTATATGAATATTAAAATAAACATTGAGCCTCTGTCCAATTATTACATATTAGATATAAATATATATTATATAGTTGCACAAAAATTGCAGAATAAAAGATAATTTGTGGTCCAAACATTAATTTTATGTCACAATATATAAGTTGTCATGCTGTACCTTTTATACAATGAACAATGCACCATTTCAAAGGTGGAAAATTGAATCGCTGTTCAAGGGTAGTACACATATTTGAAGGGTTGTCTTTGAAGTCATTGGTCATGAGAGTCACTTGTTAATAAAAATCCAATTACTGGAACATAAATCAATTTGCAATATATGAATATTTAAGCCACTGGGTGTTGTGATGTAACACAGTATTTTAATATAAACAGATTGTTTCAGACAAAGAAAACCTTTTAAAATACAAAGATGTGCTTGAGTTATACAGAACGTTGACCAGACCTATCCTGACTACTGCATTCAGTTTTGGGAACTTCAGTTCAGGTAAAATATATTGTCCTTAAAGGGGGCATGTGAAAATTCACCAACCTGATACCGGACATCAAAGATTACATGATGAGTGCAAGGTTGTGTAACAGTCATAGAGTCATGAAGAACTTCAGCACAAAGGAAGGCCCTTCAGCCCAATGCATCTATGCCAGTCAGAAATAACCGCTTAACTATTATAATCCCATTTTTCTGCACTTGGCTCATTGTCTTGTATGCTTTGGAATTGAAGGTGCACATTTCAATGCTTCTTAAGTGTAATGAGGGTTTCTGCTTCCACCAGTTGTACAAGCAGTGAGTTCCAGATTCCCATTAATCTCTGGCTGGAAAAAGGTTTTCCTTGCATCTCCTGTAAACTTTTTGCCCCTTACCTTAAATGTATGCCACTTGGACATTGATCTCTCCATGAAAGCAAAATATTTCTTCCTATTATCCTATCTATGCTCCTCATAATTTTATATCTCTCTTAACCTTGGTTTTGTAATGATTTTAAGAGTAATTTTGTTGTGGCCTTTAATATGGTAAAAGATTTTGATTATTTGGATGTAAGTGAACAATTTTCTCTGGTGAGAGTATTCAAAAAAAGGGAACTAATCTTAAGATTAGAGCCAGTGTATTTAGAAATGAGGAAGCACTTTTTCCCCACACAAAGCATGCTATCAATCTCAACTCATTCTCTCAAAAAGCTGAGAATGATGGGAAAAAAATGCAATGGAAGACCCAAATTCTCTTTGAGAAGGAGAGAAGCAAAGACCATCAGTTGAGGTCTATGATCAAATTCCAACTGCTTTAGAGGTGTAATTGTGTCTCTAAAAGATTGATTACAAAATATCTGTAAGGTAACTGTGTGAGGGAGCAGAGTTTGGAGTGGATGTAATGACTGAGGGGTAGGGTGCCATGTGTTTGAATGGTTAGTATGCCAGTTAGGTAAGAGAGTAGGGTGGTAAGTGGGGAAGATATAAAAGTGGTAGGTAGGTGTGAGAATGGGCAGGTTCAGGGCATTGTGTTGGTGGTTGCCATTGGTGCATTTAATTGGGTCTTAGGGTTTTGTTATCAAGACTGGGGTTGTGTGTTAGGTAATGGTCAGATACTTGGTGGATTATGTTGGTGTTGGGAGGGAAGCAGTTGATTTGCCTAGGATGTGTGAAGGTTTCAAGTGACGGGCCTAGGATTTGGGTGTAGGGGTCAGTTCAAGTGTCAAAAATATATTGGGGTCAAGTCAGGTGTTCGTGTAGCATTAGTGACTGTGGGTGTAGTGTTGTGATGAAAATAGTGACGACTTTGGTCTTAATTTCTCTAAATTTTCTAGACCAATTATTAAAGTTAATAAGTCAGAATACTCAGTGGTAGGGACTTTCACATAGGGTTCCAGATGCCTGATAATCTTCTAATGCAAGCTTAAACATCTAAGGCAATTGTCAGTAGTCAGTGCAGTAAGACTTTCCAGGGATCCCATAGTTTGTCTGTTGGAGTAAGTCCTGTCTTTGACCATCTGGAGACAGGATGTTCTGAGCCATTTTAATTTCATTGCACGAGTAAAAGCTGAAAATGTTAGGATTTTTCCTGGTGCATGTTTGCTCTGCCTGTTTCATTTTTTCCAAACGCAAGAAGATGTGATATACCTTTGGCACAGGTATTAGTAGGATTGTCCCAGGGGACAGATCTCTCTGTTATTTGGTCAGCAGCAACTCCTCGTCCTGCTTTTGAATTTCCTAGCTGTGGTTTAGTGTCACCTTCGTCCTTTGCCACACTGCTAGGAGCTAACAGGGTCACTTGAGGCAGCATACCCTCAGGGAAGCCAAGTCCCCCATCACTCGTACTTTCTTGCCCCTTTGCTGGGAAAAGTAAGTTAAGTTACTGACTGACAATGATTGCCTGGCAGCATGAGACTCCAGACTGGATATTGAACTCCGGCTTTTGGAGTAGGGGTTTATCAACTGCATCAGACCACGGATCTCAACCACCAATTTTAGACACTCAGAGACCTGCATGACTCCAGGGAATGATGAGCATCGCATTAAAAAGAAACTTTATTCTCAATATCTCTGAATCAAAACAATCCACATGCTATTTAACATTATATTAACAGAATATATCATGTACGTGTTACATAAATTTGTGCCTGATGGGATCACAAAGAAAAGCTAATTATATCTTGGTTAAGAAGTTCATACGATTTTCATGTGTGTAAAATTTCCAATTTTTTTTACAGTTTCAGAGTGGATTCTTTAAACTGTTAAGCTCCTGGTTGAGGAGGGATTAACTGTCTCACCTTGGTTACTCACCCACCCCTGTCAGTCACACCAAAAAAAATCCCTTTCCTTGTGGATACCTTTCCCCAGACCCAAATAATCTTGAGCTTTAAAATGGCCCAATTTCACCACACTTTCTCAACAAGTAGAGTGAGTGGATTAGTTATGAAACGTGAGAAGGAATATTAATGTAACACATATAGATTAGATATGAGAGGTAATTCCAAAATACGATAAAAATTAAAAGCATTACATAGCAAAGTTGTTTGAAGAGTGGAACATTATGGTTGTTACAGTGAATGTTGTTGAAGAGAGAGATTTCAAGCTTTGGCTTTGTAGGTTGATTGAAACACTTTTGTCTAGGTTCCTTTTGACTGTGGCTGCCTGACAGTGATTGAAGTGAGGAAGAATCTTTTCCCTTTTCTGTGCCTGCTGTGTAGGAGTATTTAATTGGCTGTTCTTAAACCTGTAATACTCTCAGCACTCTAGTCGACATATGAGGAAGTCACACCAACACACCCTAACCAAGGTGAACTTTTAACCCCATCTCTATTTTTGAAAGGAAGGTAAAGGGGGAAAATGCAAATATGTCTCTTATTCAAATTACTGTTTTATTTACCAGAACATTCACAGTGTGAGAAATCCCCCAGGAGATTACATGTCTCTTAATGTCATCCATTTCTCCCGTTGAAGCTTTTTTGACACATTATCAGCTGTAACATTCTGAAACTTCTCTCTCTCTCAGCAGGCACTAAATTTACATCTGCATTCAACATTTGGCTACATGTACTTTTAAACAGAAGCACACATATTGTAATTAAAGTTTGAAATCTCTATAGGTGACTTAGGTTTATAGAGTCATAGAAACGTACAGCATGGAAACAGACCCTTCGGTCCAACCCGTCCATGCCGACCAGATATCCCAACCCAATCTAGTCCCACCTGCCAGCACCTGGCCCATACCCCTCCAAACCCTTCCTATTCATATACCCACCAAATGCCTCTTAAATGTTGCAATTGTACCAGCCTCCACCACATCCTCTGGCAGCTCATTCCATACATATACCACCCTCTGCGTGATAAAGTTGCCCCTTAGGTCTCTTTCCCCTCTCACCCTAAACCTATGCCTTCTAGTTCTGGACTCCCCAACCCCAGGGAAAAGACTTTGCCTATTTACCCTAACCATGCCCCTCATAATTTTGTGAACCCCGATAACGTCACCCCTCAGCCTCCGACGCTCAAGGGAAAACAGCCCCAGCCTGTTCAGTCTCTCCCTGTAGCTCAGATCGTCCAACCCTGGCAACATCTTTGTAAACCTTTTCTGAACCCTTTCAAGTTTCACAATATCTTTCCGATAGGAAGGAGACCAGAATTGCACGCAATATTCCAACAGTGATCTAACAATGTCCTGTACAGCCGCAACATGACCTCCCAAATCCTGTACTCAATACTCTGACCAATGAAGGAAAGCATATCAAACGCCTTCTTCACGATCCTATCTACCTGCGACTCCACTTTCAAGGAGCTATGAGCCTGCACTCCAAGGTCTCTTTGTTCAGAAACACTCCCTAGGACCTTACCATTAACTGTAATAGTCCTGCTAAGATTGGCTTTCCCAAAATGCAGCATCTCGCATTTATCTGAATTAAACTCCATCTGCCACTTCTCAGTCCATTGGACCATCTGGTCCAGATCTTGTTGTAATCTGAGGTAACCCTCTTCACTGACCACTACCCCTCCAATTTTGGTGTCATCTGCAAACTTACTAATTGTACCTCTTATGCTCACATCCAAATCATTTGTGTAAATGATAAAAAGTAGAGGGCCCAGCACCGATCTCGTGGCACTCCACTGGTCACAGGCCTCCAGTCTGAAAAAACAACCCTCCACCACCACCCTCTGTCTTCTACCTTTGAGCCAGTTCTGTATCCAAATGGCTAGTTTTCCCTGTATTCCATGAGATCTAACCTTGCTAATCAGTCTCCCATGGGAACCTTGTTGAACACCTTACTAAAGTCCATATAGATCACATCTACTATTCTGCCCTCATCAACCCTCTTTGTTACATCCTCAAAAAATGCAATCAAGTTTGTGAGACATGATTTCCCATGAACAAAACCATGTTGACTATCCCTAATCAGTCCTTGCTTTTCCAAATACATGTACATCCTGTCCCTCAGGATTCCTTCCAATAATTTGACCACCACTGAGGTCAGGTTCACCAGTCTATAGTTCCCTGGCTTGTCTTTACCACCCTTTTTAAACAGTGGCACCACGTTTGCCAACCTCCAGTCTTCTGGCACCTCACCTGTGACTATCGATGATACAAATATCTCAGCAAGAGGCCCAGCAATCACTTCTCTAGCTTCCCACAGAGTTCTTGAGTACACCTGATCAGGTCCTGGGGATTTATCCACTTTTAACCACTTTTACCCATTTCAAGACATCCAGCACTTCCCCCTCTGCAATCTGGACATTTTGCAAGATGTCACCATCTATTTCCCTACACTCTATATCTTCCATATCCTTTTCCATAGTAAATACTGATGCAAAATATTCATTTCGTATCTCCCCCATTTTCTGTGGCTCCCTACAAAGGCCACTTTCCTGATCTTTGAGGGGCCCCATTCTCTCCCTAATTACCCTTTTGTTCTTAATATATTTGGAAAAACCCTTTGGATTCTCCTTAATTCTATTTGCCAATGCTATCTCATGTCTCCTTTTTGCCCTCCTGACTTCCCTCTTATGTATACTCCTACTTCCTTTATATTCTTCTAAGGATTCACTTGATCTATCCTGTCTATACCTGATATGGTGAACCACTTCTCACAGCTGGATAAATACCCAATCCCTTGCATAGAGGTCTTGCAATACTGGTGGGAGAGGGTGTGATACTATCCTTCATGAAGCTGGACATGATCCATGTGTACCTGCTATAACAGTTATATCAGAATTCCCAGAAGTATGCTCCAGTTAACACTCATAATGGTTTGTACCAATATAAGAGACTGCCATTTGGGATATTAGTGAGTTTTGATTAGCTTACAGATTGACCAAGGAACACCAAAGACTAAAACACTTAGTAGAAGACTCATGCCACTCCGTCCACTCCACCCAAGAATTCCTGAACACCATCAAAGCCACCAAGATAGAAGAGAATGAAATAATAGTCTCCTTTGACATAACAGCCCTGTTCACATCCATCAACATCAGCCTGGCCAAGGAAACACTGACTACACTATTAGAAAAACCAAAGACACACATACCAAACATCGCCACCTTCATCAGCAAGGACAAATATCGTCAAGCTAGTGGACCTATGCCTTACCACCCACTTCACCTTCAACAACAAAACTTATAGACAAACCAACAGAACACTGATGGGATCTCCGATATCAGGGTTCTTAGCAGAGGCAGTAATACAGTTCTGCTAACCATCCAACCCAAACCTTGCGTCCACTTCGTGGATGACACCTTTGTCATCACTAAATGAAACAAATTAGAGGAAAGCTTCAAGACTATCAATAATAGCCTTACTGGCATAAAAATTCACTAAACAGGAGGAAAGCAACAACAAACTGCCATACCTAGAGATCGCTGTACTGCGAACAGCCAATGGGGAACTTCACATCAGCATCTACAGGAAAATGACATATACTGATCAAATACTGAACTACAGAAGCAATCATCCAAAAGCCCACAAATGGAGCTGCATTAATACATTATTTCAATAAGCCACCACACACTGTAACACAGAGGAACTACACAAAGCAGAGGAAAATCACCTATACGGTGTATTAAAAAAGAACAGGTACCCAATGAACACAGTCTGCCGTTTTCTCAGCAACAAACCCAAACCAGCAGACAAAACGCATCTAGAAACCTTAGCTACTCTCCCCTACATCAAAGATATCTCAGAAATGACTGCCAGACTACTCAGACCTCTTAGTTACATGGCAGCCCACAAACCCACCAACACACTAAAACAGCAGCTAATGAACTTGAAAGATTCTATACAGACAACAAGCAAAGCTAATGTAGTCATGATTTGGAGATGCCGGTGTTGGACTGGGGTGTACAAAGTTAAAAATCACACAACACCAACTAATGTAATTTACAAAATACTTGCAAGAACTGTAACACTACATTGGACAAACAGGCAGAAAACTAGCCATCAAGATATATGAACATCAACTAGCCACAAAAAGACATGACCCACTTCACTCTTTATATACAGATGAGGAAGGACAGCACTTTGGGTCAACATATCCATCGCAGGACAAGCCAAACAGAAACACACATGAGAATTCCGAGAAGCATGGCACTCCAACTGGAAGTCTATCAACAAACACATTGACTTGGATCCCATTTATCACACCCTGAGAAAAAGAACAGGGAATGACATCACCAACCCAAGGAAAGCTAAACACAAATAAAAAATGGGCCATACCACCAATGCTTCACTGGAGGCTCACTGATGATGTGACCTAGTATGGTGACAAAACATTTGAAAATGAACTGTCCAGCTCAGTCAGCAAACTAACATCCATCTGGGATATCAGTAGCCTGTGCCATTTTTCAGCAGACGATGGTGAACATTTTACAATGTCTACCCCAGGTTGTCATTTATCTGGATGATCTGCTAATAATAGGGAAAAAGAATAATTAATGCTTAGAGAACTTGGACATAGTCCTTAGATTTTCTGCAAGGTGAGTATATACCTTAGGAGGGAACAATGTGTGTTCTGGGAGCCCTAAACTTGGGCTACAAAGTCAACAAGATTGTTTTACACCTGTTGGAGGTTAAAGTGAGGGTAATCAAAGGTGTCCTGGCTCCCACGTCTGTACTGGAGCATAGGTCTTTCCTTGGGCTGGTGAATTATTATGGAAAATTCATACTTAACCTGGCTTCCAACCTAGCAACCTTGCACCTGCTATTGAAAAAGAATCAGCTTTGGAAACGATCTCGGAGCCAAATGTATCCTTTTAGGGAAGTGAAGAAGTAGCTATCATGGCCTAAGGTGTTGGCACACCATGATCCCAAGCAAGATCTGGTCCTGACATGCTGTATAGTGCTGTATTGGATATTGGTGGCTCACAAATGGCCCAATGGAGAGGAAAGCCCAATAATAAATGCTTCTTGGACTTTGGCTGATGCAGAACACAAATATACCCAGATAGAGAAGGAAGATTTTGCAGTCATCTTTGATGTGAGAAAGTTCCATCAATATCTTTATGGATGTAAATTTGTAATAGTAATAGACCACAAGCTCGGGCTAGACCCACTCAAAGAGCAAAAGGCTGTGCTGCTCATAGCTTCAAGTCACATTCAGCAGGGACTTTCATTCTAAGTGAGTACAACTACAAATTGGAACATCGTCCGAGAGGCCAAGTGGTAAAAGCAGGTGCCTTGTGCTGATGGTGCTGACACTGGAAGAGAACTTCCTGGTTTTAAACATTCTGGACACCCTTTTGGTCACCACTGACAATATCAGGGTGTGGATGCAAAACGATCTGGATCTGGCAAAATTAAAACAGCTGGTGGTGATTAGATTAACAAAAGGGCCATCACAACTGGAACTGAAACCTTTCTGGATGTGGCGAGACCAGATCACTGTAAAGAATCAAGGTTTATTATGGGGAGGAAGAGTGATTATCCAGAGCAAATGTCACCATCAGATACTGGTTGAACTCCACTGGTGGTGTCCAAAATTAAGATGTTGGTGAGAAGTTACGTCGGGTGACCAGGATTGGATGCAGTGTTAGTGGGGCATTGAGTAAAAAGTGAGGTCTGCAGATGCTGGAGATCAGAGCTGAAAATGTGTTGCTGGTTAAAGCGCAGCAGGTCAGGCAGCATCCAAGGAACAGGAAATTCGACGTTTCGGGCATAAGCCCTTCATTAGTGGGGCATTGCCCAATGTTCCAACAGGATAAAAGCTATTGCCAGCAGCTTCCCACCATTGTGGGAATGGCTGTGTAAATCCTAAATTTGGTTACATATTGATTATGCCAGCCCTTTTATGGGCCCAATGTTCTTAGTCATTGTAGATGCCTACGTAAAGTGGTTGAATGTGTATAGAGTTCATTCAACAAACACAGGGATGACAACAGAAAAAACTGCAAGCATCTTTTGTAATACACTGATTCCCAAAAGTCTTGGCCATAGACAACAAGCCATCATTTACCAGCAGGGAATTTCAGTATTTCCTAAAGTCAAATAATATTTGTCATATAAGGAGAGCTCCATACCATCGCCCACTGTCAAATGGCCTTACAGAAACAGCAGTCCAAATTATTAAGGCAGGCTGAAAGAAACGGCTAATATCTTCACTCAATACCAAACTGGCCCAGTTTTGTTTGATTATAGGACCACCCCTCATGCAACCAAAGGGATGAAGGAAAGCTCAAGGAGATTTGCTAATCGGGAGAAGAGTCCATGTTAGGTTAAATCTGATCTCCCCAGTCCTGGGGTAGAGAGGGTGAATCAGCATCAGGAATACCAAAACCGGGCTTGAGACTCCCCTAAGTGAGAGAGACAGTTTACTTCAGGGGATGCAGCCACGGAACTGGCCCTGTATGGATAAGAGGCATGGTCAATTGGGTGGCACGGTGGCTCAGTGGTTAGCACTGCTGCCTCATAGCACCAGGAGCCCAGGTTCGATTTCAGCCTTGGATGACTGTCTGTGTGGAGTTTTCCCATTCTCCCCATATCTGTGTGCGTTTCCTCCGGGTGCTCTGGTTTCTTCCCACAGTCCAAAATTGTGCAGGTCAGGTGAATTGGCCATGCTAAATTGCCCGTAGTGTTAGGTGCATTAGTCAGAGGGAAATGGGTCTGGTGGGTTACTCTTCGAGAGGGTCGGTATGGACTGGTTGGGCCGAAGAGCCTGTTTCCGCACTGTAGGGAATCTAATCTAATCTAAAGGTCTGGTCGGTTAGCCAGTCCTGAACAAGCACGTGGACCACATGAAAGATGAAAACCCGCCTAAAGGGCAGGAGCAAAAACATACCTGGCACTTCAGAACAGCTGGAAAGGCTGGCAGAACCAGTGGGTTCTCCCCATAGATGGACACAACAGATGTCGCAGCCTCAACACCTTTACTGCCTGAAGAAGAGGATGAATTTCTTCTGAAGTGCTCTGGGCTAAGAGGCTGGTACGCTCTGGCATCCGAGGCTGAGTTGGAGGAACCAGACCCGATACAAAACTGCTAAAGAAAGGCTACAAGAAAAAGAACAAGCCTAAGATGGGGAGGAATGTAGTCATTGTAATAAGGTTAGCCAGGTGGGCATCATAGAATATGGACTCCCTGATTGGGGCTATTAACCTGATCTAATCAGGGAGCCCTGGTTGACAGATATAAACAGGAATGTTTCACACAGCATTGCCTTTTGTGAAGGGCACTGCTTGTCATTGGCCACTCGGGTGTTTTCCTTTCTTCCTGGTGGTGGAAATGGAATAAAGATTCATACACCCTTGTGTCTCACACCCACACACACACACAACATGGGTGCTGGGGGACAAAAAAGCACTACCGCAGTTAGGCGGTAGTGTGGGAGGTAAGAGGAAAAAAAGAAACAAAAACAATCGGAGTGTCAGAGGTGCTGTTCACTCTGAGAGCTGGCTCTTGAGGGAGCTGGATCAGTGTGCGTGTGTGCATATAAGGACTCTCCTCCTTGAAGGCGTCAGAGGGACTATCCCTGGACCAGCTGCCCCACAAAGAAGAAAAAAATAAACAGGAATGTTAGAGATTCTGTTCACAATAAGAGCTGGCACTGAGGAAGCCAGACCAGTGTCAAGTCCTATGTACTTGTCAATAAATGGTGACTTGGTGACAGAACACTAGCTTCTGTGGAGTTGTTTCAGTTACAACAAGGAGTTAGTGATAGTCCTAGACAAACTACTTGGATAAAAACCCAAAAGAGGTTATCTGAAGCTGAGAACATTTAAACATATGTTCATAATAGCTCCAGGAAGAATTTCAGATTTTCCATACTGGGTCAAATTAGACACATTGACATAGTAGAAAAAAGGATTTTTTGGTGTGAGTACTGCTCAATGTGTGCTTTTGGTTACTGTACAGAAGTCTTTTAGGATCTGTAAATGCATATTTTTGGGGTTATATTTCACTGCATATGTTTTGTAATGGCACGTTTGCAATAAGTAAATCTTCTGCCTATTTTATCTTTCCTTTTGCTTAATGAACTTCTGTCTTATAGTTCAAAACAAATCTGCGACATTGCATATTCATGTTTCAATGAGAGACTTTGCTAAAACCTAAACAAAACAAAATATGAATTCTCAAGCCAGATTTTGTCTGAGATTTGACTTGTTAATAACATCAGCTGGAATCATAATATAAAGGAGATAAGGAAGATAATAAAACCAAGTTATATAAAGCAACCCTATGACTCAAATTATCAAAATGTAATTCTAAACATTATATGTGTACCTGAATAAAAAACCTTATCTGTCATATTGATGTCAAGGAATACAATATATACACAAATCATAATTTGCACATTCAATTTTCTACAATGCTATTATAAGGGTTTCCATTCATGTTTGCCCTTACAATAGTTCTTGGACTTAAGAATTTAAAAGGACAAATTGCACACAATTGAAAACAATTGCGGGTGGCACGGTGGCTCAGTGGTTAGCACTGCTGCCTCACAGCTCCAGGGTGGCAGGTTTGAATCCACCTTGGGTGACTCTCTGTGTGGAGTTTGCACATTCTCCCTGTATCTACGTGGGTTTCCTCCCACAGTCCAAAAATGTGCAGGTCAGGTGATTTGGCCATGCTAAATTTTCCCATAGTGTTTGGTGCATCATTCAGAGGGAAATGGGTCTGGGTGGGTTACTCTTTGGAGGATCGGTGTGGACTGGTTGGGCCGAAGGGCCTGTTTCCACACTGTAGGGAATCTAATCTAAAAAATGTGCTGGAGAACACATCAGGTCAGACAGCATCTGTGGAGAGAAAGCAAGCTAACATTTCAAATCTAGATGACTCTTCATCAGAGCTGAATTGAAATGTGGAGGGGACAGAATTTATGCAGTAGGTACGGGGAGGGATGGGGGCTGTTTGGAGTCCTGGGGCAGAAAGGGAGTTGCACTTCTTTAATTCTGAAGTTGCCATGCGAACGGCAGTGGTGTTGGTGATCGAGGAATGACTAGTGTGTCCCAGAGTTAACAATCCCTCCAAATTGACACGGAGGAGTGAGGCAAAGATGTGTTTGGTGGTGTTCTACTGGAGTTGTCTCAAATGGCAGAGAATGGTCCTTTGAATGTAAAGGCTGGTGAGGTGAAAAGTGAGACCAGGGATTGTTATATTCTCTGTCACCATGTCCTCTCTCCCCTTTCCCCACCTCAGTGGGACTGTCTGTTCTTTCCAGTCTGGCAGTCAGACACACCATTGTTCTGCCTATCATACATTCCAATCACTTAATTTGAACTATCAATATCCTATCTTCCCCAGCACTCCAACTATCCCCCATCCCACCTCCCACCTCCCACCTCCCACCTCCCACCTACAGGTAGTTCTTCTAAGATGCATATTTCATCAGTGCGAACTGGCTATAACTTGATTGATGAATTGTGGATGTTGTTTGCATAATGCAAACTTTCTGCTGAATAGGTATAATGGGTTTTGCATAGTGTGATCTTCTACAGCATGATTTTTATAGTGGTTTCCCATAACTTGATTTTCTATAACGCGAGGTTGCAACGGCACACAACGATTGCGTTATAGCAGAATAACCCGTATTACGCTTCACGTCAGCCCTGATGAAGTGTCAGATGGAGTCAAAATATTAGCTTGGTTTCTCATCATGGATGCTGTGATCTTCAGCATTTTTTTGTTTTTAGTATAGATTCCAGCATCTGCAATAATTTGCCCCTGAAATGCACACAATGTTTGGCTCATCCTCAGCTTTGTTTATTTATTGAACTCACCAACCTTGGGTGACTGTCTGTGTAGAGTTTGCACATTCTCCTGTGACTTTTCCAGAACTTTACCCTAAACCCACAATTCAAGCTCCCGATTCAGGGTTGACTGAAATTTACACAAATTATTACACTTCAAACTCCTCCATAATTTGACTGAAACTTAAAACTCCACCAGTACAAACTGCTCTCTAGTGTGAATGAAACTTACAATAAACCACACAGCTAATTGGTGCCATTTTGACTGTAGATCTGGATCTAGAGTTGACAGGTCTCTATTCTTCTTCTCCTAATGGTACTAACCATACTTTGGTGCTGTCCTCCTTTTATGATGATCCATATCACAAATAAACCTCCTGCTGTCATACCCTGTAATTCTTTGTTTATTCCATGCTCTGTTTTAGACAGAATTAGTTAGACATAATGTTGTTTCCATAACAGAAAACATTACAATCCCTACCCTACTTCAGTGGTATCTAACTCCAGGATTGATGGATATGTGAATATTCCTTCTGTTACTTTGTTCATAAGAATATATCTTCCAGCTTGGTACTGCATTAGCTGGTGACAGTTTCCTTAACCATCGTTTGTGATGGTATTAATTCCTCTCTTTAAATGAGCCAGAGTTCAGCTGGACCGTACTTGTGTGAGAATACAAATAATACATATATCAATAATACCTACATACCTATGTAGATCACCTCTGTAGGTTGTGTTGAGGTTGAGCTATTCATACTTTACAGTTCAAAGTCGTGTCCATAGGTTAAGAACTTTTAGATTTTATGATTTTACAGTTCAGGGGAGCTCATATCCTTCAGCATTTTAGGGTTTAAACGATAAAATCTGCATGATGTTCGGGTGCTTTGTCAACTGGAAAATATGGAAGAGGGTATACAATATGTAAGGTTTGCAAATCTGCACTCTATTGAATATACTTCTGGTGCCCTCAATCTTGCCCAAAGGATACCCTTACCTTAAGGAGAGCAAAACTGTAACAGGACTTTAGGTATGATCTCACAAAGGCTATACATTTTTGAAGTGAACCTTCTTTCCTCTTATATTTCAAACCTTTTGTAATAATGGTTAATGTACAATTTGCTTCTTTGACAGATCCCAGTACCTGCATGTAAATTTTAAGTGACGCAGTTGGAAATATGATGTGCAGAGGAAAACAGATGATGCACTAGTAGCATTCTCTTTTAGAATGTAAGCATGTGTAGCTATGTGACAATCTTAAAGAGACTGCATAGTGCAAGAAATGGGCTGAATACAGCAAAGGAAAATAAAAAGGAACGTTGTCCAGGTTCCTCTTTCCCATTGCAGAGTGCTAAATCTAATGTAGCAGATGTCGAGATGGCTCTGCAATGTACTAATCTTGAAAACTACCTTGAATACATTTCATTTACTAATATTTCATGGCGTTTTACTGCAAATTTAGTTTGACCAGGCTATATGAAGATGGACGTTCACCTGCAATTAGTATATTACCTTGTTGTGTACATTACTTATTTCCTGATTTACAGTCTGCCAAAAATGCTAATTACAGAACAACCTCAATTATCCGAATGAGACGAGTGGAGAGTATTTTGATCGGATAACTGAGAGTTCAGATAACGGATTGTTCAGATAATTGATAGCATTTTTACGGGACCTTGAGATCTTGTTTGGATAATCCAATATTCAGATAATTATGTTTGGATAATCAAGGTTGTTCTGTACTCTTGTGGGGGGCTATAAACCACTATCTCTAGTGTTATATACCTTTTATTGATTCCTAGCTCCACACAAAATTATTCCAGACATTAATTTACCAATTAAGGTTATTCCTTTCTGCCATATCATTCCATCCTTTAGATTAGATTACTTACAGTGTGGAAACAGGCCCTTCAGCCCAACAAGTCCACACCGACCCACCAAAGCGCAACCTACATTTATCCCTTCACCTAGCACTGCAGGCAATTTAGCATGGCCAATTCACCTAACCTGCACATTTTTGGTCTGTGGGAGGAAACCGGAGCACCTGGAGGAAACCCACGCAGACACGGGGAGAATGTGCAAACTCCACACAGTCAGTCGCCTGAGGCGGAAATTGAACCCGGGTCTCTGGTGCTGTGAGGCAGCAGTGCTAACCACTTGTGCCACCCCTTTAGAATCAGGGATATCAAATCCACCAATACCTCCTTTAGTATTACTGCTTCTAAAAGTCAAGTGCCCTGAAATATTTAAATTTCACTATTTCACTAAATTTCACTCGGCAGCCACATGTCCACCATGGCTATGGTTATTGGATTCAGTTCAAATAGTTAATCCTTATTTTAAAATTCCCTTATCAACTGCAATTTTGCACTGAATTCTCACATCTACGCTATTGTGAGAACAAGATCAAAACATGAAATCACAGAGCCCTACAGCAAGGAGACAGGCCCTTTGGCCTAAACTGGCCCATGCTGACCAAAATGTCCATCCACGCAAACCCTATTTCTCTGCATTTGGCCTATACCCTTCTAAACCTTTCCTATCCATGTATTTGCCCAAATGCCTTTTAAATGTTAATTTACCTGCCTCAACCACTTCCACTGGCAGCTCATTCAACATGCATACCACTCTCTGTGTAAAATAAATTGCCCCTCAGGTTCCCTTTTATTCTTTCTCCTCTAACCTTAAACTGATGCCATCTCGGCCTTGATTCCCTAAACCTGGAAAAAAGACTGAGTCCATGCCTTTCACACATGAATTCAGGACCTTGAATCCTGGCAACATCCTTGTAAGTTTCTTCTGCACTCTTTCCAGTTTAATAACATCCTTCCTATAGCAAGGTGACCAAAATGGAACACAACACTCCGTGTGGTCTCACCAACGTCCTGTACAACTGCATCATAACTTCTCAACTTCCATACTCAATGCCCTAATTGATGAAGGTGAGTGTTTTTAGTCTCGTATGGAAAATTATTTTCTTTTCTAAGAAATCCTTAACTTTATGAAGTTGAGGGTGTTCAAGATTTTACTGCTATTCCATTACCTTTAAATGTTTCTCGCAATCCTCTTTCCTGGATCTTGGACAAACTAAAAGAAGAGTTTGTCAATTGCAAGGCAAAACCTCACTCCCGTCAGGCCTCTAACCTCCTCTCTCCTTCATAATCTTTTTTGTTTCTCTCTCTTTATTATAAGTAAACATAAGTCAGTGGGTCCTTTGAATTTGCTGCTTATTCCTTCCACGTTCCAAATGGGCTATCCTAATTTGCTGTATATGTTGAACTTATTGGTATTTATAATGTGACATTAGATTAGATTAGATTTACAGTGTGGAAACAGGCCCTTCGGCCCAACAAGTCCACACCGACCCGCCGAAGCGAAACCCACCCATACCCCTACATTTACCCCTTACCTAACACTACGGACAATTTAGCATGGCCAATTCACCTGACCCGCACATCTTTGGACTGTGGGAGGAAACCGGAGTACCCGGAGGAAACCCACGCTGACACGGGGAGAACGTGCAAACTCCACACAGTCAGTCGCCTGAGTCGGGAATTGAACCCGGGTCTTCAGGCGCTGTGAGGCAGCAGTGCTAACCACTGTGCCACCGTGCCGCCCATATTGTAATGCCACCCCTTTCTGGGGCTTCTAAGTTGTACAACTCCTGCATCTCTTATACTTTTCTTCTCCTTATTCTTAGATCTCTCTTTTTTTGAAAGCACAATGCTTGAGATTGAAATGCTAATTCCTCATTCCATTGTGTCATCATTTCATTAATGTATATAAAATGCAGTCTGAGATTTGAACATACTTTTAGTTATCATTATAAAATTTATGGTATTGAAATTCCTTTGACAAATATGTTTAAAATAAAGACTCAAATATATTTTAACAGGTCTCAGTGAAGAATCTCAGTGAAGACCTTATTCATACCAACCCTCCTTACTTAATATTGATTGCCTTATTGTACTCAATGCTTGACAGTAACATTTCTACAAAATGTCAGCCATTAATACTTTGAAACATTATTACATAGTTTAACAATCAGTTCCCAGCAAGGCGAATATATGAGCAGTGGAAGTGTATTTTGTATTGCTAAACTAATCATATCAACATTAACAGTCACTGAAAAAATATTTTAGTTATTTTCCATGTATTTTCAGAGATACCTGGAAATTAAGATTGTCCATGCTTTATAAGAATTTTACAGTATGTATATTAAGGTACACTTCAGGCTAATTCAATGTTGTGTATTAAGTACATTTTTTTCATGATGGTAAAATGCTTATGAGCATTACAAGGAGCTCTGATTAAAGGGGAGGCACTGAGATAAAATAATACAAGATCTTAATTATTTCCTGACAAGACTTAAGCCAGAATTCTGTTCTGCACTTTTGTCAGTTCTAACTGGGTCTGTTTGTAAAGGAAGACAGGGCTTGTGAATGGGATAACTTTCCGTGAACTATTTATATGTGCCACTGTTTTGGGAACAGGAAATTCATGCAAACTACGCTCCCATTTCCACACTGGAGAGGACAAAGAGCCTTTATTCTGTATAAATGTAACAAACTTTTTTCTAATTTACCAATTATAGGTGTGTAAAAGTTAGAAAGAGAAACATTCACAATTGATAAAACCATCCAATAGTTAATAGGATGCCTCTACATTTAGTGTGCATGTAATTGTGATTAGCAATACGTTACATTTTTTGGTAACTTTCTTAGCAGTAAAAGAGTTAATACTTTTCCGCAGATTTAAGTGTCTCAATTAATCAATATGTACAATATGTACGTGTAGACAAGTCCCCACGGTCTGGGATCTATCCCAGGTATCTCCGGGAGGCAAGGGAAGAAATAGCTGGGACATGACCACCTTTTTGACTGGAGGCGAGTTTCCAGAGGACTGAAGATCAGCCAAAGTTGTACCCCTGTTCAAAAAAGGAAGTGGGGAATAATCCAATAAAGTTTAGGCTAGTGAGCCTCATGTCTGGTTCTTGGAGAAGATACTGAGGGACAAAATATATGTACATTTGGAAGAAAATGGACTAGTTAGTGAGAAGGTAAAAAATGAGGTCTGCAGATGCTGGAGATCACAGTTGAAAATGTGTTGCTGGTTAAAGCACAGCAGGTCAGGCAGCATCCAAGGAATAGGAAATTCGACGTTTCGGGCATAAGCCCTTTATCAGGAATGAGGAGAGGGTGCCAGGCAGGCTAAGATAAAAGGTAGGGAGGAGGGACTTGGGGGAGGGGCGATGGAGATGTGATAGGTGGAAGGAGGTCAAGGTGAGGGTGATAGGCCGGAGTGGGGTGGGGGCGGAGAGGATAGAAAGAAGATTGCAGGTTAGGAGGGCGGTGCTGAGTTGAGGGAACCGACTGAGACAAGGTGGGGGGAGGGGAAATGAGGAAACTGGAGAAATCTGAGTTCATCCCTTGTGGTTGGAGGGTTCCCAGGCAGAAGATGAGGCGCTCTTCCTCCAACCGTCGTGTTGTTATGTTTTGCCGGTGGAGGAGTCCAAGGACCTGCATGTCCTCGGTGGAGTGGGAGGGAGAGTTAAAGTGTTGAGCCACGGGGTGGTTGGGTTGGTTGGTCCGGGCGTCCCTGAGGTGTTCTCTGAAGCGTTCCGCAAGTAAGTGGCCCATCTCCCCAATGTAGAGGAGGCCACATCGGGTGCAGCGGATGCAATAGATGATGTGTGTGGAGGTACAGGTGAACTTGTGGCGGATATGGAAAGATCCCTTGGGGCCTTGGAGGGAAGTGAGGGAGGAGGTGTGGGCGCAAGTTTTACATTTCCTGCGGTTGTAGGGGAAGGTGCCGGGAGTGGAGGTTGGGTTGGTGGGGGGTGTGGACCTGACGAGGGAGTCACGAAGGGAGTGGTCTTTGTGGAACGCTGATAGGGGAGGGGAGGGAAATATATCCCTGGTGGTGGAGTCCGTTTGGAGGTGGCGGAAATGACTGCGGATGATACGTTGTATACGGAGGTTGGTGGGGTGGTAGGTGAGAACCAGTGGGGTTCTGTCTTGGTGGTGGTTGGAGGAGCGGGGCTCAAGGGCGGAGGAGCGGGAAGTGGAGGAGATGCGGTGGAGGGCATCGTCGATCACGTTTGGGGTGAATCTGCGGTCCTTGAAGAAGGAGGCCATCTGGGCTGTGCGGTGTTGGAACTGGTCCTCCTGGGAGCAGATGCGGTGGAGACGAAGGAATTGGGAATATGGGATGGAGTTTTTACAGGGGGCAGGGTGGGAGGAGGTGTAGTCCAGATAGCTGTGGGAGTCAGTCGGTTTATAGTAGATGTCTATATTGAGTCGGTCGCCTGAGATAGAAATGGAAAGGTCTAGGAAGGGGAGGGAGGAGTCTGAGACCGTCCAGGTGAATTTGAGGTCGGGATGGAAAGTGTTAGTAAAGTTGATGAACTGTTCAACCTCCTCGTGGGAGCACGAGGCAGCGCCGATACAGTCATCGATGGAGCGGAGGAAAAGGTGGGGGGTGGTGCCAGTGTAGTTGCGGAAGATGGACTGTTCCACATGTCCTACGAAGAGACAGGCATAGCTGGGGCCCATGCAGGTGCCCATGGCAACTCCTTTAGTTTGGAGGAAGTGGGAGGATTGAAAAGAGAAGTTATTCAGGGTGAGGATCAGTTCAGTCAGTCGAAGGAGGGTGTCAGTGGAAGGGTACTGGTTGGTGCGGCGGGAAAGGAAGAAGCGGAGGGCTTTGAGTCCTTCATGATGGGGGATGGAGGTGTACAGGGACTGGATGTCCATCGTGAAAATAAGGCGTTGGGGACCGGGGAAGCGAAAATCCTGGAGGAGGTGGAGGACGTGGGTGGTGTCCCGAACGTAGGTGGGGAGTTCTTGGACTAAAGGGGACAGAACCGTGTCAAGGTATGCGGAGATGAGTTCGGTGGGGCAGGAGCAGGCTGAGACAATGGGTCGGCCGGGGCATTCAGGTTTGTGGATTTTGGGCAGGAGGTAGAAACGGGCGGTGCGGGGTTGTGATACTATGAGGTTGGAGGTGGTGGATGGGAGATCCCCTGAGGTGATGAGATTATGGATGGTCTGGGAGATGATGGTTTGGTGGTGGGAGGTGGGGTCGTGGTCGAGGGGGCGATAAGAGGAGGTGTCCGCGAGTTGGCGTTTGGCCTCAGCGGTATAAAGGTCGGTGCGCCAAACTACTACTGCGCCTCCCTTGTCTGCCGGTTTGATGGTAAGGTTGGGATTGGAGCGGAGGGAGTGGAGGGCTGCACGTTCTGAGGGTGAGAGGTTGGAGTGGGTAAGAGGGGTGGACAGATTGAGTCGGTTAATGTCGCGGCGGCAGTTGGCTATAAATAGATCGAGGGCGGGTAAGAGGCCAGCACGGGGTGTCCAGGTGGATGGGGTGCGTTGGAGGCGAAGAAGCGGTCGTCAGAGGGTGGGCGGGAGTCTTGGTTGTGAAAGTAGGCACGGAGGCGAAGGCGGCGGAAGAATTGTTCAATATCTCGCCGCGTGTTGAACTCATTGATTCGAGGGCGTAGGGGAATGAAGGTGAGGCCTCTGCTGAGGACTGATCTTTCATCCTCAGAGAGGGGGAGGTCTGGAGGGATGGTGAAGATCCGGCAAGGCTGGGAGCTAGGACCTGGTGTGGGACTGGAGCTGGGGGTGGGGGCGGGGTTAGGGGCGGGGACAGAGATCGATGTAGGGGCGGGGTGTCATGTCTCACCAACCTGGTTGAATTCTTTTGAAGAGGTGACAAAGATAATTGATGAGAGAAAGTTTATGGAAGTAGTTTATGGGGGCTTTAGTTAGGCAGTTGATAAAGTCCCACATGATGGATTGGTAGAAAAACTAAAATCACATAGGATTCAAGGTGGGCTGGCTAGATAGACACAAAACTAGCTTGATGATAGAAGATGGAAGGTAGCAGTGCAACAGTGTTTTTCAGAATGGAGACCAGAATTGAGATCCACAGAGATCAGTTTACGGTCCTCTGTTGTTTGTTGTGTATGTAAATGATCTAGAGGAAAATGTGAGTGGTCTGATGGTAGGTTTGCAGATGATACAAATATTGATGGGATAATTAATAATGCTGATGATTGTGCAAGGATACAACAGGAGATAGATAGTTTGATGATTTGGGCACAGAAATGGCAGATGGAGTTTAATCCAGATAAATACGAGGTGATGCATTTTGGAGAATCAAATTTAGGTGTGAATTATACTGTAAATGGCAGATCCCTTAGGAACATTAATATAAAGGATTAGGACGTGCAGGTCCACAGTTTCCTAAAAGCTTGTCTTCATCAGCCGGCGCATGGAGTATAAGAGTTGGCAAACCAGGTTGCAGCTACGTAAAAACCTTTGTTAGGCTGCATTTGGAATATTGTATGTAGTTTTGGTTGCCACACTACCAGAAGGATGTGAAGATTTGGAGACATTGCAGAGAAGGTTCACGAGGAAGTTGCTTGGTCTCAAGGACATGGCTATGAGGAAAGGTTAAATAGACTAAGATTGTTTTCACTGGAAAGATGGCAGCTGAGAAGAGACCTGATAGAGTTCTACAAAATTACAAGAGGCTTAGACTAGGGTGGATAGTCAGAAGCTTTTTCCCAGGATTGAAGTTTCATTTACAAGAGGGCACAGGTTCAAGGTGAGAGGGGGAAGATTTAAGGAGATATGTGAGGCAAATTTTTCACACAGCGAAGTTTTTCATGTAGGAGCCTGAACAAACTGACAGAAGAGATAGTGGAAGCAGGCACATTGGTGACATTTAAGGGGCATCATTATGGTTAAATGAATAGGTAGGAAATAGAGGGCAGAAGGTTTGTTTTTTAGTTGAGTTAGGGCATGATGATTGGTACAGGCTTGGAGGGCTGAAGGGCTTGTTCCTGTGCAGTACTTCTGTTTTGTTCTTCAGGTTTATGTACTCCTTTGATCTCCTCCTGAGGTCCCCAGTTAAGCAGTTGCCAAATTTCAACCATTTTGATTCGCGCCACGTGATATCAGGAAACATCGTTGACAATATATAGCAGAAGTTATTGGCCCTGACAACATCTGGTTGTGGTACTGAAGCATTATCCCAAACTAGCGACATCTCTGTTTTATCTTCAAAAGAAGAAATAACTTGTGTTTACACAATGCCTTTCACTACTGCAGGATATCTAAAAGCACGTTACAGTTTTGAAGTAAAGTTACTGTTGTAATGTAGGAAATGTGTCCTATTTGTGTGCAATAAGCACCCACAAAAAAGAACAAAGATAATGATCAGATTTTCTTTTGAGTCATACCGACTGAGGGACGAATGTTTGCTAGGACACAGGGGATAACTCACCTCCTCTTCTTCAAAGTAATACCACAATATCTACTTGAGATACCAAATGTGATCAAATGAAAGACATGTTTCCAACAGTGCAGCGCTCCCTTACTACTGGATTAGAGTGACATTCTAGATTTTCTGCTAAAATCTATGGATCCAGAGTTGAACTCATAAGCAAGCTGGATGCTAGATATTGGTCATTAAGTTTAGTGGATATTGTAATTTCACATGTGTCCTAGCATACTCTTCTCTTGTCATAGAGTCATAGAGATGTACAGCATGGAAACAAACCCTTCAGTCCAACCTGTCCATGCCGACCAGATATCCCAACACAGTCTAGTCCCACCTGCCAGCACCTGGCCCATATCATTCCAAACCCGTCCTATTCATGTATCTATCCAAATGCCTTTTAAATATTGCAATTGTACCAGCATCCACCACTTCCTCTGGCAGCTCATTCCATATACATACCGCCCTCTGTGTGAAAAAGTTGCCGCGTAGGTCTCTTTTATATCTTTCCCCAATCACCCTAAACTTATGCCCTCTAGTTCTGGACTCCCCGACCCCAGGGAAATGACTTTGTCTATTTATCCTATCCATGCCCCTCATAATTTTGTAAGCCTCTATAAGGTCACCCCTCAGCCTACAATGCTCCAGGGAAAACAGCCCAGCCTGTTCAGCCTCTCCCTCTAGCTCAAATCCTCCAGCCCTGGCAACATCCTCGTAAATCTTTTCTGAACACTTTCAAGTTTCACAACATCTTTCCGATAGGAAGGAGACCAGAATTGCACGCAATATTCCAACAGTGGCCTAACCAATGTCCTGTACAGCCGCATCATGACCTCCCAACTCCTGTACTCAATACTCTGACCAATAAAGGAAAGCATACCGAATGCCTTCTTCACTATCCTATCTCCCTGCAACTCCACTTTCAAGGAGCTATGAACCTACACTCCAATGTCTCTTTGTTCAGCAACACTCCCTAGGACCTTACCATTAAGTGTATAAGTCCTGCTAAGATTTGCTTTCCCAAAATGCAGCACCTTGCATGTATCTAAATTAAACTCCATCTGCCACTTCTCAACCCATTGGCCCATCTGATCCAGATCCTGTTGTAATCTGAAGTAACTTTTTTTGGTGTCCACTAAACCTCCACTTTTGGTGTCATCAGCAAACTTCCTAACTATACCTTTTACGCTCACATCCAAATAATTTATATAATGATGAAAAGTAGAGGACCCAGCACCGATCCTTGTGGCCCCCCACTGGTCACAGGTCTCCAGTCTGAAGAACAACCCTCCACCACCGCCCTCTGTCTTCTACCTTTGAGCCAGTTCTGTATCCAAATGGCTAGTTCTCCCTGTATTCCACGAGATCTAACTTTGCTCACCAGTTTCCCATGGGCAACCATATCGAACGCCTTACTGAAATCCATATAGATCACATCTACCGCTCTGTCCTCATCAATCCTCTTTGTTACCTCTTCAAAAAACTCACTCAAGTTTGTGAGACATGATTTCCCAAGCACAATGCCATGTTGACTATCCCTAATCAGTCCTTGCCTTTCCAAATACATGAGGAGAAAGTGAGGACTGCAGATGCTGGAGATCAGAGCTGAAAATGTGTTGCTGGAAAAGCGCAGGAGGTCAGGCAGCATCCAAGGAGCAGGAGAATCGACGTTTCGGGCATGAGCCCTTCTTCAGGAATGCGGAGAGTGTGCCAAGCAGGTAAGATAAAAGGTAGGGAGGAGGGACTTGGGGAAAGGGCGTTGGAAATGCGATAGGTGGAAGGAGGTCAAGGTGTGGGTGATAGGCCAGAGTGGGGGTGCGGGCGGAGAGGTCAGGAAGAAGATTGCAGGTTAGGAAGGCGATGCTGAGTTTGAGGGATTTGACTGAGACAAGGTGGGGAGAGGGGAAATGAGGAAACTGGAGAAATCTGAGTTCATCCCTTGTGGTTGGAGGGTTCCTAGGTGGAAGATGAGGCGCTCTTCCTCCAGCCGTCGTGTTGCTATGGTCTGCGGAATGTTTCAGAGAACACCTCTGGGACACTCGGACCAACCAACCCAACCACCCCGTGGCTCAACACTTCAACTCCCCCTCCCACTCCACAAAGGACATGCAGGTCCTTGGACTCCTCCATCGCCAGACCACAGCAACACGACAGCTGGAGAAAGAGCGCCTCATCTTCCGCCTAGGAACCCTCCAACCACAAGGGATGAACTCAGATTTCTCCAGTTTCCTCATTTCCCCTCTCCCCACCTTGTCTCAGTCAAATCCCTCGAACTCAGCACCGCCTTCCTAACCTGCAATCTTCTTCCTGACCTCTCCGCCCCCACCCCCACTCCGGCCGATCACCCTCACCTTGACCTCTTTCCACCTATCGCATTTCCAACGCTCCTCCCCCAAGTGCCTCCTCCCTCCCTTTTATCTTAGCCTGCTTGGCACACTCTCCTCATTCCCGAAGAAGGGCTCATGCCCGAAACGTCGATTCTCCTGCTCCTTGGATGCTGCCTGACCTGCTGCGTTTTTCCAGCAACACATTTTCAGCCCCGTTTCCAAATACATGTACATCCTGTCCCTCAGGATTCCTTCCAACAAATTGCCCATCACCGACATCAGGCTCACTGATCTATAGTTCCCTGCCTGTCCTTAACTACCTTTCTTAAACAGTGACACCATGTTAGCCGACCTCCAGTCTTCCGGCACCTCACCTGTGACTATCGATGATACAAATATCTCAGTAAGAGGCCCGGCAATCACTTCTCTAGCTTCCCACAGAGTTCTAGGGTACACCTGATCAGGTCCTAGGGATTTATCCATTTTTATGTGTTATTGGATAACTCTTCACCTTCCTGATTAGTCATATTCTGATAAGGACTGACTCCAGCTGAAGTAAAATGCTTTTGATTAGATTACTTACAGTGTGGACACAGGCCCTTTGGCCCAACAAGTCCACACCGACCCAGATCCATTCCCCTATGTTTACGCCTGCACCTAACAATACGGGCAATTTAGCATGGCCAATTCACCTAACCTGCACATTTTTGGACCGTGGGAGAAAACCGGATCACCCGGAGGAAACCCACGCAGACACAGGGAGAATGTGCAAACTCCACACAGTCAGCAGACCCTGCAAATGGTCCTGTGAAATATATTTTTGACTAAACAAAAAAAAAGGAAACAGCTTAACCTCTGGCTCTCACAAGTTAATTGTCTGCCAGGTAAACCTGCTGAAACCCTTTGCTTCAATATTGTGAAAACTGTATGTTGCTGTTTTCGAAATGAATCGCAAGTTAATAGCACCAAATCATCCTTCACCAGCAGCTTGTTTTATGTCATACCCAATTTTATTTGTTACTACTGCAAAATGAGAATTTCCCAAGAAACTAAAAGAGTCATGTTCATGTGAAAAATTGACACCAAAACAAAGAAGCTGATATTGGAACAGTGATTAAAAGCAATTGTTAAAAGAAGTAGTGAATGAACTAAAAAAAAAAGTGGGTTTTAGTAAGTTTTTAAAGAAACTGAGAAAGGTGAAGAGATGCAAAGGTTGTGAGAACAAATTTCAGAGCTGAAACCATCATTGAAGATACAGGTACTAATGGGAGAATGGAGTGAGAGATTCCCAAGAGGTCAAAGTTGGAGGAACAGAAAGACTTCATGTTGTTATAGGGGTGGAAGGAATTAAGTTTAGGGAGAAGAGAAGCCACAAGGTGAGATGAAAGTTTTAAATTGGTGGCACTGGGGGACAAGAACCACGACAGTTCAACGAGTATGGGGCAACCTGTAAGAATGGCTTTATGTGGGTTGGGAAATGGACAGAAGAGTTCTGTGTGAGCTGAATTTCAAGGAGACCAGCCTGATATGTTCTACGGGAAAAAATGCATTGATGGAAGTTTCAGAGTGAGGAACATTATTTTATGGAGTTGGAACAAAGCCAATTTTGTGATAGAGAGAATATAATATTCAAAATTAATCTGAATATGAGGCAGTGGCTGGGAAGACAATGGAAATTGAGGCAGAGATTTTGTGGCAGTGGGTATTTGCTCTGAGTTACACATGCAAAATTGTGCTTCTGATTGAAGGTTTTCAATTATTTTTAAATGGCAGGCAGACTGTTGGTTTTGGTCTCCAACCAGCTATCATTTTATGGGGAATGCATGGGGTCAAGTTCCCCAAAATGTTTTGTGTCTTTAGCCCTCACTAGAGGGATATAAGGGATACAATGAGATAGATTTTAGGTTCTGAATATTGACATAGTTTATCTTAGTAATTGACACCTTCCCCTACCTTTACAGTACAAGAAAAAAAGACAAAACATCTAAAGTTTTGCAGTCTGCTGGGCTAAGAAGACAGGTAACAACATTCAGGAAAAGGTAGACATAGGGAAACCTAGAAATAAAAAAACTGACTAAAACAGGAAATTAAGCCAAAAGAGTATGGGGAACAATTTTTTTCAGTATTTCCCATGATTATAGGTGACACAGCAATGCTAGCTGATTATCTTGGTGTCAACCATCACCCGAATTCGTGGTTGGTTTTGCAGCTATGTATCTTTCCTGCTGCTAGCCTTTCACCATTTTTCTGAGACTGGGAAGTATAGCTTAGCTGCCCAGGAATCTCTCCTATTTTTACCATTTTCTACTGGTGTGTTCGCAGGATTTACAGCTGAAGATCTTGCATCGTCATTAAAGTTTGGATTGAGATATGAACTCAGAGCTTCTGACTTAGGAGTAGGGATGATGTGCTACAAGACCTTCCTTGCAAATGGGGCAATAATATTAAATTAAAATCGTTGACGATCTTTCAAAATCTGCATCAATGAAAATGCTTTCTGTTTTTTAACCATATTTATGTTCTCAAGGTAAACTGTTGCATAAGCTGCTGGGATTTGTTAATGTTCACAGCTAAAGGATAATCATTAATGACTACTTGGTTATATTGGAATCAAAATAATTTCAAAGCACTTAAATATTGGTCTGAAGAGGATCACTGGACCTGAAACATTAACTCTACTTTCTCTCCACAGATGCTGCCAGACCTGCTGAGTTTCTCCAGTATTTTCTGTTTTTGTTTCAGATTTCCAACATTAACTGTTCTTTGTTTTATTTATGCGTTATCCCATTGAATATTCAATCTTTTGGGCTCATTGCAGAAATTAATGTGAATACATGTCTAATGAAAATGCCTGATGCTATTATCTAACGATGCGAATGTATAAAGAAATCTAATTGTCTTCCATCCCAAATGAAATGACGTACTTATTCGAGATTTTTCAGAGATATTCAAAACTCTTCACAGGGAATGAGATATAAAGCAAGGAAGTCCAGCATCAAATGAGTGAGCAGCAAGAAACCACAGAAACAATCAGTTAATAAACAAGGAGATTTGTTCTACAGACACTGGTTGATAGCTAAATGCTTACCAGGTCATCTGGGGAACTCTCATCCTCTTCTTCGTAGTATCATGAATCTTTGATACCCACTTGAAAGAGCAGGTGAAATTTAAATTTTACAACTCAGTTCCAACTCCACAGCACTCTGTTTCTCTCTCTCTCTGTAAGTCTCTAAAGTGAGGTTTACATTCATGTTTTTCTGATTCAAAAATGAGAATGCTACTTCTGAGCTAGGATAGATGGCAGTTATTTCAATAACAAGGTGATCTATCCAGTTACATCTGTTTTGGAAGAGAGCAATGTCGTTGTAATTTATTTTGTTGCAGATGTATTATTAGTGACAATAATAGTTGAATAAGAAAATAAGTGAGGCAAATACACTACATAGCTTCAATGAACTTGTCTTCTGGATTTTATAACATTTGCTGTTTGCTGAGGCCAATGGATAGAATTATTACTCAGGGTAGCGGAGTGGCATAATGGTTCAGGGCATGGATGATGTGAGGAGAATCATGCAGAAGTGTCTGTGTCTGGTTCCACACAAAAAGAAAAGTGTTCCATCTTCATGTGGGGGTAGAAAGGGCCCAAAACAGAATTTCAGTCTCTGGTATTGGAATGCCACTTTAGGCTTGGTTAAGAGAAATTATCGCTGAGATGACCAGGAAGGAGTCATATATCTCTCCGATGCGCCCTAACAATCGCCTGATTCTACAGCCTCCTAAAAGACACTACCACACAAACTGATGACTGCCCCCACCCTATCAATTTTAGTCCTGGAAATGTCCAAAATCCTTGGATTGCAATGAAGTAGTAATAATAAGTATTTATAAATGTGACTCATGTGAGCTGTGGGGTAGGCAGTGGCATGGTGGTAATGGTATAGAGCTAGCAATCCAGAGAATCAGGCTCATGTTTTAGGAACAAGAGTTCAAATCCTACCATGGTTAGTTTGATCTTAGAGTAGGATAAAAGGTCGGCACAACACCGAGGCCGCAGGGCTTGTACTGTGCTGTACTGTTTTATGGCAGATGGCAGATGGCAAAGCTTGAATTCAACAAAAGTTAGTATAATGATGTCCATGTCACCAATGTTATCATTGTTGTTAAAAACCCAGCTTGTTCATTAAAGTCCTTCCTTTGTTCAGAAAATCTGACATACTTATCTGATTTGGCCTCCATCTGAGTCCAGGGCCAAGGCAATGCCCTCTAGGCAATTAGGGATGGGCAAGAAATGCCCTAGCCACATCCTGTGAATAAAAACAATCAGACTTGACTTTTGGATGGAATTATTAATTTTATCCACTTTAAAACTTATCTGGTAGTGGGAACATTTATTTTTATGCAGTCCTTCCAATGCATCAGTCCTTTTTGGCTGAATAATGGAGAAAGCTATGGCCTAGTGATATTAACGCTAGACTATTAAAGCAAGAAGTCATTGTTTTGGGGACCCAAATTTAAACGTTGTCATGGCAGATGGTGAAATTTGAATTAAATTATAAAAAGTCTGGAATTAAAAATTTAATGATGACCATGAAACCATTGTTGATTGTTAGAAAAACCCAGCTGGTTCACTAATGTCCTTCAGGACAGGAAATTTACCATCTTCACCTGATCTGGCCTACATGTGACTACAGGCCCACAGCAATATGGGAGACCCTCAACTGTCCTCTGAAATGGCCTAGCAAGCCATTCAGTTGTATCAATCACTATGAAATCTCAACCAGACATCAATGTAGGCACCAGAAAAGACACCAGCAAAAAACAATCCTGTTGACCCTGCAAGGACCTCCTTACATACATTTGGGACAAGTGTTAAAATTGGGATCTCTATCTCACAGACTAGTCAAATAACAGCCTGCATAGTCATACTCGTGGAATCATATCTTGCAATGCCACAGACACTACCATTACCATCCCTGGATTTGCCCTGTCCCATGGGCAGGCCAAACCCAGCAGAGGTGGTGGCACAGTTGTATGCAGTTGTGAGGGAGTTGCCCTGGGAGACCCCAACATTGTCTCTGGACTCCATGAAGCCTCATGGCTTCAGGTTAAACATGGGCAAGGAAGCCTCCTGTCGATCATTATGTACAGTCCTCACTGGGCTGATGAATCAGTACTTTCAATGTTGAATACCATTTGGAGAAATCACTAAGGAAATCAAGGTGGAAAATGTACTCTGGGTAGAGGAATGCAATGCCCACCACCAAGATGGGCTCAGCTGCTGAAGGACATAGCTAACACACTGGGTCTGCAGCAGATGGTGAGGGAAAAACATACTTCACGTCATCCTCATCAATTTTCCTGCTGCATATGCACCTATTCATGACAGTTTCAGTAGGAGTGATCACCAAACAGTCCCTGTGGAGATGTACTTCACATTGAGAGGAGCCTCCGTTATGCCATCTAGCACTGTCACTGTGCTAAATGGAACAGATTTCAAACAGATCTGGCAACTCAGGACTGGGCATCCATGAGGCATGGTGGACCATCAACAGCAGCAGAATTGTACTCCAGCACAATCTGTAACATCCCCACTCCACCATTACCATGAAACCAGAGGATCAAACCTCTGGACAATGGAGGAGGACATTCCAGGAGCAGTACCAGGCAGACCTAGGCATCAACCTAGTGAAGCTACCAAACAGGATTACCTTGCGTGCCAAACAACATAAACAGTAAGTGATAGACAGAGCTACGTGATCTGACATTAGATGCTGCCTGAACTGCTGTGCTCTTCCAGCACCACTGATCCAGAATCTGGTTTCCAGCATCTGCAGTCATTGTTTTTACGTAAACAGTGGATCAGATGTAAGCTTTGCAGTCCCACCACATCTAATCGTTAATGGTGTGATGATACTACTCCTTTAACAAGGTTATGTTACCCTTGGTTTTGTTTTTAGAGGGGTCGTAAAGGCAGAGGTTCCAATATGTCTGAATTTATCTTCTTAAAGAAGCTTTTAAGTGTTTTTTAAAAACATTTGTACAATGAAAGGGGAGTGGCCAGTTCTCCCAGTTCAGGGTTTGGTTTGATTTGGTTTCAGTAAGCTGTTTTGTTTGCAACTGCTGGTCAAGTTTTAGCTGAGAACCCAGAGCAGCTGCTGGACCCAAAGAAGCAGTTCCTTGCTGATCCTCTCTCTCTCTCTCTCTTTCTCTCTTTGACATCTCTCCTGTAAGAACCTGTGTTTCATTTTACCTTTTTGCCAAGGGATGTGTTATGGGATGTCACAGGTTTTTGGAACAGCATCATTAAGTTGCAATGCAGTTGATTAGGTTTTCAGATAATTTAGGTTATTCAAATTTGCTTTTTGTTTGAATAAATAAATGCTGTTTTGTTACAAACCAAGTGGTTGGGCCTGCTGCATCACTCCTGGAATATTCACTTTATACTTGCTTAAAACAGCCTTCTTGAAATGTTTTGAGGGGGTCTGACTTGGTCCATAGCAACGATTGTCTACAATTTTAAAAGTCACTGGAAGAGGTGGCTATACAAATATTCCCATCCTCGATGATGGAGAGGTCCAGAACATCAGAGCAAAAGATAAGGCTGAAAGATTCGCAGCAACCTTGAGCCAGAAGTGCCAAATATCTGATCCATTTCAGCCTCCTTGAGTGATATCCCACATTACAGTTTCTAGGTGGGTACTAGATACTGCAAATACTACGGACAACATTTTGGCAATGACTTGTACTCCAGAACTTGCTGCTCCCCTAGCCCAGTTGTTCCAGCACAGTTATAACTTTAGCATCTACCCGATAATGTAGAAAGTTGCTCAGGTGCGTCCTGTACACAAAACGCAGAACAAATTTGGTGATAGTGCCAGACAACATGATAGGGGCTATTCTCACTGTGAAGACATGTCTTCAGCTCAACAGGGAGCCTGTGGTGATCACTCTTACTGATACTATCATGGACAGGTTCATATGCAGCAGGAGATTGGTGAGGATGATATGAAGTATATTTTCCCTCACCACCTGCTGCAGAACAAGGGCAGCACAGTGGCTCAATGGTTAACACTGTTGCCTCACAGTGCTAGGGACAGGAGTTCTATTCCAGTCTCATGTAGTTATCTGTGTGGAGTTTGCACATTCTCCCTGTGTTTGTGTGAGTTCCTTCTGGGTGCGGTGATTTCCTCCCACTGTCCAAAGATGTGTAAATTAGGTGGATTAGCTATGGGAAATGCTGGGTTACAGGATTAGAGTAGGGGTGGGTCTGGGTAGGAAGGTCTTTGCAGAGCCAATGTGGACTTAATGGGCCAAATGGTCTGCTTCCTCACATAGGGTTCTATGAAATTCCGCTTGGCCAATTACCAACCCATCAGTCCACTCTTGATCAAATGTAAAGTGATGGAAGGTGTCATCAACGGTGCTATCAAGCAACAACTGCCCAGCAATAACCTGCTCACTGTCACCCAGTTTGGGTTCCACCAGAGGCACTTAGCTCTTGACCATATTACAGCTGTGGTTCAAACATGGACAAAAGAGCTGAACTCCCGAGGTAAAGAGAGAGTGACAACCCTTGACATCAAGGCTGCATTCAACCAAGTGTGTCATCAAAGGGCCTTAACAAAACTCAAATCAATGAGTATTGGGGGCAAACCTTTGACTGGTTGGAGTCATAACTGGCACATGGGAAGATGGTCATGTTGTTGGACGTCAATCATCACAGCTCCAGGACAACTCCACTGGAATGCCTCAGGTTAATGTCCCAGGCACAACTATCTTTAGCTTCTTCATCAATGATCTTACCTCCATCATAAGATCAGAGTGGGGATATTTGTAGATGATTGCAAAATGTTCAACACTCTTTGCAGCTTGTCAAATACTGAATCAGTCTGTGTACGAAGGTAACAGGATCTGGACAATATCTAGGCTTGGGCTGACAGGTGGCAAGTAACATTTGCATTACACAAATGCCAGGTAATGACCATCTCCAATAAGAAACAATTTAACCACTGCTTGTTAGCATTGAATGGTATTACCATCACTAAAACCATACTATCAAAAACTATGGGTTACCATTGATGAGAAATTCAACTAGACTCACCACACAAACACAGTGGTACAAGACCAGATCAGAAGCTAAGAATACCACTGAAAATAACTCACTTCCTGACTACCCAAAGCCTGCCCACCATTCCTGAAGAAGGGCTTATGCCCGAAACATCGATTCTCCTGTTCCTTGGATGCTGCCTGACCTGCTGCGCTTTTCCAGCAACACATTTTCAGCCCTGTCCACCATCTACAATGCACAAGTCAGGAGTGTGATGAAATGTCCCCTACCTTGCTGAATAGGTGTAGCTCCAACAACATTCAAGAAGCTTCCAGAACCATCCAGAACAAAGCACTCCACTTGATTGGCACTACATCCATAATCATCATTCTCTCCACCATTGATGCTCAGTAGTGGCAGTGTGTACTGTATACAAGAAGCACTGAAGATTCTCAAACATCATCGTCCATACCTACAATTATTTCCATCTAGAAAAACAAGGGAAACAGTTACAGGGGAACACCACCGCCTGAAAGTTTCCCTCCAAGCCACTCACCATCTTGACTTGGAAATAGATTGCTGTTCCTTCACTGTTACTGGGTCAAAATAATGGAATTCCATCTCTAAGACCACTGCGGGTCAAGCTACAGCATGTGTACTGCAGTAGTTCAAGAAGGCACCATCACCATCTCAATGGCAGGTAGGGATTAATGATAAATTCTGACCAGACCAAGTCCCATGAGTGAATGGAAAATAAAATAATGGAAATATGTCTCTGGCCTAGTCAGAAATTAAAAATAATTAGTTTCATTTACTTGACTTCTTAGGAACTTTTTTTATGTTTACAGTTTGAAAACATCATCTACAATTCTCTGCTATCCAGTGCATATGCAGTAATGTTGGTTAATTCTATGCATTTAGCAAAGGGTTGACCAAAATCTTTTTCCAGATGTGCAGAAAATAATCAATATTTAGTTTGGTATTTGTTTTTTGTATTTGAGATAATATGATTTTCATCATAGCACTGTTATGATACATCTGACTTATGCTGTACATGTTACTAAGCCAATTAATTGGTTGTATGTAAGAGTGAGGAGTTAAATTAAATGTTAAGACACTCATTGACGGGAAAGCGATTTTATCCGTTTGCTGCCATGCCCTTCCTCCAAAAGAGTTAGACATCCATTTGGTACTTCTTTCCAACAACATGGTGAGAATCTATATCAGAAAATGTTGAAGAATATAAACATGTTAACTCTGTTTTTCTCTCCACAGATGCTGCCAGACCTGCTGAGTTTCTCCAGCAATTGCTATTTTTGTTTGTTTCTGATCTTCAGCATTCACAGTTCTTTTATTTTGACGGAAATTTACAATGTACCAATATGTGATATTGAACAAGTAAATGTCACTTTTAACAGTATGCATTAGTGCAGCAATGCAATATGTTGTTGTCTGCCACATTACATGAGTGGAAAGAAAAATGACAGCAGATTGACTGTCTCAGTGAATAGTACTGTCATTTATATTATGTTTACTGTCTATCTTGTTACTTCTCTTCCATTAAAGCTATTAACCATCTATAACAACAACTATATACTGCAGGGAATGCCAGAATAAAAGTCATGTTTTCCCAGTTCTGCAGTGGAAAGATAGGGTGGAAAGAGGTCTGAGTGATGTGGACTCTGGCAAAATGTGTGTCAGAATCTGATAACAAATCTGATAAGATGCATCTGGACATTCAGCTCATTTAATTCCACCTTCTATGCTTTTTACAAGAGGCGGGTGAAATTCTTGCTAGGCAGCAGCAGGGTTTGGTTGATGGGAATTTGTGCTTATTAAATATTTTGTTATTGCCAAAACTAGCCTCATTAATATTCACACTCTCACCTTACCAAACTTGCCAAACAAACTCAACATTGGGAAAACTTGACAAGGAAACTAGAGAGTGAACCTGGCAGATTCAGCTTCACTTGTTCTGAGTAACCTCCATTTTGGACACTGGAGAACAACGGCTTAGGGCACAACCCACAGGCACCAGTTGCTCACACTCAATGTCTATGGACAGTGGCATCTGGCACCTGCTAAACCATCTAGAAATACACTGGCCTCGATACACTAGCAGGCTGCACACGAGGCACCGACAAGGTTCGACAGCAACTAACATTGAGAAGCTGCAACAGGGACACTGTGTGCATCGCAGGATTCAGGTTAAGGAATGGACCTGACTGCATTCATGGCTGATTCTTCGCCCTCATAGCATTTGCTCATTTTACATGTGCCTACAAGCGCACACAATTTATGCCTTAATTTGCACTGAATTGCATTTCCTTGCCTGTCATCACTGCCATTCTAAAGGGCTTTTTAGTGCAGACACAAAGAAAACTGCTTGCCATGAATGATTTGGGAGGGGCATCCACCAGAATGGCAACCTGAGACAGCCGCAGAAGGATATCAGTTGATGGGGATTCATACTTGTTAAATGCTTTGCTAATACCATGGCAAACACACTGCATGGTAGAAACTGCTGGGGCTAGTTCTCAGTCAAGTTAAGAGGGGTGTCATTGTCTGTCCTTCCAGACAATAAAAGGTAACCTATATGGAATCCCTCAGCTGTGTACCCATAAATGTATCAGGATAGTGACTGATCCATTTTGTTCTTAATGATGAGGCCAGTGCTGCAGCCCTGGCAGTGGAGTTTGGAAACATAGTTTCCTCAAGATCTTGAGTACTATCGACTGCGCATCCATGGCCTTGAGAGGGCCGTATCACAGCGCTGTGGAATTCGTGAACAGGAAAGGGTTCCATTTAATTATTGTACAGGTGATCTGTGATCATTGTTACCACTTCCTGGAGATGTATGCTTGCTATGGTACCATGGCTCCCACATGCTGAAGAATTCTCATGTACCTGGTGCAGTTAAGGGTCCAGGACATTAAAAGGTTGGTCACTGGGGCCAAGGGCTATCCACTGTGACCATGGCTCTTGAGACCATTGCACAATCCCTTACTGATGCGAAGCAGATGTTTAATGTAGACTTGATAAGGTAAAACAGTGCACAAGGTTGCCTAAAAAGTGGTGTCATCATGGATTTGGAGAGAAAAATCAGATTCTGTTCTTTGGTCTACAAACACTACATATAACTTTCTAACTGTCTTTAATGACTAGCAGACCCTGTGAAAATGAATAGGAGGAAATACAACTGCGGATTGATGGATACGCTGGAACTGAGAGGTATATAACACAGGGAAAGAGTTATTGCTGGGGGAAAGGCAAAAAGGATGTGATGAGGCAAGATTTAGGATGCATAGGATAGGGAAGGAAACTGCAGGGGATGGGCACAATTGAAATGTGGAGCTTATTCAAGGAACAGCTATTGCTTGTCCTTGATAAGTGTGTACCTGTCAAGCAGGGAGGAGGTGGTCGAGCGAGGGAGCTGTGGTTTACCAAAGAAGTTGAATCTTTTGTCAAAAAGAAGAAGAAGGCTTTTGTTAGGATAAGATGTGAAGGCTCAGTGAGGGTGCTTGAGAGTTACAAGTTAGCCAAAAAAGACCTAAAGAGAGAGCTAAGAAGAGCCAGGAGGGGACCTGAGAAGTCATTGGCAGATAGAATCAAGGAAAATCCTAAAGCTATTGATATATACATCAGGAATAAAAGAATGACTAGAGAAAGCTTAGGGCCAATCAAGAATTGTCATGGGAACTTGTGTGTGGAGTCAGAGGAGATAGGGAAGTGCTAAATGTTTATTTTTCCTCAGTATTCACACTGGAAAATGACAATATTGTCAAGGAGAATACGGAGGTACAGGCTATGAGACTAGACATGATTGAGATTCACAAGGAGGAGGTGTTAGCAATTCTGGAGAGTGTGAAACTGGTTAAGTCCCCTGGACTGTATAGGATTTATCCTCAGATTCTCTGGGAAGCCAGGGAGGAGATTGCAGAGCCTTTGGCTTTGATCTTTATGTCTATAGGAATAGTGCCAGAAGACTGGAGGATAGCATACGTTGTCCCCCTGTTCAAGAAGAGGAGTACAGACAACCCTGGTAATTATAGACCAGTGAGCCTTACTTCAGTTGTGGGTAAAGTGTTGGAAAAGGTTATAAGAGATAGGATATATAATCATCTACAAAGAAATAAGTTGATTAGGGATAGTTAACACAGTTTTGTGAAGGGTAGATCATGCCTCACAAACCTTTGAGATGGTGACCAACAGGTGGATGAGGGTAAAGTGGTTGTTGTGGTGTAAACAGATTTCAGTAAGGCATTTGACAATGTTTCCCATGGTAAGCTATTGCACAAAATAGAACATATTTTGTTTCAGAAATTGGCTAGCTGAAAGAAGACAGAGAGTGGTATTTGATGGGAATCGTTCATCCTGGAGTTCAGTTACTGGTGGTCGACACAAAGATCTGCTTTGGAGCCACTGCTGTTTGTCATTTTTATAAATGATCTAGATGAGGGCATAGACATGATGGCACTAAGTTGGATTGAGTTTTGGATAGTGCTGAAGGATGCTGCAGGTTACAGAGAGATATAGATAAGCTGGGTTGAGAGGTGGCAAATGGAATTTAATGCGGAAAGGTGTGAAGAGATTCACTTTGGAAAGAACAGCAGGAATAAAGAGTACTGAACTAATGGTAAGATTCTTGGTAGTGTAGATGAGCAGAGAGATCTCGGTGTCCATATATATAGATCCCTGAAAGGTGCCACCCAGGTTGATAGGATTTCGGAGCTATGAGGTCATGCTGCAGCTGTATAAAACTCTGGTGTGGCCGCACATGGAGTATTGTGTACAGTTCTGGTCACCACATTATCGGAAGGATGTGGAAGCTTTGGAAAGTGTTCAGAGGAGATTTACTTGGATGTTGTCTGGTATGGAGGGAAGGTCTTGTGAAGAAAGGCTGAGGGACTTGAGGTTATATTCATTAGAGAGAAGAAGGTTGAGGGGTGACTTAATTGAGATGTATAAAATGTTTAGAGAGTTAGATAGGGTGGACAGTGAGAGCTTTTTTCCTCGGATAGCTTTAAATTGAGAGGTGATAGATATAGGACAGATATCAGAGGTAGTTTCTTTACTGAGAGAGTAGTAGGGGCATGGAACACACTGCCTGCAACAGAAGTAGACTTGCCAACTTTAAGGGCATTTAAATGGTCATTGGATAAACATATGGTTGAAAATGGAATAGTGCAGGATAGATAGACTTCAGATTGGTTCCACAGGTTGGTGTAACGTCAAGGGCCAAATAGTCTGCACTGTGCTGTAATGTTCTATGTTCTAATTCTATGTGGAAAAATGTGGGCATGTTGGAGGAAAATGGGCACCACCTGGAATTAATATCATGCAAATTATGCCCTACCTACTCTTTTTTTCTGAGTGTTTCTTTCCATCTACTAATCTTATTTAGATCACAGCCTCAATACACAATATCACTGTGCAATATCTCAGTCACTATGGCTTGATTTCCTAATAACCTTCAATAGCACAATGAATGCCTTCTTTCTATCAAACCCCCAAAAGGCACACTTCATTTAAGTCCCTCTTAAGTCTAACCACCTATCAGCATTCTTATTCTAACTATCCCTTTGATTTCAGAGAGAATGACTGCGCCTCCCCAATGCTGAAATAACCTCTGTCTATTTCAAACTTTTATTGCCTCCCTCAATTTTATTGATAGTACAGCAGTAAATGCAGTTCTCAGCATTACTTGTTAGTTCTTTCTAAGCTTCACATCCTTTCTACTAATGTTTTTGCTGCCCCACACAAGACTTTACAGGCATTCTCTTACTCTGATAATCCATTTATTTGAAGATGTGAACATTGGAATCCCTGAGACTTTACTTTCTGCCACAATAATCAGTGTTTAAAACCCAAGCTTGATGATACTTAATGCCTAGATTCAGATTTATTTTGTTTGTGACTGTTTTAAATATTGGTGGTATCTTACATTTGACCCTTCACTTTTGTTCCATAATGAATGCCTTAATTTAATCAATTTTAGAACGTAAGAAGTACATTTATTTGAATAAGGTTCTTCAACCATTGCTTATTGTCACCAGCAATTCTTTCTTGCACAGGTGTAAAATATACAATAAATACAGCCTAGATAACCTCCTCAATGCTGAAAAATGATCACAGCAATAAGTGAAGCGACATTTCAGGCATCATTAAATAAATAATTGAGAAATGAAAAAGTTCATCAAATTATTAAAGCTGATATTGTATTTGCATCTTGATCTAAATACCAATTAATAGAATGTTTGTTGGCTGTTGCAAAACTTTCAAATGTATTACTTTATAAAAATCTGAAAATTCTATCTGAGAATTGTGGAAGCTTTTCCTCCCATGATCAAATCAGAAATCTACTGTTTGTTTCATCCGAAGATAAAATAATTTTAACCAGGGTAGCAGAAATGGAGAAACAATGTATGTATGATGGTTTTTATGGTAATCACTACTCCCTCTCTACCAATTAATGCAATATACAACTGCACAGTTAACAGGAAGCAGTTATTTACTTTTTTCATTCCATCTCAAATGTGTCCACACAACAGTTATGATTAATTTATCATTCTTATTTTAAAGCGACATTGCTTCCAACGTAAGGTTGTAGGCCAACATTTTGCACTCTTTAGAAACAACATTTAATCACATTCATGTAATTAAATTATCACAGAATCACAAAAGTGTCACATATTTCTTGTTACAATCGTCATGTAACAATTAATCTCAAGAGTGTTGAGGATTGAAGCAGCATTTGAACCCAGTTATTGGCTTGATGCATTTATCCACTGAGTAGCGGAATTATATACAGTGGGTTATTCCAGGTTCAATTCTCCATTCTGTACTATTAACGAAATTAAACAAAGAAAGATATAGTTATTTTCAAATTTACTCTAGTGTGATTGAGTTAGAGTGAAAATGGTTACATTTCCAGTTGCTGCTCAATATCCAGTGACTTCCATTGGAAGTATTCAGATGAGGCTAAGACTGGATTTGACTGAAGTGCACTGCCCTCAAATAGTCTGTTAGCACTCACTGCCAGGGCTCACATTTGAATAATAGCATCTTGAACAAGATTTTAGAGCTTTACAAGTGCTTGCGGAAGTGTTCTTCAAGAGAGTAAATTAGCAAAATGGGAGCCCATGGGATTAAGGACAGAGCAGCAGTATTGATATAAAATTTTTAAAATAATAGAAACCAGACAGTAATGGAGTAGATTTGTTTTAAAATAACTGGAAGGAACCATATAATTGTGTTATTACGCCGACTTTTTTTTTGATATATGTCAATTACCTAGATATGCAGGGCATAATGTTAAAATATGCAGTTGATAAGAAACTGAAATTTATAGTAATTAATGAAAAAGAGAGTAAAACATTTCAGGATAACATATGCAGGTGAAATGGGGATACATATGGCTGATCAAATTTATCTGAAGAAATGCATTTTTACCTTATATATTAGCTTGGTTGCTGGCTTCAAATGACCTCTATGTCTGCGGTAAGTCTTTTCACTCTGTAATAGCCATTAAAACACATTACATGAAACATGATTTCAGAAGCAGCCAGCTGAAATTTTATATGTTTTTAGAGTCATAAAAGAGTCAGCTACTGTAAGAACACCGTGAATTGGAACTGGACTCTGTGACTTGAATTATTGTATGAGTAAGGATGGCATCGAATTTGCCAAATCATGTGCAGTGGAGATAAAGATAATATGAGACAGAATTAGAAGTTCTTCCAGTGTCACTGGCAAAATTAGGAGGTAACTACAGAATTAAATGACAATCCTGACCAAATGAAATTACTAACTCTATTCTCAATGCTGGAGAAAGAGTACAGGTTGTATTGCATCATAGATCTCACTGAGGAGCAGAAAAGCCAGTCTGAAGGCCTTAAAGGCTCAATTTGATCGAGAGGTGACTACGCTGATACATTTTGCAGAGTTGTATGATTTTGAAAACTGGAAGATAATCTCATAGAGATAGGTCTATTTTAGCTTAAGTGATCCTGCTTTGAGAATACATCTGCTAAGGGAGAAAAAAACTCATTCTCAAGAAAGGTGTGCAGAAGTTCCAAGGTTGTTAGCCATCGGTAATAGTATTTATTGGAATGGATGTATTATGTTGAGATTCAGTCTAGGACAAATGAAAGCATAATATTAATTTTGTGCAGAAAAAGAAAATGTTGCTTGTCCAGTGTGGATAAAGTGGATTCCTTTTTTATTTGTTCACAGGATGTGGGTGTTACTGGTGAGGTCAGCATCACAGCCCATCCCTAATTGCCCAGAGGTAGTTAGATGTCACTATTGTTGTGGGTCTGGAGTCACATTTAAGCTTGGCCAGGTAAAGATGGCAAGTTTCCTTCCCACAGGACTTTAGTGAGCCAACAATGGTTTCTGCAACAATGGCAGTAGTTACATGGTTGTCATTCGGCTAGTTCTTGATTTCATATTTTATCATATTCAAGTTTCACCATCAAAATTCAAAAGCATTGAAGTTGTGCTCAACCCATTGAAAATGCTGGTTAAATATCAGTGAGAGTTTTGTATCCAAATCTGGATGCTACCCTTTAGGAATGTTGTCAAGACTTTGGAGAGGAAGAAATTTACCAGAATGGCATGAGGAATGATGGGTTGCAGTTATCTGGAGACCCAACAGAAACTAGGGTTGTTATTTTAGAACAGAGAACATTGAGAGGGTTTTATAAAGACGTTTACCTTACTATACTCATGGAGAGGGATAGGAGCAGATGGTATGGGAAAGTATTTAACTGGGTAAATGGGAATTCCAGTGCTATTAGGCAGGATCTAGGTGCCTAAATTGGGAACAGACATTCTCAGGGAAATGCATGACAGAACTGTGCAAGTTGTTTAGGGAGGACTTGCTGATAGTGCTGGACAGGTTTGTCCCATTGAGGCAAGGAAGGGATGATAGGTTGAAAGAACCTTGGGTGGCAAGGGATATGGAACATCTAGTCAAGAGGAAGAAGGAAGCTTGCTTAAGATTGAGAAGGCAAGGATCAGACAAGGCTTTAGAGGGTTAGAAGGCATCCAGGAAGGAACTGAAGAATGGACTTAGGAGAGGTAGAAGGGTGCATTAAAAAGCTTTGGTGGGTAGGATTAAGGAAATCTCCAAGGCAGTCTACGCTTATATGAGGAACAAGAGGATGGCCAGAGTGAGGGTAGGACTGATCAGGAATAGTGGAGGGAACTTGCGCCTGGTGTTGGAGGCAATAGGGAAGGTCCTTAATGAATACTTTGCTTCAGTATTCACTATTGAGAGGGACCATGATGCTTCTGAGGCTAGGGTGAAACAGGCTGATGTGCTTGAACAGGTTCATGTCTCAAAGGAAATGTGCTGAAAATTTTGAAAAACATCACCTGGGCCAGACGGGATATACCCTAGATTATTACAGGAAGTGAGGGAAGAGATTGCTGCATCTTTGGCGATGATCTTTGCTTCCTCACTGTCCACTGGAGTAGCACCAGATGATTGGGGTTTGACAAATGTTATTCCCTTGTTCAGAAAGGGAATAAGGATAATCCTGGGAATTACAGACCAGTCAGTCTTACATCAGTGGTGGGCAAAATACTGGAGAGGATTCTGAGAGAAAACCATAGTTTGATTAGAGATAGCATGGCTTTGTGAGGGACAGGTCATGCCTCAAAAACCTCAATGAATTCTTTGAAGATGTGACAAAACACATTGATGAAAATAGAGCAGTGGATGTGTGCACATAGTATTTAGCAAGGCATTTGATAAGGCTCCCCATGGTAGGCTCATTCACAAAGTAAGGATGCATGGGACACAGGGAAGTCTGGCTGCCTGAATACAGAATTGGCTGGCCCATAGAAGACAGTGGGTAGTAGTAGATGGAAAGTATTCAGCTCAGTGACCAGTGGTGTTCCACAGGGATTGTGATGGGACCTCTGCTGTTTGTGATTTTTATCAATGACTTTCAAGAGGAAGTGGAAGGGTGGATTATTAAGTTTGCCAATGACACAAAGTTTGGTGGAGTTGCGGATAATGTGAAGGGCAGTTGTAAGTTGCAACAGGACATTGACAGGATGCAGAACATTCTGATAAGTGGCAGATGGTGTTCAACCTAGAAAAGTGTTAAGTGATTCACTTTGGAAGGTTGAATTTGAATGCAGAATGCAGGGTTAAAGACAGGATTTTTGGCAGTGTGGTGGAACAGAGGAATCTTGGGGTCCACATCCATAGATCCTCAAAGTTGCCACTCAAGTTGATAGGTTGTTAAGAAGGCATATGGTGTGTTAGCTTTCATTAAGAAGGGGATTGAGTTTAAGAGCCCTCGAGATTAAGCAACAGCTCTATAGATCCCTAGTTAGACCACACATGGAATATTGTGTTCAGTTCTGGTCGCCTCATTATAGGAAAGATGTAGAAGCTTTAGAGAGGGTGCAAGGAGATTTACCAGGATGCTGCCTGGACTGGAGGGCATCTTTTATGAAGAAAGGTTGAGGGAGCTTGGACTTTTTTCATTGGAGTGAAGGAAAATGAGCGGTGACTTAATAGAGGTGTACAAGATGTTGAGAGGCTTAGATAGAGTGGATAGCCAGAGACTTTTTCCTATGGTGGAAATGTCTATCACGAGGAGGCATAACTTTAAGGTAAGTGGTGAAAGAGTTTGCGGAAATGTCGCAGGTAGGTTCTTTACACAGAGATCGATGGGTGTGTGGAGTGGACTGCCAGCGGTGGTCGTAGAGTCAGATACATTAAGGACACTTAAGTGATTCTTGGATAGGCACATGGAAGATAGTAAAATGAAGGATATGTAGGTTAGTTTGATCTTAGAGTAGGATACAAGGCCGGCACATTGAGGGCTGAAGTGCCTGTACTATGCTATGCTGTTCTTTGTTGTATTTATGAAAAAAAGTTGCAACTGTATAAAGAAGGGGAGAATAAGCAATAAAAACCAAAAGAACTGCAGCGACTGTAAATCAGAAAAAAAACTCAGAAATTGTTGGTAAAGCTCAGCAGTCTGGCAGGAATAGTGGAGAGAAATCAGAGTTAACATTTGGCGTCAAGTGACTTTTCTTCAGAAATAAGAAGGATTGGTAATTATGCCATAGAGCTAAGGTGTTTGGCAAAAGAACACAGAAGCAACATTTTTGTTTTAACATGCGCATAGTGATGGCCTAGTGATATTATCAGCAGTTTTAAAAAGGATGATGCTAGAAAAGCACAGCAGGTCAGGCAGTATCCGAAAAGCAGGAAATAAGCCCTTCATCAGGAATGTGGAGGGGTAAGGGGGCTGAAAGGTAAATAGAGGGGTGGGATGAGGCTGGGGGGAGGTAGGTGGGAACATAATAGTGATGCAGGTGAGGTAGTAGTTGTGATAAGTCATTGGGGAGGGTGGAGCAGATACATGGGAAGGAAGATGGACAGTTAGGACAGATTAAGAGGGTGGGTCCAAGTTGGAGGGTTGGATCTGGAATGAAGTGGGGGGGAAAGGAAATTTGGAAACTAATGAAATTGATGCTGACGCTGTATAGGGTTCTGAGGTGGAAGTTGAGGTATTTGTCCTCCAGTTGGCAGGTGGTTTTGAATTGGCAGTGGAGGAGGCCCAGGACTTGCATGTCCTTGAGGGAGTGGGAAGGGGCAGTTTAAGTAGTTGGATACAGGGCAGTGGGGTTGTTTGATATGTGTGTCCCAGAGATGTTTCCAGAACTGCTCTGCTTAGTGTCCTGTCTCCACTGATGTAGAGGAGACCACATCGAGAGGAACGTATATGAGGTGGGTGGATGTGTAGGGAAATCTCCGCCAGATATCAAATGATTCTTTGGGGCCTTGAATGGAAGTGAGGGGTGTGGAAGTGTGGGTGCAGGTTTTACACCTCCTGTGGTAACAAGGAAAGGTGCATGGTGTGGAGGGTGGGTTGGTGGGTGACATGACCCTAAAGAGGGAGTTGCAGAGGGAAGGCTGTCTGCAGAATGCAGATAGAGGTGGGGATGGAAATATATCCTTGGAGGTGAGGTCTGACTGTTGGTGGCGGAAATGGTGGAGGATAATGTGCTGTATCCAAAGATTCATCGGGTGGAAGGTCAGGACCAGAGGGTCTATCCTTGTTGTGGTTTCTGGGGGGAGGAGGAGGGGGATGGAAGATGGGGGGGGGAGGGGGAGGGTTCGAGGGTGGAGGTGCAGGAAGTGGAGGAGATATTCTGGAGAGCATTACTTATTATTTGGGAAAACTGGGGTCCTTGAAATAGGAGGTATTATCACCAGACTATTAACCCAAAGACAGAATGTTCGGGGACCTGAGTTCAAATCCAGCCAAGGCAATCTGCAATTAAGAGTCTAATGATTGTTGGGAAAGAACCATCATCTTGTTCGCTAATATCCTTTAGTGAAAGAAACTGCCATTCTTAACTGGTCTGGCCTAGAAGTGACTCAAGGTCCACAGCAACGTGGTTGACTTTGGGAAATTAAGAATAGGCAATAAATGCTGGACTCACCAGCAATTCCCACATCCAATGAATAAGTGTTAACTAGCCACAAAACAACATGACCCTCTCTCACTAATATCCTGACATACAGATGAGGAAGGACACTACTTTGACTGGGACAACACATCCATCCTAAGACAAGCCAAACACAGACACACACGAGAATTCCTAGAAGCATGGCATTCCAACTGGAACGCTATCATCAAACACATTGACTTAGACCCGATTTACCACCCCCTGAGAAAAAGAACAGGAAATGATATCACCATGGGAAATGACATCACCAGAGGAAATGGCATCACTAACCCAAAGAAACCCAAACATAAAACGAGAAAGCAGGAATCAACAGCTAAACTTCGTCCGAAGGCTCACTGAAGATGTTACCTCGTATGGTGATGAAATGTCTGAACATGAACCTTGCAGCTCAGCAAGCAAACCGACATCCACAAAATGTTTTCATAAAGTTGTGATTGGGAGTGCAGTGAAGAAAATTGAGAAGTACCTTTCAGTTAGATATTGGATAAATAATAACTGAGAAAATATTATTGGGCCATGTGGAAAGAAATTATTCCATGGCTTTTAAATAAGGAAAAACAAGGTTGATGGGAACAAAAATCTTTCATTGATAAGTACTATTTCAAACCTTCAAATAACTATAGCAATGCAATGTTGTACTATTTTGGAATAATAACTTGTATAAGTAAGTCCTCACTTAAAGTTGAGGTTGCATTTTTGAGAAACAAGTTTAAGTGAATCACAGATTCGCATAGGAAGTAGTATTAAAGCTAGAATTAGGTTCTAGCTATAATTGGGGAAAAAAGTATACAAGTCAAAATATTATACCATGCAAATCAGTGCTGTGCAGTCTTATCTGAAATAACTTGCAACATAAAACACACATCATTATATGTAAAAGAAATAAAATTATATGCGGTAAAACAATGAAGTAATTGAACAGTTTTTTTTTAGATTGACGAGTCGACTAGTGACAGCAGTTGGTTCATGTAGCTTTCAAGTTAATTCCTAGGACTACCTGAACCAAACAAATTTTGCCACTGCATGGAGACCATAACTTCAGTGTGATATCACAATGGGAGTGATGGCCAATACCAAGAGCAAATACATCCCAGCATTAAAAGTTAAGAACTGAAGATGGAAGGTGAGCGGGTGGGGAGTAGTGGGGGGGGGGGGGGGGGGGGGGGGGGCGGGTGGTGCAGGGGTGCAGGTTGAGTGGGGAAGCAAGGAGCCATAGAGGAGGCACTCGTACTGAGGGCAAGAGTGGAAGAGCTTGGGAAAAGGTCACGTGTGCAGACATGCAGGAGTGGAAATAAGTACAACAGTTATCACTCAAGAAAAAGTGTTAGGAAAAGTAATGGGCCTTATGATGGATAAGTCCCTTGGATCTGATGAGTGCATCCTAGGATATTAGAGAAAGTAGATAAGTTGTTCATGTTGGAAGGGGAAACAAAGAATAGGATTTAAATAAAGAAAAAATACCGAAAGCTGCAACACAAAGGGACTTGGGGTGCTTGTGCAATAACACAGAGAGCAAACATACAAGTGCAACAGGCAATCAGGAAGCCTAATGGAATGTTGGCCCTTATTTCCAGAGGGTAGAGTGCAAGAGTAGGGAAATCTTACTGCAACTGTACAAAGGGCTGGTGAGATCACATCTGGTGTACTGTGAGTAATTATGGTCACCTTATTTAAGGAAATATGTTATTTATTGGCGGCTGTTCAGAGAGGGTTCACAAATGATCTCTTATATAGAGGGATTGTCTTATGAGCAAAGGCTAAACGGGTGGGACTCTACTCACTGGAGCTTAGAAGAATGAGAGGTGATCTTATTGAAAGATACAGGATTCTGAAGGGGTTTTACGGGGTAAATGCTAAGAGGATGTTATCACTTATGGTACAGTTTCAGACGAGAAGGCATAGTCTCAGAGTAAAGGGGTATCAATTTAAGACTGAGATGAGGAGGAATTTCTTCTTTAAGAGGGTTGAGAGTGTTTGGAACTCCTTGCCAAAGAGACCCGTGGGGGTAGAGTACTTGTGTATATTTAAGGCTGAGATAGACAAATTTTTGATCAGTTGGGAATCAAGGGCTAGGGAGAAAATGTAGGAACCTGTGTATAACGTGGGTATGAGGAATATTGGATCAGCCATGATCCTATTAAATAGTGGAGCAGGCTCGATACAGCCCACTTCTGTTTCTAATCCCTATAGTCTTATGGTTTTACAGCTAAAGGGAATTCATAGATTGTGAAAAAAATCAAAGATGATTGGAAAACTACCAATGGAACATCTGTTAAAAAAAAGGAGACATAAAACAGCTAACTGCATACCAGTTAGCTTAATGTATTTGGTTGAGAAAATTTCAGTCTGTTATAAAGGATGAAATAGCAGATTATTTAGAAATACATAACATGATCATGCAGTGTCAGCATGGCTTCATGAAGAAGAAATCATACCTAACAAATTTATTAGAATTCTTTGAGGCTGCATCAAACAATATTGATAAAAAGAAATCAGAAGCTTCAACATATTTGGATTTTCAGAAGACATGTGATGAGGTATACACATGAGGCGACTTAATAAGACAAGAGCCCATGGTGTTGGAGGTAGTATATTAACATGGAGAGAGGAATGGATAACTAATAAAAGACATACAAAGTTGGGATTGGGGACATTTTCAGGCTGGCAAACTGTAACTAGTACTGTGCCACAGGGATCAGTGCTGGGCCTGAATCAATTTGGGATTCTTCATTCGTTTTTTATTGACTTGTGGAATGTGGATGTTGCTGACTGAATCAACATATATTGTTCATCTTTCGTTGCCCTTGGGAAAGTGGTGGTGGCCTTCCTGAACTGCTGCAGTATTTGTGCTGTAGATAGAGCCACAATGCTGTTAAGGAGGAAATTCCACTAATCACAAAATTCTCATGTCCTCCAAGTTCTGTGGATGATAAGGAATGCAAATGGAATGTCGGCCTTTATTTCAAAGGGAGTGGATTATAAAATTAGGGAGGTTTTGCTAAAACTGTATAAGGTATAAATCAGACCACAGATCAAAGGCAGGAAAGTGAAATTGAGGATTATCCCCTCGAGACTGATTACTAAACTCCGTGATTGGACTGAGCCCCACTCTCTGCAAATGGATTCTCAGTTTCCTGACCCCAGGCCACAATCAGTGAAGATTGGGGACAATATTTCATCCTCACTAACACTCAACACTGAAACCCCCCAGGGTAGGCGTACTCAGCCTCCTATTGTACTCACTGTATACCCATGACTATGTCCCCACACACCAGACTAATGCCATTTGCATGTTCGCTGATGACACCACATTAGTCAGTCAAATCTCAGAAGGTGACGAAGCAGACTACAGACGGGAGGTGGAAGACCTGGAAAAATGGTGCACTGAGAACAACCTAGCTCTCAATGCCAGCAAAACCAGGGAATTCATTATTGACTTTTGGTGGGATGTTACTCATGTCCCCCCAACACATGAACAGCACAGAGGTGGAACGAGTGGAAAGTGCCAAGTTCCAGTGAGTGGTCATCCACAACAAGCTTTCTCGGAATCATCATGTGGACGTACTGGTTACAAAGGCCCAACAACGTCTCTTCTTCCTCAGGCAGCTGAGGAAATTTGGCATGATGGCGAATACCCTTGCCAACCTTTATAGGTGCGCCATCGAGAGCATTCTGTCTGGATGTATCACTACCTGGTATGGCAACTGTACCATTCAAGATTGGAGATGGTTACAGAGAGTGGTGAACTTGGCCCAGACAATCACAAAGGCCAACTTCCCATCTGTAGAATCCTTCTTACAGGCCCATGTCAAGGAAAAGTCACCAGCATTCTTAAAGATCCATCCCACCCTGGCAATGTTTTTGTACAAGGCAGAAGTGAGTACTGCAAATGCTGGAGATTAGAGTCAAGATTAGAGTGGTGCTGGAAAAGCACAGCAGGTCAGGCAGCAACTGAAGAGCAGGAAAAATGACATTTCGGGCAAGAGCCCTTCAATGGATCAGAGCCGTTCCTGATGAAGAGCTCTTAACTGAAACATTGATTTCCCTGCTCCTCAGATGCTACCTGACCTGCTGTGCTTTTCCAGCACCACTCTAATGTTTTTCTTCAACCTCTACCATCAGGGAGAAGGTACAGAAACCTGAATACACGCACCCGGTTTCCTAACAATTTCTACCCTACTGTTGTTAGAAACTGATGGACTCACAAACTCTTAACATTCGCCTGCATCTGTGTTTTTGTTTTTGCACTGTTTACCTATTATTTACTTATCTATGCTATTTAACTCTGTGAGCTGCCTGTATTGCTCGCAAGACAAAGCTTTTCACTGTGCCTCGGTACACATGACAATAAATCCCATCCAATTCAATTCAATTCAATATCAGATTAGTCATGTTATTATTGAATGGGAGAGCAGAATTAATGGGCTGAATGATCTATTCTGCTCCTGTCTTATGGTCTTTTAGAACAGGAAGCCTGTAGCACATGATCTTAAAACAAAACTGGCAACATTAAATAGATAAATTTATTGTACTTTATTAATGATATTAACATGAGGCAATGCTAAATGATTTAACTTTAAGTGTAAACTTGCATAGCATTTACTTGCAGCTGTAATCAGAAAAATAACACTAAAGGGAGCTGTAAGGAAGAGCAAGGGAAAAGAGTAGCTATTGTTATTTTCTGGTTTGTCTCTAGCTATTTAAAATCCCAAGAACACTATGTTGGCGAAGAACCTAACCCATACCGACATATGTAAAGGGAGAGTGAAGGGGGAACACAAAAAATAAAGTGAGCAACCAGCATCCTGGCCTGTACCCCATATTATGGGGCTTCAATAAAACTTCAGGCAGCATCCCCCACCCCCACTTCCACTTCTACACTTGGGCCTATTGAGGTTCATCAGTCACCAATTAATGATCGCTTAAAGACCTTGTCCATCTCTACTGCTATGACACGTGCAACTGCGGATGCCAGGAATAAGATGGCTAGCTGACAGGTTTCCCTGCACAAGCAAAGGTGAGAAGGAAAGGTGGTACCTCCTCACCCTTCAGGACACAGGAGAGGCCCCAAAGCCCATCAGAGGCACCTCATCTACCCCCCTCCCAAAGTCTGATCCCTCCTTTTTGCTTGCCACCATTGCCTCTAAACAGTGAATTCTGCTCTTCCGTCACTTCACTGGAATCTCCAATCTCTCCCTGAACTAAACACACAAGTCTACCTAAAGACCTTAAATATTCTTTGTTTCTGTGAACTCTGAGTAGTTTCAGCAGCAGCAACTGCTGAGTTCTGATACTGTTGGGACAGTAGAGTTGCTGGGAAAACAGGTTGTCCATCAGCTCCTGAAGGGAAAACTTACTGTCTCCCTGAGAGGCAGAAGTTGCACCTTACCTTAGTAAGGTCACCCCTTGTATATTATTGTGGCACGTCAGCAAGATTTAAAATCAGCTATGCCCTTACCAATTTTCTATAGTGGTGAAGGAGAGAGATGTGGTGTACTGAAGAATCTGTGCCCTTAGACTTCACCCCTGTGGAATAAAAATCAGCATTGTGGAAAACTATATGATATTCTTTCCATCTGATTTCAGACATAGTTACAAGGATTTTTTTTCATATAATCAATAGACTAAGGATGTATTTAAGTTACTCTCTCATGTTGTGTGTCATATGCCTTTGATTCTGATCAAGGACCTACTGTTATTCACTTAATTTATTGATATCATTTTCATTCCTGGTGGTATATTTGCAAAGTGATGACAGTGTCAGACTAACTAGTAAATAATAACATTACATTAGTTCCGATCATGAGTAATGACCATGATTCATGATGAATAGTACTGCCAGGACTACAGAAGGAATCAACACCAAAGGCGAAGGAATGAATTATGAATGACTGTTTTCGATGACTAAGTTGGAGTCTCTTTTTTATAATCCTGGAACAATTATGCAAATATATTGTGTGACATCTGTTGGAAACTGCAGTTTATGAAATAGGGCTCCAATTGTAGAAGTTTCATGCAAAATTAAAGTAGGTCTTCAGATTGATTTTGTTATGAATGCTTGCATAATTTCACAACAAAGTGGTACATATTTCAGGACAATAATTTGTACATTCTACCGTATAAGCATCTTGACACAGCTGATGTATGTCTATCTCTCTGTCTGTCTTTCTACTTGTCTGAATTGGGGCTGGCAATCTTCATGGTTCACAAGGACCTAGGTAGGTGTTCTGCTGCCAGGTTCAGTAGCAGGACTCTTTATTTGCTTTGCCCAGGGGAATAATCACACTCTGAGCAGCATACGCTTGATGTCCCTCTGCCCTGGCACTGACAAATTTCAATGAGTGATTTGGAGGAAGAATGAGGAGCCCCAGAAAGAAATCTATAAAGTTCAGCTCTGTTCTTGGCAGGTCTAATGGGCATACCTCAGATTTCACACAACATGGATGCCAAAATTCCCTTTTAGTGGAGGCAACTGGTTTAAATGGCCAGGTACTTCAATAAAATGTGGATGTGCAAACCTGGCCTGTCTGCAGTATTGCCAGCATAGAAAATTGTGTGGTCAGCAATGGGACTTGCAATTTTTGGCCAATACTGCCATTTTCACCATGATGGAAATGATCTCTTTCATGGTGAAACTTTGTTCCTAAATACATTATAAGCTGTCCACTTCTGACACTGCTGGGATGAGAGAGATCTCTGAGGCAAGATTTCTCCTGAGCAAGGAGGAAATCTTCCATCTCCATGCAAATTATGCTCCTTGAAATAAATTACCCACTGTTTCTCCAGATGGAGAACCAGAAAACCTCACCATCCAAAACTTCTTGGCCTACGTACATTACTTTATGTCTTACCATCCTTCGAGTTGGTTCATTCCCAAGTTTGGGGCCGTCTGCACATTCTCAAATTGTACTTTATAATCCTTGAGTCTGAGCCACAAATATATAACATAAAGAACAAAGGTTCTGATATTAATCCCTTCGGAACATTACTGTATACTTCTCTATAATTTGAAAAACAGCCATTTGCCAGTATTGTGGGCTGCAGTTGTCTCAGAGTTTGCAGCTATGATGTAAACAACACCTTCAATATAGCAACTTTCACCACTTCCTGTGAAAGTTGCTTTTTATAAAATTCTTAAGCATCAAGACATTGTGTAGCATAAACTTATGTACAATTGAAGAAATAATAAATTTAAATAACCTTAGTTAGACATAATAATAATGGCTGATCTAATAGTTGGAGACTACAGTCATTCATCTATTAGATAGGGAAGAAAGAGCAAGATTTACTGTCAACAAACATTGGTCATATTTACTGTTAATCCTAAAGAACCTTAGGGAAGTTGGACATTGGATGAACATTAGAATTTGTTGCCTGCCATCTTGCAGAGTCCCTTAAGCTGACTGTATCAGTTCTGAGTAATTCAAAGAAAGACAAACTTTCAATATCAATAAGGCAAACATTTTAAGTGACAAAAAAAAATATACAAGCATATTTCATATTATGCTGTATATTTTGTAATTGTTTTATTTTCTACTACAAACCTATCTCAAAATTTTTAATTTAGAAATAAAAATGTCAGCATTTGTCTGATCTGATAGTTGTTTTCAGTAACAGTTTTCTTCATGTGTTTTGGATTAACAATATACCAATTGGTAGTTCACATTCTTGTTGGTCAACTGACATATCTGTTTTTATCTAGAATAAAGAACTACACAGCGCAGGAGCAGGTGCCTTTACCTCTCCATACCTGCACTGACATGTTATGCCCTTCCATACTAAAACTGACTTCACTTACAGGATCTGTATCCCTCTTTTCCCTTCTTATTCATGTATTCGTCCAGATGTTTCTTGAATGCTGCTATTGTATTAGCTTCCATTGCCTCCTCTGGCAGCATGCTCCAGGAACTCACCATTTTTTGTGTGAAAAACTTGCCTCCCATATCTCTTTTAAACTCCTCCTCTCCTAATAATTGACTCCTCCCTGAGAAAAAACCTCATAATTTCCACTCTATCCTAGCCATTCACAATCAGGTCATCCCTCAACCTCCTGTGATTCAGTGAAAATGAACCCAGTCTATCCAACCTTTCTTCATAGCTAAAATCCCCCATACGAGGTAACATCCTGGTAAGCCTTTTCTGTACCAGAACTGTCTGCAATATTTCAAGTGTGGTCTAACTAAAGTTCTATAAAGCTACAATATAACTTGCCTATCCTTATACTCAATGCCCCCTTCCAATGATGCCCCCTTCCATAAGACTATTTTTTACTACCTCATTTAGTGGTGCTGCTACCTTCAGTGATCTGTCGACCTTCACATCCAGATCTCTCTGCATATCAATACTCCTAAGTGTTCTACAATTCATTGTATAATTTCCACCTGCACTTGACCTTCCACAATACATTATCTCACATTTGTCCAGACTAAACTCCATCTGTCATTTTTATGCCCATGCCTCCAAATGGTCCTCCTGCTGTATTTTCTGACAATCCTCCTCACTATTTGCAACTCCACCAATCTTTGTTTCATCCACAAACTTACCAATTAGACCAGCTACATTTTCCTCCAAATCATTTTACGTAGATCACGAACAGCAGAGGTCCCAGCACTGATTCCTAAGGAGCATCACTAGTCATAACCCTCCATTCTGAAAAGCATCCTTCCACAACTACCCTCTATCTCCTATGACTTCTTTATCAATTTTGCCAGCTCATCCCTGATACCAAGTGACTTTACCCTTTGTACCTGTCTGCCATGAGGATCCTTGTCATAGGCTTTACTGAAGTCTATATAGACAACATCAATTGCTTATCCCTTATCTTGGTCACGTCCTCAAAAAACTCGATCAAGTTAGTGAGGCGTGATTTCATCTGCACAAAACCATGCTGTCTATCACTAATAAGTCCATTTGTTTCAATAAACACATATAGATCTTGTCCCTGAGAATCTTTTCCAATAATTTCCCTATCACCAACTTGAGGTTCACAGGCCTGTAATTTCCTGGAATATCCCTGCTCCCCTTCTTAAACAAAGGGACAACATCGATTGTTCTCCAGTCCTCTGGGACCTCACCAGTGACCAAACAGGATATAAAGTTAACTGTCAATGCTCCAGCAATTTGTTGTCTTGCCTCCATCAATATTCTAGGATCGATCCCATCAGGACCCAAGGAACTTATCTACCTGAAGAGTTTTTAAAACGTACGACACCTCTTTTTTAATAGTGACTTCATTTCGAAATTCGATACTCCCTACACTGAGATAAGAAGTCACATAATACCAGGTTGTAGTCCAACAGGTTTATTTGAAATCACAAGCTTTTGGAGCACAGCATCTTTGGCAGGTGAAATGACTTCACCTGACAAAGGGGCAGTGCTTTGAATGCTTGTGATTTCAAAACACCTCTTGGATTATACCCTGGTATCATGTGACTTCTGACCTTGTCCATCCCAATCCAACACTGGCACCTCCACATCATGACTTCCCTGAGATCACCCTCCGCCAATTCCTTTTCTTTGGTGAATACCGACACAACGTATTTATGTGCGACCTCACCTACCTCTTCTGATCTAATCAGCACCACCCTTTCCTAATTTTGAACACTTGCAGTATGTCCATTTTTTAAAAAATCATCCATGAGATGTGGGTGTTGCTCACTACGCTAGCATTTATTGCCCAGAGGGCAGTTAAGAGTCAATCATACTGATGTGAGTTCTGGAGTCGCGTGTAGGCCACATCAGGTAAGGATGCAATTTCTTTCACTAAAGGACATTAGTGAACATAATTACATTGTTCTAAGAAAATAAGTTCAATTTTTCAAGTCTTTCTGCATTTTTGTATTTCCTTATAGCATATATTATCCCAGAGATTTCTATCAAACTCTAATATTGTTTGAAAAGTGAGGAGTACAGTATGATACTCTCGAATTTAAGTAAGGTATTATTATAGTTTGTGTGGCTTATCGCACCCCTTGGCTTTCATAGTCGATATGTCATGCAATAAAGCCTAGACTTCTATTAGCATTTTACAGCTTTTCTGCTTAAACACGCTGCTTTAAATTTACTATGCAGCTGTATCTCCCTATGTCTTACCCCTTCTGTGGCACTGAGCCTATTTTTGTTCAATAAATAATTACTGCTGTTAGTCTTTTTTTTACTAGAATGTATCACCTCATATTTATTGACATTAATTTACTTCTTAGCTGATTTCCATTCTATATAACCATTCTCTTGCTGAGAATCTGAGATACCCTTCAGTACTCACAGGCATCAACATTCATGGTACAGATCCAAGACCTAGCATAACCTTTCCACTGATACCCAACTGGTGAATCTCCCTTTCAATCATAACCTGATATCCCCCAACTCTTCACCAAAAAAAAGAGAGGGAGAAAATAAACTCAAAGGTAAATGTGAAAGTAATATCAAAATAGACTTCTCTAAATATATATTTTAAAAGATACGCCAAAGTAAACATAGTCCTCTCTGAAAATAAGACTGCGGGAAATAATAATGGGAAACTAAGTGGAATTCTTTACCAGAGAGGGCTGAAGAGATTAGGTTGTTCAATGTATTCAAGGCTGAGATAGACAGAAACTTAATCTGTAAGGAAATGACAGATTATGAGGAAAAGGCAGAAAAGCAGCGTTAAGGATTATCAGATCAGCCTATGATCTCATTGAATGATAAAGAAGACACAATGGTCTGAATAGTCTACTTCTGCTCCTTCATCTATGGTCCAAAGACTGACTTTCTTGTACTGTAACATTGCAACACCCTTCTCATACCCAGTTCCTACTTTCCAAGTCGCCACCTTTAATACTTCAATTTCTCTCCCACAATCCCAAACCATTACAACTTTGTCTCACTGTAGTTAAACATTCAAGCACCTTTCTACACCTGATTACTGCTGGAAATTCTTTGTGTACATTCAGAATCAGACATCTTTCCAACTACCTCACAGAGGGGCCTGTGAAGAGCTAAGAAAGAGTGTATTGTCCAAGTGACCATAGGCAATGCCACAGGAGATCTGCTTATATTTAAAATAATGTATGTATTAATATCCTCAGGATAGTGATGAGATAACATCGCAGTTTTGATGTACTGTTTCAAGCAGAAAAGTTATCACTTTGGAGAAAATCCTATCTAAGCATATGAAGAAACCTCTTTCTATGGCAATGCTTAAGTGAAGGTCCAGATTATGCAGCTGCATTTCTGAAATCTTTGTAATATAACTACATGATTTGAGACTTTTGACAGATTTATATTTTTTAAGTAACCAGAAAACTTTAAACTTCATTTTGGTTTAATATCCTAGAATTGGCCATTAAAATATTGTTATAAAAATGTACAAAAATATAAATATCTACGTTGCGGAAATATTTTGTTTCTACATTTGGAATTCACTGCAAGGCACATATGCTTGGCATGCTGGAGGCACAGCAACATTTGGCAATGGAAGTTTTTCACTCTGTGTGTGAGTGCCCCGTTAAAGAGACAGGCCATCTGAAATGCATCCAAATTCTAAATGGTCTAAGTTGGTGCAAATTTGTATTACGTTTGATGAATATTCAAACCTGGGTAGGGGGCTTACATAATGTTTGTATATGCTAGTAGGAAACCCAGTTGCATATTCAGTGATTTGTTACTGTGTTGTGCAGATTTTCATTTACAGTTCTGTACAAATATAATAATCTTTGATACACTGAAGCACAAAGGGAATATTTCATAAATACTGTAAGCTTAATTTAAAGACAATTTACTAAACTTTTACACACCTCAGGAGCAGGAGAAATTGTGACTTGATCCCAGGCCCTCTGGCTTCGAGGTAGGAACACTACCACTGCACACAGAACCCCTCTGTTTATTTGTATACATTTTTGGAGCCACACCCAAGCTACAAGCTTCAGTTCATTCAGTTTGCTACTCACAGTAGAGGTAATTACTGTGAGTATTCTGACAATTCCCCACCCCCATTCTGATTGTAAACTGTCCCTGATGTTCTGTTGCTACTAAAGTATTGACAAACTTGCCACTCCTTTTGCAGTTTTTTTTTAAGTAGCTTATATTCTGAATGTTAAAAAATTCCTATCTGCATAGTCTAACAACAATCTTTAAACTCCTGGGACCTTTTTCCCAATAGCACCGCTGGTGTTCCTACCTACCTTGGACTGCCTCGCTTTAAGCAGAGAACTTCTCAAGGGTGTTTAGGGATGGAAAATAACTGCTGGCCTAGCCAGCAATGCCCACACTCCATAAATTAATAAACACAAAATGCATTCTCTTTACACTTACTCTTCCGATCAGCAGATAACTGTTGTTAAGTTTGATATTTCAGTTATTGTTGGTAGTGAGGATGTATCCAATTATGTATTGAATTTACAATATGCTCTTTTCTGCTTTGTATTCATGATACAACAAAATCTTTATATCAAAGAATGTTTCAAGTAGTCTACTCACTGCTGTAAACAACTAAGGACCTGTTTTCTCTTTTTTTAAAATGTTGTATGTCACTCCTATCTGACTATAGGAGAGGATCCTACTTTGCTATCATTGTTTCAAAGTCAAATCAAAAACTGAACTATGCCACTATGTAACCTTACTTACACATCTGCGTCGACATTTCCCATCACTGTGAAGGTCACAGCAGCATTAGACTTCTGTGTAAAGGAATCCTTCCAAGCCATCCCAGGGGAACTATGCCAGATAAGGTAGTCTGCCATTTATATCTGTTTCAGCAAGTATTTGACGCCATGTTTGCCACTTTATCATTTTCCCAGTGGAAAGCAGACATAAGGAAAGGGACAGACTTTTATCAGCTGGCAAGTTTCCCAAGATTCTTGGGTATTATAAATGAAAAGCATATGGACTACAGGGTTCCACATATGAAACCAGTACATTTGTAAACAGAAAGCACAATATGAATGTTTAGCTGGTTTATAACCTTGATAATATGATCCTGATGTTGAAACACATTACAGCAGGAAGTCTTCATGATGCTTTTCTCATACATTAGTTTACAGAGGCAACAATGCATGAAGTTCCTGAAACAATTACCAACAGGCTTTTGGAAGGCTCAGTCCTTCCTTTGCAATCACCTGCGTTAGGAATCTGTATCCAACAACAAATGTAAATTACCGTGAGGCCCATGTCACCATCAAATTACATTGTGTTTGTGATATTAGGTATGATCGCTAAATGAATGATCAGCATAAGAATAGCTGGTGAGGTGTTTTTCATCTGTTACAAAAGGGAATATTTCACAAAGGATTAAACCCTTCTACATGCTATTGTCTTGAAAGAAAAGAGCAACATTTACTTTGAAAGTTTCTATTGTTATCAAATGCACATTTGCAAAAGCAGATGTCACTGGTGGCACATGTCTCACTCATTCTGGTGTATCCATCTAGATAGCCTCCTACCATGCTTTTAACAAGTGGCTGGTGTTTGGTATCGATAGTGTCTTCACTATTGCTTCTTTTCCTGTAGTAGATTTGGGATGGAGTCTCTGAACAGGACTCTTTATGGGTGCCCAGTTATAGAGCTGCCAGACAACAAACCAATGTGTAGGCTTGTTTTCTTGCCTGTTCTGTCTTCTATGTAGAGGAACCATATGGAAATGTCACAGAGATACCTGTCAAATTTAATAAGATTTGCCTTCATTGGTATACCCACACCATAGGTCATTTTAAAATGTTTAATATTATCAATTGTGTTTTTCAATACTTTCCACTTAACCACTTTCCACTTTTTCAATACTTTCCACTTATACAGCGTATCATCCGCCGTCATTTCCGCCACCTCCAAACAGACCCCACCACCAGGGATATATTTCCCTCCCCTCCCCTATCAGCGTTCCGCAAAGACCACTCCCTTCGTGACTCCCTCGTCAGGTCCACACCCCCCACCAACCCAACCTCCACTCCCGGCACCTTCCCCTGCAACCGCAGGAAATGTAAAACTTGTGCCCACACCTCCTCCCTCACTTCCCTCCAAGGCCCCAAGGGATCCTTCCATATCCACCATAAGTTCACCTGTACCTCCACACATATCATCTAATGCATCCGCTGCACCCGATGTGGCCTCCTCTATATTGGGGAGACGGGCCGCTTACTTGCGGAACGCTTCAGAGAACACCTCTGGAACGCCCGGACCAACCAACCCAACCAACACTTTAACTCTCCCTCCCACTCCACCGAGGACATGCAGGTCCTTGGACTCCTCCACCGGCAGAACATAACACGACGGCTGGAGGAGGAGCGCCTCATCTTCTGCCTGGGAACCCTCCAACCGCAAGGAATGAACTCAGATTTCTCCAGTTTCCTCATTTCCCCTCCCCCCACCTTGTCTCAGTCGGTTCCCTCAACTCAGCACCGCCCTCCTAACCTGCAATCTTCTTCCTGACCTCTCCGCCCTCACCCCACTCCGGCCTATCACCCTCACCTTGACCTCCTTCCACCTATCACATCTCCATCGCCCCTCCCCCAAGTCCCTCCTCCCTACCTTTTATCTTAGCCTGCTTGGCACACTCTCCTCATTCCTGATGAAGGGCTTATGCCCGAAACGTCAAATTTCCTATTCCTTGGATGCTGCCTAACCTGCTGTGCTTTAACCAGCAACACATTTTCAGCTGTGATCTCCAGCATCTGCAGACCTCATTTTTTACCCGAAGATTTCCACTTAACCATCCAAACTTAAAGAAAAAGAAATCATATATAATTGGTGGATAGAAATTGCATCTCATTGCATCAATCTTTATTTGCAAAGTGGGCTGAATGAAGCCCAGTCTTCAGGGCTAATATTCCATGCTTAAGGAACATCCAACCCAATAATGGGTCAGCCTATTTTTCAAATGTACTTGGCGGTCACCTAAAACAAGCATGATGACCATCTGAGGCCCTTTTGAGAATCCAGCAATCAAAGCAACAGTGCCTTCAAAAGAGAGTTTTGTATCATCAAATATAAAACAGAATTTTTCTTCAAAGTTTTAATTGTTTTTGCATTGTGTCATATTAGTTCATGTTGAAGAAACTCCTGAACCTAGCTATGCAGGAGCATGGCCTTTTGAGAAAAGATCATCAAACATATGCCTTCCAACAGGCACACTTCACTTGATTCATATCTCTATCTAATCTATTTAACCTCATTAGGGAAAATTTTGCATGTTTCCTCTCTAATCTCTAACATACTTTAGTAAAAGTCCAAAAAATGTACACCTCATTATTCAAGCCTGGCAAGCTGATTTCCACAGACATTTTATTCATGATCCCAGCTGCACAGAACCCATTAACCTAGAAATTATTTGCTGGCAATATTAGCATATGAACATTTAACATATTTGTATGACATCCAATGTCTAATAAAATAGGGATAAACTCTTTCATTTTAAGTAGTACTAGATTCGGCTGGCTCCTACCCTCAGCTTTCCCAGATGAACAATCTGCTGTCATTCAGTGCCTCAGTTGACACACAAAGAAGATCTTCATGGGCAAGATAGGGGGAGGCTATTGGTGCTTGTGCACTGTGAATACCTCACTGAGGAATGATAAAATAAAGGAAACTAGGTCATGAGGGAAATATTTTGTGGAATGGCATTTAATGGACATGAAAAGGCTTTAAGGTGCCTGCTGTAGGAACATTATGTTAACATGGTCAATATTTAAAATAAGCAAATATTAAGAATTTTAATCCTGTTATAAAGGTTCAGTAATAGAACCTCAATCCATTGACCAAGTTCAACAGCAGCTGCCTGTATTTTAATCAGACCTCAAATATAGAATCCTCAGGCCTGATGAAATATTAATTATGTAAATGTAGTCTAACGAATAGTTGTGTCTGGAGGATAACAGGTAAACTGGAACATATATGAAATGCCTAAAGAAAATGCTATGTTTTTTTAATAAGAAGCTGACAGATGTATAAACAAAAATGAAATCATCATCAAATTTATTGGTTCACAAGCAATGTTTTTCAACATTCTATGTCAAAACCTTTATGGCTACCCTACAAGGGGGTTTAGAAGAAAATTGATGAATTTAGAGGAATTTTGTTATGCAGTACTTTGATTTTAAAGCTGGTAATAGTAGTCACATAAAGCTGTAAAATATTTTATCATGGGAGATGGATTAGATTCATCTTAGTTAGTCATTGTAAATTAAGGACCATAAATCTGTGTGACTTAACATTGTATGTCCAATAGGTTAAAAACAATAACTGCAGATGCTGGAAATCAGATTCTGGATTAGTGGTGCTGGAAGAGCACAGCAGTTCCGGCAGCATCCGAGGAACAGTAAAATCAATGTTTCGGGCAAAAGCCCTTCATCAGGAATAAGGGCAGAGACCCTGAAGCGTGGAGAGATAAGCTAGAGGATGGTGGGGGTGGGGAGCTTATCATTGTACGTCCAATGTAAAAGCATAAAGAGGTAACAATTCCCAACCTATAAATGAATGTTCTGGACCATGTTGGTCTGATTGCAATGAAGCGATTGGAGGTATGGAGATTTGAAGATTTGGAATGATAATGACCGGGATGTGTGTGTGTGTATCCGTGAAAACCTGTGATTCCTAATAAACCTGCTGGACTGTTACCTGTTATCATGTGGCTTCTGACTATTTGGAAATTAGGTGTTGGAGGGAGAGTGTGATAAGAGGAGAGTATGTGTGGGGGGGGGTAAGTGTGACAGCAGGAGACATCTGTTTAGGAGTGTTACTGGTGAATATTGTGTGTTGGAGGATGTGTGAGAGTAACAAATGGAAAATGAGGTGTAACAGGATGGGGATATGTGTTTGAGAGAATACGGCAGGAGAATGTGTGTGCTGGGGAAATGTGATTGGTTCCGTATTGGGGAAGTGTGACAGGTGGACAGTGTTTTTTAGGGGAATATGACAGGTGAAAAGTGGGTGTTGGAAACCTGAATGGTGGAAATTGGTGGTGGAGGGAATGGGACAGTGGAAGATATATTTTAGAGAGGGTGCGACAGGTGAAAGATATGTTTTTAACACAGAACATAGAATATTGTGTCAAACATGATGCCAAATTAAACTAATCCCTTCTGCCTGCCCATGGTCCAGAACCCTCCATTTCTTGCAAATTCATATGCTTATTTGAATGTCCCTTAAACATCTCTATCATATCTGCTTCCACTACCACCGCTAGCAGCCTGTTCCAGATTCCTACCATTCTCTGTGTAAAAAACTTGCCCTCATCTCTCCTTTGAACTTGCCCCCTCATCTTAAATGCATGCCCCCTAGTTAAGACACATTAACTCTGGGAAAAAGATTCTAACTGTCAACCTTATTTATGCATCTCATAATTTTATTGATTTCTATCAAGTCTCCCCTCAGTGGCCATCGCTCCAAAGAAAATAACCCAAGTTTTTCTAGCCTCTCCTTATAGTTCATATCCTCTAATCCAGGCAGCATCCTGGTAAATCTCTTCTATACCCTCTCCAAAGCCTCCACACCCTTTATGTCATGTGGTGACCAGAATAGAACGTGATACTTAAGTGTGATATAACCAAAGTCTTATAAAGCTGCAACATGATATCCTGACTCTTGTACTCACTTCCCCGACCAATAAAGGCAAGCATGTCAAACGCCTTCATTACCACCATATCTACTTGCAGGGCCACTTACAAGGAGCTATAGACTTGAAACCTAAGATCTCTCAGTACATCAATACAGTTCAGAGTCCTGCTATTAACCATATACTTTTCCTTAACATTTGATCTCCCAAAGTGCAACACCTCAGACTTAGCCGGATTAAACTCCGTCTGCCATTTCTCTGCCCACATCTGCAACTGATCTATTATCACACTGTATCCTTTGACAACCATCTACATTATCCACAATTCCATTGATCTTTGTAATGTCTGTAAACTTGATAACTGACCCATTGACATTTTCATTCAAGTCATTTATACATATCACCAATAGCAGAGGTCCCAGTACAAAACCCTGCAAAACACCACTAGTCATGGACATCCAGCCAGAAAAACACCATTCACCATTATCCTGTACCTTTATGGGCAAGCCAATTCAGAATCCACGCAGCCAAGTCACCATGGATCCCATGCATCTTAATCTTCTGGATGAACCTATCATGAGGGACCTTGTCGAAAGCTTTAGTAAAATCCAGATAGACAACATCCACTGCACTACCCTCATTGATATCCTTTGTCACCTCCTCAAAAAATTCATTCAAGTTAGTAAGACATGGAAATGCCCTGCACAAAGCCATGCTGACTGTTGCTAATTTGGCCATTTTTTTCCAAATGCATATAAATCCTATCTGTAAGAGTTTTCTCCAATAGCTTCCCAAACACTGATGAGAGACTCATTGATCTATAGATTAGATTAAATTCCCTAGAGTATGGAAACAGGCCATTTGGCCTAACAAGCCCACACAGACCTGTTCTTCTACACTATAGTTACCCCTCACTAATGAACCTAGCACAATGGGCAATTTAGCATGGCCAATTCACCTGACCTGCACATCTTCGGATTGTGGGAGGAAACTGGAACACCTGGAGGAACCCAAGCAGACAAGGGGAGAATGTGCAAACTTCACACAGACAGTCGCCTGAGGCTGGAATCGAACTCAGATCCCTGGTGCTGTGAGGCAGCAGTGCTAACCACTGAGCCACCGTGATTAGCGAAGATACAAAGGTTTTGGTCAAGAACCCAACAATCTTCTCTCTTGCCTCTATTGATAACCTGGCTCTGGGCACCTATCCACCTTAGTGCTCTTCAAAAGACTCAACACCACTTCTTTCTTGATCTCAAAGTGCCCTAGCACATTAGTATAATCCATACAAATCTCACTATCCTCCATGTCCCTGTCCTGGATGAATACCCATGCGTAGTACTCACTTAGAATCTTGTAAATAAGTGAGCTTTTTGTATGTTTTTTGGGTATATGCTGAGGGAAGAGTGACAGGTAGCGATTGTGTTTTGGGAATCTGTAACAGGAAGACAGTGTGTGATAGAGGGAGTGTGATAGGTGGAGGATATATGTTGGAGAGAATGTGACAGGAGGACAGTATGTGCTGGGGTGATATGACATGCTGAAATAGGGTGTTGGTGGAGTATGACATGTTTAAATTAGGTGTTGGCAGATTGTGACAGGTGAAGTTATGTGTTGGGGGAGTGTGACATGAGAAGGGTGTGTGTTGAGGAAGTGTGGCAGGTAGAAATTAAGTATTGGGGAGTATAAAGGAGGAGAGAATGTATTAGTGGATTGTGACTGGAGGAGAATGTGTCTTAGCCAAGTGTGAGAGGTGGAGAGTGCATGTTGGGGGAATGTGACCAATGTAGTGTTGGGAGCTTGGAGGAGAGTGACTGGTGGACAATGGGTATTGGTGCAGAGTGTGACAGAGGAGGTTATGTGTTGCCTACGTGTGACAGGTGGCGGGTGTGTGTTGGGGGATTGTGAAAGCATTGGGGGGTATGTTGAGGAAATGTGATAAGTAGAGGCAGTGTGGTGGGGGGAGCTTGATAGGTGCAATTTTGGTGTTGTGTGGAGTGTACAGGAGAATATCTGTTCAAGCGAGTCAAAGTTTGAACTGACGGATTGTAATACATGAAGGATAGTTGCTGGGTGGACCATGACAGATGGAAATTGAGTCTTGGGACATGTGAGGGTATGTGTAAGAGTCAGTGTGACAGGTGGAGGATGTAAGATAGAGTAACTGTGAAAGATATGTGTTGATGAGTTGTGATAGGATGGTGTATTGGAATGAATGTGTACTGGAGGGAATATGACGAATATGAATGACACAGGTTGTGTATTAGATTAAGGCTGTGACAGGAATAGGGTCTGAGAAGCAATTGTGCTACAAGTATTGATGACTTAAGAAACACCGAGTAATCTTCAAACCATGGAATTCATGGACCGAATTTGTCGTAAAAATCATTGGCTTTGAAAAATAAACTTTCCAGCCATTCAATGTGATGTTGTGGTCAAATGGGCAGATATGGAATGGCACCAATTTTTCCGTTATTTATATCCACAAAAGATATGGTTGCAATTTCAGTAAGTGTTGAACTGTTTACAAACTACAATGTACGCCCTGAGACATATTTCTTTTGAGAGGTTTTTATACCTAAGATTTTGCATCTCTGTATCTTTTACCTTGCTTTATAAGAACTGCAAAGCTGATCATTTAACTTTATTTTTTCATTTTTCTAATTTTATATCTAAGATTTTGTATCTAGGTATCTTTGTTCTAATGATGATTTGGAGATGCCGGTGTTGGACTGGGGTGTACAAAGTTAAAAATCACACAACACCAGGTTATAGTCCAACAGATTTAATTGGAAACACACTAACTTTTGGGGCGACGCTCCTTCATCAGGTGGTAGTGACAATCACCTGATGAAGGAGCGTCGCCCCAAAAGTTAGTGTGCTTCCAATTAAACCTGTTGGACTATAACCTGGTGTTGTGTGATTTTTAACTTTGTTCTAATGACGGTGCCAGAAATGCTGACATTGTACACTTTGCTGTACTCATGTATCCCTGTACTCGAGTACACATGACAATAAACGTAATTCTAATTCTAGTGGTACATACATCTTACAGGTTGATGAATTGATGATTTAGATAGTTACAAGTTGAGCTCCATATTGCCCTCAAATTTGAGACAATTTGAAAATGTTGACAGATTTTTTTTCCCTGTTGAGGCAATAGCTGCTGTGTTTATTCCGAAAACATTGCCTCTACTTTTCAGGCTGGATGAAGAGAGAGGATGGTTCATTGAGCAGTCCTGCTGCTTCAGCATTATTTCTTTCAGCTGGAACAATTCAGTTTCCTAAACATAAAAGAGGGCTAGTTTGCTTGTTATACAATCCCCTGTCACCAACTGATCAGTTATTAGACATGGTCATGTCATGTAGATTCTAGATATATTTTTGGAGGTGATTATATATAACGCTTGGTCCCCATTCAATTGAGTACCCTGGTGATTGCCTGACTGTTTTGTGAATGAGTTAGGAGATGATCCATTTATATTCAAGGTGACCGTTTCTGATGTTTTTTTCGAGACAAGCTGACTTGAATTTATGAGGTACAGTCAAACAAATGAGTGGCATGATGGCTCAGTGGTTAGCACTGCTGTCTCACAGCACCAAGGACGCATGGAGTATGTGTGTTGGGAGAGTTTGTAGAGTGGAAGAAGAGAGGGTGACATGTTTAAGTTGGGTATTGGGGGAAGTATGACAGAAGGATGGTGTGTATTGGAGACAGTGTGACAGGAGGAGAGTGTTAGAAGTGTGAATCAGTTGGAGGCTGAGTTTTGGGAGAGTGTTTCAGAGTCATATAGCTATGTAGCGTGGGAACAGATCCTTTGGTCCAACTTGTCCATGCTAACCAAATATCCTAAATTAATTATTTGTCAGCACCTGGCCCATATCTCTCTGATGCCTTTTAAATGTTGTAATTGTACCAGCCTCTGCCACTTCCTTTGGCAGCACATTCCGTGTACCATCCTCTGCATGAAAAAGTTGCCCCTTAGATCCCTTTTAAATCTTTCCCTCTGACTTTCGTGCCCTCTAGTTTGAACTCCACTACTCTAGGAAGAAGACCTTGTCCCTATCCATGCCCCTCATGATTTTATTAACTTCTAGAATGTCACCCCTCAGTCTCCAATGCTCTCAGGAAGATAGCCCCAGTCTATTAAGCTTCTCAGTATAGTTCAAACCCTCCAACCTTGGCAACATCATTGCAAATCTTTTCCGAATCCTTTTAAGTTTTTCAACATCTTTCCTATAGTAAGGAGACCAGAATTGAATGCAGTATTCCATAAGTGGTCTAACCAATGTCATGTACAGCTGCAACATGACTTCTCAACCCCTATACTCAATGCACTGACCAATAAAGACAAGCATACCAAACACCTTCTGCACTATCCTATCTCCCTCTGACTCTACTTTCAGGGAACTATGAACTTGCATCCTAAGCTCTCTTAGTTGGGTAATACATGTATAAGTGCTGCTCTGATCTGCCTTTCCAAAATGCAGCACCTCACATTTATTTAACTTAAACTCCATCTGCCAGTTCTCGGCCCACCAGCTCATTTGAGCAAGGTCCCATTTGAGGTAACCTTCTTGGCTGTCACTACACCATCAATCTTGGTGACACCTGCAAACTTACTAACCATACCTCCTAATGACAAAAAGCCGTGGACTCAGCACTGATCCTTGTAGCAGGCCTCAAATCTGAAAAGCAACCCTCCACCACCACCTTCTGTCTTCTACTTTCAAGTCAGTTCTGTCTCCAAATGTCTAATTCTCCCTGTATTCCACACTTGCTAACCAGTCTACCATGCGGAACCTCGTTAAACACCTTATTGAAATCCATATAGATCCAGCACGGTGGCACAGTGGTTAGCACTGGGCAGCACGGTGGCACAGTGGTTAGCACTGGGCAGCACGGTGGCACAGTGGTTAGCACTGCTGCCTCACAGCACCTGAGACCCGGGTTCAATTCCCGACTCAGGCGACTGACTGTGTGGAGTTTGCACGTTCTCCCCGTGTCTGCGTGGGTTTCCTCCGGGTGCTCCGGTTTCCTCCCACAGTCCAAAGATGTGCGGGTCAGGTGAATTGGCCATGCTAAATTGCCCGTAGTGTTAGGTAAGGGGTAAATGTAGGGGAATGGGTGGGTTGCGCTTCGGCGGGTCGGTGTGGACTTGTTGGGCCGAAGGGCCTGTTTCCACACTGTAAGTAATCTAATCTAATCTAATCTAATCTAATCTAATCTAACAAAAAAAAAGTCCACTTCTCTGCTTTCATCTATCCTCTTTGTTACTTCTTTAAAAATTCCAATCAAATTAGTGAGATTAGGGTGTTCAATGAGTGTGACAGGAGGTTACATGTTGGGAGCATGTTACAGGAGGACAGTGCATGTTGGTGTTGTGTGACAGGTGGAAATTGGTTATTGGGTGAGCGTGAAAGGAGAAGGAAATGTGGTCTGGGAGAGTGTCAGGTGGAGGGTGGGTGCTGTGGAATGTGACAGGTGGAAATGGGATATTGAGGGGAGTGTGACAGGTATAAACTGGGTGTTGGGTGGAGTGGAGTCAGAAGGGTGTGTGTTGGGGGAGTGTGACAGGAGGGAGTTTGGTGGTAGAGGAGTGGGACAGGTGAAAATTAGATATTGAGGAGAATCTAACAGGTGGAATATCAATGTTGGAGGAACTGTGAGAGGTGCAATATATGTATTGGAAAGTTTGAGACAGGAAGAGGATGTGAGTTTGAAGTATGTGGAACATAAGGTGGGTTGTTTTGGAGGAGTGTGACAGAGGAGGGTGGGTGACCAGCTCCATTTAATGCTTTTGAATTTATAAGGTACAGTTAAATAAATGGGTGGCAAGGTGGCTTAGTGGATTGTTCTGCTGCCTCATAGCACCAGGGACACATGGAAGATGTGTGTTGGGTGGTTGTGTATGGTAGAAGAAGGGAGGGTGACATGTTTTAATTATTTGGATGTGCTAGTGTTGGACTGAGATGGACAAAGTTCAAAATTACACAACACCAGGTTACAGTCCAGCAGGTTTATTTGAAAGTACAACCTTGTGTAATTGGTGTTGCATGACTTTTAACTATATTTTAACTGGATATTGGGGCATGTGTGACAGGAGGAATGTTTGTGTTGGTTGAGTGTAACAGGTTCAAAGTGGCTGTTGGAGAGTGTGGCAGGTGGAAATTCTGTGTTGGAGGTAGAGTGCAATAGGGAGTGTAATAGTTGGAGTGTGTGTGCTAGAGAACAAATGAAAGGGGAAATTATAACTGGTGGAAAGCTGGCATTGGAGGGAGTGTGACAGATGGAGGGTGTGTTTTGGGCAAGTGGAACAGATGTACCTTGGGTGGCACAGAGGCTTTATAGTTAGCACTGCTGCCTCACAGCGCCATGGACCTGTGCTCGATTCCAGCCTTGAGTGACTGTCTGTGTGGAGTTTGCATGTTCTCTCTGTGTCAGCGTGGGCTTCCTCCAGGTGCTCTGGTTTCTTCCCACAGCCCAAAGATGTATATGTTAGGTGGATTGCCTGCGGGAAATGCAGGTTTTCAGGGATAGGGGATGGTAGATGGGTCTGGGTTGGATGCTCTTTGGTTGGTCAGTGTGGACTCAATGGGCTAAATGGCCTGCTTCCACACTGTACGAATACTATGATTCAATGAAATTTTCAATCACCTGAGGAACTACAGTTTCCAGTCACCGGGTTGCTGTTCCAGTCTTTGAAAGTGATGGTCTCCAGTTGGTAAAGACTTGAGGTTAGGTCTTTTGGTGTCGAAATGCTTTAAATGATGAGGCAAAGTGGCAGCAATGAAAATAAAGCAAATCTTGTTTTCTAGATGAGTCTACCTAATGAAACATCTTGCCTCCATGTCCAAAGATCTGTAGGTCGAGAATCAACTTGTTCAGTCACATGAAGACCCATGCCAGAAACTCATGTCTTTTTTGATATAAAGCCAGTCTTTATAACTGAATACAAACTGATCATGGCTGAAGATATTTAGGCTATTCTTCAATCAATTACAGAACATAAGAAATAGGAGCAGAATTAGGGCATCTGTCCCTTTGAGTCCACTCCACCATTCAATAAGGTCATGACTGATCTTTTTGTGGCCTCAGCTCCACTCACCTGCCCTCTTACCATAACCCTTACTGTTTTTACTGATCCAGAAACTGTCTATCTTAGCTTTAAAAGCATTCAATGAAGAAGCTTCAACTACTTCACTGGGCATGGAATTCCAAAGATTCACGATCCTCTGGGTGAAGAAATTCCTCCTCAATTCAGTCCTAAATCTGCTCACCCGAATTTTGAGGCTTTGACCCCTTATCCTAGTTTCACCCGCCTCTCTACTTCTATCTTATCTATTCCCTTCATAATTTAATATGTCCCTATAAGATTGCCCCTCATTCATCTAAATTCTAATGAATATAATCCCAGTCTACTCAGTCTCTCCTCATGAGACAACCCCCTCAACTCTGGACTCAACCTAGTGAACCTCCTCCAGTGCCAGTACATGCTTTCTCAAGTAAGGAGACCAAAACTGCACGCAGTACTCAAGATGTAGCCTCACCAGCACCCTATACAGCTGCAACATAACCTCCTGGCTTTTAAACTAAATCCCTTTAGTAATGAAGGACAAAATTAGCTGTTTTACCTGCATACCAACCTTCTGTGATTCATGCACAAGGTTACCCAGGTTCCTCTGCACAGCAGCATGTTGCATCTTTTTACCATTCAAATAGTCATCCTTTTTACTGTTTTTCGTACCAAAATGGATGACTTCACAATTATTAACTGTGTACTCCATCTGCCAGACCTTTGCCAACACATTTAAACTATCTATGTCCCACTGCAAAGTTTCACAGTCCTCTGCATACTTTGCCCTACCACTCATCTTAATGTCATCCACAAACTTTGACACACTACATGTGGTTCCCAGCTCGAAATCATCTGTGTAAATTATGAATAATTGCAGGCCTAACACTGATCCCTCAGGCACACTACCAGTCACTGATTGCCAACCAGAAAAGCACTCATTTATCCCCATTCTTTGCTTCCTGTTTGTTAATCAATTCTCTACCCATGCTAATACATTAGCCGTGATGCCATGCATAAAAATATCTTATGCAGCAGCCAGTTGTGTGGCACTTTGTCGAATGCCTTTTGGAAATCTAGATACACCACATGTGCTGGGACCCTGTTGTCCACCGTCCTCAGAATTCCAGTAGATTAGTTAAGCATGATCTATCTTTCATGAACTCACACTGTGTCTGCCTAACCGGACAATTTCTGTCTAGAAGTCTTGCTATTTAGACTCATAGAGATGTACAGCACGGAAACAGCTTCAGTCCAACTCATCCACGCTGATCAAACATCCTAACCTAATCTAGTTCTGCTTGCCAGCACCCAGCCCATGTTCCTCCAAACCCTTTCTATTCATATATCCATCCAAATGCATTTTAAATGTTGTGATTGTACCAGCCTCCACCACTTCCTCTCGCCGTTCATTCCATACATGCACCACCCTCTGCATGAAAATATTCTTCATTGATAATAGATTCAAAAATTTTCCCCATAAGTTAAGCTAACCAATCTCTCATTCCCCATTTTTTGTCTATGTCCTTTTTGAAACAGTGCCATCATATTTGCTGTTTTTCACTCTGCTGGACCTGCCCCAAAGTTCAGTGAATTTTGGAAAATTACCACAAATGCATTTGGCAGCATCGTGAGCAGGTCTAGGAAATAAATATTCATTGATTTTCAATGTTTAGGAAGGAAAGACAAAAAGGAAAAGTAGATGAATTTTCATTGATAATAAAAAATGGGATCAGTGCACTCATAAGGAGGATGTCAGATTGGAAGAAAAATGTGTGGAGTCTGTTTGGATGTAACTAAGGAACAGCAAAGGGAACAGACGTTGGATGGAGTTATTTATAGGAGATCAAATAATACTGGTAGAGTGGAAGCATGGTATTAATCAAGAGATGAAAAAAAGTCTCTAGCGTGAGCAACAGTTATCATGAATGATTCCAATATCCATAAAGACTAGGTAAACAAATTGAGTGCTAAAGCAGGGGATATGAATTTTTGGGGTTTGTTCTGGATGTTAGAGCAGTATGTTGAGAAGCATATAATAGCAAGTGCTGTTTTCAATCTTGTATTTTGTAACGAAAAAGGGTTAATGAACAGCCTTGTTCTTCTTCTTTAGGAGTGATTGACCGCATTATGACAGAATTTTACACTAAGATAGAATTTTCCATTATGATTGTAAGTGAGGTAATTCATTCTGAAGCAAGGATCTTAAATTTGAATAAGGGAAATTATGAAGGCATAAGGCGCAAATTGTTTGAGGTAAATTTGGGAAATGTATTAAAAGGTATGACTGCATTTGGCCAATTAACAGCCTTTAAAAATTATAACATGACTTACAGCAACTATACGTTCCTACAAGAGGTTGGAAAGCACAGCAGGTCAGGCAACATCCGAGGAGCAGGAGAATCGACGTTTTGGGCATAAGTGCTTCTGAAGGGCTTATGCCCAAAACGTTGATTCTTCTGCTGTGCTTTTCCAGCACCACACTCTCGACTCTGATCTCCAGCATCTGCTGTCCTCACTTTCTCCTAGTTCTTACAAGATGCACAAACACAGAAAAAGGTCTGCTAGTTGTGGCTGACAAAATAAGTTCAGAACTGTATATGATAAAAGCAAAAGGCCCATAAAGTTGCCAGAGATAGCAGTAATTCTGAGGCTTGGGAAGTTTATAGAATATAAAAAAGGAGGACCAAGAAACTGAAAAGAAAGGAAAAAATGATGAGTTGGAATCTGAGCTTCAAACACTGCAACACATCAGAAAGAGGAGTGTTACGTGTTTCAGGAGGCAATCACAACCCTTAGATTATTTACCTTGATTTTGGTCATTGGGACAGGAGGGTGTGACAACAAGCAAGGTAGTTAGAGAGATCCAGGAAGTAGAGCTGAAGGAGTATCAGCTCTTGAGTTTGTCTAACAAATTTGACATTCTTGTTCCTCGCATGGATGAGAGTGGGAGCTGTAGGGAGGATAAGCAAATTGACCATAGCACAGGGAGCCATTCAAGAGGAGAGAGAAAAGAGAAATGTAATTGTAATTGGGGATAGTATAGTCAGGGGAATAGATTGTTTTCTGTGGCCAGGATCGAGACTCCTGAAGGCTATGCACCCTGCCTGGTATATCATCTGGGCAACAGAACAACTTGGAGTGGGAGGGGAAAGATCCCATTGTCACAGTCTACATAGGTATCAACATTATAGGTAGGAAGAGGAAAGGCCCTGCTCGTGGAATATGAGCAGCTGTGGCCAAATCAAAAGAAGAACCAAAAAGGTAATAATCTCTGGATTACTACCTCTGTCATGACCTAATTGGCACAGAGTCAGCAAGATAAATAAGGTAAACATGTGGTTCACGATGGTTCAGTGGTTAGCACTGCTGCTTCACAGTGCCAGGGACCTGGGTTCATTCTCACCTCGGGCAACTGTCTGTGTGAAATTTGCACATTCTCCCCGTGCCTGTGTGGGTTTCCTCCGGGTGCTCCAGTTTCCTCCCACACTGCAAAGATGTGCAGGTCAGGTGAATTGGCCATGCTGAATTGCCCATAGTGTCAGGTGAATTAGTCAGGGAGGAATAGGTCTGGCTGGGTTACTCTTCGGAGGATCGGTGTGGACTTGTTGGGCCAAAGGGCCTGTTTCCATACTGTAAAAAATCTAATCTAACCAAAGATTGGTGTGGGAGAAATGGAATTGAATTCTTGGGACATTGACACCAGAATGAGGGAAAGAGGAAGCTGTTTCAATGGTACGGTCCCCACCTGAAACATGCTGGCACCAGAGTCTTGACAGATCCAGTTCTGGGATTCAGCTCTTTTGTCCATGTTTGAACTAAGGCTCTAATGAGCACAGTAGTGAATGGCCCTGCAGAACACAAACTGAGTGTCAGCCATGTCAGCATGATGACATCTTCTATCACTGTACTGATGATTAAGAGTAAACTGACGAGGAACAAATTCCCTATTCAGCTGAATTCACCATGAATGTCCTGGCTTCTCGGCTTCACATTGGCCTGAGGTGTCTCTCTCTCTCTCTTATGAGAAAGCAGCGCTGTAGTGCTTTGGGATAATGCTGGCATTACCCTTAATTGGCTGAGTTGATTTTATTCTGTTTTTTGCCATAAATTGGGCAATTTTCCACTTTGCTTGGTAGGTGCCAGTGCTGTAATTGTACAGGAATAGCTTGGCTGGGAGTCAGGGAGTGGTGCATCAGGTACTGGAACCCAAGCATTCAGTATTATTGTTGGAATAGTCCAAACTCCAACAGTGCATTCCACCAATGATGGCCTAGGTGACCTGATAACCCTCAACTCGACTTTTCTATTTCTTCCCCATTACCCTTGATTCCCTTACAAATTAATAATCTTTCTGCCTTGAATATACTGAACAATCCAACATGCACACCCCTCTGCAGTAGAAAATAGTCCACAGATTTACTACCCTCTGAGAAAAGAAATGCCTCTTCTTCTTTGTCTTAAATGGGTAACCTCTTTCTCTAAGGCTTCCTCCTAGACTCTCTATGCTCCCCCCTCCACCCCAACCCTGCCATACACATACACACACACACCGGTGAATCTGTCTAAGAATCTTATATATTTCAATAAGGTCTCCTCTCCTCCTTCTAAACTCCAGTGAGTACAAGCCCAACCTACCCAACTTGTTTACACAAGAAAATCCCTAGATACGCACAATCAGCCTCCTTTACTGGACTGCCTCCAATGCCAGTATATTTTTCCTCACATAACGAGATCAAAACTGTTAACAGTATTCCGGATGTAATCAAACAAGTGCCTTGTATAGTTTTCACAAGAGTTCATTAGCCATTTCATGATACCACATAGATTGAGTTGAATTGGCTGAAGACTGGTATCTGTGATGCTGTAAACCTCAAGAAAAGGCTAAGATCTACCAACCATTCAGCACTTCTGGCTGAAGGTTGTTGTCTGTGGGATCTTTGACCTATTTACAAGAGTAGCTGTTTACCTGAGGGAAGGAGATCTTTCTCTTTGAATTACAACCATTTTTACAATGACCTTACATAGGCTTTACAATGAGGGAGTGGGTTGCATTTGTATCTGCATGCATCAGATACAAAATTTATGTGAAGAGTATTTCCAGCTCTCAGGTTTGTTTGGAGTATGGTCAAACCCAATCGTACTAAGAGATGGGAATGCAATTTGTGAGCCCATTCTGTGGGATGCAAGAATACCCCTCCACCCCCCCCCAACACCCCTCTCCGAGGCACCTAATATTTGAACATTATGTTTTAGGTGCCTCAGGCCGTCTTGAATAGGATGGCAAACCAGTCACTTTCCTACTCAATAAATGCTACTACTAAGCCATATGCATTTGCGATAAACTTACAATAAACATAATAATTCTGGATATTGTATAACAAATCACTATATTTGAAGTGAAAGCTCTGATATTGAAGCATACCTTCAGGATTTATTTTACTGATCCATAACAACGTTTTAGCAACATAAGAAGTAAGCTATATGTGTCATCAGTCTGGCTCTCTACTTTCAATACGTTCACAACTGAATTTCTACATAAATTCCACTTTTTTTTGTGCTTTGAAATGTTTCATGTCCACCCAAGTGAGCAGATGGGTCTTGGTTTGTTGTCTAATTTGAAAAATGTCACCTCTAAACTTAGTGCTTGAACCTGCAAACTTATGATTCAGAGGAGAGAAATGAGCCATCACCACTGGGAATGGAAGAGAAAATAAATGAAAAGAATTTGAGCAAATTGAAGTGTTAATGCACATTTTGCCAGAAAATTCAACTGGGAACAGTTAACTTAGAAAACGTAGATTCTATTTGACAAGAACTTATGCAGACTTGCTTTCTCAAGGATTTCCTTCCTTTTTTTATTGCCACAGAAAGATACAGAAAGGGAATTGGCCAGTTTTAAAATAACAAATCTATTTATAGAAACACCTGGAGTATAAATAAAATCCACTGAGAAAACCTGGGATCATGACGGAAGGAGATTGGTGAGCGTGTTAATGTATTACATGTTCACATAATGATAGTTTGTGGAAACAGACTACTTCTAAATGACCTTGCTGTTTGTAATTGATTTCCTATGGTTTAGCGAAGATTTGAAGCTACTTGGGGATTTGGGTGCCATCTGATGAAGCATAAAAATAGAAAGAACATGAGGGTGAAACTTTTTAATGAAGGGCAATGTAGAGGACCATGGTGCCGTCCTTCCACAGGAGAACTGACCCACTTTTGAAATGCAAAGAGCATTGTGATAATGACAACCAAACTGGCTGCAGTTTCAACATGTTGATATGCCATATAGAATAAAATGTTAACTCGAGGCATTGTATCTACCTGTTCTTCAGATCAGCAACCCACCACAAGAGGAAACAACACTACTTTGAGCTAAAGAGGTCTGGCAGTGATTACAATGGTTTGTTTAGAATTAAAGAAGTAGCAGCAGTTCAAATTAATTAATTATCCTGTTATCATTCCATTGCCCTGCGTATTCCTCAGCTTTGAATATTTATCAAATTTTCCCTTAAAAAAACGTAATGATCTCTAGCCTAGACCTTCCCTGTTGTAAAGTGTTCCATATTACCATGACCTTCTACACATTAAAAAGAAAATTTCCCCAGCTCTGTCCTGCTCTCTTCTTAGCAATTACAAATTTATGAACTCTTTTCATTAACCCCCAAAAGGAGGAAATTGTATTTCCCTATGCATTATATAAACAAGGCTATTAAATTTTGTCCTCATCTACTCTACTCAGCACAAACATTACCAGTATCTCAATTTATTCTGCATAAAATTTCATTGTTTTATCTTTGGTGAATTTAATTTGCACATTCTCCATTATTTTAATGTTCTGTGGAGGTGATCTAAACTGCACTTGGTATTTGTTCTGAGGAAGATTCCTGTTGGACTCAATGTAAAAGTTCTGTTTATTTCTCTTTGAATGCTACCAGACAGGCTGCATTTTTCCAGTATTTTCTGTTTTTATTTCAGATCTACAGCATCCGCAGTACTTTTGTTACATTGCACTAAGTACTCCATGGCCTAAATGTTCTCTGTACTGTATTTTTTTTTTGGTTTTTTTTTTGTTCTGTTATCTATCCAATCAGTAATTTCTTCAAAAAAATCTCCAAAGTAATTTGACAATTATAACTTTCCTTCAAAAAAATCAATGTCGGATGTTTTTGATTAACTTATACATTGTTAACGGCGCACTAAATTTATATCTAAGTCGGGATCTTCTAGATATTGCTCATAGTTGACACAAGCTAAACTGGTTTGTAGGTTTATCCACCTCTGATTCTTGGATAAGGAGAAATGAGGGGAGATGGTGACTGTCACTGGAATAGTAATCCAGGGGCTTAGGCCATGGTAGTAAATGGAATTTGAATTCAAATAACAAATCTGAAATTGACAGCTAGCCTGTTATAGTCTCTATGTAACTATCGATACTTGTTGTTAAAAATTCAGTTGATTCATTAATGTCATTTTACAGAAGGAAATCATCAATGCTTATGTGGCCTGGTTTCAATGTGACTTTGAAGTGTTACTTTGACTTTGAAAACACTGAAGTTGTTCTAGAACAGTAAAGGGTATTCAAGCATTAAAGTACAAAATGTTCGGTCACAAGAGATCAAACTCATAACTGACGTTTAAGGTCAGTCAAATTTAATATTGATAGATTTTTGTTAGGTAAGACTTTTGAGAGATAGGATGCAAGAGTGGGAAAATGGAATTGAAGTGCAGATTAACCATGACCTTACTGATTGGCCTACTCCTGTTCTTAATTCTTGTTGCAATTTGCTTCAAATAATGTCATGTGATCTGTAATAGTAGTCTGAACCACTGGAATAGGCAAACAAAACTGTGTTTCAAAAAAAAAGAAAAAAAAAGATGGCCTACCTGATGCATTCTTCTGCAATATATTGGCACACCAGTGTGAATAGTGCATTCATGACCAGGAATGAGACCAAACCTTCAACTTTGTTACTTATAGACAAAGGAAAATTGGGCAGTACTGTTCCTTGAAACAAAAATAAATACAGAGAACAGGAAAATGTATTCAATTCAGTACAGTGTATTCAATTCCTTTCAAATTCATGAATTTTCTATATGATGTAGGACTGTACCCTGGGCTGACTCTTCCTGTCTGTGCTCAGTTATCCATTACAATGAAGGTCTACAGAGTAGAGCTGACAGATGTTTCCCACAATCTCTTGAGTTGGCCTTTTCAATGTGACACACTTTAAGCATAATTCTGAAGATATAGATTAAAATTAAAATGTTGGAAATGAGAGAATCATTAGATGTTCTAAAGTAGATTCTTTCTTTTAGTAGTTAAATTCCTGTTATGACATACTGCTTTAAAATATGCTTTCCTTTTTTCTTTTGATATTACATTGAGAGAAAACACAACAATCCACAGGAAACTGCCAATGAGAGATGCCAGTCAAGCGATGTGACAGACAAAATAGGGCCAAGTAAATAGCTTGCTAAATAAAGTAACTGGTTAGTAGATTATATTGCCAAAGTGTGCATATATAAAACCCTTTTAATTATAAAACAAACAGTCTAAAGAATTTCTGGACAGAGTGACTAGGGATTGTGACCAAAACATTGCTGCAGCAAATGGATTTCAAGGAGGGCCTTGAAAAGTGGAGAAGATGGTAAAAGGTACTAAGGAAAACATTTGGCTGAAATCATTCCCTGATTAAGATAGATTAAAGAAGAGAGAAGTGTGTACAGGAGGCCAGAGTCAGAGAAACAGAACATTCAAGTGAAAGGAATTATATTTATAAGGTTGTGGGACCATTAAAGAGTTTCAAACAAGGATTAAAAAATAAACACTTCAGGTTTTGTTGAACTGGGAACCATTTATGTGGATGAAAGCAAGCAGATGAAATGGGCTTTATGCAGAAAAGTTTTGAAGAATGAAAGTTTACAGTGCGTAGTATAAGAAGACCTTTGGAATAATTGGTTTCAACATTGGGGTCTTGGAATCGGCTGGGAAGCAAGAAGGCTGGCAAAACTTGCTTGGGATCTTATCACTACATGATTTTGCTTGCAGCTATTGATCTGCCTGACTTCGTCCCAAGACCCCAATTTAGTCACTTAACATGGTCAATTAAGAATGATAACTCCCTCTACTAACACATAGAATGTATGAGGTATTCAGTGGTAATTGAGCTGAAATACAACTGTGCATTGCAACAGAGGTAGAAGTGAGTATTTCTTTGTGATACAGGTCATTTGGTTTGGAAACCCAGCTGAGGGTCAAATAAAGCCATGGTTTTGAGTCAGTGCTTCAGAAGAGAGATAATGTAAGCGACGAGCAAAAGTTTGTGTTGATCTTCTCAGGGTTCAACTGCAAGGTTAATCCAAGAATAAAGTTTGAATAAGTAATCTGACACAATCTAAAGAGCTCGTGAAGAGGTAATGTTTCTAGTCCAATGCCTGGGAATATTGTTGCCAAGGGAAATATTGTGGATTAGGGATTAACGACAAATCATTGTGAAATTGCAGAATAAGGATGAGAAGGAAAGCAGTGGTAGAAATGCATGGCTAATAGTGGAAGCCAATAATGGCATCCCATTTAACTAGCCAACGGGAGGATGTAATGAAACATTTGACGAAATGTGTTAAAGTTGCAGAAATGGGAGAGGACCAAGAGGGGTAGAGCATCACAATCACAGACGATATAAAATGTAAACTTATATTGATATTCTGAAGGCTTACTTGATTTATCTCAGGGAAGGTAGCAGAATAATTTTGCAAAATTATTCCTTAAACAATTTAATGAATTGGATAAAGTTCACATTACTGTGTCAGTGTGAAGTAAGATTTGAGAAACATGTGCTCCCTCTAGTGGCTACAAAGAAATGCTTTATAATGTTTGCACTGTAGTTATTGCTAAGTTTGCAGATCTACATTTCAGAAATCAGAAAGTTGGTTTTTAAATTTCACCATATCCACATTGCCTGTGAGTTTCTTTAATTAAAGAATATGATATGCCAGAAGTCACAAGCCTCCAACTTGGCACAGCCCTCGTGGGCGGCACGGTGGCACAGTGGTTAGCACTGCTGCCTCACAGCGCCTGAGACCCAGGTTCAATTCCCGACTCAGGCGACTGACTGTGTGGAGTTTTCACGTTCTCCCCGTGTCTGCGTGGGTTTCCTCCGGGTGCTCCGGTTTCCTCCCACAATCCAAAGATGTGCGGGTCAGGTGAATTGGCCACGCTAAATTGCCCATAGTGTTAGGTAAGGGGTAAATGTAAGGGTATGGGTGGGTTGCGCTTCGGCGGGTCGGTGTGGACTTGTTGGGCCGACGGGCCTGTTTCCACACTGTAAGTAATCTAATCTAATCTAATCTGGACACGTCCATCACTGCCCCCTCCTCCACTGCCAAACCATTATCACCTGATGCCTGGAAGAGGAACGCCTCATATTCTATCTTGGAACCCTGCTATCACACGGGATAAATGTGGATTTCAACAGCTTCCTCATTTCCTCTCCCTCCAAATTATCCCAGTCCCAAGCCTCCGACCCAGCATCACCCTCTGGACCTGTCCATCACTGCCCCCTCTGACCTATCACGTTCTCCTTCACCTTCATCCACTTACCGCTTTCCCAGCTGCCTCACCCCAACCTCATCCCCCTCCCATTTATCTCTCAGCCTGACCCACAAGTCTCATTCCTGATGAAGGGCTTATGCCCGAAACATCAATTCTCCTGCATCTCGGATGCTGCCTGACCTGCTGTGGTTTTCCAGAACCACACTCTTGACTAGGTTATAGTCCAACAGATTTATTTGATGTCACAACCTTTCAGAGTGAAGCCCCTTTGTTGGGTGAAGTGAAGAAGGGACTACATTCTGAAAGCTTGTGATTTCAAATAAACCTTTGGATTGTAGCCTGGTATCATGTGACTTCTGACTTTGCTGAAAATGTGTTGCTGGAAAAGCGCAGCAGGTCAGGCAGCATCCAAGGAACAAGAGATTTGACGTTTCGGGCATAAGCCCTTCTTCAGGAATGAGGAAAGTGTGCCCAGCAGGCTAAGATAAAAGGTAGGGAGGAGGGGCGATGGAGATGTGATAGGTGGAAGGAGGTCAAGGTGAGGGTGATAGGCCTGGGGTGGGGGCGGAGAGGTCAGGAAGAAGATTACAGGTTAGGAAGGCGGTGCTGAGTTCGAGGGATTCGACTGAGACAAGGTGGGGGGAGGGGAAATGAGGAAACTGGAGAAATCTGGAGAAACTGGAGAAATCTGAGTTCATCCCTTGTGGTTGGAGGGTTCCCAGGCGGAAGATGAGGCGCTCTTCCTCCAACTGTCGTGTTGTAGATGATGTGTGTGGAGGTGCAGGTGAATTTGTGGCGGATATGGAAGGATCCCTTGGGGCCTTGGGTGGAGGTGTGGGCGCAAGTTTTGCATTTCTTGCGGTTGCAAGGGAAGGTGCCGGGAGTGGAGGTTGGGTTGGTTGGGGGTGTGGACCTGATGAGGGAGTCACGGAGGGAGTGGTCCTTTTGAACTTTTGGCACTCTGGACACTGCTCCACCAATGCAGCTATGTTGGCATCCAACCCATATCTTCTTGCTAGCATCTTTATTTTGGAAACCCCTGGATGACCCTGGTGGTGTTTAGCCAGTTTTTGGCAGTCACCTTTACTTGGGACAATCACCCTTGCTCCTCACAGTAATATGTTGTCCTCAACTGTGATCTGATCTTAGCAGGTTCAAAAAGGTTTCAATCCTGGTTGCGACGGCCCTTCTATTTCCCCCATTACCACCGGGTGTTTTAGTTTCGCTAGGACAAGACCTTTGTCTCCACAGTCGGATATTGCCCACGTTGACTAGAAATGTGTCCAGAAAGTTTAAAACCAGAACAGACTCTTGTGGGGAGGGACTACCAGTGGAGTATCTGCCAGTGGGAAGTGATTCAAGGTTTCCACATTAGCCATATTGCTTCCTGGATGGTGTTCTAACATGTACATGCTGAGAAGAGGGGCCCAATGCTGAATTTGACCAGAAGCTATGTGCGTCACTGCTGACAAATTCTCATCCATAAAAGATACTGATGGAACTCACTCACACCAAACCTTCCTTCTCTATCTAAGCATACTTGTGTTCAACATCAGACAGAGTCCAGAAAGCATACACTATCGGATATTCCTTTCTATTGGGCTATACTTCCATGATACCGTACAGAGAGGTATTGCATATTAACACTACTTCTCTCCTGGGATCATAATGTGCTGACAATTTAGATGAAGATAGCTGCTTTTTCACTTCCCTAAAGGATGCTTCTTGGCTTCATAAGCATTTCCATGGCTGATCTTTTTTCAATAGCAGATGTAAGGGTGCCAATATGGAGGCCAAGTTACGTGTAAATTTTCTGAAATAATTCACTAACCCAAAAAGAAAGACCTAAGCTCCAGTACGGACGTGGGAACTGAGGTTCCTTTGATCACTCTTGCTCTCTCTTCCAATGGGTGTAACCCAATTTTGTCCACTCTGTAACCCAGGTAGGTCATGTGGGCACCTGGAACACACGCGTTTCCCGTCGCCTACCTGGGAGAAATGTTTAAGCACCATATCCAAATTCTCCAAGTGTCCTTTGTTGGTCTTCCCTGTTATTAGTATGTCATCCAGATAAATGGCAACGTGGGGTGGTAACCCTTGTAAAATGTTCTCCATGGTCCGCTGAAAAAGAGCTGATGATAGCCCAAGTAGCAGTCTTGTATATTGATATAAACCCTTTTGGGTATTAACTGTAGCATTCTTTTAGGAATCTTTATCCAGTCACAAATGCAGGTAAATGTGGCTCGTGTCTAGTTTGTAAAGAACAGCCCACCTCTCCAACTTCAGGTACAAGTCCTCTATGTGAAGGATTGGGTATGTTTATCCAGCTGTGAGAAGTGATTTACTGTTTGCTTATAATTCCCACAAAGGTGAACCAATCTGCCAGGCTTCACAATCAGCATGACTGCTGCTGCCTGTTCTGCAAACTGCACTGGTTTGGTGATCCCTTCATTCTCCAACCTCCTGATTTCCACCTCTACTTTTACCCACAAGGCAAATGGCTCTTGGTGAGCTTTGCAAACTCTTGGAATTGTATCCTGGTCAACATGTAAAGTGGCTTTGGCCCCTTTGATAGTCCCAAGCCCTTTTTGAAAACCTCCTGGGTATTTTGCTAGGACTTCACTGAAACAGGTATTTTCCAATGGAAAAATGTTGATCTAATCAAGATGAATCTTTCTTATCCAATTCTGCCCCAAAAGGTTTGGGCCTGAACCTTTTACTACCATCATTGGTCAGTGCACCAACTGCTTCTCTTTGGAGATCAAAACTGAAGTTGTACCCTTAATTTGCAAATGTTCCCCATGTATGTTCTCAGTCTGGCTGAGGTCTTGCACAAGCTTAAAGAGTTGGAGGCCCAAGCAAATCTTGTTAGACAGATTCTGCAACCACAGATACAGCTGCGCCAGCATTAACTCTCATGGTAACTGGGTGACCATTTAACCAAGCATTAATTTTAATTCGCTCTGTTTTGCGCGTCACTGAGTAATTTAATTGTTCCTACCCATATATAGAGTTTCCAGGGTGTGCCCATTTCCAGGGTGTGCACTTACCAGGATACTAGCCTTCAAGTTTTCCCACCCAAGTCAGATCTTTTAGAACTCCTTTGCTGTCTCAAATTCACATACTAGCAGCAACTACAATGGCTTGCTGGCCGAGATCCTGAAGAAATGATTAGCTACTTGGTCGCTTTGTTGTGGGTTCTGCTGTGGGTTGGCCTCAGGTCCTTCTGCTCAGGACTTGCTCCTGCATGAGGCTCTGTGATTGCTTACACTCATGTGGTGTTCCTCAAGTTCAATTGGACATGTGACAGTGTCCACTTCCATTAGGATGCCTTGTAGCTCATGCTCCATTTGCAAATTTTCAAATTTTCAAATGACAAGGCCAGCTGCAGTGCCTTTTGAAGTCCAGTTAGGCCTCAGCTAGTAAGTGCTTCTGCACGGTTACATCATTAATCCCACACACCACACATTCTCTCAGGGTTGTGTGCCAGTCATCTTAACCTCATCAAAAAGTCCCAATATGGATTCTCCCGGTTCTCTAACAGCCAAATAAAACCAATAGCATCTCAGAATTAGAGCAGGTTTGGGATCATGATATTTCTTAGCCAATTCTGTCAACTCTTGGAACGTTTTAGTGTCCGGTGCCTTTGAGAATGCTGCAGGTCCACAAGCAGTCAGAAGGATTACTCATTACTTTCCATCTGCCCCAATGTTACTTGCCCAGAAAACAATCTCACATTTTGCAACAGACTGGACACAGTCTTTGACTGCAGGGTCAAATAATTGAAGTTTGCCAAATGAGGCATGATGCCAGAAATGCTTACCTGACCTTCAAGATGACATTTGCAAGCAACCATTTCTCAGGCACATCCTTGTCACTGCTGAAATAACTGCACAGAGGCCAGGACCCGTCACCAAGTTACCCTTTATTTATGAGTGCACTGGACTGATCAGTCCTTAATTGAGGAGATTCTCATCTCATAAAACATAGAACATAGAACAATACAGCATAGAACAGGCCCTTCGGCCCTCGATGTTGCACCAGCCTGTGTACTATTCTCAGCTCGTCCCTCTACACGATCCCAAAATCATCCATGTGCTTATCTAAGGATTATTGAAATCTCCCTAATGTGGCTAAGTTGACTACCTTAGCAGGTAGGACATTCCACACCCTTACTACTCTGCGTAAAGAACTTGCCTCTGACATCTGTCTTAAATCTCTCACCCCTCAATTCGTAGTTGTGCCCTCTCGTACAAGCTGACGTCATCATCCTCAAAAAAAGTCTTTCACTGTCTACCCCTTCTAATCCTCTGATCATCTTGTATGTCTCTATCAAATCCCCTCTTAGCCTTCTTCTTTCCAATGAGAGCAGACCCAAGTCTCTCAGCCTTTCCTCATAAGACCTGCTCTCCAGACCAGGCAACATCCTGTAAATCTCCTCTGCACCTTTTCCAATGCTTCCACATCCTTTCTGTAATGAGGTGACCAGAACTGTACACAATATTCTAAGTGTGGCTGCACCAGCGTTTTGTATAGTTGCAACATGAAATTGCGGTTCTGGAACTCAATCCCTCTACCAATGAAATCTAACACACCGTATGCCTTCTTAACAGCACTATCCACCTGGGTGGCAACTTTCAGTGATCTATGCACATAGACTCCAAGATCCCTCTGCACATCCACACTACCAAGAATCTTTCCATTGACCCAGTACTTTGCTTTCCTGTTATTCTTCCCAAAGTGCATCATCTCACATTTAGCTGTATTGAACTCCATTTGCCAATTCTGCAGTTTATTCAAGTCCCCCTGCAACCTGGAACATATTTCCAAACTGTCCACTACTCCACCAACTTTAATGTTGTCTGCAAATTTACTAATCCATCCACCAAAGCCTGCGTCTAAGTCATTTATAAAAATGACAAACAGCAGTGGTCCCAAACAGATCCTTGTGGCACACCACTAGTAACTGGACTCCAGACTGAATATTTTCCATTAATCACCACTCGCTGCCTTCTTCCAAAAAGCCAGTTTCTAATCCAAACTGCTAAAGCACTCCTAATTCCATGCCTCTGCATTTTCTCCATCAGCCTACCATGTGAAACCTTATCAAAGGCTTTACTGAAGTCCAAGTAAACTGTTCTACCCTCATCTACATGCTTGGTCACCTTCTCAAAAAACTCAATGAGGTTTGTGAGATACGACCTACCCTTAACGAAACCATGTTGACTATCTGAAATCAAATTGTTGTTTGCTAGATGATTATAAATCTTATCTCTCATAATCCTTTCCAAAACCTTTCCTAACAGAAGTAAGGCTCACTGGTCTATAATTTCCAGGGTCATCTCTGCTGCCCTTCTTGAACAAGGGCACAACATTTGCAATCCTCCAGTCCTCAGGTACTAAACCTCTAGACAATGACGACTCAAATATCAAAGCCAAAGGCTCTGCTATCTCCTCCCTAGCTTCCCAGCGAATCCTCGGATAAATCCCATCTGGCCCAGGGGACTTGTCTACTTTCACTCCTTCTAGAATTGATAACACCTGTGCGTAACTAACCTCAATCCTTTCAAGTCTAATATCCTATACCTCATTCTTCTTCTCTACAATATTCTTCTTTTCCTGAGTGAACACCGATGAGAAATGTTCATTTAGCACCTCTCCGATCTCTACAGTGTCCACACTCAACTTCCCACTTCTGTCTTTGACTGGCCCTATTCCTACCCTAATCATCCTTTTATTCCTCACATACCTATAGAAAGCTTTAGGGTTCTCCTTTATTCTATTTGCTTATATATTTTTTCTTTTTTTAAAATAGAAAACAGAAGCCAAATATCTCCCTAGCCTAGGGAAATTTCTTCCTCCTCACTGTACACTGGCTGTAGCTCGCTAGCCCAACAGTGCAGAGTCCATCCTCAACTGAGGACATTCTAATCTCCTGGTTATATTGGCCAGCCAACGCTTTCCTAATTGACTTAGGTAACAACCCCAATCAAGAACCTTGTAGTTAACAAGATCAATCTGGTCCCAAACACCACATATCCCCAGCACTATTTTTATCATTCATGTTTTTTTGGCAGTTAAATAATTAATGATCATATTGGGAAACAGCCACTCACAAACATCTTTGTAAAATTATGCAAAGCTGCCGTCAGGTTGTATGCTGAGCTTACTAAATGGCTTGTGTCTTTTGAATACATAAAGTTTCTTATGTTCACTCATCTTGCTTCTGAAGGTTTGAAAATATTTTCCCTACTCCCTATTCATGCTACTTTCTTCCACTCTCAATGCTTCCATTTTTCTTTAAAGATGTTGGAGCAAACCAATCAATGTTGACCATCCTTTCAGATTTCCCATCTTCACAATTGGCAAGCCGTCAATAAGGGACATGTTTAAAGCGAGCAGTTAACAAACTCAATATAAGGGAGAAACCCATTCTGAGTCTTGAATCATGACAATACTGATTGCATTGCAGAGTAGAGGATACCCCAACCCATAATCTCTTGAATATCAAAATTGGAAATACACCTGAGTGATTCTAATCTCTGCTGTATGGACATGTCAGCTTGCTGTACTGTATCGATTTTTGCTCATGATAAAGGTTGCTGCCACCTTCCGCTTAAGTGAAGGAAACAGCACAGATTGCTTGGTCCGATACTTTAGGAGCAAGGATATAAATCATGGGTCCTGGTGCTGTTCCAGAGCCATACTCCCAGCTCCACTCTGACCAGAGCACAATGTGCCCCTAGAAGTTTGGACCCCTGCCCTGACCTTATTCTACACCTCGTGAAGGAAAATCATTTTCTGTCTAACTAAAAGATTGTCTTGTGTTTAATAAGATATAGTTTATTGCACGAAAGCAACTAATCACAGGTTGTATTAATATGATAAAGATTATTACAAAGACTTTGCGAGGGGCCAAGCCTCACTCCTTTGAGGTCCTATGCTATTTTGTTCACAGATCCATATGACATCATCATAGTGAATGGTTCTTACGGCACTTCTCAGTGTAGCTCACCTTTGAGTCAGGAGGTCAGGGTTCAAGTTCTATCTGGTCCAGTGGTTGGAATAACATCACTGATCATATTGATTGGAAAATAGTTTTTTAATTCTTTCAGACTTGTATACAACAAGTACACCACCCACAAGTTTTCTCACAACGTTTAAGAACTTCACAAAATTTGCCAAATTAAGTGAAACTACTCTACTCATGCACATCTTAAAGGAACAAAAGATGTCTCACCTCTTTATCTCTCCTATCTTCTCAGTCTCATAGCTGGGACAGTAGAAAAAAATTGGGTAACAACATGGCTGCAGATGCTGGAAACTAGAGTCTAGATTAGAGTGGTGCTGGAAAAGCACAGCAGTTCAGGCAGCATCCGAGGAGCAGGAAAATTGATGTTTCAGGCAAAAGCCCTTCATCAGGAATACAGGCAGAGAGCCTGAAGGGTGGAGAGATAAGTGAGAGGAAGGTGGGGGTGGGAGAAAGTAGCATAGAGTACAATGGGTGACTGGGGGAGGGGATGAAGGTGATAGGTCAGGGAGGGGGAGGGTAGAGTTGACAGGTGGAAAAGAAGATAGGCAGGTAGGACAAGTCCGGACAAGTCATGGGGACAGTGCTGAGCTGGAAGTTTGGAACTGGGGTGAGATGGGGGAAGGGGAAATGAGGAAACTGTTGAAGTTGACATTGATGCCCTGGGGTTGAAGTGTTCCAAGGCAGAAGATGAAGCGTTCTTCCTCCAGGCGTCTGGTGGTGAGGGAGCGGTGGTGAAGGAGGCCCAGGGCTTCCATGTCCTCGACAGAGTGGGAGGGGGAGTTAAAATGTTGGGCCACAGGGCGGTGTGGTTGATTGGTCCGGGTTTCCCAGAGATGTTCCCTAAAGCGCTCTGTGAGGAGGTGTCCAGTCTCCCCAATGTAGAGGAGACTGCATCGGGAGCAATGGACACAATAAATGATATTGGTGGATGTGCAGGTAAAACTTTGAGGCATGTGGAAGGCTCCTTTATGGCCTTAGATGGAGGTGACGGAGGAGGTGTGGGCACAGGTTTTGCAATTCCTGCGGTGGCAGGATGGGAGGATGGATTGTAGGGGGGCGTGGACCTGACCAGGTAGTCATGGAGGGAACGGTCTTTGCGGAAGGCAGAAAGGGATGGGGAGGGAAATATATCCCTGGTGGTAGGGTCTGTTTGGAGGTGGCAGAAATGTCAGCAGATGATTTGGTTTATGCAAAGATTGGTATGGTGGAAGGTGAGCACCAGGGGGGTTCTGTCCTTGTTACGGTTGGAGGGGTGGGGTCTGAGGTCGGAGGTGCAGGATGTGGACAAGATGTGTTGGAGGACATCTTTAACCATGTGGGAAGGAAAATTGCAGTCTCTAAAGAAGGAACCATCTGGTGTGTTCTGAAATTGTCCTTTTTGTGGGGATCCTCCAGAAGGAATGATTTTCACTGTGTTCATTCCAAATTATTGCAAATGCAAATATTCTCTGTCAGATTTCGTTTTGCCACTCATAAAAGCATGGTGTTTAAATGCAGTCTCTATATATGTCTGGTTATGAGTAGCCTTTCAAATCGATGGGTGGTAAGAAGCATCATTGTCAGTCACATTCCTGTTATTCTGTATCACCTCTTTATAAAAGCAAAGATAATGGCACTGAAGAATCTAACAGCGATAAAACATCAATCTTAATGTTTAAATCCACACAAACAAAAGACTTTGCAACTATTAACAAAGACAAGCAAAATACATCATTTGGAAATGAGAGGTGAGATGCAAGGGTTGATTTGGCTAAGGAAAACAGAAGAAGTATAGGCTGTTTCAGCTCTGTGGGTTGTTAAAGCAAGGTATGACATAGGCACTGCATACTTCTTTTGGAAACAGCCATTTAAGTGTTTACACAACTGAAATGTTGCATAAGGCAATCATTATGAAAGAGTTAATGTTGGACATGCATTAAGCTCTATCACATGATGGGGAGAATAGATCATCCATGATACTGATAGTTTGGTAACAATGTCTAACTAGCTAATGTAACCTTCACCAAATTGCCACCGTACAATAAACTACATGTCATTAAGCAAGAACCTCTTCATAAGACTCACTTGTGGTAGTTCCTTTAAGCTGCATGAAGCCATGAAAGGGAAATCATGTCTGACTAATTTACTATAGTTTATTGAGGAAGTCTCAACCAGAGTGAAAGAACCAGAAGATGTGTTGTATTTGGACTTCCAAGGTACCTTACAAAAGGATAAATCATAAGTTAAAAGCCAATGATGTTGGAGGTAGTATATTGGCATGGTTAGAGAATTGGCTAATGAGCAGAAAACAGCAAGTAGCGGGTAAAGGTTTCTTTTTCAGTTTGGTGACCCATGACCAGAGGGGTTCCACAGGGAACAGTGCTGGGACTACAATTGGTTCCAACATATATTAATGACTTGAAGGAAGGAAAAAAATACACTGTAGCCAAATTTGCAGCCCAGACTGCATGTTCTTGTTCTCACCACTGGCTACTCCAGGCTACCTGCTCCTGTTGGTACTGCCCCAGGCTTTCTGCTCCTACTCTCACCATCACTTGCATTGAACTGCCAGCTCCCATTCTCACCGTTGGCTGCTTAGGCTGCCTGCTCCCACTGTTGTCACCAGCTGCCTCCTGAGTCTGTGATCCCTGGTTCTAGTCTGTCCAGCCCTGTTAGAATTTTATCCACTTCAGTCAGCTCCCTTCCCATTCTTATAAACCTGAGTGAATACAGGCCCCATTGAGCCGATCTCTCCTCATAAGACATGCTCAGTGTCAACCTTGTGAACTTTCACTGCACTTACTCTATGGCAAGTATATCATTTGCAAGTGTGTTCTCACCAAAGCCCTATATAACTGTCATAAGCCAACCCTACTTCTGAGCTTAAATTCTTATGAAATGAAGGTTAAGATTCTGTTTGCCTTCCTAATTCCTTATGTCACCTGCCTGTCTGACTGATGTCAATAAGTAGTTCTGATAAGTGTGGTCGATTCAAGGGTTGAACTAGCTTTAAAATTATCCCCCTGCTTTTTGTAACCTATTCATCTGGAATGAAAGCTAGTTATTTGTTTTTGCCCTTTATGACCTTTATTTTGTGATGCTACGTTTTAGTATTTATTTCTCTGTAATACCAGAATGCCAAGCCGCTCTACCATATTTGGTTTTTACTTTCCAAGCTGCAGAAGCTTGTTTGTAACATTTCTGCCACCACCGTTCCTCTTTATTTGATGTGATTTGAGGCCTATATGGTTTATTGTGATCAGATCATAAGAACAGATGAAATAGGCATTGGAGTAAGCTGTGTGGCCCCTGGAGTTCGATCCACCATTCAGTAGGATCATGGCTGACCCAACGTTCCTCAACTCCACTTTCCTGCATTTTTCCCATAACTCTTGATTCCCTTACTGATCAAGAATCTTATCTCAGCCTTAAATTTGCACAAGGACTCTGCCCCCTCACAGCTTTCTGTGGCAAGGAGTTCCAAAGGTTCACAGCCCTCTGGGAGAAGAAATTCCTCCTCTTTTGAATCTTAAATTGGTGCCCCTAACTTCTGAATCTTTGCCCTCTGATCCTACACTCTCCCATGAGGGAAACATCCTCTCGGCATTTACCCCATCAAACCCCTTAGGAATCGTATATGTTTTAATGACATCACCTCTCATTCTTCTAAATTCCAATGAATAGAATACCAACCTGTTTTACAATTCCTTCATATTGGGCATCATCCAAGTGAACTTTCTCTGAACTGCCTCTAATGAAACAAAATATTTTCTCACCATGCTAAACTTTGAACAGACCCAGCAACTCAAGACTCAGCATCCTTGAGGTGCTGTGGGCCACCAACAAAAGCAGAATTGTACTCTAGCACATTCTATGACATCATGGCCTGCCATAGCCCCCTCTCAACCATGATTGTCAAGGCAGGGGATCAAACCTGTTTCAATGCAGATCTCAGAAGACTATGCTAGGCGCAATGCAGGCATATCTTAAAATGAGATATATACCTGGTGAAGCTACCAAATAGGACTTCTTGCATATCAAACAGCGTAAACAGCAAGCGATTAACAGAGCTAAGTGATCCCACAAAACTGGATCTGATCTAAGCTCTACAATCCTGTTTCATCCAATCATGAATAAAAGAAAGGGGACCAAAACTGCTCACAGTATTCCATTTGTATCTCACCAGCACCAAGTACAATTGGAGTAAAACTTCCCTATGTCGACAATCCAACCCACTTGAAAGAAGTTCCAACATTCCATTAGCCTTCCTGATTACCTGTTGCACCTGTGCGCTTGCTTTCTGTGTGCAGTTACCCAAACTTACTTTGTGCTGCAGCTTTCTGCACCTTTTCTCTGTTTAAATAATACTCTATTCTTTTGTTTTACATTCAAAGATGAACAACTGCACATTTTTGCACATCATACTCCATTTGCAAACTTTTCGCCACTTGCTTAACTTATCAATATCTTTCTGTGAACTGTTTGTATCCCTTTTGCCACCTGCCTTTTCACCTATTAGGTGCTTATGGACTGTGGTGTTGAACTTTTAACTGTGTTTCTTTGTTTTTCTACTTTTTAGTAAGGACTAAATTATTTAACTTTTTAACTTTGTTTTCTTTATTTTTCTGCTTTGTACCAAGGTTTTATACCTCAGTACCTTTATACCGCAGTTAAATGCGTGGCTACAGGGATGGTGCAGGAGGGAGGGATTCCGGTTTCTGGATAACTGGGGTCCTTTCTGGGGAAGGTGGGACCTCTATAAAAAGGATGGTCTACACTTGAACCTGAGGGGCACCAGTATCCTTGGGGGGAGGTTTGCTAGTGCTCTTTGGGAGGGTTTAAACTAACTCCGCGGGGGCATGGGAACCAGGACTGTAGCTTTAGGGTACAGGACCTTGAGTGTAGGGAGGTTAGGAATAATGCAGCGATCTCTAAGGAGGGTGCCTGTAACCAGAAAGGTGGATTGAAGTGTGTATACTTCAATGCCAGAAGTATAAGGAATAAGGTAGGTGAACTTGCAGCGTGGGTTGGTACCTGGGACTTCGATGTTGTGGCCATTACAGAGACGTGGGTAGAACAGGGACAAGAATGGCTGTTGCACGTTCCAGGGTTCAAATGTTTTAGTAGGATCAGACATGGGGGTAAAAAAGGGGGAGGCGTGGCATTACTTGTCAAAGACAGTATCACAGCAGTGGAATGGACGATGGAAGAGGACTTGCCATCTGAGGTAGTTTGGGCTGAGGTTAGAAATAGGAAAGGTGAGGTCACCCTGTTAGGTGTTTTCTACAGGCCTCCTAATAGTCCTAGAGAAGTAGAGGATAATATTGCGAGGATGATTCAGGAAAAGAGTGAAGGTAGCAGGGTGGTTGTTATGGGGGACTTTAACTTCCCAGATATTGACTGGGAGAGCTATAGCTCGAGTTCATTAGATGGGTCGGTGTTTGTCCAATGTGTGCAGGAGGGTTTCCTGACACAATATGTCGACAGGCCAACAAGAGGGGAGGCTATATTGGATTTGGTTCTAGGTAATGAACCAGGCCAGGTGTTAGACTTGGAGGTAGGTGAGCACTTCGGGGACAGTGACCACAACTCGGTGACTTTTACTTTAGTGATGGAGAGGGATAATCGTGTGCCGCAGGGCAAGAGCTATAGCTGGGGGCAGGGAAATTATGATGCAGTGAGGCATGACTTAGGATGTGTGGATTGGAAAAACAGGCTTCAAGGGAAGAACACTAATGAGATGTGGGGAGTGTTCAAGGAGCAGCTACTGCGTGTCCTCGATAGGTATGTACCAGTCAGGCATGGTGTAAAGGGCCTTGTGAGGCAGCCGTGGTTTAGTAAGGAATTGGAGTCCCTTGTGAAAGGGAAGAAGGCGGCATATGTAAAGATGAGGCGTGAAGGTTCAGTAGGGGCGATTGAGTGTTATAAGGTAGCCAGGAAGGAGCTAAAGAGGGAGCTAAGAGAAGCGAGAAGGGGACATGAAAAGTCTTTAGCTGGTAGGATTAGGGAAAACCCAAAGGCTTTCTATAGGTATGTCAAGAATAAAAGGATGACTAGGGTAGGTATCGGTCCAGTCAAGGATAGTAGTGGGAAGTTGTGTGTGGAGGCGGAGGAGATTGGAGAGACATTAAATCAGTACTTTTCCTCAGTATTCACTCAGGAACAGGACACTGTTGCTGATGTGAATATGGAATCACAAATAATTAGAATGGATGCCCTGGAAATATGCAGGGAAGAGGTTTTGGGAATATTGGAAAGGATGAATATAGATAAGTCTCCTGGGCCTGATGGCATTTACCCCAGGATCCTATGGGAAGCTAGGGAGGAGATAGCAGAGCCATTGGCCTGGATTTTTATGTCGTCGTTGTCAACAGGAATAGTACCAGAGGACTGGAGGATAGCGAATGTGGTCCCATTGTTCAAGAAAGGGAGTAGGGATAGCCCTAGCAACTATAGGCCAGTGAGTCTGACTTCAGTGGTGGGCAAAGTCTTAGAGAGAATGGTAAGGGATAAGATTTATGAACATCTGGGTAGGAATAACATGATCAGGGATAGCCAGCATGGTTTTGTGAAGGGCAGGTCGTGCCTCACAAACCTTATTGAGTTCTTTGAGAAGGTGACCAAGGAAGTGGATGAGGGTAAAGCAGTAGATGTTGTGTATATGGATTTTAGTAAGGCGTTCGATAAGGTTCCCCATGGTAGGCTAATGCTAAAACTTCGGAGGTATGGCATTGAGGATACATTAGAGGTTTGGATTAGGAATTGGCTGGCTGGAAGGAGACAGAGGGTAGTAGTTGATGGATTATGTTCATCTTGGAGCGCAGTTACTAGCGGTGTACCACAAGGATCTGTTTTGGGACCATTGCTTTTTGTTATCTTTATAAATGATCTAGAGGAAGGACTTGAAAGCTGGGTAAGCAAGTTTGCGGATGACACAAAAGTCGGTGGAGTTGTGGATAGTGAGGAAGGAAGTGGTAGGTTACAGCGGGATATAGATAAGTTGCAGAGCTGGGCGGAAATGTGGCAAATGGAATTCAATGTAGCTAAGTGCGAAGTCGTTCACTTTGGTAGGAATAACAAGATGATGGATTACTGGGCTAATGGTAGGCTACTTGGTAGTGTGGATGAGCAGAGGGATCTTGGTGTCCATGTACACAGATCTCTGAAAGTTGCCACCCAGGTAAATAGTGCTGTGAGGAAGGCATATGGTGTACTGGGCTTTATTGGCAGAGGAATTGAGTTCCGGAGTCCTGAGGTCATGTTGCAGTTGTATAAGACTCTGGTGCGGCCTCATCTGGAGTATTGTGTGCAGTTTTGGTCGCCATACTATAGGAAGGATGTGGAAGCTTTAGAACGAGTGCAGAGGAGGTTTACCAGGATGTTGCCTGGAATGGTAGGAAAATCTTATGAGGAAAGGCTGAGGCACTTGGGGCTGTTCTCATTGGAGAAGAGAAGGTTTAGGGGAGATCTGATAGAAGTGTATAAGATGATTAGGGGTTTAGATAGGGTAGATACTAAGAACCTTTTACCGCTAATGGAGTCAGGTGTTACTAGGGGACATAGCTTTAAATTAAGGGGTGGTAGGTATAGGACAGATGTTAGGGGTAGATTCTTCACACAGCGGGTTGTGAGTTCATGGAATGCCCTGCCCGTATCAGTGGTGAACTCTCCTTCTTTATGGTCATTTAAGCGGGCATTGGATAGGCATTTGGAAGTTATTGGGCTAGTATAGGTTAGGTAGGATTCGGTCGGCGCAACATCGAGGGCCGAAGGGCCTGTACTGCGCTGTATCCTTCTATGTTCTATGTTCTATGTACCCTTGTATCTAAGATGGTGCCATTATGGCGATTTGTGAACTCATGTGACAAGATACCTAATTCAATACAATTCAACTCAATTCAATATATTTTACTGTGACACCACCTTGAAACCAAACCAATTTTGAAAAAGCTTTAGAATCAAAATGTTGGTTTACCTTTTCGAGAGTCATAGATTTATACAGCACAGAAACAAACACTTCACTCCAACCAGTCCATGCCAAACATAATCCCAAACTAAAAGAGAAAATGTTAGAAACTCTCAGCAGATCTGGCAGGATCTGTAAGGAGAGTAAAGAGCTGACGTTTCGAGTCTAACTGACCCTTTGTCAAAGCTTTTTTAAAACCAAAATGCAATATCTTGCATTTACCCAAATTAAACTCCATCTCCTCCTTCTGAGCCCATTGATTCAATTGATTAAAATCTCTTTGTAATCTTAGGTAACCTTCTTCACTTCTCTTTGCAAATGATTACTCACATGCTTTCTATATCCAAAATGGTTTTTATTTTGTGCCAATATTTGTAAGTTTTGATACTGCTGTGTTGATGTTGACACAGGGAAGTCAAGAAACAGATGAGGTACACAATAATGGAGGTAATATTATTATACTACTGGCAGAATATAGCCAGCCAAAAATAATTTTAGATTTAGAATCTCTCACTTAGAAATAGCCTTATGTATAGTTAAGTCTGTGTAGGCATGAGAGGAGGAGAATCAGAAAATGTTGTTAACCTATAATGTAAATAAAGTATATACATGAAAGGAACAGTTAGCTATAGAAAGTCTTCTCTTTATCTGGCAAATCAAGTATTACCTAAAGCTAGGGTACATTATTCATGCTGTTCAACATTCTGTCTTCTACAGTATTTTGGCATGTTTGCCCCTCAGGAGACTTCCAGCTCAATTACTTTCAGGCACTATTTGTATCAAAATCTCTGGTATTAATCAGTTCTGATCTCCAGCACCACAACATTGCATGCCAGCTCAATAGAGCTGAGAACATTTCCCATTTATCACTTCTCCCTAGGGAAAGAAAGTGTTATGAAGTGTAGGTATGTACGATATCTTTAAGAGTAGAAAAGCTGGCAAGGATTGACTGCAGGCACAGAGAGTGCTTAAGAATCTAAATATCACATTTGACTGTGAAACCAATAGTGCAGCTGAGTTGCCATGGAACAAAAACAAATTCAAATTTGGCCAATCAGTTTAAATTTTGCCCCAGATACCTAAATCAAATCGAATTTGAATTTTACAGTTTGGGATGGCATCAAACCAATGAAATGATCTGATGTTTTGGGGTGTAAAATTGGACAATTTGAACACTAAGGGGAAGAACAGCAAAGAGCACTAATAAACAGACTGTGAGCTGAATAGCTCTCTGAAAGATACCTGTCAATAAGAAAGTTTTGCAGCAGAACACCACAGTCGACCTGGAGGAATCTACAGAGAAAGTTCAACATCTGAAGATCTGGGTTTGAAATTGATTTTGCAGTAAATTTAAGAGGGAATGTATCGGAGCAGTCTTGTAGAGTGGGAGGTAAAAGATAGGTTTAAGAGAAACAAGTTGTAAATAGCTGTTGTTTCAATGTTCTCTGTTGGACTTAAACAATAAAATTGTTAATTTTTACTTTAAATAGTGTCCTCTGGGATAGTTCTTTGCCTCTCAAAATTAACAGATGATGGTGTGAGGTGAGCTTCTCTGGGTGTAGAGGGGTTTAAATTAGCAGAGGGGTTTATACCATGTCATAACAAAAAGGAGAAACGAGACTGCTCATACCGGGTCCTGATTGACTTAATGATAGAAAGCCAATGTGAATTCAAAACATGCTGTTTTGTTACATGCTTGAATCACTTGAAACTGTTGCATTGCATTGAAGTGATTTAATCCTTGTACTGATGTTCTGAATACTTCTCTTGGAATCATAAAGGAAAATGCCTGTATTCTGTCTCAACATATAAAACTTAATTTACCCTGGAATTGTGTTTTTTTGCCAATGAAGTCTCAGTGATGTAAAAATGTCAAACAAAGTTAAAAATTTACATGAATCAAAACATGCATTTTCCATATCTTGTTGGTACACAAAGGAAACAGTACATTAAAGGGGAACCTCAGTTATCCGAACGCTAATTATCCGAAAATCGGATTATCCAAAGGAGATTGCGAGGTCCTGAGAGAAACATTACATTAAAGACGTGTTTCCAACAGTGATTGCGTCTTTTGTTTACAGTGATTAAACAGGCAACGTCTCCAAATGACTGCCCTCCCGCCCTCTCTCTCTCTCTCCACACTTTCCCTGGAGTTCTACAGAGGGGTGTACCCTAACCTCCTCCACCTGCCCCTACTTCCCAGGAATAATCTCTCCAACATTGTCCTGTATAGGGCATACGTAGAACCTGTCAAGAATTTGCAGTAAAAAGTTGTGTGTGTGGCTGTGGCTGTGCGTATGTGCTATTTGGAGACTTACCCCCTCAAAGGCCCCTGCAGCAGCAGCAGTCTTGTTGGTGGGCAATCCGGCTGCCCCGGAGAGGGGGCGGGGGAATTGGCAGGGGGCTGTGTTGGGGGCAGGGGCACGTGCAATTTGTTCTGGGGGTGGGGTTGGGGAGGGCGGCATTGGACCGGTTTGGGGCGCAGGGGGCAGGATTAGACCGGTTGGGGGGCAGGGGCAGGGTAGGACTGGGCGGAGAGCGAGGGAGTAGTTGGACCTGGATGGGGGGGGGGGGGGGGGTGTTGGGGGCGGGATCTCACACGCTATGTGCTGCTGCAGTCTCCTTAACGAGGAGCAGACTTTAAAACCGAGCCCCAGAGGAAAGGCATTTAATCGATTTTCTGAATAATTGATTGTCCAAATGAAATAGTGCCCACCCATCTTGTTCGGATGATCAAGTTTCCACTGTACTTGAATGTATTTGATGCAAAATCATAATTTTAGTTTTGAGGGTTTTTGGTCCTATAAAAATGGAACACTCCTGTGTGTTTTACAAGAATGAAATGCAAAAGCTGCCTAGTAGATTCATTTTGTAAATTGAAATGCCACAAATAGCTGTGGATGTATGGACAATTTTTAAAAAGTATTTAAATTAGCGTGTTTAAATGCACTCTTTTCAAGATAAGTGCAAAATAAATCTATTCTCATTCATTTTCAGGTAACATTTGACAAAATCTATTATCACCCATAAATCACAATTCTATGATGAGTATATAAGAGCGCTGCCTTGGCTTCTTCAAACCTCTGAAGAATAAAAGTGTGGCAAATGTTATAGGCCAGTTCAATTAGAGAGGAAGAGGGAAAGATGAACTTTTGAAGCTGTTTCAGTTTTTGTAATACCAATTTGGTATTAATTTGTTCAGTATTTTACCATTTAACAATTTATTCTATAATCTAAGATGGTTCCAGAATATGGCAACATTATATACTTTTCACGGTACCTCAATACAAGTGACAATATTAAAATAAATCTAAATCTAAAATCTAATTATTTCCAATCTTGCCTCAGGGGTAGACAATTTTGGAAGATACTCACTGCCATTCAGGTCAATGTTGAAGCTCCTACAGCACGCTGAAGAGTTGAAGAGCTGAATTATAAATGCAACCATTATTACTCACTATCTTACTCCAAAGTTGTTGATTTATCATTGTGTTTCATTGCAGAAATTTATCCAAGTTATGGTTATTTATGCATTTTTAAATTTTGGTTTGGGGATTTTGGTGAAGTTGGCCATCATAAAAAGTTTCTCTGTGAAAGTGGCAGTGTGTCTTCTCTAAAAACAGAGGAACCTAGGTTATCCAAAGGACATGGGCGGGGAGTCGTCAATCCAGTTAATCGAATTCCGGATAATTGAATGCCGGATAATATAGTTTAGCCAGGTATCGAGACCTTGTGATCTTGCTGGATAATCCGATATTCGGATAGTTGAATGCCGAATAATCGATGTCCCTCTGTATTTTTGACATGGACATAATGGGCTGAATGGCTTCCTTTGGTTTTCTGAATGGAGCCACAGAAAATGGGAACAGAAGTAGGCCATTTAACTTGCCATTCTGGCTGCTCTTTTCTCTAAACCATATTCCTACTCCCTTTTAATACCTCTTGGTGCCTTTAGCGTACATAAATTAATAAAGAAATTTCAGAGCGCTTCACTGCAGAGGGATCTGAGTGTACTGATGCATGAATCATGGAAAACTATTCAATGGGAATAAGAGATCAAATGGACGTTTGGTATTTATTGATAAAGGAATACAGTATTAAAGTAGTGAAGTGTAGCCACAACTATAAAGGCAGGAGTGAGCCACATCTGGAGTACTATGTACAGTTCTGGTCCCCTCACTTGAGGGAGGATGTAATTGCAATGAGACAATTCAGAGGAGGTTCACTAGATTGATTCCAGAGGAGAGAGAGATTTAGCAATTTAGGCCTATACACTCTAGAGTTTTGAAGAATAGGGGAAGATCTAATTGAGGTTTTTGAGATGCTAAAGGGGATTGACAAAGTAGATGTAGAGAAGATGTTACACCTTCTGGCCCAATCTAGAACTAGAACTTGGTCATAATTTTAGGATTAAAGTATCATATCTAAAACAGAGATGAGGAGAAATTCTCTCAAATAATCATGAATCTTTGGAATTCATTACCCCAGAAATTGGTGGTTACCTGAACTCTAAGTAACTGTGATGAAGAGATAGATAGATTTTTAATTAGTAATGGGTTAAGGTGTTGTGGAGAGTGGGCAGGAAAGTGGAGTTGCAGCTGAGACCAGCCATAATCATATTGAATGGCAGAGCAGGCTCAAGGGGCTGAATTGCCCATTCCTACATCTAGTTCCTATTCACTTATTGTCTCATCCTAAGAACAATTCCAGTTATGTAATACTTCTTTCAATTTTATTTTTATGTTTATTGGTCATTGTGAAGAATTCAGCAGGCACCCCTCTTCCATAAGCACTTTTAAGATCAGATCAAAACTGAGATTTTCTTTTAAGGCCATGACCCCCAGAAGAAGGATATGGTGGATCTATCACTAAAGCCATTAAGATCAGCTGGGCTGATGGGCTGAGGAGTGCCAGATAGAGTTTAATTTAGATAAATGTGAGATGCAGCATTTTGTTAAGAAAAATCAGGACAGGACTTCTGCACTTTATGGTAGGGTCCTGGGGAATGTTGCCGAACAAAGAGACCTTGGGGTGCAGGTTCATAATTTCTTGAAATTCACAGGTAAACAGGAAAATGAAGAAAGTATTTAGTACACTTGCCCTTATTGCTCAATACATTGAATATAGGAGTTGGGAGGTCATGTTGTAGCTGTACAGAAGATTGGTTAGGCCACTTTTGGAATACTGCATTCAATTTTGCTACAGGAAAGATGTTAAACTTGAAAGGTTGCAGAAATGATTCATAAGGATGTTGCCAGGGTTGGAGTGTTTAACCTATAGAGAGAGGCTGATTAAGCTTAAGTTAGTTTCCCTGGACTTTTGGAGGCTGACAGGTAACCTTTCAGACATTTATAAAATCATGAGGAGCATGGATAGAGTAAACAGCTAAGGTATTTTTCCCAGGGTAGGGAGTCAAAAACTAGAGGGCATAGGTTGAAGGTGAGAGGGAAAAGATTTATAAGAGACCTAAGTGGCAACTTTTTCATGCAGAGGGTGGTGGTGTATGGAATGAACACCAGGTGGTGGAGACTGGTGGAATTACAACATTCAAAAAGCATCTGGATGGGTAGATGAAACTCTTATAAGAGGGATATGGGCCAAATCTGGCAAATGGGACTTGATTAATTTAGAATACCTGGTCAGCATGGATGAGTTGGATGGAAGGGTTGTTTCTGTGTTTACTGCCCTTTGACACTATGACTCTGATATTAGCTGCTAAAGTAAGAATGACAGTTAGCCATTGACTGGGTCTCTAGTGTTGAACACGATTTATTTACTTTTCAAAAAATGATTACCCCAATGGTATTATTTGATGTAATATAATTTGAAATGGACAGTCTATGTGTGACTGCTGCCACAGTAACCTGTCATATTAATTACTACAAAGTAGCTGTAAGTTGAAATGAATAGGCACACTCTGTAATCAACCCTGGAGTGCTCATTTGTGAGAATGCAATCAAAGAATAATGACTGAAATATGAGATATGACTGATCCTTCAGGAGTTATGTGAAAACTAAAAACTGATTAAATCAACTACAATTTCAAAAACGAGCCCATGTTTCAATGAAGGGTATGTTGGAATCAGCTTCAGGTCCTTAAAATGAGCAGACCAAGGTCTGAGCAGTTACAATGGATTAGCCCATATACACTCCTCACTGTTAACCCCACTGGATATAGGGTAGAGGTGTTTCACATTGAATATTCCAAGTGTATATTTGCAAATTCGTGACTACCTTGCAGAAACATGGCAGAAATTGTCTCTATAATGTGTTATGACTTTGGTTAAATTCTCCTGCTTAATTTAAAACCAGCAACACAGAAAATATTTATCCTGTGCAGTAATCTGTAAAACTTAAAGTGGCCAAGAACCATGTAAAGATTAACAACTTTGTTTCTTAAAGCATAACAGAAAATAATTAACTAACCACTATTTACAATTTCTTTCTCTAACCTATCTTTTACCTTCCCTCCTATAATACTAGTCCGATAAAACTCCCAATTAAGATTTACAAACAACACTTCTTATCTCAAAACCAGGCAGCTTTAGGTTCTTGTCTTCAGATCTTCCTGTGACTTCTTTTCTCCTTGTTAAGAATTTCTGCATTACAGGTTACTGATCAAAAAGGTACTTTTAAGAGAGATACTTTTTCAAGCAGTCTGTTACATGCTAGGACTTGGCAGTTCTCCTTTCAACTGTTCAATTTTCCCCCGGTCTTATATTCCAGAGCATCAGATTGTCTTTTAAGGTTGGTTTTTAAGATTGTCAATATACTCAATTCAGGCTTGATTGGAAATTAATACTTTTTTGGAGTATAATTTAAACCGATTGACCAAATTCAAATTTGTTTTAGTCTCCAAGGAATGAGCTAATCAAGTTGTTCGACCGATGTTACATACATTGTTGCCTTATTGAGAACACTTGTTGTTGTGTCTGATAGTTCTGCTGCTTTTAACTCTCTTAAAGTACATTCACATCTTCATAACAAATGCCCAGAGAGTGTCAGGAACTCTTTCATATGACACTGAGAGTTTCCCAAGCAGCCTCCTTAATATTCAGGAGAAACCTTGCTCTGGTTACAGAATATAACTGACTTGTTAATAGGTAATAATGATCAATACTTTTATTACTCACACACTATCACTAAGTTTCACAGATAAGGGGTGTGCAGTGACATGGGGGTAATGTCACTGGGCTAGTAATCCAATTTCTAGGTTACAGTTTGGTGGATATGGGTTTGAATCCCAACATGGCAGCTGATGCAATTTGCATTCAAGCGAGATATGGAAAAGATCATAGCCTAATAGTGACCATGTAACGTCTGTTGACCATTATAAAAACATACGTGGTTTGCCAGTGTCCTTTACATAAATTAATCTGTTAGCTATACCTGGTCCAGCCTACATGTGACTCCAGACATATATCAATGTGGTTGATTCTTAATTGCCCTTTGGGCAGGTAAGGATTGACAATGAATGCTGGTTAATGACACCCAGATCCTTTGAATGAATAAAACAAAGTATACTATCTTGGCTGAGTCTGTGAGAGACATCGGTGAAGTTGTGAATACTACATACTACATGAAGTAATACAGATTAATGAAACAAACATACTGTGACAGAGGGAACAGTTATAAGGAAGGTTCATTGAAAAGGGGTACGTCAGGGTACCATGAAATGATAAATTACTTTACTCATTTGAAGTAGGAGAAATATATGATAATTATTTAGGAAACAATGCAAAATTGCAAAAGGAAGATGATAGGGCTGTTGTTTTGGAAGGCAGGAGTGGGTACTGCAGATGCTGGGAATTACAGTCAAGATTAGAGTGGTGCTGAAAAAGCACAACCATTCAGGCTGCATCTGAGGAGCAGGAAAATTGACGTTTCGGGCAAATGAAGGGCTTTTGTCTGAAACATCGATTTTCTGCCTGACCTGTTGTTTTGGAAGGGTAAGTTTAAATTATCAAAATTGCCTTCTTCAATGGATCTTGTGAAAATATATATCTCAACAGAAATTTGGCCAAAAAACAATGATTTATGAAGACATTTTTCACTGTACTTTGAAACATAAATATAAAAGTAAATTGAATTATAATGCATAGAATGTACTGACTTAGAATAAATCTGATCTTACGGAATATATCGTCTTTCAAATAGAAAAAACACAGAGAAACAGGCTGTTCAGACCAACTAATTTCTGCTGGGGTTTATACCATTTCTAAGTCTCCTCACATTCTATTTACTTAATCTCAGTTTTTCAGCATATATCTCTATCACCAATCAGAATCTATTCCACTCCTTCCCGCCATTAGTGAATCTTGGAGGTACATATAGATTAATATTCACCCCATTTGGTTGTGTTTTGAAAGCATCTTCCATGGTCATCAAAATGCATCAGCTTCTAAGGTGGGACCTAAAGTCAGAGCTTGTGGCTGAGAAGTAAGGACTACCCATTGTACTACGAGACCTCTATTAGTCAACTGCTTTATAAGGGACCAGCACAGTTGTGTGAACTCATGATATCTTGGGGTGGGGCACGGGGAGTGGGGGACAATTCATTGAAGTGGACAGTTAGGCCAAGCACTTGAATAACAATGAAAGAATTTGTTGAGCATTTGCTGGTCTCCTACAGAATAGATATTATACGAGAGTCACATTAACAATCTTTCTTTCAATTAAATATGTGTAAACTTGTCACACGCTGAAAAATTACTGAGCTTTTCCTACTGTTTCTTTTTTCAGCTTTGCTCACACATTTAGTATTTGTGTTGAATGAGTTATCTATTCTAACTTTAGAAGTTATATTTTTAAACAATACAAAAACGGAATTACTCAACAGCAAGCCTGGCAGCATCTGTAGCAAGAAAAACAGCATTTACATTTCATATTGGTAATAGACTTGATAAAGTTAGAGAATGTAATAGGTTTTAACCAAGGTGCAGAGTTAGGAAATAAAGAAAACTGAAAAACAAAAGGGAACATCACTGATTCGGTAGTAGGTGTGGGAAACTGCCAACTTTTTAAATAGAATTTTCTGAGGTAGAGAATTCCAGACATCCACTATCATCTGGGAGAAGAAATTATCCCCCCTTATTCTTTAACTATGTCCCTCATTTGAGATTCTCCCATGAGCGGAAACATCTTCTCAACATCCACCCTGTAAAGCCTCCACAGAATCTTGTATGTTGTCAGTATATCCTTGTTAAGTATGGGGACCAAATCTCAGCAGTTCTCCAGGTATGGCCTCACCAACATTCTGTACAGTTGCAATATTTCCTTATTTATAAACTTCAAATCCTTAGAAATGATGGTCAAAATTCCATTGGATTTCTTAATCCCAGAATACTGATGGAAGTGGTCCGAGAAATAATGGATGCTTTGGTGGCCAACTTCCAAGATTCTTTAGACATCTAAACAGTTCCTACAGATTGGAGGGTAGCTAATGTGACCCCACTATTTAAAATGGAGGTGGAAAGAAAACAGGGAATTATAGACCCAGTGCTTCTGAAGTCAGTAGTGGGAAAAATGCTGCAGTCCATGATCAAGGATTGTATAACAGAGCACTTAAAACAGTCAACATGTAAATCTTGCTTGACAAATTTACTGGAATTCTTCAAGGATGTCACAAGTAGAGTTTATTAGAGGCTTATTTGGACTTTCAGAAGGTTTTCAACAGAATCCCACATAAGTGATTAATGTGTAAAATTAAAGCAGATGGACTGAGATGTAAAGAAAATTTGTTAGCAAACAGTAAACAAAGAATATGAATAAATGGGTCTATTTTCTGAATGGCAGGCAGTGTCTAGTGGGGTACTGCGGTGATTGTTTCTCGGATCTTAGCTGTCCACAATATACGCTAATGATAAGTGAACTAAATGTAATATTTCAAAATTTGCAGATGACACAAAGCTGAATGTAAGGTTGAACTGTGAAGAGGATGCATAAATGTTGAAATGTGATTCAGACAGGCTGACTAAGTGGGCAGATGCAGCATATTGTGGATGAATATGAGGGTATCCACTTTGGAAGGAAAATAGGAAATTGAGAGAGGGGTATGATCAATGAAACCTCGGTGTCCTCATGCATCAGTCACTAAAAGTACACAGGTGCAACAGATAGTAAAAGGGCAAATGGTATGCGCACCTCTTTTTACAGCAAGAGGATTTGAGTACAGGAATAAGTATTTCTTGCTGCAATTACACAGAATATTAGTGAGACCACACCTGGAATATTGTGTGCAGTTCACGAATGGCCTTGAGGGAAGGAAACTGCCATCCTTACCTGGTCTGGCCTACATGTGACTCCAGACCCACACCAATGTGGTTCACTCTTAACTACCCTCTGGGCAATTAGGGTTGGGCAAGAAATGCTGCCAAGCCAGTGATGCTTTCACCTCCTGTATGAATAAAGAATAAAGTTTTGATCTCCTTATCTGAGGACAGATGATCTTGCTATAGAGGGAGTGCAAGGAATGTTTACCAAATTAATTCCTGGAAAGGCAGGACTGACATATGAGACAATATTGAGTCAGTTAGGTTTGTTTTCACTGGAGCTTAGAAGATGAGGGTAGATCTCATAGAATTGCAGCAAGACATCTTTGCTCAGATGGACAGATGGACTGAGGAGTGGCAGATGAAATTTATTTTAGATAAACGTGAGATGCTGCATTTTGGTAAAACAAATCAGGGCAGGATTTATTCACTTAATGATAAAGTCCTGGGGGATCAAAGTTGCTGATCAAAGAGACCTTGGGGTACACGTTCAGAATTCCTTGAAAACGAAGTCGCAGATAGACAGGATAATGAAGGAGGCATTTGGTACACTTGCCTTTGTTGCTCAGTAGATTGAGTATAGGAATTGCGACATTATGTTGCAGCTGTACAGGACATTGGTTAGGCCATTTTTGGAATTCAGCATCCAGTTCTGGTCTCCCTGCTTCAAGAAAGTTGTTGTGAAACTTGGAAGGGTTCAGAAAAGATTTACAAGAATGTTACAATGGTTGGAGCATTTGAGCTAAAGGGACAGGCTGAATAAGCTGGGGCTGTTTTCCTGGAGTATTGAAGGCTGAGGGGTGACATTACAGAGGTTTACAAAATCATGAGGAGCATGGATAGGTTGAATAGCCAATGTCTTTTCCTCGGGCTAGGGAAGTCCAAAACTAGATGGCATAGGTTTAAGATGAGAAGGGAAAGATTTAAAAGGAACCCAAGAGGCCACTTTTTTACACAGAGGCTGGTGTGTGTATGGAATGGTGGAGGCTGGTACAATTGCAATATTTAAAAAGTATCTGGATGGATACATGAATAGGAAGGATTTAGAGGGATATGGGCCAAATGCTAGCACATGAATCTACATTACTTTACAATACCTGGTCAGCATGGACAAATTGTTCCGAAGTGTCTGTTTCTGTGCATATGCAGATGTTCATATTTATGAATCTATGTAGGCCCATAAAAATCTAATGGGACTAGTTAGGTTAAATGCAGGAAGGGTATTCCAGATAGCGGGGGAGTCCAGAAGCAGGGGCCATAATTTAAAGGTAAGGGTAAAGCTTTTAGGATTCAGTTAAGAAAAGTTTTGTTCACCTCAAAGCTGATGGGCCTGTGAAATTCACTAACACAGAATTTTCAAGAAGGAGGTAGACATAGCTGTTGTAGCTAAAGGCATTAAGGGAAATGAGGGAGAGTGGAATTAGAACATCGAGTTTGATGATCAGTCATGATCATATTAAATTATGGAGCATGCTCAAGGGATCAAATAGCCTATTCTTGCTCTGATCTTCTAGGTTTTTGTGTAATTAATTGTTCCGTTGACTAACATTTGCATTTCATGTACAAGACACCCAGATCCCTCTGTGCTCTTCCTACCAAATCAAATGATCTCATTCTTTCCTACATTAAATGCCATTTGCCAAGCTTCTCCCCATTTATTTAACCTATTTACATTCCTTTGGAAATTCTTTATATCATCATCACAATGTACTGTCCCACCTATTTTTCTATCAGCAAATGTGGATACATTATGATCTGCCGCCTCCTCTAAGATACAGAGAGCAAATAATTGAGGCCCTAATAATGATTCTTGTGGCACTCCACTGCTTAGTTATTTCCAATCTGAAAAAATCCATTAATCCTAGCCCACTGTCTTTGTGTGTTAATCATCCCTTAATTCATGCTAGTACATTATTTCCAATACCATTAGCTCCTATATTAAGCAATATTCTTTAATCTGGCACCTTACCAAATGCCTTGTGCCTTGGTACACATGACAATAACTTCAATTCAATTCCATTTAAATGCACTACATCCACTGGTTCCTCTTTATCAATTCAGATTGTTATGTCATCAGAGAACTCTAGAAAATTTATCAAACATGATTTTCCCTTCACAAAACCATGCTGACTCTGTTTACCTATGTAAAACCTTTCTAAATATCCTGCTATTTCTTTCATAATAATGGACTCTAGAATTTTTCCAACGACAGATGTTAACCCTAGCTGGACTGTGGTTTCCTGCTTTCTGCCTTGTTCCTGAACAGGGGATATCACATTTGCAGTTTGCCAGTTTATTGGAATACTCCTGGAATCTAGTGGCTGGAATATTTCAACCAATGCCTCAACTATCTCTGCAACCACTTCCTCTAAGACCCTGAGATGCAGACCATCAGGTCTTGGTAATTTCTCTGTCTTCAGTCCCATTAATTTATCAAATACTTTGTCCTTTATTTTATATACTGTTACAAGACATTTCCTTCCATTCTCACCTTGCTCATTTAATATTTATGACATGTTCATAGTGTTGTTTATTAATGTAAAATATTCATTAAAATTATCTGCCTCTTCCCTGTTCCCAAATATCAATTCCCTAGCCTATTCTGTCAATGGTCCTCTACTTACTTTAGCCACTCTTTTCAAATGTCAGTAGAAGCTTTTGCTGTTTGTTTTTATATTTCTTGCAATTTACTTTCATAATCAATTTTACACCTTTCTCCCCCACACTCTTATTAAATTTTCATTTATTTGTTGTAGGTTTCTGCAAAATTTCCAATCCTCTGGCCTACAACTAGTTTTTTATATTATGTACACCTTAGTTTTTTTTTCATGTGGATATTCTCTTTGACCACCTTTTTTAATCATGAATCATTCACCCTTCATGTTGAGTCCTTCTTTTTGACTGGAATACATTTTTGTTAAGCGTTATGAAATGTCTGCTTGAATGTTTGCCACTGCTCATGCAAAGATACTGCTTGATCAACAAAAAGGAAATAAGGCTTTATCCACCAATTACATGTCAGTCATTTTAATCTCAGTGGCAGGTTAGCTTTTAGAGTTGTTAATTGGGGAAAAAAAATTATGTCACTTTGGTAATTGTGAATTTGTTAGGGATTGGCAGCAAAGATTTGTTGAGGGCAAATTGTTCTCAACTATTTGATTGAGTTGTTTGAAAAAATAGCGAGAAACTTGATGACAATAATGTGGTTGATATGATGTGCATGAACTTTCAAAAGCCACCTGAGTGAAAAGAAACAAAATGTGTTGATGAATTATTTCACATGGACTTGAGGAACAAATATTTTGGGGATTTCCCACAGCTCATTGCTAGTATTACTGCTTTTTGTGATTAATATTAATAGCACAGGCTTGAGTGTACATGATACAATTTCAAAACTTGCTGTTGACACAAAACTGAGTAGTATCAAGAACTGTAAGAATGATAATGGTAGACTTCAAGATGACAGCCTAAATGGAATTGGCCAGGCACATGGAAGGTTAAATATAATGCAGAGAAATGTGAAGTTTTAGTAGGAAGAATAAAGTAAGGTAATACAAAATGAAGGAAATCATCCTATATGGGATGCAGGAGAACAGGAACCTGGCAATGTACTGTATATGCACAATTTGTGAAGGTATCTGGATAGGTTGAGAAGGTGGTTTGTAAAAGCATAGAGGATCCTGGGTTTTATATTTAAGGGTGTCAAGTATAAAAACAAGACAGTTGTGGTGAATTATTAAAAAATCTTCATTCAGCCTCATCTGGGATTTTGTGTTCAGTTCAGGGCAACACACTTTAGATAGAATGTGATGTCATTAGAAAATATGCAGATAATAATTAAAATGATAATTCCAGGGATGAGGAACTTCAGTTGCTCGGGTAGATTGTTGAATCTGGAGCTGTTAGAGATTTGGATAACTGTCTGAACAAGAAAAGTTTGCAAGACTACATGGAAAAGAAAGGGGATTATGTGCGTTGTTCTTACAGAAAGCCACTATGGACACAATGGACCAGATGACCTTCTGTACTGCCAACATTCTATGATTATCATTTTTCTATTTGTTGTGTTGTGCTCACTAAACAATCCCACCACCCTGTGGTCGACCACTTCAACTCCTCCTCCCACTTCGCCAAGGACATGCAAGTCCTGGGCCTCCTCCACCACTAAATCCAACCATTCGGCACCTAGAGGAAGAACGCCTCATCTTCTGCCTTCGGGCCTCCAACCACATGGCATCACATCAATTTCACCAGTTTCCTCATACCCCCTACCACCACCACCTCATCCCACACCCAACCCTCCAACTCAGCACTGCCCTCTTGAAGTGTCCTACCTGTCCATCTTCTTTTCTACCCATCCACTCCACCCTCCATTCCGACCTATCACCATCACCTATCACCTGTATCTAGTTATCGCCTTCCCAGGTACCTTGACCAAGCCCCACCTCCACTCTCCTATTTATCTCTCATCCCCTTTTCCTGTCCCCCCTTATTCCTGATGAAGGTCTTATGCCTAAAACGTCAATTCTCCTGCTCCTCAGATGCTGCCTGACTCCAACTCAATTTTTGCATTCTCTAACTTAGAACATGTAACCAATTAAGAAAATAATTAATTGGCTCTAAAGTGTTTTGGGAAGTCCAGATATTGTGAAAGTCATCATATAAATCCAAGGCTTTCTTTTAGTTAGAAGTGTGTGGGAAGCTGAGGACTGAGATGTCAGAGAATTTTTTGATTAGCCACTTTACAATATTGCAAACTGAACACTGAATACATCAACTTCAGGTATAACCTCTGTCCCTGCTTCCACTATTGTATTTGGACAGCAGCTGTTTATGATTATTAGGGTTGCTTTTCCCACTTACACTCTCTCTGGATTCAAATCTTATTTATTTTTTACTCGACCATCTCCTTTTGTGTTGCGCCCATTTTGATAATTGATCTCTTCTTCCTTCCCTCTCTTCATAATTTGTTCCTCACATTTCCCTACCTCTGTGTTTGCTTTAAATCTTTTACTTCTCTGACACAGTCACCTGTAACTCTTAAGGGTTCTGCGTTCAAGTCCCATTCCTGGTTGATACTGCAATGCATATTGAGGGAGTGTTGCAATACCAGAGGTGCGGTCCTGCATATAAGGTGTTACATTGGGGACCTTTAAGCTCTCGGGTGGACTTAAAAGCATGATACCATATTGAAGAAGAGCAAGGGTCTTGATCAATATTCCCCAATCCACATCACAAGAAAACACAGTTGTTATTATGGAATGGCTGTTTGTGAGAACTTGCAATGCACAAAATGACTGTAAAGCACATTAAGATGCCCTTTAAAATGCTTTATATAATGCAAGATGTTTTTAACTTTCTCCAGTTCTGAAGAAAGGTTGTCAACTTAAATTATTGAGTTACATATTGAGACTTGGCTCCCTGCACACAATTAAATTATTGGGTTCAACCTGCCTCTGTTGACTGTCTCACATGGTTTTAATTCTTTGGATGATGGCCCTTTAATTTGTTTTAAATGGAACTTTTGTCCATCTCCAAAATGTCTTGTATTATAGATCTGCTGGCCGACTGCAAGCCACTGGGAGTCCAGCAGCTCTGTGTCTCATCAGGATCTTGAACAGGGCAGGCTGCATCCAGGAATACAAAACTGTGGTGGTTCTGGAGGGCTACCAAAAAGCAGCCTACCAAACGCTTGATTGATTACGTGTAAAATTTCAGCGGGAGCAGGTTAGCAGAGGGCATGCTGTTGATGGTGCAGCCCCCTAATTTGTAGATCCACCAATTTGTTTCCTCAACCACCGTTGGCTCCTAAGATTCAATCATAATTTCTCTGTTTCTCTCTACAAATGCTACCTGATTTGCTGACTATTTTGAATAATGGTTTTAGATCAGATTTCCAGCATTTGCAATTATTTGTTTTTGTATCAGTGTATCTATATAATGTTGAGTGTTTTACATTGCAAGATTAATATTTGTGAAGATTTCTTCCAGTGGTCATTTTGGTTGAGATCAATTACTTCATGGAAATGGGTAATGACAGGTTGCTTGCTCTTTAAACACTCTACAAAAACTTCACTCCACTGACAAGCAGCTGATCCGGCACTGCTGACTTTGTCTCACAAATAAAATTGAAATTTCATCCCACAGTGTCTGACATGGAAAATCTAATGGCAAGAGTTGCCCAGTCTTATAGATATTAGCCTTTTCAGGAAGTGATGGAGCAAGTGAATGATTTATATGGTAGCTTGATCTTTGAATAAAGAGCTGCTTTATTTTGATGGTGTCAAGCTTCGTTACTGTTGTCCGAGCTGCATTCATTCAGGCAGCATTCCATCACACTTCTGACTTCTGCCTTGTGATTGCTGGAAAAGCTTTGGGGAATCAGGGGGTGAATTACTTACTACAAAGTTCCCAGCCTCTGACGTTTCAAAGTCACAGTATTTATATAACTAGGTAAAAACAATGACTGCCAGATGCTGGAAACCAGATTCTGGATCAGTGGTGCTGGAAGAGCACAGCAGTTCAGGCAGCATCCAAAGTGCAGCGAAATCGACGTTTCAGGCAAAAGCCCTTCATCAGGAATAAAGGCAGTGAGCCTGAAGCATGGTTTATCACGCCACGCTTCAGGCTCACTGCCTTTATTCCTGATGAAGGGCTTTTGCCCGAAACGTCGATTTTGTTGCACTTTGGATGCTGCCTGAACTGCTGTGCTCTTCTAGCACCACTGATCCAGAATTTATATAACTAGTCCAGTCACATTTCCAGTGAATGTTAACCTTACCTTAAGATATAACTGGTGAAGGATCCACCAATGATAATGCCATTCAGCATCAACAAGAGACAGTGAGATTCTCCTTTTGGAATTGATCATTGCCTGTTACTTGTGTGTGATTGTGGCACGTAGGTTTTGCTTAGTGTGTATGAGATGGTTTAAGATATAGCTTGTGTTTCTGGACTGTTGGTTTTTGAAACCAGCAGCAGAGAGTTTCTGGAATGCTGATGGAAATTTGCTTATGAGTGGATGGATTAAACATTGAAGAGCATTAAATTGAAAGAACTGTAGATGTTAGAAATCAGAAATGAAAACAGAAATTGTCGAAAAAACTCAGCAGATCTGGCCACGTCAGACAGAAAGCAGAGTTAACATTTTGGGTCCAGTGACCCTTCTTCAGAATTGATAACCGTTAACCTGCTTTTGGTTTGAAAGATCCGGGATCGTTTGTTTTTTTGCTTTGGCAAAAATGCATAACGTGGAAGCCTTTTGGTGGTAATTTGTAGAAAGGTGATCAAATCTGAATATATGAAACAGTTTCTCCCTGACTGTTTCAGGAAGTGTACCTCAGTGTAGGGGTTTTAGTTTGAAATTTCCAGACAAGAAATGTTTGTTTAGCATCTTGATGAGGTTATTCAAAGCTAAGAAAGTCTAAGGAAGGGATTTCAGATTCTTAAGATCAGGAATTAAAGCAACTATGGCACGGTGGCTCAGTGGTTAGCACTGCTGTCTCACAGCACCAGGGTCGCAGGTTAGATTCCAGCCTTGGGCAACTCTCTGTGTGGAGTTTGCACATTCTCCCTGTGTCTGCGTGGGTTTCCTCCGGGTGCTCCAGTTTCCTCCCACAGTCCAAAGATGTGCAGTTAAGTGAATTGGCCATGCTAAATTGCCCATAGTGTTAGGTGCATTAGTAAGAGGGAAAGTGGGTCTGGTTGAGTTACTCTTCGGAGGGTCAGTGTGGGTCAAAGGGCCTATTTCCACACTGTAGGGAATCTAATCTAATCTAATTGAGTCAAACCTCTGGATGTGATACAGAGGGAATTTATTTTTTGGTGTTTGAGTACTTTACAGGGATAGATTTAATACAGTATTTTTACTGGGTACTGTGAAATCTTCAAAATTGTACTCTATGTAAAAAACTCTTGATTGATTTTATCTTCTTTTATTTTTCATAATGAACTAAAATTGAATCTGCAGCTCTGGATGCTTGTATTTCAGTAACAGATCATCTCATTAAATGAAAGCAAAACAAAATCTGATCTATCAAGCCAGATTTCAGTCTGGGGCATTGACTTGTCCAGTAGTAACATCAGCTGTGATCATTACACTTGCGTGGTATAAATGTTGTTTGCCACTTATCAGCCCATGTTATCCAGGTCTTTGTTTCTAATTATCCGAAGCAATTTAGATTAGATTGTCCAGTCCACACCGACCCTCTGAAGAGTAACTCACCCAGACCTATTTCTGATAGGCAAATTAGCATGGCTAATTCACCTGACCTGCACATCTTTGGACTGTGGGAGAAAACCAGAGCAACCCACGCAAACAAGGGGAAAATGTGCAAACTCCACACAGGCAGTCACCCGAGGCTGGAATAGAACCTGGGACCCTGGTACTGTGAGGCAGCTGTGCTAACCACTGAGCCACTGTGCTGCCCCCATGAGATGGAATTTATCTCCATCAAATAAAACATAACTGGTCTTATTTTGAAGAATGCAAGAAATATTCTAACTGAAATAGTAACAAAAATATAAGATTCTTCCTGTATGGTGAAATTTACATGTGAGAGAACACTAGACTACAAACACCAGCAATTCTTTCTGGTGAAAGTTTAAAAGAAGTTGAATTTCATTGGGCATCAAAAACAACCAATCTCTTTGTTCTCTTTTTGTACATTATTCTCGTAATTACATTCTCGGCATTGGATTGGATCTCTTGCTTTAATTTCATTTTCAGGATGACATTCTCTACAAATATAGCCCATGGGTTGTTGCTTTGGAGGCTGCATGTCCTTCTAGATATCCCTTTCTATTAAATTTTCAGTTTAACCATCTTCCTATGGAACGGTCTGGAAAGAGGAGCCACAGCAACAGCACAACTGCACAGTGGGGTTGCCCATCTTGCTACATTTGGACATAGACTGCTTCAGTATCTGAGGAGGCATGAATCTGGTGAGTCATTGAACATTGTGCAAACATTGGCAAACATCCTCACTTCTGACCTTATGATGAGGGAAGGTTGTTGGTGAAGCAGCTGAAAGAATTCCTGTAGTGATGTCCTAGAGCTGAAGTGAACTGCAACAATGACATTCACCTTTCTTTGTGCTAACTATGAATCCAAACAGTGGAGAGTTTTCTCCCAGATTTCCATTGATTTCATTCTTCTCTCAAGTTGGACTTACAGTCAGCCTCTAGATTTTGAGTGCTGTCCTCCAATGGTCCTTGACTGAAAGAGTCAGCTGTTGGTTATCCTGCTTGGCAGCCAGCCAGATGCTCAATTTGGACATTTGCCAGAGGAAGTCAGGGGTGGAATTACGAAACAAATTATGCTGCACTGAGTCCTGTTGTTAAATTTGGCAGGACCTCTGCCTTGCTGAGTTAACCCCATACTACCATGCTCTCCCAAAATGTCCCTGTCTCACAATTACCTTCTCACTTTATCATAAGCATGGAGCACTAAAATCTCAGTCAGGAATGAACTCGTGAAAATAGGGAGTAATCTATTCATAGGCCATCTTCTGCCGCTATTGTCGTTTTGTTCTACATGTTCCTCTCTTTGAATCTGACATGTGATACATGTCGTATAATTAACAGATAAGCTTTCAGTGAGTGTAAAAAATGCCTTAAAATATTACTTTCAGAATCATAGTAAACACTGGAAGCATAGTGTGTTTCATTTCACTATAAAAAATCCCCTTCACTTGGGATATTTCTTTCTCTAATCAATTAACATTTATATTTCATAACCATATAATTCATTAAATGTATTCTCATTGATTTTGTTCAGGAAGAGTTGAGAGAAGGCAATGTTCCTATATGTAGACTGGGAATATCCACCAGCTGGTGTAAATTTGTTAAGCTGTGGCCAAGAAAGCTGTGATTAACACACATTTTAATTAACGGAAACAGGATGTGGTTTTCTGAAAAATTGCAGTGTAAACTTTAGCTGTTGGTCCTGTCTGTTGCTATTGCCATTTTAAAGCCACATTGTTAACGCTGCCAGTTGCTTTAAAATGTCCACTATTCTCAACCACTTTTCTAAGAATCATAGAATCAAAGAGCCACTACAATATGGGAAGAGGCCTTTCTGGCTCATCAAATCCACACCTATCTTCCAAAGGGCATTCCACTCAGACCCAGGCCCCCACCCTAAATCTCTAACCCCACATTTACCATAGCTAACCCACCTAGTCTGCACATCTTTGGACAGTTTAACATTTCTATTTGTGTTAGTAATGTGAGCTTTTGCTTCACCTCTGTATTATAGAGGTGTCAAATGTAGGCTGCTTTGATGTGCTTCTTGTGGCACAGTGGTAGTGTCCCTACCTCTGAATCAAAAGCCTGAGTTCAAGTCTCACCTCCAGAGGTCTGTAATAGCAGGTAGGTCATAAAATACATAAATTGCTTTAAGACTCAAGTTAACATTAGAATCAGCTATTCAGAACCTGAACTGCTCATGGGAGATATACTGGTTATATCAGAGCCACAAAATTTTCCAATAAATTACCCAAGATTTAGAGTAGGCATAACACTACAGTAAGGTTTTGCACATTCTGTCCCAGTAAACCACATGGGAACTGAACAAGCCACATCAGTACATTGAGTCAACAGTCTCCTCCATTTGCTCTCAATTAACTACTATCCCAGGAACATCATCACCATTTTCTGATTTGCCTTTTGTTTGTTGCTAAGTCTCACATGAACAAGTCAGATAAATGAGTGTTTAAATTGCTGTCATGCTCTTACTAATAAAATGGTCTTATTAGTTATTTCTGCCTGTGAGTGCTCTTTTTGAAACAAAACAGAACATCAGTTCTGATGAAGAGTCATTAGACTCAAAACGTTAAGTCTGTTTTCTTCCCATAGATGCTGCCAGACGTGTTGAGTTTCACCAGCATTTTTATTTTAGATCTCCAGCATCTGCAGCTCTGTGTGATCTTGGAATCATCAATATTTTTAAACAGCCCAGTGAAGAATATGATGGTATAGTGTCTGATACAGAAATATTTATCCATGAATTTCAAATCTAAAAAGAAAGGTGATCTAATCATAAATATTTATGAGAAGGATTTAAACCAACATGAGTTTTCAGTTGGATTCCTACTTAGAGCAGATCGACACCATGATTTTAATCACATGCTTTGTTGTCTTGATCCCATCTGATTTGAACAAGTGAGAGTATGCTCAGAAATGTGATAACATAACAAAAAAAAAATCCAGGGCAAATTTCAGATTAGAAAATATTCAAACATATGGGGTTTATGATTAGATTAGATTCCCCACAGTGTGGAAATAGGCCCTTCAGCCCAACCAGTCCACACCAGCCCTCCAAACAGCAAACCACCCAGGCCCACTTCCCTCTGACTAATGCACCTAACATTTTGGGCAATTTTGCATGGTCAATTCACCTGGCTTGCATATCTTTGCACTGTGGGAGGAAACCGGAGCACCTGGAGGAAACCCACGCAGGCACGGGGAGAATGTGCAAACTCCACATAGATAGTCGCCTTGGAATCGAACCTGGGACCCTGGTGCTGTGAGGCAGCTGTACAAATCAATGAGCCACCGTGCCGCCCCAGTGTTATTTTAAACATGCTGACATAATAATTGAAGAAAAGGTCAATTTTCTTAGCTTTCCCTACAAAGTACAGAAATTCATAAATGCATAGACTGCAAACCATGAAAATTGAAGAGAAATAGATAGACTTTAAAAGTAAAAAGCCAACAAATGGAGTGATTCTTTTCTGTGAACTGTTCTTGGTGATCATTGTCCTGCTCAAATGGCTCTACTTGTTAGAATTGCTGCCTTCACAGAAAGGTGACATCAGCTATGAGTGAAGGAGATAGATTTTGTTTTTGAGTTGCCATCTTTTAATTTTTTGAGAGGCTGTTTAGTAGAGAAATGGTTGAATGTTGGAAGAAAAATGTATAGTGACAGCTACCTGCAAACCTGGCCGAGACTTGCAGTGGTGATCACTGATTTGCAGAACATTTATAAACTTATTCTTTCTGTACTCAAATGTTGTTAGTTTTGTTAGAATGAGCTGGCACTAAGTTGGCATAGGGGCTATTAAAGTTTGTGGAAATGAGTAATTTCCCTGGGTACAGGGAATAGTTTGGCATGGAGGGAGTAAGGAGCCATGAGAGAATGGGTGGGGACATGGTTGACATGATTGGAGCATGAGAAGTGAGTGGAAGAGTGACATGATGTGGAGCGGTAGGCTTGGAGGTACAAAGTTGGTCTTTTAAACTGTGCACATCAGCACCCCACAGATCCTGTGACTATTTGTTTCTGAGCGAGGTAGACTGACTCCAGCATCTGCCCAAAACCTGCAGAAGGTACGTCTGGCCATCTGAAGCAGACATGCAGAGCACACTCACCTCAGGAACAAAAATTCAGGCGTTCGTATTTGCCAACTTTCATGTGAAGTACCTTAAGTTATTATTATGTTACACTTGCTATAAATTCAAGTTGTTCACATATGAAAAATTTATATTGTACATATAAATCATGTATAGTTTCTAGGATATCACTTAAGTGTCTGTATATTTTACATTCTGTTCCAGTTATAGACACAGTTTAGCATAAAATCAGAATTGTTCTGTGAATTCTACCAATCATTCATTAAACAGTTAGAACTAGAGTCCAGATGTTCCTATTGGACGAGCAAAATGTGAGTCAAGACCTTTTGCAGTTTCGCACGGCCTAGGATTTCCAACTATTTAAACAAGAAATGGGTTCTGTGAGCTGCTTGAGATGCTCAGAACAGAGTTGGAAGACTGTGTGTGTACAACAGGTTGGTAAGAAGGACCACTGAAGTTATCAGGATGAATAAGCAAGAATTCATAGAATAGATGAGGTCAATTCCAAATTATGTGCTGTGTATGCATGAGATACTTCTGAGGAGTTTTGGCCAAAGCCACATTTTATGATTGTATCCTTGTACCAAACAAATCTTTCATGAGAAGTTACTAGAAGTGTTAATTTTTCCAGTTGAGATAAGATGTCAGTGAACTGATGTACCTTAGCTTCTGAACGTTGGAGCAAGATTTATGTTTTATCTGTGAACTTTAACAGACGTGTGAGAGGTAGTACCACTGTTGTGTGACCATGATATGGACATGCTAGTATTGGACTGGGGTGAACAAAATCAGAAATAACATGACACCAGTCACTTCACCTGACAAAGGAGCAGCACTCCAAAAGCTTGTGATTTCAAATAAACCTGCTGGGTGACAACCTGGTGTTATGTGACTCTGACTGTTGTGTAAGGAGCAGCAGCATCAGTAGCTCCAGTTAACTGAGACACAATCAGTCTATATTTGGCACCTGATGGAGGTGCTTGACACCGAGTCTTGGTGTATGAGGCTGTTCTGCAAAGCAAACTTTCTCTCCTAGTTTGTACTCATCGACGTGTCAAGCAGTGAGTAAACAGTGGCATTTACCCTCGTCATAAATGGTCCTGAATTCAGCTTCTTTTCAGCCAACCATGAGCACTGACATCCATGGTGAACTTAATCAGTCAGGATAGGCTCATTTTGTATCCCACAGAAACAGTATTTGCATATTATCTTGTGGGCATGCAAAAAAACTTCGAGAGATGTGGATGGTATCAGACATCTCCAGAGGTGGGTGGAAGACACCAGAAAAAGAGATGTTTCTGGTTTACTGGACGTAAAGACCTGACTGGATACTTTTTTAAATATGATATCGAGAAGTTGGAATATGAGAGGTCCCAGCGAGCTTCAGAACTTCCTACTCATAAGATTTGCATCCTCATGTATGTATATGAAATGAGGAAGTTAAAATCATATGAGACAGCTGCCATGCACTAAACAGATATATCTCCAACCTTTAGACTGATGCCACTCTTTGATTCAAAAAATCAATTCATCCATAGTGATGTTTCTATTTCAAAGCAGATTAGTTATCGATCCATGAAATGGAGCAAGTGGTTAGATTTTTCTTAATATTTAATAGTTTGACACTTTTATAAAATATTTCTGGAGTATTTGGAAAGGCGAGGACTCATTTAGGATAGTCAACATGGCTTTGTGAATGAGAAATCATGTGTCACTTCTTTAAAGAAGTGATGAAGAAGATTAATGAAGGCAGAGTGGTGAATGTTGTCTATATGGACATCTCTAAGGCATTCAATAAGCATACATAGTAGACTGGTTAGCAAGGTTGATCATATGGAATACAGGGAGACCTAACCATTTGGGTGCAAAATTGACTTGAAAGTAAGAGACAGAGGGTGATGGTGGACAGTTGCTTTTCGGACTGGAAGTCTATGACCTGTGGTGTGTCACAAGGTTCAATACTGGGTCCAATTTTTTTGTCATTTATATAAATAATTTGGATATGATGGTTAGTCAGTTTGCAGATCATGGCAGGATTTACATACTTTATGGTAATGGTTGTTGCCAAACAAAGAGTGCAGTTTCCTAATTCCTTGAAAGTGGAGCCACAGGTAGATAGGACAGTGAAGAAGGTATTTGATATATTTGCTTTTACTGGGTATTGGAATTGAGAGGTCATGTTGTAGCTGTACAGGACATTGGTTAGGTCACTTTTTGAATACTGCATTTAATTCTTGTTTCCCTGCTATGAAAGATGTTGTGGAACTTGGAAGGGTTCAGAAAAGATTTACAAGGACATTTCCAGGGTTGGAGCATTTGAGCTCTAGAAAGAGACTGAATAGGCTCGGTTTATTTTCCCTGCAATATTGGAGGCTGAAGAGTGACGTTATAGAAGTTTATAAAATCATGAGGAGCATGGATAGTGTGGGTTGCCAAAATCCTTTCCCCAGGATAAGGCAATCCTAAATGAGAGGGCATAGGTATAAGCTGAGAGGGAAACAATTTAAATGGGACTTAAGAGGCAACTTTTTCTCACAGAGGGTGGTGTGTGTATGGAATGGGCTGTCAGAGAAGGTGACGAAGGCTCGTAAAATCACAACATTTAAAAGGCATCTGGATGTATATAAGAATAGGAAGGGTTAAAGGGATATAGGTCAAATGCTGGCAAATGGGACTAGATTAATTTAGGATATTTGGTTGGCATGGAAGAGTTGGACTGAAAGGTCTGTTTCCATGTTGTATATCTTTGTGTCTCTGACTAAGTCACAGTCCAAAACATGACATGACAGCTTGCCCAAAAATATTTCCACTGTTTTGAATACGTTATGGCACTTTTTAAAATTTATTCATGGGATGTGGGCATCTCTGGCTGGGATTTATTGCCAGTCCCTAGTTGCCCTTGAAAGGATGGTGAGTTCCCTCACTGCATCATTTGCTGTAGAGATGCCATTAAGGATTGAGTTCCAGGATTTTGATGCGGTGTCACTGAAGGAACAGTGATATATTTCCAAGTCAGGATAGTGAATATCTTGGAGAGGAACTTAAGGATTTTGGTGTTCCTATGTTTCTGCTGCTCTTGTTTTTCTAGATGTTACTAGATGTAGATTTTCATAGAATCCCTACAGTGTGGAAACAGGCCCTTCAGCCCAACAAGTCCACACTGACCCTTCAAAGAGTTACCCACCCAGACCCATTCACCTACCCTAATACTTTACACTTCCCCTGACTAATGCACATAACCTACACATCCCTGAACACTGGGCAATTTAGCATGGTTAATTCACCTAAAGTGCACATCTTTGGATTGTGGAAGGAAAACGGATAGGAGAAATAAATATTTGTGGGTATGGTGCCAATCAAATGGACTGCTTTGTCCTAGATGGTGTAAAGCTTCTTGTGTTGTCAGAGCTGCACTAATCCAGATGAGGGGAGAGTACTCCATCACAATCTTTATGTGTACTTTGTAGATGGTAGGTTCTGGGGAGTCAGGAGTTGGGGCATTTGTATGGCTAATCCTGTTCAGTTTCTGGTTAATAGTAATCCTCAGGCTGTTGATAGTGGGGAATCAGTGATGGTAATGTCATTAAAGGTCAAGGGATGATAGATTTACCCTTGTTGGAGGGATGACTATTACCTGGCACTGATGTGAATGGTACTTGCCACATATTTGCCAAAGCCTGGATATTATCCAGGTTTTGCTGCAATTAGACACGGACTACTTCAGTGTCTGAGAAGTCATGAATGGTGCTGAACATTATTTAATTATCAGTGAACATCTCCACTTCTAACCTTATAATGAAGAGAGGTACATTGATGAAGCAGCTGCAGCTAGTTAGTCCAAGACTCCTGCCCCTGAGGAACTGCTACAGAGATGATCTGGAGCTGAGATGAATGACCTCCAACCACTACCACCATTTTCCTTTGTGCTGGGTATTAATCCACCACATATAGAGTCATAATTGCTCCCAACTCTCATTGACTCATATTTTCTAGAGCTCGTTGCCATATTTGGTCAAATGCAGCCTTGATATCAAGGGCAATCAAGGCTTGTGACAAGTTCTGAATTGCATCTTCAGCGCTTTGATTGGAATGTTGTCAGAGCCCATAGCTTTGGCAGTATCCAGTGCTCCAACCATTTCTTTATATCACACGGACTGATTAGAATCATTTGAAAACCATCGTCTGTGATACTGGAATCTCTGGAGGAGGCCATGATCACCCACTTGACATTTCTGGATGAAGATTGTTGTGAATCCTTCAGCCATGTCTTTTGCACTAATTGCTGGTCTCCCCCATTGTTGAGGATGGGAATAATTGTGGAACTTCATCCTCCAGTGAGATGTTCAGTTGTCCAACACCATTCATGACTGAATGTGACAGGATTGCAGAACTTAGATCTGATCCATTGGTAGTGGTATTGTGTAGCTCTATTTATCACTCACTGCTTCTGCAGTTTGTCATGCAAATAGTCCTGTTTTGTAGCTTCACCTCATTTTTAGGTATGCCTGATGCTTTCCTGGCATGTCCTGCTATGCTTTTCATTGAACCATGTTGATACTTTGGCTTGATGGTAACAGTAGAGTGGGGTTTATGCCATACTATGAAGCTAAAGATTGTGTTTTAGTGCATTTTGGCTGCTGATGATAATTTTACAGTGCTTCTTGGATGGCCAGTCTTGATTTACTAGAAGTCTTTGAAGTCTGTCGCATTAAACATGCCGATAGTAGCATAGTACACAGGGGAGGGTATTCTCAGTGTGAAGAATGGAACTTTTTCAGGCTTAATAGGGCTGTGTTTGCTGTCTTCACTTCCGGTACTCTAGTCAATGTGTTATAGTCCGATTTGTTTCATTCCTTTTTTTCTATTGTAGCAATTGACACAACCAAATGGCTTGCTATGCAATTTCAGAAGGCAGTTAAAAGTCAACCACATTTATGTGGGTCAGGACACCCATGAAAGATGACAGTTCTCTAAGCAGCATTAATGAACTAGATGGGTGTTTGCAACAGTCAGCAATGGATTCATGGCCCCCATTAGTCTTTTAATTCCATATTTTTATTGAATTCAAATTACACCATCTGCCTTAGTGGGATTTGAACCTGGAATATTACTTGCATTTCTGGATTACTTGTTCATTGACAATGCCATTGGGCATCATCTCCCGATTGGACAAGGATGTTAATGCATGTTATTATAGAATGGTATTCTAAGTATGATTAACATATCTTTCAAGAAAGAACATTATGATCAATCATTGCATTAAAATCATATAGACATTGCAATATATCATTTTGTAGTGACATTTGAAGGTGTCAAAACACTTCAATTATCTGCCAAAATGTTCCTGGATCCTCAGCAGACATCCCCCAGTGACCTTGAATTCATTAAGGTTTTTTTAATTTGGCTTCTAAAATCTGCTGTAGCATCAGGATGATACTCAAATTTCTTGTGGTCACCATAACGGTAACCTTGCCTTCAGAAAAGTGGATTTTGCAGACAAGATCTTCCCAATTTATGAATAGCCCAGACAAGAATAGCAAGGCTTTTGGAAAACAGAGGATATTTGGTTTGCAGCCAAAAATTGTCATGATTTCAGGTTGCCTGACTCAACTTCACCCTCTACTGCCTGATAAAACTTAAGCCTCTTAATTATTGTCATCTGTATTTGACAAGACTACTTGCATTACCATTGCAATGTTGAAATAAATTATTGAAAATACATATTTTTCTCAAGACATTGATAATACATACTAAATATACTTTTTAATGTTCTACTTCAGGTTTACAGAAACAGAGTACTATTCTTCTGTTTCTCGGATTCTCCCTGTTCTCTATAATCAAGTTGCCAGTTGTGAAACTCTATCTTTCTGATAGGATGAAATGGTAATAATGCAACCTGCTGTGAAAGAGTTATTTATTGAGAAGGAGCTGGCAGTCACATGTAATACACCCCTTGCGTTATCTGCCAAGTTACCAAATGGAGAATATCATTTATGATAAAGTGGCTGACTGAATATAGCCTCTTTGAAAAGAATAACAAAATATGTAGCATTGAGATCAAAAACTGTTTGGCAGTCGTCTACATGCTGACTGCCTGCTTGAAATAGCTGGTAGTGTGGATTGATATCCTTTGCAAAAACTGAATTGCACATTTTGTGTCACTTAAAAGACTTTGTGAGATTAAGAACCTAAGATCTAGATCTAGATATCTAGCTTTATTCCACATTTTCTGCTTTTGCCACATTTCCTTAACTTGATTCACATAAGTTGGATGACTCCATTGCAGCCTTCAAGCTAGTTTGCATTTGTAATCTTGAGTATTTATATTGAGTCACTGTGGGGCACTAGTGTAGTTAATTTCCATTTTTAATGTTGCAGAGAGGAATTCAGAGCAAATACTTAATAGTTATTAATAATGAAAGAAGTTAGACATTGTCAGGCTTCAAGGCCTGTGCACAGCTGTGAGCAGATCTGTGGAGAGGATTTTCAGGTAACAAGTCCTGACGTATAGGCTTCCCAGATGTTCTATAGAGTTAACCGCAGGATATTTAAATTTTTCAAAGAGGTTTCCTGTCTGACATCCAGCAAATTCATCATTTGGGTGGGGTGGTATTGAATGAATCGGGTATTGTAGGGACATGAGATATATAAAGAACAAAGAAAATTTACAGCCCAGGAACAGGCCCTTCGGCCCTCCAAGCCTGAACTGATCCAAGTCTACTGTCTAAACCTGTCGCCCAATTCCGAAGCATCTGTATCTCTCTGCTCCCCACCTACTCATGCATTTGTTCAGACGCATCTTAAATGAATCTACCGTGACTGCCTCTACCACCTCTGCTGGTAACACGTTCCAGACAACCACCGCCCTCTGTGTGAAATACTTGCCGCATGTATCCCACTTAAACTTTTCACCTCTTACCTTGAAAGCGTGACCTCTCGTAATTGAATCCTTTACCCTGGGAAAAAGCTTATCTCTATCCACCCTGTTTATACTCTTCATGATCTTGTAAACCTCAACCAGGTCCCCCCTCAATCTCCTTTTTTCTAATGAAAACAAACCTAACCTAGTTAACACCTCCTCATAGCTAGCACCTTCCATACCAGGCAACATCCTCGTAAACCTTCTCTGCACCTTCTCCAAAGCGCCCACATCCTTTTGGTAATGTGGCGACCAGAACTGCACACAGTATTCTAACTGCAGCTGAACCAATGTCTTGTATAATTTTAACATGACTTGCCAGCACTTATACTCAATACCCCGTCCAATGAAGGCAAGCATACCATATGCCTTCTTGACCACTCTATCCACCTGTGCAGTAACCTTCAGGGTATGGGCGGCACAGTGGCCCAGTGGTTAGCACTGCTGCCTCACAGCTCCAGGGACCTGGGTTCAATTCCCACCTCAGGCGACTGACTGTGTGGAGTTTGCACATTCTCCCCGTGTCTGCGTGGGTTTTCTCCGGGTGCTCCGGTTTCCTCCCACAATCCAAAGATGTGCGGGTTAGGTGAATTGGCCATGCTAAATTGCCCGTAGTGTTAGGTTAGGGGTAAAATGCAGGGGTATGGGTCTGGATGGGTGCGCTACGGCGGGTCGGTGTGGACTTGTTGGGCCGAAGGGCCTGTTTCCACACTGTAAGTAATCTAAATCTAGTACAATGGACCTGCACTCCCATCAACTTTTCCCAAGGCCCTTCCGTTCATTGTATAATTCACTTGAGAATTAGACTTGCCTAAATGCATCACCTCACATTTATCTGGATTGAACTCCATCTGCTACTTTTCCACCAACTCCCCAGTCTATCTATATCCTCCTGTATTCTTTGACAGTCCTTTATGCTTTCTGCTACTCCACCAATCTTCGTGCCATCTGCAAACTTGCTGATCATACCAAAAGTGCCCTCTTCCAGATCATTTATGTATATCACAAACAACAGTGGCCCCAGCACTGATCCCTGTGGAACACCACTGGTCACCTTTCTCCATTTCGAGAAAATCCCTTCAGCTACTACTCTCTGTCTCCTGTTACTCAGCCAGTTCTTTACTAATCTAGCTAAAACACCCTGCACATGTGACTTCACTTTTTCTATTAATTTACCATGGGAACCTTATCAAATACCTTACTAAAGTCCATGTCTATGACATCAACAGCCCTTCCTTCATCTATCAACTTGGTCACTTCCTCAAAGAACTCTATTAAGTTGGTAAGGCACAATCTCCCCCGCACAAAACTATGTTTCCTATCATTGATAAGCTCATTCTTTTCTAAATATAAATAGATCCTATCACTCAGCACCTTCTCCAGCAACTTTCCCACCACTGACGTCAGGCTCACTGGTCTGTATTTACCTGGAATATCCCAACTACCCTTCTTGCGCAGGGGGACAACATGAGCTACCTTCCAGTCCTCCGGCACCTCACAAGGATGCCACAAGATATCTGTCAGAGCCCAAGCTATTTCCTCTCTCACCTCCCTCAGCAACCTGGGATAGATCCCATCCGGTCCTGGGGATTTGTCCACCTTAATAACCTCTAGCCTACCCAACACATCTTTCCTACTTATGTTAACATAATCCAGACTAATCAAATTTCTATCTCTAATCTCAACATTCATCGTGTTCCTCTCCTCAGTGAACACTGATGCAAAGTAATCATTCAGAATCTCACCCATTGTCTCAGGTTCAACAAATGGCCTTCTTTCATTATCCTTTAGTGGACCAATCCTTTCTCTGGTTATCCTTATTCTATACATTCTTATATATGCTTCTTATATAAGAATAAAAGGCTTTAGGATTCTCCTTAATTCTGCTCACTAAAGCTATTTCATGACCCCTTTTAGCCCACTTGATTCCTCATTTAAGACTGGTCCTACTCTTCCCATATTCCTCCAGGGCCCATTCTGTTCTTAGCTGCCGAGACCTTATGTACATTTTCGTTTTCCTCTTGGCTAGTCATACAATTTCTCCTGTCATGCATGGTTCATGAATCTTGCCTTTTCTATCCTTTGCCTTCAATGCGACATGTCTATTTTGCACTATCATTAATATATCTTTGAAAGCCTCCCACATATCAAATGTGGACATTCCTTCAAATAGCTGTGTCCAATCCATACTTCCCAACTCCTGCCTCATTTTGATATAATTGGCCTTGGCCCAGTTTAGTACTCTTCCCTTCGGACCATTCTCATCTTTGTCTACGAGTATTCTAACACTTTCAGAATTGTGGTCATTGTTCCCAAAGAAATCCCCCACCACAACTTCTACCACCTGTCCTGGCTTATTCCCCAAAACCAGGTCCAATATAGCCCCTTCCCTCTTCAGACTATTGACATACTGCTATAGAAAACTCTCCTGGATGCTTCTTACAAATTCTACCCCATCTAGACCTCTGACGCTAAGTGTTTCCCAGGCAATGTTGGAAAAATTAAAATCTCCCAAGACCACTACCCTATTGCCTCTACATCTTTCCATAATCTGTTTACCTGTTTGTTTTTCTACCTCACGCTCGCCATTGGGAGGCCTGTAATACAGCCCCAACAGTATAACTGCACCCTTCTTATTTCTCAACTCCACCCATAATGCCTCACTACTCAGCCCTCCATAGTGCCCTCCTTTAGCACAGCTGTGATATCATCCCTGACCAGCAATGCAACTCCACCCCCCTTTTACTTCCCTCCCTATCCTGTCTGAAGCGTCTATATCCTGGAACATTTAATTGCCAATCATGCCCTTCCTTCAACCAAGTCTCTGTGATTGCAATAATGTCATACTCCCAGGCACCAATCCAAGCCCTAAGTTCATCCACCTTACACACTATACTCATTGCATTAAAATAGATGCATTTCAGGCCACCAGTTCTTTTGTGTTCATATGCTCACTCCCTACTCTTCCTCTTATTAATGCTATCTTCATGATTCTTACAGTCCCCAGTTTCCACCTCGTTGTCGACTTATCTTCTCTTCTGGATCCCAGCCCCCTGCCACATTAGTTTAAAACCTCCCCAACAGCAGTAGCAAAACCTCCCCCAAGGACATTGGTTCCAGTCTGGTTCAGATGTAGACCGTCCATTTTGTAATAGTCTCACCTTCCCTAGAACTGGTCCCAATGTCCAACAAATCTGAACCCCTCCCTCCTACACATCCATCAAGCCACGTGTTCATCCTGCCTATTTTTTTTTATCATTTCTACGCTGGCTGGCACATGGCACTGGTAGTAATCCTGAGATCACTACTTTTGAGGTCCTCCTCTTTAACTACTCTCCTAGCTCCCTGAATTCTTCTTTCAGGACCTCATCTCGTTTATTTTTACTTATACCATTGGTGCCTATATGCAAAAGACAACTGGCTGTTTACCCTCCCCTTTTAGAATGCTGTGCAGTCGATTGGTGACATCCCTGACCCGAGCACCTGGGAGGCAACAAACCATTCAAGAGTCCCGTTTTCGGCCTACCTACTCGCCTTATACTAGAATCCCCTATGATTATAGCCCTATGAGTCTTTTTCCCGCCCTTCTGAACAGCAGTGCCTGCCACAGTGCCATGACCTTGGCAATTGCTGCCCTCTCCTGGTGAGCCATCTCCCCCAACATTGCTATTCACGACCTCCTCAGCATTGCAGATGCTCCACAGTGAGTCCATCCGCAGCTGCAGAGTCGTCATGCGGTCAAATAAGAGCTGCAGCTGGACACACTTCTTGCAAGTGTAAGAGTCAGGAACGTCAGCCACGTACCTGAGCTTCCACATCAAGCAAGAGGCACATTCCACGGGTCTGAGGTCCCCTGCCATTGTAAGCTTAGCTTTATATCAACTAACTAAAACCAAACAATGCACTTAAATATTTGAAAAAGAAAGATAAAGAAAAAATAAAAGCCTTACCTTCCAGAGTCTTTTCCTTCCAGTTAGAGGAGAGGAGACGGGGGAGGGAGGGAAGATACTATACGTGCAGTATCTCGGCTTTAGCTGATGCCCAAATAAATATTAAGTCCTTACCTTCCCGGCACTCTCCTGGTCTCCACCTCCGCTGTGTCTCCCGCTGCTCCCAGACAGGAAAAAATGGGAAAACCTACCCTTCCCGGCAGCCCTCGCTTCACTCCACCTTCTCTCTTTGCCACTCTGTCAAAATGGATTGGATATAATAGAGGCAGTTCAAATATTGTTGGGATTTGGAGGTCAAATGATCACACTGATCCCCTTACGAGGAGGCACGCTTGTTGGGCCTACTGCTCTTTTCAACCTTACAGAAATGCAATAAAGGCCTTTATTTTGTTAACCTGACCATTATCAATTCCTTTTTTCTCTCAGGTTCTAGAGTGCTGTGATTCCTAGCCTCCATGAAAATTAAAAATCCAGTTAAAATGAAGACTCACAGTCTCCTGAATAAAAGATTTCATTGATGAATCAACCTTCTGATAATGAATTGGTCACCTGTTGTCTGACCCTTCCCCTCTGAGAACTGCAGGTGGCTGGACTGGGGGTGGTTTTGAGGTGGGTTAGGGTTACTACAATTTTAGCTTTCCCACCTACACACTTTCTATCTCTTCTCAAGCAGTGAAACTCTCTTAGAAATCTCTCTCATGCAAGACACAATTTTCCAGTTAAATATGTTTACTTACCTATCACGCATAAATTGCTAAAATCTGAACACTAAAAGCATCTACGGTATACATTTATTTTTGTTTTTTGAAGAAAACTGAATTCAATAGACCACTCATTCCAATATTGAATATTTTATCAGTCGTTGAAAAGTTAAATACTCTGGATTATTGTATTTAAATGTGTTCTGTGATGCTAATATCCCAAATTAACCTTAGATTGTGTTATTAAATTGAATGAACATTAGTGAAATAAATAAGTGTCATTTGCATTGCTTACACCAAAACGTATTCTCAATATTTTTAATCACATCTCACTCATCACCTGTATATTGAACAAAAGATTAGATTACATTACTTACAGTGTGGAAACAGGCCCTTTGGCCCAACAAGTCCACACCGACCCGCCGAAGCGCACCCACCCAGACCCATTCCCCTACATTTATCCCTTCACCTAACACTACGGGCAACTTAGTGTGGTCAATTCACCTAACCTGCAGACACAGAGAGAATGTGCAAACTCCACACAGTCAGTCGCCTGAGGCGGGAATTGAACCCAGGTCTCTGGCGCTGTGAGGCAGCAGTACTAACCACGCCGCTCACTTTTTTATATGCTGTCATAACCACTCTCAGATTTATCAAAAAATGAATTAGGACATTATTTGCCAGCTTTTTTTCACTTTTGTTTGGAGTCCTAAGACAAAAAAAACCCCGAAAGTAAATACTTGCACTTATTTTCTAATCAACAGCTTCACCACTCAGATGTTATTTCACATCCACCCAGTACAAGAAATAATGAAGTCTGAGTACTCTGTACAACTGGGAAATCAGCTCCTACACACTAGCCATTGGTGTTGCATGAACTTGGCTTGTACCTGGGTCGGGGGTATATACAAAGGAATTATTTTCTTTGGGAGAATCAAGGCCAAAGACTCATAAGCTTAAAATTAAAATTTGATTATTTCGAAGTGAAATCAAGAAGAACTTTTGAACTTCAACAATTGTTGAAACTGTTGTCCTATTTCCCTGGGCATTGGAGGTTTCAACACTGAAAATGATTTTTGTTAGTTAAGTATATCAAGGAATATGGAGCAAAAAGAGTTGAAGGAAATTGAGGAGAAGATCAACCATGAACTAAGTGACTGATGGAGCTCGGAGGGCTGAATGACCTACATCAGTTCCTTATGTTTCAAATTAATAACAGTGGAAGTGTAAAAAAAAAACTGTTCTATTTCCCTGAGATCATCAACATGTTTAAAGTGGTAAGTATAGAGAATGATTAAGATAATTGCATTGACACAGACTGTGAAAGTGGACTGAATTTTCCAAAATAGCCAGGTAATTGGCACCTAACCTGATCAAGAATGGTTATGAGAGGTTCACTATCACTGTGGGTCATTTAAGTGTTGCAGTGCATAACTTATTATCTGTTGTATTTTCACTTACAGCAATGCTGAAGATTGATTCTCCCTCATTAAAAAAAACCTGTCCAATTGAAATCAATGGACAGGAAACTGAGTTTTATAATGGGACAATTGAACTGCTACCACTGCTTTTGTACAATTAGAAGAGTAAATCAGGTGGGGGAAGAATACTTTCAATAATAGCCAAGAACTGACAGTGTATGGAGAGCATTTAAATCATTTTCAGGACACACATGAGTATCAAATGGGCCTTAAATTAACAGTGGAAATGTACCTGCATGGATGTGCTCAGCAGAGAAGCTCTTGTTTGATGGGTGAAATGTTGAAAACAAGCTTGCAATGTATCAGAAGATGACATAAAATTGTTCCAGAAAAAGAAAGCAGTTAAAATGTATCTTTTTTATGTAATCCATATAAACATTGCTGGTTAAGGTGTTCAAAGATTTCGACAACTGAAACCTGATGCATGGTACACACTCTGCTTGTTTGTTCATTGAAGTTGTATTCAGACTCCTACAACTGACATCAGACTGAGAATTTCAGACTGAAACTGCCTCTGGCTTAATTTGGGGAGGGATGCTGAGCATTTATTTAGTTGCAGGCTTGAAAATTAAAGCTGGTGGAAAAATGAGTGTCCACAACAATCACTAATGTCAGGAATCAATTTTTCACATGAAAGATGGATGGCTTACATTTGAAAATCCTCTTTTGTATTTTTCAGTTCAAAGGTAATAACTGAATCATTTTTTGTTCGAAGATTGTTTAAAATCATTGATTTCAGAAGATGCTTCAGTCATTCCAGTTTCTGTCATGATATTCCTGATGTGCGATGTGCTCTAGTTTAAATCTTGCTTTTCCAGGTATATCCGTACAATGTACTTGGGCATTCAGAGCAGAAGGAAGAACGAACACCAGCGCCGATTTTACTGGGCCATGATGTATGAGTATGCAGATGTGAACATGTTGCGCCTTCTGGAGACTTTCCTGGAGAGTGCGCCACAACTGGTGCTACAACTCTGCATAATGATCCAGAAAAACCGGGCAGAAACCTTACCATGTAAGTCTCTATCTTCCATATCTTTGTTTATTTATAACTGCTAAGTGTATGATTTATGAAGTCAACATTCATTTTATGGTGTCCATTTTCAGAAATTACATTATCTATATTAAAAATATTTGGCATTTGTATCCTGATCTGCTTTCAAAATACATAGCACATTACAATATGTAATTATGTGGATTAGGTCATTGAAATAATAACAGGTATTTTCAGCATCCATAACTCAAAGGTTTTGCTCTATATATATATATATTATATATCCATGTTGCTCTTTTGTGACAACAGAATTTAGTTAACACTTTAGATGGAATTGTTCAAAGTTAAGAACTGAGTGCAAACCTGAAAAGCAATTTACATATTATACAGACCTTGCAAATTATTGTGAATTGAAATGGGGAGTCACTGCATCAAATAGTTTTATATAAAAAAATTAATGTTGAACTATTCTCTGTTTTTTGCGAAATCCTAGCAAGTAGGATACAATTTTATTGAATACATGGAGAGTTTTATCAGGTGAACCTATATTCACAAGTAAATAGACTGTATAACTTAAGCTTTAATAATGTCAACAGAATTAACAAAATTGATGGCAAACAGTTTACTATACTAAAGGGATTAAATATCCATGAACAAAAATTGAAATGGGAAGTTTGAATCAAAAGAATATCATGAGAATATTTTACATAAAGAGTAAGATAGTTCGAGAATTAGTTTCTATGGAATGCTATTGAAGCAATTCAGTAGGTCCAGAAGATGTTTCTGGGAAGTGAGGAGACTGTGTGGGAAGTGAGGAGACTGTGAATATTGTCAGAGGTTGCTTTGGGATTTTGGCCTTCTTTCATTCTCCTAAATTTTGTTAAGTTCTAAAGTTACCACTTAGGCATCCTGCTGTCAGTCATTCCTTAGAAACATTCACTCTCAAGTTGATACAAATATCTGCTCTCAATAATTAATTTGAAGCTCTCAAAAGTAGCATGCTGTAAAAGCCTGAAATCTGAAAATTAAGAGAAAGAATAACACTGATTACCTCTGTTGTTGTACCCAAAATGGATCATTACTGGCCAGGTCACAAGATGGTCTTAATCCAAACATACCCCAAAAAGATTGTCTGTATCCCTGGCAGCTTCTTTGCAAAGACATGCTGAAGGGGAAAAAAAATGTAAAAATCCTTCTCTTCCTGAATCGAGACAGTTATATGCACATGGATATCATTGTCGGCGGTATCACTGTAATTGCTGAGATCATTATGCCTCTTCCTCTCAGCTGTTAATTCTTTACCAGTGTTAATTAGACCAGGATCAGAGAATCTCCTCCCTTTGGAAAACATGGAATTTGGCCAATCATATTAATAACCTCGATTGAGGCAAAGCCAAAGTTCACTTCTTGGCAACAATAAGACCAACATATAAGTTCTGAGCTAAGAGCCTGTGTGGCATAGTTGTAGTGTCCCTTGCTGTGGACAAGAAAGCCTGGATTCATATCCCATATGCTCCAATGGTGTCTTATAACATGTCTGAACAGGTTAATCAAAAATATCTGAATTCTGGTCTAATTTGTGTTATTACTACAACATTCCATCTTACATCTGAATGCTAAATATTCCTGGCCACATAGTGTATTATTGGAGAAAAAGTGACATTATTCAGTTACCTACGCATGAGCAGGAAATTGGACAGATTGAGATGTGTAAAATGTTAAACTTAATTGTTCTTAATAAAAATCCCTGGCTATGTTCTTCTTTATATCAATCCATTCCCACCAATAGATATTCATCTATTGGAAACTCAGCTGGTCCTCCCATCCAGTGTTATGATACTGTCACTGAAAGCAGTGGTGTTAAATTAGTCTTAGACATGAGTAAAAGGGAATCTTATTTTATGTCCTACCTCATTTTCTTTTCCTTCTTCATTAATAGTAACTTAGCACAACATTGAAAGGTGATGACAACTTCATTTATCGGACTTGTTTTCTGATCTTTGGCCTACTAGCTATGTCAGTTCATGCGATTCTGGGAGGAAGGGAAATAAGACTGCAAATCTAGATGTAAAAGATTGTCCATTTTTTGATTATCTTGAACAAATAGGCAGGAACATTTAAATCCCATATAAATAACACAAAGATGATACATTAAGCATTATGTGAAAGGTAAAATTATGTAGATTTGAAGACTTGCAGAAGAATTTGGAGTGAGAGTTTGACTGGAATATCTGACTTGAACAGATAATAAAAGAAGTAAAGGGCATAGGAACTGTGCAAATTGAAATTTATTGGACAACTATACATGTTGCTAAGAGAGTTATAGTTTGTTGCAGCACCATTTGTGGGCGGCACGGTGGCACAGTGGTTAGCACTGCTGCCTCACAGCGCCAAAGACCCGGGTTCAATTCCCGCCTCAGGCGATTGTCTGTGTGGAGTTTGCACATTCTCCCTGTATCTGCGTGGGTTTCCTCTGGGTGCTCCGGTTTCCTCCCACAGGTGAATTGGCCATGCTAAATTGCCTGTAGTGTTAGGTTAGGGGTATGGGTGGGTTGCGCTTCGGTGGGTCGGTGTGGACTTGTTGGGCCGAAGGGCCTGTTTCCACACTGTAAGTAATCTAATATAATCATTAAGGGTGTCTACAACATTCTGTGTGAGTTGATTGCTGCTACTTTTCCTGGGTAGAGTTCAGTCAAACTGATGATTCAAAATGTTTGGAACAGATCAATAAGTCAAGCCATATCATCAAATCCAAGCACCACAGGACATACTTACAAGACATGTTTGATGCTTGCATCTGCATAGGAGCAAATGCAATTTGAATCCTGTCACTAGTTCACACTCTCATGCTTTCTATTTGAGATGCCTCATTAGTTTCTTTTTTCACTCAAAAAGCAAAACTGCCAGATGTGTGGTGGTGGAGAGTACTACCCTACCCAAACAGCAAGTTTTCTGGGGTCAGGCAAATTTAAATATTTTCAGTGGCATTACCACCGGGGAATGCACTGCCCTGAGTGAAAGGGATGATAGTTGCTTTTGCAGCATATTCTAACACCTGTGAATCCTAAAAATGGAAGAGATTAACATTCACAACTATAAAATGTTCCTGGATTTGTCTCAGATATGCAGCAATCATTCTCTTGACTAGCTTTGTGGATTTTGGGTGATTGTCAGCTTTGCTTCAGTAGAAGGGCTCCAGCTTTTTCATCAAATTATTGCATGTTCAAGATCTGTTCCAGAACCTTGAGAAATAATCCAGGTTGACATGTTAATGTAGGTATATGTGAGTGCTGAGCTGGGACCAGGAAAGCTGGTGCTGCTAATCAGAGGGGACTAGACATGGTCAGCACTGCCCCTTTAACCAACCAAACAAGGTTTTCCCCATACATGGGACAGACAGAAGAAGAGTTCTGAAGGAGATTCATACTGGACTTGAAGTGTTACCTCTGTTGCTGTCTCAACAGATGCTGGAGACAAAAAAAACATAGATACTGGAATCCAAAGTAGACGAGCAGGAGGCTAGAGGAACACAACAAGCCAGGCAGCATTAGAAGGTGGAGATGTCAATGTTTTGGGTGTAACCCTTCTTCAGGTCTGGGGGTGGCTGTAAGGGGACCTACAGATAAAAGTGCGGCCAGACCTGCCTGAATTTCTCCAGCACATTGTTTTTATTTCCAATTTCCAGCATCAATAGTGTTTTAGCTGTAAGAAACAGTTACTTCAATCAGAGAATCTGTCTCTCATATGTCTCTCCAATAGCAGGCTGTTTCTCTACCACACTTACTCCGGATAGGTTCAGTTGTGGGGGTCATTGAGTCAGAATCCAGGCCTTCCCCCCCTGCCCAAAGAATGCCTCAGATTTTTAATGTTTTTTTTAATTGAAGCAGATAGTATTCAGATTAGTGTTCAAAAAAAAACATTAGATACATACTTGGAGAAAAACTAAAGGAAGAATTGTTGGGGACTAGGGGTGTAAGGCTGTAAATGGTAGAACAGACTGCGTTACTCTTCAAAAGAACTGGCATGGACTCACTGAACTATATGGCCTCCTCTTGTGCTGCACTGTTACATTTTACTGAACTCTAAACATATTCTGAAGGCACTTGGTGGGAGCGGTAAGAGCCTTGGAAACAAGAGAACAGAAGGGTCCATGATTTCTTGCTCTCGACCTGCTGTTACAGGTATTGTCTTTGAATAAGACATAAAACCAAGGCTCCCTTTTACTTCCCCATAGATGTAAAAGATCCCATTGAATTATTTGAAAAGAACAGGATTTTCTCCTGGTGTCTTGGTTAAAACTTATCCTTCAATCAATCTATTCATAAAAACAGATTTATTTCATTTGATGATTGGTACATCACAAAAGAAAGTGATTCAGGTCTTCTTGTCCTTTATGGCTCCCTGCAAGAGCAACTCCAGGTAACTACCTTCTCTGAGTCCCACAAACACTTTCTCTTCAGCTACTTATTCAATACCCTTTTGCAAGTCACTAGCTGCATAAGAATAACCATGTGACTCTTGATTCTTTTGTCAATCATCATAAATCAATGTTGTCTGGTTCTCTATCTTTATGCCAGTGGGAACAGTTTCTCTCTTGAGCTTGGGCTGCTCTATTACAGTGGCTCAGCCTTTTCTCTAAAGAAAATAACTCAGCCTTGCCAATCAGATAACTGGACACACCTTGTAAATCTTTTCTGTGCCCTCTCTCAAACAATAAGATCCTTTCCAAAATCTGGCATCTGTACTGCTCCAGTTGAGGCCAAACAAGCACTTTCTAAATTTTCATGATAATATTATAATCTATACCTCTTTTTATGGAACTGGGGATCCAGTATGTCTTTTAAAACCTTTTCAATTTGGCTTGTCAACTTTAAGATTTGCACATAAAATCCCTCAAGATTCACCACACTTTTTAGAATTTTACCTTATTATTTCTTCATTCATACTTCCTATAAAATATATGACTGTATATATTTCATTATTAAATTTTATATATCATGTACCGTCTCATTCCGCCAGCTTGTCTTTGTACTTTTGAAGTTTATGACTATACTCCTCAGTTTGCAGTAATTCAAAATTTTGTATCATCTGCAAATTTTGAAACTGTACCAAGTATATCCAAGGATATGTCATTAATATACACCATATCAAGTAAAACAATGCTGCCAGACCTACTTCCTAATCCTTTCTTCTAGTCTGAGAAACAACTGTTCATTACTCTATTTTTCATGGCCTTCAGCTAATTTCATATCCATGCTGTCACTGTCACTGTTATTGGGACCTTTAACTTGAATGACATGTCTATGATCAAGTGTTTTTAGATGCCCAAGTGCACTATAACAATCGAATCGTACTTATTTACCCTATAAATTCATGACATTAGTCAAACATTATTTGCTTTTACTACATATGTGCTGGCTTCCATTTCTTAACCCACATTTGTTAAATTATTGTGTATTTTATCCTGATGATCATCTCTATGATCTTTCCCATCACCAGTGTTAAACTGATTTACTTGTACTACAGGGCTTATCTGTTGAACAGGGGTGTAACGTGTGCAATTCTCCAATCCTCTGGCACTACTTCATTGCTGAAGGAGAATTGGATGATTATGGACAATACCTCGTCAATGATCACCCTTATCTCTTGAATGTCTATGGATACAGCTCCCCAGTGCTTGTGGCTTGTCAACTTTTAGTACAAGAAACTTTTCCAGTGTCTCTTCTTAGTAAATGTTTAGCGTATCCAGTGGCTTAATACCTACTCCATCACTACGACTTTGACAACATTGTCTTCTTTGTTAAAGGCTGTTAGAAAGTATTCATTTAATACTTCAGACATCCCCTCTGCTTCAATACTGAAATCCCCTTTTTGATCCTGATTTGGCTTCATCCCTCCTCTTGTCACTTTAAAAAATGTTTATCCATATTATTGTTTAACATATCTATATTACTTTTTGTGGGACCTTGTAGCATGCAAATTATCTGCTATATTTCTTACAGTAACAGTAACTGCCCTTCAAAATAAATGTATTTTATTTGCAAGATTTCTTTTCCTTATTAGCAATTTCAGACATTGTTCCTTACACCCAGCCTTGTTAAGATGAGCGTATATGATCTCACTACATCATCACTACTGATCTGCAATACTCCGAGCATCACTTAGAATCATACAGATATACTGCATGGAAACAGATCCTTCAGTCCAGCTTGTCCATGCTGACCAGATATCCCAACCCAATCTAGTCCCAACTGCCAAAACCCAGCCCATATCCCTCCAAACCCTTCCTATTCATATACCCATCAAAGCACCTTTTAAATGTTGCAATTGTACTAGCCTCCACCACTTCCTCTGGCAGGTCATTCCATACATGTACCACCCTCTGTGAGAAAACGTTGCTCCTTAGGTCTCTTTTTTATATCGTTCCCCTCTCACCCTAAACCTATGCCCTCTAGTTCTGGACTCACCCACCACAGGGAAAAGACTTTGTCTATTTATCTTATCCATGCCCCTCATGATTTTTTAAACCTCTATAAGGTCACCCCTCAGCCTTTGAATTTCAGGGAAAACAGCCCTAGCCTATTCAATCTCTCCCTATTACTCAAATCCTCCAACCCTGGCAACATCCTTGTAAATCTTTTCTGAACCCTTTTAAGTTTCACAACATCCTTCCGATACAAAGGAGACCAGAATTGCATGCAATATTCCAACAGTGGCCTAACCAATGTCCTGTACAGCCCTTACATGACCTCCCAACTACTGTACTCAAAACTCTGAACAATAAAGGAAAGCATACCAAACGCCTTCTTTACTATCCTATCTACCTGCAATTCTACTTTCAAGGAGCTATGAATCTGCACTCCAAGGTCCCTAGGACCTTACCATTAAGTGTATAGGTCCTGCTAAGATTTGCTTTCCCAAAATGCAGAACCTCACATTTATCTAAATTAAACTCTATCTGCCACTCCTCAGCCATTTGGCCCATCCAGTTTTAATCTGAGGTAACCTTCTTTGCTGTCCACTACCCCTCCAATTTTCGTGTCATCTGCAAACTTACTAACTATACCTCTTAAGTTCACATCCAAATCATTTATAGTGGGGATAAGTCAGTACATAAAACAGGGTATGAATTTAATATTATGGGTGCAATTTTGAAAACACTCCTCAATAGTTTTGGAAGTGTTGGATTCAGAACTATAATCCTAAAAATTAAGGTTGCCTCAACAAACTACTAACCACCTTGGACAAAGCTCTCATTGAATGGAGGAGGTATGTTTGAAATATAAAATCAAAGGTTTTTGATCTCAGCAGTACAAGAAACTAATTTTACCTTTCACTTGGGGAAGTCCATGCTTTCAACTGTCTGGCCGCAGCAACAAGTGAACATAACAAAAGAGGTCCAAGTGAATGTCAAAATATCTTTGTCTTAGATCTCTTTGTGAACAGGAGTACTCCACTGAGCTACATGAGAAGGCTTTGGTCTTCCCCAGCCCTGACATTCTTCAATTGAGAGGAAATCTTGGGCTACCTTCCTTGTATGAAAGGAGGAAATTACCTCCACTGTCTGAGTATGTGAGACCATTTTTTTGAAGCTGAAAGGAGCCCAAGCATCTTCAGTCTTTTTCTAAATATATTGTATTAAGTCAGAATACAGTGACAGGAACTATTTGTTTAACCTTGGGTCTTGCCACATTTACTGAGGAATTAGGCAGTATAAGGTAGACTTTGGTGCATGTGCTCTTTTTACAGAAAACATTTAAGGAATTAATTAATTCAGTTGAATTTGTGGTTTGTGTAATTATGCATTTCTGTCTTTGAAAGCTATTATGTTTATTTCTATTGCTCACACAGAAAATGAACTTCAAACTCCAGAGGTTGATGCACCATAGGCCACTTGGAAACAAATATGATATCCATAGTTTTACCCTTAAGTTGCTTACAATTTATATTTTTTCAGGAAATTGTGTTGCTAAAATATTACCTGACACCACATGCTTCATTTCTCAAAAGGGTACTTGATATGATATGACAACAAGCACTCTAGCAACTTTTATGTGTTGCATTGTTAGAAATATTAAATCTTGATTGCTATCTTGTTAAATTGTGTAGTTCACTTTCACATTGATGTCCAATGAATGAATGTCCTTTATTTATACTGAAATAAATTCTTCCTTCTACTAGATATAGGTTTGCTTGCTAAGCTGGAAGGTTCATTTTCAGACGTTTTGTCACCATACTAGATAACATCTTCAATGAGCCTCCAGATGAAGCACTGTTGATGTTTCCTGCTTTCTATTTATATGCTTTATTTGGATCCATGATGTATTTCCTGTGATGATGTAATTTCCTGTTCTTTTTCTCAGGGAGTGGTAAATGGGATCCATGTCAATGTGTTTGTTGATAGAGTTCCAGTGGGAATGCCATGCTTCTAGGAATTCTCTTGCATGTCTCTGTTTGACTTGTCCTAGGATGGATGTGTTGTCCCAGTCAAAGTGGTGTCCTTCTTTATCTGTATGTAAGGATACTAGTGAGACAGGGACATGTCATTTTGTGGCTAGTTGGTGTTCATGTATCCTGGTGGCTAGTTTCCTGCCTGTTTGTCCAATATAGTGTTTCTTGCATGGTATTTTGTATCTTGCACAGGACCTCTGATATCAGGATTCTTAGCAGAGACAATAACGCAGAGACTCAAACAAACAGCTCTGCCAACCATCCAACCCAAACTTTGGGTCCACTATATGGATCATCACCAAACAAAACAAATTTGAGGAAACCTTCAAGACCATCAATTATACCCTTACTGGCATAAAATTCACTAAAGAGGAGAAAAACATCAACATACTGCCATTCCTAAATGTCACAGTAGAGCGAACAATCAATGGGGAACTTCAAACCAGCATCTATAGGAAAACAACACATACAGACCAAATATTGAACTACAGAAGCAATCGTAGCAACATCCACAAACGAAGTTGCACCAGAACATTATTTCAATGAGCCAACACACACTGCAGCACAGAGGAACTATACAGAGCAGAGGAAAATCAACTATACAGTGTATTCAAAAAGAATGGGTACCCAATGAAGAGTCCACTGATTTCTCAGTAACAAGCCCAAACAAGCAGACAAAACGTGTCCAGAAACCCTAGCCACTCTCTCCTACATCAAAGACATCTCAAATAGTGACTGCCAGACTACTCAGACCCCTTGGCATCATGGTAGCCCATAAACCCACCAACACACTAAAACAGCAGCTAATGAACTTGAATGACCCTATCCAGATAACAAGCAAAACTAATGTCATTTACAAAATATCGTGCAAGAACTGTAATAAACACTGTTTTGGACAAACAGGCAGAAAACTAGCCATCGGGATACATGAACATCAACTAGCCACAAAACGACATGACCCTCTCTCACTAGTATTCTTACATACAGATAACAAAGAACACCACCACTTCAGCTGGGGCAACACATCTATCCTAGGACAAGCCAAACAGAGTACATGAACTCCTAGAAGCATGGCATTCCAACCTGAATTCTATCAACAAACACATTGACTTGGATCCCTGAGAAAATGAACAGGAAATGACATCACCATAGGAAATTACATAATCACAGGAAACAGCATCAGCAACCCAAAGAAAACTAAACATATAAATAGAAAGCAGGAAATGTCAGGAGATGTTACCTAGTATGGTGAAGAAACGTCTGAGAAATTAACCTTCTAGCTCAGTGAGCAAGCCAACATCCAGAACCTCAACCTGAGCTCCAAATCTTCTCAAAACTCGCTCTTCCTTCCATGATGAATGCATTTCAATCTCCACATTAAGATTTTGATCCTCCTCCACCTTTATTTTCATTCTAGGTTGGAGTATTTAATGCTTTGTTATTATTAACCCGATGCCTCTGACCCTGCCATTTAAAAACAGATAAGAATGCAAGATCTTGTAGCTGGTGTGGGCTCTGGAAGCTTAAACATTTGTTGTGAGGTACAAAACTCTTAAAGCCCATATCATTTATTAAATCTTGTTTGGGAGATGGTTTTGATGTTTGTGTGTGCTGATTGAAATACATTCAAATTATTCTGCATAAGTTCATGATTAAATTAAGCTGCAAATGTGTTGCTGGTCAAAGCACAGCAGGTTAGGCAGCATCTCAGGAATAGAGAATTCAACGTTTCGAGCATAAGCCCTTCATCAGGAATAAGAGAGAGAGAGCCAAGCAGGCTGAGATAAAAGGTAGGGAGGAGGGACTAGGGGGAGGGGCGATGGAGGTGGGATAGGTGGAAGGAGGTCAAGGTGAGGGTGATAGGCCGGAGTGGGGTGGGGGCGGAGAGGTCAGGAAGAGGATTGCAGGTTAGGAGGGCGGTGCTGAGTTGAGGGAACCGACTGAGACAAGGTGGGGGGAGGGGAAATGAGGAAGCTGGAGAAATCTGAATTCATACCTTGTGGTTGGAGGGTTCCCAGGCGGAAGATGAGGCGCTCCTCCTCCAGCCGTCGTGTAGTTGTGTTCTGCCGGTGGAGGAGTCCGAGGACCTGCATGTCCTCGGTGGAGTGGGAGGGGGAGTTAAAGTGTTGAGCCACGGGGTGATTGGGTTGGTTGGTTCGGGCGGCCCAGAGGTGTTCTCTGAAGCGTTCCGCAAGTAAGCGGCCTGTCTCACCAATATAGAGGAGGCCACATCGGGTGCAGCGGATGCAATAGATGATGTGTGTGGAGGTACAGGTGAACTTGTGGCGGATATGGAAGGAGATTTTTTACCATGATTAAATTAATCCAATGTTAATTACTCCTTCAGAAGTAGTCCCCTTTACTCTTTGAATTGGATTATCCTTTGCCAATCCTGGATAAAATTATGTAATCTGATGGGTCAAATTAAAATGTATCTGTGATCTAAGAGATTTTCATTTCTCTTCTCAAGTACTTCCTCTGAAAATCTTAGCCATGTTGAAATTTAGTTCTTTCAAGCAGAATTCAATATAAAACTTTTTTTTGACAAAATACATCCTGTCAACAATTAATCTGTTCAACAACAAAGAAAACAAAGCTCTTTTCCCTACCATAGGTTTGTTAAGATTAAATACAGCACAAATTAAATCACTTATATGGAAGTATCTCTTTACTACATCACCAAACAAGTTACATATGACATACAATGATAGTAGATATAAATGTATCTATAAATGAAATCCTGACTGCCACAATATTTATTTTAACTAGTTTTATATTCATTTGCACAGTGATTGTTTTTGTCTAATATTATAGACATAATTAATTTTGTAAGAGATATGTACAAAACAGAGAAGTGATATGCAGTGGTTCTGGTTACTTCAGCATTAATTTTCCTGATCCACAAGTTGGCATGTTGAAAATATTGGGGGATAATGGAATTCTTTATGCTACAGTGTTACAAAGCAAGCAAACTATATTTAAAGTATCGCACCTGCCTCAAAATTCCATGTAACTTCTGCAATAATTTAGCTTGGTGAAAGTTGCCTTAGCCATTTGATAACATTTTATTAAAAATTTAAATCCATGGCACATTTTATTTTATGTATATTCCCTTTTGAATGTATACTGTGGAGTATCTACTTTTATTGTAAAATCATTAAACTACTAATTTTGCCAGAGAAATTAGATTATTACATTGTGTCAATGCTAATTTTTAGAGAAACCTTTTTGATCATATTATCTGTACAATATATATGGTATGTCACATAATGCTATTTTATGGACATAAAAATATACTGTGCAAGTGGTTCAGTGGTTTGCACTGCTGTCTCAAGCATCAGGTATCCAGGTTCAATTGCACCATCTGTGTGGAGTTGCACATTCTTCCTATGTCTGCACGGGTTTCCTCTGGGTGCTCTGGTTTCCTCCCACAATAAAGATGTGCAGGTTAGATGAATTGACCATACCAAATTGCCCATGGTGTGCAACCTAGGTATATTATGCATAGGAAATACAGAGTTATAGAGTAGAGGGGTGGATCTGGGTGGTTGCTCTTCAGATGGTCAGTGTGGACTGTATGGGCTGAATGGCCTGCTTCCACACTGTAGGGATTCCATGTAGATTTTTAACGGATATTCAAACTTTCAACATGCCAAAGATTAGGCAAATCAAGTTTTAATTGTGTACAGAATAATTTTATGGAAAACAGGGATGCAATTTCCTTTCGTCCACCTGCAGTAAGTACACAACATACCATCTGAATTAATATTATAAACTTGACACTGGTACCCTTTACCTTTCCTATTTCAATTGGTTTTCAAATTATAAAGTAGTTCAGTAACTGATGTTATCAACTTCTGTCTGTAGACAAAAAGAATTCTTAAATGCTCCGTATAAGGTAAAGTTAAAAATCACACAACAACAGGTTATAGTCCAACAGGAAATAAACCTTTAGAACCCCTAAAGTGTGGGTCCAGACCATTCAGTCCAACAATTCCACACCGACCGCTGAAGATTAACCCAACCAGACCCACTCCCCCACCCCATAACTTTCTACCTACCCCCGATGAATGCACCTAACCTACACATCCCCAAACACACTGGGCAATTTAGCGTGGCCAATTCACCTAAACAGCACATCTTTGGATTGTGGGAGGAAACTGGAGCACCCGGAGAAAGCCCATGCAGACATAGGGAGAATGTGCAAACTCCACATAGACAGTTGCTCAAGGTTGGAATCAAATCCGAGTCCCTGATGCTGTGAGGCAACAGTGCTAACCACTGAGCCACCGTGTTGCCCCAAACCTGTTGAACTATAACCTGGTGTTGTGTGATTTTTAACTTTGTCCACCAAATCCGACACCAACACTTCCACATCATGGCTACAGTACAAGGTATACTCACCACAGCCTAATCAGACCATGAACTGAGAGATGACCGACATTGACTTAATCTGAGGGTCAGCACACCACAGGAGAGGGGAGAGGCTGAGAAGGAGAATCCCTAATTTCAAACACTTAACTATTTAGCACAATACAGATATCAAAGCTTAGAATAAGTTTATATATTACAGTGAGACCCAGATGGATTAAAGTTACTAAATTTGGTCATTGAAGATGGCAGTTAGGAATACTGTGAAGGTGTGGAATTTGTGTCTCTTTATTAATATTTCTCAAGGTGAAATCATCAATTCTTCCAATGCCATATCACTTTCAGAGATGTGGCTTGTTTGGTTAAGGGGTTAAAGCCAAGATAATTCAGCTCCAACGAATTGCACATACATTATTTCAGGCCAATTCTAACACTGATATTTGGTTATAGTGGGAATATTATTCACTTGATTGCCTTTCTTAAGAAATATGCTGAAAATTAGTAACATACTGACACGTTATCTTCAGAATGGTTTAGTCCAGCCAGATGGAGCAGTGTCTGGGTATGATATGGAATACATTCTACTACTAATAGAGCAGTTCTTTTTTTTAGTGATAGGTTTACCTTCACAGAAAGTAGCTGTAGATATTCTGACAATTTCAGCTTTTTCTACATAGTAACAGAGAACTGTCCTCATATCCACATGATTTCAAACTGCATTCCATTTCAGACGATTGTCGAGAAGGGAAGATGGAATGGTGATTTCATGCATCACTTGGAATTCAGACAGAACTCTGGGCACAAATGTTTGGATGTGGACTAAGCACTGCTCTGTCCTCATAACAGATGAGGTAGGGATATTCAGTGACTAAGTCAGAAGGCTCACTACCCTTGCAGCAGACACAATAGCAGTTTTCCATGAAAGGAACTTTGCCACATGAAGCATGTTACAATTTTGGAATTTAAGTACTTTCCTGGTTCTCAATCATGGTTCCTATTGTTCCTTTATGATGAACTTTACCCTTTGTTCTTTGGATTCAGTTATGTCCTCAAGGTACCCGAGGGCTAACAAATGACATACTTATCCCTATTCATTGAACTCTGATTGGATTTTGTGGGATTGGACAAGGATTTAAGTAACTGTAGCCCCTGAATTGTATCAATTAACAATGTGTAAAACAAAGCAAACTGAGTAATAAAAGTATACTATGGCAGAAAATGAATGTCCTGAATCTGTTGGACATTGATGAAAAGAAAGTTTTCAGAGAAAATCATAAACCTAACCAATTTGTGGTTTTGGGTAAAAGAACCAGATTATCTGACTAATATTAGTGCTGTTTAAGAATGTTTGCTTTGTGTAAATTGGCTGACTCATTTCCTAACAATGACAATACTTGAAAAGTACTTTTTAGCTGTGAAGTGATTTGGCGTGTCCTGGGGTTCTGATAGAACTGTATATAATACATTCCTTTCCAATCTAGTTAAAAAAATCTCAGTACTTATACAAAAAAAATGACATTGTGGATTCCTTTTGTATTGCAGCAAACATTTTTAGTACTGTAGTTCATTATCCGTTAACGCGCACACACAGATACGTTTATGGGTGAATTTGTGTTGCAGATTTGTATTTGCAGATGCATTCTATTTTGTTCAAAAAGCACACAATCTGTAGGCAGTCAGTCCATGTGACATTTTATAAATTCTTACTTTAGAAATAAAACCAGTCTGACTCGAGGTTGGAATGTCTGACTCGAAGTTGGAATACAGACAGACTCTAACCTTGTACTTTTAATGCATTGTCTGAGCTGAGATGTCGCCTTTTTTTAATGTGCTGATAGAACCTTAAGTTATCTCGGGACTGTGACTTGAAAGAAATTCTGGGATTTACATATTAATCAATCAAACCCTGCATTCCCATTCTAAATATTTAAAGACTTAGATTTGTCTAATACATCTCATCTGACACTTGTATCTTTTACTATAAATTCTGAGTCCTATGTACCCTATCCCACTAGCTACCTGATGAGGGAGCAGTGCTCCCAAAGCTGTACATTCAAATAAACCTGTCAGACTATAATCTGGTATCTCATGTAATTTTTAACTTTGTCCAACACAGTCCAACACCAGTATCTCCACATCGTTATCTGTTCAGATTACCAGCCTTGAAGGAATGTTATATTATCTTTTAGACTTTTATTGGACTTGTTTTGGGAAATGAGCATTAATGCAAACCCAGCATTTAGTGCATGTCCTAGTTGCCTGTGAGGTGAGTTTGTTTCAATTGAATGGCTAGCTTAGCTATTTCAAAAGACAACCACATAACCATGAATATACAGTCACATATAGACTGAACATTTCCTCTCTGAAGGACGTTAGTTCTTTATGACAATCGTATTAATAGTCGCAGTAGTATTTTATTCCACGTTCAGTCTTATGAGAAAAGGCTGAGGGACTTGGGACTGTTTTCATTAAAGAGAAGGTTGGGAGGTGACTTAGTTGAGACAAATAAGATGATCAGAGGGTTAGATAGGGTGGACAGTGAGAGCCTTTTTCCTCAGATAGTGATGGCTAGCATGAGGGGACATAGTTTTAAATTGAGGGGAGATAGATATAGGACAGATGTCAGAGATAGTTTCTTTACTCAGAGAGCAGTAGGGGCACAGAACACCCTGCCTGCAACAGTAGTGGACTTGACAACTTTAAGAGCATTTAAATGGACATTGGGTAAACATATGGATAAAAATGGAATACTGTAGTGTTTCAGATGGGCTTCAGATTGGTTTCACAGCTCAGCGAAACATTGAGGGCTGAAGAGCCTGTACTGCACTGTAATGTTCTATGTTCTATGCTGTCTGGTCATTGAGTTCTCCACCAATGTAAAAAGTATCTTCCTGTCTACTTTCTCAGTGCCCCTCATCATTCTATAAATCAGAATGATGTCCTCTCTCAACCTCCTCTGCTCCAAGAAAACAAACCCAGTCTGTCAAGTTCTGAAGAAGGGTCACTGGATCTGAAATGTTAATTTTACTTTCTTTCCACAGATGCTGCCAAACCTACTGAGTTTCTCCAACAGTTTCTGTCTTTGTTCCAATCTCTATGACTCTCTTCATGATTGAAATTCTCCAGCCCAGGCAATATCCTGGTAAATCTCCTCTGCACCTTTTTCATTGCTATCACATTCCTCCGATAATGTGGTTTCTCCAGAAATGCACACAATACTCATAGCTGTGGCCTAACCAACGTTTTATACAGTTTCAGCATAATATTCCTGATCATAAAATTCATGCCTTGACTAATAAAGGCAAGTATACCATATACCTTCCTTACCACTCAATCGACTTGTCCCAATACCTTAAGGGATTAGTATAGATGTCTACCACTGAAGGTGACAATGTTTAGCTGTTTGTATAAATGATTTGTTCTGGTCTTATGGGATAATATACCAACCAAGGAGAGAGAGCCAGTGACAGCATGGTGAATGGGACTGACTCCTGGTTCACAGCTTAATCTCTTTAAATCCAAATTCCAATCCTAATGACTTGATTTACCATAATTCCTTCTGTACAATGCCCATTGGTTGGCCACTGCTTGATTAAATGTAATCTAACTGCAGAGGACAGAAGCGAGTGGGCTTTGCATTTATCTTCCCATTGAACTTGCCCCACAGTTGAGCATAAAATTCATTCCTTTGTCTCCAGATTATTAGCATTAGTGAGCAATAATTGGCCAGTTATTGGCTTAAGGTTGAGCAGCTCAATAGGCACTTTACCCACTGCCCTGTACTATTGGGATCAGGCCAGGTTGGGCTGCAAGACCATGAGTTAAGCGCACGCGCGTATACACACACACACACACACACACACACACACACACTCTGTATGCCCCTACAAAAATATGGTTGCTGATCCATCCTAAAGAGTTTGAAGTAGCATTGTTGCACTGAGTGAATGCACAATTAGATAGTATAGAATATTAAACTACTGGGGGATGTGGAACAAAGGCAGAATCAGTAGAGTTGGGTCACAGATCAACCACGATCTTATTGAATGACTGAACAGGTTCAATAAGTTAAATTGTCTTCTCCTGTCTCTACAGGCGAACAGAAAAAATGCTAAAAGTTCAACTTATCTTTTATTATAAAATGTGAGAGGTACCTCCTACTGAGGTTAAATTTTCAGACACTATCCTTGGGTTTGCAAACAGATGGCTGATCTTTGAAGGAATAAAAATACCATTCTTTTACTGTGAGTTCAAGTTTCTGCTCGATCCAATTGAGCTGTACAAATGTTAAAATTGGAAGAATAAATTAGAATTTAGTCTTTGAAGAAGATGTGAAATCAATTCTGAACTTTAATCCTAATATTTACTAGCCTTCTGTGCCATCTGAGATATAAGATTATTTTCATGCATGAGTAATTTCAGTTGTAGAGTTTTAATAAATGGAATAAGGGTGCCTTTGACAAGCACATGACCTCCAGTAGACTCTTCTATCATGATATGAAATAGTTACAAAGGTTTCAGATTTTTATCTGGACGTCCAGTTTTTCTTCTTACTCTGGAAGGGAGGTTAGTACTGGAAAGAACTCGGAACCTGGCTTCATTGAAGGCACTTTTCCTAGAGACTTCTCTTCATGAATTTATGATTTTTTGTTAAAAAAAAAGACAACTCAGCTAAAAAGTACCCATTGTCTAAAATATGTTATATTTTAACATGAGTAAAGAGCCATATCTTAAATGCACAAGGTTTGTTATTGACACAACAAACTAATTTTAAAAAGAATTATGGAAGTTCCATGAAATGACAGCAGTCTGTGAAATCTGCCAACCAGCATGTAGAGAGATGTTTTAGACGTATGATTTCTTGTAGGTCTGTTGAGCATATTATCTGAATAATATACAAAAACGGTGTCCGTCTTGTTCTGAGTGCTTTGCAAATTCAGCATTTTAAAAACTGTAAAAAATTGAAATAGATCATAATGTTGGGCCACCTATCTGGTAAGATCCATGAAATAGAAATGAAACTTTTACTAACGTGCCAGTTTATACTTGGGTTGGGTATCAATGACAAAAACACTGAAAATTATGCAAACTTGGAAGTAAGACACATACTGTACTTGCATTGAAAGCACAAAGCTGATCAAGAAACCATGGGAACATGCTTGTGCATTTGTATAATTTGCTAACTTATTGATATGAATCTGTTGACAAGTGTCTTTTTAAACCTGCACATCTGAAATGACATAGAATGTGAGGGTATTGTGACTAACATAATACTTTGAGCAAATGGCTAAGTTATATTTTTGGATTGATAACTGAACCCTGATTGATGATGCAAATCTTAGTGATTAAAGGCTTTTGAAACACTAAATGCTTTCTTGTTTAATCCTGTATAGAGAGTGTCTCAGACCTTTATCTTACAACAATCTGGATTTTACAGTTGTTAAGACTGTATTAACTGACAGGGTTTGCTGTCATTGCTGATATGAAACTGACAGCAACATCTGCAGCGAGCAGTTAAATGTGGAAAACTAGAAGGTGCAGTTAGTGTTTCCACACTTTCCCATGCTATTGCTCCACAAGTAATGTCTAAAGATTCAAGATATTGCAAATCTAAAATGAGATTTGAACACATGACCAGCCCAATGGTGGTAAAGCAAAGGTTCTTTATTTCAGTGACATTAGGCCTTCACAAACATGAAGATAAATTAAAGATAAATGAGGAACTAGTTACAATAGTTACATTGGGCTGAGGAATTGGAGAAGGGGTAGCAGCCCCAAGTTGTGGTCCACATAGGCACTACCAACATAGGTAGGAAAAGGGATGTGGATTTAAGGCAGAAATTCAGGGAGCTATGGTGGAAGCTTAGAGCTAGAACAAACAGAGTTGTTATCTCTGGTTTGTTGCCCGTGCCATGTGCTGGCAAAGTGAGGAATAGAGAGAGAGAGAGGAGTTGAACACGTGGCTACAGGGATGGTGCAGGAGGGAGGGGTTTGGATATCTGGATAATTGGGGCTTGTTCTGGGCTAGGTGGGGCCTCTGCAAACAGGATGGGCTACAGCTGAACCAGAGAGGTACCAATATCCTCGTGGGGAAATTCGCTAATGCTCTTTGGGTAGGTTTTAGTGTTCAGGAGGTTGAGATTAGTGAGATTTGAAGTGTGTCTACTTCACACTGAAATGAGGTTTCAAGGTTGCAAGAGTTCATCAGCAAGCAGGAAGGTGATTTGATGTCAATCTACTTCGACGTGAGGAGCATCTGGAATAAGGTGGGTTAACTTGCAGCATCGGTTTTGACCTGGGACTTTGATGTTGTGGCCATTTCCGAGACATGATTGGATTGTTGCAGGTTCTGGAATTCAGCTGTTTCAGTAAGAACAAAGAAGGTGGTAAAAGAGGGGGTGTTAGTCAAGTACAGTATTATGGTGGCAGAAAGGACATTTGAGGACTTGTCTACTAAGGTAGTATGGGCTGAGGTTAGAAACAGGAAAGGAGTGGGAGTTTTCAATAGACCTCCAAATAGTTCCAGACGTGTAAAGGAAAGGATAGCAAAGTTAATTCTCAATAGGAGCAAGAGTAACAAGGTAGTTGTTATGAGGGACTTTAATTTTCCAAATAGTGACTGGAAATACTATAGTTCAAGTACTTTAGATGGGTCAATTTTTGTCCAAGTGTGCAGGATAGTTTCCTAATTCAGTCTGTAGGCAACCCATCAAGGGGCAAGGCCACAGTGGATTTGGTACTGGATGTTAGATTTGAAGGTAGATAAGCACTTTGGTGATAGTGAATACAATTCGGTTATGTTTACTGCAGAGATGCAAAGTCATAGATATTTAACACAGGACAAGAGTTATTGCTGGGGGAAAGTTAATTATAATGTGATTAGGCAAGATTTAGGATGCATAGGATGGAGAAGGAAACTGCAGAAGATGGGCGTACTTGAGATGTGGAGCTTTTTCAAGGAACAGCTACTATATGTCCTTCATAAGTATGTACCTACCAGGCAGGGAGGAAGTGGTCAAGCGAGGGAGCCATGATTTTCTAAAGAAGTTAAATCTCTTGTCAAGAGGAAGAAGAAGGCTGATATTAGGATGAGATTTGAAGGCTCAGTTAGGGAGCTTGAGAGTTACATATTAGCCAGGAAAGTCTGAAAGAGAGCTAAGAAGAGCCAGGAGGGGACATGAGAAGTCATTGGTGTATAGGATCAAGGAAAACCCTAAAGCTTTCTATAGGTATATCAGGAATAAAAGAATGACTAGAGAAAGATTAGGGGCCAATCAAGGATAGTAGTAGGAAGTTATGCATGGAGTCTGAGGAGGTAAGTGAAGCACAAAGTCAATATTTTTCATCAATATTCACACTGTAAAAAGACAATGTTGTCGAGGAGAATATTGAGATGCAGGCTACTCGACTAGATGGGATTGAGTTTCACAAGGTGGAGGTGTTAGCAGTTCTGGAAAGTGTGAAAATGGTATTTATTGTAGATTATCTGGGAAGCCAGGAAGGAGATTGCAGAGTCTTTAGCTATGATCTTTATGTCTACAGGATTACTGGCAGAAGACAGGGGGTAGCAAATGTTATCCCCTTGTTCAAAAAGGCATGGTTTGGAAATGCCGGTGTTGGACTGGGGTGTACAACTCACAACCACCTGAAGGAACGGTGCTCCGAAAGCTAGTGCTTCCTATTAAATCTTTTTGACTATAACCTGGTGTTGTGTGATTTTTAACTTTGTTCAAGAAGGGGAGTAGAAACAATCCTGGTAATTATAAACCAGTGAGCCTTACTTTGGTTGTGGGTAAAGTGTTGGAAAAGATTCTCAGAAATAGGATTTATAATCATCTAGAGAGGAATAAGTTGATTAGGAATAGTCAACGCAGTTTTGTGAAGGATGAGTCGTGCCTCACAAACCTTATTGAGTTCTTTTAGATGATGACCAAACAGGTGGATGAGAGTACAGTAGTTGATGTGGTGTGAATGGATTTCAGTAAGGTGTTTAATAAGGTTCACCATGGTAGCTTATTGCACAAAATACATAGGCATGAAATTGAGAGTGATTTGGCAGTTTGGATCAGAAATTGGCTAGCTGAAAGAAGACAGAGGGTGGTGGTTGATGGGAAATGTTCATCCTGGAGTTCAGTTACTAGTGTACCACAAGGACCTGTTTTGTTCCACTGTTTTTTGTCATTTTTATAAATGACTGGATGATGGTGTAGAAAGATGGGTTAGTAAATTTGCGGAAGACACTAAGGTTGGTGGAGGTGTGGATAGTGCTAAAGGATGTTGCAGGTTACAGAGAGACTTAGATAAGCTGCAGAGTTGGGCTAAGAGGTAGCAAATGGAGCTTAATGTGAAAAAGTGTGAGGTGATTCTTGGGAGTGTGGATGAGCAGAGAATCTCAGTGTCCATGTACATAGATCCCTGAAAGTTGCCACCCAGGTTGATAGGGTTGGTAAGAAGGAACACGGTGTGTTAGGTTTTATAGTAGAGGGCCTGGGTTTTGGAGCCATGGGTCATGCTGCAGCTGTACAAAACCCTGGTGCGGCAGCACTTGGAGTATTGCATACAGTTCTGGTCACCGCATTATAGGAAGGATGTGAAAGCTTTGGAAAGGCTTCAGAGGAGATTTACTCAGACGTTACCTGGTATGGAGAAAAGGTCTTAAGAGGAAAGACTGAGGGACTTGAGGCTGTTTTCATTAAAGAGAAGAAAGTTTAGAGGTGATTTCATTGAGACATATAAGATAATCAGAAGGTTAGATAGAGTGAACAGTGAGAGCTTCTTTCCTCGGATGGTGATGGCTAGCATGAGGAAACATAGCTTTAAACTGAGAGGTGATATAGGGCAGATGTCAGAAATAGTTCTTTTACTCAGAGGAGAAGGGGCGTGGAATGCACTGCCAGTAACAGTAGTAGACTCACCAAGTTTATGGATGAAAATGGAATAGTGTAGGAGAGAAAGGCTTCAGATTGGTTTCACAGGTCGACGCAACATCGAGGGCTGAACCTGTAGTGTGCTGTAATATTCTGTGTTCTGTGAATTCTTTTGTCTGTTCTGATTGCATGTCCTGAAGAAGGGTTGCAACTGAAATGTTGACTTCTCCACCTCCTGATGCTGTCTGGCTTGCTGTGTTCTTCCAGTCTCCCACTTGCCTGCCTGCACGTCAGCCCAACTTACTCAAATGATGCCCTTTTATTCCAGTGAGAGTCTGTTCTGTTGCCCCAGCCATCCCCTCACTTTTAGCACTTGTTTTTGAATGTCCATTGCACAAGGAAAAAGTGCCTACAAGTTCACCTGTACCTCCACACACATCATCTATTGCATCCGCTGCACCCGATGTGGCCTCCTCCATATTGGTGAGACAGGCCGCTTACTTGCGGAACGCTTCAGAGAACACCTCCGGGCCGCCCGAACCAACCAACCCAATCACCCCGTGACTCAACACTTTAACTCTCCCTCCCACTCCACCGAGGACATGCAGGTCCTTGGACTCCTCCACCGGCAGAACACAACAACACGACGGCTGGAGGAGGAGCGCCTCATCTTCCGCCTGGGAACCCTCCAACCACAAGGTATGAATTCAGATTTCTCCAGTTTCCTCATTTCCCCTCCCCCCACCTTGTCTCAGTCGGTTCCCTCAACTCAGCACCGCCCTCCCAACCTGCAATCCTCTTCCTGACCTCTCCACCCCCACCCCACTCCGGCCTATCACCCTCACCTTGACCTCCTTCCACCTATCCCACCTCCATCGCCCCTCCCCCTAGTCCCTCCTCCCTACCTTTTATCTTCGCCTGCTTGGCTCTCTCTCTTATTCCTGATGAAGGGCTTATGCTCGAAACGTCGAATTCTCTATTCCTGAGATGCTGCCTGGCCTGCTGTGCTTTGACCAGCAACACATTTGCAGCTACTGTAGTAGAGCCCACATGCTTCATGAAAAAAATCAAGACACTAAAGGCCCTCCCGTAGAGAGCCCCAGAACTCAAACCATTAGGAAGACAGACCAAGACAACTATCTTCTATACTCCATGCTACCATTCTTTCAAGCCTAAAGTGAACATATTAAAGAAGAATAATGAAACCTTCAGAACATCTGAATTTGAAAAGTCGAAGTATTATGGGAGATTGAGTAGTAATAAATTAATTTTAAAATGAATATATAACATAAGGTGAAAACATCGTTGCAATGTCAGAAATAAAGGAAGTTTTTTTCCTGGAAGCTTTGTCCAGGTAAGTGGGAAGTATTCCATCACTCTCCTGACTTGAGCCATATGGATGGGCCGAATGGCCTTACTTCCACTCCTAGGTCTTATGGTCTTATGGATGGTGAATAAGTACTGGGGAGTCAGGAATTTAGTTACTCGTTACAGGACCCCTAGCCTACTCTTGTTGCTGTTGTGTTTATATGGCTAGTCCATTCCGTTTCTGATCAATGGTAAACCCCAGGAAGTTGATTCTGTTGGAATTCAGTGATGGTAATGCTGATGAATGTCAAGGGGTGATGGTTAGATTCCCTCTTGTTGGAGATGGTCATTACCTGGCACTTGTATGTTTTGAATGTTATTTGCCAACTATCAGCCCATGTGAGAAATAGAGAAAGGAACAGGAGCATTTAGAAGTTCAAGATAAAGGAAACTAACATTTCTGAGCAAGAAAACCCAAAAGCAACTGAAAAATAAGAATAAGCAAGGGAACTTGAATTAATATCAAAAAGCTGAAAAGAAAACTACTTGTACCAGAAAAGCTTGCACAGTATCTGTAATTGTTTTATTGGACAAATATTATATATATATATATATATATATATATGGCAGATGCTTTGCATAAAAAAGCAATGGAACACAAAGGCTCACACTTATAAGGAAGACATGCCAGAATTTGCCCCTGCAGGTCACCTGATACTGGGCATTCCTCCTGATTGAGGATACTGCATCTACTTAGAGCTTCTAATCATTCAGAAGCTGGCAACTTTAGCACAGTGCAAAAGGGTGTGGCTGTTGCTATGTTGACAGAGTATACCTGGAATCTCAGAGAGAAAGTAAGTATTGTTGGAGAGCAGAGATTATGTGAAGTTGAGAGGAAGTGTGAGGCCCTGGAATTTGGAAGCAAGAGAAGGCAAGATGTTGACTCTTTAGTGGCAAGTCTCTATCCTCATATTCATGTCTCATTTAGGCACAAGTAAGTCCAGGTGATATGCAGCAACACAGTTTCACTAGTCTTGTAGGTCTGCATGACATAAAGTGGCAGCTGAGGCAAGAAGAGGTTAGTAAGTGGTTGCTTAATGACCAGAGTCTTAAATGGACATTAGATGAGAAAGTTGCTCATTGGTATTCTTGCCTGTAACGTAATTGCATGGAGGCAGTGACTGGAATTGGTATTAATGACAACTCCCTCATTTTCAAGGCTTCTTGCCTTCTTCCTCAACTTCTGTCAGCCTAGAAGATTTCACACAATGAAATAGTTTGTGTACAAGTTACTAAACAAATCCCTTCAAAAGAATTGTGCTTCAATAAAACATTAAATCAGATCATTTTGAGATTTTTGGAATTCTTTATCTGTGATAAAAGGCTACTTCTTGTTGCTGTTGCATATTGATATTAACTTTTTCATAATTCTGAGATAATTCTTTTCCATCTCTTTGCATTCTTAACAAATACCAGAGTCAATGTTACAAAAGATTAATTCTGACATAGTTACTTCTGGTTTCATGGTATTCTTGCATCATTTAATTTCTTAAGATAAAATGCATAACAAAATATATGTTTCTAATTTACAGAAAGTTGCCTAAACTCTGTTGCATATTACATAAATTATCTAATGCTGTTGAATATTGGTTGCTGATACAATACACAAGAGAACTTGTCTAATTTCAGTTTAATGTTAGAAAATTGCAGAGACAGTGTTCAGAAAATTAGAACCATCTCTTAAATAGATACTTGGAACTATCTGACATTGGATAAAAGAGAAGGTTACTGTTATAATTTTACTTTTGTAAAGAAAAGAGTACAGAAACATTTTGCAAAAAATTATATAAAAATAAGGATAAAACTAATCAAAATAGAAAAAGTTTCCTCCATTAAAAAGGCATATAATAGTAACAAATTTGAAGCATTAGCAAAGTAAGAAGTTGACTATTAGCTCACTAGTAAAGCTATCAGAATGATTTTTAAAACCTTTAAAATTTGCATTGTGAATGATTAGTTTGTACTCAAAATCTTCACTTCATGGATCTCCTGTCTTGTCTTGTGCTCGGACTATTTTTAGTTTATCTTTTGTTTACTTATTACAAAAGGTAATATTAAAAACCACAAAAATTGGTCAAGCATCCTATTGTCAGCATTTAAAATCCAATTAAGTCTCCTCCCCTCCCTGCCTATCCAACTCAGTTAGCATCACCCTGATCACTTCACCTTCACATGCTAACTTGGCCTTCCCTTAAGTGCATATATATGATTTGCCTCAACTACTTCCAAATGTAGCAAGTTTTTAATCATTGTCTTCCTGGTGGGTTGATACACAAACAATTTCAGACTGCTGTCTGCAAACACACTGTTTCACCTCAGTTTACTCCCCAATAGTTAGAGAAATAATGACTGTATATTTTAAATCTCCCAGCCTGACTTCATGGCAAGAACCGTTCACAATTATGAGATTTCTCACCACATCTTGTTAAGTGATGGGATTCACTGCTAGGATCATCCTAAGGACTGAAATGATTGAAAACAGCAGCAGAGAGTGAGGAATGCTCACAGTTTCATGTAAGCCTAGAAAGATACTTCTATTCCGCCTGATTCTTACTACCTACTAGATTGGCCTGATGACAAACTCAATTTAGCTTCCTACCAAGATACCAGTTAAAATTACAGTTGAGTCTCTCCAAGACTTCAAAGGAATCCAAAATATATACTTAAAAAATATTCCGTCTAGGCTTTGCCATTTTCTCCGTTGATCCATTTAAAATTCCGATCCAATTTCTCGAAGGAGCTCTAGGATTGGCAAACAGCCTACTGTCTCCATTTATTTTAAAGACTAAAATATAGATTCCTGATCATTTGTGGATTTGCAAGAAGTAGTGTTAAATACATGATGTGCTATTCAACAAGAAAATAATGTCACCTAGCCAGGTGACTGATCTTTCAGTAGGAAAGTATTTTGGAAACAGTAATCACAACTCCTTAAGTTTTGAGATAGCTATGAATAAGGATAAGTCAGGGCATTGCAGCAAAGTACAAAATTGGAGGAGGGCAAATTACATCAGTTTTAGGTAGAAGCTAGGGAGTGAAGGGCTTTTGCCCGAAACATCGATTTTCCTGCTCCTCAGATGCTGCCTGACCTGCTGTGCTTTTCCAGCACCACTCTGATCTAGACAGGAGCTAGGGAGTGTTAATTGGGAGGAACTGTTATCAAGCAAGTCTGCACTTGACATGTGAGAATTACTTAAAGACCTGCTGAGGAGAGTTCAGGACCAGCATGTCCCAGTAAGGAGAAGGGACAAAAATGGCAAGGTAAAGGACCCTTGCATAATTAGGGAGGTTGTGAATTTAGCCAAATAGAAAAAAGAAGCATATGTAAAGTTTAGGATTCTAAAATCAGACAGGGCCCATGAGGAATATAAAGAAAGCAGAAAAGAACTCAAGCAGGGAATGAGGCGAGCAAGAAGGGATCATGAAATGGCCTTGGCAAGTCATAGTCATAGAGATGTACAGCATGGAAAACAGACCATTCAGTCCAACTCGTCCATGCCGACCAGATATCCTAAATAATCTAGTCCCATTAGCCAGCACTTGGCCTATATCCTTCTAAACCCTTCCTATTCATATACCCATCCAGATTCCTTTAAAATCTTGTAATTGTATCAGCCTCCACCACTTCCTCTGGCAGCTAATTCTATATAAGCACCACCTGTATGTGAAAAAGTTGCCCCTTAGGTCTCTTTTAAATTTTTCCCCTCTCACCTTAAACCTATGCCTTTTAGTTCTTAATTCCCCCACCTTAGAAATAAGACCCTATTTATCCTATCCATGCCCCTATGATTTTATAAACATCTATAAGGTCACCCCTCAGCCTCCGATGTTCCAGGGCAAACAGCCCCAGCCTATTCAATCTCTCTCTTTAGCTCAAATCCTTCAACACTGACAACATATTTGTAAATCGTTTTTGAACCCTTTCAAGTTTCACAACATCCTTCCAATAGGTGGGAGCTAAACAGAATCCCAAGGCATTCTATACATGCATCAATAACAACAGGATAACTATGAAGAAGGTAGGGCACTCAAGGATAAAGGACTGAACTTCTGCTTGGAGGCAGAGGATGTGGGTGAAATCCTAAATGAGTATTTTGTGTTGGTATTCACCCAGCAGAAGGATACGGAAGATAGTGACATTTATGTGGAGGATGCTAATATGCTACAGCATTTTGAAGCAGTGTTGGGTCTCTTAAAGAGCATTAAGGTGTGTTGGAATGACTTTTATGGAGATAATAAATTTTCAGGAGACAGCAGAGCTCTTGGCATGAGGTAATTTATTCTTCCATTCTAGTGTTACAATACAAGGAGGCCCTCAAATCTGGTCTCACCGCAAGGGTTCAATTACCCTCTTAATCAGTGCAGATCAGAAGAAATGTCAATGACACTCTAATGTCAAAAACAAATAAAGTGTTGTCTATACTTTTACCTTGTAACATTAACATGATGGCACATACTTCCTCCCCCTGTATACTACTGGTTAATTAGTGCTAGGTTATTCAACTATTATTGGATTTCTAGTACAACACACTATTAGGGGTCATAAAAGAAAGAGGTTCCAGTTGGTCTGGGTTTAGGCCACTTTGATTATGGCTAACAGTGCCTAAGGCAACAATCAGGGAAAAGGGCTTTTAGGTTTTGTTTAAACACTTGTACAATGAAAGGGATGTGGCCACTTCTCCCAGGTCAGGGATTCTTCTCATTTTGTTTAGTTTTAGCTGGGGACCCAGAGAAGCTGCTGGAGTGAAAAGAGTTTGCATGCTTCAGCAAATGATCCCTAGCTGATCCTCTCTGCTATCTCTCTCTCTCTTGTGAGAACCTGTGTTTGAATTTACTTTTTGCCAATGGGACTGTTTATGGAGATGTTGCAGGAAATCGTAACAGCTCCTTGTTAAGTTGTGGGGGATATTGTTTTGGTCAGGTTTTCAAATTGTTGTTGTTCTAAATTTTGTTTTATTTTGTTTGCGTTTCATTCGGTGGTATGTAAATAATTTCTGTTTTACTTGAAACCAAGTGGTTTGACCAACTGCATCACTCCTGGGATATCCACCTTACATCTACCTAAAACAACTAGAAAAGTTAGGGTCTGGGCTACCTTCTTAAAATGTTTTGAGGGGGTCTGGCCTGATCTATAACATTGTTCCTCATCCTTCATTAAATGTAAGGATGTGGAGATGGTTTTGAGCGTCTGCAAACACTACTTGGACAAATTTACAGTATTATAAAAAGAAATAATCATAATAACAATGATTATGATTCCCTGGACCAAAGGTGTCCCCAGGGATTTCAGCCATCCCATGGGCCAACTTCATTGGCTTGAGACTGGGGTTTGTTAGCACCCCTTTTTCTGTTAGTAGCCAATCAAGGTCTATCCTGTTCTTGGTACTGTCGTTTGGATGGCAACCATTTCAGCATTAACCTTATCAAGGTTTGCTATCTGTTCTAGGATAGCTAGCTTTGCCACAACCATACCAGGCAAACACAAAGGCAAAGAACATTTTTGTTTCTCTAATGGCTGCCTCAGTGATCTCTCCTGCCATACAAATGGCACAATGTAACCTAGGTAAATGACATTGCCCAAGATGGCAGTAGCCATGCATTTACTTTGCATTCACACACAAAGTAAGTACCATTGTATGTGATAAAATGAGTTATATATTCAAAAAATCATTCATGTTTTAAGGTTCCTGCTGACATGAGGTTGGTAAAAGTAAATTTAGATGTTGGCAAAGTAACATTAAAATATTGAATACTACTACTCTGACCTGCAGGCCATCTCCAGCTTGAATCTAATAAGGCAAATAGAAGCAACCAGTTTTTCTACCCTTGTTGTGTCAGTAATGGTGATAACTGTTGAGGTATGGGAGATACCAGCCTTCAAAAGCAGGAAAGCTGCAAACTGCTGATAACCATTCTTCTCATGTACTATTAATGTCCACCCTATATAACCTGATCACTGCAGAAGATTTGTCAGCCATGCAAACCCCAGCCATTGGGGATTCATTTTGGTGAATGATCCATTCTGCCACTTCAGATGCGAGGCAAGGAATTGGTCTCAGAAAGATACTGCCCTTTGAATGTATGGGAATGTCTGAACAAACCCAGCAATTGGAGACATTTATACAATTGGCATAAGTATATGTCATATAGAGGTATATATTAACATTCTTTCTTTACCACGTGCTCATCTGTTCTCAGTGGGATCAAAGTCAAGAGAAGCCTTACAGAAGAGTAGCATTTTCATGCTAATTAGTATTATTCTTTAATACAATTACCACAGTGCAACCACATCACAATCTGTTTTTCGAGATCTGCAGAGTGATATTGATTGTTCGTGAAGTTCTGAGATGATGTTGCTAGAGGGCATGCTGTGATCTGACAGAGAGAAAGGAAAAGAAAATACCAGATTTGCTGATGGCTATAAGTTTCTATATGCCTTTAACTGTACAGGATGTTTCCATTTATCAATTTTATTTTCATTAACAAGCACCATACCTATTACCTGTTAATATTACTTCATAAGGTCCATCGCATCAGGGGCAAATGACTCTCTTGCTTGAGATTATTTTTACCAGGATCTTTGCTCCTAGAGCTGGAATTCCTGTTTGTTTTGGGTGTCTCTTGAGATTCCCAGTCTTGGACAAGCTGCTGATCTTGTGCTTGTCCATAAGTATGTGTAAATGCTGACAGAGGGACTTCATGTTCCTTACTTATTCCTTCCTGTTAGTGAGTTCTGATCCCCCAGTAATCAGGTCCTAGGGGAGTGTTTTTACCATTCCTGCTATGAGTTCAAAGGGTGTTAGTCCAGTGGCTCTCAAGTGTATTGCTCTCTGAGCCATTAAAATGGCTGGTCAGGATGGGGTCCATTTAACCCCTTCTCTTAACTTTGCCTCAGTCAGGGCATTTCTCAGAGTTCTATTCATTCCCTCTACCATACCTGAGCTTTGTGGGTGGTAGGGGCTATGATAATTCAGTGTTATTCCAAAGAGTTTGGATGCTTCTTTCAGACATTTGCCTGTAAAGTGGGTGCCTTGGTCTGAATCCAATTGTAGAGGAACTCCCCATCTTCATATTGTTTCCGTGACAAGTATTCTTGCTACTGTGGTTGCTATAAAATCCCTTGTGAGGAAGGTTTCAACCCATCTATGAACTGGTTAACCATGCAGGATTTTTTACTCTAACTTTGTGGGAATGACCTATAAAGTCCATTTGGATGTGTTTCCATGGTTCCTCTGGATGGGGCTGGTGGCTTTTTTAAAAATTTTAATTGATTGTCCTGGTCCTGCTTGTGCACATGCAGTATATCACTGACAAAATTTAGCAACATGCTTTCCCATTCCTTTCCATCACAAACAATTCGATTTTAGTTGTATCATTTTATTCCTCCCTATGTGCTCTAGTTCAAGGTAAACATTGCCTAGGGTCCATTGACAGAATGTGGGAACTTACCTTCCTTCTTCCAAACATCAACTGGTGCTAACACTGCCCCATCTTGAATCCATTCTGTTTTTCCCTTCTAAACTAGCTGCTGCTTGCAAACTTAAAATATTCTATTCGTCATCTTTGGTTTCTTGTTTTTTTCACATTTGCTACTGTTATCAATTCCTTTCTAACATTGCTTTTGCTGCACTGTCTGCGTATTTGTTTCCTATCTGTTCTGGCCTTTGGATCTTTCTGAGTGCTTTAATTTTAATTACTGTGCCTCTTTTGATTCAATAGCTGCTTCCATTAGAGTCTCATATTAAATTGTATTTCCACTTGAGGTAATATAGCCTCACCTTGCTGATGCCATCATGTAGTCGTGGACCACATGAAAGAGGTATCTATGTCTGTGTGGATGTTAACCCTTTACTCTTTTCCTGGATGGAGGACAGCATTAAATGCTTTTAGTTCAGCTGCCTGTGTGAAGTGACATCCATCTATCCTTTCTCCTGCAAAGGTTCCCTTTTAAACTAACCACAGCCCACACCATCCAGACCTCACAGTCATTATACTTCTGTGCCCCATCTACAGGTATGTATTTCACATTCGGCCCCTCTCATGGCTCTTCCTTAACTCAACCCTGTCGCCCTTCTTCCTGCTCCATGAGAGGGATACAATCATGTGTCTCTCCTTCCTATTGCGCATAGCTTGCTGGGTTCTCTCTATTGTTTTTAGCCACTTCAACATGCTTATCTCCTGGCAAAGGTGCGGCTTCCCATTTGGCTCACCAACCTGTCCGTAACACCTCTCAGTCTGCCAGCTTCCAATAGCTAGAATATACTGTGTGGGGAATGTAATCTCACCTTCCCCAGTTGTGTCTAGAGAGAGGATGTTTTTAGTGCCCAGGTAGCACTGATATTGTTAAGGAAGCATGCAATCCTTAACTTCCTAAATCTAAACTGGTGAGTCCATTTAATTTCTGCTTCTTGCACATCAATTATGGTTCCAAATTGTTTCAATAAGTCTATCCCCAATACTACCTTCATTATTTTTGCACACATAAATATGAGCATTAATTATATAATTATCAATTCTCATATCAATCAGTTGGCTCAGAGTGGCCATTTGAGTCCCACCACTTACACCCTGTACTTTCACAGTTTTATTTGTTAAAGATAAATGCGGATCTGCAGTAGAGATATAGGTTCTGGTGTCTATTAACATGCTGCCTTGCCAGCCTGCTAATAGTGCATCAATATATATCAGGTTATCCCATTCCCTTTCTCTGAGGGACGCTAATAGTCATTAGTGCCTGATTAGTTTCTGAAATTCGTCTGTAGTTAATTGTCATCCTGTTGATTCTGGTTGCCATTGGTGACCAGCTGGAGATTACTCTGCATCTGTCCACACCCAGTAAGGTAACCAAACTGAGGCGACCTGAATATCAGGTATATGCATTTCTTCTTTAGTTAATCTATTTACATAATTTGCTTTATGATTCAATATTTTTCAGGTTCCTTAATATGTGTTTGTTTTTTTATCCTCCAGTTCTATTTCCACAGTTTACTTCAGTCAGTAGCAGTAAAATAACATCATACATGGACTAAAAATTTCTGAAAAATAAACAGTATCCATCCATTCCACATCAAGCAGAATGGATGAATTAGTATTGATCCAATACAAATTAAAAAGGAGATGGGGCATAAATTCCTGCATATAATTACATCATCCATCTCTCCTCCACCTGCAAGGAAATGAATATGTTATATTTCTAGCAATGGAAAAGCCCACCTCTTTTGTTAAGTTCTCCCCTTTTTAAAAACACATTGCCCAGAGAGAATTGCAATTTTCAACTTGGATATTTTTACAGCAAAGTACATTTGCAATGAGTAAATCTTATAATCCAGAACTGTGTGTTAAAACAATGTTTTGAAGTTCATTCTGGCCTGAAAATGAAATTTCAAACATGATAACATGAAACAGGATTCCTGAGATTAAAATTTACCAAGCTTCTTTCCTCATGTTTATGTTTGAGACAGTTCTGTTGTCTGTCCTTGTGTATTTATTGGCGCAGGCTTTTGTTTTTGAGACATTTAAGGAGTAGGGGGTAAGTTATGTCTTTTTTGATTTTCAATTCCTTTTCAATCAACTGTGACCAATTCTAAGAAACTTTTACCATGCTTTAAGACACAAATTCCAAATCAACAATTTATATTAGTTTTTTTTTCATAACCGTGACTCGTTCTCTTAAAGTGATGTCATTTTAATCATGCATGTTCCAAACTTAATAGATATACGCAATGCAATTTCAAATTATTATACATTCCCAAAATACAAAGTATCTCCAGATTTTGAGCTCCAGACAACAAAACAGTACAAGTTATACAAGACAATGTAAAGCAACCAATGAGCAAAAGTGCATTCAAACCAGATCACAAAGAACATAGAACATAGAAAAATACAGCGCAGTACAGGCCCTTCGGCCCTCGATGTTGCGCCGACTGAAGCCTACCTAACCTACACTAGCCCAATAACCTCCATATGCTTAAATGACCATAAAGAGGGAGAGTCCACCACTGCTACTGGCAGGGCATTCCATGAACTCACAACCCGCTGAGTAAAGAATCTACCCCTAACATCTGTCCTATACCTACCACCCCTTAATTTAAAGCTGTGTCCCCTAGTAACAGCTGACTCCATTAGCAGAAAAAGGTTCTCACTGTCAACCCTATCTAAACCCCTAATCATCTTGTACACCTCTATCAAATCTCCCCTAAACCTTCTTTTCTCCGATGAGAACGGCCCCAAGTGCCTCAGCCTTTCCTCATATGATCTTCCTACCATGCCAGGCAACATCCTGGTAAACCTCCTCTGCACTCGTTCCAATGCCTCCACATCCTTCCTATAGTATGGCAACCAAAACTGCACACAATACTCCAGATGAGGCCGCACCAGAGTCTTATACAACTGCAACATGACCTCAGGACTCTGGAACTCAATTCCTCTACCAATAAAGCCCAGCACACCATATGCCTTCTTCACAGCACTATTTACCTGGGTGGCAACTTTCAGAGATCTGTGTACATGGACACCAAGATCCCTCTGCTCATCCACACTACCAAGTAGCCTACCATTAGCTCAGTAATCCATCTTCTTGTTACAACTACCAAAGTGAATGACTTCACACTTAGCTACATTGAACTCCATTTGCCACCTTTCTGCCTAGCTCTGCAACTTATCTATATCCCGCTGTAACCTGCCACATCCTTCTTCGCTGTCCACAACTCCACCAACTTTCGTGTCATCCGCAAACTTGCTCACCCAGCCTTCAAGCCCCTCCTCTAGGTCATTTATAAAAATGACAAACAGCAATGGTCCCAAAACAGATCCTTGTGGAACACTGCTAGTAACTGCACTCCAAGATGAACCTATACCATCAACTACTACCCTCTGTCTCCTTCCAGCCAGCCAATTCTTAATCCAAACCTCTAATGCACCCTCAATGCCATACTTCCGTAGTTTTTGCATTAGCCTGCCATGGGGTACCTTATCGAACGCCTTGCTAAAATCCATATACACCACATCTACTGCTTTACCCTCGTCCACTTCCTTGGTCACCTTCTCAAAGAATTCAATAAGGTTTGTGAGGCACGACCTGCCCTTCACAAAACCATGCTGACTATCCTTGATCACATTATTCCTATCCAGATGTTCATAAATCCTATCCCTTACAATTCTCTCTAAGACTTTGCCCACAACAGAAGTGAGACTCACTGGCCTATAGTTATTAGGGCTATCCCTACTCCCCTTCTTGAACAAGGGGACCACATTCGCTATCCTCCAGTCTTCTGGCACTAATCCCGTAGACAATGACGACATAAAAATCAAGGCCAATGGCTCCGCTATCTCCTCCCTAGCTTCCCAGAGGATCCTAGGATAAATGCCATCAAGCCCAGGGGACTTATCTATTTTCATCCTTTCCAGTATTCCCCAGACCTCTTCCCTACATACAGTGTGCTCAGAGTTTTTCAGTACTCAGTGTGCTCACAGTTTTTTCAACTGCTCCATACTGTTTGTCTGTCAAGATTAACTCCTCGATTTTTTTGTGTATTCTTTTACACCTCGATGGTTTCTTCATCCCGATATTTCTCTTTTTTTGTGTAGCCCTTAGCGCTGCAGTGGTTTTGTCACCCCAGTATTTTTACATGCACCCCATAAATTACCACACCCTTTAACACTGCTCTCTCCGTATTTGCTCCAATTGTGTTCTGACTTATAAGCACATTTACACACTGACTGCCATCTGTCTAAAGAGTGGTAAATTAAAATACTCACCAACTCTGCTGTTCCTAGCACGTAGGTATCAGGCAGAACACCCTATTTGCAGTCGAGTGTTTCAAATCTGCTGGAATGAATTTTATGAAGATAATAAATTTGCAAGAGACAGCAGAGCTCAAGGCACATAGTAATTTATTCATGCATTCTACTGATACAATACAGGAAGAGGCCAAAGACATCCTTCAAATCTGGCCTTGACACGAGGGTTCAATTACCCTCTTAATCAGATTGGAAGATAAGTCAATGACACTTTAATTTCAAATACAAGTAAAATGTCTTTATACAGTTTTCTTGTAACATTAACATGACAGCCCATACTCCCTCCCCCTGTACACTATTCGTTAGTTAGTGCTGGGTTGTTCACCTATGGATTTCGACTATAACACTCTAATAGTAGTCTTGTTGCTGTTATCTGAATGGGCACCGTTTGATATGTGGGAAACTAATGGTCACTTGTGAATTTTTATCTCTCAACTATGACGTCTGTGTCAGTTATTTTGTTCAGGACTGTAACAGAGTCTTCTATGAGATTTCCCATCATTCCACCTCTCTCCTTGATAAGCGATAGAGAGTCCTTTTTCTATTATCTATTACTCGTAATTAGTTCTTAAATCTTTCTTTCTAGTATTTTGTTTAGTGATTTATATATATATATATATTTATGTATGTGTTAAGTTTATAATTTATATGGAAACTATATCTGTGATTTCTTGAAGACTCTTAATTGAAGCCTACTTGTGGTATTATAACTGATTGATTAGACAAACCTTAAATGAAATGTTCTTATTGTTAGGGTAGCAAAAAATGTTGCACATTCAATCTTACTGAGGAAACATTGTCCTCTGCTGAGAAAACATTAAACAAATGTTTCTCACATTTTGTAATTTCTGTTAAACATGTAAGGCAAAGCTTCTTGGGGTTGTTGTCAGTCATTTTTGCTGTACTGTAATGGACTTAGCCATCACAAGATGGATAAGTCCTCAGGGCCCAATGGTATCTGCCCCAGGTTATTCAGAGAGGCAAGAAAGGAGATTGCCGGGGCCATGACCAAGATCGTTGTATCTTCACTAGCTAGTGAAGATTGTTTGTTAAGTTTCTCATCTTTTAGAATGAATATGTTGGTTTCAGTTCTTTCATATGTAAATCACAGAACTTTTTTAAAGTTACATTCTCAACTGAACTTTAATAATTGGTGTCATGTCAGCCCAGTTAATGCACTGAGGGCGTGAGGTGTTTGTGTGAGACTATGCCACAATGTTCAGACTGATTCTAATCTAAAAAAATTGGATTTACAGATTCTTACATGGATTTATGCAGTTTTTGAGTAAAATAAAATGTAATTCTGCAAGTACAAATTCACGCCACAAACTTATATGTGTGTGTGCATGTGAGTGTGTCTGGGAGGGTGGTTTTATGAGTGTCTATGAGAGAGCATGTGCATGTGTGTGATTGTAAAAGGGTATAAGTCTGAGAGGGTGCATGTGTGCGTGTGAGTATGGGAGTATATGTGTGAGCGTATGAGAGAGAAAGCTTGTGTATGAGAGAGGGTCTGCGTGAGTGTATGGGTCTGTAAATCTGCAAGAGGGATTTATAGAATCTTATATGGATTTGTGCAGTTTTTGAACAAAATAAAATGCAATTCTGCAAGTACAAATTCACTCCTCAAACTTATATGTGTGTGCGCATGTGGGGGTGGGGGGGTGGAAGGGGGAAGGGGGGGTGCGGTGGTTATGAGTGTCTGTGAGAGAGTGTGTAAATGTAAAGGAGTATAAGTCTGTGAGAAGGTGCGTGTGTGCATTCAAGTGTAGGAGTGTATGTATGAGCAAATGAGAGAGAGCTTGTGTATGAGAGAGGATTTGCAGAGGTGTATAGGTCTGTAGGAGTGTGTGTGTGTGTGTGTGTGTGTGTGTGTGTGTGTGTGTGTGTGTGTGTGTGTGTGTGTGTGTGTGTGTAGTGCAGTGGGGTCGCCTGTAGTGTGACATGAACCCAAGGTCCTAGTTGATGCCATCCCATGGGGACCCATGAGTTCAGTGCCCATGGGGATGGCCTCAACCAGGACCTTGGGTTCATGCCACACTAGAAGTGACCCCATTGCACTACACACACACACACACACAGACACACACTTACAGAACCATACATTCACGCTCAATAATGCACAAAAGTTCTATGATTTACATGTGAAAGAACTGAAACCAACATATTCATTCTAAAAGATGAGAAACTTAACAAACAATCCAGGTCTTTTTCAATATATAATTTCAGTTACATCTCACTGTAAACTTTTGCCATAAAGCCTGTGTCTTATGATCTTATACGTCACAACCGCCTAATGAAGGAGCAGCGCTCAAAAAGCTTGTGCTTCCAAATAAACCTGTTGGCCTATAACCTGGTGTTGTGATTTTTAATCAAATTGGGAGTTATTGAGTGTTGCAGCAATCTGAGCTGAAAATGTGTTGCTGAAAAAGCGCAGCAGGTCAGGCAGCATCCAGGGAACAGGAGATTCGACGTTTCGGGCATAAGCCCTTCTTCAGGAATGAGGAAAGTGTGTCCAGCAGGCTAAGATAAAAGGTAGGGAGGAGGGACTGGAGGAGGGGCAATGGAGATGTGATAGGTGGAAGGAGGTCAAGGTGAGGGTGATAGGCCGGAGTGGGGTGGGGGCGGAAAGGTCAGGAAGAAGATTGCAGGTTAGGAGGGCGGTGCTGAGTTCGAGGGATTTGACTGAGATAAGGTGGGGGGAGGGGAAATGAGGAAACTGGAGAAATCGGAGTTCATCCCATGTGGTTGGAGGGTTCCTAGGCGGAAGATGAGGTGCTCTTCCTCCAACCGTCGTGTTGTTATGGTCTGGCGATGGAGGAGTCCAAGGACCTGCATGTCCTTGGTGGAGTGGGAGGGGGAGTTAAAGTGTTGAGCCACGGGGTGGTTGGGTTGGTTGGGTTGGTTGGTCCGGGTGTCCCAGAGGTGTTCTCTGTAACATTCCACAAGTGGGCGGCCTGTCTCCCCAATATAGAGGAGGCCACATTGGGTGCATCGGATGCAATAGATGATGTGTGTGGAGGTGCAGGTGCAATAGATGATGTTGCAGAAATCTGACCATCATCAATTCTGCTAGGAAGATCTGGGCCTTCCAACTTCAACCGAGATAGGTTCCTTTTCTGAGAACTAAATATATAAAGAATAAGTGTCATTGAATGTAATTAGATATTTTAACCTACTCTAAAGATTCAAATGAGATCCTGAATTAAATGATTGCACCTGTATGGTTTAGCTATGTTGTTTAGATTTTGCATTTTGTCTTCAAATTACTTTCTTGTATGCTAATGAGACAAACTACTTCATATTTTTAGTTAATTTGTATTAGTTTGTTTTAATACAGCACAAGTTATCAAGTTTGTTATTTATAATAAATACTATATCCATAATGTATGTGATCTTCATACTTTAGCTTAATGGGATTATTTCTTGATAAATAACCTGTAATTTAGATGTATAGTCTGAATCTCATATTTTACAGCATTCTCCAGAGGTTGCGTTTTGATTTCTTCAAGTCAAAATAACTATGCTGGGAGTACCAGACTTTTTCAATACAGAGGAACCTCGATTATCCGAATATCAATTATGCGGAGGAAGTCTCAAGATCCCGATGGAAACATTACATCAAAGATGTATTTCCAACAGTGATTGCATCTTTTGTTTGTAGTGATTAAATAGGCACGGTTTCTAAATAACTGACCTCCTGCCCTCTCTCTCCGCACACTTTCCCTGGTGTTCTACATAGGGGTGTACCCTAAACCCTCCTTCCCCAGATAATCTCTCTAACATTGTCTTGTACAGGGCAAACATGGAACCTCTCAAAAGGTTGCAGTAAAAGGGTGGGTGTATGTGTGTGTGTGTGTGTGTGTGCACTATTTAGAGACTTACCCCACACAGGCAGCTGCAGCAACAGTCTTATTGTTGGTGTACAGTCCGGCTGCCCCGGAAAGGGGTGGGGGCAGACGGGGTTTGGAGGCAGGCTGGTGTTGGACAGGATTGGGGAGCAGGGTGGGGTGATTTTGGATAGGGTTGGGGAGCGGGCGGGGGGGGGGAGAAGTTGGCCTGGATTGGGAAGCGGGGGGGCAGTGTTGGATGGAGAGGTTGGACGGAGGGCAGTGTTGGGGGCAGGGGCTCGCATGCTGTAAACTGCTGCCTTCTCCTGAACGGGAGCAGACTTTAAAAATTCCGAGCACCAGAGGGAGGGCATTTAATCAATTAACCGAACAAAATAGTGCCCGCCCATCTCGTTCGAATAATTGAAGTTCCCCTGTACTTTAGAATGCAACTTTAACATTTAAAATACAACTTCAAAGGTTTATTTTACAAGTTTGAGTTTGTTTTATTGAAACTCCATTAAAGTTAATAATTAATAAAAAGTTAATTCAAATATTTTACAAATTCTGATTTTGCAGTCTGTGTAATAGAAGACTTAAATTTTGTTGTTTGCTCATAAAGATCTGCACAATCCAGTTACACTGTCACTTGGTTTTAGTTGCATCATCGCAAATTACCACATTACTGGGTTTGTTCACAAAACCTAGAAGATAAAATTGAAAAAAGTTGTGAAAGAATCTGTGTTTCTGTTAATAATGATTTTAACTCTTCATTTAGATTGAGAAAATTGAAACAGTGTATCAGTTATATCAGGCACATTACGGTTATTTATGTAAATTTATATTTCTACATTTGTGCATAAATTTTCATCCTGATTTCACTTTTTTCACTAGATATACTGGAACCAGAGAATTTAGTGCTGTAATTATTATAACCATGTTTTCTTCTCTGTCATGCCAGGTTTGTCCTCTATGGCCTCCCTGATGTCCCTTGCCTGGGTGCTAGCTTCATACCACAAATTGCTGCGGGACTCCAGGGATGACAAAAAAAGCATGAGCTACAGAGGTGCCCTAATCCACATCTTTTGGCGTTTGTTTACCATATCATCCAGAGTCATTTCTTTTGCATTGTTTGCTTCTATTTTTCAGTTATATTTTGGAATATTTGTAGTTGTGCACTGGTGTGCAATGGCATTCTGGATCATTCATGGAGGAACAGATTTCTGCATGTCCAAGTGGGAGGAAATTCTGTTCAATATGGTGATAGGAATCGTATACATATTCTGCTGGTTTAATGTCAAAGAAGGCCGGACACGATATCGAATGTTTGCCTATTATACTGTAATCTTGACAGAAAATGCTGCCTTGACTTTTCTTTGGTATCTTTACAGAGATCCCACAACCACTGACTTTTATGCCATAACTGCACTGTGTACAGTTTTTATTAGTTTTGTTGCCGGGGCAGCATTCATGTTCCTGTATTATGGTTTACTTCATCCCATGGGACCACGGACAAGGATCCTTACCAGTTCTTGCTGTGCTGAACTCCTCTGGGGAATCCCTCTGCCTCCAGAGCTGGAGGCTATGGCATCAACGCCAGCAGCACCTAGAGGATCCCAGACTACACCAACCAGAGTGGCAGGTGATCAAGAGGAGGAGGATGCAGCAGAGACCTGCCTGCCTGTATTCCAAGTGCGACCCACAGTGCCACTTACACCATCAGGCCGACCCTACCTACCGGAGGGACCAATCATCAAGATTGACATGCCAAGGAAAAGATATCCTGCCTGGGATGCCCACTTTGTAGACAGAAGGCTGAGGAGAACAGTTAATATATTACAGTATGTAACTCCCACATCTGTAGGTATTAGGTATAGAGATGGGCCACTTGTATATGAGCTGCTACAGTATGAATCTTCACTTTAAAGCTTCACCCATTGACACTGACAAAGAAGTAATTATGTTTACGTCAGGCACTCAGACACTCTCATACAACTCCCAAAACACAAAGCTCACAGATATGTTTTCCTTTTCCTGGTAGCTGTCTGTATATAAAGATATTATATATGTTTTGTAAGTAACAAAAAAAGTGAAAAAAATCTTTTTACATGGCAAAATACAGTATTTATACTGTATATTTAAAGATAAAAGTCTTCATTAGGAATTTCCAACAGTTATTTAAAAAGTCACAAATACCAGTGCATACATGCACACGTACAGACACAGATACAGCATAAGTAATACATTTACATACACTCCATTTACCTGTATGCAGAACATTTAAGGACTGACGGTAGGTGGGACTGAAAAAGCAAATCATACATCAATTAATAAGAAAATTTATAAGTGGTGCAATTTTAAATCCCTTTCAGGGTTTTGTGAGCTTGTGGGGTTTTTTCAGTTCCACAATCCCATCCTTGGCAAAAAAAGTCATGTTTCTAAGTAAATACTATATGTTTCTTTGTGTACGTGAGCTTTTTATTCAAGTAATAACAATCTGTTATTACCATTTAAGGTGCAACCATATGTCAAGTACAGCGCATCAGATCTTTGACATATAGTTTTTCTTTTTTAACTGAAATAATGCTGTTTGGTTTTGTAATTTACAGAGTGCTTTTTTAATTTGAATAGTTGCAGAAAATTTATCAATTTTATAACTTGCAGCATGGGAAAAAAAAACTGGAGTTTTTCTTTACCTGAATATACCTGATTAATTGCTTACAATCACATGAGCCGCAGAATTATATAACAGGTTTTTATAATGTTAAATCCATAACAGCTGTCTGCCATAAACGGACAGGCCAAAATACTCTGGCCAAAGCCATATGGTGAGATTCAATAAGCCAATTTACAGTCTCCAACACCTAGCTTTCTTTTAACCCTTGTGTGCCTAATCAGGCCTTTGCATGAGGAACGTGCATGCAAACTTCTGGAATAGGGTGACTCTTATGACTTCCTTATGCAGCTCAGGTGTATTCTGGTGCAGAGATTCCCAGATAGCTTTGGCTTAGGAGATTAAAGGCTTCCTTGGATAATGTGGATTGAGATTTTACTAGTATGAAGCAATGTCAAATATTATCACAATGTTATTTATTGTGCAGCAAAAGTATTGCAAATATACTTGGACATAGACTACTTTCTTTTTAATACAACTCAATGGACATAATCTAATTTAAGGAAACTATCTATAAAACAAATTTCTTTCAGACTTTACAGGATATTTCATTTCATATTTAAAAATGTACGAAACCCCATTCACATCATAGGCCCTCCTAAATTCGAAGCATTTTAGCATGATAGAATTTCTCCAAACTTATTTAAAACATTAGCAAATTATTTTGCACTGAAACATTTTCTTTCTCTTACTCATACATTTCAAATCAAAAATACATTGAACAAAGATTTAATTAGCCACACTATTTTCTATGTATGCATTTAGTTCATCCACCGTATTTGGTTTACCGATTTAGAGTTTTATAGTGCTAACCAACCTATTAGAACATTTTTTTTTATATTTTTACACACCTACCATCCTTTAGAACACATTGATTTCCTTTTCAATCAATGCAGTCGTGGTTAAAAATTGAACCAAATTACGTGGGCTGTATCCAAGATTATGAATATTACAAGACATCTCATTAAGAATACAGCATTCAGAAAAATTGAGGAGTAAATGTACCACATGGTTTTATTTTAAAAGAAAACTTCAAACTTCTATTCCACACTTTATTATTTAAAAAGCTGAATCATTGAATCACTGATTCTCTGAAGAAACTGTTTGTATATTTAAAGAAGTCGAAAAATGTCATGCTGGAAAAGCACAGTGGTCAGGCAGAATCCGAGGAGCAGGAGAATCGACGTTTCGAGCAAAGCTCAGTTCGAAACGTTGCTTTTCCTGCTCCTCGGATGCTGCCTGACCAGCTGTGCTGTTCCAGCACTGCATGTTTTGACTTTGATCTCCAGCATTTGCAGTCCTCACTTTCTCCTAGGCTATTTAAATAAGCAACGTTGTAACAGATCTTGAGGCAATTTTATTTATCTTATATTCCCAGTGGGGAGATATATCTTATCTATGAAAATACATATACACACACACGCCTCAGTGAGAACATTTCCATGAGATATTTTGAAATGTTTTGTAAACCACAATGTTAGTTCATATCTATCAAATAGATAGTCAAACACTTTAGTAAAAGCAACACACTGCTGTAAATCTGAAACAAATACACAAAATGCTGGAGAAGCTCAGCAGATCTGTCAACATCTGTCGTAAAAGAAACAAAGTCAAAGTTTCAAATCCAGTCTTATCTCTTCACAATCTGCTGAGTTTCTCCAGTATTTGTATTTGATAGAGACATGAACCACATTAAATGATGCATCATTTAATTAACAGTGGTTAGAACCATAGAATGTCACAGCACTGGAACATGCACATCACCATGCTTTTGCTCTGTTTGCTTATTCTTAATGCTCATACATGTTGTCACTTCAATATCACATTAGCAAATTTTAATCGAACTGTATAAACTCCGATTCAAATTTATGAAATTTATAGTTTATTTTCCTTGAAGTTATTCAAATTTATGATATAGCTCTTCAAAAAAAAGACATCTGCAATACAGTAACTATTAAATGACTCCATGTTATTCTGCAAGATCAACCCTTTCTGTTACTGGTGGCATCTTATTTTTTTTCTCACGGTAGACCATTGTCAATTATCAAAATACTTTGTTTGATAGATAAATAGCCAAAGACATTTTATAAGGAAATAATGTAAAAAATGATTCATCTGATGACCTAACACATCTATGTATTATTTTCTATTCCAAAATACTTACCCACCAACATAGATTCAATTTTTTTCTAGCAGTTGGCACAGACCATTTGCTTCCAGCCATCTCTTATGGACTAGTAAATTATAGCGTTGCAGAAGACAATTGGTCCAGTGTGCCTTTGTTGGTGTGAGTTTTAAGCTGACACTGTCTATATCAATCTAATGTGTCAGTCCTTTCTTCTGTCTCTTTATATTCTTCTGTTTTAAATACTTACCAATTCTCTTTAAATTGGCATACTCCATGCCTTAATAACCATTTGTTGAATACATTCTAACATTCTTTCAATATTAAACTATTCAAATCCCTTCATCAATGTGAAAACTTTCATCAAATCAATTCTTAGCATTTTTGACACAGCATCTCTTCATGACTAGAATACAGTTCCCTTGGTGTTATTCCAATGACTTTTGCATGGCTCCTATTCCCTTCCTATAATGTAGTGTATCTTTATCAATGCATACAACATCACTGCCTTCATTGAGTCTTAGAGTCATAGAGATATACAGCATGGAAATAGACCCTTCGGTCCAACCTGTCCACGCCGACCAGATATCCCAACCCAATCTGGTCTCACCTGCTAGTACCCAGCCCATATCCCTCTAAACCCTTGATATTCATATACCCATCCAAATGCCTCTTAAATTTTGCCGTTGTACCAGCCTCCACCACATCCTCTGGCAGCTCATTCCAGACACGTACCATCCTCTCCGTGAAAATGTTGCCCCTTAGGTCTCTCTTATATCTTTCCCGTCTCACCCTAAACCTATGCCCTCTAGTTCTGGACTCCCTGATCCAAGGAAAAGACTTTGTCAATTTATCCTATCCATGCCCCTCATAATTTTGTAAACCTCTATAAGGTCACCCCTCAGCCTCCGACACTCCAGGGAAAACAGCCCCAGCCTGTTCAGCCTCTCCCTATGGCTCAAATCCTCCAACCCTGGCAACATCCTTGTAAATCTTTTCTGAACCCTTTCAGGTTTCACAACTTCCTTCCGATAGGAAGAAGACCAGAATTGCACGCAATATTCCAACAGTGGCCTAACCAATGTCCTGTACAGCTGCAACATGACCTCCCAACTCCTGTACTTAATACTCTGACCAATAAAGGAAAGCATACCAAAAGCCTTCTTCACTATTCTATCTACCTGTGACTCCACTTTCAAGGAGCTATGAACTTGCATTCCAAGGTCTCTTTGTTCAGCAACACTCCCTAGGACCTTGCCATTAAGTGTATAAGTCCTGCTAAGATTTGCTTTCCCAAAATGCAACACTTCGCATTTATCTGAACTAAACTCCATCTGCCACTTCTCAGCCCATTGGCCCATCTGGTCCAGATTCTTTTGTAATCTGAGGTAACCCTCTTCGCTGTCCACTACACCTTCAATTTTGGTGTCATCTGCAAACTTACTAACTGTACCTCTTATGCTCACATCCAAATCATTTATGTAAATGACAAAAAGTAGAGGACCCAGCATCGATCCTTTTGGAACTCCACTGGTCACAGGCCTCCAGTCTGAAAAACAACCCTCCACCACCACCCTCCGTCTTCTATTTTTGAGCCAGTTCTGTATCCAAATGGCTAGTTCTCCCTTTATTCCATGAGATCTAACCTTGCTAATCAGTCTCCCATGGGGAACCTTGTCAAACAACTTACTGAAGTCCATATAGACCACATCTATTGCTCTGTCCTCATCAATCTTCTTTGTTACTTCTTCAAAAAACTCAAGTCCCACAGGATTCCCTCCAACAATTTGCCCACCACTGAAGTCAGGCTCACTGGTCAATAGTTCCCTGGCTTGTCTTTACCGCCCTTCTTAAACAGTGGCACCACATTTGCCAACCTCCAGTCTTCTGGCACCTCACCTGTGACTATCAATGATACAAATATCTCAGCAAGAGGCCCAGCAATCACTTCTCTAGCTTTCCCACAGAGTTCTCGGGTACACCTGATCAGGTCCTGGGGATTTATCCACCTTTAACCGTTTCAAGACATCCAGCACTTCCTTCTTTGTAATCTGGACATTTTGCAAAATGTCACCATCTATTTCCCTACAGTTTATATCTTCCATATCCTTTTCCATAGTAAATATTGATGCAAAATATTCATTTAGTATCTCCCCCATTTTCTGTGGCTCCACACAAAGGCTGCCTTGCTGACCTTTGAGGGGCCCTATTCTCTTCTAGTTACCCTTTTGTCCTTAATATATTTGTAAAAACCGTTTGGATTCTCCTTATTTCTGTTTGCCAACGTTATCTCTGTCCCCTTTTTGCCCTCCTGATTTCCCTCTTAAGTATACTCCTACTTCCTTTATACTCTTCTAAGGATTCACTCGATCTATCCTGTCTATACCTGACACTTCATTCTTTTTCTTAACCAAATCCTCAATTTCTTTAGTCATCCAGCATTCCTTATACCTACCAGCCTTCCCTTTCACCCCGACAGGAATATACTTTCTCCGGATTCTTGTTATCTCATTTCTGAAGGCTTCCCATTTTCCCGCCGTCCCTTTACCTGCAAACATCTGCCTCCAATCAGCTGTCGAAAGTTCTTGCCTAATACACGTCAAAATTGACCTTTCTCCAATTTAGAACTTCATCTTTTAGATCTGGTCTATCCTTTTCCATCACTATTTTAAAACAAATAGAATTATGGTCGCTGGCCCCAAAGTGCTCCCCAACTGACACTGCTCTGCCTTATTTCCCAAGAATAGGTCAGGTTTTGCACCTTCTTGAGTAGGTCCATCCACATACTGAATCAGAAAATTGTCTTATATGCACTTAAGAAATTCCTCTCCCTCTAAACCTTTAAAACTATAGCAGTCCCAGTCAACTTCCATTCAAACAAGTATGAAAAACAAATTAAATTTGCTTTTCAATGCCCATTTTCATCTACAATCTGTACGCACAGAACATAGTTTTCTTCTCAAATTACTCTTTAAGCTGTATTTCCTTTTCTTTATTTGTCCATTTTGAACTGAAGCTACCATGCTTAACCAGCTAACATTTCAATTTTGACATTCAGACTTCTCTTTATTTGATATCAGCAAACGTTGATGCAATTTCCCTCATGCCTATATCTACATTATTTTCATAAATGAAAAGCTAAGAGAATTCCCAGCATAGATCTGTAGGCACATGACATGATATTCTCCAATGTAAAGGAAAGTCTTTATATCCTCTGTCTTTGATTTTTACGCTTTAGCTATTTCGCTAGAGGTAGCAGCTATGTGTAACATAATATCATATTCATACGGTTTGATTTTTGCCGGGAAGATTCCCAAACACAGTGGCCTGGATTTTCCTGTCAGTCCCAAAGCAAGGGTGGTTATCTTGGAGTTTGCTGTCCACAAAGATCCAACACTTGCTGAGCAAAGTTTTCCCTTTCTTGGTGGCAGTTGCTAAGTGAAGGGGGATATTTGGTTTGTAATAACTGTGGTGTCAGCAATCACATTGAAGTATTCATGAAGAACAAGCTAGAAAACTATACACACTTAATATGTTTCACTTTTAAGTTAAATTCTCAAATTATGAAATAAACTATTATGATTGGGTTAATGAAGATGATAAATACAAACATTCAATTGCAAAAAAGTGATTTTTTTTTAATCATTAAAAAATTTAACATTCTACAAATATAAAATTGATATGGGTGCTAAACAAAAACCATGAAACAGTAAGCTATTAAAATCCTAATTCCATTTCACTCAACAAAATGCAAACTTTTCAAGAATTTTTATCGTGAGATTAACAGCATAAGAATGGATGTTCTCTCCCACGTGATTCATTTCCTTTTTAGTCACAGTATGAGATATTTAACAGTGTACCTCTGAATAAAATTAAAAAGAAAAGAATAAAATTAAATGACAGCAACCTCTGGATCTCTGAATTATTCTACGTGTCAAGATTCCAGACATCACTGTCAGTTTCAGTGGAGGAATGACAGTAAATGTTGACAGTTTTACCATCAATTCCACCACAAAATCCAAACAATCACATTGAGTGATTTCATAGCAACTTGATGACTGATAAGGCAGAGACCCACATTACAACAGTTGACAGTGAATACAACCAGAAATACGATTTTGAGACACTATTTCAGTGTTGCTTTAAGTTCAGCATTTTTCAAAGTATCTCATGAAAGGAAGTAAAAATTCAGGAAAATACTGAGGCATAATTTAATTGTAAAATCTTTTCTATATACACATTGAAACATGTTTACACACAGCAAAGGTTGACTACAGCTACAATCCATTTACAAACAAATGAAGTGAGACAGATTAAGTTAATTGACCAGCTATATCTGTTTTTAAAGACAATCAAAATTGGTGCCATCATGCCAATTTTGTGGTGAGAAAAATGGATTGCGTAAGACACAACTTGTTGCAATTTTTTAAAGTTCATGTGTGCCATTGTTTAACGTAGTGAAATATCTGTCCACATTATTAGGGAATATTTTTTAATTCAGACTGTGGTGCACTGTTGTTTGCTGGGGAGTCTAATGAACTCAAGCAAGATGAAGCTTATCACTAACAAAAAAAAATCTGCCTTTTTCTTTCTGGACTGTCTAGCACAATAGTCATGATTCGTTATACTAGAATCTTTAGTATGATATCTGTACGCAACGTTAGTAAGTTAACCCTTTGTGTACTGAGAAAATAGATTAATTTCCTTTTAGAATTGAAAGAAAACATGCCACAAAGGATTTTGGTATCATTAAATCTTAATTGATAGTCAAAAATCATATGTAACATTGATAATAATCTGCCATTTAGCTGAAAATGTACAATCACAAATTCTTTTCAGCACCCAAGGGGTTACAATAATTTAATTTAATTATATAATGCCAACGTCTATATTACCTAGTGTGATTGGCTGACAGGTGTGTATTAGCAAACACAAAAGCATACCTTCCTTGAAACAGCAAATTGCAAGGGTGCTAAATTTCAAAACACACTAAATTGGTGTACTTTTTTAATGACAAATAGTATGATTTATTTTTATAAGCTGACGTTTAATGCTCTGAGGCATTATATAATAGTGGTAATGAACAATATGGTATGCATTATTAGTTGGTAAATTGCACTTTAAGACAACCTAACTCTGGCACGCATTACCACTGATAATCATTACATTTATGTTCCTTATCACTGAAGCAAGTTAGTCATTTGTGTCATCATATTTCATCATATATAATACGATTATATCTTTATATACACAAGAACATGTGCTGCAGCATGATGTAAAGTGTGCAAGCAACTCTAATTTTGCAGCAGTCAAAGGACCTAGATAGTAAATCATGAATCATCTAAAGGGCTTTCAAGGTCAGCTTGTTATCTAGTTCAAATATCATATAAATCATAAAATACTAGTAAATGAATTTGCTATTTTAATTAATTTTTATAAGGCAGCAATAGTCGAGGTTGTCTTCCTAGGAAACTAGCATTTGAGGGATCATTTCATAAATTTATAGAAGACAATAGGTTGGGCTTTATGCTTTTCGGTAATATCCAGCTAGAAGTACTTTGTACAGCAGTGGGCCAAAGCCAAACACTTCAGACTGGTGCTAGCAACTTGCAAATATGCTAGTTGCAATTTACAATCTGCCACAGTGACTTGTCATCAGATGAACCACAATGTTGAGCAATCAATGCTAAAATTTAAGTATGAAAGTAATGAAAGGCCCAGTTATTTGTCTGCTAGGAGCAAATAGGATATTGGTTGATTACCATTAGTTAACAACACATGCATTTCAGACTTTGGATTAATGTGTCACACTATTGTTTGGTGTATTTGTTTCATTTACAAAAGAAGCAAATGATCAATTACCACCTTTGCTTCAGAAATGCCATGAATTAATACTGACTTCACTTAATATAGGACAATGTATTTGCAAATATAAATTTGTAAACATGTGTACTGCCTTTGTGGCTATACTGTTCAACAAACATTGAACAGATCAGGTTTTGCATTATCAGCCTTCATTACAGGTAATTTTCTTTTTAATTGGCTGGTTCTTTTCCAGTCATATTTGGAATGGTATTATTGAGAGCAGGAATAAGAAATTGGGATGCTTAAAATTAATAGCAAAGAAAGGAATCCTATAATTTTGCATCATCTGTTGCTTATTTATATTGTATGGTATATTCCTGAGCAATGTTATTATAAGAAAGCAATTTTTAAATAAATCTTCAATTATGAGTCATGTACTCCAATGCATTTTAACCTAATATTAAAATAACAAAGAAATTAAGGATCAAATTTAATGGGGCCATTAATTGTCAGTTAGGAGACAACAGTGGGACTAGAGAATTGGCATGGAAGGCATGAGGCCGGTTGTTTATCACCTTCCCAACTGAGATTTTCTCAGCAGTGGGGATGTTGGAAATCAGTCTGACTACCCAATGGCTCTTAAGTGGCTAAATAAGGATCATCTCCCACCATGCTGGCAAACTCATTTGGGGAGACAACACAATTAAATAATAAAACACTATGTCGACTTAGGAATCCCATCTGATTGGGGCCCATGTGCCCATGGAGGCTGTGCTCCACATCCCATATAAAAACCATCCCACCCTGACTGATCACATCTGCCACCACTCCAAGCACAAACCTGAAAATTGCTGGGAGTTGCCTGACTGGTCCTAGTAAGGCTGACCTCAGTTTGATCCCAGGATAGGTGCAATCACAGCAATGCCTTGTGATCTCACTAGGACAGGAGAACTGCTGAGCATCTGATTGGCCAACTGCTCTCAGAAACAGGACATCCTCTCTGAAAATAATGAGGACTCTGACATTGCTCATTTGAACAAATGTCCAAAAATGACCAGGCATCATGCAAAATCATTTAAAATTCTCTCTACCTCCTTTCCCATTTTATCTCTTATGTTCAAAAGGTAGAAATGGATAGTCACTTATGAGTTGTGGCTGAGTCCAAATCTCTTCCATTTGAGGGGACCCCAGAAATAAAACCAAACACAGCCATTCCATATTTCCTTGTGCTAACTAACCCTGGCATGCAATCTTTTAAAGTGTTATCTGTGTTAATGAAAATAATGTATTATTTGTTCTGCTGACCATGAAAGCCCTATGTTCTTAAATTATCTTAGCTTAGGATGTGATTTTAAAAAGACAAAGGAAAAACACTTTGCTTCTCAACCTTGTGGTGCCTTTTTTCTAGGTGCTTATGGTACTCCTATCAAGGCAGCCACTTACAGCAAACAACAATGCCAGTACCTTTTCATATTATGTGCCAGTGCAGTAAAAATAAAAGAATCACTGTATTATATATATATATGTATGTATGTATGTATATTATATGTGAGGTTCTAGTGCAGCTGCATGGAAAATTTGTATTTCTCCTGCAGGAACAAACACATTGAAAAACATAAGGTTCTCAACAGGAAATAGCTACTGTGTTAATGGGAGCAACATCAATAATCAAAGGTGCTAACATCGAACCTCAGTTTTATAGTGTGGTTTTTAGAAAACAAAAAATAAACCGAATACTTCCTGTGAAGCCTTACTGTAGATTGATATAGCTGTTTATCCAAAAACAACACAAAGAAACTGTAAATAATGTATGGAAGAAAACTTTGCTATTTCCTATAATGTAATGTTATATGTTCAGATGTATGTTTGGTTAGTGAACTACTCTTACCTCAAGACAGTTGAGAAGTTTTTTTTTCCTATTTCAAGTTACAGCAATCTATGTGAAGCTGAACTTTGCCCAGGTGCTTTTTTCCCTTCTTTCTGAGGAAGAGGTGGGCCAGTGAGTTAAATTCACAGGCTTAAAAGTGATGACAAATTTATCAAACAAAAATGTGCATGAAGTAATTAAGAAAGGATATTTATATGGCTGTAAATGTCAGGAGTTTGTGAGCATGTGTGTACTGTACATACATTTCCTCTGTGAGATATACAGTTAAAAAGTCAAATGAAAAAAATGATTTTCAAAGGATATTTATCTGACCGTGCTCTTTTCACCTTGATACGAAGCCCCAGCTCCCAACTATGCAATATCCCAGTCTCTGAAACCTCCAAATTTTAGGAAACTTTCTTTTCCCCATATTCAAACAGTTTGTCCTTGCAAATGTTTCGTATCAACAAGGTGAAAATGCTAAGTGACTTTTTCTTGAAGTATACATGTTTAATTCATGGTAACAACATGAAATGGCATCTTTTAACTGTGCCAGATTTTTTCCATTTTGTATAGTTTCAGTTTTACTTTATCATAGTTATATCTACCTCATTATAATTTCTCTGATTTGATGTAGTTTTAGTTTGCTTTCCATTTGAGATTTAAAAATTAATTGGTAGATAGTTTTAAATAAAACTGTTTTGCTTTTGCAATAAACCTGAAAGCTATATACACAGATTTCAGTCTTGACAGGCCCCTGTAATAATTACAATCAGTTATAATGAAATTTCTATGTATAACTTATGACTTGAACTAATAATATTAAAAATACACAATACGTTATGTTCCTGTTTTAAATGACTGCAATTTCGCATCAGTTTTCTAGTGTGCATAAGGAAAAGACTAACAATGACAAGTAACTGCACCACTGATTCACATTCTAGTGGGCTGTTCAATATTGGTGCCCCCAATCGCCTAGATACCAATTATAATTAAAATATTCCTGTAACGTATACCACATTTTCTTCTGTGGCGTCCTTTACATGGTATAAGCTGACACCGTTTTGCCTACTTTCTTTTTCTTAAAGCACGCTGTCCAGTATGTTCTATGAGAAATCATATAATTAGAGTATAATATGGTGTTAAATCATTTTGGAATGTCTTTTTGGAGTTGCATATGTCTTATTCCTAAACTCAACAATCCAATCAGTATATACAGTAATGTATAATAATTATAAATAGCATATAGAATAACATTTTTTAAAAATAAGCAATGTTAAATGCTTTTTCACAAAAAGCTTGTATTGGGATGTGATATCAATAAATTGAGTAAGTGGTCTCTGTAATTATTGACAAATGAAGTTTTTGTCAGTTCTTCTTGTGTATTACATTAACTGTCTGCAGAAGGTAGAATTGTGAAACTGATAGTAGATTTTAGTTGGAACATGGAATTAAAATGATATCAGAAAAAGTGGTGAATACTTGAAAATAAACTTTCAAATATTTCATTTGGTTGAAGCTATGTCACTCCCTTGTGCACTATCCACAGAAATATATTGTTAATTTGAAAGCTTCATTTTCTGAGCACCTGAAGTGTTTGTTCTGGATGTACAAGGAACATTATTTGTGAAAAAAACAGTCTGTGCTGCCATTATTTTCCATTACTATGTGTATAAACTAATTATAATTAATAACTAACAATATGCAAAACTATACATGTAAAAAGATTTAACAATTTGTAATTACTAATGTTTTGTCTGAACAAGGCCATACACATTTGTCCCTCTGAACTGCTAATATTTAGTCAGGTATGTAGCAACATATGTTATACCTTTACAGTTAGGCTTCTCTTCCATTTCAGCTAACATCTGTAGTTAACAAAATCAGTTCATTGTTCTTTCTTCAACACAACTGCCTTAAAGGGGTCAATTATTTATGATTTAATTAACATACAGTCTCATTAAGTATAACTAACAAACATGTTAATTTACTATAATCCTGTCATGAAGTATATATAATTTACATCTGACACCAAAACATAACTTAGGTAATTGTATAATTCCCTTGTGAAATAAAGATGAAGTACAAAACAATTGGATCTGCTTAGTGAACTCAAATGTAAGGAGACTATATAAGATGAAAATTGTTCTAATTCAATAATTAATGTATACTTACATTAGTTTTGATTCCAAATTTATTTGTAATGATAATCCAAGCTCTTTTCTGTTGGTTCTCCAATGTTGTCCATGCAATACCCAATTCAGGATCTAGAAATAAAAGGTTCCACAGATAAAATGCTCTTTATATCCAATGAGTATCTTATTTATGAAGGAAGTGCTGATTCTAGTTCAGTTGCAGAAAGCAGTAAATTTTTGAACTGGATTTTTTTGTGATGTATACAGTTTTACTTTGGTCATACTTAGATCAGGCGAATATGTTGACTTCTTTCAATGAGCTTTAAATCAGTTTTAAAATTAAAGTGAGGAATTTAGGAAAATTTACATTTAGCTGTTTTAATATCAATTTCTTTTGAAACGTTTTTTATCGTTTAGTCGTTAATGTACATATATAGCTAATACCTGACTTTTTGCATTTTACAAAATTAGGCTTTGCAAAGAAATAAGTAATATTTTTAAATTGCATTTCTATTACAATCACCATAAATAAATAATTCAACCGCAGCAAAAATTTGTGCTCGTATAACCTCTAATGAAACACTATAAAATTTCTCAAAACACTTCATAAAAACATTAAAAAACAGAATTTAACATCAAGTCACCTAAGAAGATATTTGGGTGGATGATCAAAGAATAAGTTCAAGGAGGAAAGTGAGGAAAAGAGATTCATGTGGAAAATTGCAGAGTTTTTGGTTCAAACTGATGATACAGCAACCAATGACGAAGCAATTAAAATCTGAGTGTTCAGGAGGCCAAATATAGGGGAGAACCAATATCTCTGGGATTTGTGTGACTGGATAAAATTATACAGAGAAGGTGAGGTGAAACCATGGAGGCATTTTGAATCACTAAATGGTTACAGAATAAGGGCACTTAGTTGGTCTATGCTAACTTTTTGCAAAGACAATTTAGCAAGCCCCACTCCCATACTTTTTCCTTTGTAGCACTGAAAATTCTGGCTAAAGATGCTTACTTTATTCCTGACTGAATCTGCTTCCACAATGTTTTCAGGCATTCCACAATAAAGACTTTGATATTAAGGATAAAAATTTTAAAATCAAGGTGCTACTTAATCAGAAACCAATGTAAATAAATGAGTACAGATTTTCAGAGATAGCATCCAAGTCTTTAATCATATAATCGTATAAACAGCAGAAATTAAAAATACATCAAATTTACAGGGAATAAAGTGTGGACAGCCTTCCAGGAATGCATTGGAATATTCAAACACAGAATTAACAAATGGACAGTTGAAGGTTTCAGCAGCAAATGATGTAGGATAGGGGTGGAGTTAGGCAATTTTACAGTGGAGGAAGTAACCAGTCGTAGGTGTAATGCAGATATATCATTGCAAGCTCATTCTAGGGTTAAAGATGACACCAAATTTGCAAAACATATGTTTATGCCTCAGACAATTGGCACAGAAAGATGGATCTGTGGCCTAAGAACAGAGCATGTAGTGGCGATCAAAGATAATTACATCAGTCTTCCCAATACTTCGTTAGAATTTCTGTGCACCCAATACTGGTGGTCAGTCTGGTAATTTGAAGAAAATGGAATGGTTAAACAACTCAGTACTGTTAATGTTATGTTTTAAATTTATACTTTTGCAGGTGTGTGTACTTCGCTGTAATGTATAAGTAATATATATTATAGCATGATTTAATCATATACTCACAAATTAGTGGATAGCTATTTTGAATTAGTTCACAAGGTCGTCTTAATGGCATGTTCATATTTTGCTCAGTACCTTTCCCAAACTTACAAGATAAATATCACCTCACCTCACTTGCTATTATAATGTAATTACCAGACAGGTCAAGCTTTACATAGTTGAAAAAAACAAAATATTGTGCTTGTGATCCAAATTAATCAAAATTAAATACTTTTGTGTACCATTTGTCTAATAGGTAAAAATGTTGCTTTGTGGGATCATTTTAAATAACTGTAATCTTTAAATCCAGCAGTTTTGATACTCTTAAGATAATTTTAATTTTGTCAATTGGCAGAAACTAAATTGGTATTCATACTTTCAGAACTTCAGATAGTACATAGATAGATAGATAGATAGATAGATAGATAGATACTACTCAGACCATCCCTTTTGCAAACAGAAATAACTCACATGAAGCAAATTTATGTCCAAGAAAATCTAAGCAGTAACATTTCTTGCATTCTTTTACAATTAATTAAAATGCATTTGTCTGTAAGTTATCAAACACAAGATTTTCTTCAGAAAGTTTTGATTCACTTTTATGTAATATTGACATTTCTAATTTTAAATGGATTAGAATTTACATTTGCCACATAGTTTTAGTTCATAGAAATGGTTACATTGTCATATTTACTGTTGTAGTTTGTACTTCTCTAAATCTCTAATTTATAAAAACCATAAAGTTACAATATTAAAAACACCATTTGGTCCAACCACTTTGTGATGATGTTATTTCCTATTTGAAGCTATGCTTTTAATTATGTTCACCCACACTATTTTGAGAATATTCAGCAATGAATGGGTTATGCTTTTGCAGCATATTTGAAGAGAGAGTTGCTTATGTCATCTTTTTCATATCAATTTTTTTCCCAGTTTTAATTCAGATGAAAATAAAGCATAGTCAGAAGTTACATGACGCCAGGTTATAGTCCAACAGGTTTATTTGAAATCACAAGCTTTTAGAGTGCTGTTTCTTCAGCAGGTGAAGTGACATCACATCAAAATGTAACATATTCTATAAACCAAAGGTCAGTTTGGCAGAATCCATTCTGACATCTACCTTGCTTTTACTATTATCTGTCAGTACATGAACAAGATTACAGGAGATCAACTGTCTTGTGGTAAAGAACATTGTTGACATCACAACAGCAGTTTGTGCTATATGTTTTAAAATAAAATCATAAGTAATAGTACAGTCACCTGCAAAACATATTAGGTATGTGAAAAATAGAAACTGACAAAATGACAAATTGCCTTATACTTCATTTCAAAATGACTGTTATGTCACATGCACACATAAGCACACACACACCTTACAAAACAAATGGTATGTTTTATACCTGGTGCAAGTTATACAGATCCAGACTAGTAAGCATGATCAATTAGAAATACTCAGGTACAACTAATTATCAAGCAAATGCTGTACTTGTGTTTTAACATGTAGGAAAATACTCTTGATACAAATCCACAGAGCTCTCCCAGATATGATATTTTCTTCTTTGTTTAAAGTGCTATTTTAATAAGGGCTAGATATTCAATATCTTAAATTATTGACATTTATTCATATACAATAGGTTAATCTTCAAAATATAGCAACTGCAATTACTCAAACCTCCTAATGCAAATTATGGAATGATCCAATTTTGTGAAAATATTGTGATCATGAAACAGTACAACATATACTTAAATTATAATAGGGAGATCTAAGCATAACAATCTGCCAAAGTGACAGTATTTGCCTTTGTTTCTGACCTCGATTGAGGCAGAATTTATGGTGCTCCATCCTCATCACAGCTAATTTGCCTATTGATTTAAAACTTGAATATTTATAGTGCTAACATTGTCTTTCTTCAAAACTGTTTATTTTACATTCTTTATGAGTAATCTAAACTTAAGAGTTGAATTTATGGCTTATCATTATCATTTAAACTTTAAAATAGTCATATTGTATCTAAAGCACATTTCTCAATGATAACTACATAAAATGTGTCAGAAAAAGTGATATTGGTGCTTGCTAGCAGTTTTTCATGTCAACTTCTAGCTCTAATTATCTGGGCATTTCTGAATATTAACTTCTCTAAGAAGCAACAACCTGAAATCCATGCAAAGATATAAGTATGATAGTGTTCTTTAAAGCTAATTAATCAATTTATTTGGAAAGATAAGGTCTGTACACATGCCTAATACTACAAGAATGCTGGTAAATTGGATGATCAGACAATCTATATACAAGACTGACTTGTTCACATACATTAAAGACAATAGTTCATGCAAATTGTTCACTTACAGTCAAGCAGAGTTGTGTTCAATTCATGCACATAAAAAGTACTAACCAGTAATCATTCAAATGATAAAATCAAACACATTATTATGTCAGTGTCTACATTGTAATTATTTTGCCATGGAAGTTATAGCCCCTTATTGAAAACAATCCAATTGGTTTGACATAAGTATAATAATGGTACATATTATCTATTTTCACTTCAGAGTATGGAAATGTCCCTTACATTGATAATTTAACATTTATTATTGAAAATCAATTACATCAAACTTATAGAGCACAATGGAGTTATATTGCGCTTGAATTAAAAGGGATATTTGATTATTAAGTTGTGATTTTTGTATCATTTTTCTTTGTATTTAAATGTCACTATATTAATTAAGAAAGCAGTTTGGAAAAATTGATTGTATTGTATCATTTGTAAATGTGAAACAATATACTTGTTCTTTTAACCTTTACTGTGCTGAATTTCTCAATAATTGGTGCATATATCAGAGATAATATCTATCATTTAAATGCAGATAAATTATTTGCGAAACTTTTCTTCATTCCAATAAGAATGATAGCTGCATAGTAAAGATTAAAATATAAGGCCTGTCTCTTCACTGATTGTTACTGTTCGATTATCTTTCAAGAAAATATTCATATTGTTTAAAGTTATTGGACCCAATTTGTACTGATTTGGAAGCAGTGTGAACAGTCCTGTTTAAACAATGTAGAAATGAACTTTAATAGGATTTTTATATTCATAATAACCATATGCATTGTTTCCAGTGCTGTCAGTCTGGGCAATGACTCAAACATGAAAACAATATGTACAAAACAATGACAATATTCAGTTATGATTTTAGTATTGATTGGGATGGGCATTGCTATTGAAATGAGAGATCAATGTAAATGAATCAGGTATATACATATGGCATTTTTGTATTAGTTTACTACTAGATTGCAACAGTGAACCTATACTCTTATCCAACAAATTGCAAAGTTTATCTGAAAACTGACCTACTGAATCACATTTTTGAAAAAAATGTTTCAATTCAGTTATATAATCTGATGTATTCTTTTCAATATCTCCAATTCACTGTTAATTTGAGGTGTGGATTGGTTGTTCAAGGTTAGTTTCGAGATATCTTTTCCTCATCTTCAAATGGTAACATAACAGATTAATCAACAGTTTTGGTGCAGTTTGGATTTATTCTACTTACATATTGAAAGATGCTAAAAGAGCATAATCTTTAAGTTTCATCCAACATACAATGTGGCAGCCAGTTCGTGCAAGCCAACAGAACTAATACCAGGTTTAACACTTACAGAGCCCAAATTTGCAACATTAAGAATGAAGTGTGAATAAATTCTTTTAGAAAATAATCTGGCACTTATTAATTGTACAGTTGTGTAATAATTGTTACCAAAGTTTGTGGCATACGGAAAAGCAAATCAAATAAGATGTTCAAATAATCAAAACTAGTATTAGTCTTTCATTACCTCTCGTGTATTGCCCAAGGGATGACAGTATGCAATGCTTCATGGGTTAACAGGATCCATGGTTAATAATCTGCCCACAAAAGTTGGAAATGTTAATATGAATCAGACAGCATGATGTTAATGCTTCTATATTTTGATAATATGCCTTATATGTGCTGTGTCATTGTCTAGTCCTTTATTAGCTTTTTAAAAGCCACAAAGCAAGGTGGATGTATATTGTTTTGAGCCCGTTGATCTTTATTGTACTGTATTTTGTATTATTTCATGTAAACTTAAGTTGATAGCAAATATTTTTCCTATTCTTTGAGAAAGAAGTGTTTTCTATAATATATGTAATGTTGTGTTGTCCAGATTCTATATACAAAAAAAACAAAAAGTATATGTATATGATGTATCTGATATTTGGCAGCTATTAGCTGTTAATTTAACCAGTATAATTATGAAAAATTGCATAATGTCAGTGTTTAAAAGTTTAAAACTAGTAAAGATGTTTGTGTAATCTTGCATGGTCAGATGTACTTAGTGAAATGTTGAGAAATGTTGTTGAGGTCTTCAGTGCACAGGATGGTTTCATTTTGACTATAATGGTGATTGGTTGTTGACCAGAAAATAACTCTTTTATCCTTTTATTGCATCTTGTCTCAAGCTAGGACTTTTCTTAAGTTCATCTACTGTATTTTAATACTGTTCCTTAAAACCAGGTTGTGGAAATTAAAGCAGTCTTTGGCAAATTATTGTCCAAGAACCACAGTATTATTTCTATTTTGTTCAATAGCAACTTTGTCATTGAGGTGTAGTCAACTGAGTTAAACCAAATTCTTCAAAGGTTTTTTATTTCATTGAGATAGAAGCTAAAGCAAAATCTGTGCAATTTCATTAATTTAATACATATACAAAATAATGAAAGCACACATGCAAATAATAAACAACAAATTTGTTTGTTCTCCTCACCCCTTAAACCCTGCTGAATAACTTCATCAGAAGGTTTTTTAGGAAATAGACACCAGTTACATGAATCATGCATAGCCTTTGCATTATTTAAATTCAGTTCTAGTTATACTTGCATTGAAATGTTTGAGATTAAATTTTGTTCATTATTAAACTGATATTACAAAAACTTGTTAATCTATGGAAAAGGTTATCATTGGAAAAAATGTATTTGAAAAAAGACTTCTTTAAGATATATTTTAATAAATAAATATGTTCCTTAAGCATGGAATTGCACCTCCATAATCTAACAGTACAAAACAAGTATGGCCAGCAAAAATAATTACTGTAAAATTATAAAATAACAAAATCTGATAATTACCTTTATGTTGTGACTTTACATTTTGACATCACGGAGCATATTTTCTGAATGATTGTTTTATTAGGCATTTTATGCCCTGTTGTCTGGTATTCTAGATGGAGAAGTAATTTAATATATTGAAATGAGATTCCTTGGTGCAATGTTTAGTGAAACTTTTAACCCAGTTGAAATAAACTAGTTAATGGTTAAACTAGTGAAGAGGGGATTGAATGTGTTAATCATTTACTTGCTAACGTTACAAAAAGTAATTTCCAAGTTGTGGTCCTATTTTTGATAATCTAAGCATACTATTATTTTTAAAGTGTTGCCATAAGGGTAGGCATTTGAGTGGGAATACAGCAGGACGTAGTCTTGGCAGTGCACAAGTGTTCACCCAAACTGAGAAGCATGTTGGGGGGAGGAGGGAGCTGTGAATGGCAATTTGTACTCAGTTTGCATCCACATCCATGCTGAAGAGAACATTGTCAGATCACCTTTCTCACCCATCCTGGCCATCAGGTAAGTTCCAAGGCAGAGTTTGCAATGGACTACCAGATGGGGTGGGGTGTGGTTATTCGTAACTCTTGTGGAGTCAAGAAGAACATGGCATCTCCTCCTGACTCCATATAAAAAGAGTTTTAAAAATTAATTAAACTTAATTATTGTTGACGGTCACCATGCTGGAAGAATCAGAGGCCTGCTCATCTCATCAATATTTGACTTCAGCATTGGGCTCTTCAACAATTGTTAAGTTCTTGGATCTAAGTAATGAATAGAACTGAATGGCTGCTTTAGCTTTCTATGTAGGGTACTTTGGGATGAGAAAAAAGGCTCCACAAATTTACCAGTGGGTCCAGCACTTGCACACTAAGCACAAAGCCAAATGCTTACAAATGACCTGAATTGAAAATATCATTATCTACAGTACTGAGAAATCATATGCACACAATACAAAGCTTATTTTGGTCAAGCCTAAGTAATGAGTGAGTGACCTTTCAGGTTTGGTTTAATTCAAGTATTTTTAATGTTTGTTTCTTAAATAATTCATCTTTAAATTTTTGTTCTATGTATATATTGTCACTGCAGCCATAAAAACAAATAATGTTTCTTGACCTTCACCAACACTTTCAATGTCTGTGGCTGTCTTCCCTTGGACATTAATGAATGTATGTATCCTAAGTGCAGAACATGGCTTGCTTATTTAGACTGATTGGAAATTGCAGTTTTAAAAAGTATGTTCAGTTAACAGATTTAAATTCTACTGTTTTCGCCACTATTTACGTGGTTTTGGGGAACGTAGTGTGTCAAGACATCACGCCGAAACAATTTTTTTGTTGTTGTATTTGTTAATGTTCTGTTTCACAGAACACATTTTAAAAAAAAGTGAAATGCCATTTAAAATGTTTTATTGTAACATGAGCAGATAAAATCATCTGGACAAAAGATTTATACATGAATCAGAAAGTATTTATTTCAAATTTTGTACCTTTCCATTTTAATACATTATATGATGTATTGATTGAAATGAAAAAAATATAAACAGTTTTCATTTTATAAAATTGTTCTTGTGACTTTTACTGTATGAGCGCAAACTAAGTTTTGAAATTTCAAAATGTTTCAAGATAATTATACAAGTACTTAAATGACTTGGTTTCATCAGTTTCCTTTTACATTAAATGGTAACAATTATGACTGTGTAGTACAGATTGATAACACAAACACTATGCAGAATTAATACACTTTCTCCCAAAGTCCATCGAGCCCACAGAACTTAAACTGCCCTTTTTCACTTCAATGATCAGGATTACAGACAGTACAAAAGCTTTGTTCACATCATCATTGCCTAGTATATTTTGTTCTAAAACAAACTGAACTGTACGAGTCAGTTTTGGTGCCAGAATAAACATTCCTTCTGTCTTGATAAATTGGGTGGAATCTTCCTAGCCTCACTGATGAAGGTTTTAGACTAGAAATGGAGAGGCTAGTGGTTGAAATCCATAAGACCTATGAACATGTCAGCTGTGTGTAATTACAGTGCTTTATATAATTCAGCATTCAGTTGTGGGCAGATTGGAGGACTGTGTCCTATTGACTTATCCCAGGGATAGATGGACCTCATGCTAAGGCCAAAACCTGGCAGGTACTTGGAGGTGACTGCAGTAATTGTTTTGGGTTCTGTAAAGCCTCACTCAGAAGTCTCAACCCTCTTCAGAGGATTGCTCAAGATGGCGACACTTCATTATTCCCATACCACAGGGGCTGGCCCCATCTCTGTCAGTGGGGCTGCCATCGTATCAAGGTTGTAGACCCACTAGACATGTAGTCTCATGAACCTGTCTCAGTTGGACAGTGGATGCAGATTAGGATCAGCCAATTAATTGTATTCCGGGATGGGTAATGGGCAAGTGTTCGGTTGTGATCTTAAAATAATTTGGGCTGTGATTAATTTTTGAAGGATATCATATTCTTCCCATTAAAGTGTTGTAGTTCTCCACTTGATCCAATGGGTTAAGGTGTCGCTTGGCAAGTCTTTCAGTTATACAGACCAAAGAAATCTGAGCTCACTTCCTGGTTTGTGGCAAATTAGCTAGTATTGACTGGGGAATAATACAGAGCTATAATGATTGAGATGAGTCTTGAATTCTATCTGGCAGAACAGGCCTCTTTGTGCCCAGTGATGAAGGAGTCAATACAATGGAGTATTCTACTTGACGTTCTCCTCATTAACCTACATTCTACATGCACATTTGCTAGTGATACGATTAGTAGAACGGTCTTCGGAATGCATATATTCTGTTGTCAGATTGAAAACAGATTTAAAAACATAAATTGATATTCATGTGGGTTATTAGCTGTGGTATCAAGTGCTACTATAATCATAATCCTATGGCCAAGCTCACCCTTTGGTTCTTGATCATTATCAAGCCAATAGACCAATCTCAAATCATTAACTAAAAACAATAGAAGAATACCTTAGAATGAAAAGAAATCAAATGAAGCTGAAGGGACTCCTGTCAATACATCAAAAGCCAGAGCTATACATTCCTTCAAACAACAAACCAAAGCAAATCCATATAGCCCCAGCATATCCACTCATGAATGCTTCAGAACATGTAGTCAATTAATGTGAATAGGAGGTTCCACAGAACAATCTCATCTTTAACTGTGAAGAAATCCAGTACCCAAGTAAAAGAAACAAGTCTTAAATGTTTTCAAGCACTTTGCAATGAACAATTCTACTTTTTACATTAATGAGGTATCCAGCGACTCAGTAGTTAGCAGTGCTGCATCAAAGTGCCAGGGACCTGGGTTTGATCCCACCCTCAGGCAACTGTCTGCATGGGTTTGCTTTGGTTCCCTCCCACTGCCCAAAATAGTGCAGGTTAGGTGATATAGCCATGGAAAATGCAGGGTTACAGGGATAGGGTCGAGGGTGGGATTGTCTTCAGAGGGTTGGTGTGGACTTGATGGGTCAAGTGGCCCCACTCTGTAGGGATTCTATTATTATAGCAGCTGTTCGCTAATTCAGTCCAAGCAATATAGGAGGCAACTGAATGCATGACAGATAGCAAAATCTGTAAACTCTAACAGTATCCTAATATCTTAGCTGAAAGTCTGTGCACTCAAAGTGCCCACCTGTTGAGCCAAGCTATTTTGATATACAACACTCACTGTAATATCTGTCTTTTCCAAATACCTGAGGAATGGATGGAGTGATTAATAGTGCACTGAAGTGGCATCCACTCACCATTAACCTGATTGATAACAAAATTCAATTCTAATTTTGTCATAGCGACTCAGCTCTAGACCTCATGACAGTCTTGATCCAGAGACAAAATGAACATATAAGCTAATGCCAAAGAAGCTGTGAAAACAGCTGCCGTTGACATCAGCATTGTACTTGACTACATGTGGAACCAAACAGCCCAAGCACCAATTTCACTACAACACCAGAACAGACACAGGAATACATGCCAAGGCCAACACACCCCAAAAATGAAATTAATTTGCCACAGAAGATTTCAGTCAACATCTGCAGCAGGTAAGTAATTGAAGACTGCCAAGGGCTCTGTTAGGCCCATTTTCCTCCATTCATAACTATTGTGACTATTATCAAGATTACTACTTGTTTAGTGCCGCCTTTAATCAGATGGTCTTAAACAGTAGTGGTAAAAGCAATCCACAACCTGAATATGGACTGGGAATGTAACACTGTTACTGGCATTTGTTTGGCATTGTAAACAATTGTCCATTTTCAGTGAGAGAGGAAAGGCAAGATTGTGATACTGGTAGAGCAGTTTCTTGCTGTCTGCTTTTCCCTATTCTTTATAGCTATCATAGCTGACCTAGGATAAGATAACAGGGGAAAATCAAGACCTTAATATACAGCAGAACCTCGATTATCCGGTATCCGATTAACTGAATTTTGGATTATCCGAACAAGTTTGCAAGGTCCCAATACTCAGCTAACTATGTTATCCGACACTTGATTATCCAGCATTCAATTAACCGAACGATATTCTCCACACCTTGTCCTTCCGATAATCGAGGTTCCTCTGTAATCAAATAAATAATAGTTGTAGCTATCTTTCCAATAAATAGCAAGGCTCTGAGTCTGTTGGTGTCAGTCACAAAGGTGTCACAGTGCCAGTAGATATGATTAGTGACCACTAGTTGTGTCTCAGGTACATGGATCACTCTAGCTAATTTCTTTAATGCAGTGCCATTGAGAGCAAAAAATATTGATCTGGATTTTCCAAGTGGCAAAAATATTTGTCAGATTTCTGCAGCTACTCTTGTAAATTCCCCTGACTCAACACTGCTATGGATTTCTACCAGTCTTCTTCCCCCAGCTCTCAGAAATGCGCAGAGTAGTACCCCTTAGGAAATGTTGGAGCTGGGTAGAGTTAGGGGAAATGAGGCATGTCCATTCTTTAGTACACTGGCTGCAGTATGGTACATCTAAAATTTCAGTTGCAATGTTAGCAAGTGGATTAGTAAGTAGGTGGACAGGTGGATGAGGTGGGTAAGCGGGTGATGAATAAATGGGCAAGGTTTGTGTGGGGGTTAAAGAAGGAATGAGGTGTGTTGTATAAAGTAGTTAGTAAATTAAAAGGTGAACAGATAACAAGACCAGCCCTACCCATCAGGATATTAAGGATTGTTCCTGGGAGGAGCTATCCAGTTTGGTTGCCAGTCATAAAAATGTTATTGTAATACTACTTTCTATGTAACTAAACATTAGTGTGTACCTTAGAATAAGTCCAACCTGCAGTCTCTCAGGAGTCGATTATGTGACTCAGGTGTAACCAGATGGTAAATATGATACAATAAATCAATAAATCTGTATGACGAGACCAAGTTTCTCTTTTGTTGCAGACTTTATGTGGGCATCATTCTCCATATGGTATCAGTAATTTAGACTAATGGGCAAGAAGAAGGATTGGTGACTGTGAATCTACCCAAGGTATTTCAGATGGTTTTAGTATACATGACCACAACATATACCATGGTAGCAACATGTGGGCATCACTGTCTCATATAATATTTTAGCTATGGTGGACTTCTGAAGAAAAAATGCAAACACTATAACCATCTGAGGAGAAGAAAGGAAATATTCCAGGAGGAAAACTGACTGTATTGTAAATGTTCAACAGTTTGTAGGAGCAAGCGATTTGGTTACTGTGAAAATGACACCCAGTGGTTGAAAAGGCTGCAGATGCAATAGCAGGACTAAGCCTTGTCTGTAGACATTCAAAACAGCTAGAAATAGTGAAATTTACTGAAAAAAACCTTGTGAATACTGCAAAGTCTGACCACAGCTACAAGGCGGTTAAAAGTTGATTCATAAACCTGGGAAAAACACTCAACATGCCAGATTAAGTTCAGTCCCTTCAAGGGGAGGTTGACACCATTTACCTTGAGAAGCTAAACAAAGTCTTAAATTGGTTTATTTAGTAAATGAGCATCACTGCAGTCATTTAAAATTGTCAGAAAAAAACTGCAAAAATATATTTGACAAAAATAGACATTCAGAAAGTTATTAATTGTATAGTTGACTAAATGGATTGAAAATGTTGCAGTTGTGAAACAGAAAATAGTTATATACACATGAAACAATGTAACACCATCTTTCTGTTAAAGAGGTGCAAATCTCACTTAGAAGAAGCAGAAGACGGGCAAACCATCCATATTGTTAGAAAAGGATGCTATTATATTCATGACATTAATCTAATAACTAGTTGCTCCTCAGGGATTGACTAATTGTATTTCTTGGCTAAATTGAAAACTGTAAAATGCAGTTTACATTACAAAACAAACATTACAGAAGAGCAATTTAGTTTAATGCGTGCCTTCAGTCAGATTGACTGCCAAGCAGAATTGTAGCCATATATAGATAGACACAATATTTGGAGTCTTTGAAAGGTAAAGCCTCTTAAAGACAAAGGTATACATGCAACATTCATCTCCTTTCCAAAGTAATTTTAACTATTTAAAATAACAAGTGAGCCAATAAGACTCCATAATATGTAGGTAGTTTATTACCTACATATTGATGATTTTGATGATTTTGATTGGAGTTCTGCTGATTCCCACAATCATCTGTAATACTGTCTGTAGTTCTTGTTTATCAAGTTAATTTAATAGGTTCCACTTTCTGCTTTGTGGATGTTTGGTTTTCTTTATGTCCCTTTTGAGTTCTCTCGATGGAACATCATTACTGTTATTTACTTTTGAAACAACTGTCTGAAAAAGATTTGCAGATCCGTGTGTGTGTGTGTGTGTGTGTGTGTGTGTGTGTGTGTGTGTGTGTGTGTGTGTGTGTGTGTGTGTGTGTGTTGCAAGTTTGTCATTTCCTCAGGCATCATTTTAAGCTTAAACCAATGTTTCAGTAACTGCTTATATTGAGCCTAGTTTACCTCATGTGCAAGTTCTTCCGTGTCTTCCCATATGTGGCAATAATTTTACTGAATTGGTACACATAACCTAAGTTAATCTTGCTCCCTTATTGTTTATTGAATTCTTTGTTCGTCTTTGTGAGCCAAGCAAATGTGTCCCTTAAAGATGTTATCATCCCTGAAATGGTATTCTCAAACTTAGATTTATCCTAAGCTTGATGTTTAATTTTTGCTTTCGAAGCTTTTGTTTTCTCTGTACAACAGGGGGGAGGCTGAGATTTTAGTTCCACTAATTCAGAAAAAAAGTGTAATGATCCAGTCTTACTTCAGATTCACTTCTGCAGGAATTTCTTGAGTAGCTTGCTGCAATTTCTGATGCAGTTCTGATCATAGACTGATTCCATAGATTCCAAGCTTAAAGCGATGCCTAAGGAAACACTTTTTGAAACTTGCCAGAAATGACATTTAGCTATAATAACTGGTAAGATTCAGTTCCATAGTCCTGAATGATGTTTAAGTATTTTATGTTTTGTTAGGAAGTCTGTTGTGTCCCGATCTAAACTGGACAATTTTGCATGTATTCTGACCAAATGGTGTTGATCTTACTTTGCTGGCAATTGAGTTAGCACGCAAACAAGCTTTCCTGCTGTTGTCTTTCCAAAATGTTATTTTTTGACAACACTGCTGTGATTTGAAATTCTTTGAGGATTAAACTTCTTCAATGTAACAATATTGTTGCATCAAAGATCAAGATTTTTCAAGTGCAGCAATATTGCTCGAGTGAAGCTTTTGAATCTCTTTCAAGACATTTTCAAGCTTTAAACTCTTTTTAGTCCTCTTGAAACAACAGTGGGATAAACTTTTTTATTTACCTTTAACTTAAAAACAAAAGATTCACATCAGATCTTAAGAAGAGTAATTCTCGACTTGAAGCATTAACTCTGTTTTTCTCTCTGCAGACCTGTTGAGTTTCTCCAGTGTTTGTTTGATATTTGCACCTTTTCTTGATTTTAAAATGCAGCAGAATTTCCAATTTTATTTTACATTCCTCTTTTTAGACAAAAAAAGTAAAACCTCAAAATCTTTTCCTTGATCTTACAGGTCTGTTATAACTTCGAAAACATTTTCTCGTAGCTCCAATTCAGTGCTCCTGTAAGCATTCAGTTTGCATACTTGCAAATTTCTCATGCTGTGTGTATGCTATTTTCTGAAATATTAGCCAATAGGCTGAGGAGTAGCAGATGGATAAATGCGAGGTGTTGCATTTTGGGAAAACAAATCTTAGCAGGACTTATACACTTAATTGTAAGGTCCTAGGAAGTGTTGCTGAACAAAAAGACCTTGGACTGCAGGTTCATAACTCCTTGAAAGTTGAGTCGCAGGTAGATAGAATAGTGCAGAAGGCATTTGGTATGCTTTCCTTTATTGGTCAGAGTACTGAGTACAGGAGTTGGGAGATCATGTTGCGGCTGTACAGGACATTGGTTAAGCCACTTTTGGAATAGTGAGTGCAATTCTGGTCTTCCTATTGGAAGGATGTTGTGAAACTTGAAAGGGTTCAGAAAAGATTTACAAGTATGTTGCCAGGGTTGGAGGGTTTGAGCTATAGGGAGAGTTTGAGTAGGCTAGGGCTATTTTCCCTGGAGCATTGGAGGCTGAAGGGTAACCTTATAGAGGTTTATAAGATCATGAGGGGCATGGTTTGGGTCAATAGACAAGGTATTTTCCCTGTGGTGGGAGAGTCTAGAACCAGAGAGCATAGGTTTAGGTCATGATTTGGAGACGCCGGTGTTGGACTGGGGTGTACAAAGTTAAAACTCACACAACACCAGGTTATAGTCCAACAGGTTTATTTGAAAACACTAGCTTTCGAAATGCTGTTCCTTCATCGGGTAATTGTGGAGAAGAAGAATGTAAGACACAGAATGTATAGCAAAAGTTTACAGTATGATGTAACTGAAATTTTATATTGAAAAAGATCTGGATTGTTTGTTAAATCTCTCATCTTTTATAATGACCACGTTGGTTTCTTTGGCTATAAAATCTGTCTTACAATCTTATTCTCAACAATCACCCGATGAAGGAGCAGCACTGTGAAAGGGGGTTTTTCCAAATAAACGTGTTGGACTGTAACCTGGTGTTGTGTGATTTTTAACTAGGTTTAGGGTGAGAGGGGAAAGATATAAAAGAGACCTAATGGATAACGTTTTCACACAGATGGTGGTGCGTGTGTGGAATGAGCTGCCAGAGGAAGTGGTGGAGGTTAGTACAATAGCAACATTTAAAAGGTATCTGGATAGGTACATGAATAGGAAGGATTTGGAGGGATCTGGGCCTGGTGCTGGCAGGTGGGACTAGATTGGGTTGGGCTATCTGGTTGGCACGGACGGGTTGGACCAAAGGGTCTGTTTCCATGCTGTACATCTCTATGACCCAACGACTCTCTGTATTTCATTAAAAATATATCCACTGCTATATTGTACTGTCTGCCACATTTTCTTTGCTGTACTAGTGGATTATTCACATGGTGTGCTGTACTGAATGTTCATTTGCTGTTTTTCTGTAGAATATTTGTGGTTCTTCACATTGTGATTACTTCCAGGTTTTAAAACAAGAAAGTCCATACCATTTATGTTCTACTATATTAATGATATTGGTCTAATAATCACTCATTTCTCGGGGATTGATTAATGACAGTATTGGTTTATTTAAAACAGTAAAATACATTGCAAGTTATACAACAAATATATCAGCAAGCATATTGTATGATTGGAATTTGATCAGCTAGTAGATAACATAGAATATAAGGTCCCTGATTAGGACTATTAACCTAGTTCAACCAGCTGGTTCTGGCTGACAGATATAAATAGGAGCGTCAGAGCTAGCTGGGTTACTGTCACTATGCACTTGTAAATACAGGGTGACCGTGGGCAGGATACTAACCTTCATGGAGTTATTTCAGTGGGAATGAGAGAAAAACACATTCTGAAGAGATTTGTTTGCAACAGTCTTTGAGTTGGAGTAAGCATTTCTTACACCATGCTGCTATTTGAGAAGTTTGACTCATTTGATCCTGTCATCGAAGACCGGTCCAGTACGTAGAAAGAATATACGTTTTTTTTCTGGGCAAATAGCATTGAGGCAGATGAAAAGCAGCAACTAATTCTCTTGACAGCTTGTGGAGTCCCACCTTTTTTGGTTATTAGAAGCCTAACTTGCCCTGAAGATAGTTTCTAAAAGCAAAACAATTACGATTCTAAAAGTTTTCAAGAGTTGACAGGTTTAGCTAAGAATATTGACAAGGTTAAGATGACAGGCAAGGGCATGTGATTTTGGTTTAACCCTAAGTAAGATGCTGAGAGAATGATTGGTATGTAGGATTAATGATGTGACCAAGGAAAAGCACCTATAAGCTGAAGCCCAACTGAAATAAAACTGTCTTTGCCATTAGAAAAAGTGGCATGGAGCTTAAGAGTTACAGGGTATTCTGACAGAGGTGGACATTCTTGCCAGGCCAACTGAGCTCGGGGAACACCATTTCAATGAAAGCAATTACATAGCCTCACTCAAGACATATCCTGAACAGAGGAACTCTTGGTCAGCCCACAGCAAAACCCAAAACAAAGCCAGGCCTCAGTCAAATAGTTAAACATTTCTCAAAGATCCGGGCCAGGCTGGCCATTTTAATTGGACTTGAGATGGCTAAAGTGTCCTACTAGCCCTGAATTGAGCAAGAGAACTCATAGGATGGTGTCCAGGAGAGTGCATACTCTGATAAATCTGCCTTATGAGCTTTGGAACAGTTAAATTGCTTAGCAACATCTAGATCAGAACCAATCACAATAAACATCTGGTTAAATGGTCACCCCGTTCTAATGGAGGTCAATATTAGCATGGCTGTATCAGTGATTGAGAAACCAGTCTTTACCAAAATTCACTCTGGACTCCCATCCTTAAGTTTGCATAATACATCAGCCAGGCTGAGAACCTATACAAGGAAACCTTTATAAATTACATTCCGTTCTGGTCTCTTATGAGAAGCAACTGGTTCAGTTACCACTGATCATCGAAAAAGGCTTAGGCCCAAGCTTGATGAGGCAAAATTGGTTGAGAAAGATTCAACTTGGTTGGCTGAACATTTTTTCATTAGAAAATGGCTGCCTGAGCGAAATCCTAATGAAATACCCAGAAGATTTTCAAGAAGGTCTGGTGTCTATCAAAGCAGCCATGATCACCTTGCATGTTGACCAGCAAGCAATTCCATGCTTCGACAAGCCCTGCCCAGTGCATTGGCCTTACATGCAAAATTGGAGGCAGATATCAGCAGGCTGGAAAGCAAAGGAATCATCAAGCTGTTAGAGTTTGTGGAAAGGGCAGCACCAGTTGTACTAATTGTGAATCCAGATGGGTCGGTTTGCATTTGTGGTGATTTCAAAAAATGCTAAACCATTTTTCACAGCTGGATGAATACCTAATCCCTTATATGCAAAAGTGGTAGGGGAAGGGGGCCCATCCTTCACAAATCTGGTCATAAGCCAAGTGTAGCTGCAATTGTGGTTAGATGAGCATTCCCAGAAATATGCTACAATTAATACCCATAAGAGTTTGTATCAATATACAAGACTGCCTTTTGGGGTATCATTAGCCTGTGCCATTTTGTAATGGATATTGGAGATCATTTTACAAGATCAGCACAGACCGCCATTTATCTACATGATGGGCTATAACTGGGAACACAATAAAGAGCATTTAGAGAACTTGGAAAAGATGCTTAAACATTTCTCCAAGGTGGGTGTACACCTTAGAAGGGAAAAATGCACGTTCCAAGCACCTCAATTGACCTACTTGAGCTACAGAATTGACAAGACTGGGTTACACCCATTGGAAGATAAAGTGAGCATAATCAAAGGTGCCCCAGCTCCCACGTCCATACCGGGGTTTAGGTCTTTCCTTGGTTTGGTGAATTATTACAGAAGATTTATATGTAACCTGGCCTCCATCCTGGCACTGGTACATTTGCTATTGAACAAGGTTCAGCTTTGGAAATGGTTTCATAGCCAACATGTATCCTTTAGGGAAGTGAAGAAGCAGCTATCATCATCTAAGGCCCGGTATAGTATCAGGGTAGTGTTTGCTCACTGGTGGTCTAGCGACGAAGAATACCCGATAATGTATGCTTCTTGAACTTTGGTTGATGTCGAACGAAGCTATGCCCAGATAGAGAAGGAAGGCTTGGTGGTCATCCTTGGTGTGAAAAAGTTCCAACAATATCTTTACGGATATAAATTTGTAATAGTAACAGACCATAAGCCCTTGCTAGGGATTACTTAACGAGGACAGAGCTGTGCTGTTCATATCTTCAGATCAAATTCAGTGGTGGGCTCTTATGCTGAGTAATTATAAGTTGGAAGGTCATCTGAGTGGTCAAGTAGTACATGCAGATGCCTCAGCAGCCTCCCACTGTTGGATACACCATCAATGGTGCCACCAGTAGAAGATTCTGTTCTGGTTTAAAACTTTCTGGACTCCCTTCCAGTCACCACTGATAATATCAGATTGTGGACACAAAAGATCTTGTTCTGGCAAAACTAAAACAGCTGCTGGTGGTGGGGGAAACAAAAGGACTATAAACAACCAGAATTGAAACTTCCCTGGACCCAGCAAGACCAGATCACCACAGAGGATGACATTTTATTATGGGGAGCAGGAGTGATTGTCCAGAGCAAAGTTAACCACTAGATACTGGCTGAACTCAACCAGGGTCATCCAGGGATTTCGAAAATGATGTGTTGGCAAGAAGTTGTATCTGGTGGCCAAGATTGTTTGCTGACATAGCTGCATTGAAGGGCCAACAAGGACAAAAGTTACTGCCTCAAATTTGTGGGAATGACCAGGTAAACCCTGGACTTAGTTACATATCAACTATGCCAGTCCTTTCATGGGCTCTATCTTTTTAGTCATTGTGGATGCCCATTCAAAGTGGTTGGATATGCATAGAGTTGATTTGTCAAACACGGGGACAACAATTGAAAGTTTGCGAACACGGTGGCACAGTGGTTAGCACTGTTGTCTCACAGTACCAGAGACCCGGGTTCAATTCCCACCTCAGGCAACTGACTGTGTGGAGTTTGCACATTCTCCCCGTGTCTGCATGGGTTTCCTCCGGGTGCTCCGCTTTCCTCCCACAGTCTAAAGTTGTGCAGGTCAGGTGAATTGGCCATGCTAAATTTCCTGTAGTGTTAGATGACGGGGTAAATGTATGGGTGGTTTGCGGGTGGTGTGGACTTGTTGGGCCGAAGGGCCTGTTTCCACACTGTAAGTAATCTAATCTTCTGCAAGATGCAGAGATGTTGGTCACAGATAACATCATTTACAAGTTGGGAATGTGAGTATTTCTTTAAGTTAAATAGCATGCATGAAGGGACAGCTCCATACCATGCATTGTCCAATGGTCTGGTGGAAAGAGCTGTCCACACTTTGAAGGCAAGCTTAAAGAAATTATGTACACCTTCACTTGATACTGAACTGTCCCGGTTCCTGTTTGATTATAGACCACCCACGACAGTGACAGCTCCAGCAGAGTTGCTAATAGGGAGTGGACTCTGTACTAGGTTAAACGTGATCTTCCCAGAATTTGAGGGGGTGAAACAGCATCAGGAATGCCAATGCCGGAGACAAAAATCCTGTTACCAAGTTTAGTGTTGAAACCACTGGAATGGGCCTACATGGGTATGAGGCATGGTGAGCATGAGGTCAGATCCCATACGTACAAAATTCGGGTGGGGATGACAGTCGGGAACAAGCATGTGGATCACCTGAATGCAACAACCTTCCAAATAGAGCAGGAGCAAAACATATTCCAGCCTCTCATATTCAACAAGACTGTCAGAACATGTGGGTTCTCTCCCTCTGCCTAGTGTTGAAGAGATCTCAGAGGATGAGATGGTCACAGCAGATGCCACAACCTTAACCTCAATGCCACAACCACCTGATGAAGGTGAACTTTGGTTGAGATGGTCTGAGCACAAGAGATGGGCTCCAGTCCTGTCCATGCTGCCAGTATCCAAGGCAGAGGAAGAGAAACCGGACCTGGTTCAAGAACGACCCAGGAGGAACTACAGGAGAAAGAATGGACCTACATCCTAGGACTTAGACGTGGAGGGATATAGTGATTGGAACAAGGTCAGTCAGATGGACCCCGTAGAATATAAATTCCATGATTGGGGCTGTTAACCGGGTCCAATCAAGGTGTCCTGGCTTACAGATGTAAATAAGAGTGTCAGGGTTCAGCTCACTCCAGGAGCTGGCACTGAGCTATCTGTGTCAGTGTAATGTATAAATAAAGAGTGACTTGGTGATAGGACGCTGGTTTCCTGGAATTATTTCATATATAATGAAGATAACCAGAATTAATAATAAGAGATTCCCAGAAGAACATGTTAACTATTGTATTGCTAATCTTCACACATTGTCAGCATTTTGTGATGATGATTTAACACAGAGCTAATTTGAGACAAAATTGACATTGGAATTACTAATACATTTCTTTTATATATGATGCAATCAAAAGAGGATCTCACACTGAATAGAACTACCCAGATTGTGGTAAAAGCTAAAATCAAACAATAGATATGAGAATGATAGGGTTAGAAAACCAGTCAAGATTAGAGTGGTGCTGGAAAAGCACATCAGGTCAGGCAGCATCCAAAGAGCAGGAAAATCGACATTTCGGGCAAAAGCCTAATGAAGGGCTTTTGCCTGAAACACCGATTTTCCTGCTCCTTGGATGCTGCCTGGCCTGCTGAGCTTTTCCAGCACCACTCTAATCTTGACTCTAATCTCCATCATCTGCAGTACCCACTTCTACCTGGAATAGAATATCAACCTAGGGCAAGAAGATCAGCAGACTTGTCCAACTTGCTGGGGTACAAGAATTGGGACAACTATTATTGCTCCACAAAAGTCCTAAAACAGTGTTATTGTTCAGAACTGTCAATAGATTTAGTAGAGGCTCCAACAGTCTTTCTGTCACATGGCTGACCAGGGCTGCTCTCACCACTTGCCATTGTCATATGATGGAAGTATTTGCAAATTGATACAACCTGGCTGACCACACTTATGAACTCGGCTATGAATTCCTGATGTGTTAGATGCAGAGATGCTACCTATCATGTCATAAGATCTCTACCTCATATCCTTACGTTGGTGATGTAGAATCTTTAGAGGATGCATCTGTGTTTACCGTAAAGGATATAAAGAACATTCTAAAAGCAGCTATAAATCAGGGACTGAGAAGGAGAGAGGAACTCAGGAAAATTATAATGAGAAGAGATACTGAGAAAATTGATGAAGCTGCAGGCTGACAAATATCCAGGTGATGATAGATTTCAACCTAGATTCTTGACAGAAGTAATAAGTGAGATAGTTGTTGCATTTGTCCTAATTTTCCAAAGCTCCATTGATTCAAACAAAGTTCCATTATATTGGAAATGCAATTCCTTTATTCTAAAAGAGAGATGGAGACAGAGAGTAGGAAAATACAGCCAATTTAGTTAATATCTGTCATGGTAAAAATATAGAAGATGTTACTCAAGAAATTACAGCATGGCAATTTGATAAGCTTAAAGAAATCAGACAGAATCAATAAAGTTTTGCAAAAGGGAAAGCGTGTTTTGCTAATCTACTGAAATTAGAGTCATAGAGATGTACAGCATGAAAACAGATCCTTTGGTGCAACACAAAAGAAAGCATCCCAAACGCCTTCTTCACTATCTTATCTACCTGCGATTCCACTTTCAAGGAGCTATGAACTTGCTCTCCAAGGTCGCTTTGTTCAGCAACTCTCTCTTGGACCTTACCATTAAGTGTATAAGTCTTGCTAAGACTTGCTTTCCCAAAATGCAGAACCTCACATTTATCTACATTAAACTCCATCAGCCCATTGGCCCACCTGATCAAGATCCAATTGTAATTTAAGGTAATCTTCTTCGATGTTCAATTTTGGTGTCCTCTACAAACTTACTAACCATACCTCTTATGCTCGCATGCAGATCATTTATATGAATGACAAAAAGTAGAGGACCCAGCACAGATCCTTGTGGCACTCCACTGGTCACAGGCCTAAAATGTACTGTGGATGAAGGGGAACTAGTGGATGCCCCATACTTAGATTTCCAAAAGAAGATATTGCAGAGGTTGGGAAAGAGCTCTTTGAGTAGGTGATAGCATATTGGCATTAGAGAAAAGATTGGTTGGCTAACAGAGGTTATGCGTAAGTGGATCTTTTCAGATTGCCAAGATGTAAGAGTGATGTGCCACAGGATTTGGTGCTGGGATTTGATTTGCTTACAATTTACCTAAATGACCTGGATGATTGCCAAATTGGCTAATGACATAAAGAAAGGATGGAAAGGAAGTTGTGAAGAGGGCATAAAGAGACTACAAAAGGATACAGAAAGATACATCTGTTTTCATGCTATACACCTCTTTGACTCAGGTGTCCGAATGAATGAAACACGCAAGGTTGATATGCTGTTACAGCAAGATGCAAGAACTGAGTACAAAGCAAAATAAATACAAAAGTTAGGAGGTTATGCTTCAGTTAAACAGTCGATGTGAAATGATATCTCAAGTACTGTTTATAGTATTGTTCACATTGTGATACAAATGCATGAAAGCAGTTCAGAGAAGATTTACTAGACTGGTATGTGAAATTGTTGCTTATGATTTATGATGAAAGGTTTAACAGGTTAGAAGTTTAGAAAATTTCATGGTGACTTGATGAAAACATAAGATCTTGAGGTGTCTTCATAGTTTGGATGTGTGAAGGATATTTCCTCTTACAGGCGAATGAAGCACTAAGGCTCAAAGTTTAACAGTATGGTGTCACCATTTCAAACATAGCTGATGTGATTTCTTTTCTGTCAGAGTATTATAGATTTTTGGAACACTTTTCCAGAAAGGGTATTGGAAGCAGAGCACTTTAAAATTTCAAGGAACATAGATGGATTATTGTCAAGCAATAGAGTAAAAGGAAATGTGGATTTTGGTTACAATCAGATCAACCATAATTTTATTGAATAAAGGAGTAGGTTCTGAAGGGCCTACACCAGCTCTTGGTTCACATGTTTGCATGTGCCACAATATTCCTGGGAAAACAGGTGACTCAGCTGAAACAGATATAATGGAGAAGATACAGCTTAACAGTGATCCAACTCATTTTAAACTTGACATGGAGACAGATGTGACAGGAAAAAAAACCTTGATTGAAGACAATGAAATTATAACCTTCTGACAAAGAATAACATAGCACAGGAAGAACAGTATTCAAAAGGAATGATGAGAGCAGTCATAAAATGCAGTAATCACATGGAACAGGTATGTATCATTGAAAACAACTTGTTCAAGCAGAAATACATTCTTCACTCTTAAAGTTTTACAGTATAGTGTCATAGAAATGTACAGCATAGAAACAGACCCTTTGGTCTAATTCATCCATGACAACAAGCTGTCCTAATTTAATATAGTCCCATGTGCCAGCATTTGGCCCATATCCCTCTAAACTCTTCCTATTCACATACCCATTCAGCTGCTTTTTAAATGTTGTAATTTTACCAGCATCCACCACCTCCTCTGGCAGCTTATTCCATTCATGCACCATCCTCTGCGTGAAAAAGTTATCCCTTAGGTCCCTTTCAAATCTTTCCTCTCGCACCTTAAACGTATGTGTTCTAGTTTTATTGAATGGTTTTGGACTGCCTATCCCAGGGAAAAGTCCTTGAATATTCATTCTATCCATATGCCTCATGATTTTATAGGTCGCCCTCAGCCTCTGTCGCTCCAGGGAAACTAGCCCCAGCCTATTGAGCATCTTCCCACAGCTCGAACCCTGGCAACATCCTCCTCGCAAATCTTTTTCTGAATCCTTTCAAGTTTCACAATATCCTTCCTATAGCAGGGAGACCAGAAATGCATGCCGTATTCCAAAAGCAGCCTAAACAATATCTTGTACAGCCGCAAAATAATGTCCCAGCTCATATACTCAATACACTGACCAATAAAGGCAAGCAGACCAAATACCTTCTTCACTACCCTGTCTATCTGTGACCACTTTCAAGGAACAATGAACCTGCACTCCAAGATTTCTTTGTTCAGCAGCACTCCTCAGGACCTTACCAGTACGTATATAAGTCCTGCCCTGACTTTCCCTGCCAAAATGTAGAACCTCACATTTATCAAGATTAAACTCCATCTACTACTCCTCGGCCCATCTAATCAAAGTTCTGTTGTACTCTGAGGTATCCTTTTTCGCTGTCCACTACAACACCAATTTTGGTGTGATCTGCAAACTTATGAACGATACCTCCTACATTCATATCAAAATCATTTATATAAATGACAAAAAGTAGTGAGCCTGGTACTGATCCTTGCAGTACACCACTGGTCACAGGCCTTGAGTCCAAAAAACGCAACTTTCCCACCACCTACCTTTGAGTCAAGAGTGTGGTGCTGGAAAAGCACAGCAGGTCAGGCAGCATCCAAAGAGTAGGAGAATCGATATTTCAGGCAAAAGCCCTTCACCGGGAGCCAATTTTGTATCCAAATGATTAGTTCTCCCTGTATTCCATGTAACTGAACCTAGTTAACCAGTCTACCATATGTTGAAGAACTTCAGCAAGCTCTGAAACCAAATGCCAATTATCAATCTTATTCTTTTGAACAAGAGGAAATCTTCACAGGTCTCAGAAGAATGTTCACTTAATCCAACAGAAAATACACACTGCTCAAGATTAATTTGATTTGCGTATGAGACTTCTTCATTATTAAGAAATCAGAAGATGCTACTGATTTTATGGATTGGGAAGAAATATTCACTGTCCTCTGAGTGCAAAGAAATCATCAAAACCTGACCATTGAACATCCTTGACACTACAAAAACCTAGGATTAGTAGTTAACTCTTGATACAGTTCAGAAGAAGTATTATCAAGATAGCACAGTCAGATTTATTGCTTTGAACCTGTTAAATGATGATGCTACTCAAGAAAAGTGTGAAAATGAAAGGATCATCTATGATTGTACATCAGTATAACATGAAAGAAGATTACTATTTTTGAGAAATACCACTATCTTTTCTGACACAATTTGGGGAAAATGCAGATCCTTGAGAAGTGAAATGTTGAACAGCCACATAAATTCCAGAAAATATTCTTTGCAAGCAACCTTTGGAAATTTCGGATCAAGTGAGGTTTCAATGCAGCGTTGAACTAAACCTGCATGTTTCATTCTCAGGCATTTCCAACGCAACCAAGTCATCAAACTATACATATAATCATAGAGCATAATCTTATAGGGGGTCCTGAAAAATGTGTGCTATGACTTCTGGGAGAAGCGTAAAAAGTTCAGCGAGGCCTTTCTTGAAGTTGAGAGCAATTAGTTGCGTTTTCCACATGAGTTCCAGATGTTTCGATGAGATTCTTGTGAAAGATGAACACTAGTAACTTCCCATCATACCACAGGATAAAGAGAAATCAGATGCTGAGAATTGCTGATGTGAAAGTCAGAGTAGATAATGGCAACCGCAGCTCACTGTTTGCTCTTCTGGGCTGCCATTTTGGACACCTGGCAGCAAATTCTCGGGTCATGCTCCAGTGCACTAGTCACATGCACTCCATGTTCACAAATGCTGCCATCCAAAACATACCAGTGTCTCTGATCCACTTGTACAAAGAAGCTACACTTTGGTGCATCCTGGCAACTGTTTTTGAAATGTTGCTGCAAATTGCTGTGCAGGAACAGATATTTAGCTAACAGAATTGACCAGGCTGCATCTCAGACCTGTTCATTTGCTATCTTAGTGCTCACTTACTGAGCACCTACCTGCTCCTCTGCCCTGAAGTTCTTCAACAACATTCTGAAGATTTCATGTCTAGCCTTACCCCTCCCCTGACCTGTCCTAACCTGACCATCTTCCTTCTGACCTATCTGCTTCATTCTTCCCTCCGATCAATCAAAATAACCCCCTACCTGCATCCACCTATTACCATCCCACCTACCCTTCCCCCAGACCCACACCCGCTCCATCTCTATACTTCTGGGCTCCCTCTCCCTCCCCACTCCTGATGAAGGGTTTCAGCCCGAAACATCGATTGTCCTGCTCCTCAGATGCTGCTTGACCTGCTGTGCCTTTCCAGCTCCAACTCTATTAACTGACTTCTAGCTCCTGCAGTCCTTACTGTCTCTGAGTCACTGAAAGTCAACACTGCAAAGTCTCTTCTAAGGATGTCGACCTTGAAGAGGTTTTCCTTCTCCCTCTGAAGATACCTCAGTGAGTCTCTTTCCCACTACCACCCCAGGTTACGTCCTCTGCTCTGAAGCTTTTCAACTATATTCTAAAGATCCCATGTCTAGTCCCACGCCTCCTCCTCACCTCCCTGATCTGTTCTAACCTGTCCATCTTCCTACTCGCCTATTCACTCCATCCTTCCCACTGACCAATCGTAGTAAACCATTTTAGTCAATTCATGCTGACTAAACACATGTTATAGCAGAACAACCTGTATATACTTCTAGACTTTCTCCACCTCACCAGTCCTGATGAAGGCTTTCAGCCTGTAATGTTGACTTTCCTGCTCCTCGGATGCTGTCTGACCTGCTGCGCTTTTCCAGTTCCACAACTATTGACTCTAGCTACCAGCATCTGCAGTCCTTACTGTCTTCTGAATGCTCCTGGCATCCATACCTTGCTTTACATGTGTTGGCCCCTGAGTCTAAAGGCAAAAAGTACTAGTCATGTTTTCTGCAAGTTGCAAAAACATGCAGCTGATGGAAAGCTCTGCACACAATTGATTTTGCATTTATTAAAGGTATGGGTAAGTTGACAAGCTACAGTCAACAATAGTAAAGCAAAGAAAAGTGAATGCTGTCAATCTGAAACCAGCAAAAACAGAAATTTCAACAAGAACCCAGCAGGTCTGATGCATCTATGGTGAAAGAAAAACAGATTTGACACTTCGAGTGTGAGCCTTCTTCAGAACTTCAGTTCTTCAGTTACTATACATGACCCTTCATTTACTTACTATTCCCTTTTGCTGGCTGTCAATAAAAGCTTAGGTTTGGAATTGTCTGATTGCTTGCCTATATGTATGTGGTGTTCCCCTACTGGATAAGTGACAAGATACAGTATGCAGTAGGCATGTTGACTTTGACAGGATGCAGCTAATGACTGGAAAACTGTGTGCTATCATGATTACATGGTAACTGGGATGAGAGAATCAGTATGTACATGTGAGAGAGAGTGAAGAGTGCTAGCTATGTCCGTGAGAAGCCTGGATTTGTGGCTGCCATGTCATTACATTGCCAGTGAAGGGCAACACTAGATTACCAACATTTACCCTAGTGCACAGTGGCCTTTCTAAAATGATGCAAATTCAATGAATGCCAGTATTTTGGTGGATATCTGCTGAGTGGGAAGTTGTTTTGAGAAAAACACATGATAAGATGGAAATAGAATCAGATGTGAGGGCTGCCTTTAGGGCAAGGTAGGTGGTTGATGAGGTGTGAGTCGAAAAGTGTGGTGCTAGAAAAGCACAACATGTCAGGCAGCATCCGAGGAGCAGGAGAGTTAATGTTTCAGGCATAAGCACTTCATCAGGAATGTAATGTGTTTAGTGATATACAGCAAAAATTGGCACTGTGCTTTGTGGCAGGAATCCTTCCAAGAAACATGATGCAAATCAACCTTTGCCAAAACAACATAAGATTCAGCCCAAACTATTGCATTTCCGATGCCCCTCCCCCAAGTCCCTCCTCCCTACCTTTTATCTTAGCCTGCTTGGCACACCTTCCTCATTCCTGAAGAAGGGCTCATGCCTGAAACGTCCATTCTCCTGCTCCTTGGATGCTGCCTGACCTGCAGCGCTTTTCCAGCAACACATTTTCAGCGCTTATCACTTAAGAATCCAATGACTGTTATTATGAACTAAAGAAGAATAAATGAATTCAAAACATTAATTCTGTTTTTATGTTCAATATGGTGCTAGACCTACAGAGTTTCTCCAGCACTTTTTTATATTACCCATGCTTTTATTACTTTCTTATTTTAGAAGTTCTAGTGCACTCCTAGCCAGACTTGTTGTCAAACCCTCAGCCTGACGTGTATTTCGGTTTCTCTGGAACCTTTAGGCATGTCCCCCATAGTACACTAAAACTCACTTCCAATGCTCTAAATTTAAAATTCTCATCCTTGTGCTTAAATGCTTCCTGATTTCAATGATCCTTTACTTGATATTCTCCAAGGTCTTCAACTTCACTCAGAATGGTCTATTCCACAGATTGTTATACTTTCCATTATAATAAATTAAGTAAATATGCTTTCCACATTCTGATATCAAAAGCCTGAAACTACCCTAAAACAGACAAAGAAGTACAGATGATGGAAATCTGAAACAAAACCAGAAATTGCTGGTGAAACACAACAGGTCTAGCAGCAGCTGTGGGGAGAAAGCAGAGTTATTGTTTTGAGTCTGGTGGCTCTTCAACAGAACTGACAGCAACTGGGAAAATGTGGTATTTATGCTGCAGAGGAGGTTGCAGGGGTTTGATTAGAGGTATGTAGATAGGTGGCCATTGAGCCGAGAAACACCTTTACCTGTTCACTCACCTCTTCCCCATCCCACACCCCAAGCCACTTTTTCCTAGCTGCTAGACACTATCTCCACAGGTGCTGCCAGACTCCTGAGTTTCACCAGCAATTTCAGTTTTTGAAGCTACCTCTCAGTTTTTTGCCCATTTTGTGGGCCCTCCCAGATAATAAACCTTCACTGGGAATGTTCCTGGGCAGTACAAATAGCTTGTGATAGGAATCTTGACTGCTGCTGAGTCAGGAAAATTATTCTTAATTCAATAAGGTAATATTACAGCTTATAGTGAACACAAAAGAAGGATAATGTTGGTGATTAGCCAATTTTATTTTCATTTAAGTAGCCAACATATTATAAGGACTATAGCTCTACTTACACAAACCTATATACAGATTATAGATGATTGACCAGTTTTTCACACCTAATCCATTTAGTCACTCTTTCATAACGCCAATTGTACGTTTCACCAGAATCAAATCAAAGGCACAAGTCTCATTGCATATCATTATACCTTCTGTTTTGGGATTCCTTTCTGGTCATAAGTAGCCCGAGCCCCGATGGGTAATTCTGGCCTAACGATCCACAGTCTGTCTGTTCCTTAAAATAGTGTTGGCACAATGAATTGTTGCTAAATTAAAATGCGGCTGAGGTATCATACATCAATTGATTTAATCTGTTCCTGTGGTTAACACCATTTGCACATTGATGGAATGGAAATTTTCCTATCTATATATATAATGGATTGTTGATAGCAACATGGTGCTTTAGTAAAGTCTTTAAGAGGGTCTGCAGCTTGGTAAAAGTGTTATGTCTTCTTGTGTCATCCGTTTCTTCTCATGGGGCAATACACAGTGGCTTTTCACTTGCAAACAAAGCATCTGTTTTATTGTCAGACAAAAAGCGATCAATGTAGAAAATGCTATCAGTGATTGTTTGAAATAAAATAATCAGTATAAAAATTCTATCCTGTGCTGATTTTTACAGCATCAGGCAAATCTAAATTGTGTCACTATTTGTGTTCCAGTTGATATCATAATTCACTAGTCGCTTCCGTCATAAAGTGAATTAAAAAGTACTTTAAAGACCAGTAATGTCAGTGCAACCTGATGTGAAAACATTTCTGATTGGGAGCCAGCTACCTCAGGTACAAGTGGACCTGTCTTTTTTCTCTGCCTGAATTCCTTTTCTTCTTTTGACAATTTGTGGAAAGCTGACGATGAGCAGTAAACAAACAAACAAAATTTGGGAAAAACTCAGCAGGTCTGGCAGTACGTCTGGAGAGAGGAGCAAAGTTATTTCTGAAGAAGAGTCATACCAGACTCAGAAGATTAACTCTGTTTTTCATCGCCTCAGATGCTGCCAAACTTGCTGTGTTTCTCCAGCATGCACTGTTTTAGGTTCATAATTGCAGTATTTTGCATTTATTTTGATACTGAGCAGTATTGATATAACCTTGTAGCTAAAGGTCTTTGCCAAAGGATTCCTGTTGTTGATTATAGTGTCATAGAGTCATACATTTCAGAAACAGACCCTTTGGTCCAATCAGTCCACACCGACCATCTTCCCAAAAAAACTAGTCCCAATTGCCTGTGCTTGAGCCATATCCTTCCAAATCATTCATACTCATGTACTAATCCAAATGTCTTTTAAACGTTGTAACTGCATCCACCAATTCCTCTGGCAGTTCATTCCACTTCTGCTTCGTATGAGTCAGTTCAACTTTTACTGAGAGAGTTAATAGCATGGGTCTTGGACAGTGCATTAGAGCTTACTGTCTGCTGTAATATTGGAAGCATGAAAAATAGAATCAGAGAATCCTTACAGCATAGAGGCTAGCAATTGAATCTATACTGACCCTCCAAAGAGCATCCCATCCAGATCCACCTGTAAGCATCCAGTCAACCTGCGTTTCCCATTACTAACCCACTTAGCCTGCACATCCACAACACTATGGGCAACTTGGCATTGCCAATGCACTTAACCTGCACATCTTTGGACTGTGCGAGGAAACCGGAGCACCCGGAGAAAACCCACACAGACACGGGGAGAATGTGTAAACTCCACACAGACAGTCGCCTGAGGCTGAAATTGAACCTGGGTCCCTGCACCATGAGGCAGCAGTGCTAACCACTGAGTCACCATTATAGCTGTCATACCACTAGGAGGGTGAAAATCACTGGAAGGTAACAAGTATAGAACAGCTCCATTCAACATAGCAACTTTGATATCTTCCTTTAGCGGGTGTTACAGAGAAAGTAAGATCATTAATTTTGGAGCTGAAGGACATTTACCAGTTTACAGCAGTACAAAAACATCTAATAATAAACAGCAGAAGATAGTAATGCAAAACAATAAACAAAATTTCATCACATTACATGTTACTACTTTCTGATCCAGCATAACTAGCTTACATTACAATACTTATATAAAAATGCATATCTTTCTTTAAGCTACTTGGTTCACCAGCAGATCTGTTTAAATATTGCTTATCTCTCCTACAATCATCATCTGCTAATGAAGTTTATACAAAAAATTGCTTCCCTTGTGAGAGCCATCATTTGGAATACTGTAGAACTCTGCTGCAACCAGAATTATTGTCAATTGATTGTTCCCTTCTGCTTCCTATTGTTAGGCTAGCTTTCAATTAGTTTGCTAATTCATCAATTAATCCATAAATCTTAACTTTGAGATGATCAACAAAGAAGTAAATTAGATGTAATTTAAGACTGTTCATTGAAAGTTTTCAGTTGGAGCCTGTCTTCAAAGCCATGCTGTTTGCTATGTTAAGACTGGTGATATCTTGAGTTTTGGATAATCTGTGTGATCTCCTAAAGGTTCTGCAGCTTGCTACATTGATTTTGAGGGGCAGAGAAATTTCCCAGAGATTTTTATGCCCCTTATTTCTCTTAAGAGTTGGCAGGATTGGGGAGAAAGTGAAGTCAGGAGGTAAGTTATGTCAATGGTTTTTCTAGACTATATTCTGGATCAGAAGACTAGAAGGGCTAGTTGGTCTTTTAATTTTTTTTTCCCTGTTTGATACTGAATTAGGTTCTTAATCCTGGAATTCACATATTAGGATTGTATTGCAATTTGACTCATTGGTAACTGTTTGATTTTGTAGATTCTGTTTATTGTTTTTGTGTTATTTTCTTCAGCTTATTATTGCATAATTTAACACAGGATTCCTTTGGTCTAGACCCTTGTCTGCAAGGTTTTCTATAACAACATTGCTCAGCACCAAAAGAAGTGCTAAATATAGCAAATCTATTCAAAAAGGGCTCCTACAAATCAATGCACATTGCAGTTACTGGCAAGCCCCATACAATAACATAGATAATAGCCCACAAAGAGTTCCTGCAAGGTCCATGCGGTGTGTTCTTTATGGGCCAAGTATTTTATGAAATAAACATTCAAAGAATCCTTTATATTAAAGCACTTTCAAATATCTAGCTCATTGGTGGACATGTAATATAATTAAAATATTTGTGAACAGTGTTTCCTCATTTCTTTTATATGGGACTCCACTGGTTAAATTCACAGCTGAACTTATTCATATTCTCATGAAGCTACACCCCAAATAATACACGACAGTGTGAGCTGCAGAAGCTAAAATTATATTCTGCCAATTTAGGATTGATGGGTATCTCACTGACCATTCGACTCTATCTGTTCATTCTAAAGCAGGACAAGAACATCAGAGATATAAACTTTTTTGAGCATGATTATCTAATAAAAGAACATAGAAATGGGGGTAAGTCATTTAACTCCTTGAGTTTGTTTTGAAATTCACTGAGTACATTGCAGAACTACATAATACTTCCTCTGACACTATGGTTATAAATCTATCAATCTCAGAGCTAAATGTAACAATTCAACTAGCATCAACTATCATTTATGAAAGAGAGCCCTAAAACACTACCATCTTAAAGAAGAAGTGTTTCCTAACATCACTCAGGAAGGCCTTAACTCTAATTTTCAACTATGGCCTATATTCCTAGGTTCCACACCAGTGGAAATAATTTATTTCTATCTACCCTAGCAGTTCCCCTTTATCTTTTGAAAACTTTGTCAATCCACTCTTTATTCTTCTGAATTCAGAGAACATTACTCCGGTTTGTGCAGTCTGTTAGAGTTTTACTTGTGAGTCCAGGGGCTGGATTTTCATCTCAGGTTTGAACGTAGAGCATAGAACAGTATAGCACAGTATGAGTCCTTTGGCCCACGATGTTTGCCTAGCATTTATCCTAATCTAAGATCAGCCTAACTTACACGCCCCTCAATTTACTGCTGTCCATGTGCTTGTCCAGCAGTTGCACAAACATCCCTAATGTCTCTGATTCTACTACCATCACTGGCAGTACATTCCAAGCGCCCGCCACTCTCTGCATAAAGAACATACCTCAGATATCTCTCCTATATCTTCCTCCAATCACCTTAAAATTATGACCCCTTGTGACAGCTATTTCTGCCCAGGGGAAAAATCTCTGGCTATCCACTCTATCTATGCCTCTCATTACCTTGTACACCTCTATCAAGTCACTTCTCTTCCTTCTTCTCTCCAGTGTGAAAAACCCTAGCTCACTCAACTTCTCTTCATAAGACAAGCCCTTCAATCCAGCAGCATTCTGGTAAATCTACTCTGCCCCTTCTCTAAAGCATCTACATTCTTCCTGTAATGAGGTGACTAGAACTGGACACAACATTCCAAATGTGGTCTAACCAGGGTGTTGTAGAGTTTCAACAAGACCTTGCAGCTCTTCAACTCAATCCCCCTGTTAATGAAAGCCAAGACATCATATGCCTTCTTAACAACCCTATCAACTTGGGTGACAACTTTGAGGGATCTACGTACGTGGATTCCAAGATCCCGATGTTCCTCCACACTGCCAAGAATCCTGTCTTTAACCCTGTATTCAGCATTCAAATTCGACCTTCCAAAATGAATCACTTTGCATCTATCCAGGTTGATTTCCATCTGCCACTTTTCAGCCCAGCTCTGCATCCTGTCAGTGTCTTGTTGTAGCCCGCAACAGCCCTCGACACTATCTACAACACCATTGACCTTTGTGTCATCGGCAAGCTTACTAACCCACCTTTCCACTTCTTCATCTAAGTCATTTATAAAAACTGCAAAGAGCAGAGGCCCCTGTGGGACAGCATTGGTCACCGACTTCCAAGCAGAATACTATCCATCCACTACCACTCGTTGTCTTCTTTCGGCCAGCCAATTCCATATCCAGACAGCCAGATTTGCCTGTATCCCATACCTCCTAACTTTCTCAATGAGCCTACTGTGGAGAATCTTATCAAATGCCTTACTGAAATTCATATACACCACATCCACTGCTCAACCTTCATCAACCTGTCTCGTCACATCCTCAAAGAATTCGATAAGGCTTGTAAGGTATTACCTGACCCTCAGAAAGCCATGCTGGCTATATTTAATCAAATTATGTTTTTCTAAATAGTCTGTAATTCCCAGGGAATTCCCTATTCCCTTCTTGAATCAAGGAACAACATTCACCTCCCTCCAATCATCCAGTACTGCTCTTGTGGAGAATGAGAAATGGGGATACAAAGATTGTTGCAATCTCATTCCTCACTTCCTGTAGTAACCTTGGATATATCTGGTCTGGCTCTGGGTACTTATCTATCTTGATGCCTCCCAGAATTTCTAGCACATCCATTTTCTTAATATCAATCTATTCAAGCCTATTAACCTGGTCTGCGGTGTTCTCAATATCAACAAGGTTCCTCTCTCTAGCAAATACTGAAGCCTCCCCTACCTCTCTTAGGGCGTTCCCGACCTCTTCAGACTAGGCACAAGTTCCCTCCATTATTCCTGATCATTCTCTTCATCCTCACGGAAGTATAGAACACCTTTGGATTTTCCCTAATCCTTCCTACCAAGGCTTTTTCGTTCCCCCTCCTGGCTCTCCTCAATCCATTTTTGAGTATTTCCTAGATACCCTGTAATCTTCTAAAGCCAGATCCTTGCTTCCTCAATCTTAAGTAAGTTTCCTTCTTCCTCTTGAATAGAAGCTCCTTCTTGGCGAGAAGCCCCTCTTCTCTTGTCATCCAAGGCTCCTTCACCATACCATTCCTTGCCTGTCTGAGTGGGACAAAGTAATCCAACACTCACAACAAGTTCTTCTTAAACAGTCTCCACATTTTTGTTGTGCATTTCCTGTGGAACAATTGTTTCCAATTTATACTCCACAGTTCCTGTCTAATAGCATTATAATTTCCCCTCCCTCAATTAAATACCTTCCCATATTGTCTGTTCCTATCCCTCTCCATGACTCTGCTAGAGGTAAGGCAACTGTGGTAACTGTCACCGAAATGTTCTCCCACCGAGAGATTTGACACCTGGCCTGGCTCCTTGCCTTGCACCAAATCCAATATAGCCTCTCCACTAGTCAGCCTATCTACATATTGAGGAGAAAGTGAGGACTGCAGATGATGGCGATCAGAGCTGAAAATGTGTTACTGGAAACAGGTCAGGCAGCATCCAAAGAGCAGGAGAATCGACGTTTCGGGCATGAGCCCTTCTTCAGGCTGGATCTGAATATTTTCATTCAATATTCATGCATATTCCACCCTATCCAGATCCTCATTTAGGTCTTCTGCTGTAGTATATTGCAGCCCACTGCAAATACATGGGAGCACCCCACCTTCAGATCCTCTCCACACCAATCACCATTCTGATACAGAAATATATCGCTGTTCCTTCACAATAGCTGGGTCAAAATCCTAGAAGACCCGCTCTAATGGCATTGTGGGTCAATGCTCGTGGACTCCAGCAGTTTAAGAAGGCAGGTCATCACCACCACCTTCGTGAAGGCAACCAGGGACTGGTATTAAGTGCTAGCCAGCCAGCAACATATTGAGTCAGGAATCATTCCTGGACACACCTGACAAAATTGGCTCCATCCAGAATATCTGCACTAAGGACGATCCAAACAATATTGGTGAAGTTTGAATCACCCATAAGAATTCAGTTACATTTGAACCTTTCCAAGATCTGTCCAATCTGTTCTTCCATCTCTCTGCTGCTATTGGTGCAGAAGATTAAACCATCCCTGGATATATTCTAAACTGAAAGGCAACAAGATTCTGAAAAATCAGATTATGCCTCAACTAGTGAGGAAAAACATTTTGCACCGCTCTACCTGCCTGTCTTGTATCGTCAGCCACCTCCTGTGACCTTTCTTATATGCACTAACTGACCTTTGATTAACTTAATCCTAACATCAAAATAACCCAATCAGCTAATGTGATTCCAGGATTCCACATTTGTCAATATGTGTGCAAGCAGTCTCCCTGTCTTAATCTCTATAAACAAGCACGGAGTTGGTTGAAAGTATCAAGACAAGGATTATTTCGAACAAGACATACAATTCGCAGGTTGGATAATTGTTGGAACACTTTCAAATGCAGTATTTACAGTAAAATGTTAGTTGAAAAGTTTTGGGTGTTCCTGAAAGTGATGCTGCATTCCTCCTGAGGGGAGAGTCGCCAGGGACAGATTGGAGGGGGGTGGGGGCAATATGAAGAAAAGGCAAGTACCCACAGAAAGACTGAAACTGGTATGGGGCAGTTGGAGCAGTGCTTCTTAGTTTGTAAAATGACAAGGAGATGGAACCCAGGGTGCTGAGATGACCTCTGGCCATTACTGCATTACAATGATTCCATGCAAAATTGACATCAGTGCTTGCCAAATCTGTGAAGACCTACACACTCAATTACATGAATACACAATCAAAGATGAACAACTTCATGGTCCACATTAGGTTCTCTCATCATCTCATCATCTCACCTTTCCTTGGGATCTTACAATCATTGACTGCATTCCAACACTGATTGTTATGTTCCTTCCTAGACATTTTCCAGCCATTTGCTTATTACTAATGACTTGTCAAAATTGGTCACAGCCTTTGCTGATCTTAGTATAGAAGATTAAAATGATGATAATTTCTACCAACTGTTATAATACTCCTAATATCAGCTCTAATACAAAATTACTCATTAAGTTTTACATAGTTAAACATAATACTATGATTCTGTGACAAAGCTAACAATTTTGGGAACAGCTTCCCTTTTATCCAAGGAAAGCAGCAGTTGTTTGTTCTCTTGAGGTTACAGTGACCCTATTTCAAAATTGTTTCTGCCCCCCTTTCTACCTTATTTGGCTCTTGGTACTCTTACAAGGTTATCTTGTTTACACCGTTTCTTGTTCTAATCTACTTGCTGACAGAAAAAATAGTTTCTTCAAGGGTGTTTATTGTAACTAGTCTCTGCATCAAAGGCTAACTGCCTTCAGAAATTTTAATTCCCCAACTTCCAATAAGTTTAAACTTCTATTCTTATACGAATATGTGCCTACTCCTATATGTAATTATAATTATTTTAAAAGTCTCATCTTTAGAGCGGCACGGTGGCACAGTGGTTAGCACTGCTGCCTCACAGCGCCAGAAACCTGGGTTCAATTCCCGACTCAGGCGACTGACTGTGTGGAGTTTGCACGTTCTCCCCGTGTCTGCATGGGTTTCCTCTGGGTGCTCCGGTTTCCTCCCACAGTCCAAAGATGTGCGGGTCAGGTGAATTGGCCACGTAAATTGCCCGTAGTGTTAGGTAAGGGGTGGGTTTCGCTTCGGCGGGTCGGTGTGGACTTGTTGGGCCGAAGGGCCTGTTTCCACACTGTAAGTAATCTAATTATTTTACCGCCTCACAGCGCCTGTAGACCCGGGTTCAATTCCCGACTCAGGCGACTGACTGTGTGGAGTTTGCACGTTCTCCCCGTGTCTGCGTGGGTTTCCTCCTGGTGCTCCGGTTTCCTCCCACCGTCACAAAGATGTGCGTGTCAGGTGAATTGGCCAAGCTAAATTGCCCGTAGTGTTAGGTAAGGGGTAAATGTAGGGGTATGGGTGGGTTGCGCTTCGGCAGGTCGGTGTGGACTTGTTGGGCCGAAGGGCCTGTTTCCACACTGTAAGTCTAATCAACTTGGACAAGCTCGTCACATAAAAATCAGAAATCACATATCAGATGGTTTTCATCAGAGCTGCCTTAGCACAGTCTTACTGCATTGTAGTCACTCCTCATCAAGTCTCGGAGGCATCTTGTCATCTGACTGTAAAGGCCATGATTTGATCTTATATGAAATTCTATATCAGCTAACTTTCCTTCACTTGTCTATGTCAGTGAAAAAGAAAACCCTTAATCGCCATTTTGTCGTATTTAACTATGGCAACAAATTAAGATCATACACAAATCAACCATGACCTTATTGCATGGGAGAGCAGGTGAGATGGGATGGATACATCAAATTTCCATTATGTCTATCCTGATAGGCATGAGTGTAGAGAGTTCATGATTTGTGATTGCCACACTCAACTGGGCTACTTAATTTCTAGTTCTTGGCATTCTTGGTCTGATTTGCAGATTCCTAAACTATCCAAATTCCAAGAATTTACTGAATCCTGCCAGGTGAGAAACATATCCAGAAAACTACAAATGTTTATTTGAATACTTCTTAGCCTCACAATTCACAATATTAGGTATACACAGCATCGGTGAAGACAACAAACCAGAACAATATGGGCAATGTGAATTCAATTCTGTCTGAGATTACAAATATGTTAATTGAATTCTAATACAGTAACTCTTTATTCCTGAGAATGTACAATGTTGCTGATATTTTCCTCACTTCATGGCATAATGTACAGATGAAACGAGGAATCACAGAGTTCAATTTATAACATTGCATGCTGATAGGCAGCATGTGCAAGCAACACAATGCGGCATGAAAAGACCTGAGTAATGATAAAGTGTGGACCTCATTTCACTGGATCAAACAAACTGTCTATCCCATGTGTGACCAAGGTAACTCACTGGATCTAGGATAGTACTATGCCCTGTGGGCCAACAGCTGCCCAACAAGTAGCTTAGGGTGCAGGGAAGGTATGCCAATCATAGATCATGGTTCTCCTGAATATGGAGATGTAATCTAAAATTTACTTCACTGAGGCTTCTTGGTTTATATAGACAGTAAAAATAGGCAGAGATTTCGTGGCATACTGAGTTTTCACTAAACTATCAATCAGTGTCAATGATAGGACTCTGCAGAAATAGTAATGGTCAGAGGTTTGGCATTAACTGGGCTGTCAATTTTGAAGCCATTACTACATAATTGTTGCCAATTTTGTCAAATTAAAATCAGCCTTTGAAATTTGTATTTCATCTTCTTAAAATAAATTCTTTCATTTCTTGATGAATGAATTATTGATTTATACACCCAGTGAACTCACAATGCCATTTGATATCAGATTTTAGATTTTATTTAAAATTAATTAATTTTCTGTTATAATCTCAAATGCTGAGAAACATCCTGATTTTCAGTGAGGTCGCATGACTTAAGTCATATACTGTAACTGATGAGAAAAATGAAAAGAATTTGGTTTTGTCTATTTACCAGTTTTGGACCGAGGACACTGCAGTCTTGTCACTGTTGATTTTAGCGTATTAGTTAGAGATGATACTCTAACCACTTTTGAGGTTGCCAAGCAAAGAGACAAAGTTGCATTAAGGAAGTCAGCACAAATCTGCAAAGAATGCAAAAGAGGGCAATGGTATTCGGAGAAAGCCTTATAGCATATGAGTATTCAGAAACCAACTGAGGTGCTATGTGTCAGGAAGCTCAAAACAGATAATACTTTTAGATGAATGTGAGATTTCACGTTTTATGCTCATCACAACATCTAGAGGTGCAATACCTTTGTATTTTAGTTATATACTAAATTACAGTACACAAGCTGAGTCCTGCAAAACAATTGTAATCAAATTTGTGTTTTTATTGCAACAATCCTTTAAAAAGTAGAAATCTAGTTACTCTTTCAACAAATGTTTTAACAAAATCAAAATTCTTACACTGGAAAAAGCAACATAAAGTTATCCATCTGCAAAACCAGGCCAAGGAACATAAATACAAATTTTGTGACCTGTAGTCAAAGAATGTAATATTTTTTTAATCGGCCTGTTCAGAGCCATCAGTGCACACCTCAGGAACAAGTTGGACTTGAACCTGCAGCTCCTGGCTCACAGGTGGAGACACTATGACTGACCGCCACAAGACTCCTTTCAAATGTGATCATTTGCCATGGAATAATTTTGAACTCAATTCCCGAAAACATTACCTGGGCCTCTGCATTAGTCGTTTTATCAAACTGTTCACAAATGTTATTATACACTGCAGGACAAGGGTGGCATGGTGGCTCAGTGGTAACACTGCTGCCTCACAACACCAGGGTCCCATGTTTGATTCCAGCCTCAGGTGACTGTCTGTGCGGAGTTTGCACATTCTCTGTGTGGGTTTGCCTCTGGGTGCTTCCATAGTCCAATGATGTGCAGGTCAGGTAAATTGGCCATGCTAAATTGCCCATAGTATTAGGTCCATTAGTCAGAGGGGGGTGGGTTACTCTTCAGAGGATTGGTGTGGACTGGTTGGGCCGAAAGACCTGTTTCCACACTGTAAGAAATCTAACACCACAAGACACATTTTCTGCCACCTACAGTCAGGCCCCATCACCAAAGACATACTTCCCTCCCCACGCCTATCTATGTTATGCAGAGACCATTCCTTCTGTGACTCCCTCATTAGGTCCATTTCCCCTACCAACCCACCCTCCACACTGGACATCTTCCCTTCCTGCCGCATGAGGTGTAAAACCTTTGCTTCACCTCTGTCCAAGGCCCCAAAGGATCTTTTCACATCCGGCAGAGATTTTCCTGCACATCCACTCACCTCATTTACTGTGTCCATTGCTCTTGATGTGAACTCCTCTAATAGGTGAGACAGGATGCCAACTCGTGGGGCATTTCAGGTAACATCTCTGGGACACATGCACCCAATAATACCAACACCCCGTGGCTGATCAATTCAACTCCCTCCCCCAAGTCCACCATGGCATGCAAGTCCTGGGCCTCCTCCACTGCCAATTCCAAGTACTCAATGATTGAAAGAAGAACCCCTCATCTTCCACCTTGGGACCTTTCAACTACACAGCATCAACATCAAGTTCATTAGTTTCCAAATGTCCTCTTCCCCAACCTCATCCCAGACCCAAACCTCTAACTCGGCACCACCCTCTTGACCTATCCCATCTCTCCATCTTTCTTCTCACCTATAAGTTCCACCCTCCCCCCCCCGACCTATTACAATCACCCCCCCACTAGCATCCACCTACCACCTTCCCAATTACCTCCCCCCAGCCCCATCCCCATCCAAATATTTATATGTCAGCCCCCTTGCCCCCCATATTTCTGATGAAGGGCTTATGCTCGAAACATCAACTTCCTGCTCCTTGGATGCTGCCTGATCTGCTGTGTTCTTCCAGTGCTACATTGTTTGAATTTGTAGGGTATAGACTTATCACCTTCATTGTCAATTGAATCAAGATTGATGTACTCTTTGCAATTTACTGACAGCTTTTCTGATGCATTTTACTCAAACCCAATGAACCTTCACTTTTTATACACAGAATACCTTCCAAATAATAGATCATGGTAAAAATTTGTCCTGTTATTTTGCTGCATTTGACCAACTCCATCAATTCATCCATCCATCTCCAATGTCACCCATCCCATGTCATCCCCAACTTCCCATATATTCCCCATATTGTGTCATCCCCATCTGATTCTTTCCATCCATCAAATACGACACCCCATCATGCTTTTTATCCTCAATATTCTCTTCAATCCCATCCATCCCTCATGAAAACAATCTTTTTAACTAGGATAACTTAATAACTTCCATCCATCAGTACGACACCCCATCATGCTTTTTATCCTCAATATTCTCTTCAATCCCATCCATCCGTCATGAAAACAATCTTTTTAACTAGGGTAACTTAGTAACTTTGTTTTTGGGATTGATTTACCTCCTGCACTTTTACTTTCCCACCAACCAAACCTCTGCCCAATGACCACACCACCCAACAATTGACAGCCATGTGCACTTGAGTCCTCCACATGGCACACCTGTGTTGGCTTATGCCAGGCACCACCCACCAAACAAGGCCATCAACAAATGTGCTCCTTAACCTGCCTGATAAAAATAGTCCAGATATTAAATATTGTCAATATTATTATAGATGATGGAATACAAAACAATGACCACATATTTGCAAACACAATACCACCATCTATACAGGATATGGGGAAATGAAAGGGGGATAGGAAGAATTGACAAAGGAGAAAAGAGAGAAGAAAGGGGACGAATGAGGAAAGATAGCAGAGTATGGAAAAGAAGAGAGTAAAACAAAGAAAGTAGAGAAAAGAGAACACAACAAGGAGGTACACCCCAAATCCTGAGAGAAATATCTCTAATGAAGCCTCTGCAAAATCCTGAAAATCCAATGATAGTACAGGGTACTTCAACATCAGTGTCCTTTTTTAAGTCAACATTCTCAGCACAAAGAAACTGGTCATGATCAATCAACCATGTTAGGAGGTTAAATTGCCCATATGCCTGACACAAGCTCTCTTAATCTGAGCAAGCTGTCACCCGGAAAGCAGAGAAATTTCTTCAAGGACATCCTCACAGTTTCCATGAAAGTCAAACTTCCCCACAAACTCACAGAATTCTCTTGCTAAAAATCACACAAACTACAGAAGAAGCATCCATGAATATGTTAACCATCTTGCACATATCCAGTAAACCCAGGTAGAGATAAGATCAAAGAGCAAACAGCAAACAAAGGAATATGCAAAAACCCAAACACCCTAATCATACGCTGTTACAATAACTGCCGGTCCAACAATGGACTGTTTAGACACCTCAGGACACACAACTCTAGAATGGAAGGAAGTCATCCTCAGTCACAAGGGACATCCAAGGGAGGAGAGAAGAAGAAAGGAAGTGAAAAAAAGAGGATAGTGGTAAAAATGGAAGAAAGATAGCAGGTGGTATATTACAGAAAGAGACACAGTAGGAATGAAAAAGCAGATAGAAATTGAGATCAAAAGTGCAGAGGAGATAAAATAATGAAGGAGAAAAATAAACAGAAAGATAAGGAAGAGAGAGGGGAGAACATGAGAGACAGATTAAAAAAAGACAAAAAGCAGAGATGTAAAGAAAAAAGGGATGAAAAGAGAGGAAGCAAAGTGAGGCAAGAAAGGAAGAAATGGGAATTGTGAATAAAGGTAGAAAGGAAAAGGTCAGAAAGGGGAGAAATGAAATAAAGGGGAAGGTCTGCAGATAGAAAAAGTTAGAAAGTAAGAGCAAAATGTAGACAGATAAGGAAAGATGGGAAGAATAAGTAAGGTGGGGAGAAAAAAACAATTACTTAGATAGGGTGTTGGGGGAAATAGGTGAAGAGAGAAGAAGGATGACTAAGAGAATGAGGAGGAGAGAGAGGGGAAATTGTAGCAGGAGCTGGGACTTTTGGGGAGAAGAACAGAAGGAGAGAAGATAAAATGAAGGAGAGATTGGGAGAAAATAGAAAAGTTAAACAATTGCCAGCAAAAGGCTGTTATTATAAAATTATTAGAACTAAGGGTTGACAAGTCATCAGAACCTGATAGACTCTATAAGTGTTTTATAAGCAGTGTCTGTTGAGATTGTAAATGCTTTTGCTGTAATTTTCCAAGATTCTCTTGATTCTGGAAGGTCAAATATAGCTCCTTTATTCAACAGGGAAGAGACGCAGAAATCAGGTAACAATTGACCAGTTCGCCTTATACTTGTCATAGGTAAAGTTTCAGAATTTATAAATAAGGAAGTTATAGCAAAGTAATTAAAAGTATCACAATGCAATCAGGTAGAATCAACATGGTTTTGTGAAGGGAAGTCGTGTTTGATTAACTTTATTAAAGTCTTTCAGGAAATTACAAATACCATGGTCAAACAGGAAATGGTTGATATGGGGACAAATTTATCCTCCGTGAGGTGACAGTGTCATTGGTGAGCAGAAAAACTTAATTGGGTGAGAAACCAAAAATCTAATTTGAGAGAAACTCTCAAAATTAGGTTTATCCTTCTTAGATGATGAGATAACGTTCTCACCATCAGGTGGCAATTTGCATTTCATTATTTACACAACTTGCCTATTAACATCCCCTTCCTAACTATCTTCTCCACAATTCAAAAACTCAATGCCTCCAAAACTGGCCAAAAGAACTAGTCTGGTGCCTGCTGAGTTGAATCTTTTGAATTAAGTCCTGGTGAATTCACAACTGTGTCAACCACCTTCTATTCATGATACAACTTCAGTCATGATTAACAGTCTCACTGAGCCCTCTATCCATGAAAAGAGCAACAGAAATGCATCAGTTTAAGAACATCAGGCTGTTTGCTATCTGGCAGGCTCAGATTGCATTTGTTGGTTTTCAGATCTATTTGCAGGCAGGAAAACCAGTGCCTATTGGCTGAGAATCAATATCTATGGGCAGGAGCAGCCAGTATCTTGTAGCTTAGAGCTAGTCCTTCAGCACAGAGGGACAGGGAGGCAGCTTGTAACTGTAGGAAACTCAGGTGTATCAGTCAGGCAATAGGTCTTATAAAAATATAGGAAACCATACTCTTGTTGTCTAGTTATTAGGCCAACGTCAGTCCTTGTAGATAAATAAAAGCAGTCTGTGCTTGGCTGGTTGTCAGTTAGGGGAACTATAATAAAATCAGTCCTAAGGATGGGTCACAGTCACTTGGGATTGTCTTGCCAAGTCAATACAGGATATGGACCATGGTCCATCAGGAAGGGTAGATTGCACATGATCTGGGGTCTTTTGAGGGGTCGCTCCATCATCACGTCTGTGAACATGCCCTAATAGATTAGATTAGATTACTTACAGTGTGGAAACAGGCCCTTCGGCCCAACAAGTCCACACCAACCCGCCGAAGCGCAACCCACCCATACCCCTACATTTACCCCTTACCTAACACTACGGGCAATTTAGCATGGCCAATTCACCTGACCCGCACATCTTTGGACTGTGGGAGGAAACCGGAGCACCCGGAGGAAACCCACGCAGACACGGGGAGAACGTGCAAACTCCACGTGAATTGAAGTCGGGAATTGAACCCGGGTCTCAGGCACTGTGAGACAGCAGTGCTAACCACTGTGCCACCGTGCCGCCCATAATCTCAGGATTGACATCAATATATTGAGTTTCATTGTGATAAGGAGCAAATGGACAGAGTAGTTTGGGACCTGGTAGTAAAGTAAAGGGTCTGCATGGTCTCAAAGAGGGAGGGTCCAGATAATTCATGGTGATTCTGACCTCAGCATGGGGAGGTTGCAGAAGGAGCAAGGCCACAGGATTCTTGGAAGCCATTGACTTTAGGAATAAAGCAACATTATATTACATGTAACAACAACATTAATTGTTATGTAAATGGCCTCAAACAAAATGGAGAGATGGTGAACGTCATAGAAGGTACAGAAATCACAACATAATAGATGACATGAAGAATTGGGGAAGCAATAATTCAAGGGTCACAATTAGAACTTGCAAATCACTCATTCAAATGCGAAATCAGAACCTCACTGCATTAATCTGAATAACATCAGCACAATAATGTCTTAACCCAGAAAACACCTTGACCAAAGTGGACAAAACTGCATTTTCAAAGTGGCAAAGTGTAACAGTACAGACTCAATTGGCGGGAAGATCTCTTCTGTATTGAATGATTCTATGATTCTATGAGTACTGAAATGTCAGCCTGACTAAAGGCCAATGCAGCTATTAAGATTCTAATGAAAAAACAATGTCATTCTTCTGCTTCAGTTCACAGCTTATTTGGATGTCAACATTCTTCATATTCCAATTCAAATGGTCACTCATGAACCACTTATAGTAAGTGGTTCATGAGTGACCATTGTGTCCAATGATTACTACCTTATGATCTCTGAGCTCAACAATACCCAATGTAAATTATTTTTAATTTACCTGCTCAGACATGTCTTGACACACCTCTGAAGCAGATGGGACCTGAACTTAGACATTTTGGTCTAGAGATAGAACAATACCACTGCATAACGAGAGCTGTAATACTCAATTTACGATACAGTTGCATCACATTCTCACCTTCTCAATTGGTCAGGTCACACATTACTAAGGATAGCAAGTCTACATGTTACAACTTCTATTTTCTGATGCAGAATAGTAAACTTGCAAGGATAAGACTACTGAGATGTAATAGGAGGGTGGTGGTGTTTTGTGGTATAGTTTCCTGGCAAGTAAATTGTGCTAAAGGCAAATGGACAGTTTTTTGGGCACTAAGTACTTTATCAACACAACACTAGTTTTTTGTACAGTTTCAATACTACCAACTATGAGGGCATAACCTTCAGCTTCATTTCAAAAGATTTCAGGAACATAATGGAGAAAAGGTCTGTCCTCTTCCAATTGACTGGACAGGAAGACCAGTCCATTAGAACTATGCAGCCCAGCAGTGTTTGCAGCATATGTCAGTGCTGAGGCCACAATAAAAATTGTGCTGCAAAAAAAAATGATTTCCTGAGCTTCACAAGAGTTAGTGATATAACGTCTGCTACTTCGCACTCACCAGTACATCATTCATTCTAACTGTGTCACTGTACATACAACCCACTCAGGGTGGTGGACTGCAAGCTTCAGCATTACATGTTTCATGTGGACTTATGCCCACCTCATCCTCTCAATCTACTAACCTTGTCTGCTTTTCATACTTACTCACTGGGAATGCCTTACACCTCACATGGTTATGTATGATCCTGTACTCGCTCTCATCACACTAAAGCTTTCTCTTCATCTGAACGCAGGAAAGATTGTTCCACAACGGGACCAAATGGCCAAGACCAGTGGGTTAAGTTGGGGAGGATCATCATGCTCCTTACCCTATTTGAGTAATGAATCATAGAACTGGCAAGAGAAGACGAGTACTGCTCATGTGGTGAAATAGAGAGAACAATGGGGAACCCAATAAGCAACCTCATGCTCTTTCTGTCTTGGATGAGCACTTTGCTTTGCACCTTCACAGAATAATTATCTCTTTTCTTATGCAGGCACTAACTGAACAGAGGAAACCTCAGTGAGGAGGAGGTCACGGCTTGAACCCTATTTCACCAACACTGACTTTTTGGAGGACGAGTGTAAAGCTCAGAGTATGCACTGGCACAGCTCTGCCCACCACAAACACTTGGCACATTGTGGTGACAACATCACTGAAAAACATGCCAGGCAGCTGGAGGAGAAGGAAACACCCCACTCTGACACTCAGTCAAGTGCTGGAGATCAGTGTCATACAGCATTTGTGTCTCCTTGCAATAAGTGATATAGTCAATCTGCAATGGCAGGCATGGGAACATCAAGCAGATCTGTCAGGGGTCGTCAGTAATCTGGAATGAAAGTTGGAAAAATCCTTGCATGGTCTCACTAATGGGGTGGCTTGGATATGCATATTTCCAAGGAGGTGGCCAGCAGAATGCTGGACAGCTGTCCAATATGTGCTGATACTGTATTTCTGTATCCAGGATAGCACAGCAACAATGGCAAGATGAGAGGTCAATGCACCTGTAACTTCATTGCATTCAACAGCTCCAGTCAGGGAGAATGAGCCTTCATCTAAATCAGAAGTTCTCCACTATATACAAGTATTATCAATGAGTACCAGCTTAGCAATAATTTGCTCGGTGATGCTTGGTTTGGGTTCTGACAGGGCCTCTCAGCTACTGACCTCATCACAGCCTTGTTTCAGACATGGACAAAACACTGAATTGCAAAGGATATGTGAGAGAGAATAGCCCTTGACATCAAGGCTGTATCAAGGCCATGTGTGGCATCAAGGAGCCCTAGCAAAACTGAAATCAATGGAAATCGGGGGAAAACTTTCTGCTGATTGAAGTCAGACCTGACACATTGGAAGGTGGTTGTGATTGTTGAATGTCAGTCATCCCAGCTTCAGAACATTTCTACAGGAGTTCTTCAAAGTAGTGTCCTTGGCCTAATTATCTTCAGCTGCTTTAACAATGATCTTCTTCCATCATAAGGATGGAAATGTGAATGTTTACCAATAATTGCACAATGTTCAGCACCATTTGTGATTCCTCAGATACTGAAGCTGTCTATGTCCCAAATGCAACAAATTAAGAACAATATCCAGGTTTAGGCTGACAAGTGGTAGGTAACATTTGCACAACACAATGACCATCCCTAACAAGAGAGAATCTAACCATTATATTAAATTGTATTACAATCACGAAATTCCCGGCATTCAACATTGTGGGGTTATTATTGACCAGAAGCTGAACTGGATTGGGCATATAAATATTATCATTGCAAGAGCAGTCAGAGGCCTGGAATTCTGCAGCAAGTAGTTCATCTCTTCACTCCCCAAAGACTTTTCACCATTTTCAATGTATAAGTTAGAAGTGTAATAGTTAGAAGTGTCCCCACATGCCTGGATGAGGGTAACTACAACAACACATAAGAAGTTTGAAATCATGCAAGTCAAAATCACTGGCTTGATTTGCACAACATCCACAAATGTTCAGTCTCACCAATGCTAATGCACAATAGTAACATTGTATACCATTTATGAGGTGCATTGCAACATGTTACCAAAGCTCTATGAACATCACCTTCCAAACTCATGACCACAACCTTGAAGGACAAGGGCAGCAGACACATGGGAACACCAAAACATGCAAGTTCAACTCCAAGCTACTCAGCGTCCTGATTTGGAAATATATTTCTGTTCCTTCAGTATCACTGGATCAAAATTCTAAGACACCCTTCCTAATGGCATTCTGGGTTCACAAATGCCAAATGAATTGCAGCTGTTCAAGAAGACAGCCCACCACCATCTTCTCAAGGGCAAGTAAAGATGGGAAATAAATGCTGACCAACCAGTGATGCTCACACTCCATGAATTTTTTTTAATATATAAAGGAGCAGAGAAACTTGGGTGCATTTGTTCATAAATCATTGAAGATAGCAGTGTAGATTGACAAAGTGGCAAAAATTAAATAATAATTTTAAAAATGGGTTAATAAACATACAGGAGTCTGTGGCAACCAGTGAGGAAATTATGATGAACTCACTTTAAATACTAGGTTGGCTTTAACAGAATTCTGGACACCGTATCTTAGAAAGTGTTTTGAAATCATTAAAATTACCAGCATTTTCTCTTTTGGTTTTGAAATCATTAGATTAAGTACAGAAAGAATTCATAAGAATGGTTCTAGGGATGAGAAACTTCAATTGTACAGATAGATTAAAGGGGGTGGGGCTGACTTCTTTGAAGAAGAGAAGATCCAGAGAGAGAGATGAGCATTGAGAAAGAGAAACTTTTCAATTCATGGATAGCCTGAGAACTGGAGGACATCATATGCAGGTCATTGCTAGCAGTGACACTGGGACTTGGTGCTATAATCCAATAGTGCTTTTGTAGCTTGAGACCAACTGGAACTGGGGATATAGTGCTGGTCTATTAAAGCAAAATACTGCAGATGCTGAAGATACAACGTACTGAAAGTAGAGTGGTGCCTGGTGAATTCAGCTGGCTGCTTCCTGTGAATGCCCTCTATTTTCTCCAAGACTAAAGTGTAACCCTGGGCATGATCCATAGTCACCAGCCACATTCATCCTTCTTCCATGGATATTGGCATCAACATTCAGTGAACCCTAGATTTTGGTGCATATCCAGTACACTGGCAGTGAGCCCTAGAAGCACACGTAGGCATTGCCAGGCAAATCAGTACGAGAAATGCCCAGATGCATCAAGTACAATTACTACATAGGGACAGGCACAAAGCCCAAAGTTTGGACCATGTTGCCTACCCAGGCTCCTCACTTGCTCTCTGTGTGCACCATCACCTGGTGTCAAATGGTGTACCTACAACCATGCTTACCTTGCCTTGTTGTGTCTTGACGTGATAATTAGCACAGTCTCACAACCAGGCACTGGCCATGATGCTCAGCAATCCTCAGACAAAAGTATGTACATGTTATTGTCTGGTGATGTGCCACGTTAGTGTCACACCTGTTCCATGTGGCAGCAATTGTTCGTGCCAAGCACATCGCATCTGCTGCAAGCAGTCAGCCACGTCCAAAAGCCTGCGTGTTTCAGGGAGCAGTTCACAATCAATTCTTTGTCTCCATAGAGGCCTAGGAAAGGTAGACAGGAGTAAAGGTATGTAAACAGGTTGTTTAGGGTGCTGGGGATATGTGAAGCCTGTGGGATGAGCATTGAGAGAGTGGATGGTGACGCCTTCTTTCATTCCATTATTTCTAACGGAAATATGCAATTGGAAAGAAAACGGTTGGAACCACACTCAAAATGGACAAGGTTTAGTGAGCTGACGTGTAAGGGAAAGGACTGCTGCTTATAAGTTTTAACGGGGAAGAACACAGATCATGCATTGGCCATAACACAGTTTTGTAGGCTGCAGAGGTGACCCTCTCTGTGTGTTGCTGCCCCCTGTCACTGCTGGGGAATTCTCTAAGAGCTATATTCCTGTGCACACAGCCAGTTAAACAGTTGGGAGTGTCAAATTGTTGTGGAGTGGGAGGGAGTGGTGCGCCTAAGTTATTAAAATGAACCAATGACATGGATGCACACTGCTCCCCTGTTCCAACATGAAGAATTAGACAATCAGCACATTCCCTATTTGTTGCACCTCATAAGTGCCCTATGATGTTACCACAGAGATGTGAGCAACCACATAAATGGGAAATAGAAACAATTATAATTCATTTATCAACTATTTACAGAGCAGTTTGACCTTCACCATCATCACTTCTTTCTCTCCCTTTTGCTGTGTCATAGGGAGCTCCCCTGATCTGCAACTGGGACAAAGGCTGCTTGCTTGACAGTAGAGGCTTTTGGCCTGGAGGTTGTGGCGATGAGCCTAGAATGTTTGTATCTGGACTGTGCAGACAAGCTGAGGGTCTACACATTGATTCTCTTTTTCCTGAACTTCTAAAGGTGAAAAGGCTGGAGGTAGATGGCACGGCCATCTCTGCTGTATCCTAAGTGGAACTGATGAGCTCTTTCACTAACTGGATATCTCCTGACACTGCCTTGTGAGAATGGGGCACCTGGACTGAGGTTAAATGCTCCCTCCCCGCCCCATATTTAGATTAGATTAGATTACTTACAGTGTAGAAACAGGCCCTTCGGTCCAACAAGTCCACACCGACCCGCCGAAGTGCAACCCACCCATACCCCTACATTTACCCCTTACCTAACACTACGGGCAATTTAGCATGGCCAATTCACCTGACCCGCACACCTTTGGACTGTGGGAGGAAACCGGAGCACCCGGAGGAAACCCACACAGACACGGGGAGAACGTGCAAACTCCACACAGTCAGTCACCTGAGGGGGGAAATTGAACCCGGGTCTCTGGCGCTGTGAGGCAGCAATGCTAACCACTGTGCCACCGTGCCGCCCCCAGTCCTCACGAGCAAAGGCTGGCGTGCATGTGGGAACATGTTGAGGAAAAGTGTTGAGGTGTTCCATGGGAGTGAGGAGGCAGCATGGAGGGGTACTAATAGTGTGGGAAGAAGAGGTAACAAGAGTGAGAGAGGGAAGGTTACGTACAAAAGAGCAGGTACTAGAGCATGAACATAGATGTAAGGTGGGTGAAGTGGCATAGGTGGAATGTGTGTGAGGTAGCAGAGACTAGAGTATGGCACTTGCCCTTGGAAAGCAAAGCAAAGAAGTCATTGACTTTCTTTAAGCACTGCAGCCTGGGCCACTTCATCCTTGAGATGGTAATGGTAACCTCCAACCCGGCTTCCATCACCTGGTGGTGTAGCATCCCCTGAAAATTCCAGTTGACGTCAACTTCCCCTTCTCAGCCATCTTTCCTCACTGTCTCCAAAACCAAACAGGGCAGGTCCCAGATGTCAGTTCTTCTGTAAATGGCAAATGCTAAGACAGGTAGAAAATCAGATGTGCGGATTGACATAGGGCCAAGGCCAGCAATTATTACAGTGCAATTAGTAATTTGATCTTGCAGTAAGATTCTCCAAAAATCTCAACATAACTTGGACATGGCCAAAAACAGTAAAATTCAGCCATAGGAAAGATATTTTCTTATCTTCAGGTTAAGTTGTGGAAAAGTTGATAGGAATGGGACTTGGACCACTCACAAGATTTCTCACTCTTTTTTGGGAAGGCATGTTTGAAAGAAGAATTTACAGACTGTTCTTTCAACAGGTGAGTGCAAATATGGAAATAATGGTTATTAATATGGCAAAACGGACACTTACCATCAACAAGTTGTGTAAAAGGAACTAGATAATAGTAGAGTAAATGGTTCATTACATTTTGGCAAATTAGTTAAATTATCCTCTGCACTAACTGTCCATGCTAGGAATTCATGCAGTTAGTCAAGGGTGTAGTCCATATCAGCAAGGTTTTTTTTCAGAAATCCTCATGTTCTGTCAGTAATAAGTGATCAGTTCCCAGCTTAGGAAGGGACTATAATTAGGTCAACCTTTTTTGAATATTTGAATACACTACATACAGCCAGAAATGCCTTCGTTAAATCTCAGAAATATTTCACTGGGTCTTAATTCCAAACAAAAGGCAGGGTTTATTTGAAAAGGGAAGTGTTTTAAAATAATAACTGTACAGCTTGGGAACCAGTTACACTGTTCAAGATTGGATCAAATTGATTGTAAATGTTTACATTCTAAAGCATTTTTACAAGGTAATGAGGAACCAGGTACTTCTGAAAACCATATTTTATGAGGATTGGATTGTCTGATGAAGGACAGATCAGTTCTGATGATCAAAATGAGGCCATCAGTCCCAGAAGACAGCTGCAAAAGTATATAATGAAGTCTAACATGAACCAGAAGAAATCAAGCTATTATAAGTGGAGCGGGGTAGGCCAATAGAATATATAACAACTCGCTGAATGGACAGGCTGAGGGGCAAGAGGTTAGGCATATGGATTGGGAACGTGAAATACTAAAATGGAAGGCAAGAAAATGTGATCTAAGCTCAGACAGCACTTCGGGGAGCGAACATATTTCTGGAAAGACATAATGAGTTTTTAAAAGGAATCCTATTAATAGAAGGGGGAGATCAAACATTAACATCTAAGAAAGAGATGGAAGCAAGCTAAAGGATGTACCTTAATAAGGTCAAGAAATATAATACAGAGCAGAAATGTCACCAGGAGCAGAAGCCTATTTGATTGTGAAGTTTTAGTGATGACAAAGAAGTTAGAAGACAAGCTAACAAAATCTGCCAAACAGCAAGAGCTGAAGATAATTTATAGTATGATGCACGAAGTGTCAGTTAGGAGACAGCTATCCTTATCACATTAATAGATGTGCATGGAAATACTATCTCCTGATTGAGCTTACAAGGCTAAAGTATGTTTTGTGACATAATGTTTTAAAGAAAAACTAGGCACCGAGATGTAAGAATAGATTCACCTATGGCAGGAAGAGCAATTTTGAAGATCTTCTTTGCTTTGTTCGCAACTAATACTTGGGAATTTAGATAAATTAATAATAAAGCTGCATTTCTGCTAAGAGTTAAGCTCAAAGGTAATATTTCATCACCCTCTAAATGAATGCCCAAATATAGACAGGCACTCTGGATACTAGATAAACGCATGTACGGCCTAAATGATGCTTTTAGAATTTGGTATTTCTCAGTAAAGTCAATCTCATTAGAATTGGGCTGTCTCCGGGTGAAAGCAGATCCTGTCACTCTTTCAGGCATCATTATGTTACATACAGATGGTTTATTTTTGTGAGTGGGAGCAGTGAATTTGAAAACATTGAATTTTGCTTTAAGTACACTTATGACAAAATTCCCAACAACGATTGCCCTATTCTGCTTGCACTCAGAAATTTGCCAGCATTTCATTTGTATATCATCACTTATCACAGATGTAAGTCATTATTTAAACAATAATACCACACCATGCTTCTCTATTCTATCTGAAACCTCTATATCCAGAAACGCTGAACTACCATTCTTATCTCTCTTTAAGCCTAATTTCCGTAATAATATTGATATCATGTTGCCATGTGTCCGTCTATGCCCTCAACTCATCGGCTTCATTTGCTATACTTCTTGTGTTTGCAGATATACCATTTAAGATTCTGGGTAATCCAAGATGGAGGACAGGAAAAATTTCTGGCTGTAACAGCTGCTTCTTTTTTGAAGTATTTTAGGTGCTGGAGGTGATTTCCTCGAATTCCAGGAGCAGCAATTACTGTTTTATATACTGTTGCATTGTTTTGGAACTTTGGAAAAAAAAGTCAAAACAACAACAGTTTTAAAAGGGAGAAGAACAGTCAAAGGAAGCACATAGTGAGGTTAGTGCAGGAGAGAGAGAGAAAGAAACTGACACCAGTGTGAACCTGCACAGTACTGCCTTTGCTGTTTGAATTCATGTTTCACTGGACATGGAGTGCATCTGGGAAAACTAACAAACAGTGAAATTCACAAATGATCTTAGAGGAATTGTTTGGGCAAAGTTCACAGCACAGAAACAGATAAGTTAATTCTTTTAATGGCCTACAGAAAGTCTGCATCAGTGAGTAGAGTGAGTTCTTTCTTGATTATATGTTTTTTGAGATACGTCTCTTGATTAAACTTAAAACATAAGCCATAACTATTAATCTAACCTGGGGCAGTGTTTTGTAGAGGAATAAGACGGTGTTATTTTCTAGGTCTGTAGATTGTGAAGGAGCAAAAATGGTCTTTAGTAGAGTGATATGTGCTTCTTGTCAGATGTAGGAGTTTAAAGAGAGTTCAAGGGTTATTGCGGATTATATCTGCAATAAATGCTGTTGATTAGACTTACAGTGTGGAAACAGGCCCTTCAGCCCAACAAGTCCACACCGACCCGCCGAAGCGCAACCCACCCATACCCCTACATTTACCCCTTACCTAACACTACGGGCAATTTAGCTTGACCAATTCACCTGACCCGCACATCTTTGTGACTGTGGGAGGAAACCGGAGCACCCGGAGGAAACCCACGCAGACACGGGGAGAACGTGCAAACTCCACACAGTCAGTCGCCTGAGTCGGGAATTGAACCCGGGTCTACAGGCGCTGTGAGGCAGCAGTGCTAACCACTGTGCCACCGTGCAGCCCACTATCTCCTGATTGAGCTTACAAGGCTAAAGTATGTTTTGTGACATAATGTTTTAAAGAAAAACTAGGCACCGAGATGTAAGAATAGATTCGCAACTGTTGGTTGCGAATTTTATCAGATCAAATGGATCAGTTGGAGAGACAGTTAGAAGCAATGAGGAATTTGCAGCAGTAACAGTTTGTGATGGATAGCAGTTATAGGAAGGGGGCAAAATCTCAGATACAGTCACATAAATGGGGTAACTCCAGGAAAGGTAAGAGAGGTAGGCACCTAGTGCAGGTGTGTTCTGTGGCTATACCCATTTCGAACAAGTATGCTGTTTTGGAAAATGCAGTGGGTGATGGATTCTCAGGGGAATGTAGCATGAACAGCCAAGTTTCTGGCATTGAGACTGAATCTAATGCAACGAGGGGTACGTTGGGTTCCAAGAGATTAATTGTGTTAGGCGACTCTCTAGTCTGAGGTACAGACAGTGAAAAATCAGACAGCGAAAAATCTATGGCCAGCAGCAAAAAATCAGAATGGTGTGTTGCTTCCCTGGTGCCAGGATCAAGAATGTCTCAGAGAGGGTGTAGAATGTTCTCAGGGGAGAGAGGGGCCAGCAAGAGGTCATTGTCTACATTGGAACCAACGACATAGGAAGGGAAAAGGTTGAGATTCTGAAGGGAGATTACAGAGAGTTAGGTCAGAATTTAAAAAGGAGGTCCTCGCGAATAGTAATATCTGGATTACTCCCGGTGCTTTGAGCTAGTGAGGGCATGAATAGGAGGATAGAGCAGATGAACGAATGGCTGAGGAGCTGGTGTATTGGAGAAGGATTCACATTTTTGGATCATTGGGATCTGTTTTGGGGTAGAAGTGACCTGTACAAGAAGGACAGATTGCACCTAAATTGGAAGGGGACTAATATACTGTTAGGGAGATTTGCTAGAGCTGCTCGGGAGGATTAAACTAGTAAGGTGGGGGACGTGGGGGTGGGACCCAAGGAGATAGTGAGGAGGGGTGGGGTTGGACCCAAGGAGATAATGAGGAAAGAGATCAATCTGAGACTGGTACAGTTGGGAACAGAAGAGAGTCAAAAAGTCAGGGCAGGCAGGGACAAGTTAGGACTAATAAATTAAACTGCATTTATTTCAATGCAAGGGGCCTAACAGGAAAGGCAGATGAACTCTCGGCATGGTTGGAGCATGGAGTGGGATATCATAGCAATTACAGAAATGTGGCTCAGGGATGGACAGGACTGGCAGCTTAATGTTCCGGCATACAGATGCTACAGGAAGGATAGAAAGGGAGGCAAGAGAGGAGGGGGAATGGCGTTTTTGATAAGGGATAGCATTACAGCTGAACTGAGGAAGGATTTTCCTGGAAATACATCCAGGGAAGTTATTTGGGTGGAACTGAGAAATAAGAATGGGATGATCACCTTATTGGAATTGTATTATAGACCCCCTAATAGTGAGAGGGAAATTGAGAAACAAACTTGTAAGGAGATCTCAGCTATCTGTAAGATTATAAGAGGTTGGCTATGGTAGCGGATTATAACTGTCCAAACATAGACTGGGATTGCCATAGTGTTAAGGATTTAGATGGAGAGGAATTTGTTAAGTGTGTACAAGACAATTTTCTGATTCAGTGTGTGGATGTACCTACTAGAAAAGGTGCAAAACTTGACCTACTCTTGGAAAATAAGGCAGGGCAGGTGACTGAGGTGTCTGTGGGGGAGCACTTTGGGGCCAGAGACCATAATTCCATTAGATTTCAAATAGTGATGGAAAAGGATATTCCAGATCTAAAAGTTGAAGTTCTAAATTGGAGAAAGGCCAATTTTGACAGTATTAGGCAAGACATTTCAAAAGCTGATTGAGAGCAGAAGTTTGCAGGTAAAGGGACGACTGGAAAATGGAAAGCCTTCAGAAATTAGATGACGAGAATCCATAGAAAGTATATTCCTGTTCAGGTGAAAGGAAAGGCTGGTAGGTATAGGGAATGCTGGATGACTAAAGAAATTGAAGGTTTGGTTAAGAAAAAGAAGGAAGCATATGTAAGGTATGGGTGGGATAAATTGAGTGAATCCTTAAAAGAATATAAAGGCAGTAGGAGTATACTTAAGAGGGAAATCAGGAGGGCAAAAAGGGAACATGAGATAGCTCTGGCAAATAGAATTAAGGAGAATCCAAAGGGTTTTTTACAAATACATTAAGGACAAAAGGGTAACTGGAGAGAGAATAGGGCCCATCAAAGATCAACAAGGTAAAACAATGACTGCAGATGCTGGAAACCAGATTCTGGATTAGTGATGCTGGAAGAGCACAGCAGTTCAGGCAGCATCCAAGGAGCAGCGAAATCGATGTTTTGGGCAAAAGCCCTTCATCAGGAATAAAGGTAGAGAGCCTGAAGCGTGGAGAGATAAGCTAGAGGAGGAAGGGGGTGGGGAGAAAGTAGCAAAGAGTACAATAGGTGAGTGGGGGAGGACATGAAGGTGATAGGTCAGGGAGGAGAGGGTGGAGTGGATAGGTGGAAAAGAAGATAGGCAAATAGGACAAGTCCAGACAAGTCATGGGGACAGTGCTGAGCTGGAAGTTTGGAACTAGGGTGAGGTAGGGGAAGGGGAAATGAGGAAACTGTTGAAGTCCACATTGATGCCCTGGGGTTAAAGTGTTCCAAGGTGGAAGATGAAGTGTTCTTCCTCCAGGCGTCTGGTGGTGAGGGAGCGGCAGTGAGGGAGGCCCAGGACCTCCATGTCCTCAGCAGAGTGGGAGGGGGAGTTGAAATGTTGGGCCACGGGGTGGTGTGGTTGATTGGTGCGGGTGTCCCGAAGTTGTTCCCTAAAGCACTCTGCTAGGAGGCGCCCAGTCTCCCCAATGTAGAGGAGACTGCATCGGGAGCAACGGATACAATAAATGATATTAGTGGATGTGCAGGTAAAACTTTGATGAATGTGGAAGGCTCCTTTAGGGCCTTGGATGGAGGTAAGGGAGGAGGTGTGGGCACCAAGGCTGCCTTTGTGTGGAGCTGCAGAAAATGGTGGAGATACAACATAAGTATTTTGCATCAGTATTTACTGCGGAAAAGGAAAAGTAAGATATAGAATGTAGGGAAATAGGTGGTGATATCTTGCAAAATGTCCATATTGCAGAGGAGGAAGTGCTGAATGTCTTGAATGCATAAAGGTGAATAAATCCCCAGGACCTGATCAGGTGTACCAAGAACTCTGTGGGAAGCTAGAGAAGTGATTGCTGTGCCTTTTGCTGAGATATTTGTATCATTGATACTCACAGGAGAGGTGCCGGAAGACTGGAGGTTGGCTAACGTGGTGCCACTGTTTAAGAAAGGTGGTAGGACAAACCAGGGAACTATTGACCAATGAGCCTGATGTCAATGGTGTGCAAGTTGTTGGAGGGAATCCTGAGGGACAGGATGTACATGTATTTGTAAAGGCAAGGACTGATTAAGGATAGTCAACATGGCTTTGTGCGTGGGAAATCATGTCTTACAAACTTGATTGAGTTTTTTGAAGAAGTAACAAAGAGGATTGATGAGGGCAGAGCAATAGATGTGATCTCTATGGACTTCAGTAGGGCGTTCGACAAGGTTCCCCATGGGAGATGGGTTAGCAAGGTTAGATCTCATGGAATAGTGGGAGAACTAGCCATTTGGATACAGAACTGACTCAAAGATAGAAGACGGAGGGTGGCGATGAAGGGTTGTTTTTCAGACTGGACGTTTGTGACCAGTGGAGTGCCACAAGGATCGGTGCTGGGTCCACTACTTATTGTCATTTACATGAATGATTTGGATGTGAGCATAAGAGGTACAGTTAGTAAGTTTGCAGATGACACCAAAATTGGAAGTGTAGTCGACAGCGAAGAGGGTTACCTCAGATTACAACAGGATCTTGACCAGGTAGGCCAATGGGCTGAGAAGTGGCAGATGGAGTTTAATTCAGATAAATGCGAGGTGCTGCATTTTGGGAAAGCAAACCTTAGCAGGACTTATACACAATGGTAAGGTCCTAAGGAATGTTGCTGAACCAAGAGACCTTGGAGTGCAGGTTCATAGCTGCCTGGGGTCAGGGAGTGCAGAACTAGAGGGCATAGGTTTAGGGTGAGAGAGAAAGATATCAAAGAGATCTAAGGGGCAACGTTTTCACACAGAGGTTGGTACTTGTGTGGAATGAGCTGTCAGATGAGGTGGTGGAGGCTGGTACAATTGCAACATTTAAGAGGCATTTGGATGGGTATATGAATAGGAAGGGTTCGGAGGGATATGTGCTGGGTGCTGGCAGATGGGGCTAGATTGGGTTGGGATATCTGATCGGTATGGAGGGATTGCACTGAAGGGTCTGCTTCCATGCTGTACATCTCTATGACTCTAATACTGCTAAATGCCTGTGCTTAGCACTTTTAACTTCTGCTTTCAAGGATCCCTTGAAAATGACCTGGCCTCTCTAAGACACCTCCTATTGTGAAGGATGTGAAGGTACGTGCTCACCAATGTATCCTCTGCTGCCAGATGAGCCCCAGAAGTGGAACCACTCTCTGGTTGGTTGGCAGTCCTTGGTGTCCTGAGCTCTCAAGTTCTGGGCATTGTCAAAACAGCCTTTCCATTCCCCTCTCTACTTTTGACCTCATTAGAAGAATCCTTGCGCTGTTATGAAATCCAGTCCAATGATGCCAGTAGAAAGATATTTGCAAGAGTAGAGAAAAACAGATTTCAAAGAGATGACAAGGAACAGGAAAATAAATGGTCAAGAAGGTGAAAAAAAAATAGGAAGATGAAAGGACTCTGTCAGTGGATCAAGGATAAGAAATAAGGCAAAAGAGGTGACAGAGGGATGACAAAGTAGAGAGGAAGTGAGACAAAAAGGGAAAAGTGAGAATGGAAGGATGAGAAATTGGGAAGAAAATGCAATGAAGGTCAGAAAAGAAAGACCAGAAGCGATATGGGAGTTGTGACAATGCCGTCACTTTAAGAAGGTTATTTTGTCCATATTTTTTTTGAAGAGTGGTCATAAAGGCAGAGGTGCAAAAGAGTCTAGTTTAAGATGGAAAAAGAATGGTCAGTTCTCCCAGATCAGTCATTTTCTAGTTTGTTTTAGCTGTAGCAATCACCAGATGTTAGAGACCTGGAGTGTTGCAACCTTCAGTAAAGAATTCCTGACTGACTTTTCCTAAAATCTCTCTGGATGTTGTTCCCTCTTGCCTGTAACAATCTGTTTGAATTTGCTTTTTTTGCCAAGGGGTGTATTTATGGGATGCTACTATATTGGAACAGTTAATTAGATAAGTTTGTATTGAGTATTCGGTTAAGTTTTCAAATAGTTAAGTTATTCCAAATTCCGCTTTCTTTTGTTTGTGTTTTAACTGTAGTAAGTATGTAAGTTAGGTCACTTCAAGGTTTGTTTTCAGATGTTTCATCACCATCCTAGGTAACATCATCAATGAGAGTCTCTGATGAAATGCTGGTGGTATGTCTCTCCTCTCTATTTACAGGTCTTGGTGATATCATTTCTGGTTCTTTTCTTCAAGGGAAGGTAGATAGGGTCTAAATCGATGTGTTTATTGATGGAGTTCTGGTTAGAATGTCATGCCTCTAAGAATTCTCATGCGTGTCTTTGTTTCGCCTGCCCTAGGATGTGTATGTTGTCCCAGTCAAAGTGGTGTCCTTCTTTGTCTGTACGTATAGAAACTAGTGATAGTCGGTCATGTCTTTTGGTGGCCAGTTGGTGTTCATGTATCCTGATAGCAAGTTCTTTCATGGTATCTTGTGAATGGTATCTTGGTGGTATCTTTTGGATCCTTTAGATTCATTAGTCGTGTTTAAGTGTTGGTAGGTTTGTGGGCTACCATGATGCCAAGGGATCTGAGTAATCTGGAAGTCATTTCTGATATGTTTTTGATGTAATTTGGTTGCGTTGTGTCTGCTTGTTTGGGCTTGTTTGGTGGATTGTGTTTATTGGGTACCCGTTTATCTTGAAAACATTGTGTCAATATTTTTCTTCTGCTTTTTGTAGTTCTTGAGTGCTGCAGTGTGATATAGCTCATTGAAATAATGTTTTGATGCAGCTCCATTTGTGGGTGTTGGGATGATTGCTTCTGAAGTTAAATATTTGGTCAGTGATTGCTGTTTTTCTGTAGACACTGGTTTGAAGCTTTGTATTAACTCTACATTCAACTGTCACATTTAGGAATGGGGGTCTGTTGTTGTTCTCCTCCTCTTTTGTGAATTTTATGCCTGTCAAGATATTATTGATGGTGTTGTATGTTTCCTCTAATTTGTTCCATTTTGTGATGACAAAGGTATCATCTACATAGTGGACCCAAAGTTTGGGCTGGATAGATGGAAGGGCAGCTTGTTTAAGTCTCTGCATTACTGCTTCCGTTATAAGCCCTGATATTAGTGATCTCATAGGTGTTCCGTTGACTTGTTTGTAGGTGTTGTTATTGATTGTGAAGTGAGTGTTGAGGCACAGGTCCACTAGCATGAGAATGTTATCTTTACTGATGATGTTGGTGCTGTCTGGTGTTTGTGGTCTTGGTTTTCCTAGTAGTGATGCCTGTGTTTTTTTTTGGCCGGATTGATGTTAATTGATGTGAAAAGGGCTGTAACATCAAAGGAGGCCTTTACTTCGTCCTCTTCTATCTTGGTGTCTTTGATGGTGGAGTGAATGAAGTGGCATGAATCTTCAATTAGTTGTTTTATTTTCTGGTGGAGTTCTTTGTCTAGTCTGTATGTTGGTATACCAGTAGGGAGATTATGCGTCTGAGAAGGGCCTCTGATTTGTGCATTTTTGGTAATCCATAGAAGCATGGTGTGTTGGATCCATCTGGTTTCATGTTTTGGAAGTCTGCCCTGTTTAATTCCCCTGACTTTTTAAGTGCTGTTAACAGGATGAGATTCTGTTTAATAGCTGTGGAGTTGGGTCTATCGCCACCTGCTGGTATGTGTTGGTATCTGCAAGTAGTGCATTTGGCCTTTTTAAGATCGTAAGTTTTTAAAAAAATAACAGTCATGTGTCCTAGAGATTCTATACGTACAGACAAAGAAGGACACCATTTTGACTAGGACAACACACACATCCTAGGACAGGCAAAAGAAAAGACACGCATGAGAATTCTTAGAGGCATGGCGTTCTAACCAGAACTCCATCTATATACACATTGATTTACACCCTATATAAAAGCAAATTACTGCGGATGCTGCAATCTGAGACCAAAAGAGAAAATGCTGGAAAATCTCAGCATGTCTGGCAGCATCTGTAAGGAGAGAAAAGAGCTGACGTTTCGAGTCTAACTGACCCTTTGTCGAAGTTTTGTCAAAGGGTCAGTTAGACTCGAAACGTCAGCTCTTTTCTCTCCTTACAGATGCTGCCAGACCTGTTGCGATTTTCCAGCATTTTCTCTTGATTTCACCGTATCTACCTAAATTTATCTGCCTACCCTATCTAAATTATGTTTTGTTTAAAGCCAAGTGGTTTGACCAGTTGTATCACACTTGGAACACCTACTTTATATCTACCTTTAAAATAAGAAAAAGTTAGGGTCTAGGCTACCTTCTTTTCATGCTGCAGCTGTACAAACTCTGGTGCGGCCACACTTGGAGTATTGCGTACAGTTCTGGTCACTGCATTATAGGAAGGATGTGGAAGCTTTGGAAAGAGTTCACAGGAGATTTACTAAGATGTTGCCTGGTATGGAAGGAAGGTCTTACAAGGAAAGGCTGAGGGACTTGAGACTGTTTTCATTGGAGAAAAGAAGGTTGAGAGGTGACTTAATTGAGACACATAAGATAATCAGAGGGTTATATAGGGTGGACAGTGAGAGCCTTTGTCTCAGATGGTGATGGCTTGCGTGAGGGGCATAGCTTTAAACTGAGGGGTGACAGATATAGGACATATGTCAGAGGTAGTTTCTTCATGCAGAGAGTAGTAGAGGCATGGAACGCACTGCGTGCAACAGTAGTAGACTCGTCAACTTTCAGGGCATTTAAATGGTTATTGGATAGACATATGGACGAAAATGGAATAGTGCAGATTAGATGGACTTCAGATTAGTTTCACATATCGGCGCAACATCTAGGGCAAAAGGGCCTGTAATGTGCTGTAATGTTCGATGTATTATGTTCTTAAATTTTTTGTGGGGGTCTGGCCTGATCCATAACAGGATGGGGGCATCATCTGGGATGATTTTATAATTCCAATTTGCGTTTAGGGTTGTTGGACTCAAAGGTGGCAAGGAGTATGTGTTCGTGTCTTTTGTTTCGGTTGTCAAATTCAATTGGTTTGAACAGTGCTTTGTGTAGTTATGGCTCTTTCAGTCACTAAATGTGTTCTTGGGGTCAAAGAAGTGACTTTGGGTATTTTACAAAAGGTGAGCAAGGCAAGGCTGCTGGAATTGGCAGGCAAGCTGGAGTTGGGGTTGCCTTCGTCTATGAGAGAAGAAGAGGTAATCACAGTAATTGCTGACATTTAAATTTGCTGGAAATATGATTAGAATCTTTAGAAATGGTTAGAATTCAATTGTAGATGAAGCAGCTTGAATGTGATAGGGAACTGAAACAGTTTACTTTGTGGTTAAAATCTGAGGCAAAAGAAAAGAAGAGGAAGGCTGTAATAGAAGAAACTGAGAAAGAAAGAGAGCTTGAACTTCAGAAGTTGGCAATAGACAAGAGAGTTGGCATAAAGGGGTAAAAGTGAAGGAAGAAGATAGACTTATTGAGGAGGATAGTGATGATGAGCAAGCCTATCGTAGCTAAAGGTCTGATGGGAATCTGTTGAAATATATTCAAGCATTGCCTAAATTTGATGAGAAGGATGTAAAAGCCTTTTTCATCTCATTTGAGCAAGTGGCTAAACAAATGAAGTGGCTTCCAACATCAATATCAATCTGTGAGGGTTAGAAATTAGTGAAAAGAAAAATCCTTAGATGGTAAGGGAGAAGTGGATCTCATTGAAGATAATAAAGATAGCTTACCACAGGGTAAAAAGGAAACCCATGAAGAGGAAGAGAAGTTAAAAGGCTCAGGGGTTTTCACTGCAGTAAAGTAGGCCATATCAAGTCACAGCATTGGTGGTTAACAAAAATCACTGGGAAAACGGATATAGGAAAACAGGATAAGCCAGTGAATTTTGTTGAAGTGGTAAAGGAAAGCACAGTGGAGGCTAAAAAGCTGCACCAAAATGTACAACCTGGTCAGAGGTTAGTTGAGAAAGATGTGTCAGATCTTCTTAAACATTTACGTGCGAAGGTAAATTTCAGTTGCATAGGCCAGAAGGAGCTGATAAAGAAGTTATCAAGAGATCGAGTTAATTTTTGATGTTGATAGATGAGAAGATATGTAACTTAGAAGGACTATTGCCAGAAAAAGTACTAGTATGTGGAATTCACAGTGAGATGAAAAGTGTTTCATTATGCAAAGTGAGGTTGAAGTGTCCAGGAAAATTGAAGAAGTGGTAGTAGAAATCCTTGAGAAACTCTCAGCTCCAGGAACACAATTTGTCATTAATAATGATATTCTAATAGAATAGATTTCCCTACAGTGTGAAAACAGGCCCTTCAGCCCAACAGGTCCATACCGACCCTCCAAAGATTAACTGACCCAGATCTATTCTACTATCCTCTATTTACTCATGACTAATGCACCTAACTTACATATCCCTGATCACGATGGACAATTTAGCACAGCCAATTCACCTAACCTGCACATCTTTAGACTGTGGTAGGAAACCAGAGAACACCCATACAGACAGGGGGAGAAAGTGTAAACTCCACACAGACAGTCGTCCAAGGCTGGAATCAAACCTGGGTCCCTGGCACTGTGAAGCAGCAGTGCTAACCACTGAGCCACTGTGCTGCCCAAATATACCTAGATATAGCTGGATCACAGATAGGAGTGCTGCTAACCGTGGTTGAAAAGTGTTATGAAGGTATAGGTATGTACTGTACCTTTAAGAGAGAGAGGAAGCTGTCAAGGACTGCCTGAAAGCACAGAGTGTGCTGAACAATCTAAAAATGTAACATTTGGTTGAAACAGATAGCTGGAGTTGTGTTGCCATGGAACAAAACAAATTCAATCTGGCCAATCGGTTTAAATTATAAGCCAGATAACAAAATCCAATCGAAATTGAATGTTACTATTTGTGATGACATCAATGCTCTGATATTTTGGGGTATAAAACTGGACACTTTGAACAGTTAGGGGGAGAATAGCAATGGGCACCAACAAGTACAGACTGCTAGCTGAATAGCTCTCTGAAAGGGACCTGTCCATAAGAAACGTTGTGCAGCAGAAGATCGAAGAAACACGACTCAGGAAACTACAGAGAAAAATCTATAAAGAAGAATTGACAAAGCAGACTGGTTTTGAAAAGTGGTTTCTTTTTTTGTAATTCTTAATCAAGGTTTTACTTTATCGGACCACTATTGTAGAGTGGGAGGTAAAGGATAGGTTTAAGAGAAAGGAGTTGTAAATAGTTTTTGTTTTAATGTTCTCTGTTGGGCTTAATTTTTGCTTTAAATAGTGAAATCTGGGAGAGTTCTTTGCCTCTCAAAATTTAACAGATTACAATGTAAGGTGAGCTTCTTTGTGCGTCCAATTTAAATTAGCAGAGGGGCTTATCCCCCATGTCATAACAAAAGCCAATGGAGAAGGAGGCAACTGAAGTTTTATGGCAAGTATATCCTGGGATTTTTCCTGACTGTGTGATAACAAGGTCTCAAAAGCATCAGTTGAAGTAGGAGGAGAAATCAAAGATTACAGATGAGAAATTTGAAGTAGAATCAACAGAGACCATGTTTGATTGAATGGTTAAGAACAACCAAGGACAGTTGGAGGACAAAGTAGATATTTTTAGTTCCAAGAAGTTAAATGAGCAGCAACAGAAGGATGAGAAACTGAAGCAATTGTATCGAAAACCATACACAGAAGAAGAATCTGATTGTATACCCAAATGCTACTATCTTAAAAATGATGCCTTGATGAGGAAATGGAGGCCATCACATATTCAAAAGGATGAGAAATGGGGAGCAGTTCATCAAGTTGTATTACCAGTGGGTTACAGAAAGGAAGTGTTGCAGGTAGCACATGAATTACCAGTAGGAGGTCATTTAGAGGTAAGAAAAACTCAAGCTAAAATATAAAAACATTTTTACTGGCCTGAACTGCATAAAGATGTAGCTGACTTTTGCCAGACATATCATTCATTGTCAGGTAATTGGAAACCACAGGCACTAATAAAACCAACACCTTTAATACCCATTCCTTCATTTGAGGAACCTTTTACAAGGGTTTTAATTAATTGCGTAGAACCCCTAACTATAACAAAAAGTGGGAATAAGTATCTGTTAACAATAATGGATGTGTCCACTAGATTTCCTGAGGCCATTCCATTATACAATAACACAGCTAAAATGATTGTAGAAGTGCTACTCAAATTTTTCAATAGATACAGACTATCCACCAAGATACAATCAGATCAAGGGTCAAATTTTATATCAAAATTATTCAGGGAAGTTATGGATAACTTAGGAATGAAACAATTCAAGCATACTGCATACCAGTCGGAATTACAAGGAGCACTAGAAAGGTGGCATCAAACTTTAAAGACCATGTTAAGGGCTTATAGTCAAAACTATCCAGGCGATTGGGATAAAGGAATTCCATTTGTACTTTTTGTCATTAGGGATACACCAAATGAATTGACCAAATTCAGTCCATTTGAGTTAGTGTTTGGGTATGAGATAAGAGGAATTAAATCTGCACCCACATCTGCCCCCTCACTTCCAAGGCCCCAAAGTATCCTTCCACATGAGAAATAGATTTTCCTGCACCTCGACACATCAGATCTACTGTGTCTGATGTTCTTGATGTGGTCTCCTTTACATTAGGGAGACGGATGCCAACTTGCAGAATGTTTCAGAGAACATCTCTCGGACATAGACCAAACAACCCCATTGCCCTGTAGCCGAACACTTCAACCCCACCAAACACATGCAAGTCCTGGGCCTCCTCCACCATCAAATTCTAGCTACCCAACACCTGGAGGAAGAACACCTCACCAAAAGTAAGGACTGCAGATGCTGGAAACCAGAGTTTAGATCAGAGTGGTGCTGGAAAAGCACAGCAGGTCAGGCAGCATCTGAGGAGCAGGAAAATCAATGTTTTGGGCAAAAGCCCTTCATCAGGAATAGAGGCAGGAAGAACACCTCTGCCTTGGGACCCTCCACAGGATCAATGTAAATTTCACCAGTTTCTTCATCTCCCATCCCCCCACCTTATGCCAGGTCCAACCTTCCAACTTGGCACCACCCTCTTGAATTGTCCTTTCTGTCTATCTTCCTACCCACCTATCCACTCTACCCACCCACTCTGACCTATCACCATCACCTCTCACTTTCATCTACCTATTACATTCCCAGCTATCTTCTCCCCAGCTCCATGCCCCTTCCATTTATCTCTCAGCCCTTTTGGGGCCCCCTTTCCCCCAAATTCCTGACAAAGAGCATATGCTCAAAACATCAATTTTCCTGCTCCTCCGATGCTGCCTGATCGGCTGTGCTTTTCCAACACCACACTTTTTTGGGCATGAGATGAGAGGACAATTGAAATTAATTAAGGAAAAATGAGTGAGTCAGAATCCAGAAACTACATGTTTGGACTATGTGTCAAATTTTAGGGACTAATTAAATAGAGAGGGGAAGTTGGTCAGACAGCATATAAACATATCACAGCATTTGATGAAACAGGAAGGAGAGAAGAAATCAAAAACTCGCCATTTTTCCTCATGGAGATAAAGTGTTCATGTTACTTCCTGTAAACCTTTAAAAGCAAGGTTTAGTGGACCTTATCAAATCGAAAGGAGATTGAGTGAGGTGAACTATTTGATAAGAACTCCAGATAGAAAGAAATCTCACAGAGGATTTCATGTGACTATGCTGAAAAGATATTTTGATAGGGAAGGAAAGCAAAGGGGAATTTGTTACTGTTACAATACAGAAGAACCAAATTCAGGGGATTCTGAATTGGACATTCCACAAATTAGATTGGACAATGAAGAAGTTCTCAAAGATTGGAATAAATTATTGAATTACCTTCCAGAGGAAAATCGAAATGACCTGGAAGAATTATTACTATCGCATGGAGAGGTATGTGGGAATAAGCTGGGGAGTACTAATCTAATTATGCATGATATAGATATAGGAAACGCTGTCCCAATTAAGCAACATTGTTGTAGACTTAACTCTCCAAAGTTGGCACAGGCTCTAAAAGAGATTGAATGCATACTTCATGACAACATAATCGAAGTGAGTTGCAGCGACTGGAACTCAGTCACAGCCATGTTGCCAAAACCAGATGGAACCCAATGATTATGTGTCAACTTTTGAAAGTCAATGTAGTTATAAAGTCTGAATGATATCCGATTCCACGTTTGGAAGACTGTATTGGAAAGGTGGGACAAGCATTGAATATTTCCTAAGCTGGATACCTGTTGATATTTCCAAAGTTGGACGTACTCAGAGAATACTGGCAGGTACCTTTAAAAGAAAGAGTGAAGACAGTTTCAGCTTTTGCAACACTGAATGAATTGTATCAATTTAATGCCATGCCATTTGGTATGAAAAATGTGCTAGCCACTTCCAAAGACTAACAAAAAAGTCATTTCTGGATTGCCAAATAGTATTCTTCAATGACCTGGTGATGCTTAGTCACACCTAGAAGGAACATTTGCAGCGTTTATGTCAATTATTGAATCGACTTCGGGAAGCGAGCTTGGTGATAAACCTGGCTAAGGGCGAATTGCCAAAGCCCAAGTCATATTTCTGGGCAATGTTGTTGGACATGAACAGGTGCCCCCATGAAATGTGAAAATAAAGATTATTGGGGAGTTTCCCATACCATCGAAGAAAAGAGCGGTATAATGCTTTCTGGGTTGAATGGAATTTATCAGAAATTCATGCAGGGTTTTAGCAATATGGTTGCTCCACTCACTGACTTATTGAAGAAGTGCAGAAAATTTCTGTGGACAGAGGAATGTCAGAAGTCATTCGACAGTTAGAAAGCTGTGTTAACCATTGCCCCAGTGTTAGTCTCGCCTTAATTACGCAAAACCATTTAAGGTTGCTATTGATGTCGGTGTTGTACTTTTATAACATGACGAGAAGATAGAACAACCTGTTGGATATTTCTCCAGGAAACTAGATATTTATCAACATAAATATACCACAATTGAGAAGGAGACCTTAAGTTGAGTGATTGCGTTACAACGTTTCAACATTTATATTGCCAGTAATGTATCTGAGACAATTGAGTATACTGATCAGAATCCATTAAAGTTTTTGGAGAAATTTAAGGACAAAAAATCCAGACCGTTTAGATGGAGCTTATTAGTGTAACCATTCAATTTGAAAATTATACATGTGGCAGGATGAGAAAATGTAATTGCCAACATATTGTCGAGAGTTGGATGAAGAAAGCTTGGAGGCGTTCAGTGGCAGGAGTAAACGGATGGAAATAGAATGTAATAGTGAATGGTTGCATGCTTAGAGTGAATGTAATATATATGTGTTATAGTAAGACTAAAAGATTTAAAATTAAGCCATCTTTGTATATTGATGATTCATTTTGTTCTAAGGGGCAAGGTGTGATTATGCTGTCACTTTAAAAAGGTTATTTTTTCCTTGGTTTTATTTTAAAGAGAGGTTGTAAAGGTTGAGGTGCCAAAGTGTCTAGTTTACCAATGAAAGGGGAGCGGCCAGTTCTCCCAGTTCAGGTTCTTTTAGTTTGTTTTAGGTGTAGCAGTCACCAGATTTTGGAGTCCAGAAATGTTGCAAGCTTCAGTAAAGAATTCCTGACTGATTTTCCCTGAAATCACTCTGGTGTGTTCCCTCCTGCTTATAAGAATTTGTGTTTGAATTTACCTTTTTGCCAAGGGGTGTGTTTATGGGACGTTACTATATTGGAACAGTTAGTTAAGCTACTGTATCGAGTATTTGGTTAAGTTTTCTACAAGTTAAGTAATTCTAAATTCCGCCTTCCTTTGTTCATGTTTTAATTGTAGTGTTCAAATAAATTGTGTTTTGCTTAAAGCCAATTGATTTGACCAGTTATCACACCTGGAACACACACTTCACTTCTTCCCTTAAAATAAGAAAAAGTTAGGGTCTAGGCTACCTTCTTAAAATATTTGAGGGGATCTGGCCTGGTCCCTAACAAGGTGACAAATGAAGAAGAAGAAAAGGATGGTAAGGCGGGGAGAAAAAAAAATCTATGTGTGGAGCAATCATTTTCAAATATACCAGTGTCATATTAATAGTTTGTGGACCATGGAACATAAGGAGTTTTTGCTGATCTGACCAATTGTAAAATACAGTGGTATTCATTGTAAGCTATATTGGCTGAGAGGTCGACAAGTATTGTCTTAAAAATATAAAAACTAAAATGCAAAAATTAGACATAACCACAAACCTACAAAATAAAAATTCCATGCGAATGTAGCAGTGGCAGAATTCAACAGAAATACGATCAGTTAAAGCGGAAGAATGACTCAAGACATAACTAACATGTGTGCTAAAGGAAATGAAAGTTGTTTGTTTCATTTCTAGTCCAGCAAAGAAGTTCAGTTACACGGGGAACTCCAAAGAACAGAACAGTTCAGTGTCATTGACAACAAAGGAAAAACATTTTGCTCTGTTGAAGATGTACGTAGCTTGAAACGTGCCATTAAGTAAATTCAATGTATGCTCAAGAAAATGGAAGCACTTCAGAGGTCAGTAGATAAGAACATGTATTGTTTTCTTGGAGAAGCAATTTAATTTGTACGCTCTTTCAGTTGCTCGTTAATGCAGCCTTTGAGTTAAAAAGCACAAGGCCATGTAGTGCTCAAGAGGATGTCAACATTTTCCTGTGATTACATACATGTTGAGATTACAATTTTGGTATGGTGCTGGCACTTCAGCACAATAATGCTGTTAAAATAGAAGTAAAAGCAACCTGATCTGCTTCATTTTGCACCTCTCATGCCAGTTATGTTGGTGATGAGAAATTGCTTGGATTTGGGAGTTTCATCAGCAGATAGAGAGTTCTGAAAATGATACTTGAAAAGAATTTGAGCTTGTCCTGCAGTCACCAAGATTCTAAAATTATAATATTCGGTTTTTGTTGCTTCCAATTGTTATGATTGGTGAGTCAAAAAAATGTGTCTGTTGGTGGGTTGCTGCAATGTACATAGCCTGGCACAAAAGTTTGCATAGGGAATGCAGTAAAGGATGAAGCATGTTTTTGTTTAATCCCTTCAGTGATATTGATGTCCCAAATTCAACCGGCATTTGATGCCCATCCCCAGTTGTCTTGGAGTATATGGTGATGAGTTGCCTTCTTGAATCACTGCAGTCCATATGCTGTGGATAGACCCAAAATGCTGTTAGGGAGGGACTTCTATGATTTTGTCCCAGCAGCACTGACTAAATGGCAATACCTGTATATTTTCAAGTTAGACTGGTGAGTGGCTTAGAGGAGAACTTGCCTATGGATCTGCTGCCATCTAGATGGGAGTATTGTGGATTTTGAAGGTATTGTCTAAGGATCTTTGATAAATTTCTGTAACTTTTAGATAGTACATGCCACAGTTACTGAGTGCTGGAAGTAGTGTGTGAATGTGGTGCCAATCAAGTGGGCTGTTTTCAACTGGATGGTGTCAAGCTTACTGAGTATTATTAAAGTTGCACTCATCCAGGCAATTAAAGAATATTTCTCCTACTCCTGACTTATTCCTTGTAGGTGGTAGGCAGGCTTTGGGGAGTTAGGGGGTGAGTTAATCACAGCGGCATTCCTAGGCTCTGAACTGCTTTTCTAGCCTTTGTATTTATATGGTGAGTCCAGTTTGGTTTCTAGGCAGTTGTAACCTCAAGTATTGATAGTGGGGATTCAGCGATGATATTGCCATTGACTGTAAACAGTAATGGTTAGATTCTCTCTTATTAGAGATGGACATTTGTGTGATATGCACATTACTTACCACTTGTCAGCTCAAGTCATGATATTGTGCAGTTCTTGCTGCATTTGGACATGAATTCTTCAGTATCTGAGGAGTTGAAAATGGTAGGAGGAAGTGAGGACTGCAGATGCTGGAGATCAGAGTCGAGAGTATGGTGCTGGAAAAGCACAGCCGGTCAGATAGCTTCCGAGGAGCAGGAGAATCAATATTTTCGACATAGGCCCTTCATCAGGAATGAGGCTTGTGGACTGGGGGTGGTGAGAGATAAAAATGGTGCTGAACATTGTGCAATCATAAGCGAGTATCGCCATTTCTGACCTTATAATGAAAGGAAGGTCATTGTTAAAGCAACTGAAGATGGTCTGGTCAGAGACACTATTCTGAGGAACTCCTGCAGAGATGTTCTGAAATTGAGATCACTGACATCCAATAACTACAATCATCTTCCTATGTACCTGGAATGACTCCTGTCAGTAGAGAGCTTTCCCTCTGATTCCCATGATTCCAGTTTTGCTAGGCTTCTTGATACCACACAGAGTTGTCATTTCACCTCTGGAATTTAATTATTTTATTCATGTTTGGACCAATATACTAACTGCATGTCCTTTTGGGTAGTGATGAGATTTAGATTTTAAAAATGTATATTGTTATCTTTCTGTTTGAGAGCCATTTGCTCAGAGACAGGACAGCACAATGTTTCAAGATGAGCCCTTTGAATTCTAATTGAATAAACGTGTTTAAATTTGAGTTTGTTAATTCACAGTTAACTTGTTTCATGAAATTTTGAGGGCTCATACCAATGAGATGTGCTGCATTGTTACTTGGAGTCCAAGTCTCAAGTCTCTGTTTTTTTTGGAAAAAAAAGAGATTCTTGAAACATAATGTTCCCTACTTTTGGGCCAGAAAGTCAGAATTCTTATCATAACATGTCTTTAACAGGCTAATTAAAAACTTAACAAGATAGAGAGAAATTACCTTGTCTTGTGCTATTTAAACTTGAGAAGGTAAATTTTAATGCACAATACGAACCTGCAGTGTCCCACCAACCGACTGGAGTTTGAAGCATTGGTATTATTAAATGGTGGTGGTTTATTCAACATGTTACCAATCTAGGTAGGATGTCAATGACAGCCTTATGACGTAGGCCAGCCAAGTCTACACACTGACAAGTGGGAAGGGATTTTTGAGAGACTGTCACTCAAGAAAATGCCTGAGAAAGTCTCGGATGTGAGTGACTTAATCTTTTCTTGTGGGTCTATATCCCGTTTTGTCGAGTCGTCCTTAGAAAAGAAATTACTGCAGATATGTAGGATGTATTGGTTGAAATCTTCAAATATTCCCGAGATTATTGATTGATCCTGGCAAGGTTCCAGCGTATTGGAAAACAATAAGTGTATCACTACTATTCAAGAAAGGAAGAGAATTAAGTGCAGAAATCTACAATCCGGTTAGCCTAATACCTGTCAATGGGGACAATGCTAGAATCCATTATTATGGAGTTGTAGCTGATACAGTCATTATACTTTAAGACAAAGTCAACAGGGGAAATCTTATAGAGGCCTAAAGAAAGTGAACTATGCCAAGAACTGCACGAGAACTCATTGAGAAGCCTGGTGAGTTCTGTCTCGCATTAGGATCAACTAATGCATCTTGTAACAAAGCAGTGGCTGGATAATTGCTTGTTTATCACCTTTATTAGCAGCATATATCACTTCATTCATATACAGCTTCCTATCCTACTACCCACCACAAGCAAACTAGGTTCTGAGAATTCTCAATATGGAAGGCAAATTAGGTACCTGTTGATTTCAGCTTGCAGCTGGTTATCAAAGCCTCTATGTTTCTCAACATGCAAAAACAGCTCAGGGTATGACTCACAAACACCATCTATATGCATCACTCATCCACAATGTTAGCATCCAGTAATTGCTAGGCCCTCGTAATCATCATAATACCTCTTCAAACATCTTCCAAGCAGATCAGAGAGATATTAGGATGATTCTGAGAGAATATTTCATGAGTAGTTAGTTTTTCTGGGTACATTGAATGGTTGCGTTTGTGGGTATGTTCGTTGAACAACCACGACCACTGGCAACTGAGCTACAAATCTTCACACAAACCTTGAACATTGATTGGTAGAATGTGAAAGGGAAATCATGTTTAATAAAATGGTTGTTATTATTGGACTATTGTTATATTTTCTATAGGTATAATAAGGTATCAGATAAAAGGTAACACAATAAGAAGTCATGGTGTTGGGGATAATAACAATAGAAGATTGGCTAATTAATCAGCATGGTGGCTCAGTGGTTAGCACTGCAGCCTCACAGCACAAGGGACCCGGGTTCAATACCCGCCTCGTATGACTGTCTGTGTGGAGTTTGCACATTCTCCCCGTGTCTGTGTGGGTTTTCTCTGGGTGCCCTGGTTTCCTCCCACAATTCAGAGATGTGTAGTTCAGGTGAACTGGCCATGCAAAATTGCCCATAGTGTTACGTGCATTAGTTAGGGGTAAATATAGGGTAGGGGAATGTGTCTGGGTGAGTTACTCTTTGCAGGGTCGGTGTGGACTTGTTGAGCTGAAGGGCCTGTTTCCATACTGTAGGGAATCTAATCAAGATTGTAATCAGGCCAAATCCAAGTGGTGGAACCCAAACTGAGCTTCAGTGAGCAGGTTACTGCTAAGCAGGTGTTGCTTGATACCACTGTCGATGACGTCTTCTATCACTTTACTGATGAGGGAGAACAGACTGATGGAGCATTAATTGGCCAGGTTGGATTTGTCCTGCTTTTTGTGTACAGGACATTCCTAGGCAAATTTCCACATGGTCAGTTCAATGGAGGGTTTTATTTATATGAATTCAGACTTTGACTCCACAAGAGTTGTATGGTGGTCACTCTTACAGATACTATTATGGACAGACGCATCAGTGCCAGGCACATTGGTTAGGATGAGGTCAAGTTTGTTTTTCCCATTTGTTGTGTTATGTTATTCAGGTGGATATCCTCAATAGGTATGGGTTACTACCGGATTAAACTACAGTACCTCGGGCATATACCTGAGGCCGTTACCTGTCAAGTTTACCAGTGGTCCCTATTGACTGTATGGTCCTGATAGCTACAAACTCGGCTGGGTTTATCGCAGGTCTCTAGGTCCCTTCAGTTTATCCTTTCACCTAGGAGTGAGAGGGATTCACTTTAAGTCAATCCTAATGCCTTCTCAGCTAAGTTCTAGACTTAACATACCAACACAAAGGTAAACATATCTTATCAAATAAAGGTTCGGCGAATACGAAGTGTGTGGTGTAAAATATAATAGAAATTTATCAATATAATAAGTTGAATACTCACAATCAGATGTTTTCAGTTAATCACAATCGTTACAGCCTTTTTGAATGTTCTTAAAAGATACCTAGGATAAAAGCAGAGCTTAATATCTGAGTGTCCCAAATGGGATCTTCTTAGACTAGCGTGTTTCAGCTAGTTGGTTCAGATTGTATCTTCTTCAGGCTAGAATGCAGTGCCTCAACCGAGAATCTTTTAGGCAGGCGTATTTCAGCAAGCTCTTAGCCGTCCGTATGCTTCATCCGATCGGTCTGTATTTTGCACAAATGTGTCTTTTCTGCAAGCCTGGTGGTTCAGAGGATCTGCAGTTAAGCCGAGATGGTTGGGTGACTCATTGTCTGTGTTTCAAGACAAGAGTGAGTTCTGTCTGTTTTAGCTCTGCTTTTATCCCTTACAGTCTAAGTTAAGCAATTACATCATTTGTTTAAAGAACTGGAATCTCAAACTGTGCCTCGGTCAGCATTGTTTAAAGGTCGCGTTAAACACTTAATTAGCTGAGAAAACAATAAGTAGCTGATAAGTAGCTGGTAAAGAGCAGCTGCCACGTAGTCATAGTTATACTTAATTGTTGCTAGGCTAAAATACAATAAAGAGTTAATAGTATCATTGTTGCTACAATCTAATATAATCAGGTAAAATTCCACAGAAGAATTGAGTCTTTTCATGAAGAAGTAGACGGATCCCATGACACTTAACGAGTTAATAGTATCATTGTTGTTAAGCTTAATCTTATACAATATAATATAATCAGGTAAAATTCCACAGAGGAATCGAGTCTTTTCATGAAGAAGTAATGGATCCCGTGACATCCCCCTCTTGAAAAGCGAGATTTCCCCATGTGTCTTTAAAAAGTTCAAATGATAGCTGAACAGAGTTCTACAATGATTGTTGTACCAATAGCAGCATGTATCAGGAATTTTTCGTTTTTCTGCGCTCCATTATTATTATCTTCACTTTATTCATCAGCGGTGTAGTTTGTTGCAGTTGACGCTCTTATTATGAGAGCTATTGTGAGTAAAGCGGAAAAGGCAACATTAAATCAACGCATACATTTCATTTAATTATGCGAAATCATTCTGAGTCAGACTTCCCATGGCGGGTTTCATGATCAGATTCAGTTGTTGGGGTTCCGACGAATTTCATCAGTGGATTTCGTTTCCAATCATGTTGGTGGTCAAAGAGCCGGACCTCTGGTTTCCATGTTGGTTTTGGTTCGGGGCCTTGACAGCCATCTTGTTTCCAACTGTACCATGAAGTTTGTTGGACCATCCGTTTTGGTCTTTCATTCAGAATCCTCATTTTGTACTCATGGTAGTCTTTGAGATCCTGTTTGCGGTCTCTTTCGCATGCCATGTACGGGGATATTTTGTGTTGTCTCCGGAGTTCCCTCAGGAGGCAGTCATTGTATCCAGGTGGGTTCTTATATTCTCTTTCCGTCCATTTCCAATCATGGGTCGGTGATGTATAAGTTACCACCGTTTCTATGGCTTTAGGTGACCATGTCCATTTTGACCATTCGGTTATCATATCGATTTGTGGATGAGGTAACGGTCTGTTGGCTTCTCTGGTTACATAATTAAACACGTCTTGTTTTATGTTGGATCGGAGCATGTTTAGGTCAGTTAGGTTTTCTTCATTCCGCTTTTGTAGTTTTGCAACATAGTTCAGACAGTCCACAAAGGTATATTTTCCTTTGGAGAGTATCATTAAGTGTTCAGCCAGGTTATGGCCTCTTCTACGGTCATACTGTACCATATATTCTTTTGAAAGGGGTGTTTGTCGAATGCGTTCCCCTTTGATCAAATCTGGGTCTGGCAACATCTTTGTTGGTTTGCATACAGAAAGTAATATGTTCATATTCAATTCTTCGAATAGCATTGAGAAAAATGTGCATATTAGTCTCTGTGCCTTTTTACGTCCATTACAATTTAAACATTGTCCAATGTTGTGTTCTTTTAGAACTGTTCTTGGCTCAGTCCACCATCCGTATTCCATGTGGTGTTGGTTTCCTTCTTTCTAGTTACCCATTCTTTAATTTTTGGATATTGATAAAGGAATATTGAGGTTGGTTTTTTTTCGCATAGATGCAGAGGGTTTGTTGAGTTCCAGTAATGTAAGTTTTTGGTTCCATTTTGGTACGCAGGTTTTCTGTGGTTTTGGTTTCTTCCGAGGTGGTAGCTGCTTGGACTTATTTTGTTTTTCTAGTTTAGCGTCACCCAGAGACGGGTCGCGTCTGTGTTTCAAAGGTTTGGTTTGGTTTTTGGTTTGGACAAATGAAGGTTTATCCTGGTTCGAGGTCTGTGTTAAGACCGAATGACAGACAGTTAATGTTTTTAGAATCCAGTGAATGGTAGCACAATAAATGGCCCATTCTGGTTCGTAATTAAAAGATATGATTATGATTGAGGAGATCAGTGTTAAAAACGATCCCCATTCTCCCTTAGTAATTCCAAATTTTCTTCATTTAAATTCAAAGCCAATCATAATTGTGAGAATTAGTCCTATACCTAGGGTCAAATGGACCCATTTATATTCTACCAAGCCCCAAAGGAGCTGGAGTCCTATCAGAATGTTTCCTCCTATAATGGGTAGGTGGTGGCAGTAGGCGTCCCATAGACCTACGGGCATGACTACAGGGCTAAATTGTTCTTTCATGTGGGAGAAAATACCACATTGGTTCGAGGAATTCCCATTTCTTCACAATAGTTCAGAGTCCCAAGTAAGTCTTGGTTTTGTTTTCCCAGGAAGTCTAGGACTTCTTGGTATTTGGTTGTGGTTTCATCCATGCTTGCCGGTCGAGGAAGCAGAATGTGGTTTATTTTCGTTCTGGAATCAATCCCTTGATTAATGGCTTGAGAAATGGCCAAATTACGACCACAAACACCCAGAGTAGGATAAGTCCCACTAAGAGCGGTGTATATTGTTCTAGGCCAAGCCATGATAGAATCCAATAAATCCAATCATAGATTTGCACCCAAATGTTTGCAGTAGTTTGTAATACTGACATAGTCCCTGCATTAATATGCAAGTTATCATACCAATTTTTTCTTGATTCTTCTACACATATTTTTATCTCTTCCTGTAGAGTTTTTTGGTCAGCCTTCCTTTCTTTTGATATTAGGTTCTGGAGGGTCTTTAGCTTCTCGTCATCCGTTGGGCCCGAGAAGGTTATCTCCATCCATTGCTTTTCTGAATAGATGGTTAGCATTCTTTCAAAATGTTCTAGGTCAGGTTTGGGTTTTTCTATTTTTAGATTAATTTTTTCTGCCGGGTTCTTATAAGTTTCTCTGTTTTGTCTCACAATTTTGCCATTACATCCGACATGTCCTGTCGTAACATTAAATTCTCCTGACTGGTTTGTTAGCCAGGTATTTCCAGATGGGAAGTACTCTATCTGGCAATCTTTTTTAACATATTGAACCGTGTTATTATCACAGGGTTTTAATAGGATTAAATTAGAGAATTCGATCAGTTGAGGCTGATTGTTAATTTGAATACATTTTTCCTTTTTCAGCCACCCATTTTTTAGGCTTTGCCAAATTGGTTGTTTTATTTTAGTTTCGTAATTTTCGTTTGTGAGAATGGATTTGTTCTCTACTAGTGAGATCTTTAGTTGCTGATCTTTGTTTTCCACGTGGGATATGTATACCCTTGAGGTTAAATCAGCTATTGTCCTGTTTTCTGTTCTTACGGTGTTATGTAACCATCGTCTAGTTATTACATTAAATTGATTTCTAAGGTCATTAAAGGCAATTTGCCAGGCTTGGTTTTTTTTGATTGTTATCACCTCTATTATTAGGTTTTTTGAGTTTTCCCATTGTATTTTCTGATTTTTGAATAAATCCTTAATATATGCTTCTGCCTGTTGTTGTCTATTATTATTATTATTATCATTATTGTTGCTGTTACTGCTTTTTTGATTTGTGGTTATCACCAGCCATCTATCAGGAGAAGATTGTTCCCAAAAGGTGGCATTCTGCTTTGTTTTGTAGCAGTACATCCTGCCCCAATGGTAGCAGTACAGAGTTGTATTTTCTACTTTTATTTCAGTTCCCTATCTTTGTGGGTCTTTTAGGAAGTATTTTAATTTTTCCCAGTCTTGATATACTGATTTCCATTTAGATGTTTGATTTCCATCTGGGTTTTCTGCCTCAGTGTTATACTTTTTGGTATTATTTTCATAGTAATTATCCTAAGGAACTTCATAAGTGTATCCACATTTAAATCTACCGTGTTCTATATATACTACTTTTCCTGAGTTGGGAATTTTGCAGGACCATGGTCCATGGGTTTCATTTCTTTTTGCTCTATTATCATTTGGGCGGTTTTGGAGGAGAGCGGTATTGTATCCTGATGGACTATAACATTGTGTGGCTTTATTGGTGCATCCAATTATATGGGTGTTATTTTTATAATAATAGTAACAGGATTCATTTGTTTGTCTCTTGTGGTTTACATCTTCCCATTCTTTCCATTGGGTCTCTTTAGGTAAGGATAATTCTGCTTCATACCCTAAGGCAAAGTGGTTACAGACATCTATATCTTGTCTGAGTAACTTCGTAAAGTTTACTGGTTTCTTTAGTAATTCTCCTATTTCTTCTCTGGACTTGGATTGGTTAAAGATGGTAGGATCGCATATTATCAGTGTTTCGTTTTCTTTAAACATTTTCTTAAGGTAATAAGTTCCTAATCCTTGAACTTGCGTATTATCTTGTCCTAGTAGGGTGAGGTAAACCTGATCCGTGTCACCTGTGGCATTCCATCTTTGTCCTTGGTCACCTCCTTCTTGGTAGTGCCAAGTAGAGTTTACATATAGTATTATCGGTTGGTGAGTGTTCATATTATTTAGGGGGTTGCCAATATTTGGATAGGCTGCAAATGTGTTGCTGGTCAAAGCACAGCAGGCCAGGCAGCATCTCAGGAATAGAGAATTCGACGTTTCGAGCATAAGCCCTTCAAGGGCTTATGCTCGAAACGTCGAATTCTCTATTCCTGAGATGCTGCCTGGCCTGCTGTGCTTTGACCAGCAACACATTTGCAGCTGTGATCTCCAGCATCTGCAGACCTCATTTTTTACTCGAATATTTGGATAGGAGCAGTTATAGTGGTTTTTCGATCCTGGACTCTGATAGTCTGAACAGTTATACGTTTTGTATAAACAGTAGAGCCATCTATCTCTCTCTGAGGTTTCTTCATTTTTTGTAACATTTTGTATACTATAAGATAGTAATTCGTCTATCCAATTTTGTATAAGATTATCTAGTCTTTGATCTTGTTCTTGGTTTTCATTCCCAAGCTCCTGTTTTAAGACTATTATGTCTAAGGTGTATGTGTGTCCTATAATTTCTTCTCCTATTATTTCTGCTGAGGGTCTTGGATCTGTCCAAGTTTCATATTTTTGAGCTTGCGCAACATTTATCGTAATTAGTCCTAACATTACTAGGGCCATGTTAGATAGGGTTAATCCTCCTATTATTAGAGGCATTCCTGCTGAATTTGTTGAGTTACTGTTGCTGTCGGGGTTATTACCTGTGTTACATTCCAGGCTGCGCTTTATTACTGCCTGAAGTATCCATCCTATAGTTAGAAAGGCTAATACTATAAATAGTAGGGTGTGTTGAACTATATTACACTTAGAGCAGCGTTCTGCCGTGAGTTTCTTTTGTTTAATCGTCTTAGTCTCTTCTTTCTTGGTTTTTTTTTATTTAAGTTTAGGAGGGTTTCTTTACTTTTGGTATCCTTTTGCCTTTCCCTAATTGTCCTAACTCCATATTGTTCTGTTTTTTTTCTTTAAATATTTGTTTCCAATTTTTTTTTTCATTTCTGCTGTTTACATCTCTCTTGGAGGTTAAAAATCCCTCCATTTGTTCCCTGTGTTTCTCTTCTTCTCCTAAATATACAGCCATCCCATCTGCCATGTTCTTAGTCTTTGTTAACTGGTCTTATATTATCTACAGATAAAGTCCTTTCTTTACCTTCCTTCCCGACTGTCACTGTCCTATTTCCTACTTGGATTATTTGTTGAGGCAAATGATAGCGGGCTTTAAAGGCTCTTCCTGATTTATTTTGTTTTTTCTCTTGTACCCAATCTCCTACTTTAGGTTGCCAAAATTTTCTGTCTTCTTGAATTTTCTGTTCCCTTTGTTGTCTTAATTCTTCTTTTTTTAGTTTTTAGGAGATCTATCCATTCTTTTTTAAGTTTAGTTTGGGTTTCTATTTCAGGCTTATTTTCTGTATTCATTTGTACTCCATATCTCAAATAGTGCGGAGTTATATGGTTCTCTGCTCCTAAGAGATCTATGGGTGTGTTATTGATGGCCAGCTGCACGTCCTTCAAACATTGTCTCCAACTACCACCGCGAGTGCACAATAATTTTGCCAAGGCTAGTTTGACATCTTGGTTTCTCCGTTCTACCTTTCCTGCTGATTCAGGATGGTAAGGTGTGCTAAACTCAAGCTGTATCCCATGAGCGGTACACCACATGTTAAAGTCCTGGTTTTTAAAGCCAGGTCCTTGGTCTGTATGAATTACTCTGGGAGGCCCATTAGCGACCAGAATCAACTCACTAGCTTCTATAACATCTTGTGTCCTACAACTCTTTGTTGGGATCAGGGTGGTGAATCCGGTACATTCATCAATACATACTAGGCAATATGTATTCGGTCTTTTAAATGGCTTTTTCCCGTGAGAGGTCGGCAATGGGCCGATAAAATCCATTATCCATTTATCCCCGGGCTCCATATTTTGTGACCGAATAATTTTTGGTTCTTTTTTAGTTCCTCCCTTGATATTATATTTTAGGCAAGTTTTGCATTCATTACAATATCTTTTAACTTCTGCATTCATCCCAGGCCACCAGTATTTCTGCTTTAGGTGTGACTGAGTGGTTTTTATTCCTGGATGCACGGCCCCTAAGCCTTCGTGGGCCGTCTTGATAAGTTCTCTTCTCCCTTTCCTAGGGGGTATTATCTTAGCCTGTTCTGTGGTTTGATCTTTAAATTTGGTTTTGACTACCCCATCAGATTCTTCCCAGTAGTCCTGATTTTTAGGGTATCCTTTTACTTCCTTGCCCTGAAGTAAGTCTTCCAATTCTTTGTCCTGATTCTCTTTTTTCATTTGCCTAGTTATTACTCTTATTTTATATTCTTTTCCCAAACTTGCGGCTTTGGCTGCTCGGTCAGCTAGATCATTTCCTTTTTTGTGTTCACCTTCTTTCTGGTGTCCTCTGACATGTATTACTTTTACATTTGGGAGGTTTTCTTTTAATCTAGCTATTTCTTCCCATATTTGTCTATATTGTATGGGGTGATTCCTACAATCATGGAATCCTTTTTCACTCCATTTATCTAGTTCCTCGTTATAGCCTCTACTGGCATAAGAGCTATCTGTACAAACGAGAATTTGGAGTTCTGCAGGAAATTGGCTTGCTTTTTTTAAGGCTAATTCTAACGCCTTTACTTCTGTTTTCTGGGCTGAACCTCCCAGTGGTCCTTTTATTTCTAAGACCTTTTCTTCTTGGAACTCATTGTTTAGTTTTGTACCGATTACTATTCCTATTCCTGTTAATTTTTCTTCTTTACCTTGTTTATCCAGGCCTCTTTGGGCACTACCATCTGTATAGATGTACATATCTGGATTGAATTCAGTTTTTTCTTCAGTAGCAGCTAGTTTATATTTCGGTGTCCACCAAGTATCTGTTTTTCCTGTAAGGGGCTGTATTTCTATAGTGGGGTCAGCTAGTAGGATATCCCATTTTTCATACCTGGCCGAGTGGACCCTTTGGTTCCTTTCTATTTTTTGTTGTTTGGATTGTAATTCTGCCAATCCGTGAGGATTATTATCTTTCCTTCCCCTTGGATTTTTCTGATGGGTTCCACTGCTCTAGTTATGGCTACCCATGTTTTTTCTATTTTTGGGTATTTCCTCTCTGTTTCTGTAAAGTTTAAAGAGATATATTGGAAGGGTTTGTTCTGTCCTTGACTGGTTACTCTTACGGTGGCGCTTTCTTGCCCTATAATTACTTCTAGTGTAATGTCTTTCCCTGGTTCATGCTTTCCCATGTTTTCTGCTTTATTTAATTGGTTGATTAGTTCATTTAGGTTATTTTGATCTTCTTCAGTCCATGAGAATACTTTCTCGGTTAGTTTTTTGTACAGGGGTTTAGATATTTCTGTATATCCTGGGACAAAGTCTCTGGCATAGTTACATAGGCCTAATATTGCTTGTAATTCTTTAATTTTGGTAGGAGGTTGAATATCAGCTATTTTTTCACTGTATTCTTCAGTTAGTCCTTTCCCTTCATTGGTTAGTTCCACTCCTAAGTATTTTACCTTTTCTCTGGCGATCTGGGATTTTGCTAGTCCAATTATATATCCCTTATGGTACAGGTGTTCCATTATTCTATGTAGGCAGGCAAAATGTTCTTCTAGGTCACCATGAGTGATATAAATATCATCTACATAGCATTCTATTTGTCCTGGCGGAGCTAAGTTTTGTACTGTTTTTCTGACTTCTGCAGAAAATATTACTGGGCTGTTTAGGTATCCCTGAGGGAGTCTGGTCCAAACTAATTGTCTCCCTAGGGTGTCTGTTATGGCTGTATATGGCCATTCTTCTTTTGGGATTGGATGACTCCAAAATCCATTTGATAAGTCTAGGGTAGTTTTATATTTCTCCCTTCTTAAGGTATTCAATGTAGTCTGAGCTCCTTTAAAGTATGACGAGAAGGGCACTGATCCTGAATTCAAGTCTCGGTAGTCACAGACAAGTCTGTACTTTCCTGGCTTATCAGGCTTTGGTATTCCAATTATGGGTATATTGTATGGGGATCCTTTTTCTATTAGGACTCCCTGTTCCTCAAGTCTTTCTATGACTTTTTGGATTTCCCTAGCTATCTCTGGTTTGTTGATGCCATACTTCTTTTTGATTTTGAAGTGTCCCATTCCTGTGGGAGTGGGATCAATGTTTAGATTACCGCAATGGTATGAGTCCTTTTGCCAGATTTCCCAGTGAGTTTGCACTAGGTGTTTTATTTTTGCTCTGATTTTGGGGTTGCTTTCTTTATCTAAAATTTCTTTTAAGTCTTCTGTTCTTTTGTCTTCTGTTTGTTCTAGTAGTTTGTGTCCTTTAATGTCTTCCCATCCTAATATTACTGGTTCTCCCTGGTCTTTTAGACCTTCTATAATTAGAGCTTTAGTCTCTATTTGTTTTCCATTTTTTAGGATTAATTTGATTTTTCCTACATCTGCCCATTTTACAGGTGCTCCTATGCCCTGATAAGGTTCTGTTCCTACTTTTGGTATGTTTAGTTTTTCTGCCAAACTTTTGTCCATTAATTACATTTCTGCCCCTGTGTCTAGCATTATTGTGAGCCATTGCTGTCTGTGGGGTTTATACCCCTCTATTTTTCCTTGTTCTTGAGGGTAGCATGGTTCTGCTGCTGTCTGTCTGGGTTTTCTCACCATCCCTGTCTGGTGGATTCTTTGCCCTTCTGTATTCCTTTCGTCCCCTTGTGCTTGCACTCTGGCTGATCCAGAGGTTATTGCTTGTCCCTGACTGTTTCTGGGTCTCAGGTTGTATCGTTCTTGTTGAACTTGTCCATTTGGAGGCCTAGGTCTAAAATTTTGTTGGGGTGGCCTGTATTCCCTAGGTTGTTGTGGTTGCTAGGCTGGCTGTAGTGGAGGTTGGTATCCCCCTCTAGCTCTTGGGTCTTGATAATTCGGAATGGGGTTTCTCCCTAAATAGTTTGGGCTTACTCCTGGAATTGGTCTAGGAGGTAGCTGCTGTCGGGGAGGTCCCTGGTTTCTGGGTTGGACTTTTTCCACTACCTGAACCAATGGTTCATATTGGGGTCGGTATGTCCCTGGTTTTCTTTGGTTTTGTTGGCGTCCTTGCGCCTTGGATTTCTGGGTTTCTGATTTAGGTTTTTCTGATTTCCTTTCCTTGGCTTGGCTTCTGGTTGAGGTCCGTGGGGATTTTGTTTTCCTATTCTATCTAGGGATAGATTGAGGACTTCTCCTAAGTTGATTAATTCTTGTCTGAATACTTGCCATGGGTTTTGTCCCTGTCCTAGTGCTCTGTTTGTGGCTTCCCTGAGCCTGTTTGCATGGCCTTCGTTCTGGAATTGTCTGAATAATTGCGACCTGACTTGGACATAGTTTATTTCTAGATCTTCAGCGGATTGTGCTACCTGGAGCATTGTTCTCCCTGATTCCAGGAGTGTTTTGAATATCTTGTTGGCTGCTTCTGCTCTCTGGGTTCCATATACCCGATTGTGGGCTTCATGGAGTATGGTAACTAGATTTATGGTGGTGTGCGGTTCCTGATCTAAAGCAGGACAATCCAGGGCTTTAAATAAATCTGAATTTTCTTGGGGGGTTAGTCCTTCCAAGAAGGCTTTTAGTTTTTCAAAATGTTGAATTATATATTTTATTGCTGCTCTGTCATCTGAGGGAAAGTCTAGGAAGCAGATTTTAAAATTCTTCAGTGAGGGATCACCGTACACACGGCGGGCTGCTACCGGTTGTGGTGCTTGTCCGGCTTGTCCGGGCCTGGGATTATTGATTAGCCATCGGGCTTTTTCTACAGCATGTTGCGCCACTAGGAATTGTGCTGCTACTCTATTTAGTTGGGGTATTTGGAGCACTCTGTCTGCTGCCACTATAATTTGTTGAGCTATATCTTCTGCCCAGGCATGTTCTGACATGCCTGGTACTAGCGGTACTTCTCTTCCCCTTAGGTCTGTTTCTCTTCTAATTACTGTTACCGAATGTTGAGCTGGTAGAACGCCAGCGGTATGCTGGTGGGCTGGTTCTAGGGGGTTTCCAGTTCCATCTGCTGGTATACATCCATCATAGTGATGGTGAGTTCCATCTACATATTCTATTCTGAACCTGTATCGGAGTCTTGCTGCTATAGGTTCTCCATTGAGTCTGTTTAGTCCTTCTAGGACTGACTCATCTGCCCTCAGTCTTACCTCCTGACCTCTTAGGTTAGGTGGGGAGACTATATTGTCGTTTCCTGCTGCGACTATTTCTGCCCAATCATTTCTAAAATAATAGGCAGGTATATTGGCCATTTTCTTTTTCTTTTTGAGGGGCTTTTATTTTTTTTTGTACTATTCGCTATATCCCTACAGAAGGAGTTTATTTGGTGACAAAGATAATATTTACGCCGTGAGGTTCAAGATAGTGCAATCTCTCGAGCCCCACGTTGGGCGCCAATTGTTATGTTATTCAGGTGGATATCCTCAATAGGTATGGGTTACTACCGGATTAAACTACAGTACCTCGGGCATATACCTGAGGCCGTTACCTGTCAAGTTTACCAGTGGTCCCTATTGACTGTATGGTCCTGATAGCTACAAACTCGGCTGGGTTTATCGCAGGTCTCTAGGTCCCTTCAGTTTATCCTTTCACCTAGGAGTGAGAGGGATTCACTTTAAGTCAATCCTAATGCCTTCTCAGCTAAGTTCTAGACTTAACATACCAACACAAAGGTAAACATATCTTATCAAATAAAGGTTCGGCGAATACGAAGTGTGTGGTGTAAAATATAATAGAAATTTATCAATATAATAAGTTGAATACTCACAATCAGATGTTTTCAGTTAATCACAATCGTTACAGCCTTTTTGAATGTTCTTAAAAGATACCTAGGATAAAAGCAGAGCTTAATACCTGAGTGTCCCAAATGGGATCTTCTTAGACTAGCGTGTTTCAGCTAGTTGGTTCAGATTGTATCTTCTTCAGGCTAGAATGCAGTGCCTCAACCGAGAATCTTTTAGGCAGGCGTATTTCAGCAAGCTCTTAGCCGTCCGTATGCTTCATCCGATCGGTCTGTATTTTGCACAAATGTGTCTTTTCTGCAAGCCTGGTGGTTCAGTGGATCTGCAGTTAAGCCGAGATGGTTGGGTGACTCATTGGCTGTGTTTCAAGACAAGAGTGAGTTCTGTCTGTTTTAGCTCTGCTTTTATCCCTTACAGTCTAAGTTAAGCAATTACATCATTTGTTTAAAGAACTGGAATCTCAAACTGTGCCTCGGTCAGCATTGTTTAAAGGTCGCGTTAAACACTTAATTAGCTGAGAAAACAATAAGTAGCTGATAAGTAGCTGGTAAAGAGCAGCTGCCACGTAGTCATAGTTATACTTAATTGTTGCTAGGCTAAAATACAATAAAGAGTTAATAGTATCATTGTTGCTACAATCTAATATAATCAGGTAAAATTCCACAGAAGAATTGAGTCTTTTCATGAAGAAGTAGACGGATCCCATGACACTTAACGAGTTAATAGCATCATTGCTGTTAAGCTTAATCTTATACAATATAATATAATCAGGTAAAATTCCACAGAGGAATCGAGTCTTTTCATGAAGAAGTAATGGATCCCGTGACAGTTGGTTCCTTCACCACTTGCTGCAGACCAAATCCAGCAGCTATGTCCTTTAGAACCTGAACAGCTGAAGCAGTTGCCAAACCACTCTGGGTGGTAAACATAGAAATTCTCACCAAGAATACATCCTGCACTCTTGCCATCCCCAGTACTTCCTCCAAGTGGTATTCAACATGACGGAGCACTGATGCATCAGCCCAGAAGGACAGTAATCAGTAGGAGGTTTCCTTGCCCATGCTTGACCTGATGCTACGATACTTGATGGGGTCAGCTGTCAATGTTGAATACTCCTAGGACAGTACTCTCCTGACTGTGTACCATGGTCATGCACATTCAGCTACAAAAGTCTGATATGTCCTCTCTCCAAAGATAGACTTTCTGTGTATGTCTATAAATTGGGGCTCCAGCAAAAGGAGGCAATGGCGAGTAACAACACTGAGCAGGGGAGCTCTAGCTGTTGATCAGGCACTCTGGAGGACTGAGCGTCTTTGTCAGAAAGAAGCATCAGAGAGGGAGAGACAGACAATGGATTTCCTCAATCATGATGTGAACAATGGGCTAAACTCCATGTAAATACTATGCTTCATTAGTTTAACCTTAATTTCCCTTCATGTTTCTAAAGTCCTGATGCCAATGAAATGACAAATCCCTGATTCACAATATTTGGTTGTCGACATGCTTGAATCTCACAGTACATCTGTTTATATTTGTGTGCAACTGTTTCTGGTAGCAATGAAGGTAATTTCTTTAAAATTGGAAGGGAGAGAATCTGACAGAAGTGTTGGAATTTGTCCTTGTCTCTCATATTCCTCTAGTGTTGTTAATTTACAATATGTAGGAGATTAGTATGTGCAAGCGTTACCTCGAATCACCTCAGCAATGAATGCTGGCTCCCTCAGCAGTCCCGGCGCTAGCCACATTCAGCAGTCAGGATCACAATGGCACTGACCAATGAAGGTGTTTCAGGCACTACCAAAATGTTAAAGAGTGAAGTTGAGATCCTGTATCACAATGTGAGCGTATACTGCTGTGCGTTGAGTTAAAAATGACATGATACCAGGTTATAGTCCAAAAGGTTTATTTGGAAGTACAAGCTTTTGGAGTGCTGCTCTTTTGTCAGGTAGATGTTGTCTGATTTTTAACTTTATCCATCCCAGTCCATCATCGGCATGGTTGTGTGTTTAGTTCAGGCATAACCAACTATATTTAAATTTAATTGGATGGTCAAGTTAGCCAAAGAACTGCTACTTACAGGGGTTGTGAGAAGGGGAAAGATCAGAGTCATTATGAAATTTAGTATAGGAGCAAATTACTGCAAATGCTGAAATCTGTACTGAAAACAAAAATGCTGGAGATCATAGTGGGTCAGGTAGCATCCATGAAGAGAAAGTATTTTGAGTTTAAATGATCTTCAACCAAACTTATTATTCTAAAGCCATCCTTCATGCTAAAGTTAAAGATTCACAAGATATTAATGAGAAAGTTTTAAGAACGTTGTTAAATCACAGAGTCATCGAGATGTACAGCATGGAAACAGACCCTTTGGTTCAACCCGTTCTTGCCGACCAGATATCCCAACGCAACCTAGTCCCACCTGCCAGTACCCAGCCCATATCCCTCCAAACCCATCCAAATGCCTCTTAAATGTTGCAATTGTACCAGCCTCCACCACTTCCTCTGGCAGCTCATTCTATACCTGTACCACCTTCTGTGTGAAGAGGTTGCCCTTAGGTCTCTTTTATATCTTTCCCGTCTTACCCCAAACCTATGCCCTCTAGTTCTGGACTCCCTGACCCCAGGGAAAAGACTTTGCCTATTTACCTTATCCATGCCCCTCACAATTTTGTAAACCTCTATAAGGTTACCCCTCAGACTCCGATGCTCCAGGGAAAACAGCCCAATCCTGTTCAGCCTCTCCCTATAGCTCAAACCCTCCAACCCTGGCAACATCTTTGTGAGTCTTTTCTGAACACTTTAAAGTTTCACAACGTCTTTCCGATAGGAAGGAGACCAGAAATGCATGCAATATTCCAACAGTTGCCTAACCAATGTCCTGTACAGCTGCAACATGACCTCCCAACTCCTGTACTCAATATCTGACCACTAAAGGAAACATACCAAACGCCTTCTTCACTATCCTATCTACCTGCGACTCCACTTTCAAGGAGCTATGAACCTGCACTCCAAGGTCTCTTTGTTCAGCAACACTCCCTAGGACCTTACCATTAAGTGTATAAGTCCTTCTAAGATTTGCTTTCCCAAAATGCAGCACCTCGCATTTATCTGAATTAAACTCCTTTTGCCACTTCTCAGCCCATTGGCCCATCTGGTCAAGATCCCATTTTAATGTGAGTAACCTTCTTTGCTGTCCACTACACCTCCAATTTTGGTGTCATATGCAAACTTACTAACTGTACCTCTTATGCTCCCATACAAATCATTTATGTAAATGACAAAAAGTAGAGGACCCAGCACCAAGCCTTGTGGCACTCCACTGGTCACAGGCCTCCAGTCTGAAAAACAACCCTCCACCACCACCCTCTGTCTTCTACCTTTGAGCCAGTTCTGTATCCAAATGGATAGTTCTCCCTGTATTTCATGAGATCTAATTTTGCTAATCAGTCTCCCATGGGGACCATTGTCGAACGCCTTACGCCATCTAGATCACATCAACCTTTCTGCCCTTATCAATCCTCTTTGTTACTTCTTCAAAAAACTCAATCAAGTTTGTGAGACATGATTTCCCACACACAAAGCCATGCTGACTATCCCGAATCAGTCCTTGCCTTTCCAAATACATATACATCCTGTCTCTCAGGATTCCCTCCAACAACTTTCCCACCACCGATGTCAGGCTCACCGGTCTATAGTTCCCTGGCTTGTCTTTACCGCCCTTCTTAAACAGTGGCACCACATTTGCCAACCTCCAGTCTTTCGGCACCTCACTTATGACTATCAATGATACAAATATCTCAGCGAGAGGCCCAGCAATCACTTCTCTAGCTTCCCACAGAGTTCTCGTATGCCAACCTCCAGTCTTCTGGTACCTCCAGGTTACGTAAGTTAATTCTTTAAATAAATAGGTCGATACCCTCCAAGCCTTTGTACAATCTAACACATGCCACTGTTCAAACTTAAGACTCAAGGAACTAATAGCGGTGATGTTGCTTTGAATCTTAAATCCCAAGTACGAACTCTACCATGAAAGAAGTTTGGAATTTAGGAAATTGATTTCTTCAAAGGATTTTAGTGAAATTACAACAGGCAAATTTCATGTAAATAACATATTTATTCTTCAAATAGTAGAAACTATCAGATGCAAATCTACCGTTTCAACTCAAGAGAAAACAGTTCTCAATAAGACTTTCATATTCAATGACTATAAACAGATCATAAGGTCAGGCTCGACAAGTTTATTTTTATTTTCCTTGGTTCACATTGACACATTATCAGTTCATTGTCCTTTCCGAGGGTTTCTGTAGTGAAGAGTTTGATTCTGTTAAAGACTTTGTTGAAAAGAAACTAGTAATTCTACAAGTATTGATGTAATAAGGATGCTAATTTGACTATAAATGTTTGTGCCTACTTAAAAACTAATTTCAAGTGATGCAAAAACACTGAGAGAAAATTCAGAGGCACACTGAAATAACTTTTGTTTGCAGAGTTGTTTTTGCATAATAATTTAATTTGTTAATTATTGGAGTGCAGAAAAGGCTGTTGAATAACCAAGAAATATCCAATCTATGGAAGAAGTCAGTTCTTTGTCACACTGTGAAGAAGATAATGCAGTGGTAATCTTCTGAACTCATAATCATAAAGGCCAGGTTCTGGGCATTTGGGTTCAAATCACACCATGGCAGCTGATAGGATTTACTGAATTTGGAGTTGAAAATTAGTCGTGTATTGTTTCTGTGGTGTAGTGGTTTGCACATTGGCTTTACATGTGAAAGGGTGCTGGTTTGAAACCAGCAGAAACATTTATGTGAATTGCTGGTGTTACATTGGAGAGCTGTCATCTCATTTACTCTTGCTTTTCAATACAGTATTGTGGCAGCTGTGAGGTGGAGGTGCCAGTGTTGGACTAGGGTAGACAGTTAAAAATCACACAACACCAGGTTATCGTCCTAGAGCGCTCCAAAAGCTAGTACTTCCAACTAAACCTGTTGAACTTTAACCTGGTGTTGCGTGATTTTTAACTTCAATATTGTGAGCTCTCTGGCATAGTGTTTCTGCCTTGGACCAGAAAGGCCTGGGTTCAAGTCTCACCTGCTCCAGAGGAGTGTAAGAATATCTCTGAACAGGGAGAGAGTGAAGACTACAGGTGCTGGAGATCAGAGTCGAGCTTGTGGTGCTGTGCTTTTCCAGCACCACCCTCTCAACATCGCCAAACTGGTTAATTAGAAAAATATGTTGTAAGTTAGCCTTATTATTGCATTGCCCTTAATGGCTGTTCTCATAAACTGAATAATTGGAAACATAGGTGATTTAATGGTGGTAGTTAATACTCAACATGTGCCACAGGTGATTTGATAGTGGAAAACTCCATTCAGTTGTGTGATAGAGTCCCTACCCCTAGGTTGAGAGGCTTGGGTTCAAGACCCATTTGCTCCAGAGGTGTGTAATAACATTCATGAATAGGTTGATTAGAATTTTTTAAAAATCAACTGTGTGATAGGCCCTCTTTTGGTGCATTGGTAGTGTCCCTACCTTTGGACTGAGAGGTCTGGGTTCAAGTCCCACCTGCTTTTAAGGTGTATCAACTGATTGGAAAAATAGGTCAGTTGTGTGATTTGGGGCCTCTTGTGGCACAGTGGTAATGTCCCTACCCCAGAGGGCAGCTGAGAGTCAACCACATTGCTGTGGCTCTGGAGTCACATATAGGCCTGACCAGGTAAATATGGCAGATTTCCTTCCTAAAGGACATCAGTGAACTAGATGGGTATTTCCAACAATTGACAATAGTTTCATGGTCATCAGTTGACTCTTAATTCTAGATTTTTTTTTATTGAATTTAAATTCCACCATCTGCTGCGGTGGGATTCAAACCCAGGTCCCCAGAACATTACTCACTTTAAATAAAAAGAACCTGAAATGACATCACCCACCTTAAGAAACCAAGACCAGTGCCTCTCACTGATGATGAAATGTCTGCAAACAAACTTTCCAGCTCAGCAAGTTAACTTACATCCATATTATCGTGGATTAATAGATGACTTAAGCCATCACCTCCCTCTATTGCTTCACAGTGATATTTCTTGAAAGCATAAATTCCTGAAATAAGTCCAAACCCAAATGGTAAATTTTTCAGAAGTGAACTGCTGGAAAAATTCAAATGTCATTTATTTATTTTATTTCTTCTTTTAGTCCAAAAAAAACTAGAAACCTAAAATGTTAGTAATTCATTAGATTGCACTTCTAATAGAAAAGTTCAACATTTTTTAGCCAAACATATTCTCTGACCATGGTTGTTTTCCTCCTATAAATAACAACAAAAAGCATTGGATAAACTTCTTGAAACGTCTTACAGGATTTAAATATGAACTCTTTCTTCACGTGCTGTAAGCGTTGTCAACCTTCAGTATGCACAGTATTTTGTTTTTATTTGTATTGCCTCTTAAGACCTATCAATTTTTCCCCAATACAAGTGAAACAAAATTTACTTTTCTGACAAAGCTCACATTATTTGCATTCAGATCTGGATTGTTTTGAAGCTGGAGGTAGAATTTGAATAGTAACTGAGCGGAATGGATAAAAACCGCTTCTTTTCATCACGCTCAGCTGTGATGGACGAGTGAGGACCGTCCTATTTACTTTTCTTCATATCGTACCCCAGTCTTCCGGAAGGTGGCGCCCTGAAGGTGATTGGTCGCTGCCGGCCGGTTGATGAACCACGGCGGACGTGAAACGCACTCAGCCCTTGCTGGTCGAGGGCGGAGAATACCGGCAGCGGATGCCCCCTTCCGGTCGAGACAGGGATTAAGAGGTGCAACGGTGGAAACTTCTTGGCGGCCGGAAGGAGGAGGAGGAGGAGGAGGGTTGGCGGCGGAGGCCCCCTGGCGGTTTGGAAGAGAAGGAGGAGCAGCGGTTGAGGGCCCCTGGCGGCCTGGAGGAGGAGTTGCTGCAGCGGAGGCGATAGTCCCCTCGAACTGACCCAGTGTGAGCTGGGAAGGCACGCCCAAGATGGCGGCAGGATTGAAAAGTTGTTCTCGGCGGTGTGTGCTCTGACCGGGGTGGGTAGGGAAGGGACAGTGTGGTCCAGGGAAGCCAGTGTCTAGTCCACGCAACGAATGGGCGGCTAGGCCTGGGTTGGAGTGGTTGTCTGATGTCGCTGCCGTAATGTCAGTGTGGGCGGGAGTCGGTTTTCTTTTCGCCGTCACCCTGGTTGTAAGGAGTTACCGCTGGTTCTTCAGCTAGAAATGGAGGATGATGCGAAGAAAGGTAAAAAGGTGAGAGTCGTCCGCGGTGTAAATTGAGGTGATAAAAGAACGAGGGAGGCCCCCAATTATCGGCGGTATCTGGTTATCGCCAGTCCTGGGTGTGGGTCTGTTAAGTGGCCGGAGTGTTGACCTGGAGCACTTCATTAGGATTGGGGCCAACAAGGGCCTGTGACCGCGGGGGAGGGTAGGTAAGGTAGGTAAGCTTCTCAAAATTGCTAAACACGAAATTTTGTGTTTTCACCCTAAAAGGGGAGGGGTGGGTTGCTGTAGTTTGTAATTTTGGTATTGCCTCGTCTTAAAATAGACGAAACCTGAAGGATTTACGTTTTTTTTTTGAAAACAAAAGTTTTTCAGATGTAGTTGTTTAAACTTTCGAGATGATCAGTAAAAGGCATTTTGTTACTCCTTTGGGTTGGGCTGCTTTTCAACGGTGAGTTTTTTTCTGATGTCCGCTGGGAGCTGGAGGCGGAGGCACTTCAGTGGCTGCTGCTGTTGAAACTGATCGAGAGCAACTCCACGGTGTCTTCCCACCCAGCCCGAAATGTAAACAAATTTCCAGCACGCCCTGCTTCATTTCCACTGTCTGCAGTACTTTGCTTTTTATTTAGAGATATTTGACAGCGAACTTTTTTTTTGCCGTGAAGAATTAGCGTTTAGCTGTTCAAGTAACAGCTTCACGTGAAAATATTGTAGTTAGTGTGTTCTTGTTTCATTCAGTTGATAACGGTGGCGTTGTATATTGTAATAGAAGTCTGCAATCTCATGCGGAGTTTTTTTGTGCAACTTGATTAGGCAGTTGTCCAAAACAGTGACTCTTTGCGAACTTTTTGATCGGAACTATTATTTCAGAGGACTCGTCGGTCGCACTAGCACGTTATGCGTTTTTAGGAATTTCTATACGGTATAGAAATGAGCTTTTTGGTCCATCGAATTTAGTTGTGTCTTCACGTAAAACCGCTTTAACCGTGTTCTCATTTCAAGCGCTGAGAATTGTTAGAATCCTGGAATCCTTGCAGATGTTCGTCAAGTCTCTATCGACGCTCCCGAAGATCCTACCCCAGACCCTCACCTAACCCTAGGTTCGCCTGACCTGTACATCTTTGTGGACTGTCGGAGTAAACCGGAGCACCTGGTTTAGAAACCCATCCAGACGCTGGAACGCGCAAATGCTATACAGTCGGCCAAATCTGAAATTGATCCGGGGTCTCTGGCATTGTGAGGCGATGGTGCCAACCACTCAGTCACTTGTTCTCCTTGAGTATTCGAAAATCAATAATTTTACATTCTAGTTAATGTATATTTATATTTACCTACCTTAAATCTTTTCACCCTTTCTGCTCAAGTCAGCAGTTTTTTTTATCCCTTCGCAACGTTTTTCATTTAGACTTTCAGATATTGGGGTGAAAAATGCTGTAACCTTTTAGGTCCTACTATTTATTTCTGTTCAAATCTATACCATGTTCTATCCTCTAATTTGGGTGCCCAAAGATGCATGCTGGGTATCTCATTATTTCATGATTCACTTTTGCTTTTGTTATTATGCTCCTTAGATACAAAGTCAAGAATTTTATGACAGATCAGTTTAAAACATGAACTATTTTTCTTTACATTGCTGTCTGACCAATGAATTTACAGCACCTTTTTCAAGTTGGCACCATCTACAGCATTGTGCTTTTGTCAGATTTTTTTTAGCCACTCATTTGATATTGTTATTAACTATAATTTTGTGCACTAGGGTCACTCTGCTGTAACATTTCACTGGAAACTTGACAATGTCACACTTATTTTGAAAGATATCTGCCTCCAGTCTGCAAACTTGGAATCTTATCTGTTTGCTAGATTGCATTTCTTACGGTATCTGAATTCCAAACAGTTAATTTGTGCTTTGCAGTTCTTAATGCAGCAGAATCATAGATATGAATAGCATGGAAACAGACCGTCTGGTCCGAATTGTCCACACTAATCAGATATCCTAAATTAATCTATTTGCTAGCATTTGGCCTGTATTCCTGTAGACCTTATTCATTTATCCATCCAGATGCCTTTTAAGTATTACAATTGTACTAGCTTCCACCACTACCTCTGGCACTTCATTCCATATGCACACCATCCTCTATGTGAAATTTGCCTGTTTGGTTCCTTATAAATCTTTTCCCCTCATCTAAAACCTCTAGTTTTGGATTCCTGGGGAAACGCCTTGACTGTTCACCGTATGCATGCCCCTCAGATTTTAGAAACATCGCGAAGGTCAACCCTCGGCTGCTGCTCTTGGGAAAATAGCTCCAGCCTATTCAGCCTGTCATAGCTCAAACCCTCCTAAGTTCTTATTCAGAGGTGTCTTAATATTTGCACTTGTGCGGATGGACTGGCTGGTTGCTAGTTCATAGTGCTTCTTTCAACAGATACAAATAGAAACTTTATGTTCCTATTAGCTGGCTCTAAACTTAATATAAGGAGGTGGCAAACTGAAGTTCAACTGTGCTCGTGACTAGTTTTGCATTAACCAGCATGGTCTCTGGCCTGTGTTGCTGTAAGTTAACAATACCATGCTAGTATTCCATTGTGGGGAAAGTATTCAATGGAAAATGGGTAGACTGTCAGGTGTGAAGCATTTCCTTTGAGCCTTGGCATTGTGTCTGATATTTAGAAGCTAATATCTTCACATTTCTAGGCTTTACAATAAATCAACAGGAATCTCAGGATGTTGCACTCATTGCCCTTATTGCAAAAACTACACGTGCAGATGTAATGCTCCATGCTGCACTTCTGTCCCTAGTCTGCATCGCAGGTTGAACTGAACAGTCTTGTAGCTTGTCCTATTTGAAGTTGGGTTGACCTCTTTCTGTACAAAACCATGAATTCCCCGTCTTGGGATTTTATTACGGTAATGTAGTGCAAAGACATTGGCTGTTCTTTAAATTTAATGTCAGTGGTTTTCTCGAATTAATTGATCACTCTAATCTTAGTTACACTAAATGTCTTTAGACTAGAAATCTTGACACTGAAGTCCCTTTTTTAAATCTTCACTAGAGGTAATGGATGTAAGTTTGCTCACTAAGGTGGAAGTTTCATTTTCAGATGTTTCGTCACCATATTAGTAATGTCATCAATCACCCTCTGGAGCACTGGTGTTAGTGATCTGTTTTCTATTTGGTTAGGTTTCCTTGGGTTGGTGCTGTCATTTTGTGTTCTTTTTCTGAGGGTGGTAAATGGGGTCCAAGTCAATAGCATTCCGGTTAGAATGCCAAGCTTCTAGGAATTCTCGTCTCTCTGTTTGGCTCGTCCTGGGATGGATGTGTTGTTCCAGTCGAAGTGGTGTCCTTTCTCATCTGTATGTAAGGATACTAGTGAGAATGGGTCATGTCAGGATAAGATATTGGGGTTCTTAGAGGGAGTAATGCAGAGACTCGAACAGCTTTGCCAATCATCCAACCCAAACTTCGTATCCGCTACATGGATGACACATTTGTCGTCATGAAATGAAATAAATTAGAGGAAACTTCAAAGGCCATTAATAGCCTTATGAGCATAAAATTCACGAAAGAGGGAAACAACAACAAAATGCAACCCATAGATGTCACAATAGAGCGAACAGCCAATGGGGAACGTCAAACCAGCATCTACAGGAAAGCAACACATATGGATGAAATACTGAACTACAGAAAGATCCCAACATTAAAACATTATTTCAATGAGCCATAACACACTGCAGCGCAGAGGAAAATCACATACAGCGTATTCAAAAACAATGGTTACTCCATGAAGACAGTCTGCTGATTTCTTAGCAACAAACCCAAACAAGCAGACAGTGTCCAGAAACCATAACCACTCTCCCCTACATCAAAGACATCTCAGAAATGACTACCAGGCTACTCAGACCTCTTGGCATCATGGTAGCCCACAAATCCACCAACACTTTGAAATAGCAGCTAATGAACTTGAAAGACCCTCTACAGACAACAAGCAAAACTGATTTCATTTATGAAATACCTGGCAAGAACTGTAGCACATTACATTGGGCAAACAAGTAGAAAATCTAGCCACCAGGATACATGTACATCAACTAGCCACAAAAAAAAAACCTCACACTCACTAGTATCCTTACGTACAAATAAGGAAGGACACCACTTTGACTGGGACAACGCGTCCATCCTAGGACAAGCCAAATAGACGCACAAGAATTCCTAGTAGCATGACATTCCAATAATATGTCTAAATATTACTGGGATGCAGATGGGGTAGGCAAGACCAGCATTTAATGATTACCCTTAACAAACACTGACTTGGCCCACATTTACCACCCTCTGAGAAAAAGAACAGAAACTGAAATCACCACATAAAATTACATCACCAACCCAATGAAACCTAAGCATATATAGAAAGTGGATCACCAGCGGCTCAGTGGTGTTGTTCCCTAGTATGGTGAGGGGACATCTGACAATAAACCATCTAGCTTTGTGAGCATACTTAAACCTAGAACCTCAGCCTAAGCTATAAATCTTCAGCTCACTAACTAGCATTAATATGGTCTCCATGGAGATGTTTTCTCAGTAAATCTGAGGGATAGTAATGCATTAGGATAGTGAGATGGGCATAACAGCAATAAATCATAGAATGGCCTTAATACAGAGTGAAACCATTCAGCCAGTCATCTCTGTACAATTTTTAGCTTTTCCTTTTATTGACCATTTTTATTCTCCCTTCAAAAGGGTTTCACCAAAGCAAGTAATTAAAATTGAACTTGCCTTTACTTGTTTAGACAGTATATTCCAGATCTTAATTAGTTACTGCACTTAATTTCTTTTCACTTGTGCATTTGTCTTACCTTTTAACTCAATCTTTTGGGTTCTTAATCTTTTGTTCCACAGAGGGAACAGTTTCTCTCACTGCTCCTCTACCTAGCAAAACCTTTTATTTTGAAAAATTAAATACCCTCTGATCTTCAAGGAAAATACTTCAGATTGCCCAGTTTATCCATGCAACTGATCTCTCTCTAAAACATTAGTCTTTCCTCATGATTATCAATACTTGGGCACAGTACTGCAATTGACTTAATTGCTACACCAATGTTTTTTTTGTACATGTCGTTGGTCCTTTGCCTTAATCAGTGTTTGTGCTGTATGAGTTCCTTGGGGTAGTGTCCTATACCCAATTGTCTTCAGCTGCTTCATCAATTAGTTCCTCTATTGTGAGGTCACAACTAGGAGTATCTGGACTTCAAACACTATTCCATGCCATCTGTACTCGGACACTGAAGCAATCTATGCGCAGGAAACCATAAGGACTGCCGATGCTGGAAGTCAGAGGTTTCAGATGTGAAACTTAAAGAACACAGCAGATTAGACAGCACCCAAGGAGTAGGAAAGGTTTTGGCCCAGAATGCAGTTCTCTTCCAGCTTCACATCTATCGATGTGAAATATGTAAAAAGACCTAGACTGCATCCAGCCTTTGGTATGTCATGTCTGCAGGTTATAACCCCAAAGTACTGTGTATATTTTTAATGTAATTCCAAGCTGCCTTTTTACTAGGGAGGATAGTCAAATATTCCTGTAGATGGAAATTCTGCCTCTGTCTGCAAAAGATCTGTAGAATGTTATACTGTGGATAGAAAGAGACATTTACAACATTTAAAAGACGTTTAAATCCTTCCTGTACATGAACAGGAAGGATTTAAAGGGATATCGGGCTAGTTCACTTTAGGAAACTTGGAAGACATGGATGAAATGGGCTAAGGCTCAGTTTCCATGCTTTATAACTTTAAGGGTAATCATTAAATGCTGGTCTTGCCTACCCCATCTGCATCCCAGTAATATTTAGACATATTATTGACCTAGAATATGTTCACTAGTGCTTTGGAATATGTTAAGATATTGTGCCTGCCTTGATCTCTTCTGGGAACAATTTACATCTGCTTCAAGTATTTATCTATTTTTTTTCCACAAGTGTTTACCCCAACTACTCCCTGTGGTAATCATTCTGAGCTCCACAGATTCTGTATAATTAAATGCCTCTTATATCTCAACTGCAAGCTGAGTCCCTCCGTATGGATGACAATTGGGTGGGAAAAAGTCTTATCTTAAGTCAGGAATCCAAGTTCTTCTTTAGTTTTAAAAACTGTTCAACCTCATTCAATCTAAAATCATCATGCTCCTTTAAAAACTGTCACCATGCCTTAAAGCAAAGCTTATGAAATTTATTTTCTTGGATTTCGATGGTCTAACCTACTGTGAAATGCTGATACCATCATACATCCTTTGTTACTTCTAGACCTAAATGCTTTGACACCACCTTGTTAGTTGGCCTCCCATGCTTATGTTCACACTTGGTTATTCAAATTTATGTCTGCATCTGTAACAGTGCAAAGCCGTCCATCACTCTGTTAATTAACGTATCTCCCAGTCAAACAAATCCCTCCATGACTATGCATTTGCCTATCTTTAATCTGCTCCAACATTATAAACTGCTGTGAGATCTATATTCTTCTAATTTAGAACTCTTGAACATCGTCCATCAGTGGTCATGCTGTAAATGCCAAGGTGCGAATCTACAGAATTACTTTGCTAAATCTTTCTGTTTATTCGTTTTTTTTGAGATGCTGCTTTAGAATGTGATCTCTTTAAACAATTTTTTTGCTCATCTGCGTAACATCTCTTGTAATGCGCTTTGTGTCACTTATGTGAATTGCCTTGGGGCAATGTAAATGTAAGTTCTTAATTTGTGCACCTTTTTTGTTTTTAAGTCAGCTTTGTTTGTCGCATACAGGTCGTTCTGCTATAGCACATTTCATTAACATGAATTCACGAACCTGATTTGACTAATTGAGGACACTGTCTCAAAAGTACAAACTTTTAAAATGTGTATTGGCTGTAACACGATTACGTTGCTTTAGAAGCGGTGGTTAAAAGTATTGGAACTCTTTTTTTCAACAATGCAGTTTGCACAAGAATGTTACTGTTTCTTTCGGAGCTGCTTTTTAAATTGATCTTAAACTGCAGGAGTAAGACTTATATTTGAGGCTTTGATCAATATTCTGAAATTATGACTAAAATGAGCATTTTAATAAAGATCTGATTATATAGTAACAAATCTAAGCTGAACAACCAGCACTTAGTGTCCAGCCCAAATGTCTGAGACTACTAAAAGTGACTTCATAAATCAGTCTCCGTTTTTAGCAATACAGAAAACAAAATCCCATACAAAACTTGCGCTGAATTTGTTTAATGTTTGAATCTATAAAAGCTGTAGGGTATTGATTGAAACACATCAATTTAAGATATCCACCTTCACTTGTTGCAAGCTATAATACCTTTCCACTCTTTTCTGTTTTATTCAACTAGGCTAGTTCTACCTATGTTTAGAGCGAGACAGCTTCTGCCTCTTTGAACCCCTTTTTAAAGACTATAGTACGTAGCTTTTAAACTAAAGTACATTTTATAATTTTCAATTTCAGAAAAGAAAGGAATAATTGCAAAAACCTGAACTACCGAAGACCCTTGCAACTAGAGAGGAATGATATCTTGCCATTGTTTGGCAGTCGGTGTTGTTGACTTTGTGGCATGGTACCCAATCAGAAAACATGAGCTTGTTTTTAATGTCTTATTTTGGAACACTAATGCATTCATGTTTGGAGAATGTCAACCAATTGTTAAGCAGCTTTTTTTTTAAAGATTCCCTACAGTGTGGAAACAGGCCCTTCGGTCCAACCAGTCCACACCGACCTTGCGAAGAGTACCCACCCAGACCCATTTCCCTCTGACTAATGCACCTAACACTGGGCAATTTAGCATGGCCTCTGTTAACAATTTCAGAAGCTCCATATGATACAACAGAAAAAGGAAAACTTTCTTTTGTCATGGGATGTGAATTTTACAAGCAGGCCTGTCCTTGGCGTCCTAATTGTAGGATTATGGAATGACAAGATAACTTCAAATCAAGATGGTATCTGGCTTGAAGGATATCTCAGATAGTGGCATCCCATATGTTAGCTACCCTTGCTGTCTTGGTACAGGTTTTTCAGGTTGTGTTAAGGGGTTGGCAAGTCTGTCAGTGGTCAAGTTGGACTGAGTGCCAATCCAGTAAACTGCCCTTTGCTGAAACGCTTAAAACCTGCTTCAGAATGGGTGGAACTGCCTGCATTCAGGAAGGTGGCAAGCATTCTAATGCATTTCCTGGCTTGATGATAATTGTCAAGTGATCCATATGCCAAATTTTTAGCCTGAAGCACTTCGAAGTTACTGCATTTCAGACTTTGAACTTGACCGTTTGATGCTGAGCTTGAATGCACAACTTTAGCTGGACAGGAATTTATTTTTAACTTAGTGTTAACTGCTTCAGAAAGTATGACATTTTTACACATTATTGGATGTGGGGTGAACTAATTGTCTCTGAAATCAGTTGTGCAACCCTTGGACCAGAGCATCCCACGCTGTAGGCCATGACCCATGTGAGCTACTATTTTGGTCCGTAGCAAGGTTAGGCAGCAGTGGCTGCTGTGGTGCTGTGATCCAAGTGTTAAAATTTGCAGGGGTCCTTGTTAAACGTTCTTGTTAAAATGTTGGTTGAGACCTGAATAGCTGATTCTCAAGGTGAGAATCCTCTTCTGAAAGATGGATGTGTTTAATTAACACTGCTGTCTAAATAACATCATCTGGTCATCTCTATGATGACACAAAAAGATTCTGTTCCTCACTCAGGAATTCCATCTGTGGTGATAGTATTAATCTGGGGCACTCACTAGCCTTCTTGTGAACTGGTCCCTGAAGTTAATTTAAGTATTATAACATAGCAAACTTAAAATTATATGAAACCCACAAAAAGTTAGTGACTTAAGAACTTTTCATGGTGTGGGGATCTTTAAAAGTGAAATTGACAGAAGAATTGGGTTTTAACCTGACTGAGATTTGAATTTTTTTAATCATTCAAGCATAGTACAGTATGCTCAAATAGGCAGAACATGGTTTAAACCATGGTTTGGCTCCTAAGTTTTCATTCTTGTATATCTGGAAATATGCAGATATGTAGAAAGCAATATAAATTGGAAAAATTGTCTTGGCTTAAGATAAACTAGGAAGGATGTGACAAATAGGGAATACTGGGAAGCAGAAACTTTCTTCAAATATTTTATAAAATTTTCAACCTTGGCTTAAAAGTCAACACTCGTTTTTCTTTGCTCACCAGATACCTTGAATTTTTACATTGATCTTGATATTGTCTTAAAGTCCTTACCTGTTCAACACACTCGTGCTTTCTTGATCAAATTCCCAGTAAAGTACTGAACACTCAAATACCCTTCCTGGAGCACAGTAAAATGGTTACCTCCTGTTGGGAACTGTCCCTTTTTTCATTTTCTTTTTAAAGAACTGCTGTCATTGCCCTCTCTTCAACTAACCAGCTCCCTTTTGTTTTATTTTATCCTCATGGACGTACGCAGCATCTCCAACCTTCGTTAACTTGTCAAATCCTTGTGATGCTACCTCCCTCATTCAAGCCCATCTTTCCTCCAACTCCCATGTTAATCTTTTCAGTAATAGCTCAGTGTTAAAACCGTAATGTTGCCCTCTGACAATGACCATGGTTTATTTTTCTCCCTGTTCCTCCAGCTCACCTGCTGGCGAAACTAAACTTTGCAGATGTGGCAAACAGTGAAGATGATAGCAATCGGGAGTGGCAGAAGGAATTTAATTTGTTCAAGGTGAAGGGACAGAAAGGACAGTTAATATAAATTTTAAAGTCAGACAGTTTCTCAGATAAGCAGGAGCAGAGGGACCAGAGGCTTCATGAATCTCTATCTATAAAGGTGGCAAGATGCAATTTTTATTGGTTAGCAAATCATAGAATGTTGGGGTTGCTAAATAGTTTATAAACAAAACCACGGGTTGTGGAGTGAATCCTCTTAGGGATGTTAGGACACAACTGGAGTATTGTGTCCAGTTATGATTGCCATACTTTAAGGATATGAGGCTTTTTAAAGATGTGAAGTGGTTGAAATTTGATAGAACCGGGGCCTCTCCTTGGAGGAAAGGATGTTCAGGGAAGTTCTTTTGATTCCCTACAGTATAGAAACAGACCCTCTGAAGGGTAACCCACCCAGACCCATTCCCCTACTCTCTAATTTACCCGTGACTAATGCACCTAACACTATGGGTAATTTAGCATGGCCAGTTCACCTGACCTGCACATCTTTGGATTGTGGGAGGAAACCGGAGCACCCGGAGGAAACCCATGCAGACACTGGGAGAATATGCAGACTCCATACAGTCAGGTATCCAAGGCTGTGAGACAACAGTGCTAACCACTGAGCCACCATGCCATCCCTGATTTTTTTATACATTTGTGTAGGAGAAAGTGAGGACTGCAGATGCTGGAGATCAGAGCTGAAAATGTGTTGCTGGAAAGGCGCAGCAGGTCAGGCAGCATCCAAGGAGCAGGAGAATCAACGTTTCGGGCATGAGTCCTTCTTCAGGAATGTGATTGGTTTGTGTAAATTAGCCACAAGTTGCTCCTGTCTGTTCCTTTGAGAGGTTACGCACACTTTTATAGAATCCCTGCAGTGTGGGAAGAAACCGTTTGGCTCATTGGGTCTGAATTGAACCTTCAAAGAACATCCCACCCTATCCCAGTAAACCCACATTTACCATGTCTTACCCACCTAGCCTGCACCTCACTGGACATTGTGGAGCAATTTAGCATGGCCAATTCATTTAACTTGCACATCTTTGGACTGTGGGAGGAAACCGGACCATCCATTTGAAACCTATGCAGATGTGGAGAGAACATGCAATCTCCACCCAGACACTCTTCCAATCCTGGAAGCATTTTGTGGAATACATAGTGAGAAGTTGAATAGGACTTAAATGATCTGGATCTCTCTCCCATTGAACGTGCTGAAAGCTGAGATTCAAAGTCAGTTTCATGGACATTGGATAACCACTTGAGAAATAGTGACAGGGCTTAGGAATGAAGCCCAAATCTTCAGCCACGTTGATCCATTTCTGCCTCCTTCAGTGGTACCCAGTATCATAGGTGCCAGTCTTCAACCAATTTGACTCCATGCCCAGAAATGGTTGCAGTATCCATTGCTTCCAAAAGCTTTGGGCCCTGACAATGCTACTGAAGACTTGTGGTCCAGAAGTTGCTGCTCCTCAAGCCAAGCTGATCCGGTACAGTTATAACACTGATATCTGCCTGATTTGATGTAGAAAGTTTCCCAGCTATGTTCTGTACATGAAATGCAGGACAAATCCAGCCTAGCCAATTACCACCCCGTCAGTATACTGTTGACGAGCAGTAGGTTGATGGAAGGTGTCATCAATAGTGCTAGCAAGAAGCACCTGCTCAGTAATGCCCAGTTTGGGTTCTGCCAAGACCCCTCAGCCGCTCATTATTGACTTAGTGCAAACATAGACAAAAGCACTGAATTTGAGTGAATGACAGCCATGGATATCAAGACTGCATTTAAGCAAATGTAACCTCCATTGAGCTTGCTCAAACAATGGGAATCACTTTTGACACCTTCCATTAATTTACTGATCGAGAATAGATTTGGGTGGTAATTGGCCAGGTTGGTTTTGTGCTGCTTTTTATATACAGGGCATACCTGGGAAATTTTCTACATTTTAATCAGGTTGATACCAGTGTTATCACTACTCGATCGGTTTGCTTGAGCAGCAGCAAGTTCTGGACCACGAATCTTTAGTACTCATGACAAAAGTGGTGTTGGGGCCCATAGCCATTGCCTCCAATCAGTCTTGACATGACGTGGAGTTAATCAGTATGGTTGGTTGGATTCATACCTGACATAAGAAAATAGCTGTGACTATTGAAGGTCAGTGATCTCAGCTATAGGACATCTCTGCAGGAGGTCCTCCGAGTACTGTCTTAGGCCCCCAACCATCTTTGGCTGCTTCATTAATAACCTCCCTCATTCAAAAAGTGCGAAGTAGGGATGTTTGTGCAATGTTCAAATGCAACAAGATTTGAATAATATCCAGGCTTGTGTTGACAGATTGCAAGTAATATTTGCATCACACAAATGTCAGGGAATAACTCTTTCTAATTAGAGACAATTCAGTGGTATTATCATCACTGAATTTCATCCACTATGAACATCCTAGAGGAGGGGGTATCAGTCACCAGAAACTCGGCTTGCTATGTTAACATAGTGGCTACAAGAGCAGGTCGGAGGCTAGGAATACTAAGGCAAGTAAATCACTTAACTCACTTAAACCTGTCCACCATCTACAAAGCGCAAGTCAGGAATGCAGTTAAATACCTGCCTGTTTGCCTAAATAGGTGCTGTTCCAACAACACTGAAGAAGCTTGATAATTTCCAAGACAAATCCCATTTGATTGGTACACACCCACAAACATCCATCCGCCCCTCCCCTAGTGTTTAGCAGTGTGTATCATCTACACGTTGCACTATAGAAATTTGCTGAAGATTCTCCGACATCGCATTCCAAGCTCATGACCGCTTCCACTTTCATTTGCAAGGCCAGCAGATACAGGAACAGCACCTGCAGTTGCTGTCCAAGCCACTCGCCATCCTGATTTGGAAATGTATTGCCACTCCTTCACTGTAATTGGGTCGAAATCCTGAGTTCTGTCCCTAATGGCTTTGAGTCTAGCTACAGCTCACCACCACCTGCAGTGTTGTACCTGCATTCTGGAAAATTGCCCTATCCAGGTACTGCAAGCTGTTAATTATTCAAAGATCTGGGCTCTTGAGCACAATGGCAATAAATGTTATTTAACAGCATTTGCATATATAGTGGTTGCGTGCCATAGACATTGGACAGGAATACTGTCTTTAATTGCGATTGATTTTGATTTCATTGAAATTAATAGTTGAAATTGCAATCTGTGACTGGAGTGTAATCACTTTCATTGAATATTATGTTTAATATATTGGAAATTATAAGTGTAAATACAAATAACAAATATATTTTTGTTTTTAAATACTTGATTTGATTTGTTAAGTTGAGAAAGGGCAAATAAGGGGAGAGGTTGGTATTCGTGTTGACTCTTGATGTCTAGATTTAGGGATTCCTGAGAGTATTGATTTTATTTGTTCATGAGATATGGATGCTGCTTGTTAGGCCATCCCTGTTTATCTTGGTGGTGATGGCAGCAGTGGATTGCCTTCATGAGCATTCCTTGTTCAGGGCATCCACTGTGCTGCTCGGAAAGGATTTCCAGGAATTTGTCCTGTGGCATGGAGGAATGGTGATTAGTTAGAATGGTGTCCCTTGCAAGTGGGGTTCCAATGTAATGACTACCCCTCAGTCTCTTGTGTGGTAGAGGGTAGAGGTCATGTGTTTGGATGATGCTGTCAGAGAAATCTTGGTGATTTGCTGCAGTGCCACTGTACGATTGGCAGATGTTTGCCCTCTGAACAAAGTTTCTCCTGAGGTAACCCCCCCCAATCTGTAACTTTTGTCCTCTTGTTTCAGATTTCCCTGCTAGTGGAAATATCATCTGTCTGCCCAGTCAAGCCTATTAGAATCTGATTCTAATCTGTCTTTTTCATTGATTTTGGTGTACAAAACAGTAAACAGGTTAGTGCAACAAGTAATTGGGAAGACAAATGTACATTTGATCCTCTATTGCAGGAGAATTTGAGTTCGGCAGTAAGAATTTATTTATTACTGTTATACAGTGCTTTGGTGAGCCCGTTCCTGAAGGATTGCACGCCACTTTATTTTCCTCAGTAGGAAGGACATACTTTCTATGAAGAGTGCGGCAGAAGTTTACCATACTAGTGATAGTAGTACTGTCCAATGTGGAGAGAATAGTTTGGCTTGACTGAGCCTGTGTTCAGTAGATTTTAGAAAAATGAGGGGCTCTGTTAGAATTTATTTCAAAGGGCTGGAGAGGTGAATTGTTTTGGAGTATAGAAGCAGCAGTCATTATTTCAGGATATGGCGTAGGCCTTTTAGGACTTAAGAAAAAAATGTGTTCCATCATGAACCTGTCGAATTCCCGGTTTAGAAGGCTGAGGCCAAGTCACTGAATATATCAAAGGTATGCTTTAAATACATCAAACGCATCAAAAAACATGACTGAGATAGAGGATCAGCCATGATCATTGGCTGGTGGAGCAATCTCAAATAGCTGAAAGGCCTGTTTCCTAAATCCTGATGACGCAGGTCTAAACTATTTAGCCTTTTCTTAATAAGTCAGCCCTCATTCCAGGAATCAGATGAGTGAATCTCTTTTTGTTGAATAGACTCCGATACTCAATCATTTTTGAAAATATGGGGCCAAACTGTAGACAGTAGTGTACCCTTCCCAAAACCTTATCCAGGTGTAAGATAACTTCCCCTTTTTTAAATTCCCACCACCCCTCAAAATGAAGCCCGAATTCTCTTTGCCTCCTTAATTGCACCTGCTTGCGAATGTTTTATTTCATGCACAAGAATGCTTAGATTCCTTTTTTTGAAGTTGCTTTCTATCTTTACATAGTCTGCCTTGCGCTCTGGTAAGAAGAATCATTATCTAATGTTTCCTACTTTTAAACATCATCTGTCAAAGTTTCTTGTTTTTTCACTCACTGAACCTGTTTATATCCAATTGTGGACTCCTTCTGTCCTCAATCACACCATCGGTTCCTCCCATATTGCATTAGGAAATTTTGGATATAGTAGAATGCCAGCTGTGTGCCACCCCCCCCAAATCATTAATAGAGATCGTAAATAGTTGACGCTGATTGCAACATTTCAGAGGCATTTGGAGGGTATATGAATAAGAAGGGTTTGGAGGGATATATGGGCTGAGTGCTGGCAGACGGACCAGATTGGGTCGGAATATCTGGTCGGCATGCACGGGTTTGATCGAAGGGTCTGTTTCCGTGCTGCACATCTCTATGATCCTTGTGTGGCACTCCTCCAACTTGAAAGAGACCCATTAATACTGAATCTATGCTAGTACGTTGCCCCAACGTCATCAGCTCCAATCTTGTGCAATAATTTTTTTTGGTGGTATCTTTTAATGCCTTCTGCAAATTGCAAGTCCTCCACAGCTTGTTCTCCTTTTTCAACTCTGCTTGTTATATCATTAAATAACTGTAGTAAATTTGTCAAATCTGATTTATCCCTTTCACGAAACCATGTTGACTCTGCTTGATTATGTTTTAAACTTTTCTGACTGTCCTGCTAGAGTCCATTATAAAAGAAGAAACAACATTTTCTCAACAACAAATGTTGGGCCAATAGGCCTGCAGTTTCCTGCTTTATTTCCCTTCTCGAATAGGGTCGTCACCTTTCCAGCAATTTGTAAAACATGTACTCTGCTGGAATCTGGAGTACTAAAATATTTTGATCTCCACTACCTCTGCAGCCACTTCTTTTGAAACCCTTTTAGAATGAAAGCCATCTGATCCAGGCAGTTTGTCTGCCTCAAGTCCCATTTTAGTTTGTCAAATAGATATAGACTGGTTTGTTTCCTCCCATCGGAACTTTGCTTATCTGTTAATTTTGAGATGTTTTTCGTACTCTCCATTTGGGAAAAGTACTGATTTTTTTTAAAAAAACAATTACTGCCCTTTCCCTGTTCCCATTTAACAAGTCCCCAGTTGCGACCTCCAAAGGTTTAATATTTAATTTAGCCGCTCATATGCTTCTGTAGAAATTCTTGCAGTTCACTTTTTTTTTCTTGCCAATTAATTTTCTCCTTTTCAATAACTCTTAGTCACTAGTTTCTTAAATCTCCCAATGCTGCTGGCCTGCCAGTAGTTTTTAGTGCATTGTATGCCTTAGTTTTGGCTACTTGTCTGCCTTTGTTAACAGTTGGTTATGCATCCTTATCCAACCATTTTTGAGCAGAATACATTTTTATTGAACGGTATGTAATATCTGCTTAAACATCTGTCAGTGCTCATCCTGATTTATTTTTCCCCTTAGTCTGTTTTCTCAGCCTGTTTTAGTCAAATCTGCATATGTCATTCTCCTTATGTAAGTTGAGGACCCTAGTTTGAGACTTGCGTTGATCTCCCTCAATCTAAATTTGAAATTCTATTATGATTTGGTCCCTGGACTACCCTTGATGAGATCTCTTAATCTCTTATTAATTCTTCGTTACTAGATCACAAATAGACTAGGGTAGATTCTGAAATATACTGCTTCAAGAAACTGGTCTAGAAATTTCAAATTGCTAGTGACAATTCATTGTGTCCTTACATGCCTGTCTTTTTCAATTAATGCTTTCTCCTACAGTGAAGCAATGTTTTGGTACTCTGTAGATCTCTACCTGCGACTTTATTTCTTTTTCATTTCTGATTTCCACCCAAAGTGATTTAACATCATAATTACACTAAGCTGGTCAGTCTTTGTCCTTCGCCTATTTTTCTGAAATGTCAAATACCCTTGAATAGAGTTCCCAGCCTTGGTCATCCTATAACTATTGGCTGCTCTTAATAGCCAATAAGTCACATTCTGCATTTCATTTGTCATCAACTCTGTCCTTTGATGTAAATGCTGCATGCATTCAAAGACTCTTGATCTTTAACCATTACACTGTTTAGTTCTTGAGTTCTGCTGGCATATTTGGTTTATTATTCACCTCTTTGCTATTCTGTACCTCTTCTCTCGTTACTTTGTTTCACCAGGATTCTGGTCCCAGCATGGATCAATTGAACCCTATTGCAACAGAACAGTTGTCTTTCCCCAATAGTTGCTAGTGGCCCTGAATTGTATGTATTTCTCCCAAACCAGTCTTTGAGCCATGCATTTAATTTTTAAATCTTATTTAACCTACACCAATTTGAATGTAGCTCAGGTAGTAATCTGGAGATTAAAAAAGAATAAAAACAAGTAATTTAGCCCTCAGCTGCTTGTGATTCCTCATGAGAATCTTTTCCCTATGTGGACTGTAACAACTGGATCTTTCCCCTCATACTCCAAGTTCCTCTGTCAATCCCTTTCCAAATCAGAAGAGATGTTGTGAACCTGGGCATCAGGTAGTCTAAACCTTTTTAGAATTGTACTGCAGAGAACATCGTTATTTATTTCCTTATTTTACCTTTTCTCATCCATAGTGCTGTAGTCAGTTTTTTTTTTCATTCTCCTTGCAGTCCATGCCAGGAGCCAAGAACCTTTCGTGCCTGTTGGCTTTATCCAGTCCATGGTTGAGACTCCTCCCACTGCTAAATTTTTTTCAATCCTTGTGTATGCCTTACTCACAGTCACACCCTTCAGTCCCTGACCCTGGACCAAATTTAATGTGATTAATCTAAAGGATGTGACTGCCTCCTGACAAAGGTAGCTTTACAGATACTTCTCCTCTGTGTGTTCGTGTCCCCAGCTCAGACTCCATTTCGTCAGTTCTGAACTACATTCCTCAAACAGCATATACTTGCAGATATAGTCATTATGGAACCCATTGCCATTCATCATTGTGCTCGTGCTGCAGCTGTCCAGCCATCTCTAACCAATTAATTTGCTGTAAAATATTTTTAAGGATGAATTTATTAACTGTACTTAGTTCTAATGTTGAGGTTGGACAGGACATTTTGTGAGGCCACTTCTGGAATGCTATGTCCTATTCTGGCTGCCAGTTATAGGACGGATATTAAGTTAGAAAGGCCTCTGAAGAGATTTACCAGAATGTTGCTAGTTGTGGAAGGTTACAAAGAAAAACTGGGATTTTTTTCACTGTGTATAAGGTTGAAAGGTGACCTTAGTTTATGAAACCATGAGTACAGATAAGTTGGTGTCTTTTCCATAGGGTTGGGGATTTCAGGACTGGGGGCACATTTTTAAGGTGAGAGACGAAAGATTTTTTCAAAAGTGAATTTTTTTACACAGGGTGGTTCAAGTGTGGAATGAACTTGCTGAGGAAGTGATGGATGTGGTACAGTTACAGCATTCAAAAGGCATTTGGATGAGTACCTGAATAGGAAAGGTTTGGAGTGATGTGGACCAGGCAGGTAGAACTATTTTAGTTTGGGTTTATGTTCAGCATGGACTGTTTGGACCAAAAGGTCTGTATCCATATGGTAGTACTGTATGACTGTCCTATTTGCAATCATTTGGCCAACTGAAATATGGAAGAAATACCCACCAATCATCTCCCTACTTTCCTGTAATGTTTCACTTGTGGCTCTTGTAGGAAAGAACAAGTTGAAAGAGCTCTCAGCAGGTTTTTTTTTAAGTCACCTGCCATTATTGCTGTTCTTGTGTAGGTCTGCTATTATCTTAAGTTGCTGTCCCTACTCTCATGTGCTCTTTGTAAAGCTGCTACTCCAGCTGTTTCACAAGCATTGGCTCCTCCTCTCTCTTCTCAGTCTGCTGCTTTGTGGCATGATACGCTATGCACAACTCCTAATCAAGGACGAAAAGTATTATTTTAGTGGAACCATTGGCAAACTGAGTAGATACTAGCTTAGGATTTGGAAAAGTTCCTTCAGAACAAGAGGATCTTGTTGTCCTTGTACAACAGTTGTTGAAATTAAGTACTCTGATGCATTTGGTTGTGAAGAATGCAAATGGTACGTTGGCCTTCAAGGATAAATTAGTTTAGTACAGAGCCTTACTGCAATTATACAGAGCTTTGGTGATGCACCTGGAGTATTGTATGCATTATTGGCCTCTGTCCCTGAGGAAAGATGTTCTAGCAACTAAGTGAGTATTCCTGGAGTGGTGGGACTGATGTACGAAGAGAGACTGGATTAGCTTGGATTACATTTTCTGTAGTTCAGAGAGAGGATCCTTTGAAATTCCAACAGGACTAGATAGGATAAATGCAAGAAGGATGTTCCTAATGACCAAAGAATACAGAATCGGGGGACGCGGCCTAAAGATAAAAGGTTGGCCATTTAGGACTGAGAATTTTTTCACCCAGAGTCTCTGCCACAGATGGCAGTTGAGGCTAAATCAAGGAGCTGGTATAGTTCTTGGGGACAAAAGAATCAAAGGATGTATGGAGAGGACAGGGTACCAAGTAGGATGATCAGGATTATATTGAATTGCAGAGCAAACTTGAGGCTGAATAGTCTTTTTTTTGATGTTACAAAGGAATGAAAGAGGAAAGAACTACATAGAGATATGTTGGTAACATGCCGAAGAAAATTTAGTTCAACATCTGAAGTGATAATGAGATAAGATGTTATACATTTAAGAGACAGCTGAAGATGGTTTAAGGGTTCAGGGAAGGTAGTACAGTCCTCACAAAAGAAAACAGAATGAACCAGAACACAAAAGAACATAGTGGTTAACAAATGTTTTAAAAATGCATGTCCTAGCCATTTGATGTGATTCTTGAAGGTCAAGGTCTGAAAAGGGTCACATGCGGAGAGGTGGTGTTCCTCAAGTTTTGTTGGAAAGTCAAAAATGCACCTGATGTAATGGGAAATTAAAGTGAAAGGCACAAGATAATTAAATGTTGCCTGACCTGTTTGGCCTTTTTATTATAGAGGAAATTATGTTTATCAGCAAATTCCATGTGGTAATAAATGAGTTTATATTTTTCAACTGGGGTGTGTAGGAGAATCTGGTGCAGAAAGATAAAATTTGAAGGACTCAATGTGAAAATGGACAAATCATGAACAGAGTGCTGGAGAAATTCAGCAGGTCTGGCAATCTTTAGAACAGTTTTGAGGAAGAGTCCTACTGAAATCTTTTTTTTCTTTCCACATGTTCTGCCAGATCTGTTGAGTTTCTCCAGAATTGTTTTAAGCATCTGCAGCATTTTGCTTTTATTTAAATAATTGCCAATGTGGTCTGTCTTTTGATGCAGTCTTCTCTCTCCACCCTTGATTGTATTGTCTGGCAGTGGTAAGCTAGCAACTATGAATGATTCATGCACTTAGTTCTGAATGTGCAACATGATAGATCTGCTATTGCATGTTCTGCCTCACTACTTTCTGAATGCTATCTAAGGTTCTGCTCACATTTTCAGTTCCTTTTACAACTGTCTTTATTTGCTGTTGCATTTAGAGCAATAAAGGTTACTGGGGATCATTTTGTCTTTGGAAATAATTTTCCTAAAATCTTTGCAAACTGTGCAGCAGTCTTTCTTTTTCATTTGAGAAATATATAAATTTCACCATCTGGTCTGAATTAATAGAGACTAAGGTGTGTACATTCCAAAATCCAGAGTCAGCAATTAGGTTTTTAAAAAGATTCTGATGCCTTTTTCTGCCCCTTCCCTCATTCTTCTCCTTACTCTGACTCAAGCTGCCCTACCTCCACCAGCCCTAGCACCCTTCAATAAAAATGCATACATGTCGCATGCCACTGGATGGAAGGTTTCTGCAAAGAGGAAGTCTCGTAACCTTGCCCATCTAACTCTACAGGCTACTCCCTGCATCCACCTTTTTTGGCTATTTGTGGTGTTGCCTTTCTTTGTGTCACAGATGCAGGCTATGTCCACAAAGGTCTCCCTTGAGTCGAGTTTAGCGAACATTTGCAATACTCATCTTGCACCCATATTTTCTATCTTCGCAATTCACTTAAAGGAAAAATAGCGAGTATTTGTTGTACTGATTTTTTTTTTAGAAATGTAACCTCAACGCAATCTGGATTTAGTTGCAACGTTAGTAATTGTGTAGTAGAAATATTGAAATAACACCTGGTGTTAAGGTTCTTTGTGTGTAGTTACTTCATCTTTCACGGATATGCTGTTTTTCATAACTATTATGTTCCAAAACACTTCACATCAAAAAAAAAGTTAGATGTCAAGTCCCTGATTTGTAAGTAAATATGAAAGTCACTTTCTGTACCACAAAGCCACCACATTGACTACCCATTTTTTTGGAAGTTGTTGACCCATAAAACTCCAAAATGCTTTAAGTTTGAAAAAAATGCTATTGAACATCTGTTTGTAATATATTAACATTGATTTACTTCAAATATAAATGTATGGGTTTGCTTAGTTGGTTATGAATGATCTATTCTCTCTATAATGAACTATTTATTAATAGCATATGAAAATGTGCAATTTTACATTTAATTTTGAAACATTTGGTGTATACTCAAATGAAACATTTTTAAATTGTACTAGGGTTATCTAGACTTATTTCTAGAAATTTGATCACCACATGTATTATTTGGAAGTGTTGGAAGTGTGAGAAAATTATGGAGTTATCATAGTTCAAACCTTTTAAAAGTGTAATACGATGGAGGCTTCAGTCTGACCATTAACATTGCCAGCACTTGAACTATCAGGAGGGGGAGAAAACATTTCAACTGATTTCTGTTGAATGTCAACACCATCCTCAAATACTGTTAAGGCATGCATGTTAAACTTTAATATGACTGTGTCTTTAAACCATTCTTAGCTAAATGACAAAACTAAGCTTTAAAGTCTGGCTTCTCATACAGTTTCTCCACTGGAATTTCCAATAGTCATTGAACATTAGCCAGTTTGGAACCTGCTCATTCTTAGGTACAACTGAAAATGCAGCATTTTGCTGCGAGAGCAATAGAGCCAAGGAAAATACAAACTTGTTGCTGTTGCCAAGACAAATGTAACTTGACTTGCCTCCCATTCCATTTTAAATGTGAAATTTCTAAATACTATCCACAACTCAATTACATCATCCTTTATGTTTTGAATTCATGAACTGCACAGCGCTGCAATACGTTTGTTTTAGAAAAACAGTTGACTTTGCTCAATTTGTTTTTGTGTGTGAATAATTGGCTATGATAGGAATTTTGTAAATTTGTCAAAGTCTTATTATAGAATAGTCCATGTTTTAAGAAAGCTTTTTAAAGTTTGTGAAATAAAACAAAAAAAATGTGGGACAGCTGTGAAAGTCCTTTTTTCCCCTAAATCTTAACTACCATATATACTTGTGCATAGGTTGAATTTTGGAGACTTTTTTTAAAAGCTGAAATTAGGGAGGTGACTAATACAAGGTATTGTTTTTGAGGGAATTAAATTCATGCTTGATATGAGTCCAAAAAATGGACAAGCAAGAGCCAGATCTCTGTATAAAATCATAAACAACAGAGGGAAAAAGAATTATGGCCATTATTGAACATTTATCCACGAATAACTCTCTATTCTGCCTGCTATGGTAGAATGGTATAGTAGTACCCTAGTATCCACAGGGGTACGTTCCAAGACCTACCACAGAAGCATATCTAAAGCTGTTCTAAGTGGCATAATTTATATCATATTGAATTTTTAGAACTAACTTGAGATGTAAAATAATCCAAAGAATTGTTTTGCTCGTAGACGCAGATATTATTCAGCGGAAAGACTTGTAATTACATCAGTCATATGATGGTATGCTGCTCTCAAGTCTCTTGTACGTTTTGTATTGTTTGTTTTTCTTGGGTATTAGCAAAGTTAAACAAAGTAAAAATCGTCCCAGCATGTACAAAGTGCTAAAACCATTTATAATACTTCTATACTGACAGGTCAATATCTACAGTGGTTGAGTAGAGGATACGTGGTGAAGAAAACAGTTTGTACTCAAGTCTTGATTGTCATTTGCATTTCACCTTAGAGTAGTAAGTTAGGTACTAGCGAGAAAGACAATTGCAAACAAGTCAATATTCATAAGGTAATGTAAACAGGAAATTTACCTTTCAGGCAGCCCCCCCCCCCCCCCCCCCCCCCCGTTCACTGGTTCTGGAATCATCCCTGTAATATGTTCAGGCCACAGTAAACTGCGTGTTGTTGAAACTGGAAAACAAACTCGCAGATGTCAGTAATTCTGCAAACGTGGCATGGAGTGTGATGGCTAGCGAACTGGGAGACCTGGAATGGAGCGGTGCAGCCTGCAGACTGAAAAGCCAGAGTGGAGCGCAATGGGCAGGCACGCTGACTCAAATGTTGATCTGTAACTGAAGAGCTAGGGTCAACTTATACATGAAATATATGGAAAATACAAGATTTTTCAGCCAAAAATTCGGGATAGGCTTATACATTGACCTATACATGTGTATATATGCTATACAGGTAGTTTTTTTAATATAACACAATAGTTGGTTGTGTTCTTGTGCAACCCCATGTTGTGGAAAAATAATGCTTTGCCAACACTAAGCACTGTTTCTAATGTAATTGCATTACAGCAAATTCATGTTAATGAAATATTTTAAAAGTTTGTGCTTTAGAAAGTGTCCCAGTTCATCATTTGCGTTATGCAACAACCTGTAGTTTTGGTTTATCTCATTTTGGCTTTTTGATATTTGGCATTTCAACAATTCTTTGTTCCATTGTAAAGTTTAATCTCATGCAATACCATTCAAACACTTGGTAAATGTACACAAAGTGCTTAATTCTTTCTTTCGTTTTTTTTTTGGTCTTATGCATGTCCTAGCCTTCCAACTGTAACTGTGTAACAGTTCTATCTGGAAAGACTAAACTGGGTTATCTTGCTCTCAAGGCTAGGATAACCCAATTATGTTCCCACTGAGCGTATGTATTTGTTTGGCTGTAGTGGATCTGTCATTAACTCCAAAAAGATATATTTGGGAAGATTTTTGACGTTGAGTGGTGAGAATGTGACATTCTGTGCAAATGGAGTATTTGAGATGATTGCTTGAATCTAGTCAAATAGGAGTAGACAAATACATGAAAAAGGGAATAGGATATATTTTAATAGGGAGATGAAGTAAGGTTATATCAATCCCAATCTCTGACCAAATGACTATTATCTCTTAACCATGCTGAGTTTTACATCTATCTAAACTTAGTGTTTTGTTCCCAACAATGACATGCTTGGAATCCAAGTTGGGAGGAGGAGAAACAAACTTTTGGCTGAAAAAAAATGTGCTAAATTATAAACCAATTTTGAAAAAAAACACAGCAAATCCGACACTATCTGTGGGCAGGAGATAGAGGGCTGCAGATGCTGAAGAGTCAGAGTTTGTGGGCGGCACGGTGGCACAGTGGTTAGCACTGCTGCCTCACAGCGCCTGTAGACCCGGGTTCAATTCCCGACTCAGGCGACTGACTGTGTGGAGTTTGCACGTTCTCCCCGTGTCTGCGTGGGTTTCCTCCGGGTGCTCCGGTTTCCTCCCACAGTCACAAAGATGTGCGGGTCAGGTGAATTGGCCAAGCTAAATTGCCCGTAGTGTTAGGTAAGAGGTAAATGTAGGGGTATGGGTGGGTTGCGCTTCGGCGGGTCGGTGTGGACTTGTTGGGCCGAAGGGCCTGTTTCCACACTGTAAGTCTAATCTAAAAATCTAATCTAATCTAAATAGTGTGGTGTTGGATAAAACAAGCAGGTCGAGCAGCATCTGAGGATCTGGAGAGTTCCTGTTTCAGACAGGACCTTTCATCGAGACTGGGGAAGGGGACTAAGAAACGAGGGATGAGGGGGGTGCAGTGGAGGTGGTAGAGAGGTAGGTGGGTTGGTGATAGGTGAACACAGGTATGAGGTGATTGTAATAGGTCTCTGAGAAGGAAGATGGGCAGATAGGTCAGGTCAAGAGAGCAGTGCAGAGTTGGAGGGCTGGATTTGGGATGGGGAGATTTGGAAACCTTGTGGTTGTAGGGTCCCGATGTGGTAGCTGTAGTGTTCTTCGTGACAGACAATTAATGTTTGAGTTCAGTGTAATACTTAAGAATTGCTGTAGCTTCTGAGGATCAGTTCATTCGAATGCTGGTATTCTGGGAAAGCATTGCAGCAGAGTTTAAAACTTGTTGGTGTCAAATTATCCTATCAGTATAAATTCAAGCTTTATTTCTGTTGGGTTTAAACATTGTCCTTTTCACTCAACTTAATTTGTATAACCTTCAGATATGCTTCTGGGGTCATCAGTTCAGAAGTAAACATGGCATTAAGAAGTCTGATACCTTCTCGATGACTTGAGAGCCATTCTTGGCTATATATTTCATGCAATTCTGCCACTGAGCAACATTCTTATCTAAAGATCTTTTCCTTTGCAATCATGTTTCGTATTTTGAGGTTGGTAGGGTTTTTTTATTTCACACTGGATCAAAAGATGTCAATAAATTCTATAACAAAATATTTTACAATATAACTTGAATTGTGTCTTGCTAGCTTAGCAGTTGGCTGACAGCTATTTGAGGGGTGCCATCATTTTAGTATTCACAAAATATAAACAGATTTATTGTAATTTGTGCTTGCATAGACTAAAACTATATTTGAAATTTTGCCTAAAATTAGGTTATTTTAGCTAGTTCTAATCCATTGTCTCATTTCTTTCCTGGAAAGGAAATGTTTTGTTCGTATAGGCTGTTGTCCACAAGGCTAATGCATCTTCATAATGCTATACTTCCTGCCTCTGACCTTATTAATTTGTATTTAAGAGAAATGATGCTCCAAGAAAGGGGAATCTATACAAGTAGGTCTGTCCTGTCCTTGCCAATGATAGACATCTTAAGAATTCAGGAGATGTCCTAATTGATATTTTGCACGAGTTCCTAAAAACTTTCTATAACTGTTATCTGTCTGTAGGTGTACTCAAATGTCTTGGCACAGCAAAATGACAAGTGGCAGTCTCTTTTTTTTAAAAAAAAAACCTAATGTTGTTTTTGCTTCCCGAGCACCTTTTTTGATTATATTAATTTCCCTTACCAGAATGCTCAACAGCTCCTTCTTGTTTCAGGTAAACATGGTACTGCCATGCTTTAATTTTGATAACGATGTTGTACTCTAGAGATCTCCTTCTCTGTCCACTGTGCCACCAATTATGATGTCATCTGCAAACTTACTAATACTTCCTCCTGTATTCACATCCAAATCATTTACAGCGCAACCTCAATTATCTGAATGAGATGGGCAAGGAATATTTTGTTTGGATAACTGATCTGATCATAAACAAGCGGTAATTTGAGTGCTGGTTATCCGAGCATGCCTATGTTTTCTGGCAATGCTGCCATCGTGCCATTTAATTGATACTGAATGTTAAGTTGCCCAATGCTGTTTTTACGGGACCTTGAGACCTTGTTCGGATAATCGAGGTTGTTCTGTATATAAAATCACAAGGCTGCTGTGCCAGCACTGATCATTACATCGTGTCAGGATTGTCTAACTAACAGAAGGCAGATGTGCGATAAATGGACGATTATTTACAGGTGGGCTAAATATAACTAATAGGGTAACACAATGTCCTGCCCTCAGGGACCCAACTATTTCTGATCCATGTTAATGACTTGGATGCAGCAGCAGAAGATATAGCCAAAATTGTAGATGACATGAAAATAGGTGGGAAAATAAATTGCAATACAGACATTTTTGGCGGATGGAGTTGAACGTGGATAACAGAGAGGTTATCGAATTTAATTGGAAGGATGGAAAGACAGCTTATTAAATGAAGTGACACTTCAGAATGCTTAAGTGCAGGGAGATCTAGGTGTCCTTGTGTATGAATCACAGAACATTAATATGCAGTACAGCATGTGACAAAGAAGGCAAATGAAATTTTAGCATCTTTGCTAAAGGAATAGAGTATAAAAGTAGGGAAGTGTTGCTGTAACTGCATGTGTCACCTGAAGTGTTATGTATAGTTTTGGTTCTTTGAGGGACTTAAGTTAGAGACAGTTTGAGGTGATGTAGCATTTATAGTGACAGACATTATTTTAACATTTTGGGCTGATGCCTGATTTTAAACCAGACCCTTCCAGGCACTACTATCACATTCAAATCAAATAAAATTAAGTCCTTCCTTTTGGTTTTTCTCTGTTGTGGGATTAACAATCAAACTTAAAACTATACAGAGGAACCTCAATTATCTGGCATTCGATTATCTAAATTTTGGATTATCTAGACAAGATCGCAAGGTCCTGATGCTTGGCTAAACTGTTAATTGGCATTCTGTTAACCCTGCCTGTGTCATTTGGATAATCGAGGTTCCTCTGTACATGTTTCTGTCCGCATTTTAGTTTTTGAGCCCAATTCAGCTCCTTGTTCGTATTGAATAAAACTATGATGGGTGAAAAAGATCAATCTGAGACTCTTCCCTCCCTATTTCCCTGTGTCCCACTCCACATCTTAGTAATTTAAATTCTCCCAAGCAGTTCTAGCAAATTTCCCTGCCAGTATATTAGTCCCCTTCCAATTCAGGTACAATCCATCCTCCTTGTACAGGTCTCTTCTACCCCAAAAGAGAGTCCAGTGATCCAAAATTGTGAATCCTCCTCCCATATACCAGCTCCTCGGCCATGCATTCATTTGCTCTATCCTCCTATTCTTACCCTCATTAGTTTATGGCACTGGGAGTAATCCATATATTACTGCCCTGGAGGACCTTTTTAAATTCCTGTCTAACTTTCTGTATTCTTTCCACAGAATCTTGACCTTTTCACTTCTTTCTGTGCTGTTAAATCCAGTGTGTACAATGACCTCCTGCTGGTCACTTTCCCCTTTGAGAATATTCTGCACCCTCTCTGAGCCATCCTTGATCTTGCTCCATTCTGATTTCTCACTGCTGGCCACGACTGTCTGTCTTTGACGAGAGTCCCCTATCACAATCGATCTCTTGGAATCTGGCGTACCCCTCATTGCATTAGAGCTTGTCATGAAAGCAGAAACTTGGCAGTTTGTGCTGCGTTCCCCTGAGAGTCCATGACACCATAAATTTTCCAAAACAGCAGACTTGTTTGATATGGAGATAGCCACTGAGGACGCCTGCCTACCCCCCTACCTTTTCCTGAAGTTAACCCATCGATGTGTATCTGTGGCTTTTCTCCCTTCCTATAACTGCCATTTGTCGCAGCCATGAGTTTTTGTAATTTCTTCATTGCCTCTGTCACTTCAACCGATGCATGTGATTTGATAGGATTCGCAACCAAAGTCATTTCCTGCAGACATAATCATCAGTAACATGGAAGCTCTCCCTGAACTCCCACATCCGACAGGAAGAGCATATCACTTTACTAAGGGCCATTTTTGCTTTTTCACAATCTACAGACCCAGAAAATAGCACCATCGTTTTTGCTCTTAAAAACGTGTGCCAGGCTAACTTGTGATTTATATTTTTGAAATTTTAACTGAGACGCATTTAAATAAAACATAATCAAGAAAGAACCCACTCTATTCACTATTTAGACTTCCAGCAAGGTAAATTGAAAACTGTAGTTATCTGTTCCTGTCCTGTGAGCTCACCCACACAGGTACCTCCAAGGTCAGCTATGAATTATACTGTTTATTTGTCTTTCCTAGATGCACCCCGATGTCCAGTACTACATGAATTCAAACAGCAAAGACAGTAACTGCAAATTCACTGCTGCTGTCAGTTAGCAATGTAGGTTTCTTTCTGTCCCACCTGACCATGTGCTTTGGTGTCTTTTGTCTGTCTTTCACCCTTTTTAAAGTGCTGTTGTTTTGACATTGTTCTTTCTCCTCCCTGCACACCCCCCCCCCCCCCCCCCCCCCCCCCCCCCCCCCCCCCCAACCAAAAGTTCCAAAACAGTGCAACAGCATATAAAATCGTAATGCTACTCCTGGAATTTGAGGAACTCACCTCCAACATCTAAAATACCTCAAAGAAGCAGTTTTTACAGCCACAAATCTTTTTTTCCCATCCTACGTGGCAAATGGGATAAGATAAGGTTAAAATAACCGGTCGGCATGGACATGTTGGACTGACCGATCTGTTGTTTCCATGCTGTACATCTCTATGCTTCTGTAAATGTAGATACAAATTAATGCAACTAAGACTTGATATGACAGTTTAGAAAAACTAAGATGGGTATGGGTTCAAAGCACCTGCCAGGGCTGTGATAGCACAGTTATCTTGGAAAGTTTTGCTGCAACGAAGACCTGAGTTTTAAAAAGAAAATCCAAGGGAATACTTCGAATGTTAGAAGCATGGGAAATTGCAGTATTATTGGGAAGGAATCTGATAGTGAATTTAGTTTTAGATTTTTCCGGCTGGCAGCTATTGGATGGAATGGCCAGCTTTATGTTAGTAAGTTTGCTGGAATCTGGTGGTTGTCACGATTCAGCTAAATTTTAATCTATCATGCCCCAAATGATATGCTTTTGCACAGTGACTTTGCCCCATCTGATATGGAAAGCAGCAGAAGAAAGTTCTTTTTAAATGGGTGGGCAACAATTTTAACTCTGTGCAAAACTGGAATTTTATGCTTGTGGAAGTTTGGCCAACTTTGTTAATTCAATTTGTAATTTTTTTCTAACATTGAACTGCTGATCTGGTCAGGATTTGCCTCAGGTCATCAAGAAAGTCACATGACCTCATATACTATTAGTTGTAGTCATGAGCTATACCAGATTTGAGGCCAGTCTGAAGTTGGTACCACCTTTTACTTGATGTCAAGGAAAGTGTTAAAACTCATGTGTTCACTGAAATCCAATTCTAAGTTCATTATTAAGTAATTTTGACAGTATTTATACATCAATTTCAAATTTTCAATTGTAACAGTGACTTCAGATCTTTTTTAAAAGATCCGAATCTGTTGCAGTGCAAGTTTATATTAATACCTTGGATTTATCCAGTGCCTATTTGGCACACAGGGTTATCGGAGTTTAATGTTTACATGTAAAGAACATATTGTGAGCACCATAAAAACTAGTTACAGAAGGAAGCTGTGGTGACAGTATTTCCTGTTCTATGCTGCTGTTACAACTTTTAAGATAGTCTGATTCTTGATCTGCAGTTTGCAAAGTTCACTTTTCAATGCATATTTGATAGTTTGCATTTGTAACACTTCTCATGCATAAATTTAAGCTGCCTCATTGATAAACAGTTCAGTTTGTACTCCTTATCCATAGTTTCAAATTGATTTTATGGTAAAAGTTCTCAATTTGTTCATAATAGTGATGGTAAATCAGTTGTCTTATTTGAGGATCGGTCTCCAAATGGATCATCTCCTATCTGAACAGGTTTATCTTGCATACCTTTGGGACAAGGCATCCTGAGCTGCTGCTACTTGAACTTTTATCCAATGCATTTATTTAAGATGTTACAGCTCAAAACATACAGTTTGATGGACAAGTTATCTCCTCCTTGTCATTTAATGTCAATTTTGCCTTGCTTCAAAGACAGCCCTAGGGTGTGTTGCCTTTTTTCTCTCCTTGGAGTGTTGGTGATTTAAGAAATGAGGGAAAAGGCTTTGGAACGGAAGATGGGTTTTTTGGCCATCTGGGCATTCAGTTACTGAGCAAGTTTTGTAGCAGTTACACTTGAGTATCTGTGGAGTCATCTTCGTGATTATTTGCTTGTCGAGTCTATTGTTTCTGACTTAGGAACCATTATTTTCTTGCTGTTTGCATTGGTCATATTTTGATGTGTGCGCACTCGGAAGTGGCAAAAATGGAAAATGAAAGCTCAAGACAGGTAATAGTATTGTAACCATTGTTTTGGTTTTATATTGCTCGTGTTTGCACTATCCCAAGATTGAATAATGCAACGATTTGGGAAAGTTCAGAAAGTTAGCAAATTCTGATTCAAATAAAAGCTTAAAAAGTAATTGATTTATCCGATCCATATTGGCAATCTATTATTAAATGGTAGGCTGCACACTGGGTTGATGTCCACAATTCCTTTATATAATTGGATGATAGTTTCATGGGGATGTTGTCTGAAATTAAATTTGTATTTTTACATGTTTTCAATGTATGTCTGACATTCAGTTGAACAGTCCTACCTGACGTTTGTATGGCTTTGAGAGCCAAAGGTGCAGGAAACCATGATTGTGTTTTTACATCGCGCATTTCGTGACCACAGGATGTCAAAACACTTTGCAGCCAATGAAATATTTTGAGGTGTATTAGTCAATTTGTGCACTAGCAAGTACTGTAAACAGAACATGATAATGACCAAATCAGATTTGTATGATGTTGATTTACAGGATAAACGTTCTTCAGGTCAGTGGAATGATTTAATTGCTGCTTTTCAGAAATCTGTCTTCACCTCGGAATTTTGTGGGTGTTTGATTTTAATGTCCTTTGAAAAGAGAGCACATCAGCATAGCATTCCCTGAAGACTGAACTAGCAGCCTAGATCATTTTCAAATGAAACATGATCTCAACTGTATGGCTCAGGCTAAATGTTTTTTTTCCTTTCCTAGCAATGCAGGAGTTTCAGCCTATCACTAATTAAGCATCACCTAAGCATCCATATATGAGGCCCTTTATGGCAGCGCAGTGTCAGGCCGTAAGGCCTGGATTCACATCTTACCTGCTGCACAGATGTCTAACATCTCTGAATAGGTTGATTTAGAAAATGCCTAACCACGCAGGCAAGTGGGCATAGGGAGTATTCAGATGGTCATGTAGCTTGATTTTGGAGGACGGAAGAGTCTGCCAACTTCAGGTGCGAGCCTTTTTGTTTTAGTTTGAAAATCAAGTTGAAGCCTCAAAGAAGTTGAGGGATGCACTTTGTAGCTGTGGATGACTCTCTGCATCATTCCAGGTGACTATTAATTTCCCTAAGTTGAGGCCTTTTTTTGTTCTCAATGTTCCGGTATATTATAATCTGCATGTTTTGTGAAGTTACGTATTCATGATCACCAAACCTCACCCAAGCAACTCTAGCCAGAACAAAAACATGTTCTGCTATAACACATGTTTTTTTCAACTTGAATTGGTTTTCATGCAATTGAAGAATTTAGACCATTATTTGTAGAACATGAACTTTCCTTTCCTTTCCTGTATTGGTTAGAACGTGATTCCGGCACTGCGCGGTTATAATGACACGGCTATTGCACTGTTTTCTTAAGATCGCAAGAGAATGGAACTGACTCATTATAACCACTGTAAAAGTTGGTTCCGACATAAGAACAAGTCAGAAGCTCGAAATTCTTTAGTAACACATCACCTAACTTGTCAAAGTTTGCCCGTGCCGTACAAATCACAAGTGGAGTGAGTGCAATACTTCTGCTTGCCTAGGTGAATGTAGCTCCAACAGTAAAGTTCAACAACCAGGCATGTACCATCTTCAATGTTCACTGCCGTGCAGCTGTGTGTGCCATGTAGAAGATGCACTGCAGTAATTCACTAAGGCTCCTGTGACAGCAACTTCCAAACACTTGACCTCTGCCACTCTTGCCTTGAAGGTGGTAGATGCATAGGAATACCACCACCTGCAAGGTACCTCCCAAGCATTTGTTTATTGCCATTTATTCACTATTTACTGAATGAAATTCCTGGAACTCCACCTTTTAACCTGTATTGTGTCCCTACAAGCCAAAGATGGAAGACATTCAAGAAGTCAGCTCACTATTGCTTGCTGCATGGCAGTGTGGGATGGGCAGTAAATGCTGACCTATCAAGTGATGCTAACACCATCCTAATGAAGAAATAAAATCTTGCCTGGACTCCAGAATATCTAGTCTAGTGACATCTGGAGAACGTCATCTTCCCTGTTTCTCAGTGGTTCCTGTCACTCTTTAACTAGTGACTCGGTTGTTCTTCTCCGAACATCTTGGCATCTCTGAGCTCAGTTTTACATTAATGTCCCATTTTCTTGGCGGTTACGTCTAGCTGAAGCATTTGCCTGACGAACCTTCCTGATCAAGATCTTGATTTTTTTTTCTTTTTTTTAAAAGCTCCATTTTCTGCTGCAGACTGCTCCCAGTCCAAATTGCGCTGTGACATTTTAGCATGAACTGTATTCCAGTTCAGAACTTGCCATCATTATTCAGATCAAACCATGCTGATAATTATTCCTTTTAAAATCTGCAAAGAATTTGGAAGCAAATATAATTATCAGAAAAATGTAATGCTCTAGATTCAAAAGCAGAAATCAAAACCTAATAAAAGATATTCAAATGCTAACACTTTACAAAAAGCAGAATTATATTTTGGAATTTGGGAATAGAGTCTTCTTATATCTTAACTGCATTTGCAATGGCTTTTTATTTTGTCAAATTAAAAATTATCAATACTCAGTGATACTACAATAAATTTGTATTTCTGATTTAAGGCCAGGTGGCCTTAATAACCTCAAGCAAACTTAATGTAGTTTCATGCAATGTTTTTAACAACTGATTAGCAATAATGTTAAACTGAAACTCCTGTACTTGCATTTGTAGCCTGGAATCGTGTCACCGTTTAAGCGTGTTTTCCTGAAAGGAGAGAAGGGACGTGATAAGAAGGCACAAGAAAAGGTTACAGAACGAAGACCGTTGCATACAGTTACCCTGGCCTTGCCAGATCACAGAGTTGAACCAGAGATTCTGTTGAATGATTATATTGAAAAGGAAGTAAAGGTAGAACTGAAGTTCTGAAACTACTCTCTCATTATAAGCTGTAACTTTTTAAAATTTGCTATCCGTTTTCTTAAAAACGTGTATAATGCAACTATATATTGTGATCCTTTGGAAGCATATGTTGCCTTTTAAAATTATTGCCACCCATTGTTAATGCACATCCTGTTTTTGCGCTCTCTTGCATGAATGGACTTTCTTTTGGGAGGGGCTGAGAAAGAGGAACCATAATATAAATAGTCTATCTGGGTCTGCATCCAATCTATTTAACTTTTCATTTTGAATTACTGAGCACATTCGTTTTTGAAAAATGAAAGCAATGTCTTCATTTTTCAGTCTGCCTTCCTTTGTTTAAAGGCTCCGATTGCTTATTGAGTTTTATTTTGAAAATTGTCCTATCATATTCTCATTTACTCTGGTCATCACTCAAGTGGAGCCTCATTTGCTGCCTTCGTGGAGACTAATTGCCCCTTTTTAAAACTCTTGAGTAGAAAGTTATTGATTTTATTTTTACCATTTGATTATTTGCATTTCATTATTCTAATGTCCAATGGAGGTAAACTAACCTTTAAATAATTGAACTAACTCCTGAAGTGCAACTTTATTTTCTGAACGAGATTTGAGGATGATCTGGCCTAATTAGGCAGCTGCCTCAGTCGCATTTACTGGACTGAGGTGAGATGGATTAAGAGACGAAATTTTGAGAGCCCAAAATGTGGTTTTATGACTAAACTTGATTAAATGGGGAGCAACAAAAGAAAAGCTTCACGTTAAAAAAAAAATTGATACACCTGTGATGGGGCATTAAGGAAAAAGTCAGCACCAATATACCTATGTTCCTTTTTATTCAGCCTAATTGAACATGCACAACTCAAAGCATGTCGATATAGGAGTGTTGGACCAAACACTGTGGCCGTTCTGTGCAGTGTTGGGGCCTGGGTGTTAAGAGCCTATTTAAAACAGGATCCAACGTTTAGAGGACGTTTGAGTTGAAGTTTAAACGCTCATCTAAAAATGTTCAATGTATGTACATGGGAAGGTAGAACAATATTGACATACTGTTTTCAAGTCAGTTGACTCAAAGTGGCCACTTACCAATAAGCAATTTAAATGTTCTTTTCTGCAACTTAACATTCCAGTTACTCATTTGAGTAATTAATCAGTTTTACAGATCATGTGAATGTACTGCCGAAAGTGTAGTGAGGTAGAACTTGAAGCAAGATGGATGCATGGCCCATTCCCTACTATTTGAAAGATTGTACTAAGAAGTGGCAACAGTTTACGCAGATGTGCGTACTGTTGACATTAGGAAGGCAGCTTATAATGTGGATAGAAGAGCCATGAAAGCCCAAAACTAATGGGAATCTAATTGGAAACCATGCAGGCTGTCTGTTAGGAGTTTTCAGTAGCTGAGAGATGACAGACTGGCAGAGATAAGCTCTACTGAAATTTGCAGCCACCATACTGTACTTGCTGCAAATGATTAGTGGCATCTGTCCCAAAAAGGAGTTGTTGTCTACCAAGCATTCTTATCTCATGGAATTTTTTTATAATGGTGCTGAGATGAAGTGTATGCTTTGTCTTCCCTGATCTTAACCTGTATCTGAGGTGAAAGCTTTTTTTTTAAGATGCATTTTACCTGCTGAGTATCATGCATTTTCAGTTAAAGTCACTTCATAAGTACAAATAGTCTGACTCCACTGACCGTGGAAACCTAGTGTTGTCACATTTTTGACGTGAAATTGATCTTTAATGACGTGACAACTTGCATTTCCACTTAGCTCCTGATTTTTGACTACAAGATTCAATTAAACAAAATTTAACTGAACATAACTGTTTCAAAGCCTAATAGCTTCTCCTGAAGCTTTTTTTAAGATCTTTTAGATTACTTCCAATGTGGAAACAAGCCCTTCGGCCCAACAAGTCCACACCGACTCGTAACCCATCCAGACCCATTCCCCTACATTTGCCCCTTCACCTAACACTGCAGGCAATTTAGCATGGTCAATTCACCTAACCTGTGCATTTTTGGATTGTGGGAGGAAACCGGAGCACCCGGAGAAACTCACGCAGACATGGAGAATTAAAATCATAATTTTGTGTATTCTGCTGTTTGGAGTTCATTGAAGCTGTCTTTTTAGCTTTTTAGATTTGAGATGAGGAATCATCAAATGAGTAAAGAACAGCTATTCCATTAATTCTGTCCACTTTTCTCTTTCTCCTAAATTCATAGATTCACAGAGTATAGAAGAGGTCTTTTGGCTCATCGAGTCTTTTTGTACTGCCAAGAATGTATTGCTACTCTCACTAGTCCCGCATTCCCATGCTAGACCCTAGCCGTAAACGTATGACACTTTTAAGTATTCATTCAAGTATCTTTTAAAAAGGTTGAGGCGTTTCCCACCTTGACTATCCTCTCAGTCTATTCCAAACCCTAACCACACTGATTGAAAAAGCTTTTCATCAAATCCACTATAAACCTCATGCTTTTCATTTTAAGTGTGCCCCCTTGTTCTGAGTCATTCAACTAAGGTTGAAGGGTTTTGTGCTACAGTGAGAATCTCCATCTGATTTGAAACAGTATCTCCTTGTTAGCAGTCTTACTACTGTCAGTGACTTTTTGGCTCAGTCTTCCAAGGTTGAGGAGTATCATGCAGTTTGTACCCAGGTAGATGCATTACAGGTAACAGGGTTCAAAGTGAAACACTAGCACTGGCGCTACACCTATGTCAACCTGTGCTTTTGAATTGCTGACCACCCAAACGATCTAGGTCCATCCCCTCTTAGTGAAGATGAGAGGTGCCTTGCCATAGAACCATAGAAATGTACAACATGGAAACAGACCCTTCGGTCCAACCTGTTCATGCTAACCAGATATCCCCATCTAATCTAGTCCCACCTGTCAGCACCTGTCCCATATCCCTCCAAACCCTTCCTATTCATATACCCATCCAAATGCCTTTCACATGTTGCAATTGTACCAGCCTCCACCACTTCCTCTGGCAGCTCATTCCATACATGTACCACTCTCTGTGAAAAAGTTGCCTCTTACATCTCTTTCTTATATCTTTTCCCTCTCACCTTTAAACCTAGGCGCTCTAGTTCTGGACTCCCCTACCCCAGGGAAAAGACTTTGTCTATTTATCCTATCCATACCCCTCATGATTTTGTAAACCTCTGAGATCACTCTTCAGTCTCTGACGCTCGAGGGAAAACAGCCCCAGCCTATTCAGCCTCTCCCTATAGCTCAAATCCTCCAACCCTGGCAACATTCTTGTAAATCTTTTCTGAACCCTTCCAAGTTTCACAACATCTTTCCGATAGGAAGGAGGCCAGAATTGCATGCAATATTCCAGCAGTGGTCTCACCGATGTCCTGTACAGCCTCAATACAACCACTCGACTCTTATACTCAATAGTCTTACCAATAAAGGAAAGCATACCAAACGCCACCTTCACTATCCTATCTACCTGTCACTACTTTCAAGGAGCTATGAACCTGCGCTCCAAGGTCTCTTTGTTCAGCAGCACTTCCTCGGACCTTACCATTAAGTATATAAGTCCTGCTAGGATTTGCTTTCCCAAAATGCAGCATTTCGCATTTATCTGAATTGAACGCCATCTGTCACTTCTCAGCCCATTGGCCCATCTGATCAAGATCCCGTTGTAATCTGAGGTAATTTTCGCTGTCCATACACCTCCAATTTTGGTGTCATCTGCAAACTTTACTAACTATATCTCTTATGGTCCCATCCACATCATTTGTGTAAATAATGAAAAGTCATGGACCCAGCACCGATCCTTGTGGCACTGATTCAACAACCCTCCACCACCACCACCCTCTGTCTTCTACCTTTTTGAGTGATTTACTGGGAAGAGTATGTCTGGACTGGGCTGTCAAGGCCATAATCAGTGAAGCATGGAGTTGGCGCATTCCAACTCACTCATGCTCTTTGTTTTACATTAAGTAACAATTTTTAATAGAAATCCCACTCCTCCACTGGTTGAATTTGTGAAGGTTTAATAAAATTCAGTGACTCCATGGTGTTGCTAACTTCTGAAGTTATTGTTAACGTCAGTGCCGAAGCAGGCTATGGTAGATAGGTGCCTGGCAGAGTATTCCCACAGATGTAACTCCCCAGCCCAGCCATTTTCTAAAATCCCAGCCCCAGTGTTTATATAAATTCCTGCCAGTTCAGTAATTTTGTGATCGGTGGAAGTGACCAGCACACTAAGTACAACGGTAGCAGCCATGCTATCCTTTTTATCCTCTCTCCTTCCTCCCACTAGTCTCGTCTCTGATCTCTCACTGCCTCAGCAGGAGGTGCTCCCCTCTACTGAACCATTTGTCTGCACTCTACCTCAGGCCAAGCAGTCGTGCCTGATTCCAATTGTCTTGGACCCCCCCTCGCCGCTGGTAGTCGATGTGCAATGGTTTCTCTACGCCCTCAGGATGAAGTTCGGGGCCTGGAACATCAGAAACCTTATGGACGGTCCTGTCAGTGATGGGCTGGAACACTGCACCACCACCATTGCCTGGGAACTCAAGCACTGTGATATTGATATCACCACCCTGAGTGAAATTCAGCGGACAGGTGAAGAACACCTCAGAGCAAGGTCGAAAAGTGTGGCGCTGGAAAAGCACAACGAATCAGGCAGCATCCTAGGAGCAGGAGAATCGACATTTTGGAATATGGTGGGCGGGGGGGGAGTGACGGAGATAAATAGGGTGGGGCTGGGGAAATGTTACCTGGGAAGGTGATAGATGCAGGTGGGCATTGATGGTGATAGTGTGGAGTGGATAGAGGAGGTGGTGGTGACCAGTCGTCTTTCTGGGAAGATAAGGCCAAAGAAGAATGCCACATCCATGGACTTGACTTCGCCATCACAGACTGGGGTGGGCCAACTTTAGCCTCTGCAGAATAAGTGACCGCCACATTCCAACTCCTCTTGCTCAGAACCAGTCTGAAATGGTATTTGGTACATTTGCTGAAAATGTGTTGCTGGAAAAGCGCAGCATCCAAGGAGCAGGAGAATCGACGTTTTGGGCATGAGCCCTTCAAGAATGAGGAAAGTGTGCCAAGCAGGCTAAGATAAAAGGTAGGGGGGAGAGGCTTTGGAAATGCAATAGGTGGAAGGAGGTTAAGGTGAGGGTGATAGGCTGGAGTGGGGGTGGGGGCGTAGAGGTCAGGAAGAAGATTGCAGGTTAGGAAGGTGGTGATGAGTTCGAGGGTTGGGACTGAGACAAGGTGAGGGGAGGGGAAATGAGGAAACTGGAGAAATCGGAATTCATCCCTTGTGGTTGGAGGGTTCCTAGGCGGAAGATGAGGCACTCTTTCTCCAGCCGTCGTGTTGCAATGGTCTGGCGATGGAGGAGTCCAAGGACCTGCATGCCCTTGGTGGAGTGGGAGGGGGAGTTGAAGTGTTGAGTCACAGGGTGGTTGGGTTGGTTGGTCTGGGTGTCCCAGAGGTGTTCTCTGAAACATTCTGCAAGTAGGCGGCCCCTCTCCCAATATAGAGGAGGCCACATCGGGTGCAGCGGATACAGTAAATGATGTGTGTAGAGGTGCAGGTGAATTTATGGTGGATATGGAAGGATCCCTTGGGGCCTTGGAGGGAAGTAAGGGGGGAGGTATGTGCGCAAGTTTTGGATTTCTTGCAGTTGCAGGGGAAGGTGCCGGGAGTGGAGGTTGGGTTGGTGGGGGGTGTGGACCTGACGAGGGAGTGGTCTTTTCAGAATGCTGTTAGGGGAGGGGAGGGAAACATATCCCTGCTGGTGGGGTCCGTTTGGAGGTGGCAGAAATGACGATGGATGATACGATGTATATGGAGGTTGGTGCGGTGGTAGGTGAGGACCAGTGGGGTTCTGTCCTGGTGGCGATTGGAGGGGCAGGGCTCAAGGGCGCATTGAAGGCAGCAGCTGAGGACAAGGTAGTATTCCACTCAGCCTTGACCAGTCTGTCTCTGGTCCTTGCAGTGGGCGAACTAATCATCCGCAGTGACTTCAGCATCAAGGTCAGCAAAAGTGCAGATTTCTGGGATGATGTAATTGGGAAAGAGAAAGTAGGGAAGCAGATGTCCAGCTCTTCTCCTGACCATAATGTTCTCACCACCAGCACTCTTCAGCCAGTGACAAACAAAAAAAAAAGACGTGGCAAAACCCGAGCTCCAAATGCTGACCCCACCTTGACTTTAACATCTTTCTGATCCCTTGTTCTGATAATGGCAGAGTCACTTGTGCATTGCCAGGAACTGATGACTGGATGAGCCATCGCCTCATCTGAGCCAGGATTAACATTAAATATAGCCACGCCACAACAGAGACAACAGAAGTGGTGCCACACGAACTCAATGTTGAGGCCCTCTCAGACCCAGAAAAGAGAGCCTCGTTCAACCAGTTTCTCTCCACAAACCTAGCAGTCCTCACTGACACCAGGTTGCAAGATTCCAACTGTCTGTGGTCTGCCCTCAAGGTTGCTATCATTGTCTGCAAAACCAGTCAGTCACTTAAGCAGGAACCACTGGGACTAGTTTGACGAAAATGATCAGGAGATGACTAATGACTAATGAGCTGGAAGTGCATGGCATTTGAGTGTAAAACAGTGAACCTGCGATATAAAAAAAACAGGTGGTGGATGGAGAAAGCACTGGAAGCCCAATGAATGACCGACAACCATGGTGTGCAGGATTTCTTCTGTGTTGCTAAAACAACCTATGGATCAAACATCTAAGGCCCCACCCTACTGCTGGCCAAGGACTGAGTGACTCTTATCAAAGAAAAAGAAGCAAAGAAGAGGGAGCACATTAGGGGAGACCTCAACCAGAGCTCTGTCATCGATCTGAGAGTCCTTGACTGTGATACACCATACGCTCAGCAACACCCCAGCCACACACTAAATAGAGAAGCCCATCTGCCCGCTCAAGAACAAGGCTGCTGGATCAGATGGTAGCCCTGCTGCGGCATTGAAGTGTGGAGGTAAAGAGTTCTTGCTGCAGCTACATGCTCTTGTCCGTCTTCTCTGGGAGGAGGATAGCATTCTGGGAGAGATCATGCCATAGTCGTGAGCATTTTCAAAAAAAGAACATGCCTGATTGTGATAAATACAGGGGAATCTCACTGTTGTCAACCATTCGGAAAAGTCATTGCCAAGATCCTCCTCCACCATCTCCTTGTGGCTGAGGAATGTCTCCCAGAATTGCAGTGCAGCCTTTGGCCAAAGAGGGGTACAATCGACATTTTCACTTCTCTGCATTTCTTCTGCAGCTATTATGCAAAGAACCTACCCTGGACATGGCCACCTTTTTGACCTTACAAAAGCCTTTGACACCATAACCAGGAAGCATTATGGAGCATTATTTGTAAACAACGATCCTGGCTGAATTGCAAACTATATACAATCTAAACTTATGCAGTTGACCATATCAACCTGGTTAAATTTAAAGTGGAGGAGTAGGGCTAGAAAAGAATCAGTTCTGTTATGAAGCAGGCCAGACCCCTTCAAAACATTTCAAGAAAGTAGGTCGGACCCAACTTTGCCAGTTGTTTTAAGTAGTGTAAGCAGCTGGTCAAACCACTCAATGTTAAATAAAACAATTTATTTACTAGATTACCAAATGAAACACAAACAGAGGAGAACAGACGCAATCAATTAAAAGGTTCTTCATTACTGCCTGTGGTTTTCCAATTACAAAATTCAACTACATCCTTATGCAATCCAGGCCCGTAAAAATGTTTTTGTATTTTAGCTTGGGTTTTTCTCACCCCTAAGTAACCCCTAGCAGTTTGTGCGCTACTCGCAGCACCACCTTTCGAAATCCACTGGCAATACGACTTTAAGAACTTCTGCCCATTTCTCATCTGCCTGAATATGTGATGGTCTCCATTTCCTCCTTCAGAGATTTGTTTTTAAAGATAGCATTTAGGAATACATTTGGATTCTTTTTCTGTGTATTTTTTTTAATACAGTTGCTTTAAATTTCCATCTTTCTGCTATAACTCAATTGATTTATCTGAGCTAAAGATGTCTGCTTTATCATCTATCTGATCCTGGCTTATGCAAACCATCTGATCAAACAGGGTCTCTGCTAATTACAATTCAACTTTATTATCTGTACTTTCTGATCTCTCCTATTTCAAATGGTGACTCAGTGACTTCGTTACTGAACATGTCGAGAAAGATCCCACAACGTGTCCTGTAATAGATCAGTTGCCTGAGCTTCCACTAGTCTTTCAACTACGGTTCACTCCTGTAACCCTGCTATATCGTTAGCAAGGACAAATTGTATTCTTGGAGCTGACAGTTTGTCCAGTATTCCAACCATGATTTCTCCATTTTTTACTGGACACTCTGACCTCACTCTACATAAATGAGCACTTGTCTCACTATAAATTCCCATTACTGGCACTTTTCTGGCAATAGTCCTTCAGAGGTAATCTCTCCTCATCTTTCAACATCACAGATTGGGAGGATCCTGTATCTTTCAAGATTGTAAGCCTTTTGTCTGCTGCTCCTGGCCGATGCAAATAAACTTTACCTTCACAGATATATGGTTTAAGAAGGTCTGGCACTTCCTCCTCAACCAACCTCCAACCAGGTTGGTGCAGCTTTCAAACCTCCACTGTGCTTTCTATTACCACTCCAACAAAATTCCCTGGCTCATCCTGTTTCCCAGTGTTTTTCCTGAACCACCAATACTGATTTCACGTAGCCTATTTTATTGCAGTGAAAACACCAGAGTTTTTTAACTTCTTTCTGCTTCTGTTACCTTTTTTTTCGTCCTGCAGTAAGTTATCCTTATGATTTTCCCTAAATTCCAAATTTTTTTCTTTCTGCATGAGGATTTCTCTCTTCCCTAATTTCTATATCTCTCGGATTGAAATCGATGTAGAAGCCAAACTTCGATTTATGGACCAATTCATAAATATCAGCCATTTTAGTTGCTAATCTTGCCATTTTAATTTTCTGCACTTCCACATGAGTTCTCACTACTTCAGGAAGTGAATTTTTGAATTCCCCCAAAATAATCATCTCTCTAAGAACATTATAAGTTTGCTCTATTTTTAATAATATTTATTAATAATTTTTAGTAATCTCCACCTATCAAAATTACTTTGTTTGATCCTTTCAAACTCAATGTAGGTTTGACCAAGATCCCTCCTTAGATTCCTAAAACGTTGTCTGTAGCCCATATGCACTTAAGATGGCTTTCTTCACCACCTCATATGCCTCAGTTACCTCATTAGCTTTATCTACAAATTTTGTTTACAAATTGGCCACCACATTTGTTTAGCTACCTTTTCAAATGAGATGAAAAAGGCTTCCACGTTCTTCTTCTCAAATTTAGGCAGTGCTTGAACATATTTAAATAGTTTCTTTTCAGGCCTTTGGCTACCATGGGTTTACTCATCCTGACACTCTTCCTCACTAAGCTTATCTTCAGCCTTCATATCAGTCCTTTTTAAGCTGACTTTTCTTTTTAAGTGCCAATTTCTGAAGTTCAAACTCCTCCTTCTCTCTTCCTTTCTTTTAATAATTTAAACCGTTTCATTTTGTTGTTTTTTCCTTGACTTTTGCCTCTAACTCCAGTTGCTTCATTTTCAATTGAATTTCAGCCATCGCTAAAGATTCTGATGGCATTTCCAACAAATTTAAATATTGAGCTATTGTTGTAATTATCTCTCATTTCTTTACAGAAGGAGACAGCTCCGACTTCAGTTTATCTGCTAATTCCAGCAGCTTGGCCTTAACCACCTTCTCTAAAACCTCAAAAATCACTCTCACTTCTTTCAGCCCTAGAAAACTCTTTAGTGACTGAAAGAGCCATTATTATCCCAAGGAGAAAGTGAGATCTGCAGATGCTGGAGATGAGAGCTGAAAATGTGTTGCTGGAAAAGCGCAGCAGGTCAGGCAGCATCCAAGGAAGCAGGAGAGTCGACGTTTCAGGCATGAGCCCTTCTTCAGGATTCCTGCAACACATTTTCAGCGTTATTATCCCAAGCACTGTTTAAACCAACTGAATTCACCTGGAACAAAAGATACTAACCCTCACCATTCGCTGCCTTTGAGTTCAACAACTCTGATCCGAAATTGGAGCTACAGAATAAGTCCTGCAAAGCCGCCTCCAGTCTGTTATAGACCAAGTCAGACTCCTCAAAATGTTTAAAGATAGTAGCCCGGACCCTAATTTTGCAAATTGTTTTAAGCAGGTGTAAAACGGATATTTCCTGGAGTGATGCCCCTGGTCAAACCACTTTTTTTTTAAACAAGACAGAACTTATTTACAAGATTACCGAATGAAACAAACAAAAGAACAGAATACTTAATAACCTAACCTATCCAAAACCCCAACAAATTATCCCAATTTACTGATGCTGTTCCACATATTTGCAAGAGACCCCGTAAACACCCTTTGGCACAAAAGGTAAAAATCAAACACAGGGTCTTACAGGGAAGAGAGAGAGACAGCAGAAAGATTCAGCATGGAACCCCTTCTTCCATGTAGTTATTTCTTGGGCCAGTAGCCTCAAAGTTGATTGACTATCCACCTAAAGCACGCAGACTGCTCAAACCAAACCAGACCAGAGAAAAGGTGAACTTGGAGAACTGGCCACTCCCTTTCATTGTACAAGAATATTTTTAAACTTGAAAGCATTTTGCCTGAGGCAGTATCTGTTAGCTATAATCAAATTGACCATAAAACCCTAGACCTTCTGGAACCTGTACCTTTATGACCACTCTGGAAAAAATAATGAAGGACAACCTAACCTTGTTAAAGGTGCAGAATCATCTCACTTCTGTTCACATGTTTGAGGAATTGCTGTATAATTAACTAAAATTATGTAAGATCTGTCTTGTTTCATGTCTTTCAAATGTAAGCTCTTATTTAGTCTTCTTTTAAAATTGTTACTTAGTGATTTATATGCAGAGATCACTGATTATTTAATATCGTTGTGTACCTCCACTAATTTGTACTTTATTTGCCTGCATTCAACAAATTTCATGGATTTATTAGTCGCTTGATTAGCGTCCTCTCTTTATTGTAGTATTTAGGGCAACTCACGTCAGTGCCTGGTTACCTGAATCCATCCAGTCGAACTGAGATACTGCACTTGTTAGATAATGCAAGGGTGAGTAATGCTTTGATTGTTCTATTTGGGAAGGTTACTGCACATAAAACCAGGTCTACGTTCTACAAAAAGGCAACCTGGCGTTTTAAATCCCTAATGGATTATTAAACTTCCAAAGCATCTTGCAAGAAATAAGGAGCTTTTGCCAGTGTCCTCGCTAACACATTCCTTGACTAGCATCACAATAACCGATTAGTTGGTCACCTTCATCTCATTGCTTTAATGGTGTATTGCTATGTGGCGTTGCGTTCTCTTATACTATGGTATTGCCTATAATTTAAACAAAGAAACATCCTAGGCTGTAAAATGCTTCAGGGCATTATTGTTTTAAGGGATTAGAGAAATGGCATGTTATTACAATGATGTTGATGATTATTTAGGCCTTATTTGAAACTAAGCACCTTCTGTGTGCAATCTGAAAAGCTAATATTATACTCCCTGTCTGATGAAATTATGAAAGTATTTTCAGCTAGCTGCTCACATAACTAGTTTGGTTAACTAGTTCGAGTTGGTCGTTTTCATGTCTGATAAGGGGATTAGTAACTTATTCTTGGAGAATTAAAGTATAAGCCAATTTATTTACAAATGTTTTCTTAATTTTCAGAGGGCACATCAGCTTCCAGGACCACTAACATCAGAACAAGATGCCGTGATTAGTGTGTCTGCATACAATGTTAAATTGGTGTGGCGGGATGGTGAAGATATTATCCTCCGACTTCCAATCCATGACATTGCAGCAGTCTCTTATATCAGAGATGATTCCCTTCACCTGGTCATTTTTAAAACTGGTAAGTTTTGTGCTTCGGTAGGATATTCTCCCAAGTCATCCTGACATCTAAGACAAAAGCAAGTGCATTGTTTAAAAAAAATTTTTAACTTTTGTATCTGCTACACATTATTGGCAATAGACTGTTTTCATAATGCAAGTGTTTGTCACATACCAACAGCATAAATTATAAGCAAAAAGAGCATTTTAAGGTAGTATCATGTCACACACGTTAATTTTTGGCCCAATTCTGAACACTTCTCCTACTAAAGAATAAGGCAACTACATTTCTTCTGACAATGCCATCGATGGAAATTCTCACCCCCAAATTCCTTCTGCTAGAACATAGAGCGTTACAGCGCAGTGCAGGCCCTTTGACCCTCAGTACTGCACCGAACGGTGGAACCAATCTGAAACCCTTCTAACCTACACTATTCCATTCTCATCCATATGCACATCCAATGACCATTCAAGTGCCCTTAAGGTTGGTGAGTCTGCTACTGTTGCAGGCAGTGCATTCAACGCCCCTACTACTGACTAAAGAAACTACCTTTGACATCTATTCTATGTCTATCGCCCTTCCATTTGAAGCTACGTCCCCTCGTGCTAGCCACCATACAAGGAAAAAGGCTCTCACTGTCCAACCTGTCTCACCCTCTGATTACCTTGTGTCTCAATTAAGTCACCTCTCAACTTCTCTCTAACAAAAACAACCTCAAGCTCATAAGACCTTTCCTCCATACCAGGCAACATCCCAATAAATCTCCTCTGAACCCTTTCCAAAGCTGTAATGTGGTGACCAAAACTGTACGCAATACTCCAAATGTGGCCATGCCAAAGGTTTGTACAGCTGCAGCATGATCTCATGGTTCTGAAACTCAATCCATCTACCAGTAAAAGCTAACACACTCCCTGCCGTCTTAACAACCCTATCTGCCTGAATGGCAACTTTCAAGGATCTATGTATCTGGACATAGTGTATATGAGCAGAGAGATCTCTATCAAGAATCTTACCATTTGCCTAGTAGTCTGCATTCCTGCTACTCCTTCAAAAGTGAATCACCTCACTTTTCCACATTAAACTCCATTTGCTACCCCTCAGCCCAGCTGTGCAGCTTATCTCTTGTCTCTCTGTAACCGACAACATCGTTCGTCACTATCCACAACTATATCGATCTTGGTGAAATCTGCAAACTTACTAACCCATTCTTCTACATCTCATCCTCAATTATAAAAATGACAAACAGCAGTGGACCCAAAACAGATCCTTGCAGTACCCCACTAGTAACTGAACTCCAGGGTGAATATTTTCCATCAACCGCCACCCTCTGTTGTCTTTGAGCTAGCCAAGTTCTGATCCAAACTGCAAAATCACCCTCAATCCCACATCTCCATATTTTGTGCAGTAGCCTACAATGGGGAACCTTATCAAATGTCTTACTGAAATTCATATACTCCACATCAACTGCTTTACCCTCATCCACCTGTTTAGTCACTTTCTCAAAAAAAACTCAATAAGGTTTGTAAGACGCTACCTACCCTTCACAAAACCATGTTGACTATCACTAAGTGAAATGTTGGAAAGGGTTATAAGAGAGAGGATATATAATCATCTAGAAAGGAATAAATGGATTAAAGTAAGACTCTCAGGTCTATAATTACCAGGATTGACTCTACTCCCCTTCTTGAACAAGGGAGCAACATTTGCTATCCTCCAGTCTTTGCACTATTTCGATAGACAATGACGACATAAAGATCAAATCCAAAGGCTCCGCAATCTCCTGGCTTCCCAGAGAATCCTTGGATAAATCCCATATGGCCCAGAGGAGTTATCTAGTTTTAAACTTTCCAGAATTGCTAACACCTCCTCCTTATACACCTCCATCCCATTTGGTCTAGTAACCTGTATCTCAGTATTCTCCTCGACCACATTATCTTTTCCTGTGTGAATAATGACCAAAACTATTCATTTAACGCTTTTCCTCCTATATCTCCTGACTCCACGCACAACGTCCCACTACTCTGCTTGATTGTCCCTAATCTTAGTCTAGACATTCTTTTATTCCTGATATAGCTATAGAAAGCCCGAGGATTTTTCTTGATCCTATCCGTCAATGACTTCTCATATCCCCTTCTGGCGCTCCTTAGTCCTCTCTTTAGGTCTTACCTAGCTAGCTTACCTAGGTCTTAAGCACCCTAACTGAGCCTTCATATCTCATCCTAACATAAGCCCTTTACTTCCTTAGTAAACCACTGCCCCCGTGTTTGACAGCTTCCTCCCTGCTTGACCGGTACATACTTTACAAAGACCTGACTGCAGTAGCTGGTCCTTTTGAATAAGCTCCATATTTCAGTTATGCCCATCCCCTGCAGTTTCGTTCACCATCCAATGCATCCTAAATCTTGCCTAATCACATTGTAATTGCCTTTCCCTTAGCTATACCTCTTGCCCTGTGGTATATACCTATCCCTTTTCCATCAATAAGGTAAACATAACCGAATTGTGGTCACTATCACCAAAATGCTCACCTACATCTAAATCTAATACCTGGCCGGGTTCATTACCCAGTACCAAATCTAATGCGGCCTTGCCCCTTGTTAGCCTGTCTACATATTGTCAGGAAACACTCCTGCATACACAGGACAAAAGTGACCAATCTAAAGTACTTGAACTGTCGAATTCCCAGTCAATATTTGGAAAGTTGAAGACCCCCTCTCTCCTATTGAGGATCATCTTTGCTATCCTATCCTCCTACGTCCCTGGAACTATTTGGAGACCTATAGAAAACTCCCAACTGAGTAACCCCTCCCTTCCTGTTTCTAATCTCCGTTCATATTGCCTCTGTAGAGGAGTCTCAAATATCCTTCTGCAACCATGATACTGTCCTCCATCTAACACTACCACACCACACGCTCTTTCACCATTATCTCTGTTCTTACTGGAACTTGCAATAACCATTCCTGTCGCTGCTCCATCCATGTCTCCGAAGTGGCCACAATATCGAAGTCCCAGGTATCAACCCACGCTGCATGTTCACCCACCTTTATTCTGGATGCTCCTGGCATTGAAGCAGACACACTTCAAACCCCAATTTCTTGCCTGCCAGTGCCGCCTTGCGATCTTGAAATATTAGTTCTGACTTCAGTAAACTCATCCTCCCATATATTCAAACTACAATTTTGGTTTGCATCCCCCTGCTAAAATTAGTTTTAAACCCACCTGAAGAGCATTAGCTAATTTTCCACTCAGGATATTGGTACCCCTATGGTTCAGGTGAAGACCAATTTGTTTATAGAAGTCCCACCTAGCCCCAATTATCCAGGAATCCTAAATTCTCCCTCTTGCACCATCCCTGCAGCCACACGTTCAACTGCTCGCTTTCCCTATTCCTCATTTTGCTAGCACGTGGCATCAACAGCAAACCAGAGATGATTGTTTGTTTGTTTGTTTGTTTGTTTGTTCTAGCTCTAAACTTCTACCCTAGCTCCCTGAATTTCTGCTTTTCTGATCCCTTTTCCTACCTATGTCATTTGTGCCTATGTGGACCACGACTTAGGGCTGCACCCCTCCGCCTGAAAACACAATCAAAGACATAGTGAACTCTGGCACCTGGGAGGCAACACATCAACCATGAGTCTCTCGAGTTTCCACAGAACCACCAAGCTGTCCCTCTAACTATGGAATCCCCAATGACTCGTGCTCTGATCCTCTTTCCCGCTTCCCTTCTGAGCAACAGGGACAGACTGCCAGAGACCTGTCCCCCATTGCTTACCCGTGGTAAGTTGTCACCGCCAATTGTATCCAAATCTGTATACTTGTTTTTGAGGGGAATGGCCACAGGGGATCCCTGCACTGTCTGCCAGTTCCCTTTCCATCCCCTGACCGTAACCCATCTACCGTTTTCTTTTACCTGAGGTGTGACTACCTCACTAACTCCTGCCAATAACCCCTTCCACCTCCCAACTGATCCGAAGTTAAAGGTCCAGCTCTAGTTCCCTAATGCGCTTTTTGAGAAGCTGGAGTTGGGTGGACTTGCAACAGGTGCAGTCAGCAGGGACGCTACTAGTATTCCTTACCTCCCACATTCTGCAGGAGGAATGTTGAACTGCCCTAACCTCCATTTCCACTATTTGAAATTCCCGACAAGATTGCTGAAAAACTTTTTTTTTAAAAAAGTCAATTTCGGCTTTACTGGAGTTCCTTACTATTGTGTTCTGTCTGTAGCTATCTTATGAAAGGCAGTTATCCTCTCCTTATCACTTCTGCATGCAGCTACTTAATCTGCTTGGAATTAAGCTGTGATGGGATCTGGTTTCAAATTGACCTGGCAGAACCAAACTGGGCATCTGAAGAGGTTATTGGTATGCTGTGGTATGGGTAGTTACTAGTTTGGCAGGGTGTTTGGGAACCTAAGGGAAGGCTCTGAGTGAGCTAGGGTGGGTGAGGTTTTCAGGCAAAATGGAATTATAGTAAATAAAAAGCAAGGAGCAGTTGATCAGTGTCAGCAACAAAATGAGTGGAAACCAGGTAGTGCCAGAAAAGGAGCGAATGTTTAAAAACAAAGGTTCTTCTTGTGGCAGTTTTAAGATTTTAAAAAAACTTTAAAAACTGGTATAAGGGTACTTTTCCTGAATGCTTGTAGCATTCCAAACAAGGTAAGTTAATGCACAAATCATTGCAAATGGGTGTGGTGTAGTGGTTATTACAGAGATGTGGTTGCAGGGTGGTCATGACTGGGAGTTAAATATTCAGGGATTTCTAACCATTGGGAAAGGCAGACAGGGAGGTTTGGCTCTGATAATTAAAGATGGCATCAGAAAAATGATATAGGTTCAAAGGAGAAAAATGTGAATGGAAATTTGAAATAATAAGGAGGAAAAAATATCTATAAGCATAGTCTATAGGCCACCAAGTAATAACCTCATGGTAGAACAGACAATAAACAAAGAAATAATAAAACTGATAGAGCAATTATGAGGGATTTTAATCTACATATTTAGTTAAATCAAATCTGTCAAACCTTGAGACGGAGTTCATAGAATGTATCTGAAATAGTTTCCTCATCAACATGTAATGGAATCTACAAAGGAGCAAGCTGTCCTAGATCTGGTCCTGTGTAATGAGACAGGAATAATTAATCATTATCCTAGTTGGAGATCCTTTCTGAAAGAGCAAACACCGTATGGTTGAGTTTAAAATACAGATGGAGAGTGAGAAGCTAAAATCCAATGTGTCTTGTGTTTAAACAAAGGGAACTACAATGGGATGAGGGCAAAGTTGGCTAAAGTAGACTGGGAACAAAGCCCCTGAGAGTCTTTTGACCTGAAATGTTAGCTTTAATTTCTCTCCATAGATACTGCCAGACCTCCTGAACTTTTCTAGCAATTTGTTTTTGTTTCTAATTTATAGCATCCACAGTCCTTTTGGTTTTTATTTAGCAAAGACAATATGGTGGGTCAATTGAGGAACAGTAGAGGACTTTCAAAGTGACTTTTCAGTGATCAGCAAAAGGATGGACTGTAGGAAAGGGCTTTTATTACCTATATGTTTAACTAAGGTCAACAGCTACGGACGCTATAAAGAAAGGAAAGATTGAGAGTAAGCTAACTCAGAATATTAAAAACGGGGAAAAGTTTCTACAAATATATAAAATGAAAGAGTGGCTAAGGTAAACATTCCTCACTTAGAGGATGAGAAAGAAGATGTAATAATAGGAAATGGCTGCGGCATTGAACAGGTATTTTGTCTGTTTTCTTAGTGGAAGGTACAAATAACATGCCAATAACTGACAAGGAGGCGATGGCAGATGAGAACCTAGAAACTGTCATTATCACTAAAGGGATAATTTTGGGCAAGCGAATGGGGTTAAGTCTCTTTGCCCTGTTGGAATGCATCCCAGGATACTAAAACAAATGGCATGGGTCATTGGCAAATGCACTCGTAATTTATCAGAATTCAGTGGGCTCTGGGGTGGTTTTGGTAGATTGGGAAACCGCAAAAGTGAGGCCACTGGTTTTTAAGAGGTAAACAAATGACAGGCTAATTACAGCTGATAACTTGTGCAGTGGGGAAATGCTTGAAACTAATGAGACACCTGGATAGACATTGTCCTATCGGACAGTCACAGCATGGGCTTGTGAAAGACAGTTATGTTCAACTAATGTCAAGGATAGTATTACAACGGTGGAAAGGACAATGGATGAAGACTTGCCATCTGAGGTAGGTGGGCTGAGGTTAGAAATAGGAAAGGTGAGGTCACCTTGTTAGGAGTTTTTACAGGCCTCCTAATAGTCCTAGAGATGTAGAAAGGATTGCGAGGATGATTCAGGAGAAGAGTGAAAGTAATAGGGTGGTTGTTATGGGGGGCTTTAACTTTCCAGATATTGACTTGGAAAGCTATAGCTCGAGTACGTTAGATGGGTCGGTGTTTGTCCAATGTGTGCAGGAGGGTTTCCTGACACAATATGTAGACAGGCCAACAAGAGGTGAGGCCATACTGGATTTGGTTCTGGGTAACGAACCAGGCCAGGTGTTTAGAATTAGAGGTAGGTGAGCACTTTGGGGACAGTGACCGCAATTCGGTGACTTTTACTCTAGTGATGGAGAGGGATAAGTGTGCATTGCAGGGCAAGCATTATAGCTGGGGGCAGGGAAATTATGATGCAGTGAGGCATGATTTAGGATGCATGACTTGGAAAAGTAGGCTTCACGGGAAGGACACAATCGATATGTGGAGCTTGTTCAAGGAGCAGCTATTGAGTGTCCTTGATAAGTATGTACCTGTCAGGCAGGGAGGAAAGGGCCGTGTGAGGGAGCCATGGTTTAATAAGGAATTGGAGTCCTTTGTTAAAAAGGAAGAGGGCGGCTTATGTAAAGATGAGGCGTGAAGGTTCAGTTGGGGCAGTTGAGAGTTATAAGGTAGCCAGGAAGGATCTAAAGAGAGAGCTAAGAGCAGCAAGGAGGGGACATGAAAAGTCCTTGGTTGGCAGGATTAGGGAAAACCCAAAGGCTTTCTATAGGTATGTCAGGAATAAAAGAATGACTAGGGTAGGAATACGTCCAGTGAAGGATAGTAGTGGGAAGTTGTGCGTGGAGGTTGAAGAGATTGGAGAGACACTGAATGAATACTTTTCGTCAGTATTCATTCAGGAACATGACATTGTTGCCAATGTGAATATTGCGTCACAATTAATTAGAATGGATGACTTTGAGGTATGTAGGGAAGAGGTGTTGGAAATTCTGGAAAGGGTGAAAATAGATAAGTCCCCTGGGCCTGATGGCATTTATCCTAGGATTTGCTGGGAAGCAAGGGAGGAGATTGCAGAGCCATTGGTCTTGATTGTTATGTCCTCGTTGTCTACAGGAATAGTGCCAGAAGACTGGAGGATAGCAAATGTGGTTCCCTTGTTCAAGAAGGAGAGTAGGGATAACCCTAGTAACTATAGGCCAGTGAGTCTCACTTCTGTTGTGGGCAAAGTCTTAGAGAGAATTGTAAGGGATAGGATTTATGAACATCTGGATAGGAATAATGTGATCAAGGATAGTCAGCATGGTTTTGTGAAGGGCAGGTCGTGCCTCACAAACCTTATTGAATTTTTTGAGAAGGTGACTAAGGAGGTGGACGAGGGTAAAGCGGTTGATGTGGTGTATATGGATTTTAGTAAGGCGTTTGATAAGGTTCCCCATGGTAGGCTGCTGCAAAAAATATGGAGGTATGGCATTGAGGGTGTGTTAGAGGTTTGGGTTAGGAATTGGCTGGCTGGAAGAAGACAGAGGGTAGTAGTTGACGGTAAAGTTCATCTTGGAGTGCACTTACTAGCGGTGTTCCACAAGGATCAGTTTTGGGACCATTGCTGTTTGTCATTTTTATAAATGACCTGGAGGAGGGGCTAGAAGGTTGGGTGAGCAAGTTTGCGAATGATACGAAAATCGGTGGAGTTGTTGACAGTGAAGAAGGATGTGGCAGGTTATAGCGGGATATAGATAAGCTGCAGAGCTGGGCAGAAAGGTGGCAAATGGACTTCGATGTAGGTAAATGTGAAGTGATTCACTTTGGTAAGAGTAACAAGAAGATGGAGTACTGGTCTAATGGTCGGATACTTGGTAGTGTGGATGAGCAGAGAGATCTTGATGTCCATGTATACAGATCTCTGAAAGTTGCCATCCAGGTAAATAGTGCTGTGAAGAAGGCATACTGGCTTTTATTGGTAGAGGAATTGAGTTCTGGAGTCCTGAAGTCATGTTGCGGCCGCATCTGGAGTATTGTGTGCAGTTTTGGTCGCCATACTATAGGAAGGATGTGGAGGCACTGGAATGGGTGCAGAGGGGGTTTACCAGGATGTTGCCCGGTATGGTAGGAAGATCGTATGAGGAAAGGCTGAGGCACTTGAGGCTGTTTTCATTGGTGAAAAGAAGGTTTAGGGGTGACTTGATAGAGGTGTACAAGATGATTAGGGGTTTAGATAGGGTTGACCATGAGAATCCTTTTCCACATATGGAGTCAGCCATTACGAGGGGACATAACTTTAAATTAAGGGGAGGTAGGTATAGGACAGATGTTAGGCGTAGATTCTTTACTCAGCGAGTCATGAGTTCATGGAATGCCCTGCCAATAGCAGTGGTGGACTCTCCCTCTTTATGGGCATTTAAATGGTCATTGGATAGACATATGGAGGATACTGGGCTAGTGTAGGTTAGGTGGGCTTGGGTCGGCACAACATCGATGGCCGAAGGGCCTGTACTGCGCTGTATTTTTCCTTATTCTAATTTACTGGATTTGACAGCGGGGAATTGGTGGATGTGGTATATTTGGATTTACACGGGGGCATTCAGGCTGCTGTGTAAGATAAAGGTGCATGGTGTTACAGGTAATGTATTAGCACGGATAAAGGACCTGTTAACCAACTGAAAGCAAAGTGAGGATAAATGGGTATTTTTCTGGTTGGCTATGGGCCTGGTCCACAAGTTAAAATTCTAAATTGGAGCAAGATCAATTCTGATAGTATAAGACAGAAACTTTCAATAGTTGATGAGTGGATGCTTTTCACAGTTAAAGGAAAATGTGGACTTGGAAGGCTTTCATGGCGTGATAATGAGTGTTCAGGCCAGCATGTTATTGTTAATGTGAAGAGAAGGAGTGGGGAACGCTGGATGACTAGCGACGTTGAGGTTCTAATCAAGAAAAAGACAGAAGTCAGGTATAGACAACTGGAATCAAGTGAATCCCTTGAATTCAAGGGTTCAGGCAAGAGCTTTGACAGGGTAAAGGAGAATCCAAAGAGATTGACTGAGTATATTAAGAGCAAAAGAGTAAGTAGGGAGAATCGGGCCCCTTAAAGATCAACAAGGCCATCTTCCTGTGGAACCACAAGAGATGGGTGAGATCCCAATATTTACTATGGAAAAAGATACGGCAGTTAGGGAACTTGAAATAAATACTGATGTCCTGAAAACAGTCACATTGTAGAGGACTTGCTGGAGGTCTTGGAAGTGCATAAAGGTAGATAAATCCTGAGACTTGGTTAAGTGTATCCCAGGGCATTGTGAGGGGCAAAACTATGGGACCCTTAGCAGAGATATTTGTATCATTGGCCACCACTGGTGAGGTACCAGAAGACTGAGATTGGTTAATTTTGTTCCATTATTTAAGAGAGGCTGCAAAGAAAAGACCAGGAACTACAGCCTGATGAGCCTGACATCGGTGTTAAGTAAGTTGTTGGAGGGGATTCTGAGAGACAGGGTCTACATATAAAGACTGATTAGGTTCAGAAGGCTGGGCATTGTGTATGGGAAATTGTCACTAAAATTTGATTATGTTTTGAAGAGGTGACCAACAAGGTCGATGAAGGCAGAGTTGTAGACTTTATCTACATGGACCTTAGCAAGACCTTTGACAAGGTACAGCATGCTAGACACAGGTGAGATTGCATAGGATCCAGGGAGACCTAGCCAATTAGATTCAAAAATGGCTTGATGCTAAGAGATAGAGGGTTATTGTTCAGACTGGAGGCTTATGACCAGTATGCCACAAGGATTGGTGCAGAGTCCACTATTGTTCATTATTTATGTGAACAACTTGAATGAGAATATAGGAGGCATGGTTAGTAAGTTTGCAGATGACACCAAAGTTGGTGATACAGTGAACAGAAATCTTGGGCTGGGGCTGGGGGGGGGCAAGGAATGGCAGACGGAGGTTCATTTTGATAATTGTAAAGATTTTACATTTTAAAACAAACCAGAACAGGATTTAGAGTTTGAGCAGAGACCTAAGGCTGCAAGTACCTAGTTCTTTGAAAGTGGTGTCATGTGGTGAAGAATACAGTTGGCACACTTAGAAATACTCAGAGCATTTGAGTATAGGAATTGGGACATCCTGTTAAAGAATTGTACCTGACATTTGTTGGAACAGAGGAGGCTGAGGAATAACCTTATAGAGGTTTATAAAATCATGAAGGGCATCGATGAGGTGAATAGCCTAGGTCTTTTCCCCAGATTGAGAGTCTGAAGTTGCATAGGTTTAAGGTGAGAGGAAAGATGTAAAAGAAACCTGAGGAGTAACTTTCTCTGAGGGTGGTGTGTATATGAAGCAAACTGCCAGAGGAAGTGGAAGAGATGGGTACAATTACAACATTTGAAAGACATTTGTACAGCTACTTGAATAGGAAAGCTTTAGATGGGTATGGCAAATGGGAATAGTTCAGTTTAGGAAGCTTGGCTGGCATTGAGTTTGGCCACCAAAGTTTCTTCTGTTTCTGATCTGTATGGCTCTGTCTTTGATTTTGCTTTAAGAATTGTATTTTTTAATTCCTTCATGGGATGTAGGTATTACTAGAAGGCCAGTATTGATTGCCTGTCCCAAATTGTCTAGAGGGCAGTGAAGAGTCACCCACATTGCTGTCAGTCTGGAGTCATGTAGCCCAGACCAAGTAAGAATTGCAGCTTCCTTCTCCCAAGGACATTAGTGAGCCAGATGGGCTTTTCTGATGATCAACAATGGATTCATAATCTTGAGACTATTCATTCCAGATTTTTACTGAATTTGAATTCCTCCATCAGGATTTGAACCCAGATTCCCCACGATGTATTAATGGCGTCCCTAGATTATCAGTCCAACGATAATTCCACTAAGCCATCACTCCCCCATGGGACTTGGGAATATCTGGATAATTTTCTACTTTGTTGGGTCGATGTCAGTTTTGTAACTAGCTGCACTGAAATGGTTTGGCCAGAAGTCCAGTTAGTTTTGGCATACAGTCTTCAATACATCTGGGATGTTGTTTTTACTTATAGCTTTCACTATATCCAGTGCAGATAGCGGTCAGTTATGGAGAGAACTGTGTTATCTAAACAAATTTTTTTTGTTCGTCTCATAATTGTTTGTTGTTCATAACTTACGGCAGAACTATAGAACTTTAAATTTACTACTTTGATTCAGTTGTGTGATATGGATATTGCTAGCTGGCCAACATGATTTTGTCCTCTCCACAGTTGCCCACGAGAAGTTGGGCCATATCAATGTCCCATGATCCAAAAGGTGTTCATATGTGCACTGACAATCTCCTAGCGCCATCATGTCAAAATCCCTCTTGATGTTTCATTGATGCTAATTATTCATGTTGGACCAGCACCCAATGTTGGATGAGTGTAAGTGAGGGCATGGAAGGTTAGTGAAATGGGCAGATATGTGGCTAATGACATTTGATACAGAAGTGAGTGTTGGTAAGATTTTGGAGCAAACATTAAAGACAACGGGGAATGCGATTATCCAAGAACAGTATCACATGATGTGGACAGTGTGTCTGGAAGCTATGCTTATCATTTTTGGATTGAAATCAGAAATTTCTTTACTGCCTGAATTCTTTGGAATCCTCTACCCAGTAGGGGTATGGAAATTTCATTGAGTATAATTATGACTGAGACATACTTTTAATCGCAGGAAGCCAAAGGATAAGGTGGGAAAGTAGAATTGAGGAAGTAGTTGAGCCATGATCATGTATGAAAGCAGTTTGGCTTATGTATTCTACTCCTTCTGTTTGTAAATGAAGGGTATAATTAGTGATGCAAGGACTTGGGAGACCAGATCATTGGTGTATGGCATCCTGGGCCTTGTAAAGTGAGATATCGACTGCAAGAAAGGAAATTTTAATTATGAATTTAATGCCCTATCTGAGGTTTTTAAACCAGTTTAAGTCTAGTTCTTAGCACAGTATTTTATGAAGGGAGTGGGTCTGTATGGACTCTAGGCTGAATGGCCTGCTTCTACACTTCAGTGATTCTGAACTTCTGTGATATGACTAAAGAAATTTGGTAGCTTTAACAAAAGTGAAATGTTACCTACGAATTGCCATAAGACTGTCCTCGTCTTATTCACTAGGTTAACAACACTGCACAATTTGTGAAGCTAACTTAAGTCTGGCAGATCATAATATTCTCTGGCAAAAGAATTTGCCATTCTTAACTGTTCCAATGTACTAGTAATTGTCATCCTGTGCTGTAGTTGGTAATTCATTGTCCACTCATCGTTGTGCAAAGATGATGCAAACTGGTAGCTACATACCAGAAATGCAAGAACTTTCAGCCACAAAGAATGCTGACACCCAAATGTCAAGTAAAACATTGGTAAATAAAGCACTGTAGAAAATAAAATGTTATATGGTTTACTTCCTGGTGGAAGTTCTTAGTTCTGGAATGCACTGTAATTTTCTACTGGAATACTAAGGCAACTAATAGTATAAAAAAACTGATTTGCTGGAGAAACTCCAGTTGGGCTGGCAGCATCTGTGGAGAGACGTTAACATTTTGAATCCAATAACCCTTCCATAGTAAGTATTTACTATATAAACAAATGTCATTCTAATAGAACAAACTGTTCAAAGCAACAGAAGTAATTACAAATATTTTGTTTCCTTTTCAGCCAATGAATCTGGGAATTCAACCAATCAAAGCACTGAAGATTCGACTAAAATACAGATGTCGGTGTCAGAAAGTGGAGCAGGAACCATGGAACCGTGTAGTCTGGTGGTGGTGGTTGTAGAGAATAAAGTAATTTTTTTTTGTCCAAATATTTAGAAATGTGTCCAGATTAATTGATGCAAAATTATACTTTAGATATGATACCAGGAAACTTTCAAAGGATTTACCTGTTAATTAAAAGCTAATTTAGTAACTTAGCTTTGTTTGTCAATAATTTAGTGGACTGTCCATTATTATGAGTCAAAAGACTTTGTGCTGAGGCAGAAACCTTCAGCTCGTTGAAAACAAACAGATCTGCCACCAAAGTGCGAGACTACGAACTGGGAAGCAGAATTAGAATAAGTGACTAAATTATTTAGCCACTGCACTCATGGACTGAATGGCTATTTTCTGTTGTACAACTCTCTCAACAACACTTTTCTATAGTGCCTACAGGATATGGAAAGTATCCGAGATTGAAGCATGATTTTAATTGAATTGCAGTGTGTTTTTAAAATGACGTTCAGTTGTAAAGGAGGCCCCATTATGCCAAACAGTTTTGGTTTTGATCCTATTTGCGCATTCAATTGCACTTGTAGCTTAAAATTGTTTCCCTGCTGATCTTGTATTTCATATTGCAATATCATTAAAGTCATAATCATTTATGGCACAGGTCATTTGAACAAATAACTCTGCCAGCACCCATGGAGCAATCCAGTCATTGTCACGGTCCTATTCCATCCCAGTAGCCCTGCAGGTTTATTTCTTCAAGTGCCCATCCAATTTCTTTGGAAATTTTATTTCTATCCACACAACTCCTGTGGATAGAAAGTTTCTGGCTATTTCCACTTGCTGTACAAAACAGAATTCTTGCAGTTTCTTTGTACTTCTTGACTTAAAAAAAATTACTTATGGTCTTTGTGTTGTCTGTGGGAAGAGTTGGTCTTCAACTTTAAATCTAAATCTCCGCGCAATCTCACTTACTGAGAAAAAGCCAGCTTTTTTTTCCTGAAATATTCAAATGAGAGCAATAGCAGACTAATCCACTCCTAAAAATAAAACCACTAGACCATAAGAGTTGACAATGGCCTAGTGATAGTATCGCTAAACTATTAATCCAGAACCCAGGCGATGTTGTAGGGGCAGAGATACTAAATGAGTAGTTTGCATCATTGTTTATTGTGGAGAAAGATATAAAAGATAGAGAACATGAGCAAATAGTGGCATCTGGAAAACGTCCATCTTGCAGAAGAAAAGCTGCTGGACTACTTAAATGCATAAAGTTGGATAAATCCCCAGGATCTGCTGAAAGTACCCAAGAACTCTAGGAAGCTAGAGAAGTGATTCCTGGGCCCCTTGCTGAGATATTTGTATCATTGATAGTCACAGGTGAGGTGCTGGAAGACTGGAGGTTGGCTAACATGTTGCCATTCTATAAGAAATTTGGTAAGGAAAAGCCAGGGAGCTATAGACTGGGGAACCTGACATTGGTGAGGGCCAAGTTGTTGGAGGGAATTCTGAGGGACAAGATTTTGGAAAGGCAAGGATTAATTAGGAATAGTCAACTTTGTGTGGGTAATTGTCTCACTGACATGATTTTTTTGAAGAAGTGAATAAAATGATTGATGAAAGATTGATAAATATTATTTGCATGGACTTCAGTAAGGTGTTCGACAAGTTTCCTCATAGTAGACTGACTAACAAGACTAGATCACCTGCAATACGGAGAGCTAGCCATTTGGATTCACAAATGACTCGAAAATAGAAGACAATGGTAGTAGAGGGTTGCTTTTCAGGCTTGGAGGCCTGTGACCAATGATGTGTCACATGGATCGGTGTTTGGTCCACTGCTTTTTGTCATGTGACTACATAGGTAGTGGTGCAAATGAAGAAAAACATACTGCTGGCTCACAGCAGTGTAACTTGCACAGCTGCTCCATTTGCCTGCTTTTAAGTCTCTAGACAGAGGAGTTCATTCTGAGAAAAATATACAGCAAAATTCACAGCTGACATTGGAGAAATCTGTCTGTGGGAGTTCTGAGCAAGGGAGCAACTTCAGTGGCTTTTTAAAGTGTAACCCTACTGGCTTTCTTTTATAAATCTACAATAGAGTGAGTGGGTTTTTTGATTATATGTTGTTGAGATCTATGTCTTAATTAAGCTTTAAAAAATGAAAACATAGATACTAAGATGGTCTGGAGCACTTGTTTTAGAACAGTAAGAGTATGCTATTTTCTGGGTCTGTAGATTAAGGTGCAAAGATGGCCTGTAGTAGAGTGAAATGCTCTTCCTGTTGGAAATGGGAGCATATGGAGAGTTTCCATGTTACTGATTTATTTTGGTGTTGGTTGCAAATCCTCAGATTGCACGGGTCAGTTGAAGCTGCAATTAGAGGCAGTGAGGAATTTACAAGAGCTAGGGGTTGTGACAGGTGGCAGTTGCAGGGAGGAGATAAACCAAAGGTACAGTCAGGTACATAGGTAACTTCCAGGAAAGAAAGGAGAAGGCAGCAGGTTATACAGGAATCTCCTGTGGCTATCCATATCTTGAACAAGTAGCAGATGATGGACTCTAATGTAGCACTGACAGTCAGGTTTCTGGAACCAAGACATGTTCTAATATAATGAGGGGTATACCAGGTTCCAAGCGATCAATAGTGATCGGTGACTCTCGAGGCACAGGCAGCAAAGTATCATAATGGTCTGTTGCCTATCTGGATCCAGGATCAAAGATATCCGAGATGGTTCAAAATATTCTCAAAGGGGAGCAGGATCCGCAAGAGGTCATTATACACATTGGAACTAACAGCATAGGAAGTGAAAAGGATGAGATTCTGTGGAGAGAGTATAGAAAGTTAGGCAGGAATTTAAGAAGGAGGTCCTCAAGGATAGTGATATCTGGGTTACTCCCAGTGTCACAAGCTAGTGAGGGTAGGAATAGGAGGATAGAGCAGATGAATGCATGGCTAAGGAGCTGGTGCGGGGGAGAAGGATTCACATTTTTTGGCCATTGGAATGTCTTCTGGGGTAGAAGTGACTTGCATAAGAAGGACTGGTTGCTCTTGAATTGAAAGGGGGCTAATATCCTTGGTCGAGACATTTGCTAGAATTGCTCATGAGGATTTAAACTGATAAGGTGTTGGGAGGCAGGAAGTCTCCGAAAGAGAGCAGTCTGAAACTGGTACAGTTGGAAAAAAGGGACAAGTCAAACAGGACAGACAGGAACAAAGTAGAGAACGAGACAGGACTGATAAATTAAACTGCGTTTATTTCGATGCAAGAGTCCTAACAACAGGTAAGGCAGACAAACTCCTTGAATAGGAACATGGGACTGGGATATCATAGCAATTACAGGGATGTGGCTCAGGGTTGGATGGGACAGGCAGCATAATGTTTCAGGGTATTGAAGCTATAGGAAAGATTGAAAAGGAGGAAAAGAGGGGAGTTTTGGATTAAGGATAGCCTTACAGCTGTACTTATAGAACAAAGAAAAATACAGCGCAGTACAGGCCCTTTGGCCATCGATGTTGCTCCGATCCAAGCCCACCAAATCTACTCTAGCCCACTGTTCTCCATATGCCTATCCAATGACCGTTTAAATGCCCATAAAGAGAGAGAGTCCACCACTGCTACTGGCAGGGCATTCCATGAACTCACAACCCGCTGAGTAAAGAATCTACCCCTAACATCTGCCCTATACCTACCTCCCCTTAATTTAAAGTTATGCCCCCTCGTAATGGCTGACTACGTGGAAAAGGGTTCTCATGGTCAACCCTATCTAAACTCCTAATCATCTTGTACACCTCTATCAAATCTCCCCTAAACCTTCTTTTCACCAGTGAGAACAGCCCCAAGTGCCTCAGTCTTTCTTCATACGATCTTCCTACCATACCAGGCAACATCCTGGTAAACTCCCTCTGCACCCGTTCCAGTGCCTCCACATCCTTCCTATAGTATGGTGACCAAAACTGCTCTCAATATTCCAGATGTGGCCGCACCAGGGTCTTATACAACTGCAACATGACCTCAGGACTCCGGAACTCAATTCCTCTACCAATAAAAGCCAGTACGCCATATGCCGCCTTCATAGCACTATTTACCTGGGTGGCAACTTTCAGAGGTCTGTGTACATGGACACCAAGATCCCTCTGCTCATCCACACTACCAAGTATCCAACCATTAGCCCAGTACTCCATCTTGTTACTCTTACCAAAGTGAATCACTGCACACTTACCTAAATTGAACTCCATTTGCCACCTTTCTGCCCAGCTCTGCAGCTTATCGATATCCCGCTGTAACCTGCCACATCCTTCCTCACTGTCAACAACTCCACCGACTTTCGTATCATCCGCAAACTTGCTCACCCAACCTTCTAGTCCCTCCTCCAGGTCATTTATAAAAACGACAAACAGCAATGGTCCCAAAACAGATCCTTGCGGAACACTGCTAGTAACTTAGGGAAGATATTCCTGGGAAAATGTCCAGGAAAATTATTTGGGTGGAACTGAGAAATAAAGGATGATCACCTTATTGGGAGGGTGCTATAGACCTGACTCCACGCCACCCACCCCCCCCCAACCCCCAGTAGTCAGCAGGAAAATGGGAATCCGATTTGACAGGAAATCTGTTATCTGTACAAGTAATAGGATAGTTATGTTAGGAGATTTTAACTTTCCAAACGTTGACTCAAACTGCCATCGTGTTTCGGGTTTAGATGCAGAGTTGTTTAAGTGATTTAGTATGTGGATATACTGACTCAAAGATGCAAAACTTGACCTAGTCTTGGAGAAATAAGGTAGGGCAGATGATTGAGGTGGTGGAGCACTTTGGGACCAGTGACGATAATTCTGTTATTTTAAAATAGTGATGGAAAAGGATAGACCAGATCCAAGTTAAAAGTTCTAAATTGGAGGCAGGACATTAGGCAAGAACTTTCAGATGTTGGTTGTGGATGGATGTTCCCAGGTAAAGGAATGGCTGAAAAACTGGAATACTTCAAAAATGAGATAACGAGAGTCCAGAGATGATATGTTCCTCTTCGGGTGAAGGGCAAGGCTGGTAGATGTAGGGAATACTGGATGACTAGAAAAATTGAGGTTTTGGTTGGAGGAAAAAGGCAGTATGAGTATAATTAAGAGGGAAATCAGGAGGGCAAGTAGGGTTATGGAGAATCCGAAGGGATTCTACAAATACTTTTAAGGGCAAAAGAGTAACAATGCTGTACGTCTCTATGACTTTATGACTCTAAGGGTGCGAATAGGACCCCTCCAAAATCAGCAAGGTAGCTTGTGTGGAATGCAGGTGATGAGGGAGATAAATAAATATTTTGCATCCGTATTTAAGTGGAGAAGCTTATGGAAGATAGAGAATGTGGGGAAATAAATAGCTACATCTCAAAAAATGTCCATATCACAGAGGAGGTGGTGCTAGATGTCTTAATGTGTAAAGGCGGATAAATCCCTGGGACCTGATCAGGTATACGCTAGAACTCTGTGGGAAGCTTAGGGAAGTGAGAGGGTTTACCATCTTGCATACAGTCGACGGCTATGTAACAACTTGATGAAGTCAGACTATGATATTTCTAAAATAATAGAAATGACATGTTGGCAAAGCTCAGCAGGTCTAGTGGCATCTGGGAAGAGCGAATTGGTTTAATTTGAGTCCAATTTGGCACTAAAAGGGAAGGGCAAAATGCTGGACTGCCTCATGGCTATGCCATATACATTTCAATTCAGAAAGATTCTTTTAATCTGTCCAGGTACATCCAGACCTATGGAGTTTCTCCAATTCATGGATGCTAGAGATCTGAAATAAAAAGTTTTGCTTTTGTTGAAGGTTGTTTAAACTCTTTAATTTGAGCATTTGTTTAACTTAAAATAGGCTACAAAATTTGCCAGGACAAAATGAACTTCATGAGTAACTTGCAGAAGAGGTTTGCAATCAGCAAGTGGTAGCTTAGTATTCACAAACTAAGGACTGTCAGGCTTCCTGACAACACACAGTATGTGTTTCATCCACTTCAGACTGCATAGAATGTTTTTTGCTGTTAAACAGACATTTTAGTAAAATTGCTTGACTTAAGGCTTCAGATGTATCTTCATCTGTAGGTAAGGGTTTAAATCCAGGTGAGATCAGATTTGGCTGCATTGATGGATGTGAAATTTAATCTTGACAGGCTTTATCTGTTTTCTGCTGGCAGAGATTTTTTTTTAAAGGTCAGTGCATATTGGAGTAGATTGTTCTCCACATAAGCAATTTTGAAGCATGCATACATAATGCTGGTATAGATTTCATGAGAGTGAGTTCCATTTCTCAGTAATAATGTGCATTCTTTTAATGAATGCCACTATAACATTTTAAACATTAAAATGTTTGAAGTGACAAAGTTTAGATGGCCTTCCTGAATCTGAAGCCAGTAAAATTTAATGAAGGACATAAATATGTCTATCTTTCAGTCCTTAACACTCTATGCTGGTCATTAAAGATCATGGCTGCAAATGTGTTGCTGGTCAAAGCACAGCAGGTTAGGCAGCATCTCAGGAATAGAGAATTCGACGTTTCGAGCAGAAGCCCTTCATCAGGAATGATCATGACAGATCCAGATCAACTCCGTCTTCCTCCACTGTGCCCAAATTTCTCAATGACCTTTTGTAATATTCAAAAATCAAGCAGTCAGTTTTGAATAAACTCTTGTTGCCTAATCCAAACATTTTGGATATTTAATATTAGCAAGTCAATGTTTGTGCATAGAAGGAAATTCTTTGAAGCACATTGGTATATTAAGGATGAGGGTATGTTATGCTACCAGAAACAATTTTGTCACCTTTTTAATCAGTTTTTTTAATATATCCATTCATTTTTCCTGTAGGCAGCTGCAGAAGAACTCTGTTCTCTTCTTAGTCAAGTCTTCCAAGTTGTTTACACAGAGTCCACAATAGACTTTTTGGACAGAGCAATATTTGATGGTGCATCTACCCCAACTAAGCACATGTCTATATACAGTGGTAAGTATTTAGAATTCTGCGTTCTTGAGGTTTTGGCTCTAGCTGAATTTATCCATGCTGAGCATTTTGTAATGTCCACATAAAGTATATTGAACATCAAATTTGGAGTTCATTTATTTCAAAAATCTAATCCTGGTTGCTTTGCACAGTTATGAAAATCCATAGATTTTCTAGTTTGTATAGCTGGAGCTCAGCTGGGGTGCTGGATTTAAATATTGAATTGCTTACATTTGTGGAAACGTGGATGAGAGAGAGAGTACCAAAAACATCAGGAAACCATACAATATGTGCCACCCAGCCATTATAATGGCAGCATCTGGGATGAAAATAAAACACTCAGGGTATGTCACCCTGACAAACAATTGGTATTTAAATTTGTGCTTGCTAAAATGATACATCAGCAGACAATTTAAATTCTTCCCAGTCTGATATTTTAGTGTCATTCATCTGGACTCCAGAAATAATATACGAGTGCTGGCCAAACGAAAATCATGTATAACAAGTGTTTCATGGCCAGATCTAACTACTTTATTCATCTTTCACCGAAAAGAGCAGTCAGTTACCATTGATGTGTCATCATAGTTGCCTTTTCTACTGATTTCTATGTAAGGGCTTCCAAAGGGCAGTTAAGAATCAAACATCTTGCTGTGGGTCAGGAGTCTCATGTATCCGAGACCAGGTAACGATGGCAGATTTCCTTCCCTAAAGGACATTGATCCAGATTGGTCTTTACGGTAATCCACAGTGGTTCGTGGTTGCTGTTAGAATGGCGTTGATCAAGATTTTATGCTTTTAGTTCCGTTTGGAAAATGCTTCTTAACAGAAACTTTAATGTAATCCGTTATGAAGTACAGTTTTAAGTATGTACACAGTTAACAAGTCAACTTTACCTTGTGGTTAATATTATTGTTTTGTAAATTGTTACACCATTTATTCCATTGAATACCACAAAGGCAAGTCAGAATCAACATGTAATAAACTGTCCAAGATTTAGTCAAGTTTCCAACTGATCGTTACTAATTTTTGTTACAGTTATGTCCTTGTCACGGTATTTTGAAGTTTTCAGGATTTTTTTTGCTACCATGCTGGATTGTCTAGAAGTTTTCAGATCATGTTATTTTAGTGTTTGGTTACTTTAAAATAAACTTTATCTGTGTTGACCTTGGGTTTGGAGGTGGGTGGAGTCCGAGCTTTCGCCGGTCTGGCATACCACTTGAATGTGCATTTTCCACCAGCAATTGCAATGACTATAAGCATCCTTGGCATCTTCAGCCTTGGATTGGTAATCTGAGAAGTATTTCAGTACTTTCACTCCTGAAATGGCTAACATTTATTGAGATCAAATTGGCCTGTATTTCTCAGTAATGTTCAAAGTAGCAAACTTGACAAGGTACCCAGTAGAAAACAGAGTTATTTTGGACAGCTGTCTAACCTGAAAAAGACTTGTTGATGGTAACCTATACTCTTAATATATTGGCCTTTTCAAACAGCACCATTGTTACTTGCACATGTGCATAGCTTTTGTAAAGGATATTGTACTGAAACTTACAAGGATTAGAAAACCTTTTTTTTGTAAGTCATTCTTGGCTAAGTCTATGATCTTTTTAAACAGGGCAGGTTACTTTGGCCTTTTCACAATTCATACTGCAGAGTATGTTACAGTAAGTAGAAGTAGAATATTTGCTTGTCACATCAGGTCCAGAAGGTGGGATAAGTGGATGTGGTGAGCGACATATGTTTTAAAGGTTTTTTATGGAACTTGCATTTTTTTTTTGTGTTCCAGTTATTAAAATGTGAAGGAGTGAGATTCAGCAGTTAAACTAATTTTCAATGTCAGAATGCTGTGTGACTAATTTAAAACATTTTTTGAAAAACATGACTTGTGCTTTTTGTTTGTGTGTGTGTGTGTTTGTGTGTGTGTGTGTATGAATGATGTGGAGGAGCCGCTGTTGGACTGGAGTGGGCAAAGTTAAAAATAACACATCAGGTTATAGTGCAACAGGTTTATTTGGAAGCTTCAGCTTTCGGAGCGCTGCTTCAGCTACCTGGTAAAGGAACAGCGCTCTGAAAGCTAGTGCTTCCAAAAAAAACCTTTTGGATTATAACTTAGTGTTGAGAGATTTTTTTAAAGTAATCGGCATTCCTTCCTTCTGTCTCTAATGCAGTCTCCTCACTAGTGCAATCACAGTTTAGCATGGCCCAGCAATCTGTTAGGACCAGAATTCTTTCACAAAACAATTACTAGAATGAAAAGAAGTTAGCTTTTGAAGGTGAAGTTTTCTATTCCATGTAACCATACTTGGTGAACTTCAAAGTTGCTAAGACTTTCAGTCCTAGTGTCGTTAAAATTAAGCATGCCTTCACTGGCCATCACTGGAGTTACTAAATGTAATTTTAGAATTTTGCAGAAGGAGGTAGCTAATTGGCCAATGATACTTCTGTCTGCTGAGTAAAAAGGCAGCCTTAATCATATCTTACCTTCTTTTTCTTTCTTTTATATTTTATTAAAATGGTACCATGTCCTGTCCATACCTTAATAATATTCCAAACAGGTATATTGGATCCTTATCCTTTTTGCATTGAGTCTCCAATCAGTTTCTCTCTACATAAAGTATTCTCTTACTCAATTTCTTCATTGAAAGATTTTCTTAAAGCGAAAATCTTACATTTTACTTCCAGTAAATCTGGCAAGCGATTGAATGGTAATTTAGGTTATGCATTTTGTTTATGCTAATGTTTTCATCCTGTCCCCTCTTTTTTCACTGAATCAACCTCCTCATCTGATAACTAATTTAGCAGTTATACCTGGAATTAAAGATCAGATGAGAAGATATTTTGCCCTTACCTTAATATACTTCTGAGAGAAGCTATTATGCCTTTTTTGCAGTGATTTATAGTGAGGCAAAAATGATGGCCAATGTAATTTTGAAGTAATTATCTGATGCAGCAAAACAATATGAAATGTTTACTTCTTAAAGCATTTTGAATTACCTTACTAATTTACACCATATCCCACAGATCATACAAAATGAAAGTTATCTCCAATTTAAATTTAATCATTTGGTTCTGTTTTTCGAACTGGATTTGATGATGTTATGGCCAAGTACAGTACCAAAAAATGTCTTTACCCAGCTGGCAAAAGATGAAGCTTTGATTACATATTTCACACCAAGGCTTGAACTTCATATTTGATTTGCACTCAATTTAATGTGTCTTTTGGAAACAGATGATTCAAGTAAAGCGGACGTTAAAGAGCCGTATGATGCAGAAATCAGTAACTTGTAAGTATTTCCCATAATTTAGCTCTCTTTGACCATCTGCATATTGTGGGAACCTAGTTTTTGTGTAAAGTATATTTGTTATATTGATGAACTACATGGCCTTTGTTCAACTAGATTGAATGAGAAATAGTCAATTAAATTCATGCTGTCAAATGTTCCTTTTCCTGAATAAAGACATGAGATATTTAAAATCTTAATCAGACATGTTGCTCAACCAGAGCTATTGCCAACTGTTGGTCACTATAAAGGTCTCTTTTTTTCAGAAAACAAGTAAAGTAGTTTGACTTGCAAACTCATTTTGTTGGAATGTACGTTGCCCTTTTTTGCCGGTACTTAAATGATCCTTTAGAACTTGGATCAGTTACATAGCCTCCCAACTAGTGATCTGGGATTCGTATGCTATTCTGTGTTCCATAATTTAGATTAGATTAGATTACTTACATCATGGAAACAGGCCCTTCGGCCTAACAAGTCCACACCGACCCTCCGAAGAGCAACCCATCCGGACCCATTATCCTACACCTAACACTATGGGCAATTTAGCATGGCCAATTCACCTAACCTGCATAGTTTTTGGATGGGGGAGGAAACCAGAGCACCTGGAGGAAACCCACACAGACCCGGGGAGAATGTGCAAACTTCACACACAGTTGCCTGAGGTGGGAATTGAACCCGAGCCTCTGGCGCTGTGAGGCAGCAGTGCTAACCACTGTGTGCATGGGTCTATTTCAATTCATTTGAGTGTGCGTTATAATTGCTCATCTAAACTTTTTTTTTAAAAAAAGTAATGTGTAAGAGTCAGGTACAGCATGGGAAAAGGCCCTTCGGTCCAGCCCATCCATACCGACCAGATATCCCAACCCAATCTAGTCCCACCTGCCAGCACCTAGCCCATATCCCTCCAAAACATTCCTATTCACATACCTATCCAAATTCCTTTTAAATGTTGCAATTGTACCAGCCTCCACCACTTCCTCTGGCAGCTCAATCCATACACGTACCTTCCCCTCTCACCCTAAACCTATGCCCTCTAGTTCTGGACTCCCCCACCTCGGGGAAAAGACTTTGTGTATTTATCCTATCCATGCGCCTAATAATTTTGTAAACCTCTATAAGGTCACCCCTCACCTTCCAACGCTCCAGGGAAAACAGCCCCAGCCTGTTCAGCCTCTCCTCATAGCTCAAATTCTCCAAACCTGGCAACATCCTTGTAAATCTTTGCTGAACCCTTTCAAGTTTCACCAACATCTTTCCGATAGGAAGGAGACCAGAATTGCATGCAATATTCCAACAGTGTCTGTACAGCTGCAACATGACCTCCCAACTCCTGTATTCAATATTCTGACCAATAAAAGAAAGCATACTAAACGCCGCCTTCACTATCCTATCTTCCTGTGATTCCATTTTCAAGGAGTTATGAACCTGCACTCTGAGTTCTCTTTGCTCAGCAACACTCTCTAGGACCTTACAATAAGTTCTGCTAAGATTTGCTTTCCCAAAATGCAGCACCTTACCTTTATCTAAATTAAACTCCATCTGCCACTTCTCAGCCCATTGGCCCATCTGATCAAGGTCCTGTTGTAATCCCGAGGTAACCACCTTCGCTGTCCACTGCACCTCCAATTTTGGTGTCATCTGCAAACTTACGAACTGTGCCTCTTATGCTCGCATCCAAATCATTTATGTTAATGACAAAAAGTAGAGGACCCAGCACCGATCCTTGTGGCACTCTACTGGTCACAGGCCTCCAGTCTGAAAAATAATCCACCACCACCACCATCCTGTCTTCTACATTTGAGCCAGTTCTGTATCCAAATGGCGAGCTCTCCCTTTATTCCGTGAGATCTAACCTTGCTAACCAGTCTCCCATGGAAACCTTGTTGACGCCTTACTGAAGTCCATATAGATTACATCTACTGCTCCGCCCTTATCAATCCTCTTTGTTACTTCAAAAAACTCAATCAAGTTTGTGAGACATGATTTCCCATGCACAATGCCATGTTGACTATCCCTAATCAGTCCTTGCCTTTCCAAATACATTTACATCCTATCCCTCCGGATTCCCTCCAACAACTTGCCCACAACCGACGTCCGGTTCACTGGTCTATAGTTCCTGGCTTGTCCTTACTACCCTTGTTAAACAGTGGCACCACGTTAGCCAACCTCCAGTCTTCTGGCACCTCACCTGTGACTATTGATACAAAGATCTCAGCAAGAGGTCCAGAAATCTTTCTGGAATATACTTTCTCTGAATTCTCATTATCTCATTTCTGAAGGCTTCCTATTTTCCAGTCATCTCTTTACCTTCAAACATCTGCCCCCAATCCGCTTTTGAAAGTTCTTGCCTAATACTGTCAAAATTGGCCTTTCTCCAATTTAGAACTTCAACTTATAGATCTGGTCTATCCTTTTCCATCACTCTATTTTAAATCTAATAGAGTTATGGTCACTGGCCCCAAAGTGCTCTCCCACTGACACCTCAGTCACCTGCCCTGCCTTTTTTTTTCCCCCAAGAGTAGGTCAAGTTTTGCACCTTCTCAAGTAGATACATCCACATACTGAATCAGAAAATTTTTTTGTGTACACTTAACAAATTCCTCTACATCTAAACTCTTAATACCATGGCAGTCCCAGTCTATGTTTGGAAAGTTAAAATCCCCTACCGTAACCACCCTATTATTCTTACAGATAGCTGAGATCTCCTTACAAATTTGTTTCTCAATTTCCCTCTGACTATTATAGGGTCTATAATACAATCCCAATAATCTAATCATCCCTTTGTTATTTCTCAGTTCCACCCAAGTAACTTGCCTGGATGTATTTCCAGGAATATGCTCCCTCAGCACAGCTGTAATGCTATCCCTTATCAAAAACGCCACTCCCTTGCCTCCCTTCAATCCTTCCTATAGCATTTGTATCCTGGAATGTTAATCTGCCAGTCCTGCCCATCTTTGAGTCATGTTTTTGTAATTGCTATGATATCCCAATCCCATGTTCCTAACCATGCCCTGAGTTCATCTGCCTTCCCTGTTAGGTCCCTTGCATTGAAATAAATGCAGTTTAATTTATTAGTCCTATTTTGTCCCTGACTGTTTGTTCGACTCGCTTCTGTTCTCAACTGTGCCAGTGTCATATTGATCTCTCTCCCCACTATCTCTCTGGGTCTCACTCCCCCACCTTACAAGTTTAAATCCTCCAGAGCAGCTCTAGCAAATCTCCCTGCCAGTATGTTAGTCCCCGTCCAATTTAGGTGCATACCATCCTCCCTGCACAGGTCACTTCTACCCCAAAAGAAATTCCAATGGTCCAAAAATGTGAATCCTTCTCCCATACACCACCACCTCAGCCATGCATTCATTGGCTCTATCCTCCTATTCCTGCCCTCATTAGCTCATAGCACTGGGAGTAATCCAGATATTACTACACTCGAGAACCTCCTTTTTAAAATTCCTGCTTAACTCTCTGTAATCTCCCTCCGGAATGTCAACCTTTTCCCTTCCAATGTCGTTTGTTCCAATGTGGGCAATGACCTCTTGCTGGCTCCTCTCCCCCTTGAGAGTATTCTGCACCCTCTCTGAGACCTTCTTGATCCTGGCACCAGGGAAGCAACACACCATTCTGATTTTTCGCTGCTGGCCACAGAATGTCTGTCTGTGCCTTGGACTAGAGAGTCCCCTAACACAATTGATCTCTTGGAGCCTGTTAATTGCATTAGAGGCAGTCTCAATACCAGAAACTTGGCTGTTTGTGCTACGCTCCTCTGAGAATCTGTCAGCCCCTACATTTTCCAAAACAGCATACTTGTTTGAAATGGGTATAGACGCAGAAGGCTCCTGCGCTAATTGCCTACCTCTCTTACCTTTCATGGAGTTAACCAATCTATGTGTGGCTGAGACACTTTCTCCCCCCCTCCCTCCCTCCCATAGCTGCCATCCATCGCATACTGTTGTTGTTACAAATTCCTCATTACTCCTAATTGTCCAACCGATCTATTCGGTCTGATGTGATTCGCAACCAAAAGCATTTATTGCAGATATAATCCGCAGTAGCCCTTAAACTCTCTTTAAACTCCCACATCTGACATGAAGCGCTATCACTCTACTAAAGGCCATTTTTGCTCCTTCACAATCTACAGACCCAGAAAATAACACCATCTTATTCCTCTACAAAACGCTGCCCCAGGTTAAATTAATAAGTTATGGCTTATATTTTAAGTTTGATCAAGCGACCTATCTCAAAGAAAAATGAAAAAAGAACCCATTCTACTCACTACTGCAGAATTTCTGTAGGTCCCACTTAAAAACAATACACTTACCTGCTTCTGTGCTGTGAACTTTGCCCAAACAGTTCCTCCAAGATCAATTGTGAATTTCACGGTTTGTTAATTTTCCCAGATGAACTCTGATGTCCAGAGATCCATGAATTCAAACAGCAAAGGCAGTAACTATGCAGTTTCTCTCTTTTTTCTCTCTCTCTCTCCCTCTTTTCTCTCTCTCTCTCTCCCTCTTTTCTCCCTCTCTTTCCCTCTTTTCTCTCTCTCTCTCCCTCTTTTCTCTCTCTCTCTCTCTCTCTCTCTCCCCCTCTTTTCTCTCTCTCTCTCGCTCCTTCTTTTCTCTCTCTCGCTCCTTCTTTTCTCTCGCTCCTTCTTTTCTCTCGCTCCTTCTTTTCTCTCTCTCTCTCCTTTTCTCTCTCTCTCTCCCTCTTTTCTCTCTCTCTCCCTCTTTTCTCTCTCTCTCTCTCCCTCTTTTCTCTCTCTCTCTCCCTCTTTTCTCTCTCTCTCTCCCTCTTTTCTCTCTCTCTCTCCCTCTTTTCTCTCTCTCTCTCCCTCTTTTCTCTCTCTCTCTCCCTCTTTTCTCTCTCTCTCTCCCTCTTTTCTCTCTCTCTCTCCCTCTTTTCTCTCTCTCTCTCCCTCTTTTCTCTCTCTCTCTCCCTCTTTTCTCTCTCTCTCTCCCTCTTTTCTCTCTCTCTCTCCCTCTTTTCTCTCTCTCTCTCCCTCTTTTCTCTCTCTCTCTCTCTCTCTCTCTCTCTCTCTCTCTCTCTCTCCCTCCCTCTCTCCCTTTCCCCCTTCTCTCTCTCTCTCCCTTTCCCCCTCCCCTCTCGCCCTTTCCCCCTCCCCCTGCATTGACCTCACCATGTGCTTCCTTTGTCTATTCTTCTCCCTTTTTAAAACTGCTGTTGTTTTCACTTTTTTCCCCCAAGGTTCCAAAACAATACAACAACATATAAAACAGTAATTGCTGCTCCTGGCATTTGAGGAAATCACCTCCAGCCCCTAAAATACCTGATAAAAGGAGCACTGTCACAGACAGAAATTTTTCCGGTCCTCCATCTTGGATTCTTTAGATAATAATCTGGACCCCCTCCAATGCAGCACATGCATCCTTTTGGACAAAGAGCCCAAAACTGCGTGAAATATTCCAAATGCTGCCGGGCCTTATACGGCCTCAGGAGTACGTTTCTGCTCTTGTATCTAGATCTTTTTAAATAAGTATGCCCTAACTCTCTGCTCTGGGTCTGGTTTGTGAGCTGGGCTGTACTACCCAAATACACAAAACACTTCTTAATGCTTTTGCTCAATCCTATTGATAACCCTCAAACTCCTCACTGACCATATTTGTGTGACAGCTTTTTAAGAGTGATGTAATTGCTGTTGCTCCAAAAGACTCACTTTTTTGAATTTCACTCCTCAAGCCTGTTTCGCCATTCAGTGAGATTATACTGAAAACGTCACCTAACTCAACACAACTAATTGTGCCCTGTATCCTTTTAAAGCTTGGGTCAATATAAGTTGAGTGAACTTTGTTGAAATCTGTCGTTGATCAAGCAGCAATTTATGCTCGCAAGAACAACTCCAGGCTTCCACTAGTCCTTGAACATTGAAGTCTTCCTAACAGTTTTTCAGCTGGCGGAAGACACTGTTTTCCCTAGAGGTTGACATCAGGTTTGCTGGTGAGATTGCTAAACCGGACCCCGTTTGCTGGTGAGATTGCTAAACAGGACCCCATGGTGTTCGGAGCAAGGTGCTGGCGTATATAGATTGGCTGACTGGCAGAAGGCAGAATGTAGGGATAAAGGGTGTTTTTCTTTTAAAATGGCAGCCAGTGACTGATGGAGTTCTACAGGAGTCAGTGTTAAGTTCACAGCTAGTCATGTTTTACACTAATCTGGATGAAGGAACTAAGGGCAAACGTTGCTATGTTTGTGAATGGCACAAAGGTGGAAGGACAGGTAATGTTGAGAAAATAGGAGGTGGCAGAAGGACGGATGAGAGTGGACAAAGAAGTGGCAAATGGAGTGTAATAGAACATAGAACAGTGCAGCACAGTATAGGCCCTTTGGCTCTTAATGTTGTGCTGGCCTTTTATCCTACTCTAAGATCAGACTAACCTACATACCCTTCGTTGTACTAATTTCCACATGCCTATCTGAGTCGCTTAAATGTCCCTAATGTATCCGACTCTACTACCACTTCTGGCAATGCATTTCGTGCACCCACCATTGAGTAAAGAACCTACGTCTGACATCTCCCTTTAACCTTCCTCCAGTTACCTTAAAATTATGATAAACAATTCCACCATGGGAAAAAGTCTCTGGCTGTCCACTCTCTCTATGCCTGTCATCATCTTGTACGCCTCTCTCAAGTCATCCTCCTTCGCTGCAATGGGAAAAGCAAACCTTTCTTCATAAGACATGCCCTCCTGTCCAGGCAGCATCCTAGTAAATCTCCTCGGCACCCTCTCTAAAGCTTTCCTGTAATGAGGAACTGAACACAATGTGGGAAAGTATAAGCTAGTGTACTTTGGTAGGAAGAAAAGAGGCATGGACTCCTTTCCAAATGGTGAAAGGCTTCAGAAATCTGAAGTCTCAGTGTTGGGTTTTCTTAAGGTTAACATGCAGGTTCAGTTGGCAGTTAGGAAGGCAATTCAAGAGGGCTAGAATGCAAGAGCAGAGATGTACTGTTGAGGCTGCATAAGACTGGTCATACTACATTTGGAATATTGAGCAGTTTTGAGCCTCCTCTCTAAAGAAACATGCTGGCATTTGAGGGTGGCCATATCGAACCTACTTGGTCAAGTCATTGTGTATTAAGGTTAAACAGTCCTTACATGATCAGGGGTCAAGGGTTACATGGAAAAGACAGGTGAGTGGGTTAAGAAACCTGATTGAATGGTGGAGCAGTTTTGATGGACCAAATAACTCTTGTTTGCTCATAGATATAGAATTTTAAATCTGTCATATTGACTAGACGCTCCTTGACTGAGATTTTGATTGTCTGTTATTGCACATTAACTGATCTAGATTAACTTTCTGGTGGCTTGGCTTGAAAACACATTTCTCCAGGAAATGTTTTCACTTTTTATTTCTTTATTTACTGCACTTTAACTACTGTTAAGGGACCTATAATGTGTGCATGACCTCTATCTTTATTTCTTATTTCTATTCAAACTGATTCTACATTCCATTTCTTCAGGAAGTCAGTACTGAACTAAACCTCCCTTATAATTAACAGAACCATCCACCACGCTTTTCCTAGCTTGTGAAATTCCAATATGTCTCTCCCTTCATTTGGATCCAACATCAGTTCCCCCTCGCCCATGAGCGTAGATTATATAGGACAATGAGAAAGCATGATGGGTGGAATTTGCAATGGTTGAGGTGTTGCATTTTGTCAGAAGCGCAAGAGCGAAGAATTGGAGACTTAATAGACTTAATCATACAGGAGTGGGGGATGTGTGTTTAATGTGCATAGATCCTTTTAAAGATGAAGGAAATATTGGAGTGCAATTAGCATTTAAGTAGAGGCATTGAGTACAAAGCAAGGAGTTCTATTGAAGCCTGATGAAGCACGAAGGTGAAAGCTAGCATTTTTCAGCCTACTTTTGTCACATTTTAGGAAGGCTATATGCAACCTTGTGAGGGTGCAAGGCAGCTTTAATGAAATTGTTCCAGGAAGAAGGACTTGGGTTGAAGAAGTTGGTATTGTTTTCTTTGATGCAAAAGAGGTCGGGGGAATTTGAATGTACAAGATTACAACTTGTTGAGACAATGACATAAAAATTGTTCCTATTAATTAATGGTAGATGCACTCTGGAGACACAAACTTTAAACTTTTAAGCAACACAGGCAGTGAAGATGTGAATAACTTTTTTTTGTTAGTTTGGTGAATTGTAATGACCAAGAACTCTCCATACATAGTGGAGCCAGAGACAAATGGTTTCAAAGGAAGTAAACTTCCATGCTCAGTTGGGGAATAGGATTGGCTCCATTGCTCAGCGGAGAATTGACATAGTATTGATGGACCATAAAGTCCCTGTCTATACTGTGATAACTGACTCTTAACACTAGTTTGGTCTCCACTGGAGTTTTGCATAGAATTCTGACAACCAAAATTTAGGTAGAATTTGAAACCTGAAGCTTGCAAGAAACAAAAATCTTTTGAGGGATGAAGTCAATTAAGTCAATTTAGAAAAGCTGAGTTTACATAAGTTCAGAGCAAATTTGTTATCAGTGCTCAAATCATAAGATTTTGTACATTGAATAAAGCAAAACTGTTCCTGTTGTCAGGAATGTTGATTGTGCTGAATAGATAAAGAACCAAAGATGACATGAGGAAAACCATTTTTATGCAGCCAGTGGAATGCACCGTATGTGGTGGGAGCAGGTTCATTTGTGACTTTTGAGGGGAACTGAACGCTTGAAATGAAATTTACAGGGCTACTGTTTTAGCAATAGATAGAGCATGGAAATTGAAAAGTGGGGACTGAAGTTCCTGCTTAAATTCAGTAGGGCAAGTAGTATCAAAATAATACCAACACAAGTTTGCTGCTAATTCAGCAGTTAAGTATAAGGTGGCTGCAAGTAGAGGTATATGGACATGGGTCGAAGAGGGTGGTGCTGGAAATACATAACTGGTCAGGCAACATCAGAGGAGCAGGAAAATCTTCATATCTCCTGATGAAGAGCTTATGCTCAACGTTGATTCTCCTGCTCCTCAGATGCTGCCAGACCAGCTGTGCTTTTCAACTCTTCAACTCTGATCTCCAGCACCACACTCTTCAACTCTGATCTCCAGCATCTGCAGTCGTCACTTCCTCCATATCATGAAGGCAGTCCTCCTCCTTGGCCTTCTGAAACAGGCTTAAAATTATTTTTTGTGAATAAAATTCTCTGCAGCCTGTATCTGTATGCAATTTAGTCTAGAATGTTTTCCTTCAAAACCCCCACAAAGGGCTAATGAATTAGGCAGTAAATGTAGAATTGGTAACAAGTGGCAGAATGAATGGCTAGCTGACCTCCAGATGAAGCAGATGAGACAGAAGTCGAGTTACTCAGATTGGCAGAAAGGGAGGAAGAAGGTCTGTACACAATTTACACTAATGATTAGGACTTTGGAATCAAAAACACAATAAATGTGGACGACACCAAATTGGTATGATTGTCCAGACTGAGAAGGACAGCAGTTAATAATTGTGAATTGGCAGGTAATTGCAAAATTAAATTTAAAGGATCACTTGTGATGTAGACTTTTGGAAAGAATAGGAAGGTCAGTTATTGCTTGCACGTTTCAAGTTGAGGTTCAAATACAGCAATTGCTACAGTTGTGCCATAGGTTAGTATGGACATTTAAACAGAAGTAAACCAACACTGAGCTTCATGTTGTGCAATTCTAGACGTACAATAAAAAGGATGTAGAGATACTGGTATGGACGCAGAGAAGACTTTCAACACGCATATATATAGGAAAAAGATTGACAAGCTGACTTCGATGGGAGAAGAGGGCTGATCTTGTATTTAAAATTATGAACAGCTTTCTTTGTGTACAGAGAAAATCTTGCCTTTTGTGGGAAATAACATAACTAGAGGCCATCAGTCTAAGAAAGTTACTGAGGAATCCAATTGGAAATGTATAATACATGAGAGAACGTGGAACTTGCTACTACAGAATGGTTGCACAGTGTACAGAGATATTTAGGGGAACCTGGTCAAGCAAGAAAGAAGAAAGCATTGATTGGTATGGTAGACTTGGGTCAGGACGTTTCATATGAAACATAAACATTGGCATGGACTAATAGGGCCAATTGACCCATTATGCAGTTTTGTGAAATTTTCTATGTAATTTTGTACTTGGAGTTTTGCTTATCACAGTTAAATGTCAAAGTTTGGTAATTAGATGTATTTTGATTCAAGTTCATTCTTCTTGGCTGTTTAGGTCTGCATTTTTAAACAAGTTTCTTTTGGTTCACTCAGGTCTTTTCAGGGTTCAGATACAGGAGGAAATTCACCATCTTCAACTCTACCATCACCTCAGATCAAAAATGTCAGTGACAGTGAGCTCAGTACTTCTGCAGCTGAATTGCTTCAGGATTACATGATGACAGTAAGTTGCTGCTCCTGATGTCAAAACAAACATTTTAGTTTTTGGTTATAGTGATAAAACGAAATACTCTTTCATACTGAAATTATTACTTTTGTGGTAGTGGTTTATCTAATTGCCTATCATTTAAGGTCAATGGAGTTGAAGGACTCCTGGTTCATCCTCAATATATCCAGCAGAAAGGGGAGCTGTACTATGCTAAATTCAAGAACGTTCAAATAGTCCTGAAAACATGAAGACATGGAGAACAATGATGTAAACCCTTCAGTTTTAAAGGATGTTTACAAACAATTTTTACTGGGTTTTTTTGCTCATCATTCTAGATTAAACTTTATAATTTTTTCATGCACTGAAATTTGATTGCCTTGTTTCTACTTGGTGTAAATCATTCACAAAATAATAAGAAATGCGAGTTGTCATGTGTTTGTCATTCACCTATTGCATGTTTTGTACATCATAGATCTTGTACTTTTTGGGATATTTCTGCTTCACTGCTTAAGATCTATAGGTATTTAGTGTAGCAGACTAAATATCTTCGCCTTGATTTGGGGAATATACTCAAGGTATAGTCTCCCTTTTTTAAGTAGGCTGAGAAATTGGAACTTTTTTTTTTATAAAATTAAAAGCTAAAGAAATTCTGAAATCTGATCTCTTTAACGTGCAAATAAACGAGATGGATGTCTGTACAATGTGTTATCTGAGTCATAGCAATGACAATGTTATATGGTGTTTTGACTTATGAATTCTGTAATTTTTACCTTTTTCATGGACTAAGTCTAATCATGCTCCATTTTGATTTTTATTGTTAATATTTTGCAGTGTAGGAAAGTCTGGAAATGCATTAAACTGGATATATTCAGTCTGTAATGACCAACACCTCTAAATCACTCAATTGTTGTGTTTTTGGTTTGACATGCTTGCTATAGCTCACAAATTGTATTTAATGAGACAGTCAAAATCATTTGGTAACACGTGCAATTGATAATAGTTGCAGTTTCAATAAACCCAACAATAATAAATGCCTTAAAACCTTTACACTATTATTTTGTAATTGAGGAATCTTAAGAGCCCAGGTGTTCTTTCTCCAAAAGAATACTTTTCTCCAAATGATTTGATGTTCATATTGTAACTTGACCATTATTGCACAATTGTTTGACAGTTATCTTTGTGACAGTGAATCCAGCTTAAGGCATTGAATATTTTTCTCCTGTTTTTAAAAACTTGGAGTTGATTTAGATATTTGAAATTATGTATACTGCTGCTATTACTAGAAGTATTTAAATTCTAGTATTTGGCAGAGGAGGTCTACTTCTGCATATTCTGTATGCAGAAAACTTTGGCTATTTGAAAGTATAATTCTTTTCAGTGAAACCTTCATACTACTAACCTGGCAAATCAGTACTGCAGCCACCCACCCTAAACTGGGTACAATGTAAATTCAACGTGCAATTTTTTTAAATAAGGAAGATGACAAATGGTCGTAGGTAATACTGGTTTTGGTTAACTTGAATGGCTTTGTTTGGAAATAAAGTTGTAATATTTGAGGCTCGTTGCTTATGGACATATACTTGTCTATAATCTAATAGATTTGCTGTATTGTCATATGAACAGTTATCCAGTTCTGTGATTTTTGGTTGAATGTGCCTGAGAAAAGTTAATCTTCTACACGTTGTACTTCAGTAATCCAGTGACAGTGAACCTATTGCTGGACTGAAGAATTTGCAAGACCATAGGAAGTCTCGCGTCAGGATCACTGCAGTGAAACAGAAAACATTTGTTTTACAGAATCTGCATCTCTTTAGTTGCCACTACAGCTCTAGTTGCTTAGTCATGTTTGTGTACAAAAGTGTGTGCCAAACTAAGGAGGTATGGTTCTGCTAAGGAAGGTGTGTAGGGATGATTTGATAGTTTCTTGTCACAAATTTTGAGCTGTTATGTAGTTAATTGTCAATTCTGTTTTGCAGCTGAGAACGAAGTTAACATCTGAAGAAATCCAGAAGTTTGCTACACTTCTACACGAGTACCGCAATGGTGCCTCAATTCATGAATTTTGCATCAGTCTTCGACAGTTGTATGGTGATGGTAGAAAGTTTCTTTTGCTTGGTAAGTTACATGTCCCATTTAGAGTTAAACACTAATGTTTTTTTGCTTTGGTGTGTAATGAGAATTTGTGTTTCTCACGCATTGACAAAGCCAATTCAATTTTAATAAAGTCGTAAATGTTTCATTGATACTTGGATTTATTGTCAGATGTACAGATACATAGTGAAAAGTATTGTATTGCATGCTAACCTGACAAATCATATCTACCTTACGTACACCAGAGTAATAAAACAGAATGCAGAATATAGTGTTATAGCTACAGAAAAGGCGCAGAGAAAAACCAACTAAGGTATGTTCATACGTCTGAGAACCATTGGTAAGAAGCTGTTCTTAAATCTGTTAGTATGTGTTTTTCAAACTTTTGTATCTTCTGCCTGATTGGAAGGGGTGGAAGAGCATATAACCATGATGAAGGGGTATTTGATTAGGTTGGCTGCTTTCCTGAGCTACCAGGAAGTGTAGACATTCAGTGGAAGGCTAGTTTTCATGACGGACTGGGCTGCATTCAGAATGCTGTATAATTTCTCGTGGTCTTAGACAAAGCAATTGTGATGCATCCAGATAGGGTATTTTCTTTTGGTGTATCTTTTAAAAATACATAAAAGTCACTGTGGAGATGTAGAATTTCCTTATAAAATTCCTTATAAAATTCCTTATAAGGAAGTAGAGTCATTGTTTCCCTGATTGTAGCATTGATGTGGATGGACCAGGATAGATCATTGGCGATATGCCGTCTCAAGAACTTGAAGCCCTCAACCACGTCCGCCTCAGCACCATGGATGCAAACCAGAAACATGTCCTTCGCTCCGCTTCCTGAAGTCAATGACCAACTCCTTTGTTTTGCTGACATTGAGAGGGAGATTAACAACAATTGCAGATGCTGGAAATCTAAAACATAAACAGAAATTGCTGGAAAATCTCAGCAGGTGTGGCAGCATCTGTGGAGAGAAATCTGTTATCGTTTCAGGTCCAATGAACCCTTTTTAGGTTGATGTCATCAGCAAATTTATAAGCTGAATTTCGCCACAGTGGTGACTGTGTAAGGAGTGTTGAAAGAGGCAGAATACACAACCTTGCAGACAACTGGTGTCAAGAATCATTATGGAGGAGATGGTGTTGCTTATCCTTGTTGATTGTGGTTTGCAGTTCAGGAGTTAGAGGATCCAGTTGCAGAGTGGCAGGCAGAGTCCTAGGTCCTGATTTGGAGATGAGTTTTATTGGAACTGTCATGTTGAATCCAAGTCATAGTCAATAAATAGGAGCCTGACATAGATGTCCTTATTATCCAGATGTTCCAAGGCTGAAGGTAGGGTCGGGAGATGGTGTCTGCTGCAGACATATTGTGACAGTAGGTGAATTGCAAAGGCTCAAGGCAGTCTGGAAGGCTGGAGTTAATGTGTGCTCCGACCAACTTCTCAAAGCATTTCATAATGATGGGTGTCAAAACTGCTGGGCAGTAGTCATTAAGGCACGTTGTCTGAGTTTTCATAGGCACTGGATGATAGTGGTCTTATTGGAGCAGGTGGCCACACCACATTATAGTGAGGAGACATTACAGATGTCTGCGACTACTCCCATCAGGTGGTCCGCACAAGAACTAAGTACCTAGTCGGGGGTCCATCCAAGTCAGTTGCTTTCTGTGGGTTCACCTGAAGGCCAATCTGACATCAGTGGCTGTGGATTCATTTGAACAGAAGGGCAGTGAAAATAAGCATAGAATGCATTGAGCTAATCAGGGAGGCTTGCATTGTTGTCAGTAATTCTACTCAAATTCACTTTTTATAGCCTGTTTATATCATGCTGGCCTTGCCACAGTTGATGTATGTCAGCATGGGACTTTAGTTTGGTATTGTCCTTCGGCATCCCTGATGGCTTTGTGAAGACCATAACGAGATATCCTGTGTGGGTCAGGGTCACGCAGTTTTAATGCCTCAGACCTGGATTTCAGTAGAGGGTAGATCTCCCAGTTCATCTGTGATTTCCAGTTGGGGAACACTTGGATTAATTTCTTTAGCACACAGACCTCTAGATGGTTACTGATGAAGTCCATAACTAGTGACATACTCAGATTGGCTGCTGAGTTCTTGGATGTAGACCAGTCTACTGACTCCAAGCAGTCATATTAGATGCTCGTCCTTTACCTCAGATCATTAATGTACAACTTTTTGTTCTGGATCCTTGCACTTCAGTTCCTGTTTGTAAGCTGGGAGAAGGAGCATAGCCTTGTCGTCTGATTTACCAAAATGTGGATGGGGCATGGAGTAGTAGGTATCTTTGGTTCTATAGCAAAGGTCCAGGGTGTTTGGGCCTCTGGTGGGACAGGATTCCTGTTGGTGATACATGGTAGTACCTTCTTGAGGTGGACTGGTTGAAGCCCCTGGCTACTATGAGTAAGCTATTTTATTGTAGTGTATATTTCATTGTGTCCTCTTTACTTCTGCTATCCTGACAGCAGTTTACATCCCACTCCATCCAGAAGTGAACTCCCCGTGGCAGGTGGTAGGGTCAGCACTTTACCATTAGATGTTCTAAGTCTACAGCATAGTAACTGACCAGGGTCATCCTGTCAGAGTACCAACAGGTGTTGATCAGGAGGCTGGCTCCTTTGACTTGCCCAAGGACTCCCATGTGGTACATTTGGTTGGGAAGCTTTCCATTTGTAAGGCACAGTCTGGTGAAGTAGAAGTTAGCTGCAAATGTGTTGCTGGTCAAAGCACAGCAGGTTAGGCAGCATCTCAGGAATAGAGAATTCGACGTTTCGAGCATAAGCCCTTCATCAGGAATAAGAGAGAGAGCCAAGCCGGCTGAGATAAAAGGTAGGGAGGAGGGACTAGGGGGAGGGGCGATGGAGGTGGGATAGGTGGAAGGAGGTCAAGGTGAGGGTGATAGGCCGGAGTGGGGTGGGGGCGGAGAGGTCAGGAAGAGGATTGCAAGTTAGGAGGGCGGTGCTGAGTTGAGGGAACCGACTGAGACAAGGTGGGGGGAGGGGAAATGAGGAAGCTGGAGAAATCTGAATTCATACCTTGTGGTTGGAGGGTTCCCAGGCGGAAGATGAGGCGCTCCTCCTCCAGCCGTCGTGTAGTTGTGTTCTGCCGGTGGAGGAGTCCAAGGACCTGCATGTCCTCGGTGGAGTGGGAGGGGGAGTTAAAGTGTTGAGCCACGGGGTGATTGGGTTGGTTGGTTCGGGCGGCCCAGAGGTGTTCTCTGAAGCGTTCCGCAAGTAAGCGGCCTGTCTCACCAATATAGAGGAGGCCACATCGGGTGCAGCGGATGCAATAGATGATGTGTGTGGAGGTACAGGTGAACTTGTGGCGGATATGGAAGGATCCCTTGGGGCCTTGGAGGGAAGTGAGTGTGGAGGTGTGGGCGCAAGTTTTACATTTCCTGCGGTTGCAGGGGAAGGTGCCGGGGGTGGAGGTTGGGTTGGTGGGGGGTGTGGATCTGACAAGGGAGTCACGAAGGGAGTGGTCCTTGCGGAACGCTGATAGGGGAGGGGAGGGAAATATATCCTTGGTGGTGGGGTCCGTTTGGAGGTGGCGGAAATGGCGGCGGATAATACGTTGTATGCGCAGGTTGGTGGGGTGGTAGGTGAGAACCAGTGGGGTTCTGTCTTGGTGGCGGTTGGAGGAGCGGGGCTCTAGGGCGGAGGAGCGGGAAGTGGAGGAGATGCGGTGGAGGGCATCGTCGATCACGTCTGGGGGGAATCTGCGGTCCTTGAAGAAGGAGGCCATCTGGGTTGTGCGGTGTTGGAATTGGTCCTCCTGGGAGCAGATGCGGCGGAGACGAAGGAATTGGGAATATGGGATGGCGTTTTTACAGGGGGCAGGGTGGGAGGAGGTGTAGTCCAGGTAGCTGTGGGAGTCAGTCGGTTTATAATAGATGTCTGTGTTGAGTCGGTCGCCCGAGATAGAAATGGAAAGGTCTAGGAATGGGAGGGAGGAGTCTGAGACAGTCCAGGTGAATTTCAGGTCGGGATGGAAGGTGTTAGTAAAGTTGATGAACTGTTCAACCTCCTCGTGGGAGCACGAGGCAGCGCCGATACAGTCATCGATGTAGCGGAGGAAAAGGTGGGGGGTGGTGCCAGTGTAGTTGCGGAAGATGGACTGTTCCACATATCCTACGAAGAGGCAGGCATAGCTGGGGCCCATGCGGGTGCCCATGGCAACTCCTTTAGTTTGGAGGAAGTGGGAGGATTGAAAAGAGAAGTTATTCAGGGTGAGGACCAGTTCAGTCAGTCGAAGGAGGGTGTCAGTGGAAGGGTACTGGTTAGTGCGGCGGGAAAGGAAGAAGCGGAGGGCTTTGAGTCCTTCGTGATGGGGGATGGAGGTGTACAGGGACTGGATGTCCATAGTGAAAATAAGGCGTTGGGGACCGGGGAAGCGAAAATCCTGGAGGAGGTGGAGGGCGTGGGTGGTGTCCCGAACGTAGGTGGGGAGTTCTTGGACTAAAGGGGACAGGACCGTGTCGAGGTATTGGGAGATGAGTTCGGTGGGGCAGGAGCAGGCTGAGACAATGGGTCGGCCGGGGCAGGCAGGTTTGTGGATTTTGGGCAGGAGGTAGAAACGGGCGGTGCGGGGTTGTGGGACTATGAGGTTGGAGGCGGTGGATGGGAGATCCCCTGAGGTGATGAGGTCCTGGATGGTCTGGGAGATGATGGTTTGGTGGTGGGAGGTGGGGTCGTGGTCAAGGGGGCGATAAGAGGAGGCGTCCGCGAGCTGGCGTTTGGCTTCAGCGGTGTACAGGTCAGTGCGCCAAACTACCACCGCGCCTCCCTTGTCTGCGGGTTTGATGGTGAGGTTGGGATTGGAGCGGAGGGAGTGGAGGGCTGCACGTTCTGAGGGTGAGAGGTTGGAGTGGGTGAGAGGGGTGGACAGGTTGAGTCGGTTGATGTCACGGCGGCAGTTGGCTATAAAGAGGTCGAGGGCGGGTAGGAGGCCTGCACGGGGTGTCCAGGTGGATGGGGTGTGTTGGAGGCGGGAGAAGGGGTCGTCAGAGGGTGGGCGGGAGTCTTGGTTGTGAAAGTAGGCACGGAGGCGAAGGCGGCGGAAGAATTGTTCAATATCTCGCCGCGTGTTGAACTCATTAATCCGAGGGCGTAGGGGAACGAAGGTGAGGCCCCTGCTGAGGACTGATCTCTCATCCTCAGAGAGGGGGAGATCTGGAGGGATGGTGAAAATCCGGCAGGGCTGGGAGCTAGGACCTGGTGTGGGACTGGAGCTGGAGCTGGAGCTGGGGGCGGGGTTAGGGGCGGGGACAGAGATCGAAGTAGGGGCGGAGTTAGACGTGGTGACGTTGCTCGACGTGGGGGCGGGGTCATGCGTCGTGACGGAAATAAGCGTGGGGGCGGGGTTACGTGAAGCGACGGGAGATGGCGTGGGGGCGGGGTTATGGGCGGGGTTATGCGTAGTGACGAAAGACGGCGTGGGGGCGGGGAAACCTGAGGATTTGTGCTCCTGCAGGTTAGTGATGTCAGTGGGGGCGGAAGTGGCTGCGTCGACGGCAACCGGAGGGGCGGAAATGGTTGCGGCGACGGAGGAGTGGTGGTCATTCCCGGTGGCCGCGTGGGTCGCGGGTCCGTCGGCGATTGTGGAAGCGGTTGTGTGTGTGGTGGTCACCGGGGCAGTTGTAGGGGCGGCGATCGCGGGGGCTCCGAGGTCGGTGGGGGCGGAAGTGACGTCACGGTCGGCGGCGGCCTTTGGTGCCGCGGGCGCTGTGGAGGCCACATGTGTAATGGCGTCCGACAGGCCTGTGGAAGATTCTGGAATAGTTGAGGGGCCACGAGTGTGGGGGTAAGTACATGAAAGTTTTTGGTACTTACTGTCTTTAATCTCTGATAGGGCTAGGAAGAACTGTTTGTTGAGTTTGTGGATTCTTCTGTAGATGAAGAACAGCAGGGGTCCTTTGCAGGTCTGTGAGAGTGTTGTCCTGAGCTGGGGTAGGGCTGATTGCAGGGAGTGTAGGTAGCGACGCATGGCTGCAAGGGTGGAGCGGAGGATCCGGAGGGAGGTCTGTTGCTGGAGGCTTCGGATTTGTTGTAGGTACAGGTTGTCCTGGTTGGGTCCAAATTTTGTTGGTTGGAATGTAGTTCGGAGTCCGTGTGGGATCAGTCGGTTCCTTAGGCAGGTGCTGAGGAAGGAGATGTGGCTGTGGTAACGGGTCTGTTTGAGAACGTGGCTGAAGAGCTTCTGTGCAGAGGAGATGACCTGGGGGGTGCAGTGAGAGAGGGACTCACTGAAATCCTTGTAGAGGGAGGAAGAGAGCTTCTTCAAGGAAGGCATCCTTGTAAGAGGATTCGCAGTAGGTTAAAATCTTCGAGTAAAAAATGAGGTCTGCAGATGCTGGAGATCACAGCTGCAAATGTGTTGCTGGTCAAAGCACAGCAGGTTAGGCAGCATCTCAGGAATAGAGAATTCGACGTTTCGAGCATAAGCCCTTCATCAGGAATAAGAGAGAGAGCCAAGCCGGCTGAGATAAAAGGTAGGGAGGAGGGACTAGGGGGAGGGGCGATGGAGGTGGGATAGGTGGAAGGAGGTCAAGGTGAGGGTGATAGGCCGGAGTGGGGTGGGGGCGGAGAGGTCAGGAAGAGGATTGCAAGTTCGGAGGGCGGTGCTGAGTTGAGGGAACCGACTGAGACAAGGTGGGGGGAGGGGAAATGAGGAAGCTGGAGAAATCTGAATTCATACCTTGTGGTTGGAGGGTTCCCAGGCGGAAGATGAGGCGCTCCTCCTCCAGCCGTCGTGTAGTTGTGTTCTGCCGGTGGAGGAGTCCAAGGACCTGCATGTCCTCGGTGGAGTGGGAGGGGGAGTTAAAGTGTTGAGCCACGGGGTGATTGGGTTGGTTGGTTCGGGCGGCCCAGAGGTGTTCTCTGAAGCGTTCCGCAAGTAAGCGGCCTGTCTCACCAATATAGAGGAGGCCACATCGGGTGCAGCGGATGCAATAGATGATGTGTGTGGAGGTACAGGTGAACTTGTGGCGGATATGGAAGGATCCCTTGGGGCCTTGGAGGGAAGTGAGTGTGGAGGTGTGGGCGCAAGTTTTACATTTCCTGCGGTTGCAGGGGAAGGTGCCGGGGGTGGAGGTTGGGTTGGTGGGGGGTGTGGATCTGACAAGGGAGTCACGAAGGGAGTGGTCCTTGCGGAACGCTGATAGGGGAGGGGAGGGAAATATATCCTTGGTGGTGGGGTCCGTTTGGAGGTGGCGGAAATGGCGGCGGATAATACGTTGTATGCGCAGGTTGGTGGGGTGGTAGGTGAGAACCAGTGGGGTTCTGTCTTGGTGGCGGTTGGAGGAGCGGGGCTCAAGGGCGGAGGAGCGGGAAGTGGAGGAGATGCGGTGGAGGGCATCGTCGATGCAGACCTCATTTTTTACTCGAAGTAGAAGTTAGCCATGTCTATATAAAGCAGGTATCTTTTATAATTCAAATTGTGCAGAAGCCGACTGAATGGGGTACTGAAATATTAGTTTTAATATAATTTTCACGAAGTAATTTAACCTTTCATTAGAAACAAACTTAGTCTATATTTTTTCTGGTCAGGCTCACCAAGAACAAAATACTGCAGAGGTTTTAACTATGAAATAAGAACAAAATATTTGAAGTAGTTGATAGTTCTAGCAGTTTCTCTGTTTTGGAGTTTGGTGGGGTTTGGGTGGAGTAGGGGTGGGAGGAAAGGGAGAGAGAGATGAGAATATTTCCGTTGATCCCTTATCTGCAGTGGTGGAGTACTTGGAAATCTAGTAGCAAGAAAGGGGACTGTTGGAAGAAGTGGAAACTTTGGGAACAGGATAGATGGTAGGGAAAATAGTAATGAAAAATATTTATCTGTCATTTTAATGTTTCCTGCCTTCTGCATAAACGATGCTTTTCATTTATTCTATCCTTCCAGCTTAGAACCGTTGCATCTTTTAAGCAATTTCAGTTCTGAATGGTCATCAGCCTTGAAACATTTACTGTTTCCTCACTCCACAGTTGCTGCTTGATTTGCTGAATGTTTCTAGTATTCATGCTTTTTTATTTCATATCTGTACAACTTACGAAGCTATACTAAGAAATGTCCCAACTATTATTTACGAAGAGTAATGACAAAGGTCATGTTTAATGATCAACTTACCTATTATGTCCTCCATTATTTTTTAGATTAGATTCCCTACAGTGTGGAAACAGGCCCTTCGGCCCAACAAGTCCACACTGACCCTCCAAAGAGTAACCCACCCACACCCATTTCCCTTGACTAATGCACCTAACACTGGCCAATTCACCTGATCTGCACATCTTTGGACTGTGGGAGGAAACCGGAGGAAACCCATGCAGACACTGGGAGAATATGTAAACTCCACACACAGTCACCCGAGGCTGGAATTGAACCTGGGACCCAAGTGCTGTGAGGCTGCAATGCTAACCACTGAGCCACCATGCCACCCTATTGTTGACACTTTTAAAAATTCTTTACTTTCACTAAAGAAACATGACTATCCATATTGTTTCACTAGCTTTCCATATTGTTCCTCTTAATTTTAAGTTTGAAAAATGATGTTCCATCTGAATTCTCAGTTGGGTTGGAGGTGTGTGATGGTTGAAGATGGAGCCCAGAGAGAGAATGCCTGTTAGGGAGATAGAGCGATGGTAATTGTATGCTCAGAAGAAAGAAAACCTGATCATGGGGACTGGAAGTAGGTGAAAAAGGATTGGCGGTGTTGAAACCACATTATGAGCAGTGCAATCTCTTCTGCATTGGGGAGGTGAAACGCAGACCTGAGCAACTGCCTTGTGAAACATCTGCATTCTGTCTGCATGCCAATCTTTATTTCCATCATTATTTTGGTACCCATTATCCACTTTTTCTTTCCACTGAGCTTTGTCTCCTACTTACGTTGCCTTGTATCCCTGTGGGTTCCATCTCTCACTCCTCCCCTTTTTCTTTTCCCCCAGGCCTGCCACCGCACAAGTACCACTATTTCCTAGTTATTGGAAATTTGGAAAAGGGTCATTAAATTTGTGACATGAACTCTGCTTTCTCTCTGCAGATACTTTCAAACCTGCTGAGTTTCTCCAGTAATTTGTTTTTGTCTTACTAACAACATCTGCAATTCTTTGTTTAACTTTAGAGCTAAAATAGCACTGCATTTTAATGCAATATTAAATTTAAATCCGATTTATGCTTTTATTACATCCTTTAATAGTTTTTCATCCAATTTTGCAGTTAAGCAGTAAATTTCTTGTTTTATATTAAAGTTCATTTGCCACTTAACTGCCTATTCTGCAAGTTTTCTAATGTTGGCTTGTATTAAGCTTAATTGCGTAACTGTTTGAGGAGCAGTCACTCAGTATCACTTGCAAAATCTGACTAAGTTTAATCTCTGTGAACCACTGATTACTGCATTCCAAAACAGATAATTAGACTTTACTCTGCACTTGTTTATTTTCTTTTTCATCCAATTTGCTATTTTCAACCATTTGTTCTCTCCCTCCATTTGTTCAAGCCTTTATCCCAAGCCTGACTCAGATACCTGACTTGCTCTTTTTATGGTAGTCCACACACTGCAATCTGCTGCATCACTCTTGCCAATTTTAAGTCTTCAAAAGAAATCCTGTCAGGTTAGTTAAGCGAAACTAGCTTTTTGGAATTATGTTGATCCATAGATTTTCCATCTATATATTAGTATTGATTTCATATGGATTCTAGCATCTGTTCTACAAATGATAAATTAATTGGCCAATAATTTCAGGCTTCCCCCTTCCTTTAAATATCAAAATGATATTATCTGCCTTTCCTAAAACAATACAATTGATTCTACAGAACTTTTTTTCTGTATTTGTAAACTAGTGTCTCTGCTGTCTCCTCTCTCTAGATTCCTTCAGTATGCACTTATGGATATCGTCTGAACTCTGGGGACTTGGCCTCTTTAGTTTTGTTTCAGTATTTTTTTTTCCCCTGTCCCACTATTAACCTTTTAAACTCATCGTCTGATCGAGTCATTTAATGAAATGTACGTTCCATTATCTTTTAAGTACTGAGGTAAAATCATTAGTCAGTTTTCCTTTGGGTTTATCTGGCTTTTACCCTACGTGACTTTTATTGAAAAATGTTTTCACCTTTTGACTGACTTATGTTGCATTCCTTTAAACTATTTTATACTAAGAATTTTATGTCTTCCTTTTTAGATTTAATTTTCCATTTGAGTTTTCTAGTTTTGCAGGTACAGCCTGTTCTTCTATGACCTGATGGTTAAGTTCTTGTGCAATCCTGAGTTATAGACAGATGGTGTTTCAGAAACAGCACTTAGTGTTGGTGATGTAATAGTTTTACAGCCAATACATTTTAAGACTTCGTGCTTTAGAAACAATGTCCCTGATTCAATTGCAGCAAATTCGGGTTGACGAAATGTGTTATAGCAGAACAAGCTGGACATCATAATCATCGTGTTGTTAATGGAATAAATTCCTGTTGGACTCTCTTGCTCACTTAAAGATTTTCCATGATTTCCTTTTTCACCAAGATTTCTCTTATTTTATTTGGTTCTTCCTTCTTCGATACAGCACTTCCCAAATCTTTTCCTAATATAACCGCATTTCAAAGCTTAAATGTTTTTGTACCCCCTCAGTGAGAACCTATTAGAGCAGGAGTACGGTTGTTAAACTTGGTTTGAATTCCACCTTATATTATTGTTTCAGATCTCGTGGCCACTAAATGTTAGCCCACTTTGAGTTCTAATTTTCACGTTTGGGAATCCTGACTTAATATCATTTCAGAGAGGTCTTTTTTTGGTTGCAAATCACGTTTCAACTTTATTTTCCTGGCATTTATATAATTTATTTGTGAATGTTGTTGTTCCTGAACTTTATTTTCATTAGAGCTGCTGTATCTGATGATTGTATAAGAATTCTCTTGGATTTCATTTGGGATCAATTTAAAGGGGAAGTGTTGCATGTCTCTCTTGAGGTAATTATAATGAAAAGATATAGCAGCATTATGTGATGATATAGTTTGATCCTTTAATTGTGGGGAAGCCTTCAAGTGTAAATTGAAGGCAACCACTGCACTGTAGTGACTGACTTCGTCTTGAACAATTGACAATTAGCAACGCTGGAAGTGTACTTGCAGATCTGATTATTTTTACAATGCATTCTACCATATTTAAGTCCAATTTGTAAATTTTAGACATTTGAATACTAATTTGAATGCATGCAGACTGATTTAGTTGTCTTCCTCTTCAATAGAAATGTGGGTTGAGGTGTTGGGTATATAAAAGAAAAATTAATTCAAAATTCTACTAAGAGGCTTGCTTCTGTTTTGTTTTTTGGTGACAAAGTCATGTTGTTTATTTTCCAGGACTCCGACCTTTCATTCCAGAAAAAGACAGCTTACACTTTGAAAATTTCCTTGAAACTATTGGTGTCAAGGATGGAAGGGGCATTATAACAGACAGTTTTGGCCGATACAGAAGGACTTTGAGTAATGCATCCAATTCAACTACAAATGGCAATGGAGCAACTGCAGGCTCAGATGATCAGTCTGTGCCTTCTGAAGGTGATGAATGGGATAGAATGATCTCTGATATTAGCCATGATATAGAGGCCCTTGGCTGCAGTATGGACCATGATTCATCTTGAAATGAAATTTGCACATCCAGTTAGTAGCCGTCAAACTTCCTTCTTATACCGATGTGTTCTTAAATGAAGTTTACTACAATGTGAATATTTAAATGGATTGTTAAAACATTTCTAAAAAATGAAGAAATCAGGCCATAACTCTTTTTTATCGCTGAAAAACTGCTTATTTGTATTGAAACCTTTTGTAACAAAGCAAATACCTGTTAGGCTTGCTTCTCCCAGTCGTGAGCAAGACTTTCCTTGTCATATCACGTGGTTTTGTATCTGAACTGCACAATGTTACATATTGCAGTATACTGTGATGTCAGGGATGATTTGATTCACTTCTGGACAGATTTTTTATTTTCAATCCAAGAAGTTGAAATTTATGTCCCATTTCTGCTCTATGGTGTTGCAGCATGAGGTGATGTCTGGTGCTTGCAAATAATACTGCACACTTTGAATTCCTGTAAATCTTGGCTGCATGTTCAAATGTAGCTGCTGAAATTTGCCTTGTGACCAAACAAGGCAACATATTTCCATTCTTCTCATGGGAGGTGCAGAAAAGCTGGTATGTGATTGTGAAAGTTGAGCTTGTATATAGTTGGAGTGCATTATTGTGATTGCAAATAACTAAAATTTTGGTAAAGACAATTGAAAGAAGAAAAATTGGCATTTTTCTTAAATGCAGAGAACCATGCTGCAGATTTTATGTTCTGCTTTCAAATATTTGCTTTAAAAATTCCTGCAGTTGTCTGCTATTCCTGCAATATTTATGCTCTACTTCCATTTTCAAATAAGGGAAAGCATTATCATTTAAACTTGTAGAGTTTTATACAAAGGTTTAATGTTCTGGTGAAATGAACAGTAAGGTGCACCATAATGGTGTGTCTGTATATTGATACTTTTCAAAATGTCCTTTCTATTTCTGCACACCCAATGCAAGGATTTTTAAATTTTAAATTCTAATTAAAAAATAAGGGCTATTTAATCATAGCCCGTGCAAATTTTTCATGTAATATGCTGTATTTACTCTCCCATTTAATGAAATTTAAAAGAAAGAAAAATGTTCATGAAACTGGAGATGCAATTTCAAATTTTGGTTAATAGTCAATTTGGATGCTGTATTTATACTGCATTTAAACAACCTTTCTTAAATATTCTATTTGTTTATTGGCATGACTCAACATTTTACCAATAGATGTACTGTATTGTATGTATATGTGATAGTGTGCAGTGGGTAGAATGTATGAAATTAATATGCATAGCATGTGGAAACAAGAAAACCTCAAGATCAATCTGAAAGAATGGATTTGCTATTACTGCCAGTATAATGGTCTTTGGAGCCACTAACTTTTATGGAGTGTTGTCAGATGCTTCAATATCCCATTCATTCGTTTGTAGTGAAGTAACTTGGTAACAGTGCTTCAGGTGATTTAATTTTATGCTTGGTTTGTAAACCTAAATGTAATATTATACTCTAGCAAGATCTTTTAAATCCACTTCAGTGTCCCTTTCAAAATATTTTAGTGTCGTAAATTCAGATATTAATGAGTTGAAAACCACTGGCATTGTACTGGCAGACTGCATGGTGGGTTTCCCGATTTGGATGCTCAATTAATTGTACTTACCGAAGGAAGTGGCTGTGTGTACCATGTCGTTATGGTGATTGTTGTCTTTTAAATATTAGGATGGAGGTAGGGTAAAATACAACTGTATATCAGTGAAATATTTCAAGTACAAGAAGATGTAAATGTTTGAACTTTTCAGGTACAAGGGATATCAAGCTACCCTCTTTGGATATGAATATTAGATGTTGTTTTCTGCATCACTTGCCATGATTTTACTTGGATGTTTTGTTCCATTTCTCCATTTGACTGAAGTTGATCTTTTGTTTCCTCCAGTCTGTTCAGAAAGTTGCCCATTTACTTTATGTACAAATATGTATGACTTGTTAGTGATTTATCATTTTACACTGTATAGAAATATCTGCAAAAGCAATTCACATTTGTAGCAGGAAAGGACCTGTGCATGTTTTGTAATGCTTTACTTTTTTCAAAGTGCAGTCTACTGTTTGTTCCATCAGCCAACTACTTCCAACTATTCTCAATCAATCATCTGGTTTATCTGACACAGCCCAGAAGTTAAAAATACAGATAAGCCAAAGCTGAGATTCCAACACCAGTTTGCTTCAATGAAAAAGCACTCTAACCATGAAAGCTACTACAAACATACCTGTCATTTGACTTGTATATCAGTAGTGCAGCACCATTTCGGTTTCATGATCTGGCTTGTTCAAATAGTAAAGCCTTTAGCTTGGGCTATTGTAAAAGTTGAATGTCAAGCTATATCATCACTTTCCTGAGTGAAAGTGAGGACGACAGATGTTGGAGATCAAAGTCAAAAAGTGTGGCGTCGAAGAGCGCACATCTGAGAAGCAGGAGAGTCGATGTTTCAAGCATAAACTCTTCAGGAATGATGAAGCGCTTATGCTTAAAATGTCAACTCTCCTGCTCCTCGGATGCTGCCTGACAGGCTGTGTTTTTCCAGCACCACACTTTTTGACTATATTTTCTCCTCCAGCATTGGTAATAAATTTTCTCTTGGTATATAATTACTTGAGCATTGAGGTGGACAAGGATAACATGGAAATTGTTACTTTGAATGCAGGACATTTAATTTTAATCACCTGTCCCATTCTGCATGGGGTCACTTTGTTATAAATATAACATGAATTCAGGATAACTGGAGAGGTAGGTGTAATGGTGAGTGAGAGTGGAACAATTCTTTCCATATTTTGATAGTTTAATTGTTTTGCTTTAAAAGTAGCAGTATTATAATTGTGATAAAGGATAACACAGTAAAACAGCACATTTCATGTAATATTTATTCCTGATGCCTGTTAAAAGGCATGATGACAGAACTGAATTTATCTTTGCAGGGTATTTTGGGACAGCAGTACATTTCGCATTGCAAGTATAAAATAGATATAATTTGTCAGTGAGGCATGTTAATGCAATAATTTGAATTTTACTTCGTACAGATTTGCTTTCAATATCCATTATTTGCTTAATGCAAATTCCGGCCATGTTTGCCAAAAATATTAATCAGGTCAATATTATTCCCTAACCATAGGGACTATGACTGTCTTTAGCACAAGTACGAGAGCTGTAATATTCCACTTTAGGTCAAATGCGTATTTATTTTGGGGTCTATTTATGTCCAATCTGTTTAATAAAGGAGACTTTGCATCTTCGTCATGTTTCTGTTATACCTATTGGCCAAATTCTTAACATAACTCCATGTTTCCTTCCTTCATGTTGCTTATATCTGTACTAGGAATTTACCTTAAAATTGTTTTTTTAATTTTATAGCCATAACAATCCAAAGAAATCTGCAGTGCCTTGATCACAGTGTGCAGGAAGTCAGTTTTATCAAATATTGTTGTGGTTCTGTTCGCCGAGCTGGAAGTTTTTGTTGCAAACGTTTCGTCCCCTGGCTAGGCGACATCATCAGTGCTCTGGAGCCTCCTGCGAACCGCTTCCTTGATGTTTCTTCCGATATTTATAGTGGTCTGTCCTTGCCGCTTCCGGGTGTCCGTTTCAGCTGTCCGCTGTAGTGGTTGGTATATTGGGTCCAGGTCGATGTGTTTGTTGATGGAGTTTGTGGATGAATGCCATGCCTCGAGGAATTCCCTGGCTGTTCTCTGTCTGGCTTGCCCTATGATAGTAGTGTTTTCCCAGTCGAATTCATGTTGCTTGTTGTCTGCGTGTGTGGCTACTAGGGATAGCTGGTCGTGTCGTTTCGTGGCTAGTTGATGTTCATGTATGCAGATTGCTAGCTGTCTTCCTGTTTGTCCTATATAGTGTAATGAGCAAAACTAATGTAGTTTACAAAATACCATGCAAGGATTGCACAAAACACTATATAGGACAAACAGGAAGACCGCTAACAATCTGCATACATGAACATCAACTAGCCACGAAACGACACGACCAGCTATCCCTAGTAGCCACACACGCAGACAACAAGCAACATGAAATCGACTGGGAAAACACTACTATCATAGGGTAAGCCAGACAGAGAACAGCCAGGGAATTCCTAGAGGCATGGCATTCATCCACAAACTCCATCAACAAACACATCGACCTGGACCCAATATACCAACCACTACAGCGGACAGCTGAAACTGACACCCGGAAGCGGCAAGGACAGACCACTATAAATACCGGAAGAAACATCAAAGAAGCGCTTCGCAGGAGGCTCCAGAGCACTGATGATGTCGCCTAGCCAGGGGACGAAACGTTTGCAACAAAAACTTCCAGCTCGGCGAACAGAACCACAACAACAAGCACCCGAGCTACAAATCTTCGCACAAACCTTTATCAAATATTGATAGTTTTAGTGTAGAGTTAGAGTCCTACAGGACAGAGACAATCCCTTTGATCCAAACTGGTCCAAGCCGACCAACATGTCCATCCACGCTAACCCCATTACCCTGCACTTGGCTCATATCCTTCTAAACTTTTCCTATCCATGTATTTTTTCAAATACCTTTTTAAATGTTAATGTACCCACCTCAACTACTTCTCATTCCTATGCATTCCACACTTTTTTTTTAAAAAGTTGCCTCTCGGGCTCCCTTTTTATTCTTTCCCTGCTAACCTTAAACTAATGCCTTTGAGTCCTCGATTTCCCCAACCCTGGGAAAAAGGTTGGATGGTCACTCTTTCATAACCGTAGACACTTCTATAAGGTTCCCCCCTCAGTCTCCTACGCTGTAAAGGGAAAAAGTCCTCGCTTGGCCAACCTCTCCTAATAGCTCAGACCATTAAGTTCTGGCAACAACCTTGTAAATTTCTTCTGCATTCTCCTGTTTAATAACATCTTGCTAAAGCAAGGTGACCATAACTGAACGCAGTGCTCCAAATGCATCTCTTTGCTTATTTGTTGGTTCAGTTTATAAACTGTGAAGTATACAATGATAAAGTGGATTAAACAATCTACAAACTGATATAATAAACAATTAATAAGTATGCATTCATAAAAGAAGTAGACACCTGAAAACAATTGACCATCTTGGGACATCCACAGGAAACATCTGCACCCAGTCCCCTCTGCTACCATCTGTCTGATGTGAATGTTTGCTTTATGACAGGTTCTTTTTTAGTTGTCCTCTTCCCCCAAATAAGACATGTTGCAATGAAAATAAATTTAGTCTTGTAACTGGCCTGAATCTTCATGGGATATGTGGAAAAACTCTTTCAGTCCTAACATTTATTAATGACTCTTCCTCAGCTGCCAAACTGGAAAATGTCACCAACTTTGTTTCAGATTTCCCCTCTACTTCACCAACTGGTTTATCATTAATTCTCCCCTTTGATTCCTTTCACTATATCTTTATAGATATGTTACTTCATCTTGTTTCCTGTTGAAGACTTTTCTCCCCATCCTCCTCGTTTTTCCCCATCGCATCTGTTCTGATGATATATTTCCCTCCCAGATCTGTGACCTGAGTTTCCCATTATCCTCTCCTATCTTGCCAGTATCCTTATTCACATCACTCTTTTCTGCCACCGTTTAAATATATTGTCTTCCTTTTCCCTTGTCCCTTTCTCTTTGAGCAAATGTTTTTTTTTAAAAATGCTAAATGACATTTTGGGTTTATTTCTCTATCACACTGGGTTTCCAAGTGCATCTTCCAGATAAAATAATTATTTAAGCTTTGAATATTGTTTGCTGTCAAGAGTGTCACGCCCTCCGAAGTGGGAGATCAGTACAGATGGATGCTTGTTTACTTGATTTTCCATGCAATCTGAAGATGTGGTTCTAAGCTTCCAGTTGTCTTTTATAGTTGCTTTTCAGTGAAGTTCAATAGAAGCTTAAGAAATAACACCTCCTCTGGCAATTTGAATCCAGAAAACTCTACTGTTCAGTTCAACAATTCTTCTAATCACTTACTTTTGCATTTAATCCCCAAACAGCTGTAGTGGTCATGATTCAGTTTGGTGATAGCCCCTCGACACATCAATTTTTGATGTTCTGTTACCACTTTTCCTTGCACCATCATCCAATTTGTAATTTGATCCATCTTTCATCCCATCATAGACTTTCTTCTCCACCCCTTCATTTCATTTTTGCCCCATACTTGATTAAAATCTGTGCAGTTCTTACCCTTTTCCAGTTCTGATTAGAGGTCGGGAATGTGATCTACTTCTCTGATTCGGTCTAACCTAAATTATTCTTGTTTTCAATTGGAATGTGCATGTTTCACAGATCATTTAATATTTAAAAAATCAGTGAGTCCAATTTATTAATATCATGGATAATTTTCCATGTTATTTAAATGGGCCTTTTGAGTCATTATTTCTTTATACCTCTAAGAAAATAATTTCCTCATTTGAAACTCATCTCACCTGTAAATGAAGTTTCTTCACTTGGACAAAGTGCACCTTTTATGAAAGACATAATTAGCTCTATGGCCTTGAAAAACAAGTTCTTGAAGCATTTGGGGTTGTACTTGGTAGGATTTGATAGCAATGGAAATGAAGGATGTGGGAGTGAGAGGTAGTGTATTGGCATAAAGACTTTGACTTGGGGTTCTGTGAAGGGTTTGGGGGTTGCTGCATCATCAGACATCATCTTTAACATGTGATGTCCTATAGTAGTATTGCAAAGGAGAGCAGGGAAGCTATGCGTGTCCTCAATCACCACTCCTGAGTAACATTTATCCTGGAATTTAATAATTAGAGCACTGCTATTTGTGGGATCCTGCTATGTGAAGGCTGGTTGCAGCATTTCCTACATTGCAGTAGTGCTTGCACTTCAGAGGGGGCATACTGTGAATTCACTAGAATGACCTCCTGTCTACTTTATTAAGGCAGATGCCATAATAGTCCCTTGAGAATAGAAGATTAAGTACTGATGTAGATGAGGTTTTCCAAATGATCCAAGCATCTAACAGACTAGATAAAGAAACTACTTTCCCATGGTAAAGAGCCTTGAGCAAGGGCACAAAGTCCAAAAATTTTAGTTAGGTTTTTATGAAATATTTCCTGATATTACCAAAGAATAGGGGAAATTTGGGTCTTTCTCCATCAAAATATTAGAGGTTGTAGCGAGTTTCGAGAAGATTTGTAGCTCAGGTTGAGGTTTTGGATGTAGGTTTGCTCGTTAAGCTGAAAGATTCATTTCCAGACATTTCTTTACCTTACTAGATAACATCTTCAGTGGACCTCATGCGAAGCAATGCTGAAAATACCTGCTTTCTATTTATATTTGGGTTTCTTTGTGTTGTTGATGTCATATCCTGTGGTGATGTTATTTCCTGTGGTGAAGTCACTTCCAGCTCCTTTACTCGGGGTGGTAGATGTGGTCTAACTCTGTGTTTATTGGTAGAGTTCCGGTTGAAATGCTTCTAGGAATTCTTGTGCGTGTCTCTGTTTGGCTCGTCCTAGGATGGATGTATTGTCCCAGTCGATGTGTCCTTCCTTATCCGTATGTAAGGATACTAGTGAGAGAGGGTCATGTCTTTTTGTGGCTAGTTGGTGTTCATGTATCCTATTGGCTACTTTTATGCCTTTTTGTTACAGTCCTTGCATGGTATTTTCTAAGTGACATTAGTTTTGTTCGTCTGTATAGGGTCTTTCAAGTTCATTAGCTGCTGTTTTCGTGTGTAGGTGGGTTTGTGAGCTACCATGATGCCAAGGGTTCTGAGAAGTCTGGCAGTCATTTCTGGGATGTCTTTGCAGGGGAGAGTGGCTAGGGTTTCTGGACGTGTTTTGTCTTGCTCGAAACGTCGAATTCTCTATTCCTGAGATGCTGCCTGGCCTGCTGTGCTTTGACCAGCAACACATTTTCAGCTGTGATCTCCAGCATCTGCAGACCTCATTTTTTACTGTGTTAATTGGGTACCCATTCTTTTTGAATACACGTTATAGGTGATTTCCTCTGCTCTGCGTAGTTCCTCTGTGCTGTAGTGTGTTGGCTCGCTGAAATAATGTTCTGATGCAGCTTCATTTGTGGATGTAGGAATAATTGCTTCTGTAGTTCAATATTTAGTCTGTATGTGTTGATTTCTGTAGATGCTGGTTTGAAGTTCCCCACTGGCTGTTCGCTGTACTGTGACATCTAGGAATGGCAGTTTGTTGTTTTCTGCCTCTTTTAATTACTTTTATGCCAGTAAGGGTGTTATTGATGGTCTTGAAGGTTTCCTCTAACTTGTTTGTTTAGTGATGACAAAGGTGTCATCCATGTAGTGGACCCAGAGTTTGGGTTGGATGGTTGGCAGAGCTGTTTGCTCAAGTCATTGCATTACTGCCTCTGCTAAGAACCCTGATGTTGGAGATCCCATGGGTGTTCTGTTGGTTTGTCTGTAAATTTTGTTGTTGAAGGTGAAGTGGGTAGTAAAACATAGGTCCACTAACTTGATGTGAGGAAGGACACCACTTCGACTGGGACAATACATCCATCCTAGGACAAGTCAAATAAAGACATGCACGAGAATTCCTAGAAGCATGGCATTCCAACCGGAACTCCATCAACAAACACATTGACTGGGATCCCATCTGCCACCCCCTGAGAAAAGGAACAAGAAGTGACTTCACCACAGGAAATGACATCACCAACCCCAAAAACCTAATCATATAAATAGAAAGCAGGAATTTTCAGCTTTGCTTCACATGAGGTCCACTGAAGATGTTACCTAGTAAGGTAACAAAATGTCTGAAAATGAACCTTTTTCAGCTTAGCGAACAAACCTACATCCAAAACCGCAACTTGCACTACAAATTTTCTCGAAACTTGCTAAGACCAATGGGCGCAAAACATTAAAACTGGCCCGAAAACGGGAAACAAATGCCATCTGACAGAGTGCCACCCGCGAACAGCTGTACTTCCTGCACAAATGCCTAAGGAAACAGGTACTACCAGAATGTCTTCAATACAAACCTCCCCTTAACACCCTACTAGTCATAAGAATAGCAGAGCAAAACGGCCGCAGAACACTTAGACAAATGATTAATGATGCCCACAACAGACTCAGTAAATACAACAGGGAGATTTTGCATTAAAAATCTTTACTTGGTCATATAACAGACCATGAATGGGCAGACACAGTACAGCAAGCCATAGATATTAGACCACAACAAACACAGAAAATGAAAAAAACTAGACCTGCAAAAAAGACTAAACAAACTTACACAAAGTAACAAAAATGATAATGCAGAAGCATGGATTTAAAAAAAACTTATCCATGTGACTTCACCACAGGAAATGACATCACCAACCCAAAGAAATCCAAACATACAAATAGCAGGAATTTTCAGCATTGCTTCTCATGAGGTCCACCGAAGATGTTACCTAGTAAGGTAACGAAACATCTGGAAATGAACCTATCAACTGTTCGAGGTTGATTGTGAATTGAATGTTTCAAACGTTTGACAATTTTTCAGTGTATTCAAGGAATGTGGTCAAGTGGGTAGATATAAATGAATTGTTACCTAATTGCTGAAACAGGTTAGAGGGCTGAAGGATCCAGTGTTTGAAAAGCACTTCGGGATGTTTGGAATTGTGTTATATAAATATGAACATTTGAGATTTGGCAGCAGTCACAATGTGTTTTTAGGGCAAAATTAATGCCTTCCTTGAAAGCATTCAATGTTTTGGTCTCAACTGCTTTCACAGGTTTTCCACACTTGAAGAATCTTTAAACTGAGATCCCTAGTTTTGGACCCCAACCCATCAAACTCCTCAGGAATTAGTCTGCTAAATCTTTTATATACCCCCCCCCCCTCCCATAGCCAACATACCCATCCTCCGATAAGCAGGCCTAAACTATACACAATACTCCAGATGTCCTTTCAACAATGTCTTGTTGATAGAGTATCTGCTCCAAACTCGAATCTTCTCTATAAAGGCCAATAAACTATTTGTTGCCTTCAGCACCTAATGTGCTTAAATATTTGCTTCAGTAAATGGTGTGTTAAGATATCCTAATCTCATTTTAACCACACCCCTTCCCGATCTCTTGTCATTCAGGTTACCTGCGTACCGTTTATTGACCTCCTTAGAATCAGACAACTCCAACTGATGTGTAATAAAATTGTGTAATTCTGAAGTACTACTCGTCATTCAATCTTGGAAGTGTAACTCAAACACACTTTGTAACCATGCAATAATCCTTCTGTGCCAGCAAGATCGCTTACAATACATTAAGTGTATGACTTTGGGTTTAGTTGATATTTAAACACTTCAATCCTGAAGTGTTATGACACTGCTGTCATTTTAATATGGATTTCTGGATGTGACTTTTTTTAGTTTGTAATGTATATTTTCATGGAATCAGTCTGAGTTCTTATTGGTACTCTCGGCGTGGGTTGCTCTTTTACCCATTTATCAATTGATATTTGGTGATGTCTACAGCGCTCAAGTTTCCAAATGAAACCAGCAACTAAATAACACTAGCTGCAATTGTTCGTTTTTCATTCCTTTGTACTATATCAGATGCACACTTGATTATATTGCCCTAGAACTGAAGTTTGAGTATTTTGATTGCTGTGCAGCATTTTCTGTCTAGAAAAATGTCAAGTGTCTTCATTGCCACTCTTCCTGTTCCTCTGCACCTTTCATTAGAAGAAAGTGAGGACTGCAGATGCTGGAGGTCAGTTGAGAGCTGGAAAAGCACAGCAGGTCAGGCACCATCAGAGGAGCAGGACAATCAATGTTTTGGGCAAGACCCCTTCGTCAGGACTGAGGCTGATGAGCCGAGGGGGTGGGGAGGTAAATGTGAGGGAGGTGGGGCTGGGGGAAGGTAGCTGAGAGTGCGATAGGTAGACGGAAGGCTGGAGTGGATAGGTGGGAAGGACGATTGGCAGGTAGGGCAGGTCATGAGGGTGGTGTCAAGTAGGAAGATTGGAACTGGGATAAGTTGGTGGAGGGAGGGAAAATAAGGAAACTGGTGAAATCCACATTGATACTGTGGTTGGAGGGTGCCAAGGCAGATGATGTGTTCTTCCATGTGTCACATGATTAGGGTGTGGTGGCAGAGACCCAGGACCTGCATGTCCTTGGAGTGGGAGGGGGAGTTGAAGTGTTCGGCCATGGGGCAACGTGGGATCCCACGTATTTGTTGCGTAAGTGACTTCTACTGCCTTCTGAAGATGCACAAAGTCAACATGCCAGGACATCTCACAGTATCAGGCAGTGGGACCCTGTGTGAGATCCTCTCTGGCTACGTCAAAGGCATCTTGAAACCCATCTTCAGATTTCTTGCATTAACTCAGCACCCATGGACCAGTCAAACCGGGAACATTTCTTGTCGCAATGGACGTTTCAACACTATACTAGCATCCCCCACAATGAGAGCATTGTGGCAACAGCCTCTACTCAACACCAACAACTGCCAAATCTCTGAGCACCGCTTACAGCTCATTCGTTTTATCTCAACAATAACAGTTTCACCTTTGACAATCAGTTCTTCATCCAGACACATGGAACAGCCATGGGGACCAAATTTGTACCCCAACATGTTTATGCACAGATTCAAACAAGACTGCTTCTCTATGCAGGATTTCCAACCAGTGCTATACACCAGGTATGTCGACGGCATTTTCTTCCTCTGGACCCATGGTGAGGAGTCACTGAAGCAACTACATGCTAACAATGAGTTTCATCCCACCGTCAAACTTACCATAGATTACTCTGCAGTATCTGTCTCATTCCTGGACACATGCCTGTCCTTGATGGACGGGCACCTCAGCACATCACTCTACTGCAAACCCAAGGATAACCTCACAATGCTACACTTCAGCTTCCATCTGAAACACATTAAAATTGCCATCCTCTATAGTCAAGCCCTATGCATACACAGGATCTGTTCAGATGAGGAGCAACACGATCGGAACTTTAGAAGTACTCCAGCATGCCCTCATAAAAATGGGGTATAATGCTCAACTCATCAACCATTAGTTCTGACTTGCCACAGCGAAAAACCATATTCACCACCTCAGAAGAGACGTTGCAACTGACAGGGTACCCTTCATTGTCCAGTATTTCCCAGGAGCCGAAAAACTATGCCATGTTCTTTACAGCATGCAACATACTGTCAATGCAGAGGAGCACCTCACCAAAACCACTTTCAGGCCTCCACTTCTCACCTTTTAAACAACTACCTCAAACAAGGTTTGTAGCAAACTGCCTAGCTTTCAGGGTAACACTGTACACCTCTGTCACAGTAGACGCTGTATGATGTGGCAGGGTGTCTACACGGACACCACCATTACACATGGGGACATCTCCCACTATGTACATGGTAGGTACTTGTGTGACTCAGCCACGCCTGTATCGTGCTGCAGGCAAGGATGCCCTGAGGCATGATACATTGGTGAGGTTGAGCAGAGGCTACAGCAATGGATGAATGGATGCTACACAACAATCAAGACAGGAGTGTTCCCCAGTCAGAACGCTTCAGCGGTCTAGGACATCCTGATTTGGACCTTCGGGTGATCATCCTCCAAGGCACAGGCAACAACACGATGTGGGCGAGCAGGGGCTGATAGCCAAGATTGGTCCCCATGGGAATGGCCTCAACTGGGACCTTGGGTTAATGTTGCATTACAGGTGACCCCACTGCACTATACACATGTGTGCCCAAAGACACACACTCCTACAGACCCCCTCGTACGCAAGCTCTCATAGCTCACACATATACTCTCACACCCTGTTACAGACTTACACCTCTTTACACTCTGTTACACACACACCGTCTCGTATAGACGCTCATACCCCACCCCGGCGTGAACACAAGTTTGTGGGGTGAATTTGTACTTGTAGAATTACATTTTATTTTGCTGAAAAACTGCATGAATCCATATAAGATTTTGTAAATCCCTTTTTTAGATTAGAATCCATCTGAACACTTAAGCGGTCCAGGATATTCTGCTATACACAGGGCACCTCACACTTTCAATGCATTATCTGGGCCAACATGGCATCTAATGTTAATGTTACATTCTTACATGAACTTTAACAAAGTTTTGTGATATACATATGAAAGAACAAACCAAAATGATCATTGTAAAAGATGAGAGACTGAAGCAATTTAGGTCTTTTTCAATATCTAGTTTCAGTTTCATCACACTGTCAACGTTTGCTATAAATTCAATGTCTTACGATCTTATACTCCACAACCACCTGATGAAGGAGCAGCGCTCCAAAAGCTAGTGCTTCTGAATAACCCGTTGGACTATAACCTAATTTTGTGATCTTTAACTTTGATTAGAACCCTGTGCTAAATCGTGCTTTGCAACCTAACTGGCTGCATTATCACCTGATACATTAGCACATCTAATTCCATGTACGTAACTGCCCACTGTGCTAATTGTAGCCCTATTCTATGCAGTCACTCTTGGTACCTTTGTGATAGTATCCCTATCTCTGGCCTGGGGGCCCAAGCTCAATTCCACCTGCTCCAGTGTAATGTGTACAATAAATCTCTGACCGGATTAGTTGGAAAATATTTGCGTTCCTCCTTAGATGACTATAGCATAATCCTTTTGGGAGTGTGTGTATCCAACTGATTACAAATCAGTATTGTGATCTACACTTAACCAAACTCCACCCCGGTCATCATTCTGCCAGCTCAACTGGGAAGCATCGTTAAAAAGCCACAATGTCAGGTCTCAATACTGGCATCTCTGACTTTCCTTGTCTCAAAATGCTACAATGCAACATAACAGACGTCTCATCAACTCGAGATCAATCAATGCTAATGTGTACTTCAATTAACCGTTTGTTACCTTCCCCACTTACCCTATTGCCAATCTTGCTATCCCTGCATTGTATGATTACTGTGAACCTGTATACAAATTGAAAAATGCAAGAGGGAAAGGAAAAAAAAATTCTGCTATTTTTTAAAAAGTAAAAATCCTATCGAAACTGATTTTTTTTTCCCAACAGTATCTAGGTCAGAAATTGTATTCTTTTGATTGTGAGTCCAAGTCTGTTGAATCAGCAGGCCATACATATTACTGATTTACAGTGGGATTACATGTTAAGAGGTTGGGCAGGGAATTGAAGTTAGTCACAATTAAATCAGCCATGATTTTGCATGGTGGAACAAATTTGAGCCCAAATAGCCTACTCATGCTCATATTTCTTATTTTCTTATGACGTGAATTTTGTGAGACTCTGTTGGTATAGTCTAATGTAGCAAAATGATTGCATCAGTAAGAGCGTGCCACTTTTATATTTCCACTAACGAAGCTGCCTTTCCAGCAGAATGGAGTGATAATTCCTGCCCAGTGTATTATGCTCACGTAAGAAGCCTTCAAAAAAGAGTTCAGCATTTTTTTCTGTTTTAATATGAAGACCTTTATAGCAGTGTTACACCAACCTTATTTCTCAGCTTTCCCATAATCTTTATTGTATTTTCTGCAAAGCTCGGCTTGAATGATACTGAGCTGAAGCTGAGATTCGTAAACTAGGAGAAAGCATAAGTAGAAGGCAGTAGTGAACTTATGAACAGTTCTTGTAATCCATCTCCAACTGACCTTTTAACAATTCATTGTGTCAGCATGTAACATAATACCATAGCATTAAGTGTGTATGATTTGAGTTAATTGCTGAACCAGCAATGTTCCTGCAAAAACTCTAATTGTCTGGTCCCTACTTACTATCCAATGGGTCAAAGGCAAAATATTGTAGATGAAGATATTAAATAAAAGCAGTGCTGGAGGATTTGATCTGGCAGCCTTTGTGGGGAGAGCAGTAATAAACTTGGCTAGACCTGCTGAGTTTCTTGACCACATTTTTGAATTCAGACTTGCATTGCAAACTGCCCACAAAAAAATTTGATGAATACAGTCAGTTCTTCTATAATGCAATGGTTGCATTCTTGTGCAACCCAATGTTCCAGATAAATTGCTTTTTAGAAGCAGCATTTAAAGTGTTGGTGCTGTATTTGCATTCCAGCCAACACACACTTTAAAAGTTTGCACTTTAGAAACAGTGTCCCTAATTTGTCAATTGTGTTATAGCTAGTTCGCGTTGACAAAATGCGTTATAACGGAACACCCTTGTGGACGTTTTCTAATTGACCTGTTCAGAAATGTTGTTATACATTTCTGGAGCAGGAGGAACTTAAGCCTAGGCCATCTTGGTCAAGAGGTAGGAATGCTGCTGCACCATAGCAGGTGAATATGAGGTGGTTTTGTTCTGCTACATTTTCTTAGGCGGGTGACAGCTAATGCTGAAACTTGCATGTGATGAACTATTACTTCGATCAGGTTCCACAATATTGATGTCTTGGATCATAAACCAGTTAGAGTCTATAAAGATTTTTTTTATACTCTGCAAATTATCAACTGATTGGTTTGGCTGCACTAGACAACCCCACACACAATTAATAATTCGGAACTTCTACAAGTTACGCTACATTCCTATTGTGATGTTCGAAATCTGCATAAACTTTGGGAAAATGCCTAAATGTTTCCATGCATGGAGTTTTATGATTTCACAAAAGTTACTGGGAGATATAGACAATTGTAAAATATCAGTGCTAATAATTTCCAGCTGCGTTTAAGTTACACAATTGCTAATTTAGTTTGCATTTTTTGTATTGTGCTTTAACCTAGTGATTTTAAAAGAAAAATCAAAGCACTACTGTGAAATAAATTTAGAATTTAAAGAAGTTATTCTTGGGTTAGCAGCCCCTGGAGCAAACTGCAGTATTAAAGCACTTCCAGCTGAGTGCAGCAAAGGAGCATTTTCCGTCATGATTGGGGAATCTTCAAAACGTTCGTACTTAAGGTTTCAATTGCAAATGAGGTGCCCTAATACTTTGAACTTGCATAGGGATATCGTTTTCAATTTGCCAGAGCAGGCATTACACTGATTTCTGTGGATATGTATTCGAGTTCAGTGAAACACACAGGTTAGGTAAAATTGGCTGATTCATGCATGCTCTATTACTGTGTCCCCATTAGGTTGTGCCTTAATTTTTGTGCTATTTCAAAAGGAATTTTGCATTAGTTTTGTGAGTATTTTCAAATAATATGTATCAACACACATTGCTGCTGTTGAATAATTGGGCAGGATTTTTTGGATCACCAATGTTTCATAACAGGTAATGCAAGTATTTTTGTTTTCAAAAGGACAGTAAATCTTATGGGGTCTGCAGTGTTTTTCCCCCTTACAGTTACTTAGTCAATCCCATTTACTTACATGCAAAACTTTTGAAGTTATTCTTTTCAGGCAACTGTCTAGTTCTTGAAAAATAACTTGTGGGTGCTGCTTCACTAGAAATTTGGTGAATGTGTCAATCTCTGCGAATTATTTTCCTGCATTTTCTATATTTTTTGTAATTTCTTATCCAAACCATTGTTTGTGATTACCCTTTAATCTTGGTCTTTCCAGTAGAACTGAAAGTTGTTTTTCATCTGCCACCATGTGCAATTTAAATGAGTTACTCTTTTTTTTCTCAAATGTTGAGATATGGAGCTCTTGAGCAGCATTCCTACCTCTTGAGGCAGAGTTATGGATTTGTATCCTACTGAAAGACTTGATGACTAAGGAAAATTTATTTGTAATGTGCAAGCAGGTTGCTCCTCAACCTGTAAATTCTTCCAAGGTACAATAAGAGCTGGAGGGCTTCCTGGGCTTAAAAAATGACACCTCTACCATTCCAAGTAAAAGCTTCAAAGTGTATGTTGCGGTACCAACTGGACTGACTTGGTGCTGACTGTCAGATTGATATCACTAGTACACCTTTAATTTCCCATTCAGATTATGGTGGATTCAGGGTCCACCTCAAGTCTACCCAAACACTAATTCCCCCACCATAGAGTCACTGAAACAGACCCTTCAGTCCAACTCGTCCAGGCCAACCAGATATCACTACAGTAATCCCATTTGCCAGCTGTTGGCACATATGCCTCTCAACCCTTCCTATGCATATACCCATCCAGTTGCCTTTAAAATTTTGTAATTGAACCAGCCACCACCACTTCCTCTGTCAGCTCATTCCATACACTCACCAAGGTCTGCGTGAAAAAGTTGCCCCTTTTTAAATTTCTTCCCCCTCATCCTAAACCAATTCTGGACTCCGTCCAACACGCACGCGCGCGCACACACACACACACACACACACACACAGAGTTATCCTTGCCCCACATGATTTTATAAACCTCTAAGGCCTCCCCTCAGCCTCCGACACTCCAGAGAAAACAGCCCCAGCCTCCTTATAGCTCAAATCCTCCAACCCTGTCAACATCATTGAAAACTTTTTCTGAACCCTTTAAAGTTTCACAACGTTCTTCCGATAGGGGGAGAAGAATTGTGCACAACATTCCAAAAGTGGCCTAACCGATGTCCTCAACAGCCGCAACATGACTTACCAACTCCAATACTCAATACTCTGACTAGTAAAGCAAAGTATACCAAACACAGTTTTTACTGTCCTATCTACCTGTCACCTCACTTTCATGGAACTATGAACCTGCACTCCAAGGCCACTTTGTTCAGCAACATTCCTCAGGACCATACCATTAAATATGTAAGTCCAGCTCTGATTTGCCTTTCCAAAATGCAGCATCTCACATTTTATCTGAATTCATCTCCATCTGCCACTCCTCAGCCCACTGGCCCAGCTGATCAAGACTCCATTGTACTCGAAGGTAAGTTTTGCTGTCCACTGCACCTCCAATTTCGGTGTCATGTACAAACTTACTAACCATACCTGCTATGTTCACATCCAAATCATTGATATAAAGGCAGTGGACCCAGCATTAATCCTTATGACACACTACTGGTCACAGACCTTCAGTCTGAAAAGCAACCCTCCACCATCACCCTCAGTCTTCTACCTTCAAGCCAGTTCTGTATCCAAATGGCTAGTTCTTAGTTCTCCCTATATTCTATGAGATCTAACTATGCCAACCCCTCTACCGTGAGGAACCTTGCCGAGCACCTTATTAAAGTTCATGTAGATCATGTCCACCAGTCTGCCCTCATCAATACTGTTACTTCTTCAAGAAACTCCATCAAGTTCATGAGATATGGGTTCCTATGCGCAAAGCTATGTTGACTATCCCTAATCAGTCCTTGCATTTTGCAAGTACATATAGATGCTATCCCTCAGGATTCCCTCCAACCACATGCCCACCACAAATATCTGGCTCACCGAATTTTAGTTCCCTGGCTTTTCCTTACCACCTTTCTTAAATCGTGGTACCATATTAGCCAACTTCCAGTCTTCTGGCACCTTGCCTGTGACTATCAATGATACAAATATCTCAGCAAGAGGCCCAGCAATCACTTCCCTTGCTTCCCACATAGTTCTAGGGTGCACCTGACCAGGTCCTGGAATTTATTGGGTTTTTTTAAAAAGTGTTTTAAGACATCCAGTACCTCGTCTATAATAACATTTTTCAAGATGTCACCATCTACTTTTCCCACATTCTTTATCTTCCATATACTTCTCCACAATAAACACAGATGCAAAATATTAGCTTAATATTTACCCCATCTCCTGCAGTTCCCCCTCCAAGATCAGCAAGGCAGCCATTCTCTCCCTAGTTGCCCTTTTGTCCTTAATTTATTTATAAAATCCTTTTGGATTTTCTTTAACCCTATTTGTCGTCCTGATTTCCCTCTTAAGTATACTCCTACTGCCTTTATATTCTTCTAAGGATTCACTCAATCTCTGCTGTCTATACCTGACATATGATTCCTTTTTTTTCTTGACCAAAACCTCAATTTCTCTAGTCATTCAGCATTCCCTACACTTACCAGCCTTGCTCTTCATCCTAACAGGAATTTACTGTCTCTGGGCCCTCGTTATCTCATTTTTGAAGGCTTCCCATTTTACAAACATCTCCTTTTACCTGTGAACATCTGCCCCCAATCAACTTTTGAAAGCTCTTGCCTAATACTGTCAAAATTTGGCTTTCCTCCAAATTAGAACTTCAACTTTAAGATCCACTCTATCCTTTTCCATCAGTATTTTCAAACTAATAGAATTATGGTCACTGGTCCCAAAGTACTCCCCCACTGATATCTCAGTCACCTGCCCTGCTTTATTTCCCAAGAGTAGGTCAAGTTAGCAGCAGTCTGGAGTGTAACCATACAGCCTATTGCAATGAATAGTTCAAAGACTTGTGGTTCTGAGATAAATAGCCAACCGAGTCCTACGTTTAATGTGTTCGAATACTTTTGGCTGAAAGAGGTGTAACGATTGCAATAATGTAAGCTTGATATTCTTTTGCACTGGATGATCATTATAAAATTATTTCCTTCACCACAAAAGAAATTCCAATAGATCTTCTGTACCTTGCACTGCTGCAGTCTACCATGATCACAGTTATAGAATGTGGAGCTAAAAAAAGGGAGAACACCATCCAACTGCAAAGGTTCAGATGAGTCCCAATGGAATGGCTTGACAATTCAAGAAACGCTTCTAGTACTTTATAGACCAAGCTCCAGAAAACAATTCTGGAATGGAGTGGGACAGTGTTCATTGGTTAGCATTGCTGCCTCACAGCAACAGCGACCTGGGTTCAATTCCACCCTTGGTCAACTGGCTTTGTGGAGTTTGCATGTTAGAGCATAGAACATTACAGTGGAATACAGGCCCTTTGGTCCACCATGTTGTGCCGAGTTGTGAAACCAATCTGAAGCCCATTTAACCTTGATCATTGGATAGACATATAGATGATTTAAATGTCCTTAAAGTTGGCAAGTCTATTACTGTTGCAGGCAGTCTGCTCCACACCTTTACTACCCTCTAACTAAATCCACCCCTCCATTTAAGGTTATGTCCCCTCATGCTAGCCATCACCATCTGGAGAAAGAGGCTGTCATTGTCCATCCTATCTAACCCTCTGATTATCTTATCTCTATTAAGTCACCTCTCAACCTTCTCTCCAACAAAAACAGCCTCCAGTCCCTCAGCCTTTCCTCATAAGACCTTTCTTCCATTCCAACTAACATCCTAATAAATCTTCTCTGAACCTTTCCCATGCTTCCACATCCAAACTCAATCCCTTTTACTAATAAAAGCTAACACACTGTATGCCAGCTTAACAACACTATCAACCTGGGTGGCAACTTGTAGGGATCTATGTACATGGACATCAAGATCTCTCTGCTCATCTACACTACCAAGAATCTTGCTATTCGCCCAGTAGTCTGCATTCCTGTTACTCCTTCCAAAGTGAATCACCTCTCACTTTTCTGCATTCACCTCCCATTTGCCATCTCTCAGCCCAGCTCTGCAGCTTTTCTATGTCCCTCTGCAACTTGCAAAATCCTTTGGCACGATCTACAACTCTAGCGACCTTAGTGTCATCCGTAAATTTACTAACCCATCCTTCTACATCCTCATTCAAGACATTTATAAAAATGACAAACCGCATTGGATCCAAAACAGATCCTTGGTTTCAGGATTAGTAACTGAACTCCAGGATGAACATTTCCCATCAATCACCACCCTGTGTCATCTTTCAGCTAGCCAATTTCTGAACCAAACTGCCAAATCACTTTCAATCCTGTACCTTTGTACTTTGTGCAATAGCCTACCATGGGGAACTTTATAAAACTCCTTACTAAAATCCACATACACCACATTAAGTGCTTTATCCTCATCCACCTGTTTGTTCACTTTCTCAAAAAAACTCAAGAAGGTTTGTGAGACATGACCTACCCTTCACAAAACCATGTTGGCTATCCCTAATCAATTTTTTTCTAAATGATTATAAATCTTATCTCTTATAACCTATTCCAACACTTTATCCATAATCAAAGTAAGACTCACTGGTCTATAATGACCAAGGTTGTCTCTATTCCCGTTCTTGAACAAGGAAGCAACATCTGCTATCCTCCAGTCTTCTGGCACTATTCCTGTAGACAATGACAATGTAAAGATCAAAGACAAAGGCTCAGCAATCTCCTCCCTGGCTTCCCAGAGAATCCTAGGATAAATCCCATCTGGCCTAATGGACTTTATCTATTGTCAAACTTTCTGGGATTGTTAACACCTCCACCTTGTGAGCAATCCCATCTAGTAGCCTGTATTTCCATGTTCTCTTTGACAACATTGTCTTTCTCTAGTGTGAATACTAACTAAAATATTCACTTTAGCACTTCCCCTATCTCCTCTGTCTCCATGCATAACTTCCCACTACTATCCTTGATTGGCACTAATCTTACTCTAGTCATTCTTTTATTCTTGACCTAGCTATAGAAAGCCTTAGATTTTCTTGATCCAATCCGTCAGTGACTTCTCATGTCCCCTCCTGACTCTTCTTAGCGCTCTCTTTAGGTCTTTCCTGGCTAACTTGTAAATCTCAAGCACCCTAACAGCCTTCACGTCTCATCCTAACATAAGCCACTTTCTCCTCTTGACATTCAACTTCTTTAGTAAACCACGGCTCCCACGCTCAACCACTTCGTCCCTGCCTGACAGATATGTTACTTATCAAGCTAATAAGCTCCACATTTCAGTTATACCTATCCCCTGCAGTTTCCTTCTCCATCTTATGTGTCTGCCTCAGGCAATTCTCTGTGTGGAGTTTGCACATTCTCCCCATGTCTGCGTGGGTTTCCACCGGGTGCTCCGGTTTCCTCCCACAATCCAAAGATGTGCAGGTCAGGTGAATTGACCACGCTAAATTGCCCGTAATGTTAGGGGAATGGGTCTGGGTGGGTTGCTCTTCAGAGGGTCGGTGTGGACGTGTTGGGCTGAAGGGCCTATTTCCACATTGTAGGGATTCTAATCTAAATCTTACCTAAATGTATCGTAATTGCTTTTCACCCAGCTATAAGTCTTGCCCTGTGATACATACCTATCCCTTTCCATTGCCAAAGTAAACATACCTAAATTGTGGTCACTATCACCAAAGTGCATACCTACCTTTAAAATCTAATACCTGGCTGGGTCCATTACCCAGTACCAAATCCAATGTGACCCTCATCCCTTGTTGGCCTGTCTATATACTGTGTCAGGGAACCCTCCTATACACATTGACTAAAAGTACTTCAATTGTGATATTCCCAGTCAATATTTGGAAAGTTAAACTCTCCGTAACAATTACCTTGTTATTTTTGCTCCTATTGAGAATCATCTTTGCTATCCTTTCCTCTACATCTCTAGAACAATTCAGAGGCCTATACAAAACTCCCAGCAGTTTGTAACCTCAACCCATACTGCATCAGTAGACGAGTCCTCGAACATCATTTCTGCAACAGTAATACTGTCCTTGACTACTAATGCCACACCATCAATCCCCACCTGTCTTTTACCATCTTCTCTGTCCTTACTGAAACATTTAAATCCCGGAATCTGCAACAACCATTCCTGTCCCTGCTCTATCCATGTATCTGAAATGGCCAAATCATCAAAGTCCCAGATACCAAACCATGCTGCAAATTCACCCACCTTATGCCAAATGCTCCTGATGTTGAAGTAGACACACTTCTAACCAATTTCTTGCTTGCTGATGCCCTCTTGTGACTTTGAAACCTTATTTCTGACCTCGCTACTCTCAACCTCCTGTATACTTGTATTATAATTAAGGTTCCCATGCCCCTGCTGAACTAGTTTAAACCCATCTGAAGAGCATTAGCAAATTTAACCCCCCCCCAAAGCATATTGGTACCCTTCTGGTTCAGGTGAAGACCATCCTGTTTGTTGAGATCCCACCAACCCAGAAAGAGCTTCAATTATCCAGGAATCCAAAACCCTCTCTCCTGTGCCATCCCTATAGCCATGTGTTAAACTCCTCTCGCTCACTATTCCCCACCTCGCTAGCATGTGGCATGGGCAATAAATCAGAGATAACCGCTCTGTTTGTTCTAGCTCTAAGCTTCTCCCTAGCTCCCTGCATTTCAGCTTTACATTCCCATCTCTCTTCCTACCTATGTTGTTGGTGCCTATGTGGACCATGACTTGGGGCTGCTCCTCTAGGTTTCATCCAGGTGCTCCAGTTTCTTTCCACAATCCAATGATGTTCAGATGGATCAGTCATTCTAAATTGTATCCAATGATGTACATGTTAGATAATTTGCCATGGTTAAAGCGATAGGTTAGGGGTACTGGGTCTGGGTGGGATGCTATTTGGAGGGTAATTATGGACCTGATGGGCTGAATGGCCTGTTTCTGCATTCTAGGGATGCTGTGATTATATCTAAACTGTACAGGAGTAAAGAAAATTTTCAGCATAAGAGACCATTCCATCTATGATGTTGTAGGAATCATGCTCAAGTGATACACAGCCCTAGGCAGACCATGCTGGAGTACTGGGAGCACAAGGTGGTGATTGTAACAACCTAATGTTAGGAAGAATAGAAAGCTAATGACAAAGAAAATTACAGCACAGGAACATGCCCTTCAGCCCTCCAAGCCTACACCGATCCAGATCATCTATCTAAACTTGTCACCTATTTTCCAAGGATCTGTATCCCACTGCTCTCTGCCCATTGATGTATCTGTCTAGATACAACTTGGAGGCGGGCATGATGGTGTCTTTTACCACCTCCACTGGCAATGCATTCCAGGCATCCACCACTCTCTGCATATAGAACTTTCCACGCATATCTCCCTTTAAACATTTCCCCTCTCACTTTGAACTTGTGACCCTGAGTAATTGAATTCCCACTCTGGGGAAAAAGCTTCTTGCTATCCACCCTATCTATACCTTTTCATGATTTTGTAGACCTCAATCAGGTCACCCTTCAAACTTTGTCTTTCTAATGAAAATAATCCTAATCTACTCAACCTCTCTTCATAGTTAGCACCTTCCATACCAGGCAACATCCTGATGAACCACCTCTGAACCCTCTCCAAAGCATCCACATCCTTTTGGTAATGTGATGAGCAGAATTGTACACAGTATTCCAAATGTGGCTGAACCAAAGCCCAATACAACTGAAACATGACCTGCCAACTCTTGTACTCAATACCCTGTCCGATAAAGGAAAGCATGCTGTATGCCTCTTGACCACTCTACTGACCTGCATTGCCACCTTCAGGGTACAATGGACCTGAACACCCAGATCCCTCTGTACATCAATTTTACCTGGGACTTTTCCATTTACTGTATAGTTCAGTCTTGAATTGGATCTTCCAAAATGCATTACCTTGCATTTGTCTAGATTGAATTCCATCTACCATTTCTCCACCCAACTCTTCAATCTATCTATACTGTATTCTGTTGCATTCTCTGACCCCTTCACATCTGCTACTCCACAAATCTTGGTGTCATCTGTAAACTTGCTCATCAGACCACCTATACCTTCCTCCTGATCACTTATAAATATCATAAACAAGAGTGGTCCCAGTAAGAACACCACTAGTCACAGTTCTCTATTTTGAGAAACTCCCTTCCACTATTACGGTCTCCTGCTGTCCAGCCAGTTCTCTATCCATCTAGCTTGTAGACCCTGGACCCCATGCAACTTCACTTTCTCCATCAGCCTACTATGGGAAACCTTGTCAAATGTTTTCCTGAAGTCCATGTATATGGCATCTACAACCCTTCCCTCATCAATCAACTTGGCCACTTCTTCAAAGAATTCTATTAAGTTGGTAAGACATGACCTTCCCTGCACAAAACCATGTTGCCTAGCACTGATAAGCCCTTTTCCTCCCAAATGTAAATAGATCCTAGCCCTCAGTATCTTCTCCAGCAGCTTCCCTATGACTGACGTCAGGCTCACAGGTCTGTAATTACCTGGAGTATCCCTGCTCCCCTTCTTAAACAAGGGGACAACATTAGCAATTCTCCAGTCCTCCAGGACCTCACCCATGTTCACCGATGCTGCAAAGATATCTGTTAAGATCCCAACTGTTTCCTCTCTTGCTTCCCTCAGTAACATGGGATAGATCTCATCTGGACCTGGGGACTTGTCCACCTTCATGCCGTTTGAAGTACCAAATACTTCCCCCCTCCTTATGCTTACTTGACCTAGAGTAAACAAACAACTATCCCTAACCTCAACATCGTCATTTCCCCCTCCTTGCTGAATACTGATGCCAAGTACTCATTAAGAGTCTCACCCATCTTCTCTGACTCCAAGCATACCTTTCCTCCTTCGTCTAGTTACCCTCTTACTCCTTATATATGAATAAACGGCTTTGGGATTTTCATTAACCCTGTTTGCAAAAGATATTTCGTGACGCCTTTTCAACCTCTTAATTCCTTGTTTCAGATTGGTCCTAGTTTCCTGATATTCTTCCAAAGCTTTGTCTTTTTACAGTCACCTAGACCTTATGTATACTTCCTTTTTCCCCTTAGCTAATTTCACAATTTCACCTATTATCCATTGTTCCCTCATCTTGCCATTTCTATCCCTCATTTTCACATGGACATGTCTGTCCTGCACTCTAATCAACCTCTCTTTAAAAGCCTCCTATTTATCAAATGTGGATTTACCTTCAAACAGCTGCTCCCAATCCACATTCCCCAGCTCCTGCTGAATTTTGGTATAGTTGACCTTCCTCCAAGTTAGCACCCTTTCTTTAGGACCGTTTTCATCTTTGGCCATCGGTATCCTAAAACTTATGGAATTGTGACCACTATTCCCCAAGTACTCCCACACTGAAACTTCAACCATCTGGTTCGGCTCATTCCCCAACACCAGCTCCAGTATGGCCCCTTCCTGAGTTGGACTATCTACATACTGCTCTATAAAAACACCCCTGTGTGCTCTTTACAACTTCTCCTCTATCTCAACCTCTAACACTGATTGAATCCCAGTCAATGTTGAGAAAATTAAAATCTCCTATTACTCCCACCCTGTAGCTCCTACATCTTTCTATGATCTCTCTACATATTTATACCTCTAAGGTTAAGGGAGATTGGAGGATTTTACTGTTGAGACATTTGGGCTAGGATGCATTGTCAAAAGATTAAAGCTAGTGTTTTAGTAGCCAAATTATGAAATATTCTTCACACAAAGTGAAAATATGTTTGGACCTCTCTTGACAAATAGCAGTTGATGGAAGACCAGTTGTTACTTTTAAAATTGACACTTACATTTTTTTTAGCCAAATTGAAATGCTGGAAAGATCGACACATGGAGTTGGGCTACAATTATCAGCTATTATCTCACTCAATAACAGACAGACTTCAGGATCTACTTTCCAATGTTCTAATGTTCAGTTAAAACAGTACAGGGCTTCATTTTAGTAATTTTCAATACTGTTAGAATGAATATCTGACTCAGTAAAGTCCAAAGTCTTTTATGTCAAAAAGGTTGTACTGCTTAATTATAGAAGCTGACTAGTTTTTTTTAAAAAAACAAAACTCACTAGTGTCTGCTTTATTGAGAATGTTTGGTCTTTCAACGCTAAGCATCTTGTATGCGTTATCTGCTGAAAGTACAAGTCCAAGGTCAGCGTTATCAGCCCTCAGGTCATGACATATTATTCCCATGTATCAGTTCATTTTGTTATTATGTGGCTGCTAGTGTTGGAAAAAATAAACAAGGGAGGTATGATTAACAAGCATTCTTTCCTTTTTTGCAACCTTACATTAACTTGCTAAAAGTGCATTCATTGTTTATTCTTTATTTTCTCAATTCATATTAGAATAATAGTGTATCACTTCTATTAAACTTCCTGATAGTTATAAAATTTTAACATCAAAAATGTCTGTTAAATTTAGAATGCCATATGAATCTAAGTTGCAATCTTCAATTTCTCCGGTTAAAAAAACATCTTTGTTAAAATAGCTCAGATAGTAATTTAGCAACATATTACGTCTTAGATTAAAATCATGTAAGCGAGAAAGGAGGGCACACAATAGCACATTTTCAACATGCTTTGTTAACTGAATAATATTATGATTCTGTACCTTTTACCGGAGGCTGTTCATTACTTAATTGATTCTCTAATTGTATAGCCAAGAAAATAAATATTTTTATTAAGAGCTTTCATACCATACAGAGACTTCAGACAAATCCACATCCAATTGTCTGCTCTTAAAAAAAACTCTGCTCACACGTTAGCAATTGTGTCAAATTCCACAACAACAGCTGAGATGATCTATAACCACCTGATATAACAAAACAACATTCAAAGTAAAACAAACTTTTTTAAAAAGATATCAATTTTCTCTATCTGATAATACTACTGGATAGATAAATTAAAATTTCTGGATCATAACATGTTTTGTTGAAATCCATTTGTTAGTTTGAGATTATTAGTCACAGGTAAACAATTAACAATTGGTATGCTATAGGGGTCTGAGTGATGTAGGCTATGGCAAGATTTGAGTGAGTCGGACACATGCTATGTTGTAAACATCTCTTACCATCATCTATGTTTTTGTCAAGTGGCAGGGTGAGTTTTCTTTGGAAAGTTGCTAATTAAGGGGACTAATTCCTTGTTAAATGCCTGATTAATTGCCCAAAACACCTCCATTTAAGTATCAGTGTGCTAGTTAGATGTTGAGCAAAATTTAGGCTATTAGGTGATCCAGCTTACTGCTTGCTCCAAAGGATCTGTATCTGTTGGACACTAGACACCACCAATTAAGGCCACACTGTGGCCACTGACCATACGCTCTTCATATCCACAGATATTGGATTCCAATATTTGCCAGATTCTAAGAATGTGTGGTCTAACACTGATCTACTTGCAGGACGTTTCAATGTTGCAGCTCGGGTTGCACCAGTAACTATCATTACTCCAGCAAGGACCCTGTGCTGAATGGTGTGCACCCAGACAGAGCCAAACTACATCTCTGGGCTCTTAACTTGCTATAATAGTGCTTTGTTCCCTCAGCCATAGACAACAGATTTATTACTTCTGTCTGCCTTACCAGTTAATGTGGACAACAAGGGAATGGTTGTCAACATGGCTCAGTCAAGGCAAGGGAGATTGCCTTCACTGAGAAGGTTTTGGCAGAATAATTCAACAACAGCCATAAATGCCACTTTAGGACCTGCCAAAGCAGAGAAGCTCTCCACAGAAGGGGTGAGGATTCAAAGTGGGGGGCAACCTACCACCTACCTTGACTCTTTGTGTCATACTATGGGCTGTTTTCCTCCTGGAATAGAGAGGAGGAAGTAAGGTAGATGAAAGTTGGTGGTACAGCTGCTTTGTTTGGTGCTGTTGGGAAGGTGTCCTGAGTGAGTGAGTAGGCAGAGAAGGATATGCAGAGTGACGTGAGTGTGACAGGAAGTAGAGAATTTTGCAAGGAATAGTGAGTGATAGAGCATAAGCTTTGGGAGACAATAAAGGAGAGAGTGAGTGGTACTTATAATGGTTAGTGTAGAAGCTCATTAACCCTTTTCTTGCTATGCTGTACATTTCTCTAGACAGCTGAGACTGCCACTAGGGTTACAGCAATATTGGACCAGACTGATAACAATCTATTGTGATCTATTCTGATCCTGGGAAAAGAGGATGATCTAAATCTACACTATGCCATCCAGCAGGTCCTCCAGTCTCTTTCTCCACTGTGGTTGTCAGTTTTCCATGCCTTGGGTAATTGTCAGGAAACATATAGGATAGCTCTGACGGATAATATTTGTCTGAGTGCACAACAGGCTTTTTAAGATGGTGCAGGCTCAAGGTATGCCAGTGAATTTTGTGATATCCTGAGTGGTGAGTGGCTGGGGGAACGGCTCATGGTAGGATTAAATCAGAATTGGATGTGAGTTGTCAATGGGGTATGGTAATTAATGATGCTCATTTGGTCAGTTATGGTGAGAAAGCTTGTTAAGCCTTGGAGTGAAAAACCCTCAAATCCTAAAGGTTCAAGAAGAAAAAAAGTTCAGTCCATTACATCCATTCATCTTCAGTGTCAGAGAACACTTAAATAGGTTTTCATCTGATTATGCGCAGTGAAATCTACAGCTAAATTAGTGATTTGGCAACATGATGGTGAAGTGGTAATGTCATTGGGCTAGTAATCTAGCTCCCTAGGTTAATATGCTGGGGATAGGAGTTCAAATCCCACAGAGATTCTAAATATGAATTCAATAAAAACCTGTATTTTAAGAGGTGGCATGGTGGCTCAGTGGTTAGCAAAGCTACCTCATCACCAAGAACCCAGGTTCAATTCCAGCCTCGATTGACTGTCTGTGTGGAGTTTGCACATTCTCCCTGTGTCTGTGCAGGTTTCCTCCAGGTGCTCCAGTTTCCTCCTACAATCCAAAGATTTGCAGGTTAGGTGAATTGGCCATGCTAAATTGCCTGTAGTGTTCAGTGATGTGTAGGCTAGGTGCATTAGGTTGGGGTAATTATAGTGTAATAGGGTAGGGAAATGGGTCTGGGTGGGTTGCTCTTCGGATGGACAGTGTGGACTTGTTGGGCTGAAGCTCCTGTTTCCACACTGGAGGGACTCTATGATTTGTGCCATCAATTCATTACATCAGATCTTTCTACTGTTGCAATTTCAATATTGACCAAAAGCACTAATCTTTGTGGGTGCATGGATGTGGAAAAATGAAAACTCATTTATTTACGAAAAGATTTGAACCAAAAAGAAATACAAAAATCAAAGAACATGAAAGCTGACAATCTAAAATTGTACTTTTGTACACAAATGGCAATGAACAGTCACGTTTACTCTAAACCAAGCTGCTTAATCAAGTTTCCTGTCTATGCATGCAGCGTGCAACAATCCCTGCTCTCCAACTGCCCCAAAAAAACTTACTCCAATACTATCAGAATCTGGAAGATTAACAGTGTGGTCTCAGTACAAGTTCAAAGGTTCGTATAAAAGCTGAGAATTCTTGGGCTTTCCTCCTAGGCTGATAAAGTTGTCTCTTCAAATCGTCATGGACCATCCCATGGTTGTAATCTCCCATTTCAGTCCAGATGTCCTTTGGGCAGTACCATGGTTAGTACTGCTGCTTCACAGTGCCAGGGACCTATGTTTAATCCCATCCTCTGCCAACTGTCTGCAGAGTTTTCATAGCTGCAAATGTGTTGCTGGTCAAAGCACAGCAGGCCAGGCAGCATCTCAGGAATAGAGAATTCGACGTTTCGAGCATAAGCCCTTCATCAGGAATAAGAGAGAGAGAGCCAAGCAGGCTAAGATAAAAGGTAGGGAGGAGGGACTAGGGGGAGGGGCGATGGAGGTGGGATAGGTGGAAGGAGGTCAAGGTGAGGGTGATAGGCCGGAGTGGGGTGGGGACGGAGAGGTCAGGAAGAGGATTGCAGGTTAGGAGGGCGGTGCTGAGTTGAGGGAACCGACTGAGACAAGGTGGGGGGAGGGGAAATGAGGAAACTGGAGAAATCTGAATTCATACCTAGTGGTTGGAGGGTTCCCAGGCGGAAGATGAGGCGCTCCTCCTCCAGCCGTCGTGTTGTGTTCTGCCGGTGGAGGAGTCCAAGGACCTGCATGTCCTCGGTGGAGTGGGAGGGAGAGTTAAAGTGTTGAGCCACGGGGTGATTGGGTTGGTTGGTTCGGGCGGCCCGGAGGTGTTCTCTGAAGCGTTCCGCAAGTAAGCGGCCTGTCTCACCAATATAGAGGAGGCCACATCGGGTGCAGCGGATGCAATAGATGATGTGTGTGGAGGTACAGGTGAACTTGTGGCGGATATGGAAGGATCCCTTGGGGCCTTGGAGGGAAGTGAGTGTGGAGGTGTGGGCGCAAGTTTTACATTTCCTGCGGTTGCAGGGGAAGGTGCCGGGGGTGGAGGTTGGGTTGGTGGGGGGTGTGGATCTGACGAGGGAGTCACGAAGGGAGTGGTCCTTGCGGAACGCTGATAGGGGAGGGGAGGGAAATATATCCTTGGTAGTGGGGTCCGTTTGGAGGTGGCGGAAATGGCGGCGGATGATACGTTGTATGCGGAGGTTGGTGGGGTGGTAGGTGAGAACCAGTGGGGTTCTGTCTTGGTGGCGGTTGGAGGAGCGGGGCTCAAGGGCGGAGGAGCGGGAAGTGGAGGAGATGCGGTGGAGGGCATCGTCGATCACGTCTGGGGGGAATCTGCGGTCCTTGAAGAAGGAGGCCATCTGGGCTGTGCGGTGTTGGAATTGGTCCTCCTGGGAGTAGATGCGGCGGAGACGAAGGAATTGGGAATATGGGATGGCGTTTTTACAGGGGGCAGGGTGGGAGGAGGTGTAGTCCAGGTAGCTGTGGGAGTCTGTCGGTTTATAATAGATGTCTGTGTTGAGTCGGTCGCCCGAGACAGAAATGGAAAGGTCTAGGAAGGGGAGGGAGGAGTCTGAGACAGTCCAGGTGAATTTCAGGTCGGGATGGAAGGTGTTAGTAAAGTTGATGAACTGTTCAACCTCCTCGTGGGAGCACGAGGCAGCGCCGATACAGTCATCGATGTAGCGGAGGAAAAGGTGGGGGGTGGTGCCAGTGTAGTTGCGGAAGATGGACTGTTCCACATATCCTACGAAGAGGCAGGCATAGCTGGGGCCCATGCGGGTGCCCATGGCAACTCCTTTAGTTTGGAGGAAGTGGGAGGATTGAAAAGAGAAGTTATTCAGGGTGAGGACCAGTTCAGTCAGTCGAAGGAGGGTGTCAGTGGAAGGGTACTGGTTGGTGTGGCGGGAAAGGAAGAAGCGGAGGGCTTTGAGTCCTTCGTGATGGGGGATGGAGGTGTACAGGGACTGGATGTCCATAGTGAAAATAAGGCGTTGGGGACCGGGGAAGCGAAAATCCTGGAGGAGGTGGAGGGCGTGGGTGGTGTCCCGAACGTAGGTGGGGAGTTCTTGGACTAAAGGGGACAGGACCGTGTCGAGGTATTGGGAGATGAGTTCGGTGGGGCAGGAGCAGGCTGAGACAATGGGTCGGCCGGGGCAGGCAGGTTTGTGGATTTTGGGCAGGAGGTAGAAACGGGCGGTGCGGGGTTGTGGGACTATGAGGTTGGAGGCGGTGGATGGGAGATCCCCTGAGGTGATGAGGTCCTGGATGGTCTGGGAGATGATGGTTTGGTGGTGGGAGGTGGGGTCGTGGTCAAGGGGGCGATAAGAGGAGGTGTCCGCGAGCTGGCGTTTGGCTTCAGCGGTATACAGGTCAGTGCGCCAAACTACCACCGCGCCTCCCTTGTCTGCGGGTTTGATGGTGAGGTTGGGATTGGAGCGGAGGGAGTGGAGGGCTGCACGTTCTGAGGGTGAGAGGTTGGAGTGGGTGAGAGGGGTGGACAGGTTGAGTCGGTTAATGTCACGGCGGCAGTTGGCTATAAAGAGGTCGAGGGCGGGTAGGAGGCCAGCACGGGGTGTCCAGGTGGATGGGGTGTGTTGGAGGCGGGAGAAGGGGTCGTCAGAGGGTGGGCGGGAGTCTGGGTTGTGAAAGTAGGCATGGAGGCGAAGGCGGCGGAAGAATTGTTCAATATCTCGCCGCGTGTTGAACTCATTAATCCGAGGGCGTAGGGGAATGAAGGTGAGGCCCCTGCTGAGGACTGACCTTTCATCCTCAGAGAGGGGGAGATCTGGAGGGATGGTGAAAATCCGGCAAGGCTGGGACCCGCATGGGCCCCAGCTATGCCTGCCTCTTCGTAGGATATGTGGAACAGTCCATCTTCCGCAACTACACTGGCACCACCCCCCACCTTTTCCTCCGCTACATCGATGACTGTATCGGCGCTGCCTCGTGCTCCCACGAGGAGGTTGAACAGTTCATCAACTTTACTAACACCTTCCATCCCGACCTGAAATTCACCTGGACTGTCTCAGACTCCTCCCTCCCCTTCCTAGACCTTTCCATTTCTATCTCGGGCGACCGACTCAACACAGACATCTATTATAAACCGACAGACTCCCACAGCTACCTGGACTACACCTCCTCCCACCCTGCCCCCTGTAAAAACGCCATCCCATATTCCCAATTCCTTCGTCTCCGCCGCATCTACTCCCAGGAGGACCAATTCCAACACCGCACAGCCCAGATGGCCTCCTTCTTCAAGGACCGCAGATTCCCCCCAGACGTGATCGACGATGCCCTCCACCGCATCTCCTCCACTTCCCGCTCCTCCGCCCTTGAGCCCCGCTCCTCCAACCGCCACCAAGACAGAACCCCACTGGTTCTCACCTACCACTCCACCAACCTCCGCATACAACGTATCATCCGCCGCCATTTCCGCCACCTCCAAACGGACCCCACCACCAAGGATATATTTCCCTCCCCTCCCCTATCAGCGTTCCGCAAGGACCACTCCCTTCGTGACTCCCTCGTCAGATCCACACCCCCCACCAACCCAACCTCCACCCCCGGCACCTTCCCCTGCAACCGCAGGAAATGTAAAACTTGCACCCACACCTCCACACTCACTTCCCTCCAAGGCCCCAAGGGATCCTTCCATATCCGCCACAAGTTCACCTGTACCTCCACACACATCATCTATTGCATCCGCTGCACCCGATGTGGCCTCCTCTATATTGGTGAGACAGGCCACTTACTTGCGGAACGCTTCAGAGAACACCTCCGGGCCGCCCGAACCAACCAACCCAATCACCCCGTGGCTGAACACTTTAACTCTCCCTCCCACTCCACCGAGGACATGCAGGTCCTTGGACTCCTCCACCGGCAGAACACAACAACACGACGGCTGGAGGAGGAGCGCCTCATCTTCCGCCTGGGAACCCTCCAACCACTAGGTATGAATTCAGATTTCTCCAGTTTCCTCATTTCCCCTCCCCCCACCTTGTCTCAGTCGGTTCGCTCAACTCAGCACCGCCCTCCTAACCTGCAATCCTCTTCCTGACCTCTCCGCCCCCACCCCATTCCGGTCTATCACCCTCACCTTGACCTCCTTCCACCTATCCCACCTCCATCGCCCCTCCCCCTAGTCCCTCCTCCCTACCTTTTATCTTAGCCTGCTTGGCTCTCTCTCTCTTATTCCTGATGAAGGGCTTATACTCGAAACGTCGAATTCTCTATTCCTGAGATGCTGCCTGGCCTGCTGTGCTTTGACCAGCAACACATTTGCAGCTGTGATCTCCAGCATCTGCAGACCTCATTTTTTACTTGCAGAGTTTTCATGTTCTCCCATACACCTGCTACAGTCCAGAGATGGAGAAAGTGAGGACTGCAAATTCTGGAGAGTCAGAGTCAAAAAGTGTGGCAGGTCAGGCAGCAGCCAAGGAGAAGGAGAGTCAAAATTTTGGGTATAAGTCTTCATCAACAGTCCAAAGATGTACAGGCTAGGTGGATTATCCATGGGAAATGTGGTATGATAGGGTGGGGGTTGTTCGGGGGTGGGGTGAGGTCTAGGTGGGATTTCTTCAGAGGGTCAGTGTACATTTGATGGACCGAATGACCTGTAGGGATTCTATGATTCAGCAGCACCTATGCTAATATTGGAATGATCTGGAGAAAATTATCAGCTTCAGGAATCTTTTGGTTCTACTGCTCTTTAACTCTACAATAATGCATCTAAGATCTCTCTCTCTCTCTCTCTCTCTCTCTCTCTCTCTCTCTCTCTTACTCACACTCTCTCACACTCTCACTCTCTCACACTCTCTCTCTCTCTCTCTCTCTCATTCTCTCTCTCACTGTCTGACACTCTCACTCACACTCACACACCTTGGCTATCCCAGAAGTTTAGCTTGTGCTGGAAGAGTCCTTCACTTTTCAAAAGATTTAAATACCTAATCAATTTTAACCAAAATCTCCCCAAGAACGATACTCCTTTCCAGCTAGATTGTTAGCAAGTCAAACTGAACTGCATGGAAATAAAATTACATCCATTAATCCTTCGAAGGAGAAATGGGTTTTGTTGTGCTTACCTGATTAAAGCAGCTGATTAGCGAGTGTTTCTGTTCTTAAACTAAAGACCTTTTTTATATTCCAGTTTAGGTCTCTCGTCTTTTTTTTTCTTTCAAATAGTTTGTTAGGTATAAAGTTGATATTAATGCATTAAAATGTTCACTGTTAATGGGCTTCTTTGAATTGGTTGAAGTGAACTGAAAGACATGCTTAGCAGAAGAGATGGTTATGACTGACAGCAAAGATATACTCCAGTGAAGAAGAAGGACACTAGAAAGGGATAAACTATTCATAATAATATAAAACAACAACAAACAAACTCAGCAGGTCTGGCAGCATCTATGGAGAGCAAGCAGAATTAATGTTTTGAGTCCAGTGCCCCCTTCTTCTAAATTCAAGATATTGAGGAAAAGGTGGTACTAATGCTGATGATGGTGGGTGGGGGAAAGGAGTGAGTGGACAGGACACGGTAGAGTCCAGGGAAAGCAAACAAAGGGATGGCTAGTAGTAAACCAAAGAAGGAGAAAAGCTGGTAGCTGGGACAATGAGTAGGTGAAAGTTAGAACATCAAACAAGTTAGAAAATAAAGTGGGATCGAGGCACAGGGCAGGTTAGCTCTGTGACAGTATGAGGTGGTGTTGTTAGACAGAGAGGTCAAGAGTGGGCATAAACTGACCATTGTTAACCAGGGAAGTTAAGGCCAGCATCCCATTGAAAGAAAAATATACAATGTGATGAAGATTAGTAATCAACCAGAAGGCCAGGTAAGTTTTACAAGCCAACAAAATATTATTTTTAAAAAAGGGAAAAAATAAGCTGGGGGCAAACAAGCAATATTAAAGTGGAGAGTAAAAGCTTCTTTAAACATCTAGAAAGGAGAAGCCGCATTAGAAAACAAAGTTGGGGAAAATATTAATAGGGATCCAGGAACTGACGGTGGCACAGTAAGGGCGGCACGGTGGCACAGTGGTTAGCACTGCTGCCTCACAGCGCCAGGGACCTGGGTTCAATTCCCGACTCAGGTGACTGACTGTGTGGAGTTTGCACGTTCTCCCCGTGTCTGCGTGGGTTTCCTCCGGGTGCTCCGGTTTCCTCCCACCGTCCAAAGATGTGCGGGTCAGGTGAATTGGCGATGCTAAATTGCCCGTAGTGTTAGGTAAGGGGTATATGTAGGGGTATGGGTGGGTTGCGCTTCGGCGGGTCGGTGTGGACTTGTTGGGCCGAAGGGCCTGTTTCCACACTGTAAATCTAATCTAATCTAATCTAGAATAAGTACTTTTATGTGGTCTTCACTGTAGAGGAGTTTAAGAACATTCCAGGAATACTATATAATCAAGAGGCCAAGGAGTCTGTGAAGAGTTAAATGCAATGACTTCACTAGAAAAAAATCTACCAGGAAAGCTAATGAAGTTAAAGCCCTGTTTGTCCCCTTGAGTTGATGGGATGCATCTTAGGATTTTAAAGGAAATAACTACGGGGTAGTGGACGCATTGGTAGTAGTGTTTCAAGAATTCTTAGATTCACAAAACGTCCCAGTGGATTGGAAAATGGTAAATGTGCCACCTTTATTCAAAAAGGTTGCAATTCTCAAACCAGGCATTTAAAGATCAGACAGCCTAACATCTGCAATTTAGAAAATAGGGATGAGTCTATTACAAGGAATATTATAGCAAAGCATTTAAACATGCATAATAAAATCAAACAGCGTCAGCATGACTTCATGAACAGAAATCATGGCTGACACATTTATTACAGCTGTTTGAGGAGGTAACAAGCAGGGTAGATAAAGATGTAATACTTTTGGATTTTCAAAAGGCGTTTGAGACTATTTAATAAAACAAGAGCGCAAAATGTTGGTAGTAGTATATTAGCATGAATAGAGGACTGGCTAACTAACAGAAGACAGAGAGTTGGGTGAAAGGGGATTTCCTGATGAAGGGCTTATGCTCGAAACGTCGAATTCTCTATTCCTGAGATGCTGCCTAACCTGCTGTGCTTTGACCAGCAACACATTTGCAGCCATTTTCACGATAGCAACCTATAATTAGTGCCACATGCTGGGGCCACAATTTGTTAAGATAGATGTAAATGACTTGGATGATGGATGTGAAAGTATTATGTACAATTTTGTAGATAACACAAAAATAGAATCATAGAACCATACAGTTAGGAGAAGCGTTTTAACCCAAAAGGTCCGTACTGTCATGGCTACACTAAAATGACACCAGTCCCACCTTCTAGCACTAGGTCCACAGCGTAACATTTCAAGTGCTCATCCAAGTACTTTGTAAAAGGCTGTGAGGTTACTAACCTCAACTACCCTCCCAAGCTGCATTCCAGACTCCCACCACCCTCTGCGTGAAACACATTTTCTCAAATCCCATCTGAATCTCCTGCCTTTCTCCTTAAAATTACTCCCCTTGTTTTTGACCATTCAACTAAGGGAACAGCTGCTTTCTATCCTTTTTCATGTCTCTCATAATCCTCTATCAGGTCTCTGGTTAGAAGGCAATTAGAAGGCAAAAAGAACCTACAGAGGAATATAGTCAGGTTAACAGGGTGTGCAAAAGCTTGGAAGATGGGTAGCAATGTGAAAAAATGTACTGCTGTGGACTTTGGCAGAAAGAATAGAAGGGCTGATTATGTAAATGGAGAAAGAATACAGATAACTGCAGCATAGGGATTTGGGAGGGGTGGTCTTCGCGCATGAATCACAATGAACAGGTATCCAAGTTCAGCAGATAATAGGGAAGGCAAATACATAGTTGTCTCTTGTTTTGAATACAATGGTATCCTAAAATGCAGATGTCTTGCTAAAACTATACAAAGCGCAAGCCAAATCACATGTGGAACACTCTGAACAGTTTGGTTCTGTTATTTGGGAAAGACAAACTAGCATTCAAAGCAATCTAGAGAATGTTCACTAAGTTGATCCCAGGAATTAAAGACTTTTCTTATGGTGGGAAATTGAGTAAGTTGGGCTGGTTCTCATTGGAGTTTAGAAGAATGAGGTAGACCCTATTGAAACAGATAAGAGTTTTAGGATGCTTGACAGGATAATAGCAGAGAAGTTGTTGTTGTCCTTTTTGGGGGAGATCATAATCGAAGATTAAAGGATCGCAAATCTAAGATAGAGATGAAGGTGATGTTTTTCCTCATGGAGTGAAGGCAATCTATGGAATCTTTACTGCAGCAAAAAAAACCCAGAAAAACACATGAAAGTGGAGTTGAGGATAACCCAATCAGCTATGATGTCATTGAGTGGTGGAACAGATTCAATGGGCTGAATGGCCTACTTCTGCTCTTGCATCTTATGGTTTTATGGTCTACATGCTCCAATGTGAAATATATGTTCTCCTTCAAATCCAATCTACTTAAATCTCAAATTCAAACAGTCAATTTTAGCACAAACTAATGATCAATTCTGCAATTTTCTTGCCCACAAGAACTGTGTTCCATTTGCAGATGCGCATGCATATTTCTTTTCATAGAATCCCTACAGTATAGAAACAGGCCATTTGGCCCAACAAGTCCACACCGATTCTTTGAAGAGTAACCCATCCATGTTTAACCATCAAAACATGTTGCATAATTTAATAAGAATTTTTCATGTCCTTCTTTACATGAACTGCACCAACCCAACAGCTAGCCAACAAAGCAAATGAGTTTGTTTTCCTAGCCATTAAGACTGGCTACTGCTAGGATGTATCCAAGCATAGGGCTACCTACTAGACTGTCCCTTCAAGTGAAGAAATCTCTGTTCTCATCCATTCCGTCAGCACAGAAAATTCAGATTGACAGAGTAAGTTAAAAATGACTATCTATTCTAACAACTGATCTGAGTATCATATTCTTCTTTGCAGAAGTATTTTAGTTTCTGATATTATTTTATTTTGCTTTCGAAGAAAACAAAAATGACGTGCTGGGCTTGAATTATATTTATCTGATACCAACATCCTGGCTTTGAGCTTCTACTTTGGACACAACCAGAAATCTCAACAAAAATTACACTTGAAATTGTGCTCAAATTCCAAAGTGAGATATGGTCTACATTTCTGCAATAACTGCTTTGCCCAAACTGTAAAGAATCCTCCATGAATCATCTGGAAATATAATAGTAAGAAATTATTCATTTTTTTCTCCATTTATTAAATATTCCTTGACTGATGGTGACCTAGTACAATTTTAATAATACAGTTGAAATTGTGTTTAAAGCAAAATATGAGATTTATAAAAGTGTCCATGAGTGGCCTGAATTTAAATAGTAAATGAAAATATTTTAAACAGCTGTACTAAACCACTCTCATTAACTACTTGTATTATTATAATACATTAATCAGATTCTTGGATTTTTTTATTTGAAATGATACCCAGTCGCCTTTGAGTTAGAGCTGTGTCCTTCAACCTTCAACAATCTTGTTGAGGCAGGAGTTATTATTTTACAATGAAAAGACAGAAGAATGGCATGAGATAGCTTTGGCTAATAGAATTAAGGAGAATCCAAAGGGTTTTTACAAATACATTAAGGACAAAAGGGTAACTAGGAAGAGAATAGAGCCCCTCAAAGATCAGCAAGGTGGCCTTTGTGTGGAGCTGCAGAAAACAGGAGAGATACCAAACATATTTTGCATCCTATTTACTGTGGGAAAAAGGATATGGAAGATATAGAATGTAGTGAAACAGATGGTGATATCTTGCAAAATGTCCATATTACAGAGGAAGAAGTGCTGGATGTCTTGAAATGCCTAAAGGTGGATAAATCCCCAGGACCTGATCAGGTATACCCTAGAACTCTGTGGGAAACTAGAGAAGTGATTGCTGAGCCTCTTGCTAAGATAGTCACAGGTGAGGTGCCGGAAGACTGGAGGTTGCCTAACGTGGTGCCACTGTTTAAGAAAGGTGGTAAGGACAAGCCAGGGAACTATAGACCGGTGAGTCTGATGCAAGTTGTTGGAGGGAATCCTGGGGGACAGTATTTTGAAAGGCAAGGGCTGATTAGGGATAGTCAACATGGCTTTGTGTGTGGGAAATCATGACTCACAAACTTGATTGAGCTTTTTGAAGAAGTAACAAAGACGATTGATGAGGACAGAGTGGTAGATGAGATCTATATTGACTGCAGTAAGGCGTTCAACAAAGTTTCCCATGGGAGACTGGTTAGCAAGGTTAGATATCATGGAATGCAGGGAGAACTAGCCATTTGGATACAGAACTGGCTCAAAGGTAGAAGACAGAGGATAGTGGTGGAGGGTTGTTTTTCAGACTGGAGGCCTGTGATCAGTGGAGTGCCACAAGGATCGGTGCTAGGTCCTCTACGTTTGGTCATTTATATAAATAATTTGAATGCGAGCATAAGAGGTATAGTTAATAAGTTTGCAGATGACAGCAAAATTGGAGGTGTAGTGGACAGTGAAGAAAGTTGCCTCAAATTACAACAGGATCTTGATCAGATGGGCCAATGGGCTGAAAAGTGGCAGATGGAGTTTGATTCAGAGAAATGCAAGGTGCTGCATTTTGGGAAAGCAAATCTTAGTCTTATACACTTAATGGTAAGGTCCTAGAGAGTGTTGCTGAACAAAGTGGAATGCAGGTCCTTGAAAGTAGAGTCACAGGTAGATAGGTTAGTGTAGAGATGGTTCAGACACAACAGGCCAAATGGCCTCCTTCTGCACCACAGCAGTTTTGTGATTCAAAAGTCCAGAGAAGTGAGCTGGCTACTGTCTTTATATATATTCCAGTGATTAAGTTAAAGGAAAGCATTTGGTATGCTTTCCTTTATTGGTCACAATATTGAGTACAGGAATTGGGAAATCATGTTGTGGCTGTACAGACACTGGTTAGGCCACTGTTGGAATATTGCATGCAGTTCTGTTCTCCTTTCTATCGGAAGGTTATTGGGAAACTTGAAAGGGTTCAGAAAAGATTTACAAGGATGTTGCCAGGGTTGGAGAGTTTGAGCTATTGGGAGAGGCTGAACAGGCTGGGGCTGTTTTCCCTGGAGTGTCAGAGGCTGAGCGGTGACCTTATAGAGGTTTACAAAATTATGAGAGACATGGATAGGATAAATAGCCAAAGTCTTTTCCCTGGGGTGGGGAGTCCAGACTAGAGGCCATAGGTTTAGGGTGAGAGGGGAAAGATATAAAAGAGACCTAAGGAGCAACTTTTTCACGCAGAGGGTGGTACCAGTATGGAATGATCTGCTAGAGGAAATGGTGGAGGCTGGTACAATTGCAACATTTAAGAGGCATTTGGATGGGTGTATGAATAGGAAGGGTTTGGAGGGATACGGGCTGGGTGCTGGCAGATGGGACTAGATTGGGTTGGGATATCTGGTCGACGTGAACGAGTTGGACTGAAGGGTCTGTTTCCATGCTGTACAGCTCTATGACTTTATTACTCTATAAGTCATAATGCTCATTTAGAAAGCTGGTTCAGACACAACAGACCAAATGGCCTCCTTCTGCACCACATCGGTTTTGTGATTCAGAAGTCCAGAGAAGTGAGCTGGCTACTCTCTTTCTATATATTCCAATGATTAAATCAAGGCAGTTTAGTGCCTATGGCAGTACTGGAACAGCAATGGTGAATCTTATCACTGTTTGAAAAGGGCAGTAGACAAAATATGGGGAATTATAGACCAGTTGGTTTAACTTCTGTAGTGGGAAGATGCTTGAGTGTGTTATCATGGAAGAAATGGCACTACATCTGGACAGAAATTGTCCCTTTGGGCAGATGCAGCATGTGTTCATAAAGGGCAGATCATGCTTAACTAATCTTTTGGAACTCAATGAAGACATTATGAGCACGGTGGACAACAGGGACCCAGTAGATATGGTGTATCTAAATTTCTAGATGGATTTGACAAGGTGCCATACAAAAGACTGCTGCATAAGATAAAGATGCATGGTGCTACAGGTAAAATATTAGACTGGACAGCGGATTGGTTGACTAACAGGAAGCAAAGAATGGGAGTAAATGTGTTTTATTCTGGTTGACAATCAGTGACTAGTGGTGTGCCTCAGGGATCAGTGTTGAGACTGCAGTTAGTCACAATTTACTCAGATGATTTGGAGTTGAAGACCGTGTTTAGTGTGTCAAAGTTTGCAGATGATGCTAAGGTGAGTGGCAGAACAAAGTGTGCAGAGGACTTTGAAACTTTGCAGAGGAACATAGTTTAAGTGGGTGGGCAAAGGTCTGGCAGATAGAATACCATGTTAATAAATGTGAAGTCATCCATTTTGGTAGGAGTAACAGTAATAGGCACAATTACTTGAATGTTCAAAAGTTGTGGTGTTGTGCTCTGCAGAGGGACCTGGGTGTCCTTGTGCATGAATCACAGAATGCTGGTCTGCAGGTACAACAGGTAATTAGGAAGATAAATTGAATTTTGTCCTTCATTGCTAAAGGGATTGAGTTTAAAAGCTGGAAGGTTATATTGCAGGAGTACAGGGTGCTTGTGAGGCCACACCTGGAGTACTGCGTGCAGCTTTGGTCTCCTTACTTGGGAAAGGATGTACTGGTACAAGAGAAGATGCAGAGGGGGGTTCACTAGATTGGTTATGCATGGTGGCTCAGTGGTTAGCACTGCTGCCTCACAGTGCCAGGGACCTGAGTTCAATTCCCATCACAGGTGACTGTCTGTGTGGAGTTTGCACACTCTCCCTTTGACTGTATGGGGCTGCCCTGGTTTCCTCCAAAGATGTGAAGGTTAGCTGAATTGGCCATGCTAATTTTCCCATTGTGTTAGATGCATTAGTCAGAAGGAAATGGGTCTGGGTGGGTTACTCTTCAGAGGGTCGTTGTGGACTTGTTGGGCTGAATGGCCTGTTTCCACACTAGATAATCTAATCTAAAATAGAAGGTGTAGCTGTCTATTTTTATATTTATTATTAGCTTACCCTCACTTTCTAATTTGCCCTTTTTAATTTAAGATCTTTTGCAGTAGCTAATGTTAGGAAGTCTATAAATTGCTCCAACCAGTTACCAGAGTTCATTATTATAAGCCATTTGTTAGAAAAAGTACTGCTGCTTCAACATATGACTTGCTTTCTAGAATTCAATACAGCTTGCATATCTTTCTAGTATATAAACCATACAAAGCTAAATATGAACATACTAGTAAGGCTGTCTCCATTCAAATTGGGATGTGAAAAGAAAGCTCCTATTAGCTCAATTGTAGCACCGTTTCCTGGGGTGTTCATTCAAAATGAATAGGTTACTATGTCAACTTCACCCATGTGATTAACAGTAAGACAAGAAACTGCTTATTAGTATTCAGCACTACCCAGCGCCTCCTTTAATGTTTCTGTAGTAAAATATGTGCTGAATTCCTTAGAAATACAAATGAACTATCGTGGATTTCACAAATAAAGCCCTGGAATTGCAAAGAATACCTTCTCCAGAATATATTCATCAATTAGACATGCATAAGCAATTAATTTTGTACGAAATCACAGCAGTATTGGAGACTATTAAACTTATTAGAAAATGTCCCCTGCACAAATCTTCAAATCCCATTTGGAATTAGACATTTTGTACTATTGAATCTCATTCTCACTTCCAGAATTGCAAACTACTTCAGATCATTACAACTGGCTTCTCATCTTTAATATCGACTGACTTCTTAAACCATATTATCATGCTACATCTGCTTATAACGTGTGTTATTTGAGTCTGAACTGACCTTGATATCTCTCCCATTCACTATCGATACAATTGTTACTCCCATTTTCTACCATTCCCTGTCTGTGCCATATCATAAGACCAAACCATAAGAAATAGGAACAGGAGTAGCCCGTTCATCCCCTTGAGCATGGTCCACCATTAATTCTGACACTCCATTCAACTACTTTCCTGCTCTTTCCCCATAATCCTTGATTCCTCTACTGATGAAGAATTTATCTATTTCAGCCTTAAATATTGTGTTCAGTTCTGGTTACCTCATTACAGGAAAGATGTGGAAGCTTTAGAAAGGGTGCAGAGAAGACTTACCAGGATGCTGCCTGGACTAGAAGGCATGTCTTATGAAGAAAGGTTGAGGGAGCTAGGGCTTTTCTCATTGGAGCGAAGAGTGATGAGAGATAATTTGATAGAGCTGTACAAGATGTTGAGAGGCACAGATAGAGTGGGTAGCCAGAGACTTTTTCTCAGGTGGAAATGTCTATCATGAGGGGGTGTAATTTTAAGGTAATTGAAAGAAGATTTGGGGGAGATATCAGAGGCAGGTTCTTTACACAGAGATTGGAAGGGTACGTGGAATGCAGAGTCAGATACATTAGGGACACTTAAGTGACTCTTGGATAGGCATGTGGAAGTTAGCACAGTGAAGGATATGTAGGTTAGTCTGATCTTAGTGTAGGATAAAAGCGGCACAACATCGAGGGCCTAAAGGCCTGTACTATGTTCTTTATAGACAAGCCCACCCTACTTTTCCCATAGCTCTCTATAGCAAAGAGCTCAAAAGACTCATAGTCCACTGAGAGAAACCTGTCAATATCTCTCTGCATACTATTTGTAATCCTCTCGCAACTTGCCTTTCCACCTTTTTTTGTGTCACCTGCAATGTGGCTACAGTACATTTGCTTCCTTCTTCTAAATCATTAACATATATTGTAAATAGTTGCACTCCCAGCATTGATCTCTGTGGAACACCACTGGTTACAGGTTACCAACCAGAAAAAGAATCTCTTATCCCTACTCACTGTTTCCTACCCATTAGCCAGTTCTCAATCAATGTCTATATCCTAGCTTCAACACAATGAGCTCTTGTCATCTAACTTAAATTTTTGTAAGGTATCTTGTTGAATGGCTCCTGGAAGTCCAAACATAACACATCTACTCTATCCACTCTGGTTAAGACTTTCGTGAAAAACTCTAATAAATTAGTCAGGCACGATTTCTCTTTCATGAAGACATGGTGGCACTAACACTGACCTTACATCCTTTACCTCTAAACTTAACAACTCTTAACATGCATGTCCAACTTTAAATTCAGCTTGTTCAAGTCTATAGCATGAACATTCTGCCTCACATTAGATCTTCCTAGTCCATCATCCCTTTCAATCCTGGCCTCAAAACTCTTTCCCAATACATATAAAATCAGAATCCCTCCAGTGCAGAAAAGGCAATTTGGCCAAAAGAATTAGCACTAGCCCTCCAAAGTGCATCTAACCAAACCCATGCCCCTGCTCTATCCCCATAATCCAACATTAGCCATGGCTAACGCACCTAGCCAACACATCCCTGGACACTATGGGGCATTTTAGCATGGCCAATCCACTTAACCTGCACATCTTTGGACTATAGGAGGAAAGCAAAGCCCTGCAGAAACCCATGTAGACATGGGGAGAACCATATCAACTCCACAGAGACAGTTACCCAAGTTTGGAATTGAACTCAGGTCTTTAGCACTGTGAGGCAGCAATGCTAACTACAGTGGCACAGTATACCTCTCTTTGACTTTAATTCATCTCCCCACCATATCCCCACCCAAACATTCCATTCTTGTAACTCTGGTCATGAATACCATTTTTTTCTCCCTTTGCTTCATTATTAATGGCAAAATTTTAGGCTGCCTGAGTCATTGGATCTCACTGTCTAAACTTTCTTCTTTTTGTACCTCCCTTTCCAACTCAAGATCCAATTGGTTAACTAATCTTGCAGTTTCTCTTCCTATGCTGTTTTCCTGATTTAGCATCAGTTTTATTTATGCCTATTTGTAAAACTTTGTGAGCTGTTCTTTAGTATTGAAGACTCTATCCAAATGCAAGTTATTGTTCTTGTCATTCAAATTGCTAAGGACTAAGAAATAGGCATGCAGGTTACATTGCAACAGGGCATGCGCTAAGCAAGATCAATGCAAACAAAATAAGCATTAATTGATGCTAGAGAATCCATTCATCAGTCTAATAATGGCCAGGAAGAAGCTATCCCTGAACCTTTCAGGTGTGTGTGTGTGTGTGTGTGTTTAAGCTTCTACATCTTCTGCCTGATGGAAGAGGTTGTATTGGGGCGCAATGGAATTTTGATGATATGGACAGCCTTTCTACAGCAGCATGCCACATAAATGGAGTTCATGGATGGAAGGTTGGCTTCCTGATGGTCTGGCTGTGTACACCACCTTCTGTAGTTTCTTATTGTCCTATGCAGAGCAGTTACCATACCAGGCTGATATGCACCCTGGTATATATCCTGCTGAGGGCACGTTCTCCTCTTTTCTGTCTGAAGTCAATGATCAGTTCTTTAGTTTTGCTAATGTTGAGAGAGAAGCTGTTCTCATTGCACCATGTCACCAAGCCCTCTACCTCCTTTCTGTAATTTGACTTGTTGTTAGATATCTGTCCTACTACTGTGATGTCGTCAGTGAATTTGCAGATGGTGTTCACTCGGAATTTGGCAACACAGTTGTGAGTGTAGAGGAAATACTGTAGGGGGCAGAGGACGCTTCTTTGGGGGACTGCAGTGTTGAATGTTATTATGGAGGAGGTGCGGTTGGCTATGCACATATTAACTTATCTTCTGTGAATCAGAAAGATATGGATTTAGTTGCAGAAGGCAGAGCTGAGTCCAAGGTCACAGACTTTTGATATCAATCTGGAGGGGATGATGGTTTTGAAGACAGAGCTATAATCAATGAGTAGGTGTCTGACATAGAGTCATAGAGATGTACAGCATGGAAGCAGACCCTTGGGTCCAACCTGTCCATGCTGACCAGATATCCCAACCTAATCAAGTCCCACCTGCCAGCATCCGGCCCATATCCCTCCAAATCCTTCCTATTCATATACCCATCCAAATGCTTTTTAAATGTTGCAATTGTACCAGCCTCCGCCACTTCCTCTGGCAGTTCATTCCATACACATACACCGTCTGTGTGAAAAAGTTGCTCCTTAGGTCTCTTTTATATCTTTCCACTCTCACCCTAAATCTATGACCCCTAGTTCTGGACTCCCCGACCCCAGGGAAAAGACTTTGCCTATTTATCCTATCCATGCCCCTCATAATTTTGTAAACCTCTATAAGGTCACCTCTCAGCCACCGACGCTCCAGGGAAAACAGCCCCAGCCTATTCAACCTCTCCCTATAGCTCAAATCCTCCAACCCTGGCAACATCCTTGTAGATCTTTTCTGAACCCTTTCAAGTTTCACAACATCTTTCTGATTGGAAGAAAACCAAAATTGCACACAGTATTCCAACAGTGACCTAACCAATGTCCTGTGCAGCTGCAACATGACCTCCCAACTCCTGTACTCAATACTCTGGCCAATAAAGGAAAGCATACCAAACGCATTCTTCGTTATCCTATCTACCTGCGACTCCACTTTCAAGGAGCTATAAACCTGCACTCCAAGGTCTCTTTGTTCAGCAACACTCCCTAGGACCTTACCATTAAGTGCATAAGTCCTGCTAAGATTTGCTTTCCCAAAATGCAGCACCTCGCATTTATCTGAATTAAACTCCATCTGCCACTTCTCAGCCCATTGGCCTACCTGGTCAAGATCCTGTTGTAATCTGAGATAACCCTCTTCGCTGTCCACTACACTTCCAATTTTGGTGTTATCTGCAAACTTACTAACGGTACCTCTTATACTCACATCCAAATCATTTATATAAATGACAAAATGTAGAGGACCCAGCACCGATCCTTGTGGCACTCTGTTGGTCACATAAATGTCCATGTTGTCCAAATGTTCCAGGGATGAGTGCAGGGTTAGGAATACTGCATCCACTGTGGACCAGTTACATTGGTAGGCAAATTGTAGGCTGGGAGACTGGAGTTGAACTGGGCCATGATGAGGTCAGAGCCACTGGGTGGTAGTCAGTAAGGCACATTGCATGTGCTTTCTTAAGTACAGAGATGATAATAATGAGGGATTCATTGATAGTAATGCCATTGAATGTCAAGGGGTGGTGATTAAATCATTGCTTATTGGAGATTTAGTTAACTGGCATATGTGTTGTGCAGATGTTAATTGCCACTTGTCAGCCCAAGCCCCAGATATTGTCCAGATCTTGTTACATTTGAACATGGACTGCTTCAGCATCTGAGGAATCGCGAATGGTGCTGAGCATCGTGCAATCATTGGTGAATATGCCCAATGTAGGTCATTGATGAAGCAGCTAAAGATGGTTGGGCCTAGGACACTCCCAAGGAACTCCTGCAGAGGTGTCCTGGACTGAGATGACTGACTTCCAATAACCACAACTATTTTCCAATGTGCCAGGTATGAGTTTGCCAATGAAACTTATCGATTTGAATTTTGCGAGGACTGCTTGATGCTGCACTCAGTCGAATATTGCCTTGATGTCAAGAGCTGGCATTCATCTCACCTCTGGAATTCGGCTATTTTGTCCTTATTTGGATCAAGGCTGTAACAAAGTCTGGAGCTGTCTGATTCTGGTGGAACCCAAATTGGGCATCAGTGATCAGGTTATTGCTGAGCAGGTGCTGCTTGATTGTACTGTTGATACTTTCCATCACTTTACTAATGATCAGAGTAAACTGATGAGGTGGTTACTGGCTGGGTTGGATTTGTCACCCAGACCCATTCCCCTACATTTATCCCTGATTAATGCACCTAACACTACGGGCAATTTAGCATAGCCAATTCACCTAACCTGCACATCTTTGTGATTGTAGGAGGAAACCGGAACACCCAGAGGAAACCCATGCAGATATGGGGAGAATGTGCAAGCTCCACACAGACAGTTGCCCGAGGTGGGAATTAAACCTGTGTCCCTGGTGCTTTGAGGCAGCAGTGGCTAGAATGTTGTGGAGCCCTGGCCTTTGCAGTATCCAATGCTTCCAACTATTTCTTAATATCATCTAGAGAGAATCAAATTGGTTTCTGTAGAGCTGGGGACCATCGAAGATGTCCAGAATGGATCATCCACTTGGCACTTTTGTTTGAAAATTGCTGCGAATGCTTCAGTGTTATCTTTTGCACTGATGTGATGGGCCTCTCCGTTATTGAGGATGGGGATATTTGTGGAGCCCCCTCTCCAGTGAGTTGTTTAATGATCCATCACTATTCATGGCTGGATGTGACAGGACTGTAACTAAATCTTTTGCCTTTTATTTCTCTGGTGACACTATAATCATTTTCATTAAACTTAAGTCAATAATTGTTATTTATAGATTGAATTTACTTAGGTTATGCACATATTAACTTAAACACATCATTGGGCAATAAGCAGGTAATTCCGATGTAAAGCCCCATTTACTGATGATTTCAGCCACCACATTTTAAGGAACTATTCATCCTCTCTTGTTTTTAATATGATTCTCTCTGCTGAAATTGATGCCTATATAGCGTCGCAAAGATTTTGACAGCTGAAAATAATGCTGCCTGTAAAAATAATCAAATGTGTTCAAAAATACAAATCCAATTCCAACTGCCTTCAGCCTAGGAATTCTGCTCCTTTAAAAACCTTTGAATTCAAGAACAAATGATTTCCCCTCCCCCATACTGCTAACCCATGGCCTCAATTTTTTTTTGCCAGCAACAGTTTTATCTTGTTGATACAGAGATGGATGTTGGTGGTTTACCACATGCTGCTATTTGGCTTTTCCTCCAGTGGTTCGTCGGAAGACACAGGTGTAACTCTGTAAATGTCAAGCAAAGCTTATCCTTCTTTTGATGTAGTTTTATTCTTCAGTTGTGTCGGTATGATATATTTTATAATATCAGAGGCTGTTTCTCTTTGTTCGTTTCTCAGATTGTGGGAGTAAATGCTACCATTCTTCTAGTTGTTTCATTAGTTATTGACATAACAAAATAAGCTTCTCAGCTGAATGTAACTGTTATGACTTGGTCAGCAGAAATCATTGTCTCAATGAAGGCAGTGGTCACTGCTGAGTGTGCCCAGGAGCCGAATAATCAAACTCCAGTAACTGTTAGAGGTTCATGTACAGAAATCCTGCAGATTTTACAGCTGTATAAAGACTGCAACAAAAGTCCAGTGGATAATTGTAATTCAAACTGTTAGAAATGGTATGCCCTCTTCACTTTGTAAACTTTTACACTATAACCTTTGCACTGTATTGTTTTACATTGTACAGATGTTAATTATAGAAATTGTTTACCTAGATCTCAATCCTTGAGCTTTTGGAAGCAGTTTCTCCTTATTATGCAGCATGTTTTTGTAAACACCTCTCTCCTGTTTTCTCCATCCATGCTACAACAATGGCCAGGACTCTCCAGTCTCCAGGGAATTGGAGATCAGATTTATCCTAGAAGGTGCAAAAGTTGAAACTTCCAATAGGCAAACACTCGAATCCTCTGAAAAGATCCCCAGCTCTGAGTTAGAGTCAGAGCCTTTGGACACTTACAATTTACCTTAATAGTCAATCAGGAAAAGGTTGGGATTTTAAAACCTGCTCTAACTCTGGTTACCTATAAACTGAACTTCCATGCAAACACTGTTCCCTAATCCTTACACAGAACCTTCATTTCTCCTGGACATCCAATCCAACCTCTTCTGTCGTAAACATCCAAACACACTTATCCTATCAAGGACATCTGACTAACTTTTCCACATCATTCCACCTGCCCTCTGACACTCAAATACACACCATGCCTGCCCTGAATCTGACTCATTCTATGCTCCCCTCTACTTTTCTGCCACTTGTAAAATCCCAAACACCCTACAGTTTAGCACCAAGGTTCTTCACTTTCAATCAAAAAGTTTTTAAATATTCAAATTTATCATTTATATTTTGCAACTGTTTTACTTCAATCATTCTTTATCTTTCTGAAATACAGTTTAAGCATAAACAAAATAACTTCTGTACATTTTCATAGTTTCCTAAATTGGTTTGAATCATTTCACTTCGCATTTGTCATTGATTTCTACTCCATTAGCTCATCTGATTTCACTGAAGAAGATTCTTTGCTCTCCTTGCTCACTTAACCAAGCCTGTCAGGTTGATTTACTATTCAAAACTTCTAATCATTTGTTCAATTGTCATGGTACATGGTCTCAGGATCTCTTGAGGCTTCCTTTATCAACAGGACTCTGTCCAATCAGTTTCTTATTTATCAGTTGTTTGTCACAAAGTTTCACTCCAGATTAGAAGAAAAATTATCACCATGTCCTCAATATACTGCCTTATTGTTTATCCCTCCAGAACGCTACTCTCAGCTAGAATAGCCTCAGTGTTTTGGTGCCATTTTGTACAACAATCACAATATCTCTATTAAAAGCAAACTATTATAGATGCTGGATACTTGAAATAAATTCTGAAGTATGAATTCTGGACTCCAAAGAGTCATTGGACCCAAAATGTTAATTTTGTAAATCTCTCCACAGATGCTGTCAGACCTGTTGAGTTTCTCCAGAAATTTCTATTTTAATTTCAATATATCTTTTGATCATCTGCCTACCTCTGAAAAAATGGAATGCTACAAAAACATAACGCCAAAGTTCCTCACACACTGAGTTTTTCAACAATTCCATCATCATTGACCAGCATTATTGGGTTCACTCAAGAGTTGATATTAAGGTCACTTTAAAATCCTGTAAATCTGTCCCTTTTCTTTGACAATCTCTTCCAAATCATTTGTCCTTTCTCATACTTCTTACACTTACTTCCCATTTTCATTCATGCTGCGGTATCATTGACATTAGACTGATGCTATAATGTCAATGATGTAAAGCTTCCTTCAGAAGATTTGGCATAGATTAATTGCTATTCTTGTTGATGGCTCCTTTCTAAGTAAGAATTTAAAAAAGTGTGAACATGTTAATGAACAAGGCATCACAAAAAACATGTTTTCTATCAGGTTCTGGTCCATTTCCCAGTGTTGCGTCTAGTTGTGTTTTCTTTACAAATATCAGTTGACTGTTCATTTTCTGCTATGTACTTCTATTTGTTGAATGTAATCTCTATGTGATACATGTAAAGAGATTTTCTGAAATCGCGTCATGCATTTTCTTACCTCTCAGTTTATACACTTGGTTTTACAGCACAGCAGAAAGCCATTTGGGCCAGACTGCACAGTGTCTCTATAAAAACAATGCAGTTAGTCCTACATCCCCATCCTTTCTTTTTGATGCAGCAATTTTTAAAAAAATTTTCAGGTACTTATCATCAGGTCATTCCAATTAGGGAAAAGAAAGTTAAGAGGACATTTGATAGAGATATTCAAATCCTGAGTGGTCAGACAGGAGAACATAAAGAAAACCTGTTTCCTTCGATGGAGTGTCAAGAACCAACAAAGACTGTTGGACTATAACCTGGTGTTGTGTGATTTTTAACTTTGTACACCCCAGTCCAACACCGGCATCTCCAAATCACAACAAAGACTGATTATGATGATTCTAAAATAACCATGAGCAACATACAAAATCATTTTTCTAAGGTTATTTTTTGTTTTACATCGTTGAGAACTTTAATTTCCTGAGCTCTGGATCTTTGTAATATGTTGCCATTATAGACATGTTAGATTCCTTTATAAATTATCAATTGATTTTGTTTTTGAGCTACAAGCAAGAACATGTTTTGACTCTTGATCGATGGGTGCATGGGGTCTTTTCTTTCTTGTGCAAAATAACTTAGAAATAAATGACATCATTTTTCTTTTTGTATGGTTGTGATTTTGAAAATTTCTTAGTTGCTGAGAATGTTTTGAGTTTATGCTTTATTGTTGTAGAAAAAAAATCTAAAGATTCAACTGCACTTTCCTGCACTGTGACCTCTACCACAAAGAAAGATACTAGCTGCAATGTCATGGAAACACTACCAGCTTTATATTCCCCTGGAAATCATGGAGTGCTGTGATTTTGATAAATGTCACCAAACCTTTTCAGAGGTTTGAATTCTCACATGATCATGTTGTGGATAAATCACCACAAGTCACCTTTAATTCAGCTACCTATTAAGAATTTTCACAGGCAATGAAGTACTGAAACAATGATTTAAACTTTATTAGGACCTCTCAAGTAAGCAAATATAAGCCTACGATCCAATTTACCTATTATCCGATTAGTGCTGAACTCGAGCCAGGATTTCAACCGACTGTGATCTGCCTCTGGAAGTTTCCAGGACTTGGTCCAGTGTTCTTCAAAATTTTGCTGCTGAATTGTTTTGATGCTGGATTTTTATACAATTTTCACTCCTTCAAGTTTGTGGTGTGACATTATTGATGTCCTTTAGATTCTTTCATCGACGCCACTGATTATATTTTTGGACACTGAAGTCTGCAGTTTGACTTCTCAACAAAAATAATTCCTTTGTTCCTTGTTACTATTTGGAGTTAGCTGTCCGTTCAAAACAAAACTTTTCCTACAATTAACCTTTTAACTCCAGAATATGACAGGTCTACTTGTCCATCTGTCATAAGGCAGCAGATTACCAAGCCGTGTTATCTCCTCTTTCCCAGGGATGTGACTCCTTTTTCCAAGGATGGTCAATTCACATGTTACTGTAACTTCTTTTATAACAGTTTCTCATTGTTCCTATCATCTCAAGAAGCAATTTATTCCTAAAAAGAGTTATTACTCCGTCTGTCAATCCATGTGTAGTAGTTTATCTTTATTGACTTTGCCAAACCATGAACAGTTATAAAAATTCTTAAGTGTACATTATTGCAGTAAGAACTTCATCAATGTGTACTGCTATTGCAGAGGAAACATCTTAAATCAGATTCTCAGTTCAACAGGAGATTGGCAATAAATGCAGACACTGCCCACATCTGGAATTACAAACATATTACTTATTTGTAGAATCCCTACAGTGTGGAAACAGGCCACTGGCCCAACAAGACCAAGCCGAAGAGTAATCCACCCATACCCATTTCCCTATCCTATTACTTTGCATTTACGCCTCACTAATGCACATAATCTACACATCCCTGAATACTATGGGCAATTTAGCATGGGCAATTCAACCAAACTGCACATCTTTGGATTGTGGGAGGAAACCCATGCAGACAAGTGTGTAGTAAACAGATAAAGATATCCTTATCCAAAGCAGAACTGAACTTATTGTATTCAAACAAGGAAATAGACAAGAAAGGCAGATCTTTAAGCCATCCACACATGGTTTTAGCAGCAAAATCTTTATCATCAAACTACCTATAATTGAATTAGAGGTCAAGCTTCTACATCAGAAATTATTCAGTAAGTGGAGAAGTTGTATTGTTGTTTTGAGCTATATAGATCAGAAATTGCCAGCTTTTATCCTTGTTCTGTGTTACACTATTTCAGTTGCATCAAAACTGAACCAGGAAAAGTGGCACAGTGGCTCAGTGGTTAGCACTGTTGCCTTACAGTGTCAGGGACCCGAGCTCGATTCTAGCCTCGGGCGACTGTCTGTGCAACTCTATATGGTAGTGCGTACTGCAAACACAGTACATTGTTTGGTGTATGCAGGTAAAAGCAGTTGAGATGGTTTAAAGCTATTATTGACCTTTCAGTCCATCTAGAGATTGTGTTGTGGAACTAACTTTGTTCTTTAAAAGGTTTCTGACTATTGAAGGTTGGAAACAATGTCACAGTTGTAGACTGGGTAGAAGTGTGGTAGTTGGATGGGAAGAGAGAGAGAGAGAGAGAGCTAGTAACTATGTAGATTGACCACTGGTATAATTCTGCTCAGAAACCTATGGGTCAAGCTGTGCTGGTTTTTGTCATGTCAATGATGAGGGTCTATTAAGCAGTCAGTCATCAGGAATTGATTAATTCCATGAATTAGTTTGTTTAAAACAGTAAAACAAATTATGAATAATAAAGCAGACTTTGTAGCAAACTAATTGATTCATGTGTGCACAGCTTACAAAACCAAAGCAGACTAATTTCCAGGCAGAATCATATGTTGTGGACACATACCACATGGAGTCTAGAATCATAGAATAATTTCTTGATTACAAATGGAGTCCTTAAGAGGTGAACACTATCAAAGACAAGGTACATATCCAAGAGTTAGGCGATCTCTCTCCAACAGCCAGTAATTCAACCATAACTATGCTTTAAGCATACTTCACTTGGCTCGTTTGGAAAGCTTATGAACCAAGGTATTTTTGGCCATGTAATTAACCTTTGAATAGTTGTTTTTAGCTGTTGCATACAGTAGATTACTCCCATAAATATTTTGTCAATAGCATAGGTCGGAAGGCCTTCCAGTCTCTTGGCTCTCCCTCACCATGCTATTGTCTGCACAATACATAGAATAGTATATTTACCTATATAAGTCTGTGAGGTGAATTTGTACTTATAGAATTACATTTTATTTTGCTCAAAAACTGCATAAATCCATGTAAGATTCTGTAAATCCACTTTAGAAATAGAATCAATTTGACCTAACATTGGGACACAGACAGACTTTAACCTCACACCTTCGATGCATTATCTGAACTGAGATGGCAACTATTGTGAAAGCTATCTTGAGAAATTAACTTTAAAAAAGTTCTGGGATTTACATATTAAGGAACTGAAACTAACATGATCATTCTAAAAGATGAAAGACTTTAGCTAAATTTGTTTAATATTACATTCTGTGACACTGCAATCTTGTTGCTATGCATTTTGTGCCTTATGATTCTGCTCCACAACCACCTGATGAAGAAGCATGGTCCGAAAGCTAGTTCTTCAAAATAACCTGTTGGACTATAGCCTGGTGTTGTGTGATTTTTAACTTTGTCCACTCCAGTCCAACACCAGCACCAGAAAATTGAGAATGCATAGATTGTTTTTAAAGGAATTGCACCAAATATGTTTCACTGTTCATCACAGGTAGTATGTCTTCCAATATCACCACGTCATTTGAAGTCTTGCACAATGTATAATATAGTTGTTCATCTTTCTTCACAAGACAATGCACGATAGTAAACATCCTGAAGGATGCATTACAACATTCTGAAAAACAAAATCAAAATGCTTGATGCAATGTTAACTGAATTGTATGTGGCAGAAACAAATGTATAGTAGGACAGCCACCAAATGCAAACTCAGAACATAGAACATTACAGCGCAGTACAGGCCCTTCGGCCCTCAACATTGTGCCGACCTGTCATACCAATCTGAAGCCCATCTAATCTACACTATTCCATGTACGTCCATATGCTTGTCCAATGACGACTTAAATGTACTTAAAGTTGGCGAATCTACTACCGTTGCAGGCAAAGCATTCCGTACCCTTACTACTCTCTGAGTAAAGAAACTACCTCTGACATCTGTCCTATATCTATCACCCCTCAATTTAAAGCTATGCCCCCTCGTGCTGGCCATCACCATACTTGGAAAAAGGCTATCTGTCCACCCTATCTAACCCTCTGATTATCTTATATGTCTCTATTAGGTCACATCTCAACTTCTTCTAATGAAAACAGTCTCAATTCCCTCAGCCTTTCCTCATAAGATCTTCCCTCCATACCAGGCAACATCCTAGTAAATCTCCTCTGCACCCTTTCCAAAGCTTCCACAGCCTTCTTATAATGTACACAATACTCCAAGTGCGGCCGCACCAGAGTTTTTTACAACTGCAGCATAACTTCATGGTTCCAGAATGCGATCCCTCTATTAGTAAAAGCTAAAACACTGCGTGCCTTCTTAACAACCCTGTCAACCTGGGTGGCAACTTTCAAGGATCTGTGTACATGGACACTGAGATTTAGTGGGTGGCACGGTGGCACAGTGGTTAGCACTGATGCCTCACAGCACCAGAGACCTGGGTTCAAATCCCGCCTCAGGCGACTTGACTGTGTGGAGTTTGCGTGTTCTCCCTGTGTCTGCGTGGGTTTCCTCCGGGTGCTCCGGTTTCCTCCCACAGTCCAAAGATGTGCGGGTCAGGTGAATTGGCCATGCTAAATTGCCACTAGTGTGAGGTAAGGGACAAATGTAGGGGTACGGGTGAGTTTCGCTTCGGCGGGTCGGTGTGGACTTGTTGGGCCGAAGGGCCTGTTTCCACACTGTAAGTGATCTAATCTAAAGTAATCTAATCTAATCTAATTTCTATGCTCATCTACACTACCAAGAATCTTACCATTAGTCCAGTACTTTGCATTCCGGTTACTCCAACCAAAGTGAATCACCTCACACTTGTCCACATTAAACTCCATTTCCCACCTTTCAGCCCAGCTCTGCAGCTTATCTATGTCCCTCTGTAAGCTACAACATCCTTCATCACCATCCACAACTCCACCGACCTTACTGCTTATTTTCATCATTTTCTGCTAAAGTGTCACATTTTCAACATCTTGTCAGAAGACAGGCAGTAAGGAACAACATTACAAATGTAAGAGAACAAGGAAGAGGATAACTCAGTTTGAAAGGAAAAATGATCATAGATTGAGAGACAAGTGGAGAGCTACATGAGGTCAGAGCTCCACAATTTATTTGCCTTCTTTTATTAACAGATTATTGAACAATTCTTCCATTATGCTTGATTTATCATTCGCAGTGCCATCTGTACTTTTAGTTTTGATATTTTCCTGAAAAAGAAACATGAATAATCATTTTAAAAACATCCATATGACATATTGGTAACTTGTGTGCAATTTAATGTTTTACTATATGAGAAGCCACTGTGACATGTCATTGTGGGACACTTTCATTAAAGCAGCATATTTCTCATGCCCTATTGCAAACTTCATGTCACAGATTAGATTTTGTAAAACTCTGTACAATTTTACACCCATAAACTAAAGAAAAATGTGGAATATGGGAGGGAACAATCCATAATAAGGGCAAAGATTAATAGAGCTATTTATTCACATATGACTGCAATATTCATTTTAATTTCAATTTACTTTAACTAAAGTTCAAAATTATTTAAGAGAAATTGCTTTCTGCAAAAGTAACTAATAATACTAACAATACCATTTCTCATAGCATGCTTTACAGAAATAGTCTGCATTATACAAAGTCTAAGGGGCAGACCATTTAACCACATAAAGGCTGACTGCTTTTCAATGATCTGCTTTGACCCATATCGCTTAAAGAAAATCAAAAATCTATCAATCTGATTTAAAATCAACAATTAAAATACATCTCCTAACAAAACTATATCATATATAAGTTGCTTTTGTTGATTGAAAATCATTTCCTAACTTTCTTGATGATCTCAAAGGTATGATACCTAGCCCTGATCTCCCAAGAAGAGGATATCATTTCTCTCTCTCATCTCTGTTCTTCTCAATCTCTTGAAAATTTGAATCAAATAACTCTTTAACCTTCTAATTTCAAAACACTAGAACTCTAATAATCAATATTTACATATTATAAAACAAAAACTACCATCTGAAGAGGTTGTTTGCAAAGATTAGCAACTCAGCAGCATAAACAGTTTCACTGGGATTGATAATTCATCTTACTAGGAAGACAGAAATAGCTAACAGTGGATATACCAGAGAAGAAAACATCCATTGTTAATTAACTGTTCATGTCATGGGAAAGTTGGATAGAAGGTTAGTATCAGGTCAGGGCATTAACTGCTTCTATTAGATTATACATTGAAAGCATTTTGAAAAAGACAGACAGTGGGGCCTAGGAGTAAAATGTGGGCAAAGTGACTGCTTGACCTTCTGAGCTACAATCTATAACCTATCAACCATTTAAAGCGACTAAACCTCTGCTTCCATTGCTTTCAATTATGTGACCAAAGCAGTTTTAAAAATAATGCCTAAAACAATTGTCAAAAGCCTTAACACTGCCTTCAGAGGCTCCCTAAAATGGCTTTAAAATTCAGTTTGTTCCATCACAGTAGTGACAGACACAACTGCCTCCACAGTGTGACTAGGGTTGGGCAATAAAAGTTCAGGGCATTTGCAAACTAGTCCCATAACCTAGAATGAGTTTTTTTTTAAATCATCAAATCTGTTGAAAGTTAATTTCATGTGGAATGAATGTTTTCCTCATCTTCTGTTTAGTATTTTAGTTTATTCATTTGTTAATTTTACCAATGAAGTCATTCCTTTGAGAGCTTTCATTACGTGGCACATCACCATCTTTTGAGAATTTGCCAATTGTCCTGGGGAAATTGAATTGACCACAGAAACAACCACACAATATAATAAAAGGAAAGTACTGTGAATGCTGGAAATCTGAAATGAGAAGAGTAAGTGCTAGAGAAACTCAAGAGGTCTGGCAGCAACTGTGGTGAGAGAAATATAATTAATGTTTTGAGTCCAATATGACCTCTTCAGAACATAATACAAACACTTGATGGAAGCTATTTACAAACCAATAGCCAGCAGAAAACTAATGACTGGTTGAATTCTGGATCTTGCTAGCCATATACATATAGTTTACTCCTTAAGTGTGATGAAAATAAATAAAAATTGGGTGAAGTTTCACAAAGTTTTTTTTCATTCAACTTTCAACATCAAATAAATCTATTCTAGAGGCTGGATTCTGGGTAATCCAAGATAGAAGATGGGAAAAATTTCTGGCTGTAACAGCTGCTCCTTTATTGAGATATGTTAGGTGTTGGAGGTGATTTCCTCAAATTCCAGGAGCAGCAATTCCTGTTTTTTTTTGCTGTTGCATTGTTTTGGAACTTTGGGGAAAGAAAAAGATAAAACAACAGCAGTTTTAAAAGGGAGAAGAACAGACAAAGGAAGCACATGGTAAAGTCAGTGCAGGAGAGAGAGAGAGAAAGAAAAAGAAACGGATACAGCAGTGAACCTGCACAGTTACTGCCTTTGCTGTTTGAATTCATGTATTGTTGGACAACGGAGTGCGGCTGGGAAAATTAACAAACAGTGAAATTCACAACTGCTCTTGGAGGAACTGTTTGGGTGAAGTTCATAGCACAGAAGCAGATAAGTGTATTGTTTTTAAATGTGACCTTCAAAAACTCTGCAGTAGTGAGTAGAGTGGGTTCTTTTTGATTTTTTTTTGAGATATGTCTCGTGATTAAACTTAAAATATAAGCCATAACTATTAATGAAACCTGGGGCAGTGTTTTGTAGAGGAATAAGACAGCATTATTTTCTGGGTCTGTAGATTGTGAAGGAGCAAAAATGGTCTTTAATAGAGTGATATGTGCTTCTTGTCAGATGTAGGAGTTTAGATTAGATTAGACTTAGACTTACAGTGTGGAAACAGGCCCTTCGGCCCAACAAGTCCACACCGACCCGCCGAAGCGAAACCCACCCATACCTCTACATTACCCCTTACCTAACACTACGGGCAATTTAGCATGGCCAATTCACCTGACCCGCACATCTTTGGACTGTGGGAGGAAACCGGAGCACCCGGAGGAAACCCACGCAGACACGGGGAGAACGTGCAAACTCCACACAGTCAGTCGCCTGAGTCGGGAATTGAACCCGGGTCTCTGGCGCTGTGAGGCAGCAGTGCTAACCACTGTGCCACCGTGCCGCCCACAAGTTTAAAGGTTACTGTGGATTATATCTGCAATAAATGCAGTTGGTTGCAAATCTTAGCAGATCAAATGGATCAGTTGGAGAGACAGTTAGAAGCAATGAGGAATTTGCAACAGCAACAGTATGCGATGATTGGCAGTAATAAGAAGGGGGAAAAGTCTTAGATACAGTCACAAAGTTAGGTTAACTCCAGGAAAGGTAAGATAGGTAGGCAGCTGGTGCAGGAGCCTTCTGTGGCTATCTCCATTTCAAACAAGTATGCTGTTTTGGAAAGTGTAGGGGGTGATGGATTCTTAGGGCAATGTAGCACGAACAGCCACGTTTCTGGTATTGAGACTGGCTCTAATGCAATGAGGGGTATGTCAGGTTCTAAGAGATCTAAGTGTTAGGGGACTTTCTAGTCCGAGGTACAGACAGATGTTTCTGTGGCTAGCAGTAAAAAATCAGAATGGTGTGTTGTTTCCCTGGTGCCAGGATCAAGGATGTCTCAGAGAGAGTGCAGAATGTTCTGAAGGGAGAGAGGGGCCAGCTAGAGTTCATTGTCCACATTGGAACCAATGACATAGGAAGGGAAAAGGTTGATATTCTAAAGGGAGGTTACAGAGAGTTCGGTAAGAATTTAAAAAGGAGGTTCTCGAGAGTAGTAATATCTGGATTACTCCTGGTGCTATGAGCATGTGAGGGCGAGAATAGGAGGACAGAGCAGATGAATGCATGGCTGAGGAGTTGGTGTATGGGAGAACGATTCACATTTTTGGATCATTGGAATCTCTTTTGGGGTAGAGGTGACCTGTGCAAGAAGGACGGTTTGCACCTATATTGGAAGGGGACTAATATATTGGCAGAGTTGCAAAATGTGGTGCTGGAAAAACACAGCAGGCCAGGCAGCATCCGAGGAGCAGAAGAGGCGATGATTCTGGCATGAGCCCTTCTTCAGTCCTCACTTTCTCCTAATATATTGGCAGGGAGATTTACTAGAGCTGCTTAGGACGATTTAAACTAGTAAGGTGGGGTGTGGGGGGGGGCGGGGGGGGGGGGGGGTGGGAGTTGGAGTTAGAACCCAGGAGATACTGAAGAAAGAGATCAAGCTGTGACTGATACTGTTGAGAACAGAAACAAGTCGAACAGTCAGGACAGGCATGGACAAGGTAGGACTACTAAATTAAATTGCATTTATTTCAATGCCAGTGGCATTTCAAAAACAGGGAAGGCAGATGTACTCAGGGCATGGTTAGGAACATGGGATTGGGATATCATAGCAATGGCTCAGGGATGAGCAGGACTGGCAGCTTAAGGTTCCAGGATGCAAATGCTATAGGAAGGATAGAAAGGGAGGAAAGAGAGGACGGGAAGTGGCATTTTTGATAAGGGATAGCATTACAGCTGTACTGAGGAGGATATTCCTGGAAATACATCCGGAGAAGTTATTTGGGTGGAACTGAGAAATAGGAAAGAGATGATCACCTTACTGGGATTGTATTATAGACCTCCTAATAGTCAGAGGGAAATTCAGGAACAAATTTGTAAGGAGATCTCAGCTATCTGCAAGAATATTAGGGTGGCTATGGTAGGGGATTTTAACTTTCCAAACATATACTGGGACTGCCATAGTGTTAAGGGTTTAGATGGAGAGGAATTTGTGAAGTGAAAACTTTCTTATTCATTATGTGGATGTACCTACTAGAGATAGTGCAAAACTCTTGGGAAATAAGGCAGGGCAGAGTGAGGTGTCAGTGGGGGACCACTTTGGGGCCAGCGTCCATACTTCTATTAGATTTTAGATAGTGATGGAAATGGATAGACCAGATATAAAAGTTGAAGTTCTAAATTGGAGAAAGGCTAATTTTGATGGTATTAGGCAGGAATTTTCAAAAGCTGATTTGGCGCAGATGTTCACAGGTATAGGGATGGCTGGAAATGGGAAGCTTTCAGAAATGAGATAATGAGAATCCAGTGAAAGTATATTCCTGTTAGGATGAAAGGAAAGGCTGGCAGGTATAGGGAATGCTGGATGATTAAAGAAATTGAGGGTCTGGTTAAGAAAAAGAAGAAAGCATATGTAAGGCATTCAGATCGATCGAGTGAATCCTTAGAAGAGTATAAAGGCAGTGGGAGTATATTTAAGTGGGAAATCAGGAGGGCAAAAAGGGGACATGAAATAGCTTTAGAAAATAGAATTAAGGAGCATCCAAAGAGTTTTTACAAATACATGAAGCACAAAAGAGTAACTAGGGAGAGAATAGGGCTTCTCAAAGATCAGCTTTTGTGTGGAGCTGAAAAAACAGGGAGATACAAAATAAATATTTTGCATCAGTATTTACTGTGGAAAAGGATGTGGTAGATACAGACTGTAGGGAAATAGATGGTAACATCTTGCTAAATGTTACAGAGGAGGAAGTGCTGGATGTCTTGAAACGCATAAATGTGGATAAATCCCCAGGACCTGATCAGGTGTAACCTAGAACTCTGTGGGAAGTTAGAGAAGTGATTGCTGGGCCTCTTGCTGAGATATTTGTATCACCCATAGTCACAGGTGAGGTTCCAGAAGACTGGAGGTTGGCTAACGTGGTGCCACTGTTTAAGAAGGATAGTAAGGACAAGCTAGGGAACTATAGATTTGTAAGCCTGACATTGGTGTGGGCAAGTTGGTGGAGGGAATCCTAAGGGATAGGATGTACATGTATTTGGAAAGGCAAGGACTGATTAAGGATAGTCAACATGGCTTTGTGCGTGGGAAATCATGTCTCACAAAGTAACAAAGAGGATTGATGAGGGCAGAATGTAGATGTGACCTATATGGACTTCAGTAAGGCATTCAACAAGGTTCCCCATGGGAGATTGGTTAGCAAGGTTAGATCTCATGGAATACAGGGAGAACTAGCCATTTGAATACCGAAGTGGCTCAAAAGTAGAAGACAGAGGGTGGTGGTAGAGGGTTGTTTTTCAGACTGGAGGCCTGTGACCAGTGGAGTGCCACAAGGATTGATGCTGGGTCGTCTACTTTTCGTCATTTATATAAATGATTTAGATGTGAACACAGGTGGTATAGTTAGTAAGTTTGCAGATGACACCAAAATTGGAGGTGTAGTAGACAGCAAAGAAGGTTACCTTAGATTACAACAGGATCTTGATCAGATGGGCCAATGGGCTGAGAAGTGGCAGATGGAGTTTAATTCAGATAAATGCGAGGCACTGTATTTTGGGAAAGCAAATCTTAGCAGAACTTATGCACTTAATGGTAAGGTCCTCAGGAGTTATTCTGAACAAAGAGACCTTGGAGTGCAGGTTCATAGCTCCTTGAAAGTGGAGTCGCAGGTAGGTAGGATAGTGAAGAAGGTGTTTTGTAAGCTTTCTTTTATTGGTCAGAGTATTGAGTACAGAAGTTGGGAGGTCATGTTGTGGCTGTATGGGAAATTGGTTCACCCACTGTTGGAATATTGCGTGAACTTCTGGTCTTCTTCCTGTCAGAAAGATGTTGTGAAACTTGAAAGGGTTCAGAAAAGATTTACAAGGATGGGTATATGAATAGGAAGGGTTTGGAGGGATATGGGCCGGGTGCTGGCAGTTGGGACTAGATTGGATTGGGATATCTGGTTGGCGTGGACGGGTTGGACCGAAGGGTCTGTTTCCATATTGTACATCTCTCTGACTCTAAGATATTGTACATCTCTCTGATTCTAAGATTTAACTCAACCTTACCTTGACATTTATCTTCCAGAAGACAGGAGAGAAAAACTTACTTAAAGGATCTGATCATTCAAACTTTGAGAGACCTTGTTGCTTTGGTTGCCAATGCTCAATATTTCTAGTTTCTAGTTTCTCGAGAAAAAAGTTAAGTATCAGTTGCAAGGAAAGCAATAGCTTCTTTTGGGTCTCCTGAATTCAGGAGACTTTCTAGTGCAAACTCAAATTTTGAGCTGAAATTTTCCAGCGCCATGATGACAAACATGAGTAATTGAGATATGGGACAAGTAGAATGGAGTCACATTAGGTTGGCTGGAAAATCTTTGGAGATCAAGCTGCAGTTAGGATTGTCAAACTACTCATGGACTTGGGCAGTCAGTTAATATCATTCGGGTGATTTTGTCATTTTGACAGTGTTTTGTTATGCAGAGGTTTGGGGCTGCTAAGACTCTAGGAGCTTAGATTAGAGTGGAGCGGGAAAAGCACAGCAGGTCAGGCAGCATCCAAGGAGAAGGAACATCGACATTCCAGGCAAAAGCCCTTCACTAGGAAGGAGCTGCCAGGCCTCTGGTTGGATCTAGAGCATTAAGGATGGCAAATACAGAGCTGACTAGTTAGGATAATACCGTTTGGATGATTGCATCTCTGGTGGCCTGCTCGCAAGGGTGGGTCCAGGACCCACATTTGGCCCTGATGTTGGGGTCCCAACGCCTGTGTGAAATGCATTCCAAATGTTGCAGATATTGTTATCTAAGATAATACCTTTGAAAGAGTTAATGTTTGAGCTGTGCTGAACTCCGTACAGTCTTACTTTATCTGAGTGGAGAATCAGTTGGACTCTGGCTCAATCTTCCAATGGATGCAAAGGTATCTTCTCTACCTCTTGTACTCGTAACTAATATGCCTGAGTCAATATAGCTTGTTTTGTTACATTGTTCTGTAATAAACTACAAATTGTTTTCTAAAACAAAAGTCTCAACCTTTGAGACTTATTCATGGCCAAAGCCATCACAGACTATTGACCAGTCATGTAGACTAGCAGAGGAAGGAGGTTTGGTGGCAACCTTCCATTGCTAACCACAAGCTGCCACAGTGGTGGCTACTCAGGCATCTTACCAGATATTCAAAAAGGCAGCTCATCAATACCTTCTTCTGGGCAATTAGAAATGGGCAATAAATGCTGGCCTAGTCAGCAACACCATATCCCATGTACAAGGTTAAAAAAAACACATTACCATAAAACTTGTTTAATCTGATTAAACAATTTCCTGATGCTGAAGGAAGATCTCTGTAAAACAACAATGGGGAGAATCTCCACATGGCTTGAGTGGTCTAGTGAGGGATCAGTCAATACACTTTGTAATCTCCAAGTCCATGCAGCTATCATGCTGTTTCTATTTTCTGGCTTTGATTAAAAAAAAAGATGGATGGAATATTCCCAAAACTTGAATGATGCGGGTGATGGCAACTCAGTTAAGAAAATATAGCAAGAACTGAAAAATTAGATTCTCACATCAAGTAAAAACAGTTGAATTTTGTGCATAGGTCACTAATAATACAGTTCAGCATTTCCATACTGCACTTTGAAGCTCAACAACACCATTCACTGTAATGCTAATGCCAGGCCACTTTGCACACAGGGATAGGTCTCTAGCTGATGTATCAGAAAAGGATGCATCATAAGACTTTTCACTAGCTTTCTTAGTGACTACTCACTTTGCATCTGGTTGGATGTTAACAGCATCTCTGCCTTGCCTTACCTTTTAGTGGATTATTGCCTCATTCATGATTTGCAGCCTCACAGCACTTCTGTCTTGATTTGCCTTATAGCACAGATGTAAACCCAGGCAGATTGCCATGTTAGCCAGCAGTAATCAGTGAAGGTGGCAGGTGTACAGCACCTTGTTACATTACTGTCATACCTGTCACATGTGCTTTAACCAAATGGCCATGCTTCAAAATCCAAAGGGACTAGCCCACAATCAAGACCAGGGGGATCGTAGTCAATTGGAGGTACCGGCACAGTCATTCAAGGATATCATCCAATGCCAGTCCAAGGTCCTGGACACAATCAGTCGTTCACTTGGAGCATTCAGAATCTTGTGCTCTGTACCAATACAGTCGAGGAATCAGTCCTGCAGATTCAGTCCTTGGGTTAGCAGGAAGTCAGAGCTGAAAAGCGCAACAGGTCAGGCAGCATCCAAGGAGCAGGAGAATCGAGGTTTCGGGCATGAGCCCTTCTTCAGGAATAGGGAACGTGTGCCAAGCAGGCTAAGATAAAGGTAGGGAGGAGGGACTTGGGGGAGGGGCGTTGGTAATGCAATAGGTAGAAGGAGGTTAAGGTGAGGGTGATAAGGTGAGGGTGATAAGGTGAGGGTGATAGGCCAGAGTGGGGGTGGGGGCGGAGAGGTCTGGAAGAAGATTGCAGGTTAGGAAGTTGATGCTGAGTTCGAGGGTTGGGACTGGAACAAGGTGGGGGGAGGGGAAATGAGGAAACTGGAGAAGTCTGAGTTCATCCCTTGTGGTTGGAGGGTACCTAGGCGGAAGATGAGGCACTCTTCCTCCAGCCGTTGTGTTGCTATGGTCTGGCGATGGAGGAGTCCAGGAACTGCATGTCCTTAGTGGAATGGGAGGGGGAGTTGAAGTGTTGGGGTTTGGCAGTTACTGGTTATCATTGGATTCCTGATTTTTTTTTAATGAATTCCAATCCACCATTATTGGCAGTGTTTTGACTAAATCCTCCAGAACGTTATTGGAATCTCTGGATTAATAGTTTAGTGATAAAACTACTTGACCATCCCCTCTGCTTCTGTATTTGCTGGCTCATATTGGCTCTCATTTTGAAATGTTCATTTTGGGTTTCAAATCATTACCAGCACTCACTGTTCCCCCCACACTTCTGCACATCCCCCTGCCCCACACACCCATAACTTCCTTCAGCCCTATAACCCTCTGAAATCTTTCACTCCTCATATTCTCACTCCTCTTGTATATCTCTGATTTTTATCATTCCACCATTTGCAGCTGTACTTTTAACTGCCCAAGGCTTCAGAATTTTCTACCTAAACCTCTCTGTTTCTCTCTCCTTTCCCTTTAAAACTCATGTTAAAGTCTATTTATTCAATTAGCTTTTTGTCACCTGTCTATATCTCTTGATGTTTGATATGGAACATAAAGGAGAGGGGATGGTCAAGTAGTTTTATCACTAAACCATTAATCTAGAGATTCCAATAATGTTCTGGAGGATTTAGTCAAAACACTGCCAATAATGGTGGATTGGAAATCATTTAAAAAAATCAGGAATCCAATGATAACCAGTAACTGCCAAACCCCAACTTCTCCAGAGGGGAACAATAATATCTCTGAACTGATTGCTTAGAAATTATCTTGGTATGGAATGTTGCTGAACTACTTTGGGATGTTTTACTTTGTTAAAGATACAATAAAAATGCAAGTTGTTAATGAGAATGAAGAAAACATGATTTATAAAACCATAGACAATTGACAAATGAATGTACTGATGAGGAACACTTTACATACACAATGATATTTAAAACTCCAAATAGCTCCAGAGCCAAATTCCAGAGTTGTAATAACATAGGTGAAGAATGGAACAAAACATTTAAGAATGATCATTTTAAATTTATAGCAAATTGTATAATCTTCAAAAATTAATATGTTTCTCCCTCATTTTTCATCTGAAACTTACTAATTGCTTGCTATACATCACTGCCAGCTTTCTGCATTTCTTGTGTGAGTATCTCCTCTGACAATGACTATTTAGAAGTTTCAAGGCCTTTAAAAACATTCCGCTTATCAGTTCTTATTACAAAGTAAATAATCTTGGTGTGTTGGTACTCACTCACTCATTTATATTACTTTACAGCCTTTTGTATCTGCCTCACAGCTTACACTCTTACTTAGCTTACCCAGCCAATGTGTCACCAGCAAATATGGAGACCTTTTGTAAATCTTTGTCTAAATCAGTTATACAGATTGGAATAGCTGAGCACCTACCACGAATCCTGAAAGTATCCTGCTAGTTGTAGCCTGTCAATTTGTATATGTTCCAAATATCTTCTTAAAACCAGATCCAAGATGATGTTCCCCAGTCTATGGTTCGAAAACAGACTATCACAAACTGTTAAGCTCCTAGGTTAAAGGGATCCACAGAACCTCCTGAATCTGACACCCAAGAAGGCCCTAGACTGGTATCAAAGGCTGCCTTGTTGAAGGCCCTCCTGATTGGACGGAGGCCTGCTGACAACTGTAGTAAGCTTTCTTGCTTAGTGGTTGCATTAAATGGCATGGCAAGTCAGTAGCAATATGAGCTTGATAGCTCTGGCTGAGGGAGCCATGTGCAAAGAGGCAAGGCAATGCAATGTAGGGATGCTGAGAGATTCCAGGTAGGCTCAGAATGACTGAGTGTGATGACAATGAATAAAAAGCCTTGGAGATGCAGCCTGATTCAAGCCATAAGATGAATACAGGTCCTCAGTGTCAAGTTTCCTTGCAGCAGTATTGCAATGATCATTGCGGGTGCAGCCCAAGAGGGGCAGGGGCATATACAAGTGGATCATAGATGTTCTATGAGGATTTAAAGTAGTTGGCACATGTTGGATGCCAATGTTCATGGGGTATAGCTGGTGCCCATTGAATATGCCCAAGACATTGGTGCCCATTATCCAATGCCCAGCATCTTTGGAGCAAGTCACAAGTGGAACCTACGAGTTTTCCTGATGGCTAGATTGTATGGTGAGTTTGGTAAGAATGTAATCTGTGGCAAAATGGGCTGTTAGCAAGGTGTTCCACAAACAATAATGAGTGTTAATTGGAGACTCACCATGCCACTTGATGTCCTAAATCTTGCCTGATTATACTTCCCTTCTCACCATAGTTCATGTTGCTTAGAACCAGATAAGATTCCATCCTTTGTTTCTCTGTCTAGCGATGCTGCTTGACCTGTTCCAGATCTTTCTATTTTTTATTTTCAGATAGGAACATGGGAACACATTTCAGTTTTTGCAGTATTTTGCCTTTACTTTAATTTCAGATGAGATAGCCTGAAGATGCAGAAAAAAAGAGTTCCTTGGAGACATAGATGCCCTCTATTGCCATGAGTGGTGAAATCCTTACATCAACTATATAAAGAAACTGAACTTAACTTTAAGAGCCAAGATACGACCATAACAATTATTGAATATCTCACGGGGATCCTTAGCTAGCCCTTCAGATGGCTCTAAAATTTAGACGGCTGATGGAGATATCATTCCTCCATGGTTTTGAGATGTTTTGTAAAATGTTGAATGGCAATGTGGCAGATTTCATTGTGGAACAAGGACAACAGAGTTATGGCAGTATTACAAAAATATGCCAAAGCAGGAAGATCACAACGACAGCGAGCACAGTAGCTACTGCAGCACCTGCTGCTCTCTGAGGCACTGGAAAGGGGGAAGATTCGAAACAAACTCACAAAACACAAACACTTCAGAAAGAATTATTTTTGGCTTAACCATGGCTCAGGGAGCGTGTTCAGAAAACTGAATTTTAAAAGAATCAGAATAAACACAGAACTTGCGATGCGATGAAACAGAATAGGTTAGAAACAGGTAACATCACCTTAATGAATTTAACACTTCGCTTCCACCATTTTCTTTCTTCTCCAAAATACTTGACAAAGTTTTTATTGAATACTTCATCTTAACAGCTGAAAGTCTCAACATAGTAACAATGATCAAAGAAACATATGTAAATTTGAAGCAATGCCAGCAGTGCAGGCCAGATTCTTTAGTACTGACATCAAGAATAAATCACTGAAGTGGCTTTCTGGAGGCCATCACTGCAATGTCTTTGCTCATTTGATGATGCCCTTTCCAGTTTGATAATTAATTATTAATTATTTGATTATTAATTATTTATGTGACATCATCATCTATAATAGGAATGTTATTGTACAAGGATATTTAGGAAAAAGTTTCAGAATAATGTCATAACCAAACTGATTACTAATGGCTGGACAAGTAACAAAAATGAGAAAATGTCGATAAATGTCCTTCAAAACAAAGGCCCAAGAATAATGTGATTTAACAACATTAAAGCTCAATCAGAGTGGCCTTAAAATCTCTTTAATGATTGTGTTTTAGGAGTTGCATTAGAGTGACTTAGAATAATGAAGGACTTTTCACAACCCATTTAAATCTGCAAATAAAAGCAAAGTATTATAGTTTCCAGAGAAAAACAAAAACCAGAATCTTGAATCTTACGTTTGTTTTTTGGCTGCCAGTTTTGTCAGGTTTTCCAGAGAGTTTCTCTCATAAGGTCTATTGATCTTTTTTACTGTATCTTATCAATCCTGTCTAATAATGATCCACCCTGCTCCTTGGACTCTCCCTTGTCCGATTCTAACCACATCTGACCACCTGCCATTCACCAGATGTTCCTCAAATGTCCAGAATTCCTGGCACTCATGACATCTTTAAAAGGCTGCAGAGCACCAGGCAAGCATTGACAGTCAGGCATTACTCTTCACTGGCAACGTAATGGCACAGCAGCCACAATGTAATGGCACAGCAGCCACAAAGCTATGCTACCTTTGGCAAAAAGCCAGCTTGATCAACACTCCCTTACACATCTGACTCCTTTCTGTCAGCCTAGTTTAGCCAATGGGCCACACAGTTAACCTGCCATTTGCTATAGCCCATCCAAACACCTTCTCTAAGTCACAGCTCCTCTGTCCCCAGTGCATCTTGAAGACTTGCAGCTTCATTGTCGAGTGGAAGAATATCACATCCAGGTAAGATATGTTCTCTCTTACATTTTTCTTCTTCATGAACGTCTGACATCCCTGCATAACTATGGCTGCCTGAAAGTGGAGGTCAGTGTTAGGAATGGTATTGGCATGTCCATCGAAGTGTGCATACCCACAAAGTGGCTGTGTGGCCATATAGTTGGGCACCCTAGGAAGCAATCAGACAATTCCAATCAAATGCTAGAAAAAGTGGTAGATGCAGGTATAGTTATATAGAACATAGAATGACACAGCGCAGACAGGCCCTTCGGCCCTCGATGTTGTGCCGACCTGTGAACTAATCTAAGCTCATTCTCCTACACTATCCCATCATCATCTATGTGCTTATCTAAGGATTGTTTAAATCTCCCTAATGTGGCAGAGTTAACTACATTGCCAGGTAGGGCATTCCACACCCTTACCACTCTCTGAGTAATGTTACATCATGTAAAAGACATTTGGACAGGTACATGAAGAGGAAAAACTTTAGAGGGAAATGGGCCAAACCCAAGTAAGTGAGATTAGTTTAATTTGTGAAACTTGTTTGGCATGGACAAGTTGGACCAAAGGGCCTGTTACCATGCTGTGTGACTTTATGACTCTAAAACCAGCAAAAGTAACCACAATGAATTGAATAGTGGTTGTGGTTTGCCTCCACAATGCAAATCAAATGCTGGCACCAATGACATTTTTTTACATTTCATGGTGGTCAGCTCCACTCAGCTCTCATTTGGGTCTTGGCTGGCTTGTAGTTCTGACAGAGCTGGGCCACATCATGGGCAAGGCAAGCTTTCTTGTCCTCAGTGTATTTGTCTGCCTCCTTGGAAGACTATTCCCATTTCACCAGCTTCTTAACATCTATCACATTTCCTCTTTGCCTCAACTAAGATGATGCAGTAGATGATGCAGCAAACTGTGTCTGAACTTTACTGTTGGCCTCCCTCAAGTCTGGTTCAAGCAGCAGAACTACATTGTCAACAGCCCCAGTGTCTGGTCTAACATCGCTGTGACTGAAGCATGAACAGCATTGTATCTGTGCTCCACATGAGTCAGGAATTTATACAATAGTGTCATCAGCCATGGTTACAGTGGGGAGCCCTTGCTTCCCCTAATGACCAATCTTTGTAAGACTCCTAGATCCTCAAACATACTGGTATGCAGAGTGTTCCAGCTTTTAGGAGTCGTGACAGCTGCATCCAGGAAGTGGTAGTGGTGATCACAGATCGCATGAAAATGAATCAAGTGGACACCCCTCCTGTTGACGCATTCTGCAGTGCTGTGATATGGCCCTTTTAGCGTCATGTATACATAGCTAATGGCACTCTGTAGCTGGGGGACACCAACTATGTTCCTGAATACTACTACCCAGGCTGTAGCAAAGATCTTGTCATTGGGAAACAAAGCAAACCAGTGTGTTGCTGCATACATTGCACTGATCAGTGTTCTGATATATTTATAGATATACGACTGAGTGATTCCATGCAGGTGAAATGTCACTCACTGGAAGGAGCGAGTTGCTACATTTACAATGGCTGTTACCTTCACAGCCATCAGAAAGAATGACCTCTCATTCCTGAAGGTCTCATCTAATGTCATCTAATGCATGCGGGGCTCCTAAATAACAAAGAACATAGAAAATTACAACACAGGAACAGGCCCTTAGGCCTTCAAGCCTGCACCAGTCTAGGTCCTATATCTAAACTTGTCACCTGTTTTCTAAGGATCTGTATCCCTCTGCTCCCTGGCCATTCATATATCAGTCTGGATATATCTTAAATGACACAATCATGCCCACCTCTACTTCCTCTGCTGGCTAAGCATTCCAGACACCCGCCACCCACAGTGTAAAGAACTTTCCAAGCATATCTCCCTTCAACTTTTCCCCTCTCACCATGAACTCATGACCTCTAGTAATTGAGTCCCTGACTCTGGGAAAAAGCTTCTTGCTATCCACCCTGCCTATACCTCTCATGATTTTGTAGACCTCACTCAGGTCCCCCCCAACATCCATCTTTCTAATGAAAATAATCCTCATCTACTCAACCTCCCATCATAGCCAGTGCCTTCCATAGCAGGCAACGTCCAGGTGGACATCCTCTGCACCCTCTCCAAAGCATCCACATCCTTTTGGTAATGTGGCGACCAGAATTGTACACAGTATTCCAAATGTGGCTGAACCAAAATCTTATACAACTGTAATATGATCTGCCAACTCTTATACTTCATATCCCATCCGATGAAGGAAAGCATGCTGTCTGCTTTCTTGACCACTCTACTGACCTGTGTTGCCCACCTTCAAGTTACAATGGACCTGAACACCCAAATCTTTCTGTACATCAATTTTCCCCAGGATGTTTCCATTTACCTTATAGTTCGCTCTTGAATTAGATCTTCCAAAATATATCACCTTGTATTTGCCCAGATTGAACTCCATCTGCCATTTCTCTGCCCAACTCGCCAATCTATCTATATTCTGCTGTATTTTCTAACAGTCCTCTTCACTATCTGCTATTCCAAAATCTTAGTGTCATTTGCAAACTTGCAAATCAGTCCACCTATACCTACCTCCCAATGTGGTCTTCTCTATATCAGGGAGAACAAACATGCTTGGGGATCGACACAGAGCATCTGCGCTCTGCATGCAGCAAGCAACCAGACCTTCCAAATGCCATCCATTTTGATTCCCCCTCCCACTCCCCAGGCAGCATGTCCATCTTTGGCCTCCTCCATTGGCAGAGTGAGGCCAAATGAAAACTGATGGAACAATATGTTATATTTCATCTGGGAAGCTTACAGCTCAATGGCCTGAATATCAGCTTAGAGTCATAGAGATATACAACACAGAAACAGACTCTTTGGTCCAACTCGTCCATGCCACCCAGATTCCTGAAATTAATCCAGTTCCATTTGTCAGCACTTGACCCATATCCCTCTTGAAGGGAAGCCCACATTTGATATGTGGGAGACTTTCAAAGATAAGTTGAACATAGTGCAGGATAGGCATGTCCCTTTGAAAACAAGGGATAGGAAAGGCAAGATTCGTGAATTGTGGATGACAGGAGACGTTGTGCAACTAGCCAAAGGGAAAAAGGAAGATGTACATAAGGTCCAGGCAGTTCAGAACAGAATGGGCCCTGGAGGAATACTGGAAGAGTAGGACCAGTCTTAAACGAGGAATCAAGCGGGCTAAAAGGGGTCATGAAATAACTTTAGCGAGCAGAATTAAGGAGAATCCCAAGGCCTTTTATTCATACATAAGAAGCAAGAGGGTAACTAGAGAAAAGGTTGGTCCACTAAAGGATAAGGAAGGAAGGTTGTGTGTCGAACCTGAGAAAATGGGTGAGATTCTCAATGATTACTTTGCATCAGTGTTAACTGAGGAGAGGGACATGTTGAATGTTGAGATTAGAGATAGAAGTTTATTTACTCTGGATCACATTGATATAAGGAGGGAGAATGTGTTGGGTAGGCTGAAGGATATTAAGGTGGACAAATACCCAGGACCGGATGGGATCTATCCTCGTTTACTGAGGGACGTGAGAGAAGAAATAGTTGGGGCCCTGACAGGATATCATTGTAGCATCCTTAAACACAGGTGAAGTGCCAGAGCACTGGAGAGTTACTAATGTTGTCTCCCTGTACAAGAAGGGTAGTAGGGATATTCCAGGTTACTACAGACCAGTGAATCTGATGTCACTGGGAGGAAAGTTGCTGGAGAAGGTACTGAGGGATAAAATCTATTTATTTTTGGAAGAGAACAGGCTTAACAGCGATAGGCAACATGGTTTTGCACAGGGGAGATCGCGCCTTACCAACTTAATAGAGTTCTTTATGGCAGTGACCAAGTTGATAGATGAAGGAAGATCTGTAGATGTCTTAAACATGGACTTTAGTAAGGTGTTTAATAAAGATCCCCATGATAAACTAATGGAGAAAGTGAAGTCACATGGTGCGCAGGATGTTCCATCTAGGTGGATAAAGAACTGGTTGAGCAACACGAGACAGAGAGTAGTAGTTTAAGGGAGTTTCTCGAAATGGAGTAAGGTGACCAGTGGTGTTCCACAGGGATCAGTGCTGAGGCCACTGTTGTTTGTGAAATACATAAATGATCTGGAAGAGGTCATTGTTGGTCTGATCAGTAAGTTTGCAGATGATACAAAGATTGGTGGAGTAACAGAAAGCATAGGGGACTGTCAAAGAATACAGGAGAATATAGATAGAGTGGAAAGTTGGGCAGAGAAGTGGCAGATTGAGTTCAATCCAGGCAAATGTGAGGTTATGCATTTTGGGAAGACTAATTCTAGAGCAAACTATACTGTAAACAGAAGAACCTTGGGAAAAGTGGACGAGCAGAGAGATGTCGGAGATCAGGTCCATTGTACCCTAAAGGTGGCTGCATAGGTGGATAGAGTGGTCAAGAAGGCATATAGTATGCTTGCCTTCATCAGACGGGGTATTGAGTATAAGGGCTGGCAGGTCATGTTAAAATTGTACAAGCCTTTGGTTCGGCCGCATTTAGAATACTATGTACAGTTCTGGTCACTACATTATCAAAAGGATGTGGACGCTTTGGAGAGGGTGCAAAGAAGGTTTACGAGGATGTTGCCTGGTATGGAAGGTGTTAGCTATGATGAGCGGTTTAGTAGGTTAGGATTGTTTTCATTAGGAGAAAGGAGATTGAGGACTGATCTCATTGAGGTCTACAAAATCAAGAAGGGTATAGACAGGGTAGATAGAGATAAGCTCCAGGGAAAACAGCCCCAGTCTGTTCAGCCTTTCTGTATAGCTCAAACCCTCCAACCCTGGCAACATCCTTATAAATGTTTTCTGAATCCTTTCAAGTTTCACAACATCTTTTCAATAAGAGGGAGACCAGAATCGCATGCAATATTCCAAAAGTAGCCTAAACAATGTCCACACAGCCACAACATTGCCTCCTAACTCCTATATCTGATGCTCTGACCAATAACAGAAAGCACACCAAATGCCTTCTTTACTATCCTCTCTACCTTTGACTCTATTTTCAAGGAGCTATGAATCTATACTCCTAGGTCTCTTTGTTCAGCAAAACTCCCTAGGCCTTACCATTAAGTGTATAGGTCCTGCTAAGATTTGCTTTCCCAAAACACAAATTAAACTCCATCTGCCACTCCTTGGCCCATTGGCCCATCTGATCAAGATCTCATTGTATTCTGAGGTAACCTTTTTTGCTGTCTACTACAACTTCAATTTTGGTGTCATCTGCAAACATACTAACCTTACCTCCTGTATTCACATCTAAATCTTTTATATAATTGATGAAAAGCAGTGGACCCAGCATTGATCCTTGTTGCACACTACTGGTCATAGGCCTCCAGACTGAAAAGCAACCCTCCATCACCACCCTGTTTTGCATTGTCAGTTCTGTATCCAAATGGCTAGTTCATCCTGTATTGCATGAGATCTAACATTGCTAACCAGTTTCCCATGGGGAACCTTGTCAAATACTTTACTGAAGTCCATATAGATCAGGTCCACCACCCTGCCCACATCAATCTTCTTCGTTACTCCTTCAAAAAACTCAATCAAGTTTGTGAGACATGATTTCCACACACAAAGCCATGCTGACAATCCCTAATCAGACCTTGCCTTTCCAAATACATGTAACTCCTGTCCCTCAGGATTCCTTCCAATAACTTGCCCATCACCGATGTCAAGCTCACTGGTCTATAATTCCCCGGCTTTTCATTACCACCTTTCTTAAGTAGTGGCACCATGTTAGCCAACCTCCAGTCTTGTGGCACCTCCCCTGTTACTATTGATGATCCAAATATGTCAACAAAAGGCCTAGCAATCACTTCCCTAGCTTCCCACATCAGGTCCTGGGGATTCATCCATCTTTATTCATGTTACAAAATCCAGCACCTCCTCATCTGTAATACAGACATGTTTCAAGATTTCACCATCTATTTCACCACATTCCATATCTCCCACATCCTTTTTCACAGTAAACACTAATGCAAAATACTCATTTATTATACCTCAGATCCTGTGGTTCCACAATAGGCTGCCTTGCTGATCTTTGAGGGGCTATATTCTCTCCCTAATTACCCTCATTTCCTTAATATATTTATAAAAGCCCTTTGGATTCTCCTTAACTCTATTTGTCAAAGCTAGCTCATGTCGCCTTTTTGTCCTCCTGATTTCCCTCTTAAATATACTCTTACTGCCTTTATAGTTTTCAAAGGATTCATTTTGCGGTCTCTACTTTACATATGCTTCCTTCTTTTTCTTAACCAAAACCTCAATTTCTTTAACTAGCCAGCATTCCCTACACCTATCAGCCTTGCCTGTCATCCTAATAGGAATATACTGTTTCTAGACTCTTATTACCTCATTTCTGAAGGTTTCCCATTTTCCAGCTGTCCCTTTACCTACAAACATCTGTGCCCAATCAGCTTTTCAAAGTACTTGCCTAATACCATCAAAATTGGCTTTTCTCCAGTTTACAACTTCAACTTTGAGATCTGGTCTATCCTTTTCCATCACTATTTTAAAACAAATAGAATTATGGTCACCTTCTCTAGTAGGTACATCCACATACTGAATCAGAAAACTTGCTTGTACACACTTAACAAATTCTTTTCCATCTAAACCTCATCACTATGGCAGTCCCAATCTATGATTGGAAAATTAAAATCCCCTACTCTAAACACCATATTATTCTTACAAATAACTGCAATTTCTTTTCAAATTTGTTTCTCATTTCCCTGCTGACTATTAGGGTGTCTATAATACAATCCCAATAAGGTGATCATTCCTTTCTTATTTCTCAGTTCCACTCAAATAACTTCCCTGGACATATTCCCAAGAATATTCTCCCTAAGTCCAGCCATAATGTCATCCCTTATCAAAAACGCTGTTTTCCCTCTCTTGCCCCCCTTTCTATTCTTCCTATAGCATTTGTACCCTGGAAAATTAAGCTGCCAGACCTGCCTATCGCTGAGCCATGTCTCTGTAATTGCTATGATATCCCAATCCCATGTTCCTTACCATGCCCTGAGTTCATCTGTCTTCCCTGTTAGGCCTCTTGTATTGAAATAAATGCAGTTTAATTTATCAGTCCTTACTCATTTGCTGTTTTGTTCCTGCCTCCCCTGATGATTTGACTTGCTCCTTTTCCCAACTGTACCAATCTCAGACTGATCACTTTCCTCATTATTCCCCCTGGGTCCCACACCCTCATCTTACTAGTTTAAATCATCCTGAGTAGCTCTAGCAAATCTCCCTGACAATATATTAATCTCCTTCCAATTCAGGTGCTGTCCATCCTTCTTAAACAGAAGAGATTCTTTAGATTTTGGGGCAGTTCATACAGATTGGAGGGTAGCCAATGTAACCCCACTTTTTAACAAGAGTGGTAGAGGGAAAACAAGTACAAGAAAGTTTGCCATCAGTAGTGGGGAAGATGTTAGAGACCATTATCAAGGATTTTATAGGAGAAAGTGAGGACTGCAGATGTTGGAGATCAGAGTTGAAAATGTGTTGCTGGAAAAGCACAGCAGGTCAGGCAGCATCCAAGGAGCAGGAGAATTGACGATTCGGGCATGAGCCTGCCTCCACCTGGACACCCCGTGCTGGCCTCTTACCTTCCATTTCTGAAGAAGGGCTCATGCCCGATACGTCGATTGTCCTGCACCTTGGATGCTCCCTGGCCTGCTGCGCTTTTCCAGCAACACATTTTCAGTCAAGGATTTTATAGCAGAGCACTTAGAAAAATATTGTAGAATCAGACACAGTCAGCATGGATTTACACAAGGAAAATCATGCTTGACAAATTTATTTGAAGTTCTTCAAGTATATAACAGGTCGAGTTATTTTGGAAAGCCAGTGAATGTGGTTTATTTGGACCATCAGAAGGCTTTCAACGAAGCCTCATGTTTGAAATTAATGTGTAAAATTAAATTATATGGGGTTGGGGACAGTACATTTAAATGAAAAGAGAATTGGTTACCAGACAGGAACGAAGTGTAGCAATCTTTTTTTTTTCTGAATGGTAGGCAATCACTAGTGGGATACCAGAAGGATCAATAGTAAGCTCCCAGTTGTTCAAAATATATGTTAATGGTTTAGACGAGGGAACCAAACATAACGTTTCAAAATTGCAGATGTCACAAAACTGGATGGAAGGGTGAGCTATGAGGAGGATACAGAGATGTTACCATGGGATTTGGACAGGCTGAGTGAGTGGGCAAATACATGGCAGATGCAGTACAATCTGGATGGATATGAGAGTGACCACTTCAGTAGCAAAAATAGGAAGGCAGATTATTATTTGAATGGCTGTAGGTTGAGAGAGGAGAATCTTCCATGAGATCTGTGTTTCCTCATGTACCAGTCACTGCAAGTAAATGTACAGGTGCAACAGGAAGTAAAAATAGCAAACTGTATGTTGGCCTTCATAACAAAAGGGTTTGAGTACAGGAACAAGGATGTACAACTGCAATTATAGAGGACATTGGTGAGGTCATACCTGGAATATTGTGTGGAGCCTTGGTCTCCTTATCTGAGGAAGGATGTTTGTGCTAAGGTTTACTAAGTTGACTCCTCGGACAGCAGGACTGATTAAAAAGGAGCAATTGAATTATTTAGAATTGGTTAAGATTGTTTTCATTTAAAAAAGTGAGATGGTATCTCATAGAAAACTATAAAATTCTAACGGGACTAGACCGGGTTAGATGCAAGAAGGATATTCCCAATGGTGGGCAGTCCAGAACCAGGAGTCATAGTTTAAGGATAAGAGTTTTTTTTTCAGATTAAGATGAAAAATGTCTTCATCCAAAATGGTGAGTCTGTGGAATTCACTACCATATAAGTAGCTGAAGCCAAAACACTGTTTTCAAGAATATGGTAGATATAGTTCTTATGACTAAAGGGGTCAAGGGATATGGGAGAGAACAGAATTAGGGTATTGAACCTGATGATCAGCCATGATGATATTGAATGGCAGAGCAGGCTTGAGGGGTTGAATGGCCTGTTCCTGCTTTTATCTTCTATGTTTCCATGTGCAGCTCATGACCATGAGATTCTGTTGTCTGGTGACCAGCATGGAAACTCTTAGCAGATAGTGGTAAAAGTCATCAGCTGCTTGCCTTGACTTCCATACTGAAAATTTTAGGCATCTAGTTTGCTCACAGTCGGTGGAATAATAGAGAACTGTATATTAATAAAGTGAGATCTGCATTCCAAACAATAATCCCCCCTTAATAGACAACTCACTGTTACTTTGTGAAAATCTCCCCTTGAAGTCTAGAACTTCATTATAAGGTGCAGTGAGTTGTTCCCAATATTGAGATAGGCTTCAAAGAACTTCGGGCACGATTCTGTGTCTTTTCCCACTATAGCCCACTTTTGAGATTTAACCCAGAAAATTCTTGCAAAAGTCAGCAAGTCTGGCGACATCTGTGGAGAGAAAAAACAAGAGTTGATGTTTCAAAGCTAATGTGATTTTTCTTTGGAAGACTAGGCCAAGGACTGTATAGAGAAAAGAATAGTATTAGATTAGAAGATTAGGTTTCCAATTCAAACAAAAAATGTGCATTAAAAGCATTTTAAAAACAAAAGCAAATTATGCCCAAAAACTGATAAATGCTGAATAACTAGCAACAGATATACACAACAATAGACAGCAGGCATTTTTACAAGTATGTTAAAAGGAAGGGATTATCAAAAACAAACATAAGATCCTTCAAGATACAATGGGTTGGAAGTTAGCAAGAAAAGAGGAATAGAAAATAGAGAACTCTAGGTCGATTTGCCCAACATGAGTTATAGGACAAATAAGTAATTCTGGAGCACTTGTAAAATCATAATATGGTTAGCTACAGCCAAGCTTAATTTTACAAAAGGGAGATCATGTTAGATTAATTTATTAATGTTTCTTTGAGGGTGCAGCAAGCCAACTACTTAGGGGGGAACCAGTGCATGTAGTGTATTCAGATTTTCAGAAGATATTCATTAGGATGTTAGGTTGTAAAGGTGAAGTCTTATTAGGATCAGGGCCTGGAATGTAGGTATTAAAAATCTGTATTCGTGACATATGCAATGGTTTGGAATATAAAATATCTAAGTTCACTGAGAGAGATACGCAGGAAGGTAAATTCTGAGGAGAGCATAATAGTTACAACTAGATATATCTATATTCTTGCTGAAGGGCTTTTGCCCAAAACGTCGACTCTCCTGCTCCTCAGATGCTGCCTGACCTGCTGTGCTTTTCCAGCACCACACTCTCGACTCTAATCTCCAGCATCTGCAGTCCTCACTTACAACTAGATACAGGCCTGGTAAGTGAGTAAAATGTGGGAAATTATCTGATTTGGCTCAAAGGACGATATTGTTTGCTTCTCTTTTTATTTATTATAATGTCCAAGAAAATAGTACACTACTCTTATTGTGTCATTGCCTGTTGTGTTCAATCCTTTTTAAGGACCTATTAACAAAAGTGAACCTATGATCAGCGTTAAACTAAGGTATTTATAAGGAGGCAGTTATAGACATACTAAACTAAAAAATTAAGAAAAACAGAGTAACAATTCAAACAATAATATTAAATATTAAATTCAAAATATTCAAACAATAATATTAAATATAGAAAGTATGACACATAGAGGGGGCGGCACAGTGGCTTAGTGGTTAGCACTGCTGCCTCATAGCGCCAAGGACCCGGGTTTAATTCCCGCCTCGAGCAACTGTCTGTGTTGAGTTTGCACATTCTCCCCATGTCTGTGTGGGTTTCCTCCGGGTGCTCTGGTTTCCTCCTACAGTCCAAAGATGTGCAAGTTAGGTGAATTGGCAATGCTAAATTGCCCATAGTGTTAGGTGGATTAGTCGGGGTAAATATAGGGGGTGGGTTTCTCGTCGGAGGGTCAGTGTGGACCTGTTGGGCTGAAGGGCCTGTTTCCACATTGTAGGTAATCTAATCTATTTTCTGCAATTATAGACATAACATATTCTATGAACAGAGCAATTAAGTGTATAGATGTAATTAAACTTATAAAAATAACTGGTAGTAATGGTTTGCCTTAAAAAAGTTAGTTTGGAGAGATAGAGGAACATAGGCTTATTGTAATTTAAGCTGTAAGCGTTATTAACTCAAATGAATAGAGAAAACACCCAAATGCACAGAAGAACTGTTTACAGTATTTGTAGAACATAGCATTTGTACATTTAGAATTTGTGCATTTAGAAATTGCTGACAGTGAGGAAAATGCTGAAAGAATATTCCCAGCCAGAAGACTTCACTTGATCACTTTTCTTTTGGAGCAGCTTCCTTCACATAGATGCTTACTCTAATTTTTCTTTGAAATCAATATAAAAAAGTCTAATGAAAATGTAGTTATGTCAGACATCAAAATAATAGGTTTGCCAACATCTACATAACTTTGAGGCATCAGAGCTTTGTGTGGTGTCATGAGACTTCAGTTTTGATCACTCAACTTTTGTTCTTAATATTAAAGGCTTCATATCTTTTAGAATTTTTTTAATATATAAAACAAGAGATATAAGAGGGGCCCCATGAGAAAAGACCAAAGTAAATCCTGATAAGCTGCAGTTGCACACATTTGGTTTCAGCAACATTTTCAAATGACGCTCAATCAATGCTTGCTTTTAGATTATCATAAATGACCTGCTGATTATCTGATATTTGGGTAGTAAATTTCCACGAAGCTACTTCTATTGTGCTCCTACAACATTATTGGAAGTGCAGTGGAAACCTGGTTGATGTTGATGTATGGTGAGGCAGGAGCAGCTCACTCCTAGCCATCATGATTTAGACAGCCATCTAAGCAATTACTAGATAACTTTTGCATTATAGGAGCCATTGGTTTCAGGATAAAAGTGAAAAATAGAGGGAGGAATTATCTCCCAGAGACTGTTTATAATGACAGCCAAAATAATCACATCAGTGTTTATATCACAGATTGTGTATATCATTCCTTAAATAAAGTTTATTGTAGTTTTGTGATCTTGATTTGAAATTCTATGCAATCAGAATCCATAACCAGCAGAACAAAACATAGTTTGAAATGAGAAGAGAACGGGAAATAGTATTTTGTCCAGGAAAAACAGTTTGGCACATCCATTTAATGAAGTTCTTTGTGCTTAGAGCAAGAAACCTTTGCAACCTAAGATCTCCAACTTGTCAGCCAACTTCATTTTTATTCATTTGTAGTTTTGTAGTCAGTCATAGAGAATGGAAACAGATCTTTCAGTCCAACTAGTCCATGTCCCTCCAAACCTTTTCCATTCATGTACTTATCCAAATGTTTTTGAAACATTGTAACTGTACCTGCATCCACCACTTCCTCTGGCAGTTCAATCCACACAAGAACTATTCTTCGTGTCAAAAAAGTTGCCCATGTCCTTTTAAAACTTTCTCCGCTCACCTTAAAAGTATGCCCCCTAGTTTTGAATTCCCCCACCAAATGGAAAAGACCTTAGTTATTCACCTTACCCATGCACTTTATTATTTTATAAACCTCTATAAGGTCACCCTTCAACTTTTTACCCTTCAGTGAAAAAAGTCCCAGCCTATGCACCTATTTTTACAACTCAAACCCTCCATTCCCAGCCTGGTAAATCTTTTCTGAACCCTCTTCAATTTAATAACATCTCTCCTATAGCTGGGTGACGAAAACAGCTTGTGCAGAGGTGGGGAACCTTTTCATGTTGGGAGGCCACATTATGTTAGTTGTAATCTAATAAGGCTGCATCCAAGAAACTACAATTATATATTCTTCAAAATTCACATTATTTTGTAAAAATCAAACTACAATGTACTAACTAAAGAAAAAAAATGTTAATTCTAAAGTTAACTAACCTTTTAATGACTTTGTTGTGACTGCTTTTTGAAGGAAAGCATTTGAATATTTGGTTGCAGCATGGAGGTCTGCAGTTTTAGCTGATCCTCTAGATGGGTATCCATCATTTGTGACCTTAAGGGTGTCTCAATTTTGGTTAAGTAGGAGAATGTAGATTCACAGCAATAAGTGGTTGAAAAGCAAGAAAGCATTTTTCGTGCATGTTGCTGAAGGCATGGATATTCTATTGCATTTTTCCATATTTCTATTGGATCTTTCTTAGCGTCAAATAAGAACTTTAAAAAGGCATCTTCTGAGAACTCAATCAATTCCATCTGTAGCTCTTTAGGAGCCTTATGAATTACCAATTTTTTTAGTTGTGGCGGTCAGTCTGTGAGGATTATTTTGTTGAATTTTCTTTTACTCTCTGGTATTTTAAATATTCATTTTAAGATTAAAATAAAAATAATAAAGGATGAAAAAAACATAATAATAAAAAATAAAAGATTTGTTCTGCAAAATTTGGAATCATTCAAAAGGCCACACACAATGGTCTAGAAGACTGCAGGTTCCCTGCCCCTGAACTTGTGCAACATTTCTATCTCAGGCTTGCTACAGTGCCCCAGCGAAGCTCAACACAAACTGCAAGAACAGCTCATCATTTTCTGCTTGGGAAATGTACAGCCTTCTGGATTCAATATCAAGTTCAGCAATTTTAGGGCTTGAGCACCTTCGCCATATGTTCCCTCACCCCCCACTCACCAGGCCTTGATATCACATGGTTAAAACAGGGTAGAAACAATGACTGCAGATGCTGGAAACCAGATTCTGGATCAGTGGTGCTGGAAGAGCACAGCAGTTCAGGCAGCATCCAACGAGCAGCGAAATCAACGTTTCGGGCAAAAGCCCTTCATCAGGAATAAAGGCAGGGAGCTGGAAGCATGGAGAGATAAGCTAGAGCAGGGTGGGGTGGGGAGAGAGTAGCATAGAGTACAATGGGTGAGTGGGGGAGGAGATGAAGGTGATAGGTCAGGGAGGAGAGGGTGGAGTGGATAGGTGGCAAAGAAGATAAGCCGGTTGGACAAGTCCGGACAAGTCATGGGGGGAGTGCTGAACTGGAAGTTTGAAACTAGGATGAGGTGGGGGAAGGGGAAATGAGGAAGCTGTTGAAGTCCACATTGATGCCCTGGGGTCGAAGTGTTCCGAGGCGGAAAATGAGGCGTTCTTCCTCCAGGTGTCTGGTGGTGAGGGAGCAGCGGTGAAGGAGGCCCAGGACTTCCATGTCCTCGGCAGAGTGGGAGGGGGAGTTGAAATGTTGGGCCACGGGGCGGTGTGGTTGATTGGTGCGAGTATCTCGGAGATGTTCCCTAAAGCGCTCTGCTAGGAGGCGCCCAGTCTCCCCAATGTAGAGGAGACCGCATCGGAGCAACGGATACAATAAATGATATTGGTGGATGTGCAGGTAAAACTTTGATGGATGTGGAAGGCTCCTTTAGGGCCTTGGATCACATGGTTTGCTATTACACACAATCCATTGTTAACCACTAATAGTCTTTCCATTAGCAGCCATTCATTCTCTAAGGCTAACTGTTATGCACTTCTTTGTCTATCCAACTCTCTTTCGGTCTCTTAGGACTCTGTGTTACTACTGTTACACTGTGCGCTACTGTTTACTCTTTACCCCCTCCCCCCACCCTACCTTCTACATAAAAGCAACTCTTTCCTGGCTACCATCAGTTCTGAAGAAAGATCACTGCCAGACATGCTGGGTTTTTCAAGCAATTTCTGTTTTTGCATACAAACAAGAATGTGGAGGGAGCAGGAGAAGAGAATGTAAGAAGAGTAGAGAACAGATATAATGTGGAAAGTTTCTGAAGCTATGGAATTCAGTATTGAGTACTAGAAGCTGTAAGGTGCTGAAGTGAAAAATAAGGTGTTATTCTTTGAGCTTGCCTTATTGGAACTTAGCAGCAAGCTCAGGACAGAAATGTTCACATGAGAGAATGGTGGTTTATTGAACTGGCAAGCAGCTGGAGGTCAGGGTCATTCCTACAGACAGAGCAAAAGTGTTTTTAAAGCAGTTACCCAGTCTTCATTAGGTCTTGCCACTGTAAAGGAGTTCGCATTGTGAGCAATGAACTCAGTCGACTACATTGAAAGAAGTACAAGTGAAATGCTGCTACCTGTGGAAGATTTGGGGTCTTGGATAGTCAGGTGGGGGGAGGTGTTTGGGTATGTAATGTACAGTCTATGATTGAATGTGATGGTACCGTGGGGAGAGAAAAAGTCTTAGCAGTGATGGAGGAGTGGACCAGGGCATCACAAAGTATATGAATACACTTAGCAATGTCAGAGTGAGGTGTGCCGACAGAAAATAACCCCAAAGTGTAAATTTGATATCAGGAATGGTAAGATTAATGAGATAATTTCCTGATCATTCTATCTCCTAAAGTACAACTGGAAGTGGCAGACCTGGGAACCTATATGTTTAAACTTGTTGATTTACACCAGCTGGACCTCGTATGCCAACTTGTTTTCTTTCATGCATCTGCACATTCCGTCCCTCAGTGACTTACTGTTGCCACATATTCCTGCCAATATCCTGCTTGACAGACACCTCAGCTGTAACAATACTGGTACCAGGCAAGGACATGTTTAACTGCATCCTATTAATAGAGCAGCTCTAAACATATCTTGTTTTGCAGCAACAGACTAGTTCAACATTTGTTGCTCTGATGTGAGACCATTTGCCCAAGTAATGCTACAATGCCATACAAAGCATGTTATTGCTTTTCTAATTAGATTAGATTCCCTACAGTATAGAAACAGGCCCTTTGGCCCAACAAGTCCACACTGACCCTCTGAAGAGTAACCCACCCAGACCCGAATTCTCTATTCCTGAGATGCTGCCTAACCTGCTGTGCTTTGACCAGCAACACATTTGCAGCCATTCCCCTACCCTATATTTACCCCTGTCGAATGCACCTAACACAATGGGCAATTTAGAACAGCCAATTCACCTAATTTGCACATCTTTGGACCGTGGGAGGAAACCGGAGCACCCAGAGGAAACCCACGCAGACACGGGGAGAATGTGCAAATGCCACACAGTCGCCCGAGGTTGGAATCAAACTCAGGTCCCTAGTGCTGTGATGCAGCAGTGCTAACCACTGAGCCAAGCCACCAACAGATCAACTCTTTGTGTATGACTCTCTCCTTTTATATTTATGCTTGAATGCCAATAGCAGCTTTACAATGAAATATGAAAGCATCTTCTGAAACATTAAATGTTGGCTTCATGTTAGTGATATATCATGCATGGAATCATAATATAGACTATAACTGATAGAATTTAACTCATATGTCTCCAATCTGTTGCGCTCCCTAAAATGGGTGGCACAGTGGCTCGCACTGTTGCCTCACATTGCCAGGGAAATGGGTTCAATTCCTGCTTCGGGCAATTGTCTGTGTGGTATTTGCACATTCTCCCCGTGTCTGTGTGGGTTTCCTTCCATAATCCAAAAGATGTGCAGGCCAGTTTGCTCTTCAGAGAGACAGTGTGGACATGTTTGGGCCAAAGGGCCTGTTTCCATACTGTAGGCAATTTTACCTAAAAAATTTGCTGGTTATAGATCCTGATTGCAAAGAATTTCAAAACAGGATGATGCAGCTACAAAACGTTTGCTAAACCCAATCCAAAGGTAAAATTAATGGTATAAATACTGACAATTATTTTGGTCATCATCATAACAAAAGCAATCCCACAGAGATATTTTCTTTTTCACTCCCGTCCTGAAAGTAATGGTTTCCAAAGTACAATCCAAAGGTACTATCTGTTCCGTGACAGATGTTTAGGTGATGGTTTTAATACCACAGTTGGGAATTGCATGGATTTAAAGTTCTACTTAAAAATAACAACCACCTTTTATATTTTAATCTTAACAACAGATAATTAAGTTCACCCATCACTCAGTTATCAAATACAATATATAATTGAGACAAATGGGGAAAGAAAGAAACACATCTGTGTTCCTGCTCCTGAGCCTTAGCAATTAATACCACCTACCACAGCAACAAGGTGTATTTACAAAGCACTTTTAATGATTTACACTCAGCTCAACTCTCTGCCACCTCTTTCGAACCCTCTACTGTTTCAATACCAACTGTGTCAGGCTGCTTGTCTGACACTTGGTGCTGGTATGATTTATAAGTTCCCCAGTTAAATAAAAGCAAACTACTGCAGATGAAAGTCTGAAATAAAGGCAGAAGGTGCTGGAAGTACTGGCGACTTCTCTTGGCTCAAAATACCAATTACTGTGGGATCAGATTTGACCAACAATAATAATCTTTAAAATTATCCAGTTACCAGTCATTGATTTTTTTCAGCAAGATTCCAAAGAAAGCCTGTCCTGAATGCATCAGTTGGAAATATCAGGGACAAATCCATTCAGTGCTGAAGTAACGTTTCAGGACAAGACATGTTTCTTTTCACAATACTTACTGCTGTACTTCAGGAGTTAAAAATCCCAGAGTCACCTTCACAGTGTTAGAGAAGCTGAGTGGTTAGGGTACTATGTGATAGATTAAAGGGTGGTGTGCCAGGTAGACAGCGTGGCAAGTGGGTGAGGAGGGTAGGGTGGTGGGTAGATAAGGTGCTGAGTGTGCCATAGAGGAGTTGAATTGTGTCAGGAGTCGGTGCTGTTAGCAGTATGCTGAGTTCAGCAGGATCAGGTTCAGTCAGAACAGTGGCTTTAGCAGGGCTGGGGATTTGTCACAGCCAGCAGAACTGGGACAGGCAAAGAGGTGTTGACTCCAGCAAGGATTGGTGGGATAGACTGTCAGCTCCAGCAGGATCCTGGAGGTAGGACTGGTGAGGACTCTAGACCAACTGAGTGAATGGGGGATGCTGTCAGCTCCTTCAGGGCCAGAAACATAGGGGTCTCAATTCTAGACTGACCCTTGTGACTCTACCTTATAGTTTTGGGTAGGAATAGTATGCAAGGGAATGGTGGAAAAGCAGGAGATTGTCACAACGTAATAAACTTTATTATTCATTCATGGAATGTGGGCTTCACTGACTGGCCAGCAATTATTACCCATCTAGTTGCACTTGAAGGCAATTATTGCTTTATTGAACTGCTACTGTCCGTTTGTTGTAAGTAGACCGACAATGCCCTTTGAGGGAATTCCAGAATTTTGATTCAGTGACAGTGAAGAAACGGATATATTTACAACTCAACTCGTAAGTGGCTTGGAGGGAAACTTGCTGATGGTGGTGTTCCCATGTAATGATGTTTGTTGAACAGTAGTGCAGGCAGGAATGGCTTGTTGCACAGAAGTCTGTTTTTTGGATCGAGTTTCTTTCTCTCCTCCTAATGTCCTCTTTGGTGTCAACTTTTGTTTAACAGTGGTGGAGGCTGGTACAATTGCAACATTTAAGAGGCATTTGGATGGGTATATGAATAGGAAGCATTTGGAGGGATATGGGCCAGATGCTGGCAGGTGGGACTAGATTTGGGTTGGGATATCTGGTCGGCATGGATGGGTTGGACCGAAGGGTCTGTTTACATGCTGTATGGATGGAACCTTATCCTTATTTGACATCAGTTCTGCCATACACAGTTAGTTGTAACGTAATTTACAGTACTAAAGAAAAATGCTCATGAATCTTGCATAATTTTGACAGCACAAACATTGCCCATAACACTGGAAGTCAAATTTTTGTACCTTGTACTCATCAGGACTGAAGTACAAGAAAACTCGCTTTCTGGAGAAAACTACAATTTAACAGATTGACATAATGAGGGTGAAACTGTAGTTCTAAGATAAAACCTGTGGGAGCTTGGAATTTAGTTCAGGGCCTGGAACCACAAATTTCCAGCACGTATGAAATCTCCAAGAAAGTCAGATTTGGGGGATATGGATGATGACTCTGTTCACTGCATTAGTATCAGTACTTTAAGGCTGCCTGGCAATGTTTTGGGTTAACCACGGAATTATGTGGTCCAGCAGAACTCAAAATCTGCTGAGAGAAAGCAGAGTTTTCACTCTGTGCTTAGTGAAGGCCTCAACACTGCAGAACTTATCCAAGCAGTGCAGAATTTCTCTCTTCCTGTAGTTATGGAAAATCCAACCACCTTTGATCAGAATCAGTAAAAATTCAAATTGACTTTGGTTTCCTCTCATAGATTTTATTAGTTTCAATGATGGTACAACAAAGTTAAAGCTACTGATGAGGTGGAATTTGTTTTTATTCAATGGAAATTGACATTAAAAAATAACTGATCAATTTAAAATGAGAAACGGAAATGATCTTTGATTCTTCAGTGGGAATCATGTCAGAGTATAATGCTATTTTTGGTGTGAAGCCAAACAATTACTAATGGCATCAAAGAACGAAAAAAAAGCAAGGTATTGCTGCTGGTCATTGACTTTCTGAACTTGAAACAAATACAATCTGACATGAAATACCACTGTTGAACATCAATGTCATAACAGCATTTACCCATAGCCAGCAGTGTATTGTATCAGGATGTTACGGTGTGGTTGGTTACATGACGTTTGTTTCTCTAATGCACTTTTTTCTATCAAATATTTCTTAATTATGTGTTAATTTAGCATTACCTATGCTAATTTTCCAAGGACATTTCTGTTAAATATTCACTTTTTATCCATGTAAATCTAAATAAAACACCTGGAACACTTACATACAGAAGGCATTTTGTCATACAGAGAAGGGTATATCCATTTGGAACGTGTTCACTCTTGCTTCCTTTTGTCAGTCAGTAACAAATAAGGCTGCAATCAGTTTCCCCCATCAAGCCTGATCTTACATGACTGTCTATGTCCATTTTTATCCATGCAGTAAGAATATGATATAAAACTGGATCAAGAATTGAAATTGGTGCAGTACTAATCATGAGAGAAAAATATGACATTTCAGGTTAATTTTTCTCCTGAGGTTCAATGGTTTGGGTACTGAACCATACAGATTAGGAACATTACAGTTTATTAATTAGTTTCCAGTGAACTTTAACACTGCCAGAAGTTTTGTATGGGCATTAGGCTTGATTGAACAAATACTCTGCTTTGGCTCATGAAGAGTAGCCAGTTAAAATGAACTGAATGGTTACTAATCCCACGGGAACCATTCTCCAACATAAATCACTGCTTTCAGAAGACAGAGAAAAGCTAGGAAAAGAATGGAAACTGAAGTTTTATGGGAACTTAAAATAATGGCCTAGATCTTCCACCAGCAGTTGCAGAATACTCACCCTTCTGCACTAGCTGTACTACAAACAGCCAAAATTATGCATACAATTACTGCTCCATTTTGGCTTATGCAATAATTCTCTGTGAATGATTACTCAGGCTTTCTGTTCTACCATGACAAAGGAGGTATTTCCTTAATTTGCATCCTATTATCTGCCTTTACGGTTCAAGGAGTTGTTTCCCAGCAAAACTATGGCCCTGTTAATTAAATTAACTTTAATGAATCAATTTAAACACTTGTGAAGTCCGCAAGAGATCTTGACTTTCTTTGCATTGAAATACTTCACAAGTTGAGACAAATGTGCATCAAATCAGTGATTAATTTGATTAGCTTTCTTTACATTTCTTGTTCACTGCTTTGTACTTTCTTACCTTTACTTTGTTGGTTTTTTTAACACATCATATCCCATCCTTCAGGTGACAAACAAAGGCGAGCAAATCTTTCCCGAGCCTTGGTTAATGCTTGCCTGTTTCTTGTTATTTAGGAGATTATGACAACAGGATCTTAGTGATTCCTTGGCAATGGTTGGCAATCTAGTATTGAAATCTTGACGAAAATTTAGATTTTAGATTAGATTACCTACAGTGCGGAACCAAGCCCTTCGGCCCAACTAGTCCACACCGACCCATTTCCCTTTGACTAATGCACCCAGTACTATGGGCAATTTAGCATTGTCAATTCACTGGCCTGCACATCTTTGAATTGTGGGAGGAAACCAGAGCATTCAGAGAAAACCCATGCAGACATAGAAGAAAATGTGCAAACTCCACACTGACAGCTGCCTGAGGCTGGAGTTGAACTTGGGACCCTGGTGCTGTGAGGTAGTAGTGCTAACCACTGAGTCACCTTGCCACCCAATTTAGGATTCTTCATTTTGTAAAATTGCATCTCACTATATTGCACATTACAATGCATTGATGTTTTAACTCCCTTTGTTTCACAACTGTCAGGATCATGCTCAACAAGTGAATTAATCTAACTGCTTTCCTTTTATAATTACTATAGTGCATTGGATTTGTTAAATGTTTGATTCCATATATCTAACTTGAATTTTTACTGCAATGTCTCTCAGAGATTTGACTAATTAACCTTTTTATGGGATCTAGTCTCATTTCAAGGTATGTTTGTCGTTTTCAGATTTTAGTTCGGACATCTGAGGAGCACGCAAATTATTTGCTTCTAGACATGAACAATGCTCTGAAAATTCCAGCTTTCTAACAGTACACTCCAGTAACAAAATTGAATCATGTGAACATTACTGGATCCCAATTTGTACCCTAACAGAGCTCGCAATCCGACTGATTAGATCTGGGTAAAGAGGAGAGCGATTTTTGCAGAGACTGCAAGAATGGTGTCACAAGGCATTTTCTACAATTCTTAGGGGCACTACCCAGTGTTAGTTAAAATTATAAATCAATGTTGGGCCATGATAACCCAGTGGTTCTATTTACAGGCATTCTGACCATATATGCTTTGGCTTGCTATAGTACCAATGAGGGAAACTGGTGCTCATGCTTAATTATTCTTCCTATTGCCTTCACCAGATTGGAAAATTTGGCAGGCTGTATAATGAGCAGCCAATCCATAACTGTGTTTCTATCAATACTAGAGTTGTAAATTACACCCTTCAAGAAATTTACAAACACCAGCTGGAACTACCAACTGTTTACATTTTTTTCCATGAATATTCTAATACAGTTGATTCTGATATAATACGATATGCTGTTCTTGTGTTTTAAGAAAATCACACAAGAGCTTTGACAAAGGGGCAGTTAGACTCAAAACGTCAGCTCTTTTCTCTCCTTACAGATGCTGCCAGACCTGCTGAGATTTCCAGCATTTTCTCTTTTGGTTTCAGATTCCAGTACCTGCAATAATTTGCTTTTGTTCCACACAACAGCTGTCCCATTTACATTATGGGACCAGAATCACATTACAGCCAATATAGATAAGGAAAGTTCCTGTTCTACAAATAACTGTCTAAAATCTTCACCAACGTCAAGCCAATTTGCATTGAGGAAATACGTGTTATAGCATAACTTACTGTACTGCATTCAGTTTGAAGGTCCTTCTCTCCTGATTACAAAGAAGGTTGGATATTTTATCACAGGAACCTGGCTGCGGTGACACAATTGATTGTGGGATTTCTGGAAAAGAAAAGTGGAAAAGTCTTCCCAGGTTTCACGCTTCTCATCTCTAATGATGAGAGCCTTTACTCTTATATTGGAGGAGATCGGACTTTGTGGTCAAATAGCCTGCAGTTACCCTATTTGGAGTGTTTCCATTACACATGGTCCGATACAACAGCAACAGTTGTGCTCAGAAAAGGCTGGGAGAATAAAAAGGAAACAACAAAATTGCAAAAAACAGGCAATAAAAGCATAGAAAAGAAATAATTCAGATTACTTTCTCTGTACTTCTGAAGCTTACTGTAGTCATCTCCAAAGAGAAACTGCTGACAATCTGAAGTGCACAGTACTTTCAGTATTTTTAACATAAAGAAAATCTCCTGGAATTAATGTTCATTTTAGTAACGCCAATAAGTTTGAGAGGTGCTGATAGAGTGAAGGCATTGGTTACTGGGAAGTCACAAAACAAATCCGACAGTTCATCCCTCTCCTCCAGTTCATAGGTGGCATCATTAAGCATTCGTTGGTGAAGGTGGCAGGTCTGTTCAATCTTCAACTTGTTGATGTCACTACGAAGACGCATCAGTTGTCTTGCCAGCTGCTGGTCTTGCAGACGCATTTCTGTCTGGTTTAAAAATAAACCCTGTGGATCAGTACAAGCAGCAAAAACAGAGTCACATGAGTTCAGTAAACCGGCACATTTTCTCAACTGCTGTTCTTAGCAGAAGCATCGAATATTGGGCCACTATCTTGAGTTATGCCTGGACTGTTAACAGGAATAAATTAGATGAGCTGAAAGGGCCTTCCACCCTTGATAAAATCCATGCCATAAGCAAGTATATTTAGAAAAGTATGTTTGGGGTCATTTAAAATTCACTATTTTACCTCTGGCAGATTACATTCTCAAATGGGAATGGGCTTTGTGTGCTACTTACCCTTATCAAACTGAAGGTGGGCAGTCATGATTTGGAAATGCCAGTGTTGGACTGGGGTGTACAAAGTTTAAAAATCACACAACATCAGGTTATAGTCCAACAGGTTTAATTGGAAGCACTAGCTTTCAGAGCGCTGCTCCTTCATCAGGTGGTTGTGGAGGACCCAATTGTAAGACACAGAATTTATAGCAAAAGTTTACAGTGTGATTAACTGAAATTATACGTTGAAAAATAGCTTGATTGTTTGTTGACTCTTTCATCTGTTTGAATACCAAGATAGTTTCACTTCTTTCATATGTAAATCACAAAACTCCATACAACCCCTTTCACAGGAGGTGCTGCAAGACGTGTCAGAGTGTGGGCATGGATACCACCATTACACGTGGGGACACCTCCCACCATGTACATGGCAGGTACTCATGTGACTCAGCCAACATTGTCTATCTTATTCATTGCAGGCAAGGATGCCCTGAGGCATGGTACATTGGGGAAACCGAGCAAAGGCTATGGCAGTGGATGAATGGGCACCGTACAACAATCAACAAACAGAAGTGTTCCCTCCCAGTTGGGGAACACTTCAGCGGTCCAGGACATTCAACCTCGGACCTTCGGGTGACCATCCTCCAAGGCGGACTTCGGGACAGGCAGCAGCAAACAGTGGCCGAGTAGAGGCTGATAGCTAAGTTAAGTACCCATAGGGAGGGCCTCAACCGGGACCTTGGGTTCATGTCACACTACGGGTGACCACCATTGCACTATACATACACACACACACACATACACACGGACACACGTACATACAGACACGCACACACACCCTTAAAGGCACACACACTCACACATGCATCCTCTCACAGACTTAGACCATTCTACACTCACGCACACACATATACACTCTCCCACAGACACTCACAACTCCCCACCTCAGACACATACACACACACTCCCACACTCACACATTCACCCCTCACAGACTTAGACATTCTACACTCACATACACACTCTCTCTCACACTCACAAACCCCCACCCCAGACAGACAGACAGACACAAATCCACATGCACACATATACATATATGTTTGTGGGATGAATTTATATTTGCAGAGTTACATTGTACTTTGCTCAAAAACTGCATGCATTCATATTAGACTCTGTTAACTCACTTTTTAGATTAGAATCAGTCTAAACATTATGGCACAGACAGAGAACACAGGGGGCTAACACCTTCAACATATTGTTTGGCTAACACCAATTGTTGCAGTTAACCTGAGAATGCAACTTTTTAAAAAAAGGTTTTGTGATTTACATATGAAAGAATGAAATCATCATGGTATTCGAACAGATGAAAGACTCAACAAACAATCAAGGTATTTTTCAATGTATAATTTCAGTTACATCACACTGTAAACTTTAGCCATAAATTCTGTCTTGCAATTGTGTTCTCCACCACCGCCTGATGATGGAGCAGCGCTCCGAAAGCTACTGCTTCCAATTAAACCTGTTGGACTATAGCCTGGTGTTGTGTGATTTTTAAAGGTGGGCAGTTTAATTGAACAGTAAGGCCAAACACTAACTGTCAATCCTTCTATTGATTCATCAGTCTTGTATGTGGAACCAAATACAAGTATTCACTCATCTGAATAAACTTACTCCTTTTTGGAATGATCGAACTCTTACTCCATACCCTCATTGTTTCCAAACAGTTTGCTGTCTATTATCCTTGCCTATATTCAAATTCATTAAATTATCCCAATGTCACTGTTCATCGACTGATGATGCCTTTTGTCTTCAGGTCTTGAGATCCTTCAAGATTTTTTTTCAGGTTATGTTTGTTGGAAATGAATCATCTCATCTGCAGGACAACTCACCCAGAGTTCCTCAGGGTAGTGTCCTTTGACCCAGCCATCTTCAGCTGCTTCAAAAATGACCTTTCCTCCATCTTAAGGTAAAAGTGGAGGGATTCTATGATGGCTGCATAATGTATAGCACCACTTATAACTCCTCAGACACTGAAGCAATCCATGTTCTGGCACTTCAAGACCTGGACAATATCAGGCTTGGGCTGATAACTGCTAAGTAACATTCATACCACGCAAATGCCAGGCAGTGACTATCTCCAAAATGAGTAATCTAACCACTTCCCCATGATGATACCATCATTGAATCCTCCACTATCAACATCCTGGGGGTTACCATTGACCAGAACTTGACTATCCATATAAATCTAGCACTATGGCTAAAACAGCAGGTCAGTTGCTAGGGATCCTGTAGCTAGTAACATGCCTCCTGAATCCCCAAAGCCCCAATACATATATTTCCTTCACGATCGAAACACACTAGCAGCGGTGTGCACCATTTAAAAGACGCAGTGTAGAAATCACCAAGGCTTTTTAGAAAGCACTTTCCAAACACAAGACCACTACAATTTTGAAAGATAAGAGCAGCACATACATGAGACTATCATCATCTGCAAGGTCCCTTCTAAGCCTCTCAACATCCTGACTTGAAACATATTGCTGTTCCTTTTGTGTCGCTGGGTCAAAGTCCTGAAACTCTACCCACCCACACCCCTCCTCCTGGCAATAGCACACATAACACCAAATGTACTGCAATGGTTCAAGGAGGCAACTCATCATGACCTTTTCAAGAGTGATTAGGGATGGGCAATAGATAATGGGCCAGCCAATAGCAAGGACATCTGCTGAATGATTAAAAAATGATTGGTTGAAATGTAGCTGAATTATAGTTTTTATGAATATTTGGCATCAATTTAATAGAAAGCAAATTCACATCAGTTTTAATTGATGGGACACAAATCAATATGACGAAATGTTTGCATTAATAAGGTTGTGAAAATGTACAGGCTGGATTTTATAGTCCCAGCCGATGCGTGCGTTTTCAGGGTGTGAGGGAAAGGAGGCTTGTAAAATATGTCATACTGGTACATCACCACTTCCTGCCCACCAGAGAATACGAGGAATGGGTAAGGTATCCATTAGTTTTCATGCCCTTAGGTCTAATGAGGTCCTTACATGGTCAGCTATTGCCCACTTAAGACGTCCACTGTCATAAAACCATGAGAGATGCCACAAGTGAGAATGCCATTTTTTATCCTTTTGTGGAGACCTTGTGCATATTGTGGGCAACCCTTTAAGAAATGCACTCACTGCATATCCACCCATACAAAGTTTTGACTATTTGTGCCTCCCTTATAAAACATGCTACTTCAGTTAATATCCCTTGCCAGGCGAAAGTGGGTACTGCAGATGCTGGAGATTAGAGTCAAGAACCTGGTGCTGGAAAAGCATAGCAGGTCAGGCAGTATCCGAGCAGCAGGAAAATCGACATTTTGGACAAAAGCCCTTCATCAGGAATTTTGCCCAAAATGTCGATTTTCCTGTTCCTCAGATGCTGCCTGACCTGTTGTGCTTTTCCAGCATTGCACTCTTGACTCCAATACCCCCTGCCAGCCCCACCCATCTCTGGGGCACCTTATTTCCTCCCTACCAAAAATGTGTGGAACTTATCTCGATTCGGTGCCCATCTTCAATCTTTATAGGCTTACTTGCAGTAAGCCTTACTTACATGCAGACTTGCAGCATGTCTTGAAGGGCATTCTTCCACTACTCTATTACTGAGTGGAGGAGGCCTGACCCTCAGTCACAGAATCATAGAATCCCTATAGTGTGGAAGCCATTTGGTCCATCATGTCTACACCGACCCTCTGAAAAGCATCACACTGCCACTTGCAATACCCATTGGCAGAATGCTCTGGATACACAGACTTGAACTGTAGGGCTCATCAGCAACTGACATCGAACGCCATTGACACTTTGCATGCACGGATAGGCACCAGCTTGCAGACTGGATCAGACTACATCTTAGCCCTCACTCACTTAGAATCCACATGCATGCTCATAGCATACATTTCCTCTAATTTTCATGTTGATGCATAGAATCCTGAGGACCATATGCATCAGCAGCTTCTGGATCTGGATGCCAATACACAGATTGATGTGTAAAAAAATCTCCAAGTGGCTGAGAAGCTGTACAGTTTAGGGGAATGTTGCTCATGCCATCTCTGCCTTGCCTTGTTGTGCCAATTAGTGCAGTCACAAAAATAAGCAATTCTCAGCCTGGGGGGCTGCACATATTGCTGTATAGCACTTCGCTACATTAATCTCAGACCTGTGTCATGTACCAGAGGTTATGCAGCAAACATGCTGCAAGTAGATAGCCATGTTTCAAAATCTTAGAGGACTGATCCTTATTGAATTACATGGAGACGGGAGTTTCTGGCACATTAAGTCAAGAATAGACCCGGATACCAGCCTAGGGAATTGGCCATGGTAAGGAATCTGGTCAGTGTTTTACTGGTCAGCAGTTGTCTCTCTGCAGTCTGGGAAGTGGGTGAGTCCTTTGGCTTTGTAGCAACATGTTCGTAGGTTGGGCTAACATGTTGTGGGAAAATATGTGCAGCAAACAGGGTTCTGGGCACACCTTGCCCGTGGATGTCTGATTCTGTCACTCAAGGGAGTGGCCACAGTCAGTCTGTTGGATCTGTCCATAGAAACTAAAGGGAGGTGGAGCGTATGGCCTCTGCTGCAGGACAGTGTGGCAAGAAAAGCACAGCAGGTCAGACAGCATCCAAGGAGCAGGAAAATTGACATTTCGGGCAAAAGTCCTTCATCAGGAGTAGACCCTCTATTCCTGATGAAGGGCTTTTGTCTGAAACATCGATTTTCCTGCTCCTTGGATGCTGCCTGACCTCTTCCAGCACTGCTCTAATCCAGACTCGGGTTTCCAGCATCTGCAGTCCTCATTTTTACCTGGACAGTGTGGCAGGTCAATCTTGGGGATTGGGGCTTCAGGGTCAGCAGGGCAGCAATACCACTGTGGGGGGAGGGGGCAGCAAGATTTGCAAAGGGGTGACATGGGAAAACATGGGTGGGAGCAGTGTAATGGGGGCCAGGGGTTTGGTCCAGGGTGAGTAGCACTCTATCTTCAAGAGGGTTGGCAGTGGTATGCCCATAATGCCATTAAGGAAGGAGTTCCAGGCTTTTGATCCAGTGACACTGAAAGAACTGGGTTATATTTTCAAGTCAGGATGGTGAGTGGCTTGTGGTGCCCCCATGTGTCTGCTGTCCTTACCCTTCAAGATGGCAGTGGTCTTGGGTTTGGAAGGTGCTGTCAAAGGAGTTTTAGTGAATTTCTGCACTGCATCTTATCAACGGTGCACTGCTGCTACTGTGTATCAGAGGTGGAGGGAATGGTTATTTGTGGATGTGTTGCCAATCAAGCAGACTGTATTGTTTCTGGATGGTGTCAAGCTTCTTTAGCATTGTTAGAGCTGAACTCATTTATGGAGTATTCTATCTCACGTTATTAAAGCCATGCATGCAGATGTTCGTGAACGCAGCCTTATTTTATATTTCACTACCCATTGATATGTTTGAATTTACATTACCATTTTGGCATTTGCTTTGAAATGAATGGCCACTGCTCAGCAACTTTAGATTAGATTAGATTACCTACAGTGTGGAAACAGACCCTTCGGCCCAACCAGTCCACACCGACCCTTGGAAGAGTAACCCGTCCAGACTTATTTCCCTCTGACTAATGCACCTAGCAGTACGGGCAATTTAGCACGGCCAATTCACCTGACCTGCACATCTGTGGACTGTGGGAGGATACCGGAGCGAACCCACGCAGACATGGGGAGAATGTGCAAATTCCACACAGATAGTCGCCGCAGCTGGAATCGAACCTGGGACCCTGGTGCTGTAAGGCAGCAGTGCTAACCACTGAGCCACCGTGCTACAAATGTGTGGGTTCTTTCAATGCAAAGTTGCTGCTGCGTTGGTGTGTGTAAACAGTGTTTTTCTGATAAATAATCCTTTTTATGATGCACTGATGCAAATATTTTACTGTGAAATTTATTGAGCCCTGTGTACGTGTCAATCAGCTTTTTGGCAAAAATAGGGACTGATGAATAGCATAATACTTGAGGCAAGTCGGTAATTAGATTATTGAAGTAACATTTAAAGCTGAAGTAAACTGAACTGAAGTAAAACAGGGCAAAAATAATTACAGCAGTTCATCTTAATATTATCTACTTTGCTGAAATGTTCCTTAGGAGAACCAGAAAAGAAAAGAATGTCTTTTTAATCTTAAGAAGGAAACAGAACATGTTTGAACTTACCAATTCCTTCCGGAGCCAGCTCAGTGCTTCGTCCATATTCTCAAAGCCACTAAGTTTTCCTGAAGTCAAGTTGCCATCGCTGACAGAACTCCCACTGAACTGTCTTTGTGTTTTCTTGAAGTTACTGGGCTCCTCACCAGGCTTCTTTGTCATTATGAGCCCTTGGTCCTCCAGCTTTGAGCTTTTCCAGTCTTTCCCTTCAAGTTTGGCTTTCCATTCTAAATAGGAAGGTCTTCTGGTTTCAAGCCTCAGTTTTTGAGTAAGTGCTTTCAGACTCCTCAGATGGTCATCATTCTGACTGTCTGGGTTGTCCTGTCCATCTTCGAAAAGCTTTACTTCAAGTTTCGGCACAGACTGCGTAGCCATTGTGTCTTTGTTAAACTATAACTGATTTCTGTAAAAGAGAACAGATTCTCTGAAATCCTATTCTGATGAGCTGTGTTTAGAAAATTTTCAAACTCCTAGTATTGAAAATTCTTTTCAATTAATGTACTATTACTTGAAGAAACAAGATTTAATTATGAGTTTGTTTTAGTGGCAACATTTTATTTTCTTTATAGTGCAACATTTTATTCACAATACAGCATGAAGTAAAATAACTACATCTGAAGAAGGGTTACTGGTCTCAAAATGTCAACTCTAGTTTCGCTCCACAATGCTGCCAGACTGCTGAGTTTCTCCTGTACTTTTTGTTTCAGATTCCTAGCATTCACAGTTCTGTCTTATTTAGATTAGATTCCCTACAGTCTTCAGCCCACCAAACCCATACTGACCCTTCGAAGAACAATCCACCCAGACCCATTCCCCTACACCTAACACTACGGGCAATTTAGCATGGCCAATTCACCTAATCTGCACATCTTTAGATTGTGGGAGAAACCCAGGGAAAATGTGCAAACTCCACACAGACAGTTGCCCAAGGCGGGAATTGAACCCAGGTCCCTGGCACTGTGAGGTAGCAGTGCTAACTGCTGAGCCACCGTGCCACCCTAGCTATGAACTAAAATAACTTCCTTTTTACAATGATAGCTTAATATTTTTTGCTAATTTCTTTAAATATAGATTTCTAAAAGTTCTGATAAAAATCCTGATATCAATTGAAGCAGAATGAAAAGATACTATACAAATGACAAAGCGTTACTTCCCTTGGCATTTTTAAGTGCCACACTGTAAGGCTGTGTGCTTCTCCACACAGCACATTTCCAAGTGAACACTGAAATTGCTGGTTGATTGCCCAACATAATGATGAACTCTCAAATGATAGTCAAAATTCAGATATTATTACACAATAGAATATAGTTGGTGTAAATACATGTTATCAAATTCAAAGCCCTTTTATTAACCATCTTTGGTTGCCGATGTTACAATAATACCGGATCTAGCTATACAATTAATAAACACAAAGTCATTAGTTATAATACAGCATTTCTGCTGGGAAGTACCAGTGCAGTTACAACAAAGATATATAAAAAACACACTGTGGACATTGAGGAACATCATGAATTTACTTGTGGATTCTTCCATTCAGCCACTAGAAACTTGGCAGGGGATGGTTGAAAACCCTGTTTATGTCTATAACTGGGTTTTATGCTGAAGCTACTATAGTTGATTGGGAGAATTCCACAATTCAATAAAGGATTGCTGGAAAATGTTTTTATCACCATCAAGGATTTCCACCTATATTGCACTGACTGCAAATGAAAACTACTCAAGAAAATTGGAATATGAAAAGTGGAATTCATGGCCACTAAAAATGACTGCGATAAACTGTCTGCCTCAAAACAGTTGGCAGGTATTGCATTGTGCTGTGTAGATATTGTTCTCAGCTTAAGTGATTGGTACAAAACAGAGAATAAAGAGAGCCCCCCACATCACCACCACCAAACCAGAATACACTGCATTCACTGCATTAATTGTTATCTTGATGCTGAATCTCTGGATTCACCAACAGCAGATCACACAGAATGAGATGTATGTGATGCCCTGCTTCTGACAGGCAGTTCGTTCTTTGTTAATTGCCACCTTATCTGTCAGCACCACGATTCAGAGGTCAGGGATTTTCAACAGCCAGCTGCTACATTTCATTTAAAGAGTAAATGACACTTTGGCACTTTGTAAACCCATTCCCCCTGTAGATTCAATTTTCAGACAATCCTTTAAATAGCTTCTTAATTGTCTTGCTTCAAGCAGGTTTGCAGCTGCTTAAATAAGAAAATAGAGTACTCTGCTGGATGTCAGAAACTGATTATGATTTAAATATACAAGTGGGCAGAGAATGCAATATGTACAATGTTGTCAGTTCTACTGGTTGTTGAATGGTCCACCAACAAGTTTTCTTAAATCACTCGTGGAATGTTGGCTTGGCTGAAAACTGGCATCTGGGGATGCTGAGCATCACTTGATGAGGCTTCAACTTTATCTTTTGCATTGATATGTTGGGCTCTTCCATTAGTGAGGATGGGAATATTTGTGCAGCCTCCACCTTCAGTAAGTTGTTTAATTATCCATTACCATTCACAAAAGAAAGTGGCAGGACTGCAGGGCTTACATTTGATCTATTGTGTGATTGCTTAGTTTTGTATGTGCTGATATGCAAGTATCCTATTTAGTAGTTTCACCAGATTGATACCTCATTTTTAGGTATGCCTGGTGCTGCTCACGGCATGGTCTCCTGCATTCTCCATTGGATCAGGGTTGATCTCCTGGCTTGGTGTTAATGGTTGAGTGGGGGATTTGACAGGCCATGAGGTTGCAGATTGTGCTGAAGTATGTTTCTGCTGCTACTGACGACCCACAGCACCTCATAGACGCCAGTCTTGAGTTGCTAGATCTGTTCGAAGTCTGCCTCATTTACAATAGTGATAGTGCTACACTATGCAATGGAGGTTATTTTCAATGTGAAGGTGGGATTTTTTCTGCATAATGACTGTGCAATGGTCACTCTGATCAATACTGTCATGGACAGATACATCTGCAGCTGGCAGATTGGTGAGGATGAAGTCAAGTATGGTTTTCCATCACCACATGCTGCAGACCCAGTCCAGCAGCAATGTCCTTTATGACCTGACCAAGTTGGTCAGCTACTGAACAACTGTTGGTGGTGGACATTGAAGTCCTGTACCCACACTACATTCTGGAACAGTACTGGTGGCCATTTGTTTTTATCAGCGGATATATGGTAATTAGCAGGATCTTTCCTTGCCTTTATTTAACTTAATAGCATGAGACTTCATGGTGTCTGGTGTCAATGTTTAGGACCACTAGGACACTACCTATGATGCCATCTTGAGTGGATCTGCCCTATCAGTGAGACAAGACATATCCAGAGATAGTGATGGTGGTGTCTGGGACCTTGTCTGTAAGATATGTTTCTGTGAATATGACTATGACAGGCTGTTACTTGACTAGACTGTGAGATAGTGCCAAATTTGGGAGAGCTATCTCCCAGATGTTAGGTAGGAGGGCTTTGCAGGGTTGACAGGGTTGTTTCTGCTGTCGTTGATGCCAGTGCTTAGATCAGGCCAGGTAGTAAGTCATTTTCATTTCTTTGCTGACACCCTATTAATACAAATGAGTGGCTTGCTAGGCCATTTCAGAGGGCAGTTGAGCATCACATGTCAGCCAAACCAAGTGAGAATGCTAGGTTTCATTCCCTGATGCACAGTAGCGAGCTAGATGGATTTTTTTCCTGACAATGATTTCATGGTCATCAGTAGATACTTAATTTCAGACATTTTAAAAAAAAAGAATTCAAATTTGACCATCTGTTGTGGTAGGATTTAAACTTGGATCCTCAGAACGTTAGCTAAGGTTCTGGATTAATAGCCTAGCAATAATACGATCAGACAATTGCCTCCCCTTAACAAGTATTGCTGGAGACTGTTCCGGAAAGGAATTCTGGGCTAAAGTTTACCAGAAATCAGCTAATTGTCAATTATAATGAGTTTCAAGGAGAGTTTCTCTCTGAGAGTTTTCTCACATTATCTTCTCACGTGTTCCTCATCACCTGTCCGTCAGCCTCTGTGGCGTCTCACTCATCACAGGACATGTCCAGCACCTTCCAGGTTTCCTGGCATCAGTGCCATCCTTAAACTCCAGCTGTATGTGCGCTGCTATAGACATCTACAGCTATTCTGCACGATTTGTGTCAACTGCCTCAGATATATGGGACAGAAGGAAACTGGGAACCTGCTTTGTCAGAGAAACGTGGAGGTGTGGGTAGGCAGGGGATACATGGTCACCGTCCATGGAGTATGCCCTAAAGACATTGATGCTTCATGTCCTAATTGAAAACCTGAAGGGGCAAGGAGCAATTTGCAGTCACCAGGTTATCGTTCTGACTTCCATGTCGGGAATTGTCACTGTCTATCTGATGGGCATGAAAATGGAAAACTGCATAAAAGTGAGGGGACATGACTTAATAATGAGGATGTTAATGCATGTTAATAAGCTTCTTACCATTTATCACAGAGAAAATCATCTTGCTGCTTGGTTGGAAAATGGGACTCCTGGCTCGTAGTGCCAAGAAGCACTTCATGTGATTCTCCTTTCTCACCATTGCCCATGCTGTAGCTGGGAAGATTTCACTCCATTTATTTTCAATGTTTCTGCCTGAAATTGAATTTCTATTAAAGTGGAAGGCAGGCAGCCCCTTGTCCCTACAGTGTCCAGTGAAACTCAAAGCTGAGAATGTCCTGACTGTGGCCTTTGGTGAGTATCATCCAATTCAGACCAATGTTTGATCAAGTTAACAATCCTTTTTGATATCAATGCTGCACATTTGTACACAGCCTGCCTCCTCCCATAAAAGTTAGATCTGGATCCTCTAGGCCAATCTGATCACCTTTCAAGTCTTATCTTATGTAGTCTGGACATGCTAGTTCTTAATTAGCTTTCTTTCCTGTTGATAATAACAAGAAAGAAGATTTGCCTGGTTGGCAGGAACACTTCTGAGCTGCTGAATCTGTGCATTGAATGAAGTTGTGGATTCAACTACTGTGGTTGAGCTTCTTAGAAACACAGAATGGTTACAGCTAGGAGGCCACTCAGACCATGCTGGTCCTGCAAAGGAGTAGTCCACTTGGTGAAACTTTCCTCCCCTTTTTCCATTGCTTTGATGTTAAGAGAATGTTTCCTTTCATGGAGGGAATTTAGAACTAGGGGGCACTCCTCAAAATGAGGAGTATCCCATTTAAGGTAGAAATGAGGCATTTCTTCTTCTTTGACTGTTTGGAATTCTTTTCTCCAGTGTGCTGTAGTCATTCAGCATGTGCAGGACTGAATTATTCAGATTATATTGGATTGAGTGTTTTGAGGGAACAGATAGGAAAGTGGAGTTAGGGCTATAATCACATCAGCCATATCTTATTGAATGGTGGAGAAGCCTTGACAAATCAGTCTATTCTTGCTCTTGTTTCTTGGGTTTTGTATTTTGAACAGACTCATGCATCACCTCAATAGTATTTGCATTATTTTGGTGTATTATTTTGGGAGAAGAAATATGGAAGATACAGCATTTGGATTAGTAAAACAAATTTTATTACTGCTTTATATTTTATCGCATGTTTTTAGGAGAGGTTACAGTTTGATAAAATTCTTTAGCCAAGCTGATCTTCAAGAGAGCTAAACATTTGGCCAGGAAAGCTGCTGCTATCATGGCCTTGCAAGTACTTGATGAAAATAACCCTTGCCCATGCATTTGGCATTTTTCAAAGGTGGTTGTATATTACAGCACTTAAAAGCAGACTTCTGAGGATTTCGACCTCCACTAATCTGACAGTACAGTCCTTACCTTGGTCACGATTTCTGTAAAGAAGAATTTCTGGATATGGATCCTAAATTTACTCACTTTAACTTGTGACCCACTGTTTTTCTCTTGCAATGTGATTTAAAGCAAATTCTTGATTTGCTTTCTGTGATCCCCTATTAAATGTTTTTTGAAAGGACAATTCATTTCCCGCTGAAAATCCTAATATATTTCAACCTTTCCTCACAGCTCAGTCATTTGACATCAGAGATTAGTTCTGCAATTCTTTTCTGCACTGCCTCCCATGACTGAATATCATTCTTGCTTGTCAATGAGGTTCTGAAGAAGGATCACTTTCTACTTTCTCTCCACACATTCTGCCAGGGCTGCTGAATTTTGCCATGAATTGCTGTTTGTGTTTCTGATTTCTGCAGTTCTTTGGTTAATTTTATTTATCATGACCATAATTGGATGAAATCACAAAATGAAATACAGTGTAATGGTTAATATATCCACTTTCAGAGAACTTTGTGCTACAAATCAGTTTGCTTTGACAGTCAAACACAAATTAAAATATATAGCCAAATGGAAATGAGCAGAACACGCTTCAGAGAATAAAGATTTTTAAAAAAAGCTAAAAGGATAATTTTTCAGTTCATCCAATTTAGGTACACTGGTATCTCATCTGGTTTTCATTTATATAAATTATTCAAATATAGGCACAAAAAAGAATGATATTAAAATTTGCAAGTAATACTAAACTGAGGGCAAGAAAAACAATGAGTAACAATACAGAATACTTAAATAGATTAATTTGTTGGACAGGTGGATGGCATATACAGTTCAATACAGAGAACTGTGATATGGCAGTGGCATATTACAGTTCACTCGGAGTGCTGTGGCAACATCTATGATGGAGCGTCCAAGATTCTTTCCATCAGATGGCTGACCTGGAATCTTTTCAACTCCTACTGTCTGTGCTGGAAGGATTTGCAGATTAATATCCAATCTGTTTAGCTTCATTATGGACACACCTCCCTAGGCCATCAAGTAATGGATAAGATCTGAACCCAGAGTTTCTGGTTCAGAAGCGGGAATGCTGACCAATGCTCCACAAGGCCATCACACAAAGCTATAAATATTGTTCATGTGAAAATAATAGTAAATGGAAGAACATTCTAAATGGTCAGATTCTTATTAAAATGATGGAATCTATCAATTCAAGATGATGGAAAATGCATAGACTTTTATTATGGATGTGCACAAGAAGACAGATTGGATTATGAATTTTAAAGTAACACTGAATATAATGGAAAATTAGACTTCTGAATTATACAAAACTTTGACTGGGCCACTTTTGAAGTATTCTATAAGTTCTAGGCACTTCATTATAGGAATGATGTGAGAGGCAAGGAAAACATACTGCAAATAACTGATCAAAATGCCATAAATGAGAGACCGTACCTCTGAAGACATTCTGAAAGGGTAAAGAAAATATTAGTGATTTGTTAATAAAGTATGGTCTGAAAAACTCTGTCAGTTCTGACATTTACCAGCCATAGTCAGGTGGGAATGTACAGAAGGCCTAGAAATGTAGGCACACCAAATCCTGACCTGTGCAGCCAATTTTTACAAGGCCTTGCTTTGGGAAAAACCTAAGTCTGTCAAATCATGATCACCAGTGTCAATGGAACAAGCAAAGGAGTTAAAAATCACACAACACCAGGTTATAGTCCAACAGGTTTAATTGGAAGCACACTAGCTTGCAACTAGTGTGAATGTAACTCTTTTAAAAAAAGATTTTGTGATTTACACATGAAAGAAGTGAAACTATCACTGTATTCTAACAGATGAAAGGCTTAACAGACAATCAATTTTTCAATGTATAATTTCAGTTCCATCACACTGTAAATTTTTGCTATAAATTCTGTGTTAGGATTGAGCCCTCCACTAACACCTGATGAAGGAGCGTCACACCGAAAGCTAGTGTGCTTCCAATTAAACCTGTTGGACTATAACCTGGTATTGTGTGATTTTTAACTTTGTACACCCCAGTCCAACACTGACACCTCCAAATCAAGCAAGAGGAGGACAGCTTTACAAGCTGGGAATTTCCCTGGTCAGGTTGAGAGCTGCTTGCCGTGTTGTCAGGTAAAAGGAAGTGTCGTGCTCTCGAGTAGCAGAAGTAGGGCCCATCCAGTGATCGGGACCTGCCACATGACCCAAGCTTTGCAGACAGAACACTTCAAGGAATGGTGGAAATGATGCCTAAAGCAATAAGCTTGATGCTGGAATTCTTTCAAGAAGCAAGTCTCACTGCAATAAACTTTATGTCTTCATTAAGGCAGCTGAGATCTTTCCAAATGGCACTCTTAAATTGCAGTGCAATATTTAAAAGGGAGTAGCACATCCTGATCTAGAGACGTCTTACAGTGGACCCCAGCATTTACATTCGGAACAATAGTGCTTGGATTTCCAATGTCAGAATTATCAATAGAAACTGGAGGGGAATTTAGAGTTTTTATTACAGTGAGAGATAATTATTAGAAGACAGAAGTGAAATTTTAACTTTATTGCATCAGAAAGGAGTTGATCAGGGCAGGGAGTGATCATGGCATGGGTTGATCAGAACATGGGATGGTCAGGGAAGAAGCTGGTCAGGGTAGGATGTGGTCATGTCAGAGAGTGGTCGTGACATAGGATGGCTAGAGTATGGGATGGTCAAGGCCAGAGGTGATCAGGGTATTGAATGATGAATATCATTGTGAATCCCAACTCATTTTAGTTTGTTTATTTTATTATAAAACTGTTGGTGAGCTGCCAGTCAAAAATATCCTCCCCAGTTCTGAGGAAGGATCACTGGACTCGAAACATTAACTCTGATTTCTGTTTATAGGTGCTGCCAGACCTGCAGAGTTTTTTCCTGCAATTTCTGTTTTTGTTTGTGTTCCCTAGTAGGTAGTTTGCTGATCTAGTGGTAGACAATTGGGTGGGTTAATGTATAATGACTGAAAGTGAAGATTTTCACCAATTTCTGAAAGGACAGCAGCACGGGCTTCAATAAGGAAAAGAAGCAGCACTTAGAGTTGCAGGTACTTTATGTATAGAACCTACAGTACTAAAATATTAAGGTTGAAAGTCTTTAAGATGCAAAATTCATAAAAAATTGGAAACATGTATCCAGTCTTACTTGATTGCAGCTGAGACTCCCTCTAATTTTCAGAAAATTATCAGTTGAGACTTCCACCACATGTTTGAGCAGGAGTACTGAGGCTGGATGAAACATTAGTAAAATTATAGAATCCCTACAGTGTGGAAACAAGAAACAAGCCATTTGACCTGAGTCCACACCAACTCCGTGAACAGCATTTCATCCAGACCCACCACCCCATTCCTGTAACCCTGCATTTCTCTTGGCCAATTCACCCAACTGGCACATTTTTGGACTCTGGGAGGAAACCCACAGAAACATGGGGAGAAATTGCAAACTTCATACAGTCACCTAAGGTTGCAGTTGAAGCCAGGTCCCTGGTGCTATGAGGTAGCAGTGCTAACCACCAAGCCACTGTGCCACCCATCTGCTGTGCTGCTGATTGGTGTTAGAGGCCTTAATGTCTCACTAGCATTTATGAATGAGGTTTCTGTCTGTTTTTGACTGGAGCTGCCTGAAGTTTGCCTGAAAATTTGGAGAAATAGCTACATGAAAGTGTTGACTACCACTAGTCGCTGGAAATATTGTGAATGGTGAGAAGGATAGTGATAGTCTTCAAGAGGACAGAGAAAGCATGGTGAATTGGGCAGAAACTCAGCAGATTAACATAGTGAAGTTTGCAATGACAAATTTTAATATAAAGAATGAGGAAAGGCAATACAAAATAAAGGGCAGAACTCAGTGTATACTGAAACACCTTTTGCTATGAGTGCTTTTAAGGAGACTGGCCAGATTGAAAAGTGGTTAAAAGGCACACAGGATCCTGGGTTTTATAAATTAAGCACAGAGCATAAAAGCAAGCAAGTTATTGTAAAACTTGATGGAATACTGGTTTGGCTTTAACTATGCCCAGTTCTAGAACTTTGGCTCTAAGGCACAGAAATTTACAAGAATTATTCCTGGAATGAGAAACTTCAGTTTCAAGACATGAATGGATTGGGAAAGCTGGGGTTGTTATCTTAAGAAAAGCTGAGGGATATACTATAGATATTCAAGATCATGAGGAATCTGGACAGATTAGAGAGCACATATTCTCACTGGCAGAAGGTCAAAAAGCTCGGGATATCGTTTTAAGGCGAATGACAAAAATATCAAGGGTGGTGTAAGGAAAAACTACCCAGTGAGTGATTAATGCACTTTCACACGGTGGTGGAAGCAGATTCAATTGTGACTTTCAAAAGGGAATTTGGTAAGAGCCTGTAGTGAACATTCTTGCAGGGCTACATGGTAACAATGGAGAGATGGGACTGGCTGAGTTATTCTTGCAGAAAACTGGTACAGAACTCCGCGGGATATGTGGCTTCCTCCCGTATTGTAACCATTATGTGGGTTCATAGCTCTCCAATCCTAAGGAACAGAATATTCTGGTCAAGAGGGCTGTCTGACTGGTGTACTCCTCAAATATCTCATCAAGATAACTAGTTTCCTATTTTGAATCTAAAGATTTTTTTTCAGAGTCTGCTTCTTTACAGACAATATATATTTATACTTTAAATATAAAGCATATTTTAAATATTAGACAATTCGGAGTTATTAAGACTGGTGGATCTTTAATTGACTAGTTCATATCCTTATCATTGTAATAAATACTCCAAAGAGGGGAATCCTTCGTGGTTCGTCTAAATGGCGCACTCAAGAAATCAGACGCAGATTCCGGGAAGGGTGTTTAATGGGTTAAATGCCACCCCGCCAACCCATTTCGTTTCACCCTCTCTAACATTCGACACCATTCGTTCAGGTAGGTGCAAAAACAGTCAGAAAACAAACCCACTTTTCCCTTACAATGGGACGCCTGTTTTGATGAACCAGTAAATTCAACCAAACGTAAACCTCTATTCACATAGCACGGGTTAGAAGCTCTGCTCACCTGTATTTACCGAGATATGAACCGATGAATTATCGCACGCAGCCGATCAGTCCTGCTCCAGTTATCCATGCTGCAGGTTTCTGCACTGACTCAGCCCACCATTCACCTGCAGTCAGCACCGTGGCTTTATCAGAATGCAAGTCGCACGTTCTGGGGTGGGGGGAGAAAAGCTGGGATTTCTGCGTCAGGAATGTTGCTAGGAGACCATAAAAGATATTTTGCAGCCAGTTCCTTCCTGCTCCTTGTGACTGGTGCAGACTCCTATCTGTGCCTTCTCTGCTCTCTGCCACTGTCAGGGAATGCAACAGCAGCTGTCTGGTTGGGTCCTCGTGCTACCGATTTATTTACACGCCAGTCTGTTCACTGAAACTGTCTGCAGAAAGAGGTATTCCTACAACGCGCCAAGTATTTGTAAAATATTGTTCAACACCTTAACACCCTCTCATGGATTGTCAGCTGTTTGAAGTTTCCTAATTAAATCTTCCTAATTTAACTCTTAAAATTTCCTAAAGTCTCATATTTTTACTTTACAAATGTGCACGACACCATTATTAAGCCATGCTAATATGTTCTATTCCACACAAACTCCTGCCACCTAATTAACCTGTCCTTTGCCAATTCTCTATCCCTGGACACATTTTTAAAAAGTTCTTGATCTCATTTTCTGACAGCCCCACTGCTCCTCCTTCAGAACCTCCTCAAGTTTTTCCAGAACCACTCACTCTTCTGACTGACCACACTCTCCCTCTCTTACTGCTGCACCCATCAGTGTTGGAACTATGCATCTTTTAGACTCCTGATCTCTCTATCATCAAACTCCCTCATGTGACAATAAAACTCATTCAATTCAATTAAATTGATATTGAAACTCTCCTTCAAACTTACCTCCTGTATATAATTTAGCAGCCTCCCAGAGCTCTCATGTCCTCCCCTGTTCTAGCGTTGAGAAATGTAAGAATGTAACCAAGTGAGGGCCATTTTTACTCTTGCTTGGATCCAACTTTCAACAATGAAGGGTCATGGGATGTTTTGTCATTCAACATGTATAACATGAACATTGTTCAGTCTCACATAGAATATGATTCTGTGTACTTCTTTCTGGCTAGTTTCCCCACTTTTCCTAATGTCTGATTTTGCATGATGCTGGTAACCACTCTGATTTTTCACCTAACTAATCAATCTTCACATACAAGCCCTGCGAATGAACTCCTGCAGCCTAATACACCATAAAGACTTAGCCCAGATACTGTTCTTATCTGACATTTTCAAATATGCTTTTGTTTTGGCAAGGGTCAGCCCAAGACTAGACTAAGGTTGGTTGTCATGTCCAACTGTTGTATTAACAGGTTGACAAGATGTAAAAAACATTCCATATATTTTACCTGCTTAAGAAACCAAAAGTTTTCAGATTTGTATAGTTTAATAATGGTGTGGTGCAGTTAACAATTCCATCAGTTTCTTTCTTGCTCTTTTGTAATAAAATAAGTTATTGATTTATCCTCCTATATTGTCACATGCAAGGGGACCACATTGCTTATAATTTACCCCTCTCTGAAGAAGACTCATATCCAACACAAAATGTTCACTTTGTGTACCTATCCACAGCTGCTGCCAAACCTGCTGGAATTCTCCAGCACTTTTTGTTTTATTTCAGATCTCCAACATCTGCAGTTCCATGCTTTTATTATACAGTTGATCTTCTTCTTTCCTAATCCACTTGTACTGAAGCTATCTTAAATGGTAACATTATTGCCCTACCTGACATCAGCTAACATAGAATGAGAATCAAACCCAGTTGTTTGATAATTTATTGGACAGAACATTTACCCAATTAAAATAAATGGAGTGTGTTTTGCACATTATTGAACCACACATTGACACTTGATTTTTTTTTCATGAATGGAAGACATTCGATATTGCCAGCAATTTTGGGTCCCACATCTCAGGAAGGATATATTGGCGCTGGAGTGGATTTAGAGGAGGGTGAAGAGAATGATCCCAGGAATGAAAGTCTTAACATATGAGGAATGTTTGAGGACTCTGGGTCTATACTCAACAGAGTTTAGAAAGATAAGGAGGAATCTAATTGAAATGTATAGAATACCAAAAGGCCTGGATAGAGTGAATGTTAGGAAGATATTTCCATTAGCAGGAGAGATTAGGGCCTGAGGGCATAGCCTTAGCATAAAGGGAAGACCCTTGAGAATGGAGATGAGGGGAATCTTCAGCCAGAGAGTGGTGATTCCTATGGAATTCATTGCTACAGAAGGCTATGGAGGCCAGGTCATTGAGTATATATAAGACAGTTAGGCAGGTTCTTGATTGTTAAGGGGATTAAAGGTTATGAGGAGAAGGTGGGAAAATGGGGTTGAGAAAGCTTATCAGCCATGACTGAATGGTGGAGCAGACTTGATGGGTGGAATAGCCTAATTTCTGTCCCATGTCTTATGGTCTTATATTACTTAATCCTGTTGTGATCATTCTGACTGTCAAGCAAGATGTGATTACCCTCACCTGGTTACCCTCTTACATCTCTGATTATAGACAGAACAACACCAGGAAAGCTTCTAGATCTATTATTCAGCATAGTAACTTCCATACCATTACCTCTGGTCATCATTGATCCATTCTGCTGATGACATCCAATTCTGCCTCTACAACATATTCCTTCTCCTTTGTACTGCCTTGGTATTGTCAAGTTTACTTTGACTCGTGGTCTTCCATGGTCTGTAATCTTCTTAATGAAGCACTTACCTGCATTCTGCGCTATAGCCTTCATATTCTTAGCATCAATTACTAATCTGGCCACTATCTCAGCTTGATCCAGGCTGTTTGTAATTGTGTTTTATTTGATTGTGAGCTGAACTTTCAATGTTATATCCATTCTATCTTAAAAACTTTCATATGTGTAAAACATAATCTGAGTTTACATTGACTGCATCGGAAATCATCGTGCACACCTTTTCCACTTCCAGGTTTCACTGAACCAATGATATTCTCGGCAGCCTTCTGCCACCTCTGCTCAAATCTGATAATCATACACAATTTGCAAAAGTCAGAGTAACCACAGCTTATTTTCTATGCCTTAGGTTTGCCAAATGGGACATCAGTAACATCAATCACTCTAAACTACACAGAATAATCAAGGAGTTCACTGATGTATCATTCATGAGGGAAAATTCGCCCACGTGTAGTCTGATTTAATTCTCTGAAAGTGATTTGTACATATAGCTAGTTCTTTTATGGCACAGCGTTTTCTTTTAATTTTAATAATATTTTGTGTCCTCTATTTTACAATCTTGTGCTGCTGCTAAATGTTTGTCCAGTCAGAAGAATGGTCAGAAGTAGACTAAATTCAAATATTCTTATACATCAGTGTGCTGACCCTTGGGATAGCAAGTTCCTAGAACTAAAGTATATGGCCAGACAATCTGCTTTAATTGTCCTAGTTGAGAGATGAACACTGACTAGGTCCCAAGAATTCTCCCGAATATTTCTCCACGGTATTGGAGATCAGGAGGAGAGAGGCGATGGGTGAGAATGACATGATGCAGAGTAAATGACAGATGCAGTGTTTTGAAGAGTTAAAGTTTATGGAGAATGTGAGACCTGTCAAAGGGAGAATTGATATAGTCACACTAAAAGGTAGTAAAGGTATAATTTCATCAGCGTGGACTGTGAAATTTCTGATGTGGTGAAAGTAGGAGGAAGAATTACTTTTAATTGAGAGGAACATGGGGTTGGAAACTTAGGTTGCGCCAAACACAACATGAAGCTTTTAAACAGTCAGCTTCAAAGTGAGACAGTATCTAGGAAGAGGGATGGACTAACAAGGGATGTTTTCAGAGGCCAAAAACTTTAGCTTTTGTTTTGCTAAGGTCTAATATGAGGAAATTGCAAACCATCCAAGACTGAATGTCAAACAATGCAGGAAATTGAGAGGATGAAGGGATTAGATTACCTACAGTGTGGAAACAGCCATTTGGCGCAACAAGTCACACCAACCCTCCAAACAATAACCCACCAGACCCACTCCACCACCCTACATTTACCCTGATTAATGCACCTAATACTATGGGCAATTTAGCACGGCCAATTCACCTAACTTGCACATCTTTGGATTGTAGGAAGAAACCGGAGCACCTGGAAGAAACCCAGACAGGGAAGAATGTGCAAACTCCATACAGTCGCATGAGGCGTGTAACTTGCTGCCACCATGTGGTCATTTACGAGTAATCATGTGAGAAAATGGGTGGAAAAATAATTCAGTGTGTGGATTATATCTTGTCCATTGGCATTATGGAAGTTATATACAGCAGTCCATTATTTGCTTTTTTTCCTGTCCACCACTGTATTAAACTAACATGCCTAACGCCTGAGTTTCTTGGTTTACGATTATTTGTAGTTCTGGAGAGTTGCTGAGATAATTTTCGCAACTGGAGTGAATGCAGCAAACAGCTCTGTAAATGTACTGGAAGCGAACAGTCTCTAAAATAACTAACAAAAATGTAACATTTGTGCAATTTGGAAGAGCAAACAACTTGTCATGCCCATCAAAAATAGTCTGGGCTGCTGCCACTGAAGTATCTTTCTCTTTCCAAATTCCCAAATCCTCCTGAGCATCTTCCTAACGACTCTGTGCAGTTGACCTTCAGTAACATGTCAGCCCAGAACCAGTGAGCTACATCTGGATGCCTGCTTGAGATGTGCAGTTTGCTGGTTTCCTTTGCATGAGGCCCAGGTCTCAGAATATTGGTTAGGAAAACCATCATCCTCACCGTGATAAAGTAAAGCAGCGTTAGACATAAGACAGACAGATCTTAATTTGCAACTGCTTTTCATGCAATTGAGATGAAGTTATCATTCACTGGCTGTAAATGTATTTATTCTGCAAAGGAAGCAGTTTCTGTTTATTCTCAATGTCAAGTGTAGTTTCTTGATTTTGTTTCTAAATGCTTATTGCAAAATAGTAAAAGCTAAACTTCCAAACTAATGGAAGGCTTTTATGCTAGTATGTGTATTAGGAAAAGGATAGCAATCCTTCAGACAGGGCTATAACATTGTGCAGTATTAAGGAAGGCTAGTGTGTTTAGTTTAATTCTTGTAATCACATCTAGAATGACTGTTGATCAGACAGGTGATGAGGTAAAATTATAATATATTTGTAAATATGAGATTCTGTGTGCAATAAAGAGTCAACTGTGTATCATCATATGGTTCCTTTTGCTCTCACTACATCTAAGCTTAGACCCGGGGTCTGTAGCTTGGAGTGTAGGGACCCTGCTTGATAGTGGGCCTTGTTGGCTTTGTAATTTTGGGCAGATGACTTCAAGGCATTTATGGCTAGAGAGGTCAGACATACTGAGAGTATCCTGACCTGATATATATCAAAGCTGAAAATGTGTAGCTGGAAAAGCGCAGCAGGTCAGGCAGCATCCAAGGAGCAGGAGAGTCGACGTTTCGGGCATGAGCCCTTCTTCAGGAATGAGGAAAGTGTGTCCAGCAGGCTAAGATAAAAGGTAGGGAGGAGGGACTTGGGGGAGGGGCGTTGGAAATGCGATAGGTGGAAGGAGGTCAAGGTGAGGGTGACAGGCCAGAGTGGGGGTGGGCGCAGAGAAGTCAGGAAGAAGATTGCAGGTTAGGAAGGTGGTGCTGAGTTCGAGGAATTTGACTGAGACAAGGTGGGGGGAGGGGAAATGAGGAAACTGGAGAAATCTAGGTTCATCCCTTGGGATGAACAAGGGATGAACCTAGATTCCTAGCTTGAAATATTTGAACTGGTGCACAGCTGGGCTCCAGATGTGGTGCTGGTGACAGAAAAGCCCGAAGATCCCAGCAGCATCAGACATTTCCAGCCTGGTAAGCATAAGGTAGTGCGAGAGTTGTCTTGCAGGCATCGTGCATATTTAATGAGGTGAGCCATAAAATTGAGCTGACAAACCTGCTAGGGCTCAAGGAGAGAAACTCTCCATAAAATTCCCTGAAATTTGGATACATTTTGGGAAAATTCAGCTCTTAGACTCTTAAACTTGAAAAAACTTCAATCCTTGATATGTATAAATAGTTTTGAAACTCCTTGATGTATATGTATTTTCACTCTTCGTGCACTTAGTTTTAACTTGCGGGAAAAAAGAGGTTTTTTTTATGGTTTTAAGAGCTGATGATGCTAATAAGCCAAGGAAGAAGATGACCCATGATCAAAAGCCATGAGAGTCCAAGCAATAGCATGTGAGACCAAAGATGTATATATAAGTCACTCTGTAACTTAAAGTGATTAGTTTGTCTATTATGTAAAGCTGTTTGAGATGTTCAAATAGATCAAACATATGCTACTTATCAATCCTACTTATCAATCCAGTATGAGTGGTAATTCTTAATTAAGGAATGGAAAAGAGGAAAACAGCAGACAATCTAGAATAAGCATCGTCATATAGGTTGCTGCAGTGTAATTGATATAATATTGCACTAGTAATCGAGAGGTAGGAATTCAGACATTACTTCTAAATCCAGTTTGAGAAACTGAATTAAGCTAAAAAGCTAGAATTGAATGCAGAACAGGCCCTTCAGCCCACTATGTCTGCGCTGACCATGATGTTAATCTAAAATGCACAAAGTCCGTATCCCTCCATTCACTGCCTATTCATGAGTCTGTCTAAATGCCTCTTAACCATTGCTTTTGTTTCTGTTTCTACCAATTCCCATGGCAGCATGTTCCATGCACCTACCACTCTCTTTGTGAAAAAAAACTTGCCTTGCACATCTCTTTTAACTTTCCCCCCTCACCCTAAACCCATACCCCCTATATTTGGCATTTGCACACTGTGAGAAGGTCTCTGACCATCCACCCTAAATATGCCTCTCTTAATTTTATATACTTCTCAGCCTCCAATGCTCTAGCAAAAACAATCAAAACTTGTCCAACTTCTCCTTATAGCTAGTACACTCTGACCCAGACAGAGGCTGTTAAATCTCTTTTGCACTCTTTCCAAAGCCTCCGCATCCTTCTTGCAGTGTGTGGACCAAAACTGCACACAAAGGAGGCTTACATGAACAATTCCTGGGATAAAGGCTGTCAATTCTGGTCTCCCTAATATAGAAAGGATGTTGCGAAACTTGAAAGAATTCTGAAAATTCTGAATTTACAAAGAGACTGCCAGGGTTGGAGGGTTTGAGCTAGAGGGAGAGGGTGAATACGCTGAGACTATTTTCCCTATACTGTCGGAGGCTAAGGGGTGACTTTATAGAAGTTTATACAATTATGAGAGGCATGAATAGAGTGAATAGCCAATGTCTTTCTCCCAGGGTAGGGGAGTCCAAAACTAGAGGGCATAGATTGAAGATGAGAGGGGAAAGAATTAAAAGGCAACTTTTTCACACAGAGGGTGGTACGCGAATGGAATGAGCTGCCAGAGGAAATGGTGGAGGCTGGTTCAATTATAACATTTAAAAGACACATGAATAGAAAGTGTCTGGAGGGATATGGGCCAAATTGTGGCAAATGGTACTAGAGTAATTTACGATATCTGATTGGCATGAATGAGTTAGACTGAAGGGTCTGTGTCCATGCTGTATATTTCTATGACTCTGTGTCATTAGCCAATGGAGTTTAAAAGGATGAGGGGGATCTCATTAAAACTTAAAGAATACTGAGATGCCTGGTTAGAGTGCACCTGAGAAAATGTTTCTACTAGTAGGAGAGACTAAGATCTGAGGGCACAGCCTCAGAGTGAAGGGACAACCTTTTAGAAATAGGATGAATATTTTTCAGCCAGAGGGTGGTGAATCTGTGGAACTCATTGCTGCAGAAGGATGTGGAGTCATTGAATGCACTTAAGACAGACTCTTGATTAGTAGGGGGTCAAGGATTACTGGGAGAAGGCAGGAGAATGGGGTTGAGAAACCCATCAGCCATACCAAATGGTGCAGCACATATGATGGGCCAAATGGCCTAAGTTTACTCCTCACTGTTATGGTGTATGGTCTTATAACATGATTTGCCAACTTTTATACTTAATACACCTGATACTGAATTGAGCTGATATCAGTCAAAGTGATTATGATCCCATTGGATTGTTGTTGAAAGGATTACTATTAACCTTTCAATGGAAAGAAATCAGCCAATTCTAGACCCAAGTTATGGTATAATGCGTAGTATAAAAATAATATTTGTGGTCACTTGGTGTGAATTATTACTGCAATTTGCTTGAGCTTGTTTGATCCTTCTCCTATACAAAAACAACCTTGCAGCATGACTTAACTCAGAGATTTCACTCATAGATTAACACAAAATCTGATGCCAGAGGAGTTTAAAATTGGGATAATCAAGTCATAAAATACGTACATCCTAAAAGTCATCTCCGTTTCCATGCTGACAAACCTGTTTTCCATGATTAATGTCATGGTACTTACCGAGATCAACAGGGACTGTTATTTCATAGACAAAGACAGATTCCTCCAATCAACCTGGATCAGAGATGTTATGAAAGACCTCTGGAGCACATGGGGCCTGAACCCAAGTCTCCTGGATCAAAGTTAGGGGCATTACTACTGCATAACAAAAGTCCTCTTCTCTTCAGGAATATTTTTGAGTTAGATCTGTGATGAGTAGTTGATCTCACCAATCCACTTCTTCCAGAAGGAGATGTTGCTCAGTGAGGTTGATTTCTGCAAAATCAACCAAATGATCAAATGTATCAGTTGAACTGCAGGGGAAATAATGGTCACATTGCATCTGATTGAGTGCCATGCACACTGAAGCCTGTTCTAGTTAGAACTGCTGGAGAACCTGGAGGAATATTTTGGTAATCAGGCAGGCGTGCTAGATAGCTAATTTTAGGGGCTGCATTAATGAACTGACCATTGCAGGAAAAACATTTCAATTGGCCTTGTTCAGTTCGAGAGGCTTGGTTTGTTAAAATCATCTGCAATTCTATTCATGGTCTGCCCCGAGGTATGCCTTTGACTTATTTGCTGATGCTTCATTCCGAGCTATTTTCTTGACAGTTTTGTCAGTTGTGTTTTGCTATTCTCTTCCATTCTCAAGGCACAGGATAAAGAAACATGTACAAAGTTTTCTTAAATAGGAATAGGATGAAACCCTTGCTGAATTGCAAATTGGCCAACTAAGTTAGTCAGCTCCCTAACTGAAAGGACATAACCATGTTCATATTATGTCATGCTGTTACTCAATTGGCCTCAGGGTGTCAGCAATACAATCCTTTATAGTTTTCCCTGGCTACTCATCCCATAATACCTATAATGCCACTAATGAAATTCTTCACAACATGTTTAAGTGCAGGTCCTGGTCACATTAAAACATGCATTAAGTTTCAATTTATTGGTGTAATTTCTTCTTCGGAAAACATATAGAGTCATAGAGATGTATAGCATGGAAACAGAGCCTTCGGTCCAACTCGTCTATGCTGACCAGATATCCTAAATTAATTTAGTCCCATTTGCCAACATTTGGGCCTATATCCCTCTAAACCCTTTATATTCGTATACCCATCCAGAGGCCTTTTAAATTTGTAATTGCAACAGCTTCCACCACTTCCTCTGGCAGTTCATTCCATACATACACCAGCCTCTGCATGAAAACATTGCCCCTTAGTTCTCTTTTAAATCCTTTTCCTCTCACCTAAACCCATGCCCTCCAGTTTTGGACTCCCCGACCCTGAGGAAATGACTGCATCTATTCATCCTATTTGTGCACCTCATGATTTTATAAACCTCGATAAGGTCAACCTTATAATAACCTCAGACTATTCAGCCTCTCCCTACAACTCAACCCTTCACCTGGCAATATTCTTGTAAATCTTTTCTGAACCCCTTCAAGTTCACAATATCCTTCCTGTAGCACGGAGACCAGTATTGCATGCAGTATTCCAAAAGTAGCCTAACCAATGCAATGTACAGCCATGACATGAACTCTGAACTTCTATACTCAATGCACTGACCAATGAAGCTTACCAAATGACGCTTGCACTATCCTATCTACCTGCGACTTCACTTTCAAGAAACTATGAACCTGTACTCCAAGATCTCTTTGTCCAAAATGCCGCATCTCACACATTATGGAAAGTCTTTGTTTTCTCTGCAATACAATCAAATGGTGCAACATGACTTTATAACAGTAGGTCAAGTCGTGAGTGTCTACACATATATATTTAAAATGATTTACATTCTGCTACTGATAATTTTATGCAGATTAGTTACTGCTACACACTGTTGTCAGGTTGTTTCAGAACCTTGTGAATGGAGGGTTTGATCTGCCTGCTTGATGGGACTCTGTAACGATAAAGTTCTACAGAATCTTTATCTCTGTGAAAAGAAGGGTAAGGAATGGCCATTGAGATTGTCCAATTGATTGACCAATGTAACCTTGTGCACTAAGTCTCCAAATGGGTAGTCAATCTGTGATAAATTTCAGGTAACTTATCTGATAAAGAACTTGCATTTATTTAATGCTTTCTTATGTTTTCAGGATAAGCTGAAGTGTTTCACAGCAGTAATGAATATATTGTTAAAGTGGAGTCATATTATCATGTATGTAAATGTGACAGTGTGTAAATAGTCCCAAAATCAAAAGATGGCTTCCTTTGGCCACTGTAATGATTGTTATTATTATGGTGCAGAAGGAAGCATTCAGTCCATTGTGCCTGTACAGACTCTTCAAATGAGCATCATTGCCATATATCTGCTGCACTTGTCCTTCTAGATGGCAGAGATCTCGAGTTTCCAAGGTGCTGTTTAAGAATTTTGATCAGATGTTGCAGTACATCTTAAAGATAGTACACACTGCTGTTACAGTGCATTAGTGATGGAAGGAGTAGATATTGAAAATGTTGGATTGGATGCCAAACAAGAAGGCAAAAGTGAGGACTACAGATCCTGGAAATCAGAGTCTAGATTAGAGTGGTGCTGGAAAAGCACAGTAGGTCAGGCATCATCCGAGCAGCAGGAAAATCGACGTTTTGGGCAAAAGCCCTTCATCAGGACTGAAGGCAGGGAGCCTCCAGGGTGGAGAGATAAATGGGAGGGTGTTGGGGCTGGGAAGAAGGGAACAAAGAGTACACTAGGTGCATGGAGGTGGGGATGAAGGTGATAGGTTAGACAGGAGGGTGGAACGGATAGGTGGGAAGGAAGATTGGCAGGTAGGACAGGTCGTGAGGATGGTGCTGAGCTGGAAGGTTGGAACTGGGGTGAGGTGGAGGGAGGGGAAATGAGGAAACTGGTGAAGTCCACATTGATTCCCTGTAGTTGAAGTGTTCTGAGGCCACCATGCTGAATGGGACAGACTTTGAAAGGATCTAACAACTCCAACTGGACATCCATTAGGTGCTGCAGGCCAAAAAGCAGGATACTTGTATTCAGTCACAATCTTTAAACTCACCTGAACATATTCAACAGTCTACCATCAACGTCAAGGAAAGGAATCAATTCTGGTTCAATGAATGTGCAGGAGGGCATTCCAGAATCAGCACCAGGTATACCTTAAAATGAGGTGTCAATCTGGTAAAGTTGGAGATGTTTTTAATTCATGTGTTCATAAGGATAGCAATTGGGACTTGAATCCAGGCCTCTGGCTCTAAAAGGAGAGATGATAGCACTGTGCCACCATTTCTAGCTATTTGTGCCACCATTTGTTTGAAAGAGCAAAAAATACATTACCACTATCCCTCTGAGGAAGAAAACATTAGAGACCTCTCATAAGCTAGCAAATGGCATAATTGTCAAAAGCCCAGGATGTCATTAATGGAACTATGAGCTCTTGCACAATGGAACAGCCGTAAGTTTGAAACACATTTACATTTAGATGTCAACACTGGATATTGCAGATGGATATCGAGAGTGTGTCGCTGGAAAAGCACAGCAGGTCAGGCAGCTGTGGCCCGAAAGGTCGATTCTCCTGCTCCTCAGATGCTGCCTGACCTGCTGTGCTTTTCCAGCAACACATACTCGACTCTGATCTCCAGCATCTGCAGATCTCACTTTCTCCATTGCAGATGGATGGCCAATTCTTCAGCAACATCAGTCCATTGTGCCACATGAGCAAATAAAGACATTGGGAGACCAAGGATATGTATTTCCATAAACCATTCATCCCTCTGGAATCCCTAGACACAGTAGAACAGATGTACAGTTTGCATCACCATTACTCCTTCATTGGAGACAACATATTTGTGGCTTGATAAGTCATAATTCTTACAGTTATACAACCCAGTCAAACATTTCCAAGTAATTATACTATTCTACTTATCCTGAGAATTAAAAAAACAACCAAATTGCAGTGAGTTTCATGAAGATCAACTACAGGCCTGCACTGAAAAGCCTCAAAAAGCAAAGTTAGCAGCAGCCTAATTCGGTGAAATACCCAACAGAATTATGAAAGGCAATAATTCTGGTGAAATGACGAATTGGAATAAAGGAGAACGGCAGTCATGAACATTTATAAGCTGTCTGAAAAGGGTTAAACACTGGGGATTTGTGGTACAAGATTTAACAATGGATTAAGATAAGGTTGCTTGACAGGAGAAGAGGGTTATGAACATTTCCTCTGATTTAGTAATGCCGAAAGTTTAATAAAGGAGGGTGTCGTGCTGAATCCACTTTTGTTCTCAGTTTATATGCATTACTAAGTTTATATTCTTCCCAGTTTATATGCATTAATAAGTTTATATGGTTCTCAGTTTATATCCATTACAGGATACAGATTTTGTAAGCAGCAAGTTTAAAGATTCAGGGAAGTGACAGCTTAGATGAATGGATAGACATGGTGGATGCAATTAGGGTGTAGAAATGTGATGAAATACATTTTACAAAGAGAAACAAAAAAATGAGAGTTGGTACATAATGGAAAGATGTAGGATAAACAAGGCTGCTTGTTTAAATACATAATTTTCTGAAAGTCAGAGGAGGAAGATACAGTCATAAATATGGAAATAAGAAGCAGATACTAGGTAGTGGTTAGGCCACTTAATATTGTGTACAGTTTAGGACAATTATATCATGCAATAAACATTAAATCCATTGAGAATATAGGTGTGGTGGATAACAATTATGCTCGAAATGGGAAGCTGCAGTTATGAAGAAAATAAACCTGAGATTCTGAGTCAATTTTAACTGAAGAACAGATGAATAAGAGGAAGAAACAATAGAATCTTTTAAGATTGTTGTACTTGGACATTGAATAGGGAAAGAATATCTCTTGAAAACAATGAGCAAGTAGAATCAAGTTAAAATTGACAGAGGGGATGGGGAAATTTCTTTATGTGCATAATTATGTGGAATGGAGTTGCTTATTTTAGGTAGAAACTATTTCATCTTTTAAGGATAATTGAATAAAAATTTTAAAAAGAGAAAAAAACCAAAGCATTTTGGTGAAAAGAGAGCAATGGGATTAGATTAGATTCCCTACAGTGGGGAAACAGGCCCTTCGGCCCACAGTGGCCCTCCTAGACCCATTTCCCTCTGACTAATGCACCTAACACTATTGCCAATTTAGAATGGCCAACTCACCGGACTTGCACATCTTTGGACTGTGAGAGGAAACTCACGCAAACACGAAGAGAATGTGCAAACTCCACACAGACAGTTATAGAGTCATGGAGATGTACAGCATGGAAACAGACCCTTCAGACCAACCTGGCCATGCCGACCAGATATCCCAACCCAATCTAGTCCCACCTGCCAGTACCCGGCCCGTATCCCTCCAAACCCTTCCTATTCATATACCCACCCAAATACCTTTTAAAAGTTCCAAGTGTACCAGCCTCCACCACTTCCTCTGGCAGCTCATTCAATACACGTACGTGAAAACATTGTCCTTTAGGTCTCTTTTATATCTTTCCCCTCTCACCCTAAACCTATGCCCTTTAGTTCTGGACTTCCCGATTCCAGGGAAAAGACTTTGCCTACTTACCCTCTCCATGCCCCTCATAATTTTGTAAACCTCTATAACATCACCCCTCAGCCTCCGACACTCCGGGGAAACAGTCCCAGCCTGCTCAGCCTCTTCCGATAGCTCAAAACCTCCAATCCTAACAACAAATCTTTTCTGAACCCTTTCAAGTTTCACAACATCTTTCCAATAGGAAGGAGACCAGAATTGCACGCAATATTCCAACAGTGGCCTAACAATGTCCTGTACAGTTGCAACATGACCTCCCAACTCCTGTACTCAATACTCTGACCAATAAAGGAAAGCATACCAAACGCCTTCTTCACTAACCTATCTACCTGCATTCACTTTCAAGGAGCTATGAACTTGCACTCCAAGGTCTTTTTGTTCAGCAACACTCCCTAGGACCTAACCATTAAGTGTATAAGTCCTGCTAAGACTTGCTTTCTCAAAATGCAGCACCTCGCATTTATCTGAAATAAACCCCATCTGCCACTTCTCAGCCCATTGGCCCATCTGGTCAAGATCCTGTTGTAATCTGAGGTAACTCTCTTCGCTGTCCACTACATCTCCAATTTTGGTGTCATATGCAAACTTACTAACTGTACCTCTTATGCTCGCATCCAAATCATTTATGTAAATGACAAAAAGTAAAGGACCCAGCACCGATCCTTGTGGCCTTCCACTGGTCACAGGCCTCCAGTCTGAAAAACAACCCTCCACCACCACTCTCTGTCTTCTACCTTTGAGCCACTTCTGTATTCAAATGGTTAATTCTCCCTGTATTCCATGAGATCTAACCTTGCTAATCAGTCTCCCATGGGGAACCTTGTCGAGCGCCTTACTGAAGTCCATATAGATCACATCTACTGCTCTGCCCTCATCAATCTTGTTACTTCTTCAAAAAACTCAATCAAGTTTGTGAGACATGATTTCCCATGCACAAAGCCATATTGACTATCCCTAATCAGTCTTTGCCTTTCCAAATACATGTACATCCAGTCCCTCAGGATTCCCTCCAACAACTTGCCCACCACCAAGGTCAGGCTCACTGGCCTATAGTTCCCTGGCTTGTCTTTACCGCCCTTCTTAAACAGTGGCACCACGTTAGGCAATCTCCAGACTTCCGGCACCTCACCTGTGACAATCGATGATACAAATATCTCAGCAAGAGGCCCAGCAATCACTTCTCTAGCTTCCCACAGAGTTCTCGGGTACACCTGATCATGTCCTGGGGATTTATCCACCTTTAACCGTTTCAAGACATCCAGCACTTCCTCCTCTGTAATCTGGACATTTTGTAAGATGTCACCATCTATTTCTCTACAGTCTATATCTTCCATATCCTTTTCCACAGTAAATACTGGTGCAAAATATTCATTTAGTATCTTCCCCATTTTGTGCGGCTCCACACAAAGGCCACCTTGCTGATCTTTGAGGGGCCCTATTCTCTCCCTAGTTACCCTTTTGTCCTTAATATAATTTGGAGTCTCCTTAATTGTATTTGCCAAAGCTATCTCATGTCCCCTTTTTGCCCTCCTGATTTCCCTCTTAAGTATACTCCTACTTACTTTTTACTCTTCTAAGGATTCACTCGATCTATCCTGTCTATATCTTACGTATGCTTCCTTCTTTTTCTTAACCAAACCCTCAATTTCTTTAGTCATCCAACATTCCCTTTCACCCTGACAGGAATATACTTTCTCTGAATTCTTATCTCATTTCTGAATAGATTAGATTACTTACAGTGTGGAAACAGGCCCTTCGGCCCAACAAGTTCTCACTGACCCGCCGAAGCGCAACCCACCCATACCCCACATATACCCCTTACCTAACACTACGGGCAATTTAGGATGGCCAATTCACCTGAATCGCACATCTTTAGAATGTGGGAGGAAACTGGAGCACCTGGAGGAAACCCACGCAGACACGGGGAGAACGTGCAAACTCCACACAGTCAGTCGCCAGAGGCGGGAATTGAACCTGGGTCTCTGGCGCTGTGAGGCAGCAGTGCTAACTGCTGCGCCGTGCCGCCCACTTCCATTTTCCAGCCGTCCCTTTACCTGCGAACATCTGCCTCCAATCAGCTTTTGTCTAATACTGTCAGTACAATAAGTATCAGTTCTTGCCTAATACTGTCAAAATTAGCCTTTCTCCAATTTAGAACTTCAACTTTTAGATCTGGTCTATTCTTTTCCATCACTATTTTAAAACTAATAGAATTATGGTCACTGGCACCAAAGTGCTCCCCCACTGACACCTCAGTCACCTGCCCTGCCTTATTTCCCAAGAGTAGGTCAAGTTTTGCACCTTCTCTAGTAGGTACATCCACATACTGAATCAGAAAATTGTCTTGTATGCACTTAAGAAATTCCTCTTCATCCAAACCTTTAACACTATGGTAGTCCCAGTCAATGTTTGGAAAGTTAAAATCCCCTACCATAACTACCCTATTATTCTTACAGATAGCTGAGATCTCCTTACAAATTTGTTTCTCAATTTCCCTCTGACTATTAGGAGGTCTATAATACAATTCCAATAAAGTGATCATCCCTTTCATATTTCTCAGTTCCACCCAAATAACTTCCCTGGATGTATTTCCGGGAATATCTTCCCTCAGCACAGCTGTAATGCTATCCCTTATCAAAAATGCCACCCCCCACCTTGCCTCCCTTTCTATCCTTCCTGTAACATTTCCATCCTGGAACATTAAGCTGCCAGTCCTACCTGTCCCTGAGCCATGTTTCTGTGATTGCTATGATATCCCAGTCCCATGTTCCTAACCATGCCCTGAGTTTATCTGCCATCCCTATTAGGCCCCTTGCATTGAAATAAATGCAGTTTATTAGTCCTACCTTGTCCCTGCCTGCCCTGACTGTTTGACTCACTTTTGTTCTCAATTGTACTAGTCTCAGATTCTCCCTGGGTCCCACCCTGCCACCTTATTAGTTTAAATCCTCCTGATCAGTTCTAGCAAATTTCCCTGCCATTATATCAGTCACCTTCGATTTAGGTGCAATCCAATCTTTTTGTCCAGGTCACTTCTACCCCAAAAGAGATTCCAATGATCCAAAAATGTGAATCCTTCTCCCATATACCAACTCATCAGCCATACATTCATCTGCTCTATCCTCCTGTTCCTACCCTCACTAGCTCATAGCACTGCGGGTAGGCTGGAATTGAACCTGGGGCCCAAACACTATGAGGCAGCAGTGCTCACCACTGAGCCACCCTGCTGCCATTTTGAATTGCTTGACAAAGTATAGACCTGTTGGGATAAAGGGCTTCTGTAGTCACATAATAGAGCATTGCAAAAAAAAGGTATTTTATTGTGAAAATTAATTAAGACATATATAATACACATATTTCAAAGTATTTTCTCAGAAATCTGCATCATTATGCAGTTGTATATGAAATAATTTTATTTGTTCAGGGTGGTTTAGAAGAGGCTTCAACGCAATGATGGGTTTGAACTAATCTGTGTTTTCTATGTTTTCAATTCAACTCCCTTGCAGCCAATCAATATGAGGACTGTAAAAAGCAAAACAGAACGTTCGGAATTTTTGCAATATTGCACTATACGTGGTGTTTTGAACAGACTAAGTTACTTAGAGTTAACAATGTCTGAAGCTTTTGCCAGTAAAAATAAAAGCTTTGAAACAGACAATGAAAAATTAGGGCACCATAACAGTGATTTCGTAACGGCATAACCCAACTAGTCTTTCTCCTTTTCAGCGTCCCTGTCTACAACACTCACACATTTGTTGCCCTTTATATAAAATCTCAGGGGTTTGTTAACCCATTCCCCTGCATAGCCTATCCCAATGCGGCTGGTGGACACTATATCTGCTCCATTTATTTCTTCAGGGCCAGGTTCCAACCAGATTTCATTGCCTGTAGCCAAGTCTCCCCTGTCAAAGATCTTGGTGATATCTAACGCCTGACACAGTTTCGAGGGTCCGTTACATAGCTCATGGTCTTTCAGGGGCTTCCCAGCTTCTCGCCTCCGTTTGCTGCGAAGTTGTCTCATTGTGTCCAATCCATGTAGAGGTTCCAGCGATCGTACCAGAACGGCCGCACCATCTCCCTGACTGGACACATTTAAGCAGAAATACACCCCATAAATCTGATAAACATACATGGTGCCTGGAGTCATAAACATAGCGGCATTCCTCGGAGTCTGTTTGCCCCCGCAGGAATGGGACGCTTGGTCCTCACCGCCCAGGTAAGCTTCAGTCTCTACTATTCTGCCTTTCACTTCACTACCATCCGGAAACTTTCGGACCATGACCTGACCCAGAAACTCCTTGGCCAAAGTCACACAAGGCCGATTGAAGAAGCCCGAGGACAGCCTGCGGTGGGCCACTTTGTTGAAATAGACGCTGGTGACCGGAGCCTCCTCCGGGAGCTGCTGCTGCAGATGGCCCCGGGGCTCCGGCTCCGCTCCCTGTCCCACACCAGGCTGCAGCTGCACAGACAGCCCGCTCCTTCTTTCCCTCGCCCCAGGCCGGGCAGTCACCACTTTCCTTTTCTTCGGTCCCATTCAAACAGGGTTCAGGCTCAGACCCGAGTCCCGCAGACAGCTCAGGTTGCCAGCTGTCTGCACTGTACTCTGGAACTTGCAGCTGATCCCTAACCTCCAGGGTTCAGGTGCTGCAAACACAACGCTTTGCTCTCGGCTTCAGCAACATTGCAGCCATGCAGGCTGGGAACAGGAAGTAGTAACTGCTTAAGGCTCTAGTACTTCCCAGTATCAGTATCAGCGATTTCCAACCGATAGTACTTTTGCAAGACCTTAATACTTCCTACACTTCAGCATGCTATCCTCCTCACCATTTCTCTGAAATACTTACCTTCCTACAATTTCTGATGGATCCGGCTGCTTAATACTTCCCTGCCCACAGTATGAGGAAATCCCTTTATGGTTACGTGGCTTTTTGCTGCTGAACTAGTTCCAGTTGTTGAATCATTCCAGTTCTGTCTGCGCCAAGTATTTCTCAGCTCTCATAGATTCTCACTTATTGAAAAATAAACATAAACGTTTCTAATAAGAGAAAGATTTGTCTTTATATCACACTTTTCTGAACCGCACCATCTCAAAGCCCGGGTCTCACTTTTGAAACTTTTTTAAAAATTCATTCGTGGGACGTGGGCATTGCTGGCTGGGCTCAAGTTTATTGCCAATTCCCTAGTTAACCAATGGGAATGTGATGGTGAGTTGTCTTCTTGAAACACTGCTGTCCCTATTCTGTCGGTAGACTCAGAATATTATTAGCGAGAAAGTGCCAGGAATTTTAAATGAGCGACAGTCAAGGAATAGTGATATATTTCCAAGTCAAGATTGAGTAGCTTAGAGGGGAATTTGCAGGTGGTGGTGTACCCATACATCTGCTACCCTTGTTCTTCTAGACAGAAGTCGCCATTGTTCAGAAGATGTCTTCGGATTGTTAGTAAATTTTTGCAGTGCGTCTGGCAGATGCGCACTGCTGCTACTGAATTTCCGTGGTGGAGGAAGTGGATGTGGTGCCAGTCAAGTGGGCTGCTTTGCCCTGGATGGTGTCAAGCTTCTTGAGTGCTCTTGCTGCTGCACTCATTCAGGCAAGTGAGGAGTATTCCATTAACCTGACTTGTGCCTTGTAAATGGCGGACAAGCTTTGGCAAGTCAGAACGTGAGTAACTTTGTGCAGTACTCATAGCTTCTACCTGCTCTTAAAGCCAGTTGAATTTCTGGTCAATGGTAACCCTAGGATATTGTTAGTGGGGGACCACTGAAAGTCAAGAGGCAGTGGATGGATTATCTCATTGGAGATGGTCAATGCCTGGCATTTGTGTGGTGTTAACGTTACTTGAGACTGATCAGCGCAAGCCTGGCTATTGTATAGATTTTGTTGTATTTGGACCTGGTCTGCTTCAGTATGTGTATGGATATTCTGAATTGCTTACTGAGTACATAGGTTATTTCAAACCAGAAGTGATCTAGTAAAAACATTGAAAACTATGAGGGTAGAACTTCAAAAGGACATTGACAAGTTGACAGAGATTTGTGATAGATTAAGTTCAGTATAGGTAAGTATGAGGTTCATATTTTGGTAGAACATGGGACGATAGTATAAAGTAAACCATTCTAAAGGCTAGCAGGAGTGAGAGATCTGGATTTTCTCAAGTAATTAAAGGTTTTAGGCTAGATGGAGAACAGTTAATAAAGCATGCAGTATTCTAAGTTTTATTAATGAGGAAAAGGTGGGAAGATTGAACATTTTGCTTGACCATGTGCTTTCCTAATCACCTCAGCCCCAAAAGGCAGGCCTCAAGTCTGTGCAGATACCTGTCCAATGTAGGGTTTAGCAAACTGATTTAATTGAGTTGTAGATACTTCCATTCACTGAGATGGGGTGAAGGATGGTGTGGGAATGCATCAGGGATTAGGGACTATGGGGGAGGGGCTGCTGTTGTGCGAAATTGACATGTCGGGTTGTTGTGTTAGAATCAGGATGGGTCCTTGCTGTCTACATTGGTGGTGAGGCTGTTGTGATTGGTTTGGGGCATGGCTGGGAGTCAGGGCCAGGACCAGCACCATGATATCAGTCCCTGGCACGTCTATCTATTACTGTACATCCTCATGATTGGTGTGGTTGGTTTGGCTGCTGCCTCCTTGCGTACACTTTGTCACTTGGAATCTGGAAGCTCTTCATTTTTGATTGGAATGGAAAACATTTCAGCCAAACCATGATGAGTACAGTTTTCCCTCTCATGGATGTCACAAAACTACATCTTAATCCTATGTAACTAGCTCCAGGATTTTCTGCTTGGTAAACTTACAAAGCCCAGCAAAATATTCTACAGTCTTCTCTTTCACCTTTTGTTGTTTAACCTCTTTCAACTTTTAAGTGATACAAAAGGCAATGTACACCATTTTACTCAGAATTCCTGTGTAAAGATTTTCTAGTGTCTCTGTTGGAGAGTTTCACTAATTTGGTCTTTTATGAACTCAGACTTTAAGTTACCATGGTCACATCTCTCCAATAGCCTGTAAAGACCATTCATGAAATCATCTATGAATGCACCTATATGCTGCAATTTTATGTTGAGATAGGCAAATTTATAATGGGAAACAGAGAAATGGCAGAGAATCTAAACAATTAATTTGTACTTGTCAACACGAAGGATGATAATGTCCCATAAATTTTAGGCTACCAAAGGACTTGTGAAACTGAAGATTATGGGCGGCACGGTGGCACAATGGGCGGCACGGTGGCATTATGGGCGGCACGGTGGCACAGTGGTTAGCACTGCTGCCTCACAGCGCCTGTAGACCCGGGTTCAATTCCCGACTCAGGCGACTGACTGTGTGGAGTTTGCACGTTCTCCCCGTGTCTGCGTGGGTTTCCTCCGGGTGCTCCGGTTTCCTCCCACAGTCACAAAGATGTGCGGGTCAGGTGAATTGGCCAAGCTAAATTGCCCGTAGTGTTAGGTAAGGGGTAAATGTAGGGGTATGGGTGGGTTGCGCTTCGGTGGGTCGGTGTGGACTTGTTGGGCCGAAGGGCCTGTTTCCGCACTGTAAGTCTAATCTAATTAGTCAAGTGATAGTTCTTGAAAGGGTAACTGGTTTGAAGCTTGATAAATCATTTGGATCAAATGAGCTACATCCCATAGTGTTGAAGGAGATGACCACAGGAATAGCGGGTGTAAAGATGACTGTCTTTATATTTTATGCATTTGTAGGATGTAGGCATCTCTGGCTGGCCAGCTTGCCTGTCCCTTCTTGATTTGCTGCTGAAGAGGGAGATGGTGTGGGGCAGGGTGACACTAGGCACACGGACACACAAGATGGCCGCTGAGCCATCAGTTGGCTAAGTTGACACATAAGATGACTACCAGATCACAACATGGAGAGAAACAGCAGAGTAGATATAAACACAGCCTGAGGCCACCAGAATGCCAGCACAATGCACTTGATTAGTTTAAGGCTAATATGAGCAGATACGAACACTGCCTGCTGAAGTGTCTGGGTCCAGCCAGCACCTCTTACAGAAATGCTAACAACTTGATATAGACCCAATACAAAATGTTAATGGCCAGGGCTGCAGTAATTGTCCTCTGGAAAAGTAATTAGTGCCCATTACTACAGCATTGGAATTCCATGCAGACATTGAAACTGACAATGTCTACTCTGAAACTGACAATGACTGCATTGAAATGTATCAATGATTCTGTAACAATTAATATAAACAAACCATGTACAAAGACAATAATCTCATCATTGACCTATTGTATCACAAGATGGATAAAAATTTCTCGACATGTGCTTTCGGGTCAAGAGAATACTCGCAGCTGACTTCTGTGCTGATGGTGTCTTTCCTTCACCGGAGCTCTGGTATTTCCTTGTGCAATAAACTCTGTCATTGAACCCCGACTCTGTCTCCGAGACTGATGATTTTCCCCACAACACTGCAATCCACTTGCTACGGGTTGACCCGCAATGCCACTGGGGAAGGAATTCCAAGTTTTTTTTACAGCACAGTATCGGCCCCTTGGCCCTTGATGTTGTGCCGACCGTTTGTCCTACTCTAAAACAAAACTAACCTACACACCCTACATTTTACCATCATTTATGTGCTATATGAGAGTTGCTTAAATGTCCCTAATGTATCTGACTCAACTACCATTCCTGGCAGTGCATTTCATGCACTCACCACTCTCTGTGTAAAGAATCTACCTCTGACATCTCCCATAAACATTCCTCCAATCACCTTAAATTATGCACCCTTCCCACCATTTCCACCCTGGGAATCCATTCTATCTATGCCTCTCCACATCTTGTATATCTTTATCAAGTCACCTCCCTTCCTTATTCTCTCCAATGAGAAAGCCCTAGCTCCTTCAACCTTTCTTCATAAGACATGCCCTCGATTCCAGGCAGCATCTGGTAAATCTCTTCAGCACCCTCTCTAAAGCTCCCACATCCTTCGCATAATGTGGCAACCAGAATGGAACAGAATATTCCAAGAGTGGTCTGACCAGGGCCTTATGGAGCAGCAGCACAATCTCATGACTCTTAAACTCAATTCCCCTGCTAATGAAAGCCAAATCACCGTACACCTTCTTTACAACCCTCTCAACTTGGGTAGCAACTTTGAGGGATCTATAGACATGGACACCAAGGTCCCTCTGCTCCTCCACACTACCAAGAATCCTATCTTTAAGCCTGTAATCTGTGTTCAAATTTGACCTTCTAAAATGAATCACTTCAAACCTTTCCAGGTTGAACTCCATTTGCCACTTCTCAGCCCAGTTCTGCATTCTGTCAATGTCCTGTTGCAATCTACAACTGCCCTCCACACTATCCACAACTCCACCAACCTCATGTCATCAGCAAAATTACTAACCTACCCATCCATTTCCTCTTCCAAGAAATTTATAAAATCACAATGAGATAGGTCCCAGAACAGATCCTTCTGGAACACTACTGGTCACTGTGCTCCAGACTGAATACTTTCTTGAAGCCTCATTTGATGAAGGGCTTATGCATGAAACGTCGAATCTCCTGCTGCCTGACCTGTGCTCTTCCAGCATCGTACTCCTGACTCTGAAAGCTTTCCTTCTACTACTACCCTCTGTATTCTAGAGGCCAGCCAATTCTGCATCCAGGCAGCCAAATTTCCCTGTATCCCATGCCTCCTTACTATTTGAATGAGCCAACCATGGGGACTCTTATCAAACGCATTGCTAAAATCCATATACACCACATCCACTGTTTTTCTTTCATCAATGTATTTTGGCATATCCTCAAAGAATTCAAGCAGGTTTGTGAGGCATGACCTGTCCCTCACAGATCCATGCTGACCATCTGTTGTCAAACTATGATTTTACAAATGATCATAAATCCTGTCTGTAAGACTCCTGTCCAACAATCCCTATGTAGGACTGACTGGTCTGTAATTCCCAGGGTTATCTCTATTCCGTTTCTTGAACAAGGGAATAACATTTGCTACCTTCCAATCATCTGGACACAAAGATCATCGCCAAAGGTGCAGCAATTTCTTCTCTCACTTCCTGTAGTAACCTTGGTGTATTCTGTCTGGCCCAGGGATCTAACTACCCTTATGAGTTTAAAAATTTCCAACTCATCCTCCTTCTTAATAACAACCTGTTCAAGCATATCAGTCTGTTTCACGCTGTCCTCACAAATGTCCCTCTCAATGGTGAATACTGAAGCATTAAAAACCTCCCCTACCTCCTCCGACTCCAAGCACAAGTTCCCTCCACTATCCCTGGCCAGCCATACCCTCACTCTGGTCATCCTCTTGTTCCTCAAATAAGCGTAGAACACCTTGTGGCTTTTCTTGATTGTACTCACCAAGGCTTTTTCATGCCCCCTTCTAGCTCTACTAAGTCCATTCTTCAGTTCCTTCCTGACTACCTTGTTACCCTTTAGAGCCCTGTTTGATCCTTCCTTCCTCAACTTTAAGTACGTTTCCTTCTTCCTCTTTAGTTGTTCCACATCTCTTGTCATCCAAGTTTCCTTCTCCCGACTATCCCTTCCTTACCTCAATGGGGCAAACCTACTGTATTTTGACTCAGCGACTGAAGGAACAGTGATAAAATCTTTCAAAATGTTGTAGGATGGCAAATACAACTCCACTATTCAAGAAGGGAGGGAGACAGCAAGAATGGATAACCACAGATTTTTTAGTTTGATATCAATGCAGGAAAAATGTTAGCATATGGTATGAATGATGTGATAACCAGACATTTAGAAATGGGCAGAGTCAACTTGTATTTATGAAAGACAAATCATGGTTAAGAAGCTAGTTAAAGCTTCTTGAATTTGAGGATTTTTAAAATAAAATCTTCACAGGATGTAGGCATCATTGTCTTGGCCAGCAATTATTGTCCATCCTTAATTGATGAGAGAGCAGTTAACTGGCAACCACATTGCTGCGAGTCTGGAGTCACATGTAGGCCAGACCAGGTAAAGATGGCAGGTAAGGACAGGTGGCAATACATTGGCCTTGATGGGAAATACAGTGTAGGTTTCAAGAATGATACCTTCAGGCATTAAATTATGAGGAGAAATTATCTAAATTAGGCTCATTGTCTCTAGAATTTAGAAGGTTAAGGGGGTGATCTGATCAAAATCTTCAAGGTATTAACAGGAAAAGATAAGGTAGATAAAGTACTTCCACTGGTTAGGGATTCTAGAACTGGTTAGGGGCCAGATTGTTCGAGAACTGGTTAGGGGCCAGATTGTTCGAGAGACAGTTAGGAAGCACTTCTACTCAAAAAGTGAGGTAGATGTGGCAGCAGATGCTGAATCAGTTGTTAATTTTAAATCTGAGATTGACAAATTTTGTTAAGTAAAAGTATGAAGAGATCTGGGTGAAAGGGAGGTATTTGGAGTTAGGCTACAGATCAGGCATGATCTCATTGAGTGGTGGTGGAACAGTCTTGAGGGGCTGAATGGCCTACCCTTGTTCATTCCCTAAAAGACATTCGTGAACCAGATCGTTTTTCCCCAACAATTGCCAGTGGTTTATGGTCATCATTAGACTTTTAATTCCAGATTAGTTTTGGATTCAAATCCCACCATCTTCCATAGTGGGGTTTGAACACTGGTTCCCAGAACAAGAATCAGTGCTAGGTCACAACTGCTTGCAATTAATACCAATGATTTGGATGAAGTTACCATTTGTAATATCTTCAAATTTGCTGATGACAGAAACTGGGTAGAATTGTAAGTTGTACATAGGCTTCAAACAGCTGCAAATGTGTTGCTGGTCAAAGCACAGCAGGTTAGGCAGCATCTCAGGAATAGAGAATTCGACGTTTCGAGCATAAGTCCTTCATCAGGAATAAGAGAGAGAGAGCCAAGCAGGCTGAGATAAAAGGTAGGGAGGAGGGACTAGGGGGAGGGGCGATGGAGGTGGGATAGGTGGAAGGAGGTCAAGGTGAGGGTGATAGGCCGGAGTGGGGTGGGGGCGGAGAGGTCAGGAAGAGGATTGCAGGTTAGGAGGGCGGTGCTGAGTTGAGGGAACCGACTGAGACAAGGTGGGGGGAGGGGAAATGAGGAAGCTGGAGAAATCTGAATTCATACCTTGTGGTTGGAGGGTTCCCAGGCGGAAGATGAGGCGCTCCTCCTCCAGCCGTCGTGTAGTTGTGTTCTGCCGGTGGAGGAGTCCAAGGACCTGCATGTCCTCGGTGGAGTGGGAGGGGGAGTTAAAGTGTTGAGCCACGGGGTGATTGGGTTGGTTGGTTCGGGCGGCCCAGAGGTGTTCTCTGAAGCGTTCCGCAAGTAAGCGGCCTGTCTCACCAATATAGAGGAGGCCACATCGGGTGCAGCGGATGCAATAGATGATGTGTGTGGAGGTACAGGTGAACTTGTGGCGGATATGGAAGGATCCCTTGGGGCCTTGGAGGGAAGTGAGTGTGGAGGTGTGGGCGCAAGTTTTACATTTCCTGCGGTTGCAGGGGAAGGTGCCGGGGGACCCCACCAACCTGCGCATACAACGTATTATCCGCCGCCATTTCCGCCACCTCCAAACGGACCCCACCACCAAGGATATATTTCCCTCCCCTCCCCTATCAGCGTTCCGCAAGGACCACTCCCTTCGTGACTCCCTTGTCAGATCCACACCCCCCACCAACCCAACCTCCACCCCCGGCACCTTCCCCTGCAACCGCAGGAAATGTAAAACTTGCGCCCACACCTCCACACTCACTTCCCTCCAAGGCCCCAAGGGATCCTTCCATATCCGCCACAAGTTCACCTGTACCTCCACACACATCATCTATTGCATCCGCTGCACCCGATGTGGCCTCCTCTATATTGGTGAGACAGGCCGCTTACTTGCGGAACGCTTCAGAGAACACCTCTGGGCCGCCCGAACCAACCAACCCAATCACCCCGTGGCTCAACACTTTAACTCCCCCTCCCACTCCACCGAGGACATGCAGGTCCTTGGACTCCTCCACCGGCAGAACACAACTACACGACGGCTGGAGGAGGAGCGCCTCATCTTCCGCCTGGGAACCCTCCAACCACAAGGTATGAATTCAGATTTCTCCAGCTTCCTCATTTCCCCTCCCCCCACCTTGTCTCAGTCGGTTCCCTCAACTCAGCACCGCCCTCCTAACCTGCAATCCTCTTCCTGACCTCTCCGCCCCCACCCCACTCCGGCCTATCACCCTCACCTTGACCTCCTTCCACCTATCCCACCTCCATCGCCCCACCCCCTAGTCCCTCCTCCCTACCTTTTATCTCAGCCTGCTTGGCTCTCTCTCTCTTATTCCTGATGAAGGGCTTATGCTCGAAACGTCGAATTCTCTATTCCTGAGATGCTGCCTAACCTGCTGTGCTTTGACCAGCAACACATTTGCAGCTGTGATCTCCAGCATCTGCAGACCTCATTTTTTACTCTAGGCTTCAAACAGACATGGACAGGCTAACTTAATGGTGTGACTAAATGGGAAAAAAAACACTGAAAAACAAATATTTCTGAAATAGTGAAAGGTTGGAAATTGTTGGTGCCCAAAGGATCTGTAGGTCCTTGTTCACAATTCACTAAAAGCTAGCATGCAGAGACAACAATCAGTGAGGAAGGCAAATAGTATGTTGGTCTTCATTGTAAGGGGATTTCAGTTCAGCTGTAAAGATGCCTTTCTGCAGTTGTATAATACTATCGTAGAACCACACCTGGAGTGTTAAATACTGATCTGATCTCCTTACCTTAGAAAAGATGCCCTTGTCAAAGAGGGAATGCAACACAGGATTTATCAGATTAATCCCTTGGATGGTGGGATTACATTATGAGGAGAGATTGAGGAAACTAGGCCTCTAATCTTTAGCACTTTGAAGATTCAGAGTTAATCTAATTGAAACTTATAAAATTTTTACAAGGTGTGACAGGCTGGTTGCCCTGTCACATTCTGTAAAAATTTCACAAGTTAGTAGGATATTTCACTAGTTGATAGGATATTTCACTAGTTGGTAATTGTGGAACTGGGGACACAATCTTAGATTAAGTTGTAGGCTATTTAAAATTTGTGATGAGGAGGAATTTCTTCACTCAGAGGATGGTGAATGTTTGGAATGCCTTACTGCAGAGGACTGTGTAAATTCAATTCTTCAGCATATTTGAGAAGGAAATTAATAGATTTCTGGAGATGAATGACCAAGGAATATGCATATATTGCTGGAAAAATGGCATGAAGGTAGATGATCAGCCACAGGCTTAATGACTCAATGGCCTACACATGATCGTATGTTCCAGACAAGTAAACTTGAATTGTGATTTAGTATAGCTCTTATGATTTCCCAACATACTTTAGATAATGTTCTTTTGAAGTATGATTATCATCATTATTGGGTACAGGTAGTTCTTCTATAACATGATGGTTGTGTTCTTGTGCAACCTCGTGTTACAAAAAATTCGCACCTTAGAAACTGTGCTTGAAGTGTTGGTGATGTAATTGCATTACATCCAACACGCTTTAAAAGTTCAGTGTCCCCAGTTCAATCACGTGATGGAAAATTTGCATTAATGAAACACACATTATAGCAGAATGACCTGTACACAGAAGAGTCTCAGAACTGATAAATTGATGTACGGCCACTGACTTTTTTTCTTGCTTGGGATATGGTTGTCACTGGCATGGCCCATTTGTTGCCCATCCGTAATTACTGTTTAACTGAGTGGCAGTTTCAGAGTCAACTGCAATTGGGTAATCGCATTTTGTAGTTTGCTCCATTGCAGTGTTTAAGTCATAATGATATTAGAGTTGAGGGTCTGAACAAACAACAGTTTTATTCTGCAAATGTGCACTCAGGAGACATAACTCATGAAGTGACTGTCTCTTTGACTGTTGTTGATTTTAGACATTTATACCATTTTAAAATCATGTCCAGTACTTAGTCATTCTAATTATCATAGCACCATAATTTATCCAAAACAATTACAGTACTTGACAGCTTTATGCAAAACTGAATGAGTTTCTGTTGGTATTGCCGGGTTGGAATGGTTGAGCAATGTCAGGAAGGTAGTGGATAGATGATCCTCGGTGGGTTAGGTGGGTGAGCATTTTGGAGTATTGGTGGAGTTGAGCATTTGCTGAGAGGTGGAGGCTGGTCAATGCCAGCTTTTTACAGGTCAATTTAAAAATCCTGTAGGTCCGTGAGCTGAGGACAGACCCTAATAATGAGATGGGTCTTCACTTTGTTTTAGTTACACTTGGCCACACTTAATTAGGCTGTTCATGTTTGGTTCCAAGCTGGAGTTGGAACCAGAAAGTCCAAAGATGTAACATAAAATATAATTGGGTGGTTCAAATCCCAGTCAGCAGCATACACTCTCCTTCCACTGCTAGAAGACTCAGATCCATGTCATTACACATGGTGAAACTACATAATAAATTGCATTTTGAGTTTCTTTCCATCCTTTTTACTTAATGTTTATTTATTTGGTGCTTTGAAAGGTTTCATCACTATCTATTTCACAGCCTTTTTTTAACAACACAACAAGTGAATACATGTTTGCAAAGTGACTTTGCAATTAATGCTTAAAGGTCAGGTGACTTACTCAATTTAAAAAAAAACAATTTGACAACATTGACAATTGCTCAATATGATGGCAAAATCTGTGTCAAACTGTTTTGTGGTGCACTCATGCAGTGTAATGTAAACAATTAAAAATATGTTTAGATAAAATGAGCAGAACATGTCCTGTTTACATGGGGTTGATTCTTGTTACAAATAGAATCTCTTCAACTGACAGTGACGTCCATTATAAACGTGGATTGTTTTTATAAAATTAAAAATAGATATTACGCTAAGTATTCTGTACACTAATATTTCTCATGCCTGCATTTGATTAAGTTTGTGCCATTTGGCTAATGTTCAGTATTACATTATGTTGAAGATTTTTCTATTTCTTTAAGTCAATCTGTTTTTGAAATCTTGGTTTTTCAGTCATTCCAGACTTTAATCCTATTCCACATGCTTACTCAGGACCTTTATGAAAAATAAACTGTGCACCAATAGATTCTCACATTTATAACAATCAGTGGTAGCTGTGTTCAGGAAAGCCATATCTAATTGAAGCCTATCTTGTGGTCCTTACAGGAACTGCTGCTGCAGCAGGCCACCAAAAAGGGTGGATCTTAAAGCGTAGGTACATGAATGTGAAGCATAGAGGACAAAAGGGCACTGTTTTCTACTCTGAAAGCATACTTTTCTTTGGATAACTGATGGGGTCTCCTGAAGTACCTAGCTGCTTGCAGGAGGCCTCTGAAATGGTTAAAAATGTGAAGGTTCCCCAAAACTGTCAGTATTTGTGCCTGGTTAGAGACAAAAAAAACCTGCAGATGCTGGAATTCAAAGTGGACAGGCAGGAGGCTAGAAGAACATAGCAAGACAGGCAGTATCAGAGGTGCAGAAGTTGACATTTCGATTGGGTTACACCTAAAACATTGACTTCTGTACCTCCTGTCAATGCCTGGTTTGCTGTGTTCTTTCAGGCTCCTGCCTGTCTACTTTTAATATTCCTGCCTGTGGCAGACTATTGAAAAATAACTTGCCAGTGGTTCATGCTGGAAAACATATTCTGAGCAGAGTTATAAAATGTTATATGGAAGGGTTATGTGTCCCTCACCATACTGTGTCCACAGCTTTTATGCAAAGGTTATTGCCCTGCTCCATATGCTGTCTCACCGTGGTTTCAGATTCTGATAATTAGAAATTGCTTTTGCTTAAATATTAGAATGACCACAGCCATTGTCTTTGACTCCCATTCAATGTTTTGTTCCCTAGTCACCAACGCTATCCAGTTCTTGGCCTTTGTCAGAGACTGAACCACATTGCGTGTATCGTCACTTTCCTGTTTAACATTGAGCTGAGTGTCTGACCTCCACCATCAAGATTCCCAACTTCACAAAGTCATATAATTAATTCTACACAGAAGAAGGCCAGTCATCCTATCATGACAGCACTTACCTCTAATCCCACAATATTGCCTATCTTGGCCTGTGCTTCAGTTTATGTTAATGAGATGACAAAAAACTGTGGTCCTCCTAGAAAGTGAATACAGATCAGAAGCAATGGCAAAAAAAGCAAAAGGTGAACAAAATCCTAAACTATCAATACATCTAAAATATGATCATACTTATTATCCTGTTCTATTTGCAAAAAACATTCTGAGTGCCCTTGAGCCTGAGTATTTGTCTATATAGCCACTGGAATCCACAAATAAACCTGAATTTAAGAGCAGAAGGGAAAGTGACTGACCTTGGCATTGTTTGAAAGAGTTGGCATCAAGGAGACCACAGAAGAGAATGGGAATCAGGAGAAAATTCTCAACTAGTGGGGATCACCCTACCACAAAAGAACTCGGCTATGGTATTTGGAGTCCATTTGTCTGAGTTCTAGGCCATCACTGCAGGAATTCCTCAGGACAGTTTCCTAGGGCCAATCATCTTCAACTATATCAATGACCACTCCTTAAAGTCATAAAAGTGGATGTTTGCACATTGTTCAGCACCAGTTGCAAAATCTTTGATACTGGTGGGGGTGCTGGGGCAGGGGGAATAAGACAGGTTTTTGTCCTTGACGTGCTGGAAGGTGTGTCAGGGCAGACCAATAGCCGGAGTGGGCACGGGGTGGACAGAGAAGTGGAACGGGTGTAGCGGCAGGAATTTAAGGTTGCCAGGGATGAGTTTGTTTTACGCACTGTTTTATTGATCAGTTGATTGGACTGTTTGTATGTGTTTGCCTATTGTTTCCGTTTTGATAAAATAAGATGGGATTTGGGGTTTGTCTGCATTTCCCTGTGAACTGTAGAGTGGGGATTGGTGTTTGGCCTTACCACCCCTTTCCCCTGTAAATTGCTGTTTCTTGCAAACTGCTGATTATTGTTAACTGTTAGTATTTTTGTACAGTTTTGATACATTTTTTCAAAAAAGGAAAAAATAAAGAAAAACATGACCAGGAGACTTGAATCTCCTCAGTTGAGGACTGACTCTGAGCTGGCTGGCCACAGTCAGTGTACAGTGCACTAATAAATAAAGGGTGACGGTGACAGGACATTGGCCTCTGTGCAGTTATTTCACCAATTCTGTCATGTCAGATGCATCTGCAGTGGTCAGGATAAGGGTCAGTATGACAAAAAAAAACACATCTATTGCAGATCCAGTCTAACAGCTATGACCTTTATATTTGACCAGTTTGATTTTCTATCAGTAAAACGAACATGTGTAGGTCATTCAGCCATTACCTGCCATTCAAAGCAAACACGACTGATCAAACATTTAAAGCCTTTTACCCACTCTGTCCTCATAACCTTAATACCACTGGAAATATGAAAACTATCAATCACTATCTCAAACAAAGTCAAACATTAAGCTTCCCCAGCCCTCTGGTGGCGATTTCTAAAGGTTCAGAACCCTCTACATAAAAGAAATTCTCTTTATCTCAGACTTATACTATTAGCAATAGGTCTCTAGGTAGAGTTCTCGAACAAAGAGATGTAGGGATTCAGATACGTAATTCTTTAACATTTGTGTCACAAGTAGATGGGATGGTGAAGAAGTCATTTTGCACATGTTCCTTCTTTGCTCAGACCTTTGAGTATAGGAATTTGGACATCATATTGAGGTTGTACAGGACATTGTTGAGACTTCTTTTGGAATATTGTGTCCAGTTCTAGTTGCCTGTTTTAGGAAGGATATTATTAAACTGGAGAGGGTTCAGAGAAGATTTACCAGGACGTTGCTGAGAATGGAAGGTTTGAGATATAAAAAATAGACTAGAAAGACTGGGACTTTTGCCACTGGAGTGTAGGAGATTGAGAGGTGCCTTTATTGAGGTTTATAAAATCATGAGGTGCATCAATAATGTGAATTACAAAGGCCTTTTCCTAGGATGGGGGAGTTCAAAACTAGGGGGGTATATATTAAAGGTGAGAGAAGAAAGACTTAAGAAGGACATAAGAGGCAACTTTTTGACACAAAGAGTGATTCATGCATGGAATGTACAGCCAGAGAAAGTGGTGAATGCAGGTAAAGTTACAATGCTTAAAAGACTTTTGGATAAGCTCATGGATAGGAAAGGTTTGGAGGGACATGGGTCAAGTACAAGCAGGTGAGACTGGTTTAGTTTGGGAATATAGTCAGCATGGACTAGTTGGACCGAAGAGTTTGATTCCATGCTGTATGACTGTATGATGTTTAGATTACTTACAGTGTGGAAACAGGCCCTTCGGCCCAACAAGTCCACACCGACCCGCCGAAGCGGAACCCACCCATACCCTTACATTTACCCCTTACCTAACACTACGGGCAATTTAGCATGGCCAATTCAGCTGACCCACACATCTTTGGACTGTGGGAGGAAACCGGAGCACCCGGAGGAAACCCACGCAGACACGGGGAGAATGTGCAAACTCCACACAGTCAGTCGCCTGAGGCGGGAATTGAACCCGAGTCTCTGGCGCTGTGAGGCAGCAGTGCTAACCACTGTGCCACTGTGCCGCCCACTTCATGCTGTCCATAGTGAATGTTGGGGACTGCAAGAGGAACTCCCTCCTGATAATATATCACTGTGCTGCCACCTCTGCCCAGTCTGACTTGCTGTTGGGACAGGACATGCCTAAGCAAGGTATGTTTTTAAATATATCTATGTCAGCTGTTGCTTAACTAGTCCATAAGATAGCTTTCCTAATTTTGGCATTAGTGCTCATATATTCGATAGAAAGATTTGCAGGATGGACAGAGCAAGTTTTCCATTGTTTCAGATGCCTAAGTTGATCCTGGATAGTCCATCTGGTTTAATTGTTTTGAGATACTATTGAAAAAGTTTCCATTGACAGGACAATTGAGAGTCAACCCATTGTAGTCACACATGGGCCAGACCAGGTAAGGATGGCAGATGGGCAGATGGGAGGGGGGAATTAACTCGATGTTATGCTTCAGGGACCAGTCAGACCCCTTAGAATATTTACTTCGAATTCAATCAATGGTCAGTGAAAGGAGGGCCAAGAATGAAGCAGTTAGAGGAATCCAGGCAATCGTGCTGAAGGAACCTCAGCCCTTGAGCTTGTCTTAGAGTTTTGAGATTCTTGCTCCCTGTGTGGATGAGAGCATAGGCTGAGTAAACTGACCATAGCACCATGGTAGAGGGAGCCATTCAAGAGGGTGGAGAAAAGAGAAATTTATTTGTAATTGGGGATCATTCAGTCAGAGGAATAGACACTGTTCTCTGTGGCTAGGATGGAGATGGCTGTGTTGCTTCAATGGTGCCTGGATTCACTCATCTGAGCTTCGGAAGAATGTGGAGTGGGAAGGGAAAAATCCAGTTGTTGTGGTCCATATAGATACTGACAATATAGATAGAAAGAGGAAAGAGGTTCTGCTGAGGGATTATGAGTAGTGAGGGGATGAACTAAACAGCAGATTTGAAAAGGTAGTACTCTCTGGATTCCTACCTAACCCATGAACTAATTGACATAGGGTCAACAAGATTAAAGAGGCAAATATATGGCTCAAAAATGGGTTCAGGAGAAAAATCTTTAAATTCATGGGACATTAGTATAATTACAGGGGCAGGAGGGAGCCATTCCGATGGGACAAACGTCACCTGAGTCATGCTGAGACAGTGTTCCCGAATCACGTAATTAAGACTTTAAACTAAATAGTGGGGGAATGGATTCAGTTACAAGGACAATTATAAAATCAAAGTTAAAGGAGAAGATAGGATTGCAGGTGAGTGATGGGATTGATTGTTAGCACAAAATAAAAGCAGGGGATAGACTGGATATCATTATTGGACCAAGGAACAATAAAAGTATAGTGAAACTTGATAATAGAGCAAAATTAATCGCCTTGGGCGGCACGGTGGCACAGTGGTTAGCACTGCTGCCTCACAGCGCCTGTAGACCCGGGTTCAATTCCCGACTCAGGCGACTGACTGTGTGGAGTTTGCACGTTCTCCCCGTGTCTGCGTGGGTTTCCTCCGGGTGCTCCGGTTTCCTCCCACAGTCCAAAGATGTGCGGGTCAGGTGAATTGGCCAAGCTAAATTGTCCGTAGTGTTAGGTAAGGGGTAAATGTAGGGATATGGGTGGGTTGCGCTTCGGCGGGTCGGTGTGGACTTGTTGGGCCGAAGGGCCTGTTTCCACACTGTAAGTCTAATCTTGTATCTTAATGTATAAGCATTCAGAATAAGGTAGTTGAACTGACTGCAAACTGAGGTAGCTGAAGGTTAAAGTACATCAAACTAATTAAAAGGGGGAGAGCTCAGTAAGTTATTAAAGTTTCCAGAACAAGTAATAGGGCAGAGAGTATAGACAAAGTCAGGAAACTTCAGGAACGGCAGTGAAGGGCACAAGTATGAGAAGTGGGGTAGTCAATGCAGGACTGAGAGTATTTTACATAAATGTGCAAGGTATACAAACCAAGGTAAATAGCCTTGATATTATGAGTCTTACAGAGATGCAGCTGCTCAGGGATTGGGGCTGGGAATTAAATATTCAAGACCCACTTTCCATCTAAAGGACAGGAAGGTGGGCAGAGGTGGTGGGGTAAACTTGTTGGTGAGAAATGAAGTTAAATTGAGAGCAAGAAGTGAAATAGAGTTGGAAGGTACAGAATCTGTTTGGGCAGAGTTGAGGAACTGCCAAGGATAAAAGACCATGATGGGAGTTGTGTACAGGCCTCTTGAGCAGTAGTCAGGATGTGGGGCAGAAATAAACCAGGAGATGGAAAAGGCACAAAAGAAGGGTGCTTTTTACGATAATCATGGGGGACTTCAAAATGCAAGTGGATTGAGAAAAACAGTTGGGAGTTGATCCCAAGCTAAGGAATTTGTGGAATGCTTTTGAGATAGTTTTTTTTTGGAGCAGCTTCTGGTAGAACCCACTGGGGAACAGTGAATCCAGATTTGGTGATGAGTAATGAGGCTGAGTTGATGAGGGAGCTAAAGGTTAAGGAACTCCCCATGGAGCAATGACCATAAAATGATAGTATTCCCCCTGCAGTTTGAGAGGGAGAAGCTTTGAATCAGATATAATGGTATTACAGTTGAGTAAAGATAACTATAAGGACATAAGGGTGGAACTGGTCAGAGTGGATAGGAAGGTGAGCCTAGTAGGGAAGACAGTGGACCAATAATGCCAACAGTTTTTAGGGGTAATTCAGAAGGTACAGCAGAAATTCACTCCAAGGACAAGGACACATACTAAATACAGAAGAGGCAACCATGGCTGACGGATGGCATGTCAGAATAGCATAAAAGTAAAAGAGAAAGGATACAATGCTGTGAAGATTAGTGGGAAAATCGATGATTTGGCAAGTCTTTAAAAACCAGCAGAGGACAAATAAATCAAGCAATAAAAGGTGAGGAGATGAAATATGAGGGTAGACTAGTTGGTAATATTTCTAAAAAAGAACATTCTAGAGAAGTGGGAAGATCTGAGGGTGGATAAATCAACCGGACTGGATGGATGACATCCCAAGGTTCTGAAAGAGACTTACTGAGGTGATTGTGAAGGTTTTGGTGGTGATATTTCAGGAATCACTAGGACTGAAAAACAGCTAATGTAATATTCTTGTTTCAGAAGGGAAAGAGGCAAAAGATGGGAAATTACAGGAGTTTTGCCAGTGTTCAGTGGTGAGACCAAAACAATCTATGTTATATATTAACAATCTGATTGAAGGAACTGAAGGCATTGTTGCTAAGCTTACACAAATATAGGTGGTGAGAGAAGTGTTGAGGATGTGGGGAGGCTGCAGAAGGACTTTGACAGGCAAGGAGAGTGGGCATGGTAGTGGAAGATAGGAAAGCTTGAGGTTATGCATTTTGGCAGGACAGATAGAGGCATGGATTATTTTCTAAATGAGGAAAGACTTTGAAATTCTGAAGCACAAATGGAATTTGTTGTCCTAGTTGGTGTCCTAGTTTAGGATTCTCTTAAGGTTAACATACAGATTTGGTTGTCACTTGGGAAGGCAATTGCAATGTTAGCATTAATTTTGAGGGCTGAAAATGTGTTGCTGGTTAAAGCACAGCAGGTTAGGCAGCATCCAAGGAACAGGAAATTCGACGTTTCGAGCCCTTCATCAGCAGGCTCTGGCCCGAAATGTCAAATTTCCTGTTCCTTGAATGCTGCCTAACCTGCTGTGCTTTAACCAGCAACACATTTTCAGCTCTGATCTCCAGCATCTGCAGACTTCACTTTTTATTAATTTTGAGGGGGCTAGAACACACGAGCAGGTTTGTACTACTGAGGGTGTATAAGATTCTGGTCAGACTGTATTTAGAATATTGTGAGCAACTTTAAGCCCCATATCTTAGAAAGAATGTATTGATCTTGGGGAGGGGGGGTCCAGAGGAGGTTTACAAGAATGATCCCAGGGATAAAGGACTTGTCAAGATGAGGTACTGCTGATGCTGTATGAGGTTCTGGTCAGAAATCCTTTTGAATATTATGAGCATAAGACACAGGATGAGAAATTATGCCATTTGGCCCATCGAGCCCATTCTGCCATTCAATCATGGCTATAAAAAGGATGCGTTTGCCTTATTGGCTGTCCAGAGGAGCCTGACAACAATAATCCCAGGGATGAAGGGCTTGTCATATGAGGGATCTGACTGAAATGCCAGACTACTGAGAGACCTGAATAAAATGCTTCCATTAGTAGGAGAGACTAGGACCTGATAGCACAGGCTCAGAGTGAGGGGATGACACTTTGGAGCTGAGATGAGGAGCAACTTTTCCAGGATCTGTGGAACTCGTTTACTGCATAAGGCTGTGGAGGCCAAGTCATTGAGTCTATTTAAGGCAGAGACAGCTAGGTTCTTGATTCGTAAGCGGATCAAGAGTTACAGGGGGAAAAAAAAACAAGAATAGGAAGATATCAGACACGATCATATTGTGGACCACACTTGATAGGCCGAATGGCCTAATTCTTCTCCTGCAACATTTCGTCCTCTAGTCTCATGGTCTATTTCTCTGAGACTCGCTATTCCCTTGTCATGGACAGTGTTTTGTTAAACACTGGAACATTCTAATTGTGGAAATATCTCCAGTTCACTAAGGGAAAACGGAAACCGAATTATATATATAAAAAACAAGCTCTTAAAACCCCCAGTAATATCTGAAAATGAATATTCTGATCACGCAGGAGCTCCAAATTGCAGCACCAGTATGTCTCAGTCACTCGTTTTACTGATTTTTCTTCAAGGGGATTTGTACCACCCCTGGTGTACGCTGACTTTAAGGGTTAATTTTTACGAGGAGAAAGTGAGGACGGCAGATGCTGGAATCAGAGTTGAGAGTGTGGTGCTGGAAAAGCACAGCAGGTCGGGCAGCACCAGAGGAGCAGGAGAGTCGACGTTTCGGACATGAGCTCTTCAGGAATGTTAATTTTTACAACGAGTATCATCCCACAAATAAACGGGGAACATCCTCCCTCCGGTCAGCGGCTGTGTGGCAGTCTGAGAGCTTCTCTGATACTAAAATAAGAAGTAGATGCGGAAAACTGTGTCTGCTTCAGCAAGCGACATATCAGCAATATGTCAGAGAGACCGTGGGTGAGCAGCTAGGCTGTTCGAGAGAGGAGTCAACCCCTACAGGCTGCGGTCAAGGGGGAAGGTCGGTAGATATGGAACTGAGGAGGATCATCTTGCACACACTACTGTCTGTGGTCTTGTGATGTTAGCATTGCGAAAGCGCCGTAACCCATTGCTCCGAGAACTGTAAAGCGTGTTGGTGCAGCTGATGGAAAGCCTGTGTGACCAGCATTAATATTACAACACCGTCTTTCAGCTTTTCCCCTTTTCATCGCCAGCGTTCCCCTTGGCCAGCGTCACCATGAATGAAGGGTTTTACTGCCAGTAATATTTTCCAAGGAAACTCAAAACCTGACGGTAAGTTGCGGCGATGTCATTGGACGTTGCGTTCTGAGTGTTTCGGATGCTCCATGGAGTTTATTATAGAGCTAAGAAATAACGAGCTTTCACCCTCCCATCCAAGTTGCACAGAGTTCACGCAATGTCTCACGATGTTCACTTTGCAGTTTCGGTGAAATTTCATTGAAATCTGCACCCTCCACCAATTGACGCATTATCTATATATAAAAAAATGCCATCTCTGATCTGGTTATTCACCAGCATTTCAAATCGGCACGCACCAAGCCAAACTAAAGAAATTGCCAGTGGGGAGAGATGCCGACTTTCTGTAAAATAAATATAGTATGAAACTTTACATATTTATTGTTAATTGTATTGAAAAAAAAACTGGAAATGAATGGAAACTGAATGGCTGGACAACTCCGTGAGATTTTTGCATTTTTATAGTTCACAGGTCGGCGCAACATCGAGGGCCTGTTCTGCGCTGTATTATTCTCTGTTCTACTCTGTCCAGCTGAACATCTATGTTAAACACTTCGTCACTAATCTGGAATTCCTGCGATTATTGTTGGTAATCTATGATCATTTTTTTTTGCTGTAAAAATAGCAGTGAGACCAAATAGCGGGCAAGTTTAAATTGAACAGCAACTTCAGGCAATTAAACATGAAAATCCGAAGGTTGCTGCTTGGGATTCACTATCTCTCTTTAAAGTACTCGTGCCAACTATGTCCGATATTCCATCAAAGTTGTTGACTGGTGTAAAGTTCCTGGACTTGCATGATATATATACTAAATTCGACACAAAAGGTTCCTGGACTTGCATGATACATGTACTATATTCGTCACAAAAGGTTAACGTTGTCAATTCATTCCATTCAAATGTATCTTAACAAATCCTCTCAAATAACCTGTGTGACTTCGAAAATTAACTGTTCACAACCATTCAATCTCATTCTTTAAGATTTTAATGTAGTTGAAGTTCTAAGAAAAGTAATTTTTAAAACTGTTTTTATCCTCTCTCTGAATCAAATGCTTTCCTCCCTTCATTCCACTTTCAGTACCTGATTTAACATTGAATACAATGTTCATAGATTCCAGCTTACCTTTCCTTGTTCAGGCTACATCCTGTACACCAACTGTTGTTCATTCTGACAGGTTTAATGGACACACAGTTGTCCCTGTCCTTAGAGTTCCCAATGCCCGCCGCACTGGCTAGATATTTGATTGGCAGCTACTTACCTTGCAAAATGCTACAGAAAATCTATGGGCAAGTTTAAGTCTAAGAAACAGTCTGATATTCCTGACAAAATTTTAGATTCTTACATAATGGATATAAGTGACTCACTTAGAGATTTAAACAACAGAAAAAAAACTTCACTAAATTTTGTTGGTATAGAAAACAAAGTTTATAGAAAATGCAGTTGCTAACCTTTGTATGAGCAAATTACCATAGATGCTGGAATCTGTATTGAAAACAAAAAATGCTGGAGATCACAATGGTTCATTCAGCATCCATGGAGAGAAAGCAAACTAATGATTTGTGTCAAGATGATTCTTCATCAGAGTATATTGCATTCATATCAAACTGTGTACCTGTACTTTTTCCCATTGTCAAATACCTCAAGAAGGATATGGACAATTACTTGAAGGCAGAATAACAATAAGGAAATAGACAAAAGAATTGAACAAATTGGATAGTTCTTTCAAAGAGCTGGAAAAGAAGTGATGGTTTGAATCATTGTCTGCTATTTTGCATTATTCTGTGACTATGATATGAGTGAATGCAGAGTGATACCAGCAACATGGGTTCTATTCCAGCACCGTCTGAGGTTGCCAGGAAAGTCCTACATTTTCAACCTTGCCCCAGTCTTGTCTCTCTATGATCCTCTGGGACTATGGTGACTTTACCTTTACTTAGTAAACCAAATAAAAATACAGAAGGCATTTGACACTTTAATAAAGTAAATAAAACTCCAGGAATTTGTTCTATTCACAATGTTTTGTGCTTGCTTCTCTCTAATTGTATGGATAGGATGAACAGCCAAAGTCTTTTACCTATGGTCTGGGAATCTAAAGCTAGAGAATACAAGTTTGAGGGGAGAGGGGAAAGATTAAAAAAGGACCTGAGCTTCTTTTTCACACAGAGGATGCTGTATGTATGGAACAAGCTGCAAGTGGAAGTGGTGGAGGCTGGTACAATTACAACATTGAAAAGGCATTTGGGTGGATATATGAATAGGAAGCATTCAAAGGGATATGGGCTAAATGCTGGCAAATAAGCGTAGGCCAGATTAGGAAGTCTGGTCAGTGTGGATGAGTTGAACTTAAGGGTCTGTTTCCATACCGTATAATTCTGACTCTAAATGCCTGTCTTCAAAGTTAGTTCTAAGAAACTAAGGCTGTAAATTGTTCTCTAGAGTCAGAAACTATCTTAGATTTAATAGATATAAATAATATCTATTAAAATAATGACCATTTCATAATTTGAAAATTGTTAATATAGGATTTTCAAAGTCATTTAAAAACTAAATCTGCACAGAGGGTTTAATGATTTTATTTCAATAATTTGAGTTTTAGGGTGGTTAAAATATAATCTGGAAATCTGAAATAGAAATGAAGAATACTGCAATACTTCAAAGTGAAAAGATAAGATAGCGTTTCAGTTAAATTGGTTCAGTAGAAAAAATGGTGCTAATTGTAGGCAACTAATAAAGTTGGGCTATGGGAGCTGGCCCTCTTAATAACATTTAATTTACGGAAGCCTATAAATTCACAAGGTGAAAGAAACTGAGAGGAACCCTGTTTGGTCAGTAGATTTTATATAGATGGGTTATTTAGATGAATGGGGAAGATAATGGTGGTAATGGCACTTGAATAGTAATTAAGAGACCCAGACTAATTCTGGCAGAATTTAAGTTCAATGAATAAGTTTGGAATATACAGCTAGTCTCATGATGCCAAGAAATTACAATTGATTGTTATAAAAAGCAAACTAATTCACTAATGACCCCTTCAGAAGGAAATCTGCCATCCTTTCCTGGTCTGACCTATATGTGACTCCAGATCAACATCAGCAATTGACACTTAACTGCTCACTGAAATGGCCTAGCAAGTCACTCAGTTCAAGTGCACTTCAGAATAGGTAACAAATGTTGGCCTTATCAGTGGTGTCTATATCCCAAGAAAGAATAAAGAAAAAAACTACACATTTGCAAGATATTGCAAATGGTTATAATACAGGATTAGAAAAAAAAACTGGGATTACACATTCAAGTTCCACCATGGTAAACTCTAAAGTTGAATTCAGTAAATTCAGTGACTTGTGTGCTGATTTTTGCAGCAGATCTAATAATTATGAAAGTTATTGTGTTGTCTTAAAAATCAAATGTCCTTCAGGGAGAAAAAAAAAATCAATGCTTTCCAATCTTACGTATGTGAGATTACAGTTCCATACCACATGCTAACTCTTACTGCCCTCACGTTGATGAGAGATACCATGCATGTTACAAGCACAAAAAAAATCACTTATTATAAATTCACTCAGATAGAAATTTGTGAACCATTTCAAATCATTTTTTGATGTAAAATATTCTCTTTGCTCTTTAACATCCTGTGCAAACAAAGGGGACCTAGGTAATAACGGTTTGATTTAATTTGTCATTTTACAGGCTGATTAATAGCTTACTGGTTAAAATAACACTTATTTAAGAAGTTAGTTTCCATTCGTTTTTAGACCAAACTATTGCAGGTAAAATCTTGTATTTTGATTTCACATTACCATTTGTTTACTTTGTTAACAGCTAGATTGATAACTTTACAGAAAATGTTATAATGTTGTTATGACCAAGATGGGGTAGTGCACTGTCTTTTTCTAGTTTCACCACTTTGTGGGTAACAACATAAATGTAATATGTTTTTTCCTGTTCATGATATTCCAGTCATACATGTTATGCATATTCAACTTAGAATAAAATGATGCATTAAACATGCTTCTTCAAATAACATAGAATATTTGATTTGGTATAAACTAGAACTTATTCGGTGAAGATGCAAAACTGACAACCCCATATTTTTTATTAGTTCATGGAATGTGTGCATCATTGGCTAGTTCAGTGTTTATTGCCTAGACCTAGTTGCCCAGAGCAGTTAAAAGTCAACTAGATTGGTTTAGGTCTGGAGTCAGACCATGTAATGATAACAAATCTTTGTCCTTAAATGACATTAGTGAACCATTTGCAAATTGTCGCAATAATTTTAGTGAATTCAAAGATCACCATCTACCATGCTAGGGTTTGTACCCACATCCCCAGAACATAAGCTTAGGATTGCTGGATTACAAATGAAGAGATATTACCATTACAGTATGACCCCCTGTTGTAGTATGAAAATATAAATCTTTACCTCTCTAAGTAGCTCAAAATATACATATTGAGTAAACAGAAAATCACTGATTTCTCTCTGCAGCGGTAAGCTTTGGGTATAACAGTTTTTGAAGGCAAAAGGATTAAGGTGTGGAGTGTTCAAATGGCTGTTAATCTGATATTCTGCTATGTGTAGACTAGTGTCATCAATGTACATCGATGTTTTTGGGATATTGACAGGTGCAACTTGCTTGGGGAATCTGTGTATTGAGAAGTCTTCCAATCACTGTTCAAGAGGACAATTAGATTTAACACTGCTTTCACAACAAAGCTGCTTCAGAAGCAGGAGACAAAAATGAGTCGCTTGCTTTTAGTAGACTTTCTCCAAAGACAAACTCCAAGCCAGGTGTTTTCCCTGAAGTGAGTTCAAGCAACAAAGACTAGTAATTATCTGGAATTGCATGGTTTCTGAGAAATGCCTTATTAAGAATAAATTTAACTTGTCTTTTCATTAACTTTTCCTTATATGGAATAATCCTTCACAATTCTTCAAACTCAAGTCCACAAGAAGTATTAAATTTGAAGCCATCATAACATGTCTACAACTTTTTCAAGTCCCACACTTGTATGCAATTGCAATGGCAATATATTTTTATTTAGCAAGAAACTGATTGACTTGTAGAGTTAAATTTAAAAAAAACCTTAGAAATTGCAAAAGTAGGTTAATGACAAATAAAATCTTTAAAAATGAGTATTTTATGATTGTAATAAATTCAGCAGAGCAAACCTTCTTAAGTATTCATCTTTGAAAATGAATTCCTTACAAATAATGTAAGGAATTGATGAGATCACCAGAATTCATGGTTTTTACATTAAATCTTTTCTTTTCCTGCATTAGAAGGTGATATAGTCATAATTAGTAATCTAATGCTCTGGAAATACAAATTAAAACACCACCATGTTAGCCAGTGAAATTTAAATCCCATTAGGTAGGCTTATGCGGAAAGTCAGGAGACATGGGATAGAGGGAAATTTGGCCAATTGGATAGAAAACTGGCTAACCGGTCGAAGTCAGAGAGTGGTGGTAGATGGTAAATATTCAGCCTGGAGCCCAGTTACAAGTGGAGTTCCGCAGGGATCAGTTCTGGGTCCTCTGCTGTTTGTAATTTTTATTAATGACTTGGATGAGGGAGTCGAAGGGTGGGTCAGTAAATTTGCCGATGATACGAAGATTGGTGGAGTTGTGGACAGTGAGGAGGGCTGTTGTCGGCTGCAAAGGGACTTAGATATGATGCACAGCTGGGCTGAGGAGTGGCAGATGGAGTTCAACCCTGCCAAGTGTGAGGTTGTCCATTTTGGAAGAACAAATAAGAATGCAGAATACAGGATTAACGGTAGGGTTCTTAGTCAGGTGGAGGAACAGAGGGATCTTGGGGTCTATGTACATAGATCTTTGAAAGTTGCCACTCAGGTGGATAGAGCTTGTAAGAAGGCCTATGGTGTATTAGCGTTCATTAGCAGAGGGATTGAATTCAAGAGTCGTGAAGTGATGTTGCAGCTGTACAGGACTTTGGTTAGGCCACATTTGGAGTACTGTGTGCAGTTCTGGTCGCCTCACTTTAGGAAAGATGTGGAAGCTTTGGAGAGGGTGCAGAGAAGATTTACCAGGATGTTGCCTGGAATGGAGAATAGGTCGTACGAGGATAGGTTGAGAGTTCTCGGCCTTTTCTCGTTGGAACGGCGAAGGATGAGGGGTGACTTGATAGAGGTTTATAAGATGATCAGAGGAATAGATAGAGTAGACAGTCAGAAACTTTCTCCCCGGGTACAACAGAGTGTTACAAGGGGACATAAATTTAAGGTGAAGGGTGGAAGGTATGGGGAGATGTCAGGGGTGGGTTCTTTACCGAGAGAGTGGTGGGGGCATGGAATGTGCTGCCCGTGGGAGTGATAGAGTCAGAATCATTGGCAACCTTTAAGCGGCAATTGGATAGGTACATGGATGGGTGCTTAATCTAGGATAGATGTTCGGCACAACATCGTGGGCCGAAGGGCCTGTTCTGTGCTGTATTGTTCTATGTTCTATGTTCTATATTAATGAAGAAAAACTGGAATTGAAAGCTAATCTGAGTAGTACTAACCATGGAAGTGATTGTCATAGAATTGCATCTCGTTCACCAATGCCCTTTAGGGAGGGAAATCTGCTGTTTGACCTACATGTTACACTAGATCTACATGTGTTTAGAGGCATGTGGTTGCCTCTAAAATGCTATTTAAAATGGCTGACCAAACCACTCATTTCAAGGGCAAATAGGAAAAAGTAACAAGTACTAGCCATGCCAGTAATGCCTACGGGTGGAAGTTTAAGCTGCAGTATATCTGCTGCTTTTTCATCTGTAAAACGTGAGTTGTTCTGAAACTTAGTGGTTTGATGAAAATAAAAACAAAAAACCGTTTGTCCACTACTGCACATTTTCCATTGTGGTTTATAACTTGCTTAGTCGTTGATTTTGATAATAATTGTATGGTACTCATAATAGTTCTGGTTCAAAAATTCAAATCATTTCCATCAGCACAGGTTCAATTAATTCCAGTCACTCCTGTATATATCAGACATTTATTGATTTTGCAATGGTTTCTGAAGAACCAGAACTCCTTCATTATAAACCCATTCCTTCATTAAATTGTCTACTAATTGTCCTGACCTTAGATATATAGTTTAAAAGTCAATAGAAGTAAGGTATCATTGTAACAGAAGGTGAATTATTTTATCCATGTACAGGTTTGCAACATTTGGTAAATCTTTTGCATCTTCATTACAAGCATAACATTACAGCATGCAGCATAGTTGTAAAATGTTAACTTCCTGAATCAATATGTTTGACAGCAGTGCTGCTTCTGCATTTTCATGACATCCTGAGGAAAATCAAACAAACAGCTTCCATCATCTTGTTGTCAGGAACCGAAAAAGCAGGAGCTCAGTATTACTGAAAATAAAGTGGAAATGTGAAACTATAAATATACAAATTACACTTTTGCCACTGCTGACTCTGATGAGAATTACTTTCCACAACCCCTTTCTATTCATCTTGTTAATAACTTGCTTTATAAGCTGCAGTATATCTGCTGCTTTTTTATCTGTAAAATTTGAGTTATTCTTAAACTTAGTGGTTTGGTGAAATTAAAAAACACATCATTTTGTCATGTATGCTGAACTGTTTGTCCACCATTGCACACTTTCCATTGTGGTTTATAAAACTATAGAACATGCTGTGAAAGATGCAGCCATTTAGTATAGATATTGAAAGCGACCTGGCTTTAGAATGCCAGGCAAGTAAATGCTACAAACAGGTAGATGAGAACTAATGGTATTTTAGGTTGCTCTGAAAAGTTATGTTGAATTTAAAATTGGCCAAAAGTATAGTGTTAAAATTCTAAAGAAAGAGTACTTGCATCTAATTTCTTATTTCTATGGTTATTGCACAATGAAGCGCTGATTCAGAATTTATTTCCAAAGAGATATCCTGTATTAATGTAGAAATAGTATTGGACTGTTTTGAAAGCATTTTCAAAAGGATTTCGATTGATTTGTTTATTATATTTCTCCTTGAAAACCACTGTATTAACGCTGTATCTTTTAAACACAATAGCAAACTCAAATTTATGAGCCCAAGAATTCCTATTGGTCACAATGGATCAATAATTGATATATTTGCATCACAGATTAATGCCTTTGTTAAAAGTGCAGGTAGAGAAATGTTGTATGAACATGCTGCCATTTCTGTGATAATAGTAGTAGCAATTTATTGGTTAGTGGGGTGGCTACGACAGTGCAGTATATTGTAATGAGTTGTATAACACAAGTACAGTGTACAATATTGGAAAGTGATGAGAAACATCATTAAAACATTATTTAATTAAATTCATGTCTCATTCTATATTGACCAGCAAAAGTTTTGTTTTAGTCTCATAAACATATTCCATCATGGAAATTAAAATTATGATCGGCTATTTCTTACGCCAAAGTTGTAAATATTAATTCATGATTATACTGAAAAGCATTTTTGAAACTCAGCTTCTTGAAATGCGAAATTACAATAAAAATATGTTCAACCACAAATGTCTTCTGCACAATTGCATCCTCTAATAATTAATTACCTCTTTGAATCATTAGCTTTGCTATGGTAGTAATTTGCTTCCATTTCCATTGGGAGAAAGTGAGGACTGCAGATGCTGGAGATTAGAGCTGAAAAATGTGTTGCTGGAAAAGTGCAGGCAGCATCCAAGGAGCGGAGAATCGACGTTTCGGGCATAAGCCCTTCTTCAGGAATGAGAAGGGTGTGCCAAGCAGGCTAAGATAAAAGGTAGAGAGGAGGGATTTGGGGGAGGGGCATTGGGAATGCGATAGGTGGAAGGAGATTAAGGTGAGGGTGATGCCGGAGAGTGGGTAGGGGCGGAGAGGTTGGGAAGAAAATTGCAGGTCAAGAAGGCGGTGCTGAGTCCAAGGGTTGGGACTGAGATAAGGTCGGGAGGAGGGGAAATGAGAAAGCTGGAGAAATCTGCATTCACCCATTGTGGTTGGAGAGTTCCTAGGTAGAAGATGAGGCGCTGTTCCTCCAGGCATCGTGTTGCCATGGTCTGGCGATGGAGGAGGCCAAGGACCTGCATGTCCTTGGTGGAGTGGGAGAGGGAGTTAAAGTGTTCAGCCACGGGGCGGTTAGGTTGGTTGGTGCGAGTGTCCCAAAGGTGTTCTCTGAAACGTTCCGCAAGTAGGCGGCCTGTCTCCCCCTGTAAAAATGCCATTCCATATAACCAATTCCTTCGCCTGTGCCGCATCTGCTCCCAGGAGGACCAATTCCAATACCGAACAACCCAGATGGCCTCCTTTTTCAAAGACCGCAAATTCCCCCAGATGTGGTTGACGATGCTCTCCACCGCATCTCTTTCACTTCCTGCTCCTCCACCCTTTAACCCCGCCCCTATAATCGCCACCAGAACAGAACCCTACTGGTCCTCACCTACCACCCCACCAACCTCCAGATACATCACATCATCCTTCGTCATTTCCGCCACCTCCAAACAGACCCCATAACCAAAAATATATTTCCCTCCCCTCCCCTATCAGCGTTTTGGAAAGACCACGCCCTCCACGACTCTCTCGTCAGGTCCACACCCCCACCAACCCAACCTCCACTCCCGGCACCTTCCCCTGCAACACCTCCGGGCCACCTGCACCAACCAACCAACCCAACCGCCCCATGGCTGAACACTTTAACTCCCTCTCCCACTCTGCCAAGGACATGCAGGTCCTTGGCCTCCTCCATCACCAGACCATGGCAACACGACGCCTGGAGGAAGTATTGTCCTCATTTCAGGCATATATCTTAAATATAAATGGAAATAATTATTTACCAATCTATGCCTGAATGTTGTCGAAGTCTTGCCATATTCTGCCTCATTTTCCGCCTAGGAACCCTCCAACCACAAGGGATGAATGCAGATTTCTCCAGCTTTCTCATTTCCCCTCCCCCCACCTTGTCTCTGTCCCAACCCTCGGATTCAGCACAGCCTTCTTGACCCGCAATCTTCTTCCCGACCTCTTCGCCCCCACCCCCTCTCCAGCCTATCACCCTCACCTTAACCTCCTTCCACCTATTGCATTCCCAACGACCCTCCCCAAGTCCCTCCTCCCTACCTTTTATCTTAGCCTGCTTGGCACACCCTCCTCATTCCATTTCCATTGTACAACAATAGTGGAAGGTGTACCTGGTCTGGCTGTGTCATTCCCTAACTGAGTCGTGGGGGATATTAAGGTATTTAAGTTATTTTGTGTTGAAGTCAGTGTGTCAATGCCAGCTGTTTGACATAGCAATATAAAAGTAATTTCATTGCCCATAATCTTCTATTTTTCTCTGCTTGAACTACTTACAAACTTTCCACTATGAAATAAAACTGATCAGCTAAGAATTAGCTCACTCATTGATCTAGAGTTAATTCAATGTTAGAACTGCTAAACTTTTATCTCTCCAGCCTAGAAATGGTGTGATCACGAAAGATGCCTATTTCTACCTCAGTAACATTGCCTGACTTTGCTCCTGCCTCAGCTCATGTGTTACTAAAATCTGTATTCTTGCCTTTGTTACCTTTAGACTTGATAAATCCAATTCCCTCTTGGCTGGCCAAGCATCTCAGCTTCAGAACCTTCAGTATGAGTTCATCAGGGAAATTTCTTTTGCCCAGCCATTTTAAGCTGCTTCATCAGAAATCTTTTCTCAACATTGGTCAACAGTGTGGATGTTTGCTGATGAATACACAATGTTCAGCATCATTCACAACTCTTCAGATACTGATGCAATCTGTGGCCAGAAAATGGCAAGACTGAGACAACATTCAGGCATGGGTTGGTAAATAACTATTTCCATTTATATTTAAGCTATATGCCTGAAATGAGGACAATTTCATTTGTATGCGTTTGCCAACAGTGATCAGCCAAGTGAGGGTGGGGTTGTGTGTTGCTTTTGTCAGTGCCACATCTGCAGCATATGCCTGTAAACCATATGGCAAACACACTGAATGTTCTTTGGCCAAATGGCCATGCCTCAAGGACTAAGGGCCATACTCCTCAGGCTAGTCCACTGGGAGTGTCGTTGTTTGTTTGTGGTTGTAGATTAGCTCAATGAGCTGGTGGGTCATCATGCAAATGTTTTGTCACTATATTAGATAACGCCATCATTGTGACTTCCGTGAAGCGTTGTTGCTCTACTCTGCTTGATATTTATATGTCCTGGTCTGTTAAGATAGGTGGTATCATATCTAGTTTTCCTTTGCAGTGGTTTGTATATGGGATCTATATCAACATGCTTGTTGATGGCATTGCAAGTTGCAAACCAGGCCTGTAAGAATTCCCGTGCATATTTTTGTTTAGCTTGTCCTAGGATGGTTATATTGTCTCAGTCAAATTGGTGGTCCTCTTTGTCTATGTGTACTGGGAGTGTTGTCAGTTAGGTAGTATTGACAATGTTAGTTGAGGGCATTGTATGATATGAGTCCGGAGTTGAGGCACAGTCAATCGGCCTTTCGGTGTGTTCAAGGCCTGGGGTTCTATATCATTGTCCAGAGATAGGTGAAAATTCACAGGTCTGCATGAGTGGACTGGTGGGTCTTTAGTTGAAGCTGTCATTCCATTTGATTGGGGGTGGGGTGGGGTGGGGGGAATAGGGTTGGGTGTTGGGCTACAGTCTGTCCCTGGATGGGAGGGAGTCAATTTGTTCATTGAAGCCAAATAATTTATCATGGGCCACTACTGTAGTGGGAAATTTTAAGAAATTAACTGGGGTGATGTAGTATGCTGGAATGCAGAGGGAACCACACCATCCACCAAGTCTCTGTTAGTAAAGTTCAGTGACAACTTTTCTGTATTGGTCATCTTCCAGACAAATATGACATGCTTTACCTGGTTTGCAGCATTTGAACAGCTGCATAGCTGGAATTTGAATATGGTGCTGGTAATGGGAATCCTGCAAGGCCCTAGTGGTGGCAACATTATGTGAGTGGCCTCATGGAGGCATGGTGCTTATGTACTGAGGTGAGCTGCATAACATTGAGAGAGGAAACCCACTAGAGAACTGTATTCAGCTACGATCTATGACCTCAAGGTCCGATATATGATCCACTCAAGTATTACCATAAAACCAGGAGATCAACCCTGGTTCAGGGAAGAGAACAGAAGGACTTGCCAAGAGCAGCCCCGGGCATACCTAAAAGTGAGATTTCAACCTAGAGAAGCTGCAATCTAGGATGATTTACATGCCAAAACAACATGCAAGAGACAGGTCTAAGTAATCCCTCAACCAATAGATCAGATTGAAGTTCTGTCATGAATGGTGATAGACAAGCAAAGAACTATTTCGAAGTGGAGGCTCCACAAATATCCCAATCCTCAGCAATGGATGTCCCAACTGATCAGTACAAAGACAACTTTGAAGCATTTGTATTTTCAGCCAGATGTGTCGAGTGGATGATACATCTCAGCCTCCTTTTGAGGTTGCTAGAATCACAGATGTCAGTCTTCAAACAATCCAATTCACCCCATGTGAACAAATAATGAACAAGCATCAACAAATGCCTGAAGACACAGGATACTGCAAAATCTAAGGGACCGGACAACATTCTGGCAAACGAACTGAAGATGTGTTGCAAAATTAATCATGTCCCGAGGCAAGCTATCCAGTACAACTACAGCATTGGCATCGGTCAATGACTTTGCTGTGAAAATACTTTTGCAAAAGAATAACCTGCTCACTGATGCTCCGTTTGGGTTCCATAAGGTCATAAGATGAGTGGCAATTATTAGAGCTTTGGTCCAAACATGGGCAGAAGAACTGAATTCCAGAAGTGATGTAAGAGTGATTGGCCTTGATATCAATACAACATTTCCATCATTTATATAAATGATTTAGATGTGAATACTGGAAGGGTGGTGAGTAAGTTTGTAGATTACACCAAAATTGGTGGTGTAATAGGCAATGAAGAAGGTTATCTTTGAGTAGATTGAGACCTTGATCAGGTGGGCCAATGGACTGTTTAATTTGGATAAATGTGAGGTGATGCATTTTAGTAAGGAAAGCCAGGGCAGGATTTATACAGTTAGTGGTACAGCCCTGGGGTGTGTTGCCAAACAAAAGAGCGAGGGTTGCATATGCATGGTTCCGTGAAAGTGGAGTCAATGGTAGACAAGGTGGTGAAGAAGGTGTTTGGCACGTTTGTCTTCATTTGTCAGTGCACTGAGGATAGGAATTGTGATATCATGTTGCAGCTTTACAGGAATATGGTGAGGCAACTTTTAGAATACTACATTCAATCCTGGTCTCCCTGCTGTAGAAAAGATGTTGTTAAATTTGGAAGAGTTAAAAAAAATTGACAAAAATGTTGCCAAATTTGAAGGGCTTGAGTAGAGGGAGAGGCTGAATACACTAGGTCCTTTTACCCCTGGAGAAGCGGAAGCTGAGTGGTGCCTTTATAATGGTTTATAAAATCATGAGAGTCATTGAAAGGGTGAACAGTCAAGGTTTTTTTCCCAGGATAGGAGAGTCCAAAACTAGAAGGCAAAGGTTTCAGGTGAGAAGGGAAATATTTAAAAGACATCTGTTGCATTATGGAACAAGCTGCCAGAGGAAGTTGTAGAGATGGGTACAATTACAACATTCAAAAGGCATCTGGATGGGTACATAAGCAGGAAAGGTTTAGAGGGATATGGGCTAAATGCTGGAAAGTGGGAGTAGATTAGCTTACGATATTTGATCAGCATGGACGAGTTGAACCAAAGGGTTAGTATAACTCTATGACTCTCTGACTGTGCGTGCCATCGACGAGTGTCAATGAGAAACATGGGGAAAACTCTCTGCTGATTGAAGTCATATCCAATATAGAGGAGAATTTGTGCTTATTCGAGGTGAGTCAGCTCAGCCCCAGGACATCATTTCAGGTGTTCTTCGCTGTATTTTATATTTCAACCTGTTCAGGGGCGTTATTGTACCCAAGAGCAGGTGGACTTGAACCTAGGCCTCCTAGCTCACAGATAGGGACACTACCATGCTGCTTCAAGATCACCTTCCTAAGGATAATGTCCTCGGACCAATCATCTTTAGTTACTTCCCTCCATAAGTTTAAAAGTAGGGAAGTTTGATGATGATTGTACAATACTCAACAACATTCCAAACTCCTCAATATTGGGGAATTCATGTCCATATATACTGCAAGGTCTGGGCAACATCAAGGTTTGGCAAAAATGAGTACTACAGATGCTGGAGATTAGAGTCAGATTCCTGATGAAGGGCTTGTGCCCGAAACGTCGAATTTTCTGTTCCTTGGATGCTGCCTGACCTGCTGCGCTTTAACCAGCAACACATTTTCAGCTCTGATCTCCAGCATCTGCAGACCTCACTTTTTACTCAAGATTAGAGTGGTGCTAGAAAAGCACAGCAGGTCAGATATCATCTGAGGAACATGAAAATCGACCTTTCAGGCAAAAGCCCTTCATTAGGAATGAGGCTGGGAGCCTTGGGGTGAAGAGATGATTGGGACGGGGGTGAACCTAGGGAGAAGGTAGCTGAGAGTGCAACAGGTGGATGGAGGTGGGGTAAAGGTGATAAGTCAGAGAAGAGAGTGAAGCGGATAGGTAGGAAGGAAGATTGACAGTAGGGACAAGTCATGAGGACGGTGCTGAGCTGGAAGGTAGGAACTGGGGTAAGGTGGGAGTAGGAGAAATGAGGAAACCGGTGGTCCACATTGATGCCATGGGGTTGAAGGGTCCCGAGGTGGAAAATGAGCTGTTGTTCCTCCAGGCGTTGGGTGGTGAGGGAGTGGCGATGGAGGAGGCCCAGGACCTGCATCTCTTTGGCAGAGTGGGAGAGGGAGTTGAAATGGTCTGCCACAGGGCAGTGGGGTTGATTGGCATGGGTGTCCCTGGGATGTTCTCTGACGTGCTCTGCGAGAAGACGCCAGGTCTCCCCAAAATTGAGGAGACTGCATCGGGAGCAACTGATACAATAAATAATATGTGGAAGTGCAGGTGAAACTTTCATGGATGTCCACAAACCTGACTACACTGGCTGACCCATCATCTCAGCCTATTCCTGCTCCACTGAATGCATCTCCACCTACCTCAATACTGTCCTATTCTCCCCGGTCTAGGAACTCCCCACATACGTTCAGGACACCACCTACACCCTTTACCTCCTTCAAGACTTCCATTTCCCCAGCCCCTAACGCCTTATCTTTACCATGGACATCCAGTCCCTCTACACCTCCATCCGCCAATACCAGGGCCTCCAAGCCCTTTGTATCTTCCTTTCCCGACATCCCCACCAGTACCTTTCCACTGACATGCTTATTCGTTTGGCTGAACTGGTCCTCACCCTCAATAATTTCTCGTTTGAATCTTCCCACTTCCTCCAGACAAAAGGGATAGCCATGGGCACCTGCATGGGCCCCAGCTATGTCTATCTCTTTGTCGGCTACATAGAACAGTCCATCTTCTGGAGTTACACCGGCACCACTCCCCATCTTTCCCTCCACTACACTGATGACTGCATCGGCGCCACTTCGTGCTCCCACGAGGAGGTTGAATAGTTCATCAACTTCACCGACACATTACACCCCGACCTTAAATTTACCTGGACCATCTCTGACACCTCTCTCCCCTTCCTGGACCTCACCATCTCCGTCAACGATGACTGACTCAACACTGACATTTTCTACAAACCCACCGACTCCCACAGCTACATGGATTACACCTCCTCTCACCCTAACTCCTGCAAAAATGCTAATCTGTATTCCCAATTCCTCCCAATTTCCAGGAGGACCAGTTCCACCACAGAACACACCAGATGGCCTTCTTCTTTAAAGACCACAATTTCCCTTCCCAAGTGGTTAAGATGCCCTCCAACGCATCTCATCCATGTCCTGCACCTCCGACTTGCACCCCACCCCTCCAACTGTAACAAGGACAGAACCCCCTTGATCCTCACCTTTCACCCCACCAACCACAGCATAAATCACATTATCCGCTGACATTTCTGCCACCTACAAACAGACCCCACCACCAGGGACATATTTCTCTCCCCATTCCTATCTGCTTTCCGCAAAGACTGTTCCCCCAGTGACTACCTGGTTAGATCCATGCCCCCTACCAATCCACTCTCCCCTCCTGGCACCTTCCCCTGCCACCACAGGAATTGCAAAACCTGCACCCACTCCTCCCGCCTCACCTCTGTCTAAAGCCCCAAAGGAGCCTTCCACAGTTTCATGTGCACTTCCACACGTTATTTATTGTATCTGTTGCTCCCGATGCAGTCTCCTCCACATTGTGGAGACCGGACACCTTCTTGCAGGGCGTGCCAGAGAATTTCTCCAGGACACCTGTGCCAATCAACTCCACAGCCCTGTGGCCGAACATTTCAACTCCCCCTCCCACTCTGACAAGGACATGCAGGTCCTGGGCCTCCTCCATCACCACTCTCTCACCACTCAACGCCTGGAGGGACAATGCCTCATCTTCTGCCTCAGGACCCTTCAACCTCATAGCATCAATGTGTACTTCACCAATTTCCTCACTTCTCTTACTCCCACCTTATCCCAGTTCCAACCTGCCAGCTCAGCACCATCCTCATGACCTGTTCTACCTGTCAATCCTCCTTCCCACCCTCCTCTCTAATCTATCACCTTTACCCTCACCACCATCCACCTATTGCATTCTCAGCTATCTTCTCCCTAGCCCAACCCCCTCCCATTTATGTCTCCAGCCCCAAGGCTCCCATCCTCATTCCTGATGAAGAGCTTTTGCCCAAAAGATCAATTTTCCTGTTCCTCTGATGCTGCCTGACCTGCATTGCTTCATCTAAACATCAAGGATTGGGCAAAAATATGGTAAGTAACATTCACATCATACAATTGCCAGTGAACAGCCATCTTCAACGAGAAAGAATCTTGACCATCACCTCTTGGTGTTCAATGATGTCAGCATCACTGTGGTTAGATTAGATTACTTACAGTGTGGAAACAGGCCCTTCAATCCAACAAGTCCACAGCGACCTGCCGAAACGCAACCCACCCATTCCCCTGCATTTACCCCTTTTATCTAACACTACGGGCAATTTAGCTTGGCCAATTCACCTGACCTGCACATCTTTGGACTGTGGGAGGAAAGCGGAGCACCCGGAGGAAACCCATGCAGACACGGGAGAATGTGCAAACTCCACACAGTCAGTCGCCTGAGTCGGGAATTGAACCCGGGTCTCTAGCGCTGTGAGGCAGCAGTGCTAACCACTGTGCCGCCCACACCATTGAACAATGGTTGACCATTGACCAAAAACTGAACTGGACTAGCCAAATAAACACTGTGATTATGAAAGCTGGTCCGAGGCTAAAAGTTTTGCAGCGAGTAATTCATCTTCCATATACCTCGTGCCTGTCCACCTACAAGACACAGGCCGGGAGTGTGATGGAATATTCCTCATTTGCCTGAATGGGTGCAACTCCAGCAACACTTAAGAAGCTTGACATCATCCAAGACAAAGCAGCCCATTTGATTAGCACCTTATCCACCACCTTGAACATTCACTCCCTTCATTGATGTACCAGTAAATGTACCATCTGTGATATGCATTGTGGTAACTCACCAAGAATTCTTTGATAGCACTTTCTAAATCTTGACCTCTACATTTAAAAGCACAGTACTGCAGATTCTGGAGATGTGAAATAAGCACGCAAAATTCTGGAGAAACTCAGTAGGTGTGGGCAGCATCTGTGGAGAGAAAAAGTAGACAGATCAATAACCAAGAGTCATAAAAGTAAGCTAAGAGGTAGGGAGCAGAGAATTGAGGTGAAATGTTTTCACTCAGAGTCAGGTGGGAGCCTGGAACTGGCTGAATGAGTGAATCAGAAACTCTCATAATATTTAAATAGCATTTATAGATTAATTTGCATTGCCATAGCCTCCAGGAAATGGGTTAGTATAACTGGATCTCTACTGACACGATGACGCCCTCCTGAGTTGTAAGTGTTTATGAATCTATGAGAAACAAAGTTAATGTTTTGAATCTGGTATGATTTCCTGGGAAACAAAAAGTATCATATCAGACAAAAAATGTGACTCTCTTTTTCTCTCCACACCTGCCAGACCTGCTAAGTTTTTCCAGCGCTTTCTGTTTTAATTTTGTGATCTCTATTGTCTAGAAGAAGTGATTCAATTCAAATGGGCGAGTTAGGAACTTGATATAAAACATGAACCACGTGCTGTTACATCACCATCGGTTTTTTAGCCCTGTGCACCTTATTTGATAATGGATTTAATTTATGAGCCATTTAATGCTATGATCTTTTTATTAGAATGAATAGTTACATTTTAAATATCATGTGTAATCTATGTACAGTTTGTAAAAATTATTTTCTCATTAAAATGGCTATCATCTTATCGCAATAGGCCGTTTATTGAAAAATAATTTCATAGAGGAAGAAACCATTTCATGGATAGCTTTTGGTAGATCTCTAACCATAATAATCTAATAACTTTATAAGACCTTGTGAAGACTGAGGATTAGTGTTATGAATTGCATTGGTCTCTTAAGGCATCAGGACAGGTAGATGAAGTGTTTAAGAAGTCATATAGGATACATACCATTATTAGCTGAGGCATGGATTTTAAGAACAGGCATGTTGTGCTGAAACTGTGTAAAAGATTGGTTCGACCACAGCTCTAGAGTATTGTGTGCAATTCTGGAACCCACATTTTAGGAGGGGTGTGATTACACTAGGGAGGCAGCTGCGGTTATTTTTTTTCCAGAATGTTTTCAGGACTGGAGAGTTCTACTTATGGAAAGAGATTGAATAGACTGGGGTTGTTTTCCTTGGAGCAGAGGAAACCGAGGGAAGCATGATTGAGTTGTATAAAATTGTGATATAATAGACAGGAAGGATTTTTTGTCTTTGGTGGAGGGAGCAATGACCAAGGGGCATAGATTTAAGATAAGGGGGAGGAGGTTTAGAAGAGATGCGAGGAAATTTTTTTCACCAGAAGTTGATGGGACTCACTTCCTGTAAGGATGATAGAGGCAGAAACCCTCATAATATTTAAGGCATATTTTGGATGCCAAGGCATACAAGACAATGAGCCAAGTGCTGGAAAATGGAAAATGGAATTAGAATAGTTAGGTTGAGTTTTCAGTAATGAAATCTGGACAGAACTAAGCAGAAACAGCAGCATAGCAATAATGTTGCTATACTAGTAATCCGAAAGCCCAAGCTGATAGAATTTTAGTTCAATCAATAAATCTTCAAAATAAATATCAATAAGGTTGACCATGAAACCATCGTCAATAGTTATAAAGGAAGGAAATCTGTAATCTTTACTTGATCTGGCCTAGATGTGATTCTAGACCCATGGCAATGTGATTAACCCTTAACTGTCTTCTGAAATGTCTATTCAGATCCAGAGCAGTTAAGGATGGGCTACAGATGCCAGCAGTGCCCATATCCCAACAAATAATTTAAACACCCAACAAATCATTTTGAACAATGTGGTTTAATTTCCTATCTAGTTCCTTAGATTGAGGTAAAGAGTTACAATGACATCTGAATTACATAGATTGAATAGCTATTGCTGAGATGAAAAATGTAATATGGAAGTTATAGATATATATAGCAGGCCAATCCATCTTTACACAGAGACAGATTAATGTTTAGGTGTGTCCCTTCATCAGACCCGTGAATTAACAGTAACAGGAGTACTGTAGCTTTAACATTATTAAATGTCTCAAGGTGCTTCACAGGAACATTAGAAAACAATATGACTTTAAAGCATAGATGGAGAGATTATGTCGAATGATTAAATGCTGAAATTAATTAATGCAGCACAAAAATGTGAATGATTGAAATTTGTATGAGAGTTGTTTACTGTTTTTTGTGAGATTATTGGTGATGTTATTGACCAAACATTTATTCTGCTAATAAGAGACCTTCTACCTCTGCTTTCGAAATCAAGAGGTTGACTGGGGGCCAGTGTAAGTTAGCACACACATGGGTGGTATCTGAACCAGGAATTATTGCAATTTAAGCCAAGATTGGTTTCTTGACCTTAAGTTTTTTTTGTGGGAAACTATGTGAGGCCAGTCAGATGTGCATTGGAATAATTGAATCTGGAGGTAAAACTCAAGAATGATAATTACATTGACAAATGAGCTGAGAACTTAGAAATGGAAGTAGGTGGCCTTCATGGTGTGATAATGGTTGAAACTTATTTCAGAGTTAAATGTAATGCTAAGTTTGTGAACAGACTAACTTGCTTACAAACTATTGCCAGAAAAATGAATGAATTCAATATTTAAGGAATGGGGCTTAGAGTTAGAGCAATAGTTCATGGTTTTTTAAAAATTCATTCATGAAATATGGGTGTCGCTGCTTTGGTCAAAATCAATTTCCACCCCTAATTACCCTGGAGAAGGTGGAGGTGAACTGCCTTCTTGAACCACTGGATTGGGTAAGTGCATCCATATTGCTGTTAGGGAGGAAGTCCTAAGATTTTGCCCTAGCAACAATTAAGGAATGGTTGTATAGTTCCAAGTGAAGATGATGTGTGGCTTTGAAGGGAATTATAGGTGATCGGATTTCAGTAGCTATTTCTTTTTGTTTGGTAAACCTCATGGGATTGGACAGTGCTATTGAAGGAGTCTTGATGAGGTACTGCAGTGTATCTTGTAGGTGGTACATACTGTTGCCACTGTGCATCATTACTGAAGGGTTGAATGTAGTGAATGGGGTGTCAATCAATTGGGGTGTTTTATATGAAGTTTAGTGTTGGTAATGTCATTGATGATCTAGGGATGATGGCTAGTTCTCTCTTGTTAAAGAAGACTATTAGCTGGCACTTGTATTGTGTGAATGTTAGTTCTCACCAATCAGTCTGAGCCTCGATATTCTCCTGGTCTTATTGCATTTAGATACATACTACTTCAACATCTACGTATTGTGAATCGTGATGACCATTGTGCAATCTTCCACAAAAATCTCCATTTCTGACCTTACATTGTTGAAGCAGTTGAAGATATTTGCACCTAGAACATTACCCTGAGGAACTCTTGTAAAGATGCTCTGGAACTGAGATGACTGACCTTCAACAACTACAAGCATCTTCCTTGTGCTAAATATATGTCCAAACAGGGAAGCGTTTTCTTCCTGAGACCCATGGACTTCAGTTTTGCTGAAACTCCCATATGCCATACTGGGTAAAAGGTTAACCTTGATGCCAAGAGCCATTCTATTTTATCTCACACCAGGGGTTCAACCCTTTTACTCGTGTTTGAATGAAGGATATAATAAGACCAGGAGGTGATTAGCCTGGTGGAATCTGAACTGAGTGTCAGAGTAAGTTATTCCTTTTCAAGTGCAGTTTGATAGATGATGACTTGTTGCTGATGTTCACGAATAGACTGATTCAGCATTATTGGCTAGATGAGCATGAAACATAGAATCATAGAATTATATTAGCAGGAGGAGGTCATTTGGCCTTTTGAGTCTACTTTGCCATTCATCACAATCGTGGCTAATTGTCAAACTCAATAGCCTAATCCTGCTTTCTCCCTATGACCTTTGATCTCATTCACCCCAAGTGCTACATCTAGCTGCCCGAAACGTCAATCTTCCTGCTCCTCAGATGCTGCCTGACCTGCTGTGCTTCTCCAGCACCACTCTAATCTTGACCCCATAGCCATGTCTGTTACATTCTGTTTTTGCTATTTGGCCTGCAATTAGTTGTGCATTGTAGCTTCACTGGGTTAACAGCTCATTTTTAGGTATACCTGATGCTGCTCCAGGCAAGCTCTCCTGTTATCTTCATTAAATCAGAGTTGGTTTCACAACTTGATGGTAATAGTAGAGTGAAGGAAATGCTCATAGTAGCTTGTAAATTATAGTTTGAAAAATTTCTGTTGCTGCTGATGGTCCACAGTGGCTTATTCTCAAATGGAGAAGTAATGAATCATCAGTCAAAAGAGGTTAGGAATGTGATATGCAGTAATCAGCAGGATCAGGTAATCAGTATCCTTGTCATGTTTGGCTTGATGTCATGGTACATTATAGAATCTGATGTCAATGTTGAGGACTCCCAGGTCAACTCCGTCCTAACTATATACCAATGTACTATTTCCTATGGTGGGCAATTTTGCCAGTAGGACTGGACATACTGAGTGATGATAATGGTGTGACTGCGACATGATTCTGTAAACATGACTATATCAGAATGTTGCTTGACTAATCTGTGGGACAACTCTGCTAATTTTGGCACAAGACCCCAGAGTACTTTTCAGTGTTAACAAATCTATGTTTGACATAAGCCTTCATGGTTAATGTTGGCTCGTCCATCCAAGTCATTGCTTTCTTTAGACATTGTAGTGGTTTGATGCAGCTGAATGGGTTACTGGGCTATTTCAGAAAACAGTTGATCCATGTAGGGCTTTTGAATCATGTAGGCTAGACCACATTAGAATGGCAAATTTCCTCTCCTAAAGAACATCAGGAAGGAGTCTACAGGGGAGTCCAGCATATCAGTACAAAAGATAAAGCTAAAGCATCCACCTTCAACTACAATTGCCAACTGGATAATCAATTATGTTTCCTCTTGAGGTCCCAAGTTTTTTGTGACAATAAATCATAGTCAAGTGTCATTAAGTTGTAATTCTAAATTTCACCATCTGCTCTTTTGGGTCGCAAAATACTGTTTCAAGAGAGTAGGTGAACTGCATTTTGAGCCAAGTGACATTGCTACGACATCACCAACTCCCAATATTTAATTCTCTTTTGAATTCTTTGGTGGTTGCGTAAGATTTTAAAGCATTATTTTGATGAAGTGCAGAAAAGTTGTTCTTGGGTCCTAGCCAGTATTTATCTCACAATCAGCATCACAAAACAGATTATCTGGTCACTATCAGATTGCAGTTTGTGTGAGTTTATGATACACAAAATAGCTCCTGCATTCCTTATACTACCACATTGTCTACAAAAAATATAAAATGCAATGAGGCATCTAATGACCATGAAAAGCCATATCACACTCAAAACAGTAATTCTGTCAACCAGAGTTAGTGTATTAAGTCTGATGTAGCTCTTCTTCAAAACCTTAAAGGACTCTCCATTTGTAACTTCATTTCTCTCACCACAAATGCTGCCAGACCCATTGAGTTTCTAAGCCTTTTTCAGTTTTCTAACATTAGCAGTGTTTTGCTTTTATTTATGATGTAAAATTAAATTTGCTTGCTGGGACCAGGGAAATTACTTTAAACTGGCTGGGTTGTTTAAAGACATGATTGTTTATCAATTTCTCCTCATATACATCGCAACATAGCTTATCATCTCCAAATGATCCGTCAAACATATGAGTGATATGATCATCAGTGAGCTTATCAGTTCTTTTTTTCCCCATTAATGGTTACTATGGAAAGATCTTGGACTCTAAGTACTGTAGATTTTATTTGCAATTGTTCTGCCACCACCAACCTTCAAGACTCATGCTATATGTTTCACAGCAGGAAGCACGTTCCTAAATAGTTTGTCACATTTGTTTTAAATGCTATCAGGTTGCAGCCAGTTTCAGATCAAACCAAATAAAACAACACATTCGTTGTGACATTTACCCAGACGTGGGATCTTGGGAGTCCAGGTCTATGGTGCAAGACAAGATTACATACATTGTACCTCAACTGGTGAACTGGGTTAAAATCATAGATAAATGTCTCTTAACCTCTTCATTTGAGGGAGGACTCAGCTATTGTGCGAAATTCTGACATGGACAAGAACTAACCGTCATATGCAAGCATTCTAGTCTGTCAGGAAGAGCTGGTGCATAGGAAGATTTTCTTCCTGATGTTAAATGCTTCAGAATTTGAAAGAAATTAGGTGTGTTTAAAATTGATACTCTGGATAAAAGGGAAAAAGAGGAATTTGAAAAGGTAAGTGAAATGGAAAATAAGTATGGAAAATGTATGATGTATTCCATAATATCAAATGTACTGCTAATGTTGGTACTGTTTTACTAACTAGTTGTAAAATAGCTTGTTTCCTTCCTTCGATCTCTGGTATTTGGATGTGCCTGAAGTTATTTATTATGTGATGCAAATGAAAATTCTTCCGACTGTATTTATAATGAATCTATCCTTTAAGATTAATCTATCCTTCGTTGAAAAATAATTTGATCACTCAATTCTCATAAAAGGCCATCCCTGCATGTATTATGAGGAGACCTCTCTTGTGTTTTTGCTAGTGCAAAAATATTTTTCAAAAGTTTTTCTATAGTGCTTTAATGTAACTAGTATATTTCATAACCGAATATCTTACTGACACAAACTGGAGTGCAAATCAGATGTTCAGATGCACAACCAGCACTCAATGACATTTACAGACTAGTAGAAGTATTTGTTGGATCCTGTTTTTAAAATTTAATTTAACCTATTTATCTGTTAAACTTTGCATGTGCCATTGATATCTGTCGCATTTTTGATTGTTCACAAATTAGCCTCCAGTTGACCCCATATTTTGGGTGCGCAATGCTGTTTTCATTCTCCGGGTTGCAGTGGTATAAATTATTTAATTGTCTTATTTGTAAAGTTATAACATAAAATTTTGAAAGGTAAACATTGAATATGTATCTTATTTCCACGTGGATTTAGTACTTTATTAAATTCCAATGATTGGTTCTTAAATACCAAGCTTCTACCTGAAAATCTCTGAGATAGCAGCAGTGTGAGCACCCAAAGGAATTTTTGATCTTTTAGCCACTGAATATGGTCTATCCTCTCACACCGTACAAAATATTTCCATAATACCTTTCATTTGTACCTGCCAAAGTATATTTCACATGACAGTTTTTAAAATAAATAAATATCTTACTCCATTTGTAATAAATGCAGTTTTTCTTCTTTGAAATTCTCTTCCACTTACATACAGCCCAATTCCAATTCCACTAATTACGCTCTCAGCTTGTGTACATGATTTAGATCTTTAGAAACGATCAGTCTGTCTTGGCTTTGATTGTTTGATTGATATACGCTACTTCTATGGCACCTGCAAAGAATGAATCTCACTTAACTCTGTTGTCTACTAAACTTTTTACACATAGAATCTTGATGCTGAACGTATCATCCTGACCTTCTCCTCTTTTATAATTTTGCTGAAGTAAATTTGTGTTTGGTGAACAATAAACTAAGACACATTCTTTACATACATTATATCTTTTTTTAAATATGGGGAGCATTCTAATTTTTATGGAGATTTTAATATCTTTTCAGAGTTCTCCACAAGTTTCCTTTCATTATTTGTACGATCATATTGTTTGACAATCAAGTATTAACATGAAGCAATTTGAGTAGTTTTAATTTTAAAATGTCTTTAAAAAGAAAATAAGAACATATAGATGACAACCTTGATTCAGTGAAAGCGATGTTGAATCAAAAGGTTGTAGGCTGAAACCTCTTCACCAGAAAGAGAGGCAAACAATCTGAGCCGACATTTCAGTGCAATATTAAGAGCGCATTTCATGGTCAGATGTGTATTCTTTAAATATACAAAGGACCTACACCTATTTCAGGTTTCAATCTGGGCCTCAATGCAAGGGCTTTTATTAATAAAATGGATGGTGAGTTTCAGATGTGGAATGTTCTTCTGGATTCTTCTCACATGTTGGATATTTAAGGCATGTTTTACATCAGTAAAATAATCACAAAGCCATCAAAACTTTAAGTGAGAATATCTTGTATTTTGGCGTTAGCTTCAGCCTTGGGTTCGTAGAATATAGATTTGTATGCACACCAGAATCTGAAGATATAATCCAGACATTTCAGTATAGTACTGAGGGAGTGCTGCAGTTTAGAAAGTACTAACTTCCAGTCACTAGGTTAAAACATGGCCCACTTTGCTTTCTTCCAGCACTATTTGAATAAGGGCAGGGGAATTCTTCTCTTGTCTTGGATAACATGTATCTCACAAACAATACCAAGAAAACTGATTATCCAGTTATTTATCTCATTGTTACTTATGGATTCTTTTATATGGAAATTAGTCACTGCATTTTACTGCATTGCAACACTACTTTGGCTATGATGTGTTTTGAGACTTGAGGTTGTGAAGGAAATCGCATGGATATAAATGTTAATTTGGTACATATTTCAATGTGACCTAATTACATAATCTCAAGTTTATTGGAATCTCACAGAAACATAAAGATTAGCTTCATTTTAAAGACTTCAAATGATTTCTTCTTCGTTAAATCTAATTATAACTTAATTTACCATTAGGCAATGGCGTAAAAAGGAGATCTCGTTTCTTTGCCTCTGAGCCAGAATGTGTGTTTAAGACTATTCCAGGATATAAGGGCAAGGCAGATTTGTTCATAACGCAGCCAAACAGTTTGAATATCAAATTCCAAATCCTTATAAATTATGATGACAAGCTATCAGAGCAGGATCAAGCGCCTGGTTAGCCAGGCAACAGAAAGTGTCATAGATGACCAGTGTGATTCAGGTTGGTGCTAACTCCACAGGGTTCAATCCCCATTCTGGCTAGAGTGGATTCAATACCTGCCTTCAGTAGTGGAGGATTTGCTGCTGTGAGTTAGACCTACCTTCAAGCAGTGAACTCAAGGAGGAGAAATGTGTATAAAGTAATGATAATGAATTAACCAGATTATCATGTCTAATTTTCCTTTCCATTTTCTCCAATGGCATGGCCATAGTATATTCAATGTTGCCCATTCTATGACATTGGAAAATGGCTTTGATAGATTCAGGAAAGTTATTTTTCAGTCACTTCTTTTCCTCTTCATTGTCTTTACCACACTTGTCAAATATATTAAACTGAATTTCATATTGTACTCACCTTTTGTTTCTTGTAATGAAAATTATTGATAAATACTTTGCAAACTTAGCAATATGTTGGTTTATAAAATTTATCGTTTTTTTCACTGAACCCGTTTTGAGCTTTGCATTAATGGGTTTACATCCCAAGGTGTTTGCTTTTAACAAACATTTGAGTTCTTTGATTTTTGGTATTGGCACTTCTGTAAAATTCCCTGCATGTTCCAATCATTAGTCGTAGAGTCATGTAGCACAAAAACAGGTCCTGCAGCCAGCCATGTCTATGCCAACCAACCAATACCAAACTTTACGAAGCCCATTTACCTGTGCTTGGTCCTGTTATGCCTTGGCATTTTAAATGCAGTATTTTGCTGCACTATTTAGATGGTGAAGGGTCTGTCAATGGTATGTTTATAATATGAAGAAAAATCAGATATGAATGTATGTATTTCACAGCACTAGACAAGAGAGAGTGAGACCTTTTCAGGTTAAAGCTAACGTGAATCGTGATGGAGCTAATGTGCTTATTTTTATTGGGTTTTTTTGTGGTTTAGAGAATAATTAAATAACCTTAAACAGATTCAATAGATAGGACATGATGGGGTAAATTATGTGTGATCTTGGAAAGAGCTAACTTGATGAGATGAATGTTTACTTCTTGACCAGGGTGATTTGTTTTCACGAGCCATTGCTTTCTTAAGAAGAAAGATTTCTAAGGATATTATTAGAATGAGCAACCTTTATTAAAAAAAGGTTGCCTGCTGAATGAAGACACCTTTAAGACATTCTTCATAACGTCCACTGAAGAGACACCATTTTCTGCTGTAAAATTGGATTTATCCAGATCAGAAACTATAATTCAAGTCCTCTTGTTTTCATATGAAACGTTGTGCCTGAAGTTTTACCTATTGTTCTCTTTTAGATACTGGTTGATTCAGTAAACATTTCTAGTATGTTCTACTTATGTTTTGGATGTATGGCACTCTGAATCCTTTTATTTACATTTTCTTGAAAATAAATTTCTCTTGAATCATTGTCCAACTGAAAGTTACTTCCCTAGACCCCACACAATGAGAAAACCAATCAACTAATTACAATTCAAAAATTAATCTAACAATGTTGTTTTTAGGAATTTTTGTTATCTGGTATTGTAAAAATGCAGTTACTTAAATGGAAAGTTTTTTTCTAGGAAGGGTAGGCAGTTCAAATACCATTGTAAAGAGCAAAGTGAGCTTTTTAAAGACACAAGTGCAGCATTTAAACAAAACAGGAAACCTGCCTTTAATATCAGTTTTCCAGCCAGCTTGTTTTATGATTTAAATTTGAACCAAGTAGTAATTTATTGAGACAAATGTCTCAGTAATGTGGTTTACTTAGATTTACAATGTGCTGTGAGAAAGCCACTTCACAACTGCAGGGTTTAAGGCATCATTACTAAGTAGGCTTACGGAAATTCAATCAAAGACCAGGAGGTATTTGAATCATTTTTTAAAATTGATATCACTTCTGAAAAAATACTCAGAGTTGATGTACTTTAAATGGTGAGATTTTTAGGTCAGTAGTTGGATTTTTACCACTATGGAAGAAAACCATTTTAGTGAAAGAAAGCAGTGAGGACTTTGTGACAAACACAAGGCACATTTCTGAATATAAGGAATTGTGAATTGAGTAAATTATTGAATTTCAAGGACTTGGTTCAGTTGAGAAGGCTGTTCATATTTTGATGATATGATCAATTTTCAGAAATACACAATTAATGACATCATTTGGATTAGGATATGTGAATCCTCTGTGCAGGCAATGCTGCTTTACCTTGTTGTTTATCAACTGAGTGAATGCTGTTTAGTTGGAATCAAAATGCCAAAAACAATTTAAAAAGTGTAGAAGTGAACAAATGTCTATACAATGATCTGTTTTTATGTGTAAATTTTAGAGTTTAAAAGGGAGAAATGCTGCGCAGAAGGTCTAGAGCCACACACCTCATAATTCTGAATTTGGAAATGGTCTGGGCAATTGGTATCTCAAAATTTAAATTGCATTGAATAAACAAATCAATAATACAATTGCCCATCTGATGTGAAATGTTTTCTCCCATTGTTTATTGTTTTAACTGTGTTGGTAAATACCTTGTTCAATATGATCTGTGATCATACTGGTACTGAAATCATATACCGCATTATTAATTTGTATGGCAGGCTGCATATCTTTTTGGTTTGACAACAATGACCTATTAGGGGAGAATAATACACTGCATAGTAACATCTTGGTTAAATGCTAACTTCACCCGCAATAAGCTAGCTATTTCACACTGCTACGATACACGATCAACACGGGTGGTATTCTCCTCTAACAGGATGCTGTTATCCTGGTATCTGCTGAAGAATTACATTAGCAACAAATTTAGATCATCAGTTGGTCTCACAGTATGGGCACACCAGCATATGCTAGATACTACTTATAATTACAGCCAGAGCCTTTTTTTTTGTGAACAGAAAAACATATCTTCATGTAAACAAAGCTTGAGGGACAGCCATTTGCTGGTATGTTCCTCATGGCAAATCGTTGATCAATCAGAGTATTGAATTTAAAATTAAACAATGACAGTTAACTGTTTCCTTAGTGCATTTTCCAAGGAAATGCCTCTGTCAAACACACTCCATTTGTCAATTAATCAGCACCTTCTTCCCATGCCACACAAATGGTTGTTCCCTTTGAGATTCCCTTGGTATTCTTAAGATTTTGTCCTGATGTGTGCAAAATGATAAGCTTGTCCATTTGTCTATTTGCATTACTCAAGTTATGTATGACCAAGTGAGTATAAACAGAAGTGCAGCAAACAGTGACATTATTATTGGTTATGTATCATATACTTTAACAAATGCTGTATTATGGACTTAGTTTTACTTTTATTTGGATGCATGGAGTGACATTTACTATTCAATGAATCTCCAAAAAAGCATATATATTTTAATCAATTTGGTGTCAAATGGTCATGCTTTTGGATAGAGAGCTGGTTGGCAGAAGGGAAGCAGAGTGTTGGAATAGATGTGTCCTTTTTAGAGTGGCAGGAAGTGGTGAGTGGGGTGCTGCAGGGCTCAGTGCTGGGACCCCAGCTGATCACAATATACATTAATGATTTGGACGAAGGAATTGAATGCAGTATCTCCTAATTTGCAGATGACACTAAGCTGGGTGGCAGCATGTGCTGTGAGGAGGATGATAAGAAGTTGCCGGGTGACTCGGACAGACTGGCTAGTGGGAAAATGCAATATAATGTGGATTAATATGAGGTTATCCACTTTGATCACAAAAACAGGAAGGCAGATTATTATCAATGGCAGCAGTTTAGGAAAAGATGCAACAAGACCTGGGTGTCATGGTAGAACAATTGCTGAAGGTTGGTTTGCAGGTGCAGCAGGTGGTGAAGAAAGTTAATGGCATACTGGCCTGCATAGTGAGAGGATTTGAGTATCAGAGTAAGGATGTCTTGCTGCAGTTATACAGGGCCTTGGAGAGGCCACATCTTGAGTAGTGTGGAAGGACATTCTTGCTGTTGAGGGAATTTAGCAAAGGTTCACCAGATCCATTTCCAGGATGGCAGGACTGACATATGAGGAAAGATTGGATTGACTGGACTTGTACTTGCTGGAATTTAGAAGAATGAGGAGGTATCTCATAGAAACATATAAAATCCTGATGGGACTGGACAGGCTAGATGTGGGAAGAATGTTCCCGATGTTGAGGAAGCCCACAACTAGGGGTCACAGTCTAAGAATAAACAGTAAGCCATTCGGGACTGAGATGAGGAAGTATTTCTTCACTCAGTTGTCAACCTGTGGAATTCTCTCCCACAGGAAGCTGGATGTGGCCATTGCAGCCAAAGGGATCAAGGGATATGGAGAGAAAGTGGGAATGGGTTACTGAGATCGCATTATCTACCATGATCATATTGAATGGTGGTATAGGCTCGAAGGGCTGAATGGCATCCTCCTGCATGTTTTCTATGTTTATAGTGCTCAAATCTGAATGAACTCAGAACTCTGATGAAGCAGATAGGTTTTTTTGTGTGAATTGTGCTCATTTTTAAATTGCAATAATTGCTGTTAAAACCAGGTGTGGAGGATTGAAAATCAGCTCCCCTCTTTTAAACACCCTTCAGTTTGCTTAAATAAAGATTTTTTTATGACTTTTAGCATGCATCATATTTAATTAAAAAGAAATTTGGTAGTTTTAAAATGAAGGAGTCAGTTGCAATGTTTTCTTTAGTGAAAGAAAGATAAATATTATTGCTTATTAATCCTGGAGCAACAATACAATACAACATCAAACATGCTTACAAACACAGGTATGAAGTTTAAAAAGAGGAGTGTCAGTATTAACTTGAGATTACAGTTGTTTAAATGATGACATATTCTCTGCAGTGGCAAAATTTCAAAGACAACTTTGAGTTCTCATTCAATGGATGTTTCTATTTACCAAGAGGCTGGGAGATAAACAGGGAGAGACAAAGAGAACAAACCTTCCACTTCTGATGTTGTAAATCTATCGTCTTTTTTTTCTGCTGTGCCCAAAAATAGTTCCCAAAATACCATTCCTGTGTGTATTCCTGTATCTGACTTCCTTGTTTCTTCCAACTGGATAAACAATAGGCTAGACTTACATTGCATTATGTGAACATTCAAGAAAGATGTGACTCAAACAAGAGATACACATCTAAGTGACTACATTTAGTTAATTTGATAAAATGTTAATTTCAATATAGGCTGATTCTTATTTATTGAGAGCTCCATGATGTTGCATTACCTGTGGACAGGTTATCATTACAGTCATTTTAAGTAAGTGTTTTTCACTTTTTTAAACCATCTTAGCCCATGAGAAGTCATATGTATTAAAATAAGATGATGAAAGTTGAAAACGTACAGTTCATTTTTAGCGCTATCATAGCATAAATTTAATATGAGACCAGGAGAGTATAATATGCTAATGAGTTTTGAGAAGATTTGTAGCTTAAATTGAGGTTCCGGATGGAGGTTTGCTCGCTGAGCTGGAAGGATTATTTTTCAGACGTTTCGTCGCCATACTAGGTAACGTCATCAGTGAGCCTCCGGATGAAGCACTGGCCTGCTTTTTATTATGTGTTTAGGTTTCTTTGGGTTGGTGATGTCAGTTCCTGTGGTGACATCATTTCCTGTTATTTTTCTCAGGAGGTGGTAAATGGGATCCAATTCAATGTGCTTGTTGTTAGAGTTCTGGTTGAAATGCCATGCTTCTAGGAATTCTCATCCTTGTTCTAGGATGGATGTGTTATCCCAGGTGAAGTGGTGTCCTTCCTTATCTGCATGTAAGGATAATGGTGAGAGTGGGTCATGTCTTTCTGTGGCTAGTTAATATTCATGTATCAAAATACCTTGCAAGAACTGTAACAAACACTACATTGGACAAACAGGCAGAAAACTAGCCACCAGGATACATGAACATCAACTAGCTACAAAGAGACATGACCCACTCTCACTAGTATCTTTACATCCAGATGAGGAAGACCATTCAATGTATGTTATTTCACTACAGCTGTTCTCAGGGGTATCAAAAGTTGACAAGCTGCCTGGCTTTGTGTCTGCACTCGACTGCAAGCTAGTGTCCCAAATGGATAGAAATTCAAGAATTCTATGTCAACTGTTAACATACATAAGATAATATATATGCATATCGTGTTGAAGAAATTATAAATTAATGAGATTTCTACAATGTCAGGAAGTCTGTGGGTGGAATCTTTCCAGGGCTGCGTGCCACCAATTTCTGATATATAAGTCATGGAAACTGGAAACTCTAGTTCACTACTTCTTCCTTTGGACCTCCATCTTGGACACATGGCATCAATGCCTCTTGGCATGTTTGGGCAGCAGCTACATGAATGTCGTATATACCAAAATTGGCATTCAACATGTTCCAGCCTCTTCTCAACCATCCACTTTGATCTACTTACAGTGTGCATCTGCACTTTAATGCTACACTTTAGAATGCATTAGCATCTCTTTGTAATGCTGCTGCAAGGACTCTTTGCACACGGGGCAGGTAGCCATCTCACCACCTGGATCAGACTGCATCTCAAGGCTGCTTGCTTGTGTTCTGAATGTTCACTCATTTTGCATCCACCTGAATACTCATGGCATCCCTGCATGAGCTTTTCCCCTCAGCCAAAGCTTTAAGGCTCGCAGTACTGCTACAGCATCTTGCATTTTAATCCACTGCATGTGTTACAACCAATTGGCCATGTCCTTAATCAAGTGTGGGGACACAGCCTCCAGTCAGGGTGTTCTGGAGCAGTGGGTCAAGGGGCTTGGGTGTAGTCAGGATGGTGACAGTCAGGGTGCCGATATCTCTTCATTTCAGGACAGTGGGGTCACGGTCAGCCCTCTGGGTCCAGTGCTGGGGAATCATGTAAACACACTTAGGAAGTTTTACAGATATAAGTTTGGTCATTCATTGTTCAAGGATGTCTGATTAAGTTGCTCAAAAAGGAGAAAGTGAGGACTGCAGATGCTGGAGATCAGAGCTGAAAAATGTATTGCTGGAAAAGCGCAGCAGGTCAGGCAGCATCCAAGGAGCAGGAGAATCGATGTTTTGGGCATAAGCTCTTCTTCAGGAATGAAGAAGGTGTGCCAAGCAGGCTAAGATAAAAGGTAGGGAGGAGGGACTTGGGGGAGGGGCATTGGGAATGCGATAGATGGAAGGAGGTTAAGGTGACGGTGATAGGCTGGAGAAGGGGTGGGGGCAAAGAGGTCGAGAAGAAGATTGCAGGTCAAGAAGGTGGTGCTGAGTCCGAGGGTTGGGACTGAGATAAGGTGGGGGGAGGAGAAATGAGAAAGCTGGAGAAATCTGCATTCATCCCTTGTGGTTGGAGGGTTCCTAGCGGAAGATGAGGCGCTCTTCCTCCAGGCGTCGTGTTGCGCTTCGCGTCGTCTGGCGATGGAGGAGGCGAAGGACCCCCAACCCCTCTCCGGCCTATCACGCTCACCTTAACCTCCTTCCACCTATCGCATTCCCAATGCCCCTCCCCCAAGTCCCTCCTCCCTACCTTTTATCTTAGCCTGCTTCGCACACCTTCCTTATTCCTGAAGAAGGGCTTATGCTCAAAACGTCGATTGTCCTGCTCCTTGGATGCTGCTTGACCTGCTGCGCTTTTCCAGCAACACATCTTTCAGCTACGTTGCTCAATAAGTTGGTCACAGTTAGGCTGGGAGTGCACTAAAAGTCAAGAAGAGTTAAGAAATGTCCAGTGCTGTGGAAGGGTAGTTGGGGAACTAAGCATGGGAACTGGAGGCAGATTCCTGGGATGCAGAGAGGATTACAATCATAAAAGGGGACGGGCAGCAAATCAGTAAATAATGGCAGTGAGAATAGAGCATGGGAGAGAAAAGGGTCATACAAGTAGGGGGTCATTAATGGTAGCATTAATAACTGCCATTTGGGTGAAGACATGATGGATGTTAGTTGCTGTGAGTTTTTAAGTTGTTGAAAAATGCATTTCTGGAGGACTTTAAGTTTGACAAAATTGAGATCAAGTTGATGTTCTGTTTCTTCTGTTTCAGAAAAAATGGGTTGTGCCACCAGCAGTGCACAGGGAAGGCATAGCTTTACCCTCAAGGACCAGACGAATCAGCTGCCCGGTGAAACTACGCTTCAGCAAGTGAGTAGAACTACAACATGCTCCACTTTTACTCAGACTTTTAAAGGAAAAACACAGAAGAGTTTAAATAATAGCAGAGAAATACTGAAAATGCACAATGGGTCATTTAACATCTAGAAAAAGAAGATGGATGAGTTACAGTGCTTTTCTTTTAATAACTCATGGGTCTGAGTATCACTGGCTGGACGGGCATTTATTGCTGAACCCTAGTTGCCGTCGAGAAAATGGTGGTGAGCCACCTCTTGAACCATTGGACTCCATTACTGTGGATTGACTCACAGTGCTGTTAGGGAGCGAATTCAGGATTTTGACCCAGTGACAGCAAAGGATTGGCGATATATTTCCAAGTCAAGGTGGTTAGTGGCTTGATGGGGAACTTGGATCTGGTGGTGTTCCCATGTATTTGGCTGCTCTTGTTCTTCTAGATGGAAGTAATTGTGGCTTTGGAAGATGCTGTCTGAAGATCGTTGGTAAATTTCTGCAGTGCATGTTGTAGATGGTACACACTACTGCTACTGAATGTTGGTAATGTTGGTGGATGTTTATGGATGTGATGGTGTCAAGCTTCTTGAGTTTGATGGGAGTTGCACTCATTCTGCAAATGGGGAGTATTCTATTCCAGTGTGTTGAAGATTTCTCTGTCCTAATAATTAACCGATCATTCCTCTAAGAACAGTGCATTGTGGTCCTGTATTTTCAGCATTTTTAATTTTTTTGAAACAATCTTTTGTTTTGTATTCATGTCATTTTATTTTCTATTTCTCTCATTACTACTTCAAATTAACAATGCATCAGCATGGCTAATATGATGATGTTCTGTTAGTATTAATAGGTGCCTACATTGGTTCAGAAATAGCATTCTTGCTTTGAGTTAGACAGTTGTGGATCCTAAACTTTACTTTGGCCTTTTGTATTCTGTCCACTGCAATTTTGAGAAAAGATTACATTATAACACAAACAAATAAATTTTTAAACTGAGGGCTACTGCCATACAGCCCATGCTGCTCTAGCAAAAAGGTCGGGCAGTTCATCAAGCATTCTGACCAATGCAGAGCTAGTAAGCTAACATTTGATGAATTGGTCAACATTTACTTCTCAATCAACATCTTACACAATAAATTAACTAGACATTGATCTTATTCTGGTTTATGTGATGTTGTGGCTTATGAGCCTGCCTGCAATACAAAATGATACTTCAAAAATGCTGCGATAGTTGTGAACAATACCTTGAGGGTGTAAGAGTACTACAGTATATGTAAATACAATTGATTTCATTTTGTTATAAACCAGCTATTGTATTGGAGGAAAGTAGACAGTAGTGTTCTCAAGGATCAGTGCCAGATCTTTTTTTTGTTTGATTTAGTAAAATTACGTGGATATTGGGACATAGTGTAAAATTTCAAAATTTGCAATAATTCCAAATTATTGTGTGGCAAATAGTGAGGATGTTAACATTCATAGAGCCATACTGCATGGAAACAGACCCTTTGGTCCAATCAGTCCATGTTGAACATAATCCCAACTAAACTAATCCCACCTGCTTGCTCCTGGTCCATATCCCTCCAAAAGTTTCTATTCATGTACCTATCCAAATGCTTTTTAAATGCTGTAACTGTACCCACATCCATGACTTCCTTAGGAAATTCATTGCACACACAAACTACCCTCTGTGTAAAAAAAGAAATGTCTCATGTATTTTTAAAAATTTTTCTCCACTCACCTTAAACATGTGCCCCATCCTGGGGAAAAGACAGTTACCATTGACTCCATCTATCCCCTTCATTATTTTATAAACTTCTATAAGTTCATCTCTCAACCTCGTATGCTCCAGTGAAAAAAAGCCTCAGCCTATCCAGCCTTTCTTTAAAGTTCAAGCCTTCCATACACGGTAACATCTTAGTAAATGTCTTCTGAACCCTCTTCAGCTTAATGATATCCTTCGTATAATTGGGCGACCAGAACTGGACACAGTATTCCAGAAGATGCCTCAACAATGTCCTATACAACCTCAACATGACTTTCCAATTTCTGTACTAAAAGGGCTGAGCAATGAAGGCAAGCATGCCAAACCCCCTTTTTAACTACTCTGTCTATATGTGACCCAAACTTCAAAGAATTGTGTACTTGAACCCCGAGGTACTTCTGTTCTACAACGCTATGTAAAGCTTTCCCATTAATTATATAAGCACTACCCTTGTTGTGGGTTTGTAGTCACATGTCGGCCAGATTCCCTTCCCTAAATAACGAGTGGAATCAAATATATATTTGTAACATTTAACAGTATTGCATGGCTGACATTAGACTAACTGTTTATTGTAGTTCAGATTTCACCATTTGCCATGGTGGGAATCAAGCTCATGTCCAAGGGTATTAGTCTGAAGTTCTGGATTCCTAGTGTAGGGATAATACCACACCTCCAATACGTTGACAAAAAAATTCACAAAAATAATTCATTATCACAGTTAAAAAAATTCTCACACCTGTTTTCATAATGCGTGTTTAGCCAAGAGCTCAAACTCATAAGTGAATTATTTTGAGGTTTTTGTTTTGACAAACAGATAAGTTAGACAACTGTTAATTTTGTTTGACTAACATCTTTAGGTTGTTGGAATAATTTTACTTTGTGGGCGGCATGGTGGCACAGTGGTTAGCACTGCTGCCTCACAGCGCCTGAGACCCGGGTTCAATTCCCGACTCAGGCAATTGACTGTGCGGAGTTTGCACGTTCTCCCCGTGTCTGCATGGGTTTCCTCCGGGTGCTCCGGTTTCCTCCCACAGTCCAAAGATGTGCGGGTCAGGTGAATTGGCCATGCTAAATTGCCCGTAGTGTTAGGTAAGGGGTAAATGTAAGGGTATGGGTGGGTTGCGCTTCGGCGGGTCGGTGTGGACTTGTTGGGCCGAAGGGCCTGTTTCCACACTGCAAGTAATCTAATCTAAAATATCTTGCATTTCTCCAGATTGAACTCCAAATGCCCCAGGCTCGAAACACTTTGCACCTTTTCGTGTTGTATGAATAAAGATTGAGACATTTTCTTTCCATTCAGTCACAGGACATGGGCTTTGTTGCCTGGGCCAGCATTTATGTTCCATCCTGAATTATATAGAGTCAACCACATTGCTGTGGGTTTGTAGTCACATGTCGGCCAGATTCCCTTCCCTAAATAACGAGTGGAATCAAATATATATTTGTAACATTTAACAGTATTGCATGGCTGACATTAGACTAACTGTTTATTGTAGTTCAGATTTCACCATTTGCCATGGTGGGAATCAAGCTCATGTCCAAGGGTATTAGTCTGAAGTTCTGGATTCCTAGTGTAGGGATAATACCACACCTCCAATACGTTGACAAAAAAATTCACAAAAATAATTCATTATCACAGTTAAAAAAATTCTCACACCTGTTTTCATAATGCGTGTTTAGCCAAGAGCTCAAACTCGTAAGTGAATTATTTTGAGGTTTTTGTTTTGACAAACAGATAAGTTAGACAACTGTTAATTTTGTTTGACTAACATCTTTAGGTTGTTGGAATAATTTTACTTTGTGATTTATTTGTAAGAAATTTATTTTAGACCTTCCCAAATTCTGCACCATCTTCTAAAAATGTGTGGGAGAATATACAATTTTCCTGTGACCCTCTGTTAGATCTCACTGCGGTAATGCGTTGAAAATAAAACTATTCTCAGAGCCATTACAAAAGTTGAAGACTGTAAAAAGTAGGCAGAATTCCCCAATTTTCCTGACTGTCAGACCAAGGTGTTGACAGAAAGCAAGGGCCAGGTTTCTGTGCTAAACAATAATTATTACTTTTAAAAGTAATGAGACTCTAGTAATAGGTCAACAATTATGAAAAATAATCACTCTGGCAGTTAAAACTCTAACCCCCCCTCCCCTCCCCCCCACTCATACACCTCCCCAACACAAGTACTTGCATAGAAATGCACATACAGGAAGAAAAATAGATGTTATGGGGAGAGGGAAAACGGTCTCTAATTAATGAAAAGTCACAGCTTACAGCAGCTGCTGAAGGGAAAATAAACTGTTTTTCTTTCTTCTTTAAGCAGCTTTTAGTTTTTACTGCAAATAACAGACACAGCTCCTAGGCTGGTAGAAATCCCGTTCATAGCCCCAACCTGTTCAGATACCTGAAAACCAATCACATAGTTGATGGCATGCGGAAGGCTTTTGTCAACAATAACTGACCACAATCCACATGTCAATCAGCTATCTGTTACTGGCTGAATTTCCATTTGTTCACACCTATGCTCCATTTGGTCTGTAATTTTGTCTACTAGAAGAACCAGCAGCTCTGTAAACAGTGCAGCTTGCTTCTTTTCAAAAACATATAGTTGTCCTTCAGCAACCCTTAGTTTTAAAAAGTTATTTTTGCATTTCAGTCCACAATCAAAAGTACAGAAAAATAAAAAGACATTTGCAAATGGGGATTCCAACCTCAGACAGAGTGCATGTGTGTTTGCATCTCAGCCCAATCTACACAAAGGCTACACAGAAATTAGACTGAGGTTGGGAAAACAGAAGAAATTTGTTTTTTCCTCCAAGAGAAAGAAAGAAGCCCTATGACCATTTTGTTTAATCTAGTGAAGATATTTGATCAGCATAAAATAGGGGCCCTCTTCTCTTCATTCTACATTACAAACATAGATTTTAGGAAATATCTTTTTTTGGATAAAATAGAAGATATTTTACCTTTTTTTAGGTGAACTGCCTAAACCCTCAATAAGTATTAGCCTTGGTCGCAATTTTGGCTTTGAATCAGCAGACTATAGGTTTCAGATGCTATCTGTGTCATTTGAACACAACACCAGCACAAGCTGTTTTCTCTGGTAAAATATGTCGTGGTGTTATTTTAAAAAGAGCATGGGACCTTTCTCCAGTGTGTTGACCAATATTTATTTCTCAACTAGCACACTTAAACAGATGATCTACTCATTATACTAGTGCTATTTGTAGGATGTTTTTGTGGAAAAAATGGCTGCTACATTTCCTGCATTAGAACAGTATGCTCATTACAAAAGTATTTCATTCACTGTAAAGTAATTTAGGATATCCTGAGGTTGTGAAAAGTGCTATACAAATGCAAATTCTTTTTCTTTTTTCCTTAGTACTAGATTAACTTTTGCCTGTCAGTGTTTTAGCATTAGATATAAGTTTGCACTACAATAACTGCCTGTAGGTTACTTTGCATTACCATTTTGTATCTGAAATACCAATTGTGCTCCTGGAGATTCTGGTTTATTTTGCTTTCTTTTAATATAAAATAATTTTACTGAGGACCTCTCCTATTAAACTAATTGCTTATTTTGCAGGTGCAGTTTAATAATCAGACTTCATTAATCGAACACTCTCAGGGTAAGATTGTTTTTCCTTTCTTTGTGCACTGGGTAGTTGAGGTTACTATTGAAGATAAAAATGGCAATGGGGATCCCACCCACTAATTTGAGAACTGGTGGGAATCCTACATTGCTTTCTCAGGGAAGCATAATTCAATTGTAAGGTAAACATTCTCTTAGACCCAAGGAATTATACAGTCATACAACTCAGTAACAGACCTTCGGCCCAACTCATCCATGCTGATTAGGGTTTCTTAACTGATCTCATCCCGTTTGCCTGCATTTGGCCCCTATCCTTCTGAACATTTCCAATCCACGTACTTATCTAGATGTCTTTTAAATTGTGCTAGCATCTACTACTTCCTCAGGCAGCTTGTGCCATATAATTACCACACTGGGTGTGAAAAAGTTGCCCCTCAGGTCCCTTTTAAATCTATCTCCTCTCATCTTAAACCTATGCTCTCTAGTTTTGGAATTCCCTATGCTGGGAAAAGACCTGGACTATTTGCCTCATCCATGCCCCTTATGATTTAATAAACCTTTATAAGTTCACCCCTCAGCCATGTATGCTCCATGGAAAGAAGTCCCAGCCTATCTCTCCTTAAAACTAAAACCATCCAGTTTCGGTAACATCTTCGTAAATCATTTTTATATCCTTTCCAGTTTAATAATACCCTTCTCAATAGCAGGGGAATCAGAATTGTATGTAGTACTCCAAATGTGGCCTTACCAATGTCTTATATTACTGTAACATGATGTCTGATCTCCTGTACTTAGTGCTCTGACTGATGAAGGCAAGTATGTTAAACATTGTCTTCATCCCCCTATCCATGACACCTCTTTCAAGGAACTATGTACCTGCACCCCTCGTCTGTCTGTTTGACAACACACCCTATGGCCCTACCTTTAACTGTGTAAGTCCTGCCCTGGTTTGTCTTTCCAAAATGTAACACCTCGTATCTATCTGAATTAAATTCCAACTGACATTCCTTGGCTCACTGGCCCAGTTGATCAAAATCCCATTGCACTCTTACAAACCATCTTTGCTGTCCACAATACCATGTCATCTGCAAAATTACTAACCGTGCCTCCTACATTCACATTCAAGTCATTTATTTAAATGATGAACAACAGTGGACTCATCACCAATCCTTGCAACACACTGCTGGTCACAGGCCTCCAGTTTGAATACCAGCACTCAACTACCAATCTCTGTCTCTTACCATCAACCATTCCAGCTCAGCACTGTCCCCATGACTTGTCCTACCTGCCTGTCTTCCTTTCCACCTATCCACTCCACCCTCCTCTCTGACCCATCACCTTCATCCCTACCCCCATTCACCCATTGTACTCTTTGCTACCTTCTCCCACCCTCCTCTCTAACCTATCACCTCCATCCCCACCCCCATTTACCTATTTTACTCTATGCTACTTTTCCCCCACCCCCACCCTCCTCTCATTTATCTCTCCACTCTGCAGGCACTCTGCCTCTATTCCTGATGAAGGGCTTTTGCCTGAAACGTCGATTTTCCTGCTCCTCGGATGCTGCCTGAACTGCTGTGCTTTTCCAGCACCACTCTAATCTAGAATCAGGTTTCCAGCATCTGCAGTCCTTGTTTTTACCTTCTTACCATCAAGCCAATGTTGTGTCCAATTGGCCAGCTCTCTATGGATTCCATATGATCTAACCTTACTAACCGGTCCACCATTTGGAACCTTTAAAAAGGCCTTGCCAAAGGTCATGCCGATAATGTCTATGGTTCTGCCTTCATTTATCTTGTTGGTCACCTCTTCAAAAAACTAAATCAAATTTGTGAGACATGATTTGCAATGCACAAAGCCATGCTGACTATCCCTAATCAGTCCTTGCCTTTCCAAATGCATGTAGGTCCTTTCTCTCAGCATCCCCTCCAACAATATACTTTCTAGTGGTGTTAGGCTCACCAATCTGTAGTTCCCTGGCTTTTCCTTGCAGCTTTTCTTAAATATTGCCACCCTTCAGTCTTCTACTACCTCACCCATGACTGTTGATAATACAAATATCTGTGCAAGGGGCCCTACAATTTCTTCTCTAGCTTCCTATAATGTCCTGGGATACATTTGATCAGGTCCAAGGGATTTATCTAACTTTATGCATTTTACGACCTCCAGAACCTACTAGTCTGATATGTGGACTCTATTCAAGATATCACTATTTGCTTCCATGGGTTCTCTCGCATCTGTATCTTTCTCCACAGTAAATACTATTCCATAGAATAGAATCCCTACTGTGTGGAAACAGGCTCTTTGGGCCAACAAGTCCACACCAACCCTCCGAAGAGTAACCTACCCAGAACTATTTCCCTACCCTATTATCCTATATTTACCCCTGATTAATGCACCTGATCTACACATCCCTGAACACTATGGGCAAATTAACATGGTCAATTCACCTAACCTGCACATCTTTGGATTGTGGAAGGAAGCCAGAGCACCAGGAGGAAACCCACGCAGACACGGAAAGAATGTGTAAACTCCACATAGACAGTCGCCTGTTACTCTTACCAATGTTACAAGTTACTCTTGTAGGATCTCAGCTATCTCCTGTGGTTCTACACATAGATGGCCTTGTTGTTCTTTAAGTGAACCTATTCACCCTCTAGTTACTCTTTTGCCATTAATATATTTTTAGAACTTCTTTGAATTCTTCTTAACTTTATTTGCCAAAACCTCATCATGTTGCCTTTTTACTCTCCTGATTGCTCTCAATTGTACTCCTATACTCCTTATTCTCCTCAAGGGATTCACTTCATCCCAGCTGCTTATAACTGATACAACTCCTTTTTCTTGACCAGAGCCTCAATATCTCTAGCCAGATAACATTCCCTACTCCTGCCAGCCTTGCGCTTCACACTGACAGGAACATGCTGGCTCTGAGAACTCTCATTATCCCGCTTTTGATAGCTGCCCACTTGCCAGGCATCCGTTTACCTGTCAACAGCCTCTTCCAAACAATTTTTGAAAGTTCCTGTCTATTATCATCAAAATTGCCCTTGCTCCAATTTATAACTATAAATGTGGACCACGCTTATCCTTTTCCATAAGAATTTTGAAACCAATTCACATATGGTCACTAGTGTCAAAGTCTTTCCTACTAACATCTTTTCTCCTGCCTTATTTTCCATGAGGTGGTTGAGTTTTTCCCTTTGTCTAGTAGGATCATCTACATGATGATTGAGAAGGTTTTCTTGAACACACTTAACAAATTCCTCCCCATCCCAGCCCTGAACACAATAGCAGTCCCAGTCTATTTTCTGAGAAAATTAAGATCCCCTACCTTACAACCCTATTATTCTCATAGCCATCTGTGATCTCCCTGCATAGTTGCTCCTTAATTTCCCACTGACTGTCAGTCCCATCAAAGTGATCACCCACTTCTTATTTCTCAGTTCTACCCATATAGCTTCACTGGATGATCTCCCAGGAATATACTGTCTAAGTACTGCTGCCATGTTTTCCACAATCAAAAAAAACCACTTCCCTTCTTCTCTTGCAACCCCCCCCCCCCCAATCCTTTCTATAGCAGCTATCCTTCGGAACATTGAGCTGCCAATTCTCTCCCTCAATTATGTTTCTGCAATAGCTATAATATCCCTGTCCCATATTCCCTGAGTTCATCTGCCTTACCTGTTAGGCCTCTTGCATTGAAATAAGTACAATTTAATTCATCAGTCTTCTCTCATTCCTTGCCATGCACTTAACAGTCAACTGCACCTTTAACAACTAGTGGATTGAGGGAAAAAGAAAGCTCTTACCTTACCATTTCCTTGTTGCTGTTCGCCCTCCTCAACAAAGCCTGGTAATCCCCTCGGCCCGCTCCTGGATATAACCAGCAGTATTTTGACCATAAAGCAGCCACTTGCACAAATGGCCAGAACAAGACACAGCAATGTCTCCCTCTCCTACTTGCTTAAACTTGTACACGTAGCTCAACTTCCAGCATTTATTCCCTTTTGCTGGTCATAATCTTCACTCATGGTATGGTTTCACATTAGATTTATTTCCTAGTAGAATAGAGCACCTAAGAGCTGCTGGGAAACCAGCTCTCCATTATCAGCTTTGCAACCTGGTGTGATGGCCATTGCCAGTAAGGCACTGGAAACTTCACCAGGAATTATTGCAAGATGCTTGGAAATAGATGTGAGGACAGTGTGTGGGTTGTGGGTGTTAGCTGATCTGGAATTTCACCCAATATTTATGAAACTTGTGCTCCTTGCAAATATTATTGCATTATGATTACAGCTATGTTAAGTTTATCATTGGAAAATTATCTGCTAATATTGTCCTTCAAATATTGTCTTTCAAATGTACAAAACACTGATTCGTAATTTAATATATTTCCATCTGTCTTATATAAGGTGGAATTGTAAAATTCAGCTACTGCAAAAAGTCGCTGAAAATGTGTTGCTGGAAAAGCACAGCAGGTCAGGCAGCATCCAAGGAACAGGAGAATCGACGTTTCGGACATAAGCCCTTCTTCAGCCCTTCTTTCGGGTTTATGCCCGAAACGTCGAATCTCCTGTTCCTTGGATGCTGCCTGACCTGCTGTGCTTTTCCAGCAACACATTTTCAGCTCTGATCTCCAGCATCTGCAGTCCTCACTTTCTCCTACTGAAAAAAGTCAATGAGATTAGCAAAGTCAGTCATGCAGACTGGAAAACTGATGTGAAATGCATGACTAGCTTCTTTTAGATGCTGCAGTGGTTTGGGAATCTGCACCATGACATAAATCATCACAATTTTGCTGGATTGCTTTTGATGATGTTGGAAACATAATGTTTTACTTTAAGGCATAATTTAATGGTTCTATCTCATAGATAACATCAAATGTTTTTTAATGTTATGCCAATAATTTCCTGCGATTGGACTAGCCAAATTTCATTTGTTTTAAGATAATGTTGTTTGGTGATAGCAGGACAGTGTGAAGATATTGATCATAATCAGTAAATACTTTAAATTAATCCTGATGTCATGGTCAGCAATCACTGCCAATCCAGAAAAAAATGAAAACAAATTAAAACAAATACTCTTTGTATCATTAAGTATTGCTGTGATAGTCATTAAACTATTTTATAGGAAGCACTCCAAACAAACTTATTGCTTCAGGATTCTTGGACGCATTTATTCAGTTCAGTACCCTGAATCGTAGTAATTCCCTGCCTTTTAATTGCAAGGAATACTATTGTTTGGTGATTTATGTGTAAGTAATATTAACATTGATGATTGGTTATGTGCCTTGGTTATCTTACATTTACAATCTTGTACAATTTTTTTAAAAAATCATCCTGTTCAGAAGTGTTATAATTCTGGAGCAGCTGGGTCATGAAGTTAGGTTTTCACAAGAGCTCTCTTGCAATCTTGGGTGTCTCAAAAAGCGAAGGGTTAGGTGTAATCTGAGCACTGCGAGCTCTCCCTGATCATTCTTTCCCAATTTCACATTTATTTTTTCTCCTTCTTTTGTTTGTCTGCAATGATCTTTATAAAAATAGCAACATGCATTTAAATTATTATATCCTACTTGGTGCATCCTATTCTAAGTGTGGAGATATGCAAGTGTGGGTCCTGCACCTCTGACTCCATTAATTTCCATGGGGTCAGGACAAAGTCCTTGCTCTCTGTATCAATGACAGCTGACCATTGAGGTTGTATATAAGGTGCTTGCTGTTAGTGAAGCCAACAAAAACAGAAACCGCACATCAGTTCTGGCAGAATCTGTACAGAGAAATCAGGGTTAATGTTTCAGGTCAGAATTAGACACAAACCATTAACTCTGATTTCTCTTCATAGATGCTGCCAGATGTTGAGCTTTTCCAGCAATATCCATTTTTGTTTCTAATTTCCAGCACACAGTTCTTTCAGTTTTTGTTAGTGCAGTTGATCTGTCCAAAGGTTAATGTGCAAACGAAAGGGTGCTGAAAACTGCTCCCGGTGGCTTACTTTGTCAGTGAAGTAGAAGTGACATCTGCAACCTGATTTCAAGGACTTCTTTAGAGGCTTTCTGCATAATTTCAGCCAGGAGAACTTCACCAAGGCTCCTGAGACAGCACCTTCCAAGTCTACGACGACTACTTTGGATCTAGAAGCACAAGAGCGACAAATACATTACATCATGATGAGCAAAGTCCCTTCCAAACCACTGACCACCCTACCTGGGAAATACATTGCCATTGTTTCACTGTCACTGGATCAAAATCCTGGAATTCCCTCCCCAATATCACTGTGGGTGTTCCTACAGCAAATGGTCTGTAGTTGTTCAAGAAGGCAGCCCATCACCACCTTCTCAATGCCACTATGCATGGGAAATAAATGCTGGCCAAGCAAACACAGTCCATATCCCTGATCGAATAAAATAATTTTCAGATCCAATGTTCAACAGTTTGATATGCATCTGGTGTATCAGCTATCACTGCTGACTCCACTACCTGACAGGCTGAGCTCACTTATCTTGGCTTTTATCCTTTACAAACCCAAATAGAACATGGTCACAAGCAGATGGAACTTAATGTAGGAAGATATAAGGTTGCCTGGTTTCATAGGAAGAATACAAAAGCAGAATATTATTTAAATAGAGACGATATTGCAGTACAGAGGGATCAGGTTATCCCTGAACATACATCACCAAAACATCAGCACGTAGATAGAGCAAGCAATTAGGAAATGGAATGTTGGTCTTTATCACAAGGGGATGGAGAATAAAAGTTGGAAGTCTTGCTACAGCTGTGCAGGACATTGGTATGGCCACACTTATAGTGCTGTGTCAACTTTCATCTCCATACTTCCAAAGGGATAGACTTGACATGGAATTAGAGAAAGCTCACTAGACAGATTCCTCAGATGATGGACTTGCCTTAAAGGTTACACAGGCTGGATGCATTCTCAGGAGAGTTTTGACGCATCAGAGCTGATATTATTGAAATATAAGATTCTGAGGAATCTTGACAGATGAGAAGCAGAGAGATGTTTTATGGTGGAAAGTTTCCTGGTGGAATGTTGAAATGTGAACAGGAGAAAATAAGTGCCTTCCCATTTGAGATGGAACAAAGGAGGAATTTCACCACTGGATTGTTGTCAGTGTTTAATGGTAATCTGTTTCCCAGAGAGCAGTAAAAGCTGGGTCATAGAATATGTACATTCAAGACTGAGTTAAACAGATTTTTCATTGACAGGGGAGCCAAGTGTTAAGGGGGGACATGCAGGAAAGTTGTATTAGGCTGTAATCAAATCAGCCAAGGTATCATTGAATGGTAGAACATTCTCAAAGTCCTGAATACTTTACTCCTCTTATTTCTTATGATTCTAAGTCTATAATTATATTGAATTCTGGCCTTTCTGATGGATTTCCACTGAACTTCCTGTGACAGTGTGCTGGACTAGCTTTCTGAAGGCTGAGTGGACATATTTCTGTTTGTTTCCATTAGCACAATCAGGACAGAAGTCAACAAAGTCAGCACGAAAGATTAGAGAAACAAAATCAAAGTTACATCTGAAATCACTTGTTCTTCTCTTTCCTGTGAACCTTTAAGGTTTTTTTAAGGACTAAGTGCATATGCACCAGCTTGAAGATTTAGAATACCTCAGAATTCATTAGTTTGGGAAGGCAAACTATTACTCAGTCATTTTTACAAGTTTAATTACATCTATACATTTAATTGCTCTGGTTCATAGAATATGTTATGTTTAGATTAGATTAGATTACTTACAGTGTGGAAACAGGCCCTTCGTATAATTGCAGAATATAGATTAGATTACTTACAGTGTGGAAACAGGCCCTTTGGCCCAACAAGTCCACACCGACTCTCCGAAGAGCAACCCACCCAGACCCATTTCCCTTTGACTAATGCACCTAAATCTACGGGCAATCCAGCATGGCCAATTCACCTAACCTGCACATTTCTGTACTGTGCGAGGAAACCAGAGCACCTGGAGGAAATCCACACAGACACGGGAGAATGTGCAAGCTCCACACAGACAGTTGCCTGAGGTGGGAATTGAACCCAGGTCTCTGGCGCTGTGAGGCAGCAGGGCTAACCATTGTGTCACCATGCCACCCAGTTAGTGGGTACTTGAAATGTAATTAGCCCATCTTAATTTGCATTTTGAATGCAATTCATTCAAAGCAGAAATTTCATTTCTTCAGCTTTCAATAATCATGGGCAGAATCTTACAGGAGTTTGAATGATATGGGCTATAATGAAATATGGGGCAGATATGGGCTCTAGTGAGATATGGGGCAGATCTGGACAAGAAGTCTGGCAAGGCCTATCTTGACGTCAGGAACACCTCATGTAACGTTTTTAGTATTTGACAAGAGTTGTTGCTAATTTCTTGTTAGGCATTGGAGAGTTACTAATTAAGGGGGTTATAGCTTGTTAAGTACCTTATTGATGACCCAACTTACCTCATTAATATTCAGATTTCTACAAGCGAGACATTGATAAAGCAGGCATGGAAACCAGAGTGTCTTCCTGGTGGATTCAGCTTGCTGCATTCTTCAAAGGACCTCAGTCATATGTTCAAACAAAGAACATCATGTGGCTGACCTATGCGGTCATCAGCAACATTCATCTTTTATTCAAGGAAATTGGCAATCTGTATTCACTAACCCCTCATGACCATCATGGCATTTTTCTGATATACTGACAGGACACTCTGGAATGACAGACTTGTATTGCAGGATGCGCTAGCAACTAGCATTGAGAGGGTGCAGCAGGGATGCTTTGTACACAGAAAGAGATATCCAGCTCATGGATGGAACTAGGCTACACATCAGAGCTGCAGGTTTGCTCTCTTAGCACTCACTCACTTAACACTGATCTGCATGTTCACACTGTGCTTTTCCATGCCATGCCAAATAGCACAGTCACACAACCAGCTAGCTTGCCCTGCCAGTTGGTTACTTTCAGTCACAGGGGAGAGGGGTTAGATATTTTACCATATGGCACATTGCTACGTCAATCTCACACCTGCAAAATGTGGCCAGTAGCTTACACAGCAAACAAACAGCATGAACAGCAAACACCCAGTGATGTCCCAAAGTCTTGATGTAGTCCTAATCAAAGTTCACGGAGGGACCCATCAGTCAAGGGGTCCTGGTACTGTAAGTCAAGGGCACTCTCTGATACCAGTCCAGGAGATTGACTATGGTAAAGCTTCCAGTTGCAGTGGCCTTGATGAAGAGAGTCAATGTCTCTGAAGTCTGGGTAGTGGATCTTGATCAGTTCTGTAGCTCTGTCTGCAGAAATTAGGAGTAAAATGTGCTTGTGGTTTGGGGAGATTTGGTGGCAAGGGGGGCTTATAGGAAGGGCTACAAAGAAGGAGGTTTGACAGTTCTTGGGCTAATGAACACATTAAACAAGGTGGTTGGAGCCACTGGCTGAGCAGTGCTCAATATGGCCTTTCACTCTGTTGGAAATTGAAAGTGTGCATTGATGAAAGAAATGGCTGCAATTACATTTGCACTGACAGGATTACTGGCTTGACCTGTGACGGTGTGTGCTGCAAGAATAAACAATGTTAGGGCTTTCAATGGGAAAGAACATGGCACACTGACCATGCACTACACAGAACCCCAGTGGGGTCTCTATTCCCTGGCTATTCTAATCATCATCCCCATTTATTTATATTGCAACTCCAGGCCATGACATCACTGACCAAGTCATTCATATCAGAACATCTTTGGACACTGAGGCCACAAAATAGCAGGGATGTCATATGAGGAAGTGCAAAAAAGTGCCAAGTAGCACACAGTGCACTGTTATCCATGCCATTAAAGTGCCCTCAGTGAATTTTTGTTTGCCTCTCCTTTCCATACCACATCTTAGTATACTCCCATGTTCCATAGCAAGCTGCAGTAGAACGTGTTGGGCCTGAAGGTTTGGATGGGTGATCCCAGTAGTGATTGCCAGATGCAAGTTGACCCACCTCAGCACTAACTTTCAAAGGTCAAAATGGCAGGCAGTTTGAAGGTCAATGTCTTAGCCACCTCTTCAATTTTAGAATTAGAATTAGCTTTATTGTCCCATGTACTCAAATGAGTACAGTGAAAAATGTACAAGTTGCCGCTTACGGCACCATCTTTGAAACAAAGATCCCTAGATACAGCTTCTTAAGCTACAGTTGTTAGAAAAATAGAGAAGTGAAAAATCCAGATTGGACTCTTCTGAGGGGCCTATATGTGGTTCCTCCTGCTGACTGGGTACCTTTTGGCATTAACCTGTCTACTTGTGAGGAAGGGTCATTTGGAGTGCATGCCATGCTCCCCGTTCTCCCTGTTGCTATGCCATCAGTCCTCAGGATCAATGCTGGCACAATGAAGTGCAAGCATTTATGCCTCTCCAGCTGACTCAGAGGTGGGGCTGGACCTGGATCTCCATGGCTGCCACCGGGGCAGACAGTCACATGACTTGCTGCAGTCCTGCAGCTTCTGGGGAGTAAGGGCCATTATACTTCACCTCCTGTTCCTCCCTGTTGGTGTGAATGAAATCCATGATTTCCAACAGCACAGGGTCCTCTCCTGGTCAAGTGCCTGTTCTCCTTCAGTCTTCTAATCCTCCAATGTCAGTCGACTGGGACATTTCTTCTTCACCCAATTGCAGACCTTTCGCAGCAAGGTGCTCACCAGATTTGATTCCACATTCCTGGTTCTAAATGTTTCGTCTTTATTTCCAGTATCTGCATTGGAGAGGGTTGCAGGAGGCAGCTTTTTCCATGCTCCCTCTGAGACCTTGGTACTTACATCCTCAGATGTCGAGGAGGTGGGGTCGGGAGCGTGCAGATGTTTCATCTCAGAGATGGTGACCCTGCTGGTGCAAAGTCTGTGCAGAGTTAGTGGTGTGGAAAGTGCTATGTGGTAGTGGGTGATTGCGGGAGAGAGATGACATTGCAGGCTACAGTGAGAATTGCAAAGCATGAACGTTGACGGAAGGTGGTTACAATAACAGACATATATTGAATCTGAGATGGCAGAGCGAAGAGGGTGGAACTTAACCTGGCACAGCAGTGAAGTCTTTCTCATGGTACTGTTGTGTAGTCGAGATGGAATTGACCTAGGTGGGTGACCTCAGACCACAATGTTAGGGTTTGGTAGCGTTGCCTCCTCTGCTCATTTTACTAGAGTTGGACAACTGTCCTCTCCATCACCCCTCCACCAGGACCTCCAGGTCCTCGTCATAGAATCATAGAATCCCTACAGTGTGAAAGCAGGCCATTCAACCTATCGAGCCCACAACAACTCTCTGAAGAGCATCCCATCCAGATCCATTCCCCTACCCTATCCCTGTAACCCTATATTTCCTATGGCTAATTTACCTAACCTACAGATTCCTGGACACTGTGGGCAATTTAGCATGGCCAATCCACCAAACCTCTTGTCAGAGCATCACAGTGCCATTATCACCTTGTCAAACATGTTCAGAATCAGTCCATGACTAAGTGAGGCAGCTTTGGAATATTATTACTCCCCTGGGGGTGGTCATAGCAGCTTTTTGAAGATGACAGAGGCATAAGGGATGCCAGCCATTTGGCAAATATCCCCTGACTAGTGAGCTGTCTTGGGAATAGTGTGGCAGGTTGGGGCCAGAGTCAGACATGATGGATAGCCTAAGTGTGAGGTTGATATTGAAGACAGCATGTTTGTAAGTTATGGTGAGAAAACTTGCTAGGCCTTATGGCAGAATTTCCTGAGAAAAAGAAACTCGACACAACTTATACTTTTTTTAGCCAAACAAACATAAGATTCAGCTCCAAAACTCTTAAACTGCATTTATTTGATTTAAGGCTTGTCCTTGCACTATCTCTTGGTAAACTTCAGTGCCATGACTATTATATTAGGGTTAACACCAAAATGCCCTCATGATAGTACTGACATTCTCCAATTCAATTGTTTTGGTGCTAGAATTGGAAATGACATCATCAGGAAATGATCTGACATTTGTTGAATAAATTGAATAATAAGTTGAATAAATAAATAAATTGGAGAACAAAGCTTGTGGGGGTGAAAATAAAACACGACAATCATTTTTCATGAAGTGAATCCCTTAAAATATTCATTTCAACATCTGATTGAATGTTATAAGTGTGATTTTTGTTGATACTTTCATTAACTTACCACCACCAAATTTCCAAGTTGTCATTCTTTGTTTAATTTTGCTCGTGCGGAAAGTTTGTAACAACCTAGGGTTAGGGCGGCACGGTGGCACAGTGGTTAGCACTGCTGCCTCACAGCGCCAGGGACCTGGGTTCAATTCCCGACTCAGGTGACTGACTGTGTGGAGTTTGCACGTTCTCCCCGTGTCTGCATGGGTTTCCTCCGGGTGCTCCGGTTTCCTCCCACAGTCCAAAAATGTGCGGGTTAGGTGAATTGGCCATGCTAAATTGCCCATAGTGTTAGGTAAGGGGTATATGTAGGGGTATGGGTGGGTTGCGCTTCAGCGGGTCGGTGTGGACTTGTTGGGCCGAAGGGCCTGTTTCCACACTGTAAGTAATCTAATCTAAAAGTGTGGAGTAGTGAGGCATGGGAGAACTCCTTATGAGATGTCAAGGGAGCTTTCAGAAGATAAAGAAATTTTCTTAACAAACTGGATAATAGAATTGTTTACCAGTGAAGCAGTAACTCAATTTTATGGTCTTTCTTCCAGCTGAAAAGAGAGTTATAGCATTGTATGACTATGAACCAACAAGTGAACGTGATCTAAGATTAAAGAAAGGTGAACAACTTATCATCATAACAGAGTAAGTTTCTTTTTAGTTAAATAGATGCAACTTGTTCCTAAGTCTCTGGAATGTAATCCTTAACACATCTTAGATAATGAAGAGACAATGGTGATGACACCATTCCTTCACCTTTCTAATATGAGGTACTCCATGCAATTCAAGCTACTGCTAGCATATTCCTGAAGTTTTACTAATGCTATCAGACAATATTGCTGCATTAGTTATGGATGTAGTATTTGTCCAGTACAATATGGAAGAAATATTGGCCCAGATTTTGCTGTGCAATATCAGCAAAACTGTCTATGGTTGCCATTGTTACAACTGGAAAACTGACAACTTCTGGTATCAGTGCATGAACAGTTAAAGCAGTGTTTCCCAAAGTGGGGGTTGAGAACTGAAATTATGCAGTTCTGAGCCATGAAGTAGCAATCACTGAGCTTCCTTTCCACCTGCTTTAGCAAGTCTTTTCCTGCTCTCCCTTGTTTACTTAGGGATTGCAATTGTTTTCAAGCCTCAGAACATGGCCACAGTGGGAAAAAGTATGAAGAGCACTGAATTAAACACAAAAATCCATTCCTTCCTCCATCCCAGTATATGTTGATGAAATCCCCACAGATATCATTTTTAAAAAATCATTAAACTGATGAGAACTTCCTCTTGGACATTGCAATATCAAATAAATATCCCACAAAAATTTAATTCTTATCACTGAGGAGTAACTGGATTTTTACCAACAATGCTATGCTATAACTACTTATAAAGTGTCTCTCTGTGCATATTGTGTTTCCAGTAAGATAGAATTTGATTGTTTTAAATTCTGTTAAAGTTTATGGTCTTTCAGATTACAGGTTGTTCTGCTATAACACGACAGTTACCTTCCTCTGCAACCTCACACTATAGAACATCAAGCTGAAGAAGATCACTAATCAAATATAGATTCAGTAGAAAGTTTGAGTTGTCTAAATAATGTCCACAATTCATCAATTGCATTATAGCCAATGCATGCTGATGAAATGCACGTGATAAAAGAACAACTTGTATAATTTGTGTAGTCCAGTTAATTGTTCGCTCTTGTTAAAATTTAATAAAACAATTTAGACAATCAATGCAATTAACCTTCTGGTTTACTGACTGAAAATTGTTCGACTTGATTGTTTGCTCTGATATGACGAAATAATGTTGCTGGATGCCTGCAGATCTCCTTGGTGTACCAGCAGATTGAAAGTAATCTTGGCAAAGGTGGCATCCATGTCTGGAGATCTCAAGATCTTTTGGGTAAAACTATTTGATCTTTGAGATCAGTACATTAATTAAGAAGAATGCGTTTGTTTTATAGCTACTGTCATTGACTGAAATGCTTTGTTATACAAAGGTAGGGCGGCACGGTGGCACAGTGGTTAGCACTGCTGCCTCACAGCGCCAGGGACCTGGGTTCAATTCCCGCCTCAGGCGACTGACTGTGTGGAGTTTGCACGTTCTCCCCGTGTCTGCGTGGGTTTCCTCCGGGTGCTCCGGTTTCCTCCCACAGTCCAAAGATGTGCGGGTCAGGTGAATTGGCCACGCTAAATTGCCCGTAGTGTTAGGTAAGGGGTATATGTAGGGGTATGGGTGGGTTGTCGCTTCGGCGGGTCGGTGTGGACTTGTTGGGCCGAAGGGCCTGTTTCCACACTGTAAGTAATCTAATCTAAAAGGTGTTCTAATGGAAAGTAGTTTGGGAAGGATGAATCCTTCCTGTATGGATCTGCAGTTCATTTAATCTAAATGCTTAAGACTAGAAAATAAACCCCATATAATATGTCATTCTTCCCAAGCACAGAGTCCCTACAGTGCGGAAGCAGGCCATTCAGTCCATTGATACCACATCCCACCCGGACCCACCCCCAAATTCTGCATTTCCTGTGGTTAATCCTCCTAGCCTGCACATCCCTGGACACTATGGGCAATTTTGCATGGCAAAGCCACTAACCTATACATCTTTGGACTATGGGAGGAAACTGAAGCGCCCAAAGGGAGCCCATTCAGACATGGGGAGAATATACAAACTCTGTGCAGTCACGCAAGGCTGGAATTGAACCTGGACCTCTGACATTGTGAGGCGTTAGTGCTAACCACTGAGCTACCATGCCACCCTCAGGTGAAGAAGATCAAGGTGAATCTCAAGAGAAGGTGATGAGGCATCTTATTCCTACATCTTGCTGCTAGCATCAGATTCACTTACACCATGATCACATATAATCCAACACAGAAAACAGCAAACTGCATCTGCTGTGCATCAACAATAAACTCGGACCTTGGTGTTGGAAGCTTGCATTGCTGTGACAATTTCCTATTCTGTGTTGTCCGTCCTTGTGTTCCTGCTGTGAGTTTACAACAGCAAGGTTGATGTTTCCTAAATACACTTCCTAAAGAACTGAACAGTACATGATCAAGATTTATCAACTTTTTAAAAGAAAAATATGAGCTGCTATGTATTTGCCAATTACACAGTTGTGTGCATCTCTAAAGCTTAAGTTTAGATTCTCAGAAAAAAAAAGTGTAGTTTACTTATGACTGTTGACTTTACTGTTGACTTGTTACTTTGCAGTGTTTTAGTTTCCTTGTGAAGGTTAAGCACCCAGAGCACTTTACTGTTGAGAGATTAAATATAAAATGCTAAATTGAGAGAAAATAGGAAATAGAGGAAGGACAGTGATGTTTGGCACTAACCTCAAGAGCCCTCCTGCGCATGTATTGATGTATCATGTGCAATAAATTTTATAAAATATCAGTTTGCATGGCAACTCACAGTGAAGTCAAGTGAATTAAACATGCCTTAACTGGGGAGGCTTGAAGAACAAACATAAAGATTTTTGGCATAAATATAACACCCTCAGATATTTACTTAATGTTTTAAATGATGTCCTTTTTTTTACAAAAATACACAATAAATTACAGCAAGATATCTGTTGCAAATATTAAGACTGTGAAAAGATAATATTGACATTACTTTCATAGATGAATTAACTATTATTACGCATTTCAATGTTTTCATAATAATTCCAAAAATGACTGAACTATCCTTTTTTTTCAGACAAGGAGATTGGTGGAAGGCAATTTCATTGGTTTCTGGCAAAGAAGGATTTGTCCCCAGTAACTTTCTAGCCAGGGTGGCATCATTAGAAGTGGAAAAGTAAATATTTCCAATTTTATTATCAATTTATCATTGTGGAACATTTTAACACCATTTCTTAAATTCTGTTTTACTGTTTCCATTCTTGGGCCGGAAAAGTTACAATCATTAAAGGTTAATTGGAGAGTCATTGCAAATGTTAGAACACTGATGAAAATGTGAAATTTGAATATGTCTATTTGTAAGGAAATTGAAACTTATTTTGCTGCTTTTAAGTTTTATTTCAGTCTCACTATATATACTGCATCTAATGTCCCTCATGGATTTTCTTCAATTTATGTGCAATCTAACAAGATTATAAGTTAACAAAAACAAAAATATACCAGAAAATTTGGCAATCCACAGCAAATCCATTAGCATCTAAGAAATGGTGATAATGTTTTGGGGATAAGTTTTTTTTGTCAGAGTTATAATTGTGGCTGAACCTTAAATTCACATAGACAAATTTGAACAATGTACAAGTTTGTCAGGTGTACCTAACCATCCTTTGTGTTATGTATAATGCCAGAGAGTGATTAGATTTCCTTGTAATTAATGGGAAGCTAGATAAATATACAAGGGGAAAAGGAATAGAAGGTAATGTCAACTGGCTAAGGTGAAGTGAGTTAGAAGAGGTTCACATGGAACAATGTTGGGCAGAATGACTTGTTTCTGCCAAAACTTTGTCATTCTTTGTAATGAAGTAATGGAACACTTCTTTAAATGGTTCGACATTTTTCTATCATACATTGCAAAGCTGAAGTCCATCCTCCCACATTATTTGAATAATGTCATGAATTGCTCAGCATTAAGACATTTTTGGAGTCAACTTAGAAATTTTTGTTATTCACAGTATCAATACAATGTGTAGCATTTGCAAACTGTATCCTAGTGCATAAATAAAGTCTGAACATTGTTGGAAATTGTTGGATATATTTAGGCACTTAAATCACTTCATTTAAACACCAAATAGAGAAATAATCTATTAACATGTAAAATATTTATTAGTGAAACTAGGGACATTCTTTAATTGTACTCAAACTATTTTTGTTGGTCAAGAGGAAAGAATCCTTTTTAGTCATGATAGCAGCAATGCAGACTGGGACTGTTAAGTACAACTGTATAAGATATTAGATTTTTAAAAAATTATAAGATTTGAAATGAGAAGTCTAGATGGCTTTCACTGTACTGTAATAATAGCCCCTAACTTTTAAGTTGGTAGATTTCACAATGCCTCTATTTATGCCCTTTAGAAACATCCAAAAGTCCTTAAATTAATTTTGAACCGTAGTCACCCTTTTGAAGTAAATGTGGCAGCCATCTCTTGTCAAGAGGAAGAAGGAGGCTTATGTAAAGATGAGAAGGCTCAGCTAGGATGCTTCAGAGTTACAAGTTAGCCAGGAAGGACTGAAGGAGAGAGCTAAGAAGAGGCAGGAGGGGACATGAGAAGTCTTTGACAGGTTGGATCAAAGAAAACCCTAAAGCTTTCTGTAGGTATGTCAGGAATAAAACAGCAACTAGAGTAAGATTAAGGCCAGTCAAGGACAGTATTGGAAAGTTGTGCATGAAGTCTGAAGAGACAGGATCATCAGTATTCTCACAGGAAAAAGTCAATGTTGTTCAGGATAATACTGAGATACAGTCTTGATTTGGAGATGCTGGTGTTGGACTGGGGTGTAAAAAGTTAAAAATCCACACAACACCAGGTTATAGTCCAACAGGTTTAATTGGAAGCACTAGCTTTCGGAGCACTGCTCCTTCATCAGGTGGTTGTGGAGAACACATTTGTAAGACACAGAATTTATAGCAATTTGCTGTAAATTCTGTGTCTTACAATTGTGTACTCCACAACCACCTGATGAAGGAGCAGCACTTCAAAAGCTAGTGCTTCCAATTAAACCTGTTGGACTATAACCTGGTGTTGTGTGATTTAAAGCGCGATACAATCTTAGACTAGATGGGATTGTGGTTTATAAGGAGGACGTGTTAGCAATTCTGGAAAGTATCAAGATGGGTAAGTCCCCTGAGCTGAATGGGATTTATCCTAGGATTCTCTAAGAAGCTAGTGAGGAGATTGCAGAACTCTGGCTTTGATCTTTATGTCATCATTGTCTACAAGAATAGTGTCAGATGACTGTAGGATAGCAAATGTTGTTCCTTTGTTCGAGCAGGGGGGGCAGAGGCAGCCCTGGTTATTATAGACCAGTGAACTTCACTTTGGTTGTGGGTAAAATCTTGTAAACGGTTATAAGAGATAGGATTTATAATCATCTAGACAGGAATAAGTTGATTGGGATTGTCAACATGGTTTTGTGAAGAGTAGGTTGTGCCTCACAAGTCTTATTGACTTGTTTGAGATGGTGACCAAACAGGTGGATGATGGCAAAGCGGTTGATGTGGTGTATATGAATTTCAGTAAAGCATTTAATAAGGTTCCCCACTGTAGGCTAATGCAGAAAATTCAGAAGCATGGGATTGAGGATGATTTAATGGTTTGGATCACAAATTGGCTAGCTGTAAGAAGACAGAGGATAGTGGTTGATGGGAAATGTTCATCCTGAGTTCAGTTGCTATTGTGTACTGTATTGTGTATTGTATTCTGTCTTGGGGTCACTGCTGTTTGTCATTTTTTATAAATGACCTGTATGTGGGCAGAGAAGGATGGGTTAATAAATTTGCAGATGACACTAAAGTTGGTGGAGTTTTGGATAGTGTGGAAGGATGTTGCAGGTTGCAGAGGGATAGATAAGCTGCAAATGGAGTTTAATGTGAAAAAGGATGAGGTGATTCACTTCAGAAAGAGTAACAAGAATACAGAGTACCAGGCTAATGTAGTGTGGATGAGCAGAGAGATCTCGCTGTCCATGAGCATAAATCCCTGAAATTTGCCATCTAGGTTGATAGGATTGTTAAGATAGCATATGGTGTGTTAGCTTTTATTAGTTGAGGGACTGAGTTTCGGAGCCATGAGGTCATGTGGCAGCTGTACAAAACTCTGGTGTGGCTGCACTTGGAGTATTGCATACAGTTCTGATCACTGCATTATAGGAAGGATGTGGAATCATTGGAAAAGGTATAGAGGAGATTTACTGGGACGTTGCCTGATATGGAGGAAGGTCTTATGAGGAAAGGCTGAGGGATTTGAAGCTGTTTTCTTTAGAGAGAAAAAGGATAAGAGGTGACTTAATAGAGACATACAAGATGATCAAAGAATTAGATAAGGTGGACAATGAGAGCCTTTTTCCTTGGATGGTGGTGGCTAGCACAAGGAGACATAGCTTTAAATTGAGTGCGTGATAGATATAGGGCAGATGTCAAAAGTAGTTTCTTTACTCAGAGAGAAGTAACGGTGTGGACTGCCCAGCCTGCAACAGTAGTAGATTTGCCAACTTTCAGGGCATTTTAAGGGTCATTGGATAAACATGTAGATGAAAGTGGAATAGTATAGGTTAGATGGGCTTCAGATTGGTTTCACAGGTTGGCGCAACATTGAGGGCCGAAGGGCCTGTACTGCACTGTAATGTTCTATGTTATGCCCACTAAAGCGTTTAATACCTTATTTTTATTAATCTTAACTTGCTCTAGAACCTCACCATCCCAGCTAAAATTGCCAGATACAATGTCTTTCTCCTCTGTGAATACAGATGAGAAATATTCATTTAAGAGCTCTCGTCATTCAAGACATCCTCTGACTCCTTGTATAGTTGCCCAATTGGTCTCTAATAGGCGCCACTGTTTCCTCATAATCTTCTTATTCTTAATATACTTGTAAAATGGTTGGGGTTTTTCTTAGTAATTTCTACCAAAAATATTTCATAGCCTCTCTTTGCCCTCCTACTTTCTTTATTAAGCAGCCCCTATTCTGTCCTTACTCCTGAAGGGCCTCCATGGTAGTGTTAAGGAAAAACATCATGTAAATTAATATGGTGATATTGGTCATACTTGTTATGTGTCAGATGTAATTAAAGTAGCAACAAACATACAATCTAACCTGTTAAAGTTTAGATTTGATTGACATTATGGCTAGTAAATTACATATCTGCCATGTTTTACATTTTAATGTGCAAGCTTTTTTAAAAATGGGCAAGAGGTAGGTTAGGCGAATTAGCCATGCTAAATTGCCCATAGTGTTAGGTGTATTAGTCAGGGATAAATGTAGGGGAATGGGTCTGGATGGGTCACTCTTCGGAGGGTCGTTGTTGACATGTTGTGTCAAATAACCTGTTTCCACACTGTAGACAATCAAATCAAATTTTTAAAAAAAGTGTATATTACAAGATCTGAGCATGTTGTTACAGTGCCCTCTTAGCTACCCTCTCTGTTAGGAGGTGTAAATAAAATAGTGTGAGGGTTTTCTCAGCGCAAGACACAGGGGAGACTATCCTCAGGCTAAATATGCATTAAAGATGTTCTGTTTACTCATTTTCAGATGGTTCTTCAGAGAAATAACCCGCAAAGATGCTGAGAGGCAACTGTTAGCACCAGGCAATAAGTTAGGATCTTTTCTAATCCGAGCGAGTGAAACTAATAAAGGTTGGTGATATATGAATTTGCTTTATACAGACTGCATATGAAACTTTAATGTGAGATTTACTTTGTATAAGATCTGTAATTGGTTCACAAAAGAAAGCTATTTCTGAAAATACAGTGATAAAAGATTGTTCGTAAATTTCCTGTCAGCATACTGATACTTCATTAGATAAAAATTCAAATTCTACATTCAAGCTGTAATAAAAAAAAAGGCTTGAAATGTTGCTGAATATTTCATCTCAGACTTTTCTCCACAGTATTCTCTGCTAATCTGTCTTTTGGTGTTTAAAAAGTTTCATATTTTGCAACCCTTTGGGTTGAGATATGGAATTGTTGAAACTGAGCATTTTGCAAGTGTGCCATAACTGGTGGAAAGATTGCTTTAAGATTATGTAAATTCAATGTTTCAATTTTCTTTTGCCTTTTTTGGTCTCCAAAAATGTTAAATATCACCCTGCTGTTATTTTAAGCAGTTCAAATAGTCTGGCTGATTTTGCATTTCCATTACATCTGAGTCACATCTCACCCCTCGCAAAAAAGTGATCTGTCATGAAATGATGGCAGGACGTCTGGATTTGGGTTCTGACTGCCCTTTTTAAAGAATCTCCCTGAAAATCTGGCTTTATATTTCAAAAGTACTTTAAAAATGCTTAAATGATTTAAAAAAGGGGAAATGTATAAGACAAGCTTTATTTTATTATATTTCACTCACGAAGAGTTTTACTATCTCTTTGACTATCATGTACAGGTGGCTTTTCACTTTCTATCAAGGATTGTGACTCGAAACATGGTGATATAGTGAAGCACTACAAGATTAGAACCCTTGACACTGGTGGTTATTATATCACTCCCAGAGTCACATTCCCGAATTTACAAAAACTTGTTTCCTATTATTCAAGTAAGTATGTCAGCCATTAATGCAAGAATTTCATTCTGATTCTATCAGCCTGCTCTTATTGATTGATCTCTTATGCTATATCTTCAGAAAATTCAGATGGTTTGTGCCAACGTCTGACTAAACCATGCCCAATGCTCACTCCTCAGAAGCCATGGTGGCCTGATGAGTGGGAAATCCCAAGAGAATCCTTGACAATGTTAACTAAACTGGGTGCTGGACAGTTTGGAGAAGTCTGGATGGGTAAGTTTTTAATTATTTATTCATGTGATTCAGGTGTCACTGGCTTGGCCTAGTTCTTATTTATTGCCTATCCCTAATTGCCCTTGAGAAGGTGTTGGGGAATTTCATTCTTGAACTGCTGTGGTCCACGTAGTATAGGTACACTCACAGTGCTCTTAGGATGGGAATTCCAGGATTTTGATCCAGCAGCAGTGGAGGGATGGCAATATAGCTCCAAGTCAGGATGGTATGCAGTAGGAAAGGGAACTCGCAGATGATGATGTTTTTGTGCAGCTGCCATTGTTCTCTTTCTGAATGGTAGTGGTCTTAAATTTAGAAGATGTGTCAAAGAAACCTGAGTAAATTACTGAAGTGTCTTCTTGAAGCTGGTACACACTGCAACCTCTGTGCCTTACAGGTGCAGGGAGTGAATGTTAAGGTGATGGATGAGATGGCAGTTAAGTGGACTGATTTGTTCTGGGGAGTGTAGAACTCTCTGAGTATTGCTGAAGTTGCATCTGCCCAGGCCAATATTCACATGACCCATACCTTCAATATGCTTTACTGAATAGCAACGTTCCAGTTATCTCAGTTGGCTGGATGGCTCATTTGCAATGCAGAGTGCTGCCAAAAGCATGGGAGCAATTCCTGCACCAGTTGAGGTTACCATAAAAGACTCTTCTTCTCAACCCCTCCCTTGTCTTAGGCATGGTGACCTTTAGCTTAAACCATCATCAGTCATCTCTCTCTCATGAGAAGTAACTCTACGGTCTGGTAAAATTATCGTGACTTTACCTTTAAAGGGGGAACTGTATTATGTATTTGAAGCTCCATTGTTTTCACATACAGTAACCAGGAATTTTATGAGAACTGCTACCTAATCTATTGCTATGAGATAATAAACATGTTAATATCATTCCGACACAACAATACCTGCGTAATGCAAACCCCTGTAAATGTGCAGGAAATAATAGTGTGACAGAAACTTGTCCTAAGTATTCTGCAGGCACACTGTAAGTGGAAATTGATTCGAATTATTTAATTTGCTGTTTGTTGCCAAAGCTTTCAACAGAAACATAGTTACACTTCTTTGTTTATAGATAAATCCATTCATCTATGGAAATGTAAGTTAAGAGTTATTCGAAATTAAAAACAATAAATGTTGGAAACATACAGCAGGTCTGGCTGTATTTGTGGGGAGGGAAAAATAGTTAATATTTTAAGTCCAATGTATCTAAGATGTGAACTTTGATGTCTCACTACAGATATAATCAGCCTGATTGAGTTACCAGCATTGACTGTTTTTATTTCAGATCTTTAGCATCCATCCGTTGCAATATAAATACAGCACAAATCGTACCTAGAGATATGAATATCATTCCGCTTCACTTCACAATTGCATGAGCCTAGATGCTAATTTCCATTTTTGCATAGAACTATTTTAAATATTTAGCACAGAAGCTGGCCCAACCAGTTGCTGCAATATAACCAGCTCCTCCTATACTTCTTTATCGAACTCTGTTCACATAACCCTCCATTTCTTTCACAGTGGAGGCCCTGTTGTACTGCCAAGAGACCGCATCAATCTCTCAGCTAGGCTTTGGCCTCTGAATAGTCATTCCCATATGCCAGTCAATCACAGGAGAGTGCCCTTAACAGGCTCTTTAGGACTAAACGTCAATCTGTTGCCTGTGGGTGAATAGCCATGAGGCAAGAAAATGATGGCAAATTGTCAAGCTGTCCAGCAGTGGGAATTTGCAGCCCTACAACCCTTCAAAAATCTTGGCCACGGTGTTGGAATGTTTTTACTTCACTCTCAGTTGAAAATTAGCTTGTTCGTATGTGGCACTAAGCAGAGTTATATTGATTCCCTGGAGACACCTTGGTGCCACAGGTTAGTGATGCATATCCTGTGTTGTGCCACTTCCAGAGAGAGAAATTTCTCACCCAAAGAATCTGAGACAGAGTGACCAAAGTCAGCTATTTCATGCACATTTAGGAATCCATGTAATCTCGTTGTCCACAAAGTCCCATACACTGTAGTCTTGATGTGATATGAAATTCTGTTGTCCCACCTCTTGTCCTTTTTATTTTTTTGTCCACTTATGACTTGAATCAAATTTAGGTACACAGCTTTGTTTTTGAAAAAAAAAGCTTACTGTTTAACTCCTCTAATTTCCTCAACCGCTCATCTCATGTTAGCATCACTGGTGTGAAACCACATCTATTTTTATATTTATGGTGTGAAAGCACTTTTAGGCTTCTTGTTAAGTATAGGTTTGGACCCTACTTCTCAACACAGAAGAAAGTTTGCTGATGATCTCAGGCAACATCATTAATTTCAAAAGTGCTGATAAGAGTCAATGGAATCTGTTGGCTGAATTTTGTCAGCCACTTGCAACTGGGTAAATGTCAATCTGTAAAATAGGGAGCTGTATCATTGGTGCTGTACCATTGATGCCCACCCAGCCATAATTTCATGGACTGAGCAAGTGTTGAGTCGTTAATTCTCTTCTCTCACAGCTACACAAGTGACAAGAGAAAAAAAACTCTTGTCTATTTATCTGCTCTGATGCCAATTAGATCCAGGCTGAAATTAACTAATATGCAACAGTTTGTCGCAGCAGTTTAATACTGCACTCAGAGCCACAGAAGTATTATGATGATGTAGGGGGCCAATTGATTTATTGTGCCCACTCTGGGTCATTAAATAAGCATCATCTAGTGCCAAACCCCTTGCACATTGTTTTTTAACCAAATAATTATTCAATTCCCTCTTGAATACTTCCCTCTCAAGAACTCCCCTTCAGTTAAATTGCCTCCATCACACTTCCAGATAGTGCATTCCATACTCTAATTACTCACTGAGTGAAAAAGACTTTCCTTGCTTCACCTTGCTCTGTTTACAATTCAAATCAGTGCCTTTTTCTTCTTGTTCTGTTCATGAGCAAAAACAGTTTCTCCCTATTTACTGTATCTATCCAGGCTGCTGATGATTTTGAATGAATGATTTTCAATAATGACCTTGTCGAGCTGTGGAACAATTCAGGTTCTGAAACTGTGAAATTAAACTTGTGGAATAAGATAATGGTTCTGAATGAATAACTGCTAATATTACATGGGGGTCCACACATTTCATTAATGTCTCAGTCTATGGATAGAGACAAAGTGTTCTGCTCTATTTTTTGGAAAGAGCAGATACATCTATCAAAACTGGTTGTATTATTGCTATCATGCAATAAACCATCTTGGCGCCTCAGAGCTGTATGTCTTCTGTAGATAATTTGTGATGATGTATCCTTTACCACAAATCACTAGCTAGGCCCAAGACAAAACGCACCCAAGGAAGGATTGGTGGGAGTAAACTACCTCAAACAACCCTTACAAGGTATTACATGCTAGTAAATGTGGTGAAAAGCATAAAGTGTGAGGAGTTGAACTCAAGGCAAATACCCCAAATGGGACAAGTCTACACTCTCAGGCTGATGTAAAAGGTGTCACAGCGCTTTTGAAAAATGAACAAAATGTTCACCCTGGTGTCATGGCCAATATTTATCCCTCAATCAACATTACTAAATAAAGTTATTTAAACATTAACTGATATTTGTTGTCTTGCCATGTGCATGTTCATAGTTGTGTTTCTTACAGTGTAACATTGACAGCACTTAAAATTGCTTAATTGGTCATGAAGTACTTTGAAATATCCAGAAGTACTGAAAAACACTGTATATATGCAGGCTAAATTCAAGCAGGATATATGCATAGCCAAGAGTAACAAACTCAGATTGAGCAAATACTACTGTAAATAAATTAAAAAACGTGAGATTGAGGAAATTTGGCCTATATAAATCCTGCAAAGAGAAAGAAAAGATTCACCAGGATAGATTTCATAAGTACAGGACATATCTGAAGGCTGTTAAGGGGAGCAATTTTAGAGACTACCTTCCATGGTTTAAAATTTAAGCAAAACCTGGCAGCTAATTGGTGCATTCACTGTGGCAACATCTCTGCCAATCAGAATCTACTTGCAAACCAATAAACACTGTTTCCTCATGTTGTTTTCCCTTTGAATTGTTATTCTTGTGAATTGTCCTGATGATTTTATGACAAAAAGTTTTGACAAAATATGTCTCTTTTCAGCAATAATCAAGTATTATCAAATAACCACTCTGTACTTTTATATTAAATTCCCTTACATTAAATATTAATATTGTATAAGCTTTCCCAATTACTTGCTGTACCTGCATGCTAACATTTTTTGATTCATGCACTAGGTCACCTCAATTTCTCTGCATTTCACAGCTCTGTAATCTCTCACCAAATAGATAGTATGCTTATTTATATTCTTCCTGCCAAAATGGACAAATATACTTTTTCCCACTTTATACTCCCAAAATCACTTTCTATAAGACCAATGCTCACTGTTTTCAGCTTCTTTAAAATATGTACACAAACTCTGACTTTTTTGATTTGGAGATGCCGGTGTTGGACTGGGGTGTACAAAGTTAAAAATCACACAACACCAGGTTATAGTCCAACAGGTTTAATTGGAAGCACTAGCTTTTGGAGCATCGCTCCTTCATCAGGTGATAGTGGAGGACTGTGTGGAGTTTGCACGTTCTCCCCGTGTCTGTGTGGGTTTCCTCTGGGTGCTTCGGTTTCCTCCCACAGTCCAAAAATGTGCAGGTCAGGTGAATTGGCCATGCTAAATTGCCCATAGTGTTAGGTAAGGGGTAAATGTAGGGGTATGGGTGGGTTGTGCTTCGGCGGGTCGGTGTGGACTTGTTGGGCCGAAGGGCCTGTTTCCACACTGTAAGTAATCTAATCTAAAAAAAAGACTCAATCCTAAGACACAGAATTTAGCAAAAATTTACGGTGTGATGTAACTGAAATTTATACATTGAAAAATACCTTGATTGTCTGCTGAGTCTTTCTCAACAGACAATCAAGGTATTTCTCAATGTATAATTTCAGTTACATCACACTGTAAATTTTTGCTATAAATTCTGTATCTTAGGATTGAGCCCTCTACTATCACCTGATGAAGGAGCAGCGCTCCTAAAGCTAGTGCTCTTCCAATTAAACATGTTGGACTATAACCTGATGTTGTGTGATTTTTAACTTTCTGACTTTTTTATAATTCTGCAAAGTTTACTTTCCTTCTTATTAATCTATTTATCATCTGCTGCTGTTCTCTTTCTATTCTGTCCAACCCTTTGCCTTTCAACCCATCTTTGAGCAAGTGTGAGCTTCTTTAATGTTTGTGTTGTCTTTCATTTTTTTGCTGAACTGTAGATGGTGCGATTTATCCTTAGAATACTCCTTTGTTGTTGAAAATGATCTATTCTACATTCTGAAACATCCCTTAAGTGTCTGCTACTGAATTTCTATTGGTATATCCCTTAACGTAATTTTCAGTTAACTTTAGCTTTGTTTTCATGCTATCATAATTGCCTTTATCTAAAGTATTAGTCTTGGACTCCTTGCTCAAACTGAATGTAAAATTTAATCATAGTAGGATCACTGCTTCCTAGAGGTACTCTCACTGTGAGGTCATTAATTAATCCTACTTCATTACATAATACTAGTCTGGTCAGCTGTTCTAAAAAAATAAACTGAAACATCCTGTGAACGTATCTACAGGTGACCTTTTCTTGTCTAATTTATCCAGTCTATATATTGAATAAGACGGCCTGATTATTTGCCCTGCACTACCATTTTTCTCCCTTCGTACTCTTTTGTGTGGCTACTGTTAACAGCCTTGTGCATCACTCCTAATAGACAAGGGAAGCTTTTATTATTTTTATCTCTCACTGACCACTTCTATATTCTGGTTTCCCATCTATTACACCAATATGGTAATTCATTAACAGAGCCACTCATTCACCTTCACTAACTTTTTGTTCTTGTAAAATGCATTGCACCATTCAAAATTTGGTTCCCAAGCTATGCCATTCTGCAGTCAGGTCTTCATAATGGTTATCCAATTATACATATTTAAGCTTAAAATTTCTGCTTGTGATATCAGATTGTCTGTTTTAATCAGAATGCTACATGCATTCAGATAGCCTTTAATTTTGTCCTCTTATACTTTTTGTAATCTCCCAACTTTACCTGATGATTTACTCTTAGACATAGCTCCTTGAAAGTGGAGTCGCAGGTAGATAGGATAGTGAAGAAGGCGGTTGGTATGTTTTCCTTTATTGGTCAGAGTATTGAGTACAGGGGTTGGGAGGTCATGTTGCAACTGTACAGGACATTGGTTAGGCCACTGTTGGAATATTGCGTGCAATTCTGGTCTCCTTCCTATCCGAAAGATGTTGTGAAACTTGAAAGGGTTCAGAAAAGATTTACAAGAATGTTGCCAGGGTTAGAGAATTTGAGCTATAGGGAGAGGCTGAAGAGGCTAGGGCTGTTTTCCCTGGAGCATCGGAGGCTGCGGGGTGACCTTATAGACGTTAAAAAAATTATGAGGGGCATGGATAGGATAAATAGACAAAGTCTTTTCCCTGGGGTCGAGGAGTCCAGAACTAGAGGGCATAGGTTTAGGGTGAGAGGGGAAAGATATGAAAGAGACCTAAGGGGCAACTTTTTCACGCAGAGGGTGGTACGTGTATGGAATGAGCTGCCAGAGGATTGTGGTGGAGGCTGGTGCAATTGCAACATTTAAGAGGCATTTGGATGGATATATGAATAGGAAGGGTTTGGAGGGATATAGGCCGGGTCTGGCAGGTGGGACTAGATTGGGTTGGGATATCTGGTCGGCATGGACGGGTTGGACCGAAGGGTTTGTTTCCATGCTGTACATCTCTATGACTCTATGTCCTCTTCATCCCTTTCTGTTATGGACTGTTTACCATTTCGCATTTTAATACCTTTCATTCTACCTTTGGCTCTATTCTTTGATTTACTACATCTTCCCAAGTTTGCTCCACTGCACACACTATTTAATTTAAAGCACTCTCTACTTCACTAGATATGTGGCATGCTAGATCACTGGCACTAGCACCATTCAGGTGTACGATGTTCCCAATGATATTAATCTGATTTTTCCCTGTACTAGTGCCACTGCTTCATGAATCAAGTCAGTGATGAATCAATCAGTTCTTCCTCACAGCAAACATTGGAAGTAATTTCACAAATATACACTTCTGCCTTCAACCACTGGGATTACCTATTGTCAATCATGGCATGCTCTTTCCATGAATTTTACCAGTGAATGGGGCTTCCTGCTGGAAAGATATGAAATGGGTATTGAGATAGGGAAACTGTAAAATTGTAACATTGGAACTTAAAATGTTAAAAAAAGACTGTTGAATATCAAGTAAAAAATGAGGTCTGCAGATGCTCGAAACGTCGAATTCTCTATTCCTGAGATGCTGCCTGGCCTGCTGTGCTTTGACCAGCAACACATTTGCAGCTGTGATCTCCAGCATCTGCAGAACCTCAACTCAGCACCGCCCTCCTAACCTGCAATCCTCTTCCTGACCTCTCCGCCCCCACCCCACTCCGGCCTATCACCCTCACCTTGATCTCCTTCCACCTATCCCACCTCCATCGCCCCTCCCCCTAGTCCCTCCTCCCTACCTTCTATCTTAGCCTGCTTGGCTACTCTCTCTTATTCCTGATGAAGGGCTTATGCTCGAAATGTCGAATTCTCTATTCCTGAGATGCTGCCTGGCCTGCTGTGCTTTGACCAGCAACACATTTGCAGCTGTTGAATATCAAGGCCATTGTTTCACCACAAGCCCTGTTTGCAATTATTCATTCAGAATCTCTGATGCTGTTTATTGACAAAAGTTTGGCATGTGCAGAGTATCTTGGTAACTGATAGTCTCAGGTGTGTTATGTAGATTGCTGACTATTTGGCTTATTGAGAATGATCCAATTACAGGGTATATTAGCTGATGTGGGAGGGTTGTTGACCTCCTTTTCAGAATTAGCTTAGTAAATGTTTGGATGAGTGACTCTAAAAGAAATAAATTAACATAAGAAACTTAAAAAAATATTTAGGGCATTAAAAATTATCATTTTGATTTGACGTCATTATTTGCCCATATAATGCATTTACTTCAGAAATTGAGTGACTAATAGGTTCCTCCCTCTTACAAGAAGGTCAGTTCCGCCTACCTCTAACTGACATAAATACAATTTTGACCCATTTTCTTGCTGTACCATATCTATGCTGTTGGATAGTAATCTAGTTTACCTATTTGATCTCGAACTTTTGACCCAATACCCTCTCCATCATCAAATTAGCTACTTCTACCTCTGCAGTGTTGCTCATCACTACACTGTGGAAACAGGCCCTTTGGCCTAAAAAGTCCACACATGACCCTCCAAAGAGTAACCCACCCATACCCCTAATTTATTAATCTTCATTTACCTTTGACTAATGCATCTATCCTACACATTCCTGAACACTGTGGGCAATTTAGCATGGCCAATTCACCTAACCTGCACATCTTTGGATTGTAAGAAGAAACCAGAACACCCGGAGGAAACCCACACAGACATGGGGAGAATATGCAAACTCCACACGGTTATCCAAGACTGGAATTGAACCTGTGTCTCTGGCGCTCTGAGGCAGCAGTGCTAAACAGTGAGCAATTGTGTCACTCTACAACATGGACTATGGAGACGCAACAATATTAGATGGTGTCTGTTAACAGAGTACAATAATCTTTGGTGTTTGCTAATGTTGCCTTGTGTAGGATATTGGGAGAAACAGCATAATTTTTCTTAATGTTCTGGAAAAGTTAGAACTATAGAATCATAGACCCAGTCATAGCAACGAAGGAAACAATTCTGCCCATCAACTGTCACCAATTCTCTTTAAGAGCAATTTAGCTCATCTCATTTCCTATTCTTTTCCTATAGCTTTGGATTTTCTTTGCCCTTCAGGTACTCATTCAAAAATATGATGAGTGTCAAAAGCCATTATTGAATCAGCCTCCATCACACCATTAGGCAGACAAAAAATGAACAGCTATCAGCCATTCAACCCCTCAAGCATGTTCTGCCATTCAATTAGATTAGTTCCTGATAAGCTATGATTCTCTTGCCTCACTAGGTCTATTTATCCTTTGATTTAAAAATATCCAGTTTATGAGACAGAAAAGTCACACAGCCCCCGAGACCACAAATTCTCTTTGACTCTGGCTTGCAAGGGCAACTCCTATTTATTAAACAGTGCCACATAGTTCATATATGACAGGAAACATCCTTTCCACATCCACCATGTCAACATGCTCAGGGTTTTATACTCAAATTACTCACTTGGAAACTCAGACATACTGCCTACATCTACCAATAGGAGTTCAGTTTGGTCCCTAATCTGCTGATTCCTCCTTTTGTTATTTTTTTCACTATCCAAGTTGCTTACAGACTTTTGGATTCTTTTTATATTAGCTAACAGTCTATTTTCATACTCTGAGTCCCTTTTATTGCTTATTCCACATTCCCCCTGAATTGCCTTTATTGAGCTTGATTCTTGGTTTGTCAGCCTGACCTAAGCCATTCCCCTATTTTCTTATGCACCTTGTTCTCTATAACAATTATTATCCTCAGAGCTCTGATCCAAATCTGTTTTCATTGGTTGAAATTGGCCCTGCTGCAATTAAGTCTATTTACTCTGGATTGCTCCTTTCTTTTTCCATAGCTAATCAAAGTCTTAAGATATTATGATTGCAATTTCAAAATATTACTCTATTGACATTTGACTCACTCAATGCTCCTCATTCACCAGGAGCAGATCCCAACAATGTCTCTTCCTTCATGAACTAAAAAAAACTGATCAAGAAATGTCTCCTTAATATACCTGAAAAGATCCTCCTTACCTCTGCATTTACTATATTACCATTATTGGTCAATAGAAGTCCCCACTTATCATCTCTGTGTTTCCCCTGTACACCCTCTTCTCTATATATTTCTCACTAGTTGTTGCCCTATAGAATACATCCAGTAGGACACTACCTCGATTGTTCTCAGTTGTGAAAGCTGATCAGGAAAACCCAACATTGGAATTCCCAATTGTTGCTCTATCAGTGGATGCTAGTCAGCAGAACACAGAACAGTTCTGTACAGCACAAGAACAGGCCATTTGCCCCAACACCTCTGTGCTGACCATGACTCATTTCTAAACTAATTCCATCTGTCTGCACTTGGTCCATAATCCATTATCTCATCTTTTTACTTTCCCTCTCTCAATTTAAACCTTTGTCCCTAATATTTGATATTTGCGTCCAGGAGATAAAAGTCTCTGACTATCTGCCCTATTCATGCCACTCATAATTTTATATACGTCTACCAGGTCAGATCTGAATGAATTTGATAGTCTCATTAAAGGTACATCGTTTGGATAGATAGTACTTGAAGTAGAGAAGTTAGATTGATGTGATTGCAGGTAACGGAGTGGGTAAGATATGATATGTCAAGCTTTTTCAATAACTCATGATGCTGTGAATATATAATTGCTGCTGGGCTTTTGATTATTGTAACTTTAATGGTAAACTTGGAAAAAAAATTGTAAATAACAATTAAATTACTGAGGAGAGAAAAAAAAACAATGATCAGTCCTTATGTAGCAGACTATTTGACCATTTAAAAAAATACACTTATATATTAATGTTGTGCTGGTATTGATCTCATTTCCTGTTTTTAGAGAGTTTGGTAGATTTTCTTCAGAACATATTTAGAAATACATGATGCAAAAAGCCACAAGCTCTGCTTACAAGTAATGGTATTCAGCTTATCTGGTTAGTGGTTTATTCAAGTATTTCCATGGTACATATGAAATGAAGAGCACAACCACTTATCAAGTTAGCAGAGGGCTTCAACAACAAAGTTTGTCATCAGTAAATAAACAGGGAACGAACTATTTAGCAAGGAATGACAGCTTATATTTATAGTTGACTTGAAAATTACATCGGGTAGTATGTGTCTGGAAATAAAAATCATCTTCATTACTCTTTGTAGCTTTTTGTAAAGGTATTTGATCTGTATGTTTATAATCATATTCATGACCCTCTTGTGGTAAGGATAAATACAGCTAAATTAAAATAAAAGCTAAAATAAGCAGGCTTATAAGCATGGAGCTGAAAATGTGTTGCTGGAAAAGCGCAGCAGGTTAGGCAGCATCCGAGGAGCAGGAGATCGACGTTTCGGGCAGGAGCCCTTCTTCAGGAATCCTGAAGAAGTGCTCATGCCTGAAACATCGACTCTCCTGGTCCTTGGATAAATATGTTTATTTACTAATAGTGAACAGTTCTTGGTCAGATATGAGATATGTAATGTATTTTCTTTATTGAGAATAGTATCACAAAATACATGTTTCTTGATGTTGGTTCCAAGAGAATGCGTAGAATAATTAAATGAATTTCATGATTCAAATTAGATGATGTTTATCATCTTTAATTTGTTCAAACAAAGATGTTTATGTTGTACACAATCAAGTGCAAAGAATTATATGTATTTCATTTAACTATCAACCAAATTAGAGTGTTCATCAATAGAACATGTAGACTGCCTTCTGCAAAGTGATTTTAAAAAAAATGATGTGACCAATATCTTACGTTCTGATTAGATAACTAATGGATGCTACTACCACTAACAGATGTTGATGTGTGCAAAGCTGATTCTATTATTCCATTAAAGTTACATCGCTTTTATGCGTAAGCCCGATGCTATAATCAATCTTATAACTAAAAAGGTAGGATTTTGAGAGGGACAGCTTTACAAAGCATTCCCACATTGTTTACCCTTCTTCCAATTTGCAGTATAACTCACGAGAACGTTACCATTCCTGTTGTTTAAAAAAAACACGCATTTTTCTTCTTATTCCTGCAAGCATTAAGCCAATCACTGAGATATAGTTCCATAGGTAACATATTTTGTCCAATGGTCAGTGCTACATCAGAGTCCTGACAATGATTTACATGTTTGATTCTCTGACACTTGAAGCAGATACAGCTTTCATACTGCATCCATCCATGCACATAGCCAGTGGTATCACCATATAATGATGAAGAGCATGACTACAGAGATTCCCCCTGCACAATTCAAGGATGTGTTGCAATATTTGTAATACTCTTCCTTTTCCAATTAGCATCATGTGGCAGAACAGACTAGGAATTGAACCCAGGGACAAGATTGTTCCCCGAGCTGCTCTTTCTCTGGCAGCACTACACTTCCAGAAGTGAGTTGAAAACACCCTTTATGTGTGTGGCATCAGGTGTGAATGGCATAATGCTTGGCGTTGACATGACGGGCTAAAGGCCTGTTCCTATGCTGTACTGGTCTATGTTCTGTGTTCTACATGCGAGGCACATTGGAACATCCTGTGACCTTGAAAGTTGTTAAATAGATATAATGCTAGCTAATTGGAGCTGGTAGCTTTTAAAAAGAGATTTGATCTTCCAGTTATTAGATGAAGGAATGGGTTGGAATGATTTCATTCTTTAATATTTCGACAATAATAAATGATGAAAAATAACTGTTACCTAAGCACTATTTTCCTACTATAGGATATTTATACTTAAACAGCAGAAAATGACAGCTTGCTTGTATACTTATTACCCAACTCACTCTTCACAGAATCACACTATTGTAGCAAACTGTTTGCAGTTACTTGCATCTTCCAATGGGTTCCTGTATTCCTGATTAGCCAAGTACTGTAATAAGTTTGAGTTACCATCTTTGCATGCATTTCTCAGTTTGTGAAAAGCTTCTTACATCTACCAACAGCAGTAAAACCTGTACTGATATTCCTTCGTCCCTGGTTATACCAGAACAAATTTCCCAGGATCTGTAGAAGGCTGAACAATGTAGCTTTTGGACTAGAAATTTTCTCCCTCCCACATCTTGCAATGGTAGCTCACAAAGTCCACCAACCTTTACACTCTACTATGACAATACTATGGCTTAAGAGGTGTATGTTGTCCTAGTTTTTTTTATGTGAAGGAAGCCTGAGACAGAGGTAGAGAGCGGTCTGCACAAAACCAATTAAGTAAACAGCTTGTGAGGCCTTAGGTATTTTTTAAGTTGGAACAATTGAAACAGCCTGAATGGATGGTGTCAAGTTCCCACAGAATCAGGATTTTTACTTTTAGCTTTCTGTAGTTGCTGGGGTCAAGAAGCTGGATGTGGAATCTCTTATTTCTCTCTTTGTTACAGCTAAAAACTAAGGTTTTCTTCTAGCTGCTGGTATTGTATGTGACACCATCTATGTTATTGAATTAGCCTTTGCCAAAGGTGTGTTTATAGGGTGTTACTATGTTGCAACAATTAATTAGTAGTTAATATATATGTTATTTTGTTAAGCATTTTGATAGAGATACAGGTAAGCCAATTTTTTTTTCTGATTTGTCTGTATTTTAATTATAGTATAAAAATAAAGGGTGTTTTGCTTAAAGTAAAAAATGAGGTCTGCAGATGCTGGAGATCACAGCTGCAAATGTGTTGCTGGTCAAAGCACAGCAGGTTAGGCAGCATCTCAGGAATAGAGAATTCGACGTTTCGAGCATAAGCCCTTCATCAGGAATAAGAGAGAGAGAGAGCCAAGCAGGCTGAGATAAAAGGTAGGGAGGAGGGACTAGGGGGAGGGGCGATGGAGGTGGGATAGGTGGAAGGAGGTCAAGGTGAGGGTGATAGGCCGGAGTGGGGTGGGGGCGGAGAGGTCAGGAAGAGGATTGCAGGTTAGGAGGGCGCTGCTGAGTTGAGGGAACCGACTGAGACAAGGTGGGGGGAGGGGAAATGAGGAAGCTGGAGAAATCTGAATTCATACCTTGTGGTTGGAGGGTTCCCAGGCGGAAGATGAGGCGCTCCTCCTCCAGCCGTCGTGTAGTTGTGTTCTGCCGGTGGAGGAGTCCAAGGACCTGCATGTCCTCGGTGGAGTGGGAGGGGGAGTTAAAGTGTTGAGCCACGGGGTGATTGGGTTGGTTGGTTCGGGCGGCCCAGAGGTGTTCTCTGAAGCGTTCCGCAAGTAAGCGGCCTGTCTCACCAATATAGAGGAGGCCACATCGGGTGCAGCGGATGCAATAGATGATGTGTGTGGAGGTACAGGTGAACTTGTGACGGATATGGAAGGATCCCTTGGGGCCTTGGAGGGAAGTGAGTGTGGAGGTGTGGGCGCAAGTTTTACATTTCCTGCGGTTGCAGGGGAAGGTGCCGGGGGTGGAGGTTGGGTTGGTGGGGGGTGTGGATCTGACAAGGGAGTCACGAAGGGAGTGGTCCTTGCGGAACGCTGATAGGGGAGGGGAGGGAAATATATCCTTGGTGGTGGGGTCCGTTTGGAGGTGGCGGAAATGGCGGCGGATAATACGTTGTATGCGCAGGTTGGTGGGGTGGTAGGTGAGAACCAGTGGGGTTCTGTCTTGGTGGCGGTTGGAGGAGCGGGGCTCAAGGGCGGAGGAGCGGGAAGTGGAGGAGATGCGGTGGAGGGCATCGTCGATCACGTCTGGGGGGAATCTGCGGTCCTTGAAGAAGGAGGCCATCTGGGCTGTGCGGTGTTGGAATTGGTCCTCCTGGGAGCAGATGCGGCGGAGACGAAGGAATTGGGAATATGGGATGGCGTTTTTACAGGGGGCAGGGTGGGAGGAGGTGTAGTCCAGGTAGCTGTGGGAGTCAGTCGGTTTATAATAGATGTCTGTGTTGAGTCGGTCGCCCGAGATAGCAACCACCCCCCACCTTTTCCTCCGCTACATCGATGACTGTATCGGCGCTGCCTCGTGCTCCCACGAGGAGGTTGAACAGTTCATCAACTTTACTAACACCTTCCATCCCGACCTGAAATTCACCTGGACTGTCTCAGACTCCTCCCTCCCCTTCCTAGACCTTTCCATTTCTATCTCGGGCGACCGACTCAACACAGACATCTATTATAAACCGACTGACTCCCACAGCTACCTGGACTACACCTCCTCCCACCCTGCCCCCTGTAAAAACGCCATCCCATATTCCCAATTCCTTCGTCTCCGCCGCATCTGCTCCCAGGAGGACCAATTCCAACACCGCACAGCCCAGATGGCCTCCTTCTTCAAGGACCGCAGATTCCCCCCAGACGTGATCGACGATGCCCTCCACCGCATCTCCTCCACTTCCCGCTCCTCCGCCCTTGAGCCCCGCTCCTCCAACCGCCACCAAGACAGAACCCCACTGGTTCTCACCTACCACCCCACCAACCTGCGCATACAACGTATTATCCGCCGCCATTTCCGCCACCTCCAAACGGACCCCACCACCAAGGATATATTTCCCTCCCCTCCCCTATCAGCGTTCTGCAAGGACCACTCCCTTCGTGACTCCCTTGTCAGATCCACACCCCCCACCAACCCAACCTCCACCCCCGGCACCTTCCCCTGCAACCGCAGGAAATGTAAAACTTGCGCCCACACCTCCACACTCACTTCCCTCCAAGGCCCCAAGGGATCCTTCCATATCCGTCACAAGTTCACCTGTACCTCCACACACATCATCTATTGCATCCGCTGCACCCGATGTGGCCTCCTCTATATTGGTGAGACAGGCCGCTTACTTGCGGAACGCTTCAGAGAACACCTCTGGGCCGCCCGAACCAACCAACCCAATCACCCCGTGGCTCAACACTTTAACTCCCCCTCCCACTCCACCGAGGACATGCAGGTCCTTGGACTCCTCCACCGGCAGAACACAACTACACGACGGCTGGAGGAGGAGCGCCTCATCTTCCGCCTGGGAACCCTCCAACCACAAGGTATGAATTCAGATTTCTCCAGCTTCCTCATTTCCCCTCCCCCCACCGTGTCTCAGTCGGTTCCCTCAACTCAGCACCGCCCTCCTAACCAGCAATCCTCTTCCTGACCTCTCCGCCCCCACCCCACTCCGGCCTATCACCCTCACCTTGACCTCCTTCCACCTATCCCACCTCCATCGCCCCTCCCCCTAGTCCCTCCTCCCTACCTTTTATCTCAGCCTGCTTGGCTCTCTCTCTCTCTTATTCCTGATGAAGGGCTTATGCTCGAAACGTCGAATTCTCTATTCCTGAGATGCTGCCTAACCTGCTGTGCTTTGACCAGCAACACATTTGCAGCTGTTTTGCTTAAAGTTGAGTAGTTTGACCAATAAAATTGCATCTGGAATGCAAAACCTTGCACTTGCCTTTAAAATATGAAAAGTTAACATCTAGGCTATCTTCTTAACATATTTTGAGGCGGTCCATAACTAGACAGAACCTCTGCTATCTATCTGAGATATCCATTGGTTTGTAGGAAAGCCTGTAACCTGAAAATGATTTCTTTTATCTTCTGTCCTATGGCAACATGAAACACGTTAACCTTACACAGACGGTGGTTCGTGTGTGGAATGAAATTCCTGAGGAAGTGGTGGATTAGGGCATAATTACAACACTTAAAAGACATTTGGATAAGTACATGAATAGGAAAGGTTTGGAGGGATATGGGCCAGGAGCAGGCAGGTGTGGGACTAGTTTAGTTTGGGATTATATTTAACATGGACTAGTTGGACCAAAGGGTCTGTTTCTGTGCTGTGTGATACTATAACTCTATGACTGACATCCAAGTAGAAATGCTAATGAGCTCTTTGATAAAAATTCCTTTTCATCTCAGAAGTAAGTGGATAGTTTATAGAATAACTGTTTATACTATGGACATCCAAAGAGACTTGGGGGTTCAAGGGCATGAGTTTCTAAAATGTCATGAACAGATAAAGAAATAATCAAGAAAGCTAATGGAATGTTGGTCTTTATGTCTAGAGCACTGGGGTATAAAAATACAGAAGTTATGCTGCAGTTATACAAAAGAGTAAAAAGTGAGGTCTGCAGATGCTGGAGATCAGAGCTGAAAATGTGTTGCTGGTTAAAGCACAGCAGGTCAGGCAGCAAATAAGGAACAGGAAATTCGACGTTTCGGGCCAGAGCCCTTCATCAGGAATGTGGAGAGTGTGCCAGGCAGGCTAAGATAAAAGGTAGGGAGGAGGGACTTGGGGGAGGGGCGATGGAGATGTGATAAGTGGAAGGAGGTCAAGGTGAGGGTGATAGGCTGGAGTGGGGTGGGGGCAGAGAGGTCAGGAAGAAGATTGCAGGTTAGGAGGGCGGTGCTGAGTTCGAGGGAACCGACTGAGACAAGGTGGGGGGAGGGGACATGAGGAAACTGGAGAAATCTGAGTTCATCCCTTGTGGTTGGAGGGTTCCCAGGCGGAAGATGAGGCGCTCTTCATCCAACCGTTGTGTTGTTATGTTCTGCTGATGGAGGAGTCCAAGGACCTGCATGTCCTCGATGGATTCCACAACCATTTCCACCCCTTCGGTTGCCGTAGCCGCAGCCACTTCCGCCCACACTGACATCACTAACCTGCACGACCACAACGCCTCAGGTGTCTCCGCCCCACGCCGTCTTTCGTCACCACACGTAACCTCGCCCTCACGCCGACCTTCGTCACCACGCGTAACACCGCCCCCACGCCGACTTTCACCACCACGCGTAATCCCGCCGCCACGCTTACTTCCGTCACCACGCATGACCCCCCCACACTTAACCCCACCCCCACACCGAGCTTTGTCACCACATCTAACCCCGCCCCTACGTTGATCTCTGACCCCGCCCATGTCCCCGCCCCTAACCCCGCCCCCACCCCCAGCTCCAGTCCCACACCAGGTCCTAGCTCCCAGCCTTGCCAGATCTTCACCATCCCTCCAGACATCCCCCTCTCTGAGAATGAAAGATCAGTCCTCAGCAGAGGCCTCACCTTCATTCCCCTACGCCCTCGGATTAATGAGATATTCTTCCGCCGCCTTCGCCTCCGTGCCTACTTTTACAGCCAAGACTCCCGCCCACCCTCTGACGACCCCTGCTCCCACCTCCAACACACCCCATCCACCTGGACATCCCATGCTGGCCTCTTACCCGCCCTCGATCTATTTATAGCCAACTGCCGCCGCGACATTAACTGACTCAACCTGTCCACCCCTCTCACGCACTCCAACCTCTGACCCTCAGAACGTGCAGCCCTTCACTCCCTCCGCTCCAACCCCAACCTCACCACCAAACCGGCAGACAAGGGAGGCGCAGTAGTAGTTTGGCGCACCGACCTTTATACCGCTGAGGCCAAACGCCAGCTCGCGGACGCCTCCTCTTATTGCCCCCTTGACCATGACCCCACCTCCCACCACCAAACCATCATCTCCTAGACCAACCATAACCTCATCACCTCAGGGGATCTCCCATCCACCGCCTCCAACCTCATAGTCCCACAACCCTGCACCGCCCGTTTCTACCTCATGCCCAAAATCCACAAACCTGACTGCCCCGGCTGACCCATTGTCTCAGCCTGCTCCTGCCCCACCGAACTCATCTCCGCATACCTCGACACGGTTCTGTCCCCTTTAGTCCAAGAACTCCCCACCTACGTTCGGGACACCACCCACGCCCTCCACCTCCTCCAGGATTTTTGCTTCCCCAGTCCCCAACGCCTTATCTTCATGATGGACATCCAGTCCCTGAACACCTCCATCCCCCATCACGAAGGACTCAAAGCCCTTCGCTTCTTCCTTTCCCGCCGCACCAACCAGTACCCTTCCACTGACACCCTCCTTCGACTGACTGAACTGGTCCTCACCCTGAATAACTTCTCTTTCCAATCCTCCCACTTCCTCCAAACAAAAGGAGGTGCCATGGGCACCCGCATGGGCCCCAGCTATGCCTGTCTCTTCGTAGGATATGTGGAACAGTCCATCTTCTGCAACTACACTGGCACCACCCCCCACCTTTTCCTCCGCTACATCGATGACTGTATCGGCGCTGCCTCGTGCTCCCACGAGGAGGTTGAACAGTTCACCAACTTTACCAACACCTTCCATCCCGACCTCAAATTCACCTGGACTGTCTCAGACTCCTCCCTCCCCTTCCTAGACCTTTTCATTTCTATCTCGGGTGACCGACTCAACACAGACATTTACTATAAACCGACTGACTCCCACAGCTACCTGGACTACACCACCTCCCACCCTGCCCCCTGTAAAAACGTCATCCCATATTCCCAATTCCTTAGTCTCCGCCGCATCTGCTCCCAGGAGGACCAGTTCCAATACCGTACAGCCCAGATGGCCTCGTTCTTCAAGGACCGCAATTTCCCCCAAACGTGATCGACGATGCTCTCCACCGCATCTCCTCCACTTCCCGCTCCTCCGCCCTTGAGCCCCGCCCCTCCAACCGCCACCAAGACAGAACCCCACTGGTTCTCACCTACCACCCCACCAACCTCCGTATACAGCGTATCATCCGCCGTCATTTCCGCCACCTCCAAACGGACCCCACCACCAGGGATATATTTCCCTCCCCTCCCCTATCAGCACTCCGCAAAGACCACTTGCTTCGTGACTCCCTCGTCAGGTCCACACCCCCACCAACGCAACCTCCACTCCCCGCACCTTCCCCTGCAACTGCAGGAAATGTAAAACTTGCGCCCACACCTCCTCCCTTACTTCTCTCCAAGGCCCCAAGGGATCCTTCCATATCCACCACAAATTCACCCGCACCTCCACAAACATCATCTATTGCATCCGCTGCACCCGATGTGGCCTCCTCTATATTGGGGAGATGGGCCGCCTACTTGCGGAACGCTTCAGGGAACACCTCTGGGACACCCGGACCAACCAACCCAACCACCCCATGGCTCAACACTTTAACTCTCCCTCCCACTCCACCGAGGACATGCAGGTCCTTGGACTCCTCTATCGGCAGAACATAACAACACAACGGTTGGAGGAAGAGCGCCTCATCTTCCGCCTGGGAACCCTCCAACCACAAGGGATGAACTCAGATTTCTCCAGTTTCCTCATTTCCCCTCCCCCCAACTTGCCTCAGTCGATTCCCTCGAACTCAGCACTGCCCTCCTAACCTGCAATCTTCTTCCTGACCTCTCCGCCCCCACCCCACTCCAGCCTATCACCCTCACCTTGACCTCCTTCCACCTATCACATCTCCATCGCCCCTCCCCCAAGTCCCTCCTCCCTACCTTTTATCTTAGCCTGCCTGGCACACTCTCCTCATTCCTGATGAAGGGCTCTGGCCCGAAACGTCGAATTTCCTGATCCTTGGATGCTGCCTGACCTGCTGTGCTTTAACCAGCAACACATTTTCAGCAGTTATACAAAAACCTGGTTGGATTTTATCTGGTATATTATGAGCAAATCTGGGTGCCACATCTTACAAAGAATACATTGGCTTTGGAGAGAGTACAACATAACTTTACAAGAATGATACCTGGACTTCATTATAAAGTTCAGAGAAGAGATTGTTTTCTCTAGAGTTTAGCAAGTTAAGGAGTGATCTGAATCAAAGTCTTCAAGATATTAATAGGAAGAGACAAAGTAGGATAAAGATGAACTATTTTCATTGGTTGTGGATTCAAGAAGTAAGGAGCATAACACAAGAATTAGGGCCAGCCCATTCAGCCCATCTCTCAGGAGAGGTATTAGGAAGCTCTTCAACACACAAAGGATGGTAGATGCTTAGTACTCTCTTTTATAAATGATTAGATTAGATTACTTACAGTGTGGAAACAGGCCCTTCGGCCCAACAAGTCCACACCGACCCGCCGAAGCGCAACCCACCCATACCCCTACATTTACCCCTTTACCTAACACTACGGGCAATTTAGCATGGCCAATTCACCTGACCCGCACATCTTTGGACTGTGGGAGGAAACCGGAGCAAACCCACGCAGACACGGGGAGAACGTGCAAACTCCACACAGTCAGTCGCCTGAGGCGGGAATTGAACTCAGGTCTCTGGCGCTGTGAGGCAGCAGTGCTAACCACTGTGCCACCGTGCCGCCCCAAAATAGTGGATGTTGGATCAGTTGTTCATTTTAAATCTGAGATAGATAGTTTTTTTGTTAAGCAAAGATACTGAGGGATATAGGCCAAAGGCTGATTTGTGACCTGTATCCCTAATATTGAATTAGGCCACAAATCAGCCATGATCTCAATAAATGTTGGAACAGGCTTGGGGGGGGGGGGGGTGAATCGCTTAGTCCTGTTACTGAGTTCCTATAAGCTGATACCCACAACAACTTGCTGGGACTTTCAGAGACACAAACCTGATCTTTTGATCAGATGGAGAGGTTCTTGTCTTAGTGAAAATGACACCTTGCAAGAATCTGTAATTCCCATGCGCAAGTTTCATTTACAGCAGCATCTTCAGAAAGTAGAAACCAGTGTGTTGGCTCACCAATCAATAGATGTGGAATTTCCAAGCAGCTGTCAGTAAGTTTTTAGTCAATGAAATCTTTTTAACTAACTTTGTTTAATCACAGTATTGTTCTTGGGATCTGTTGTGATAGATATTGAGAGTTGGTACTGGGGGAATTAAGGCAAAGTGGGGGGGGTGGTGGTGGCATACTTTGGCACTAAGTTGATATAGAGACTGTAAAGAGCTGGGGCATGAGTGAGGACGATATGAAGATCTGTGGAGTGTGGTTAGGGATCATACATTGGCTTGGAGGCTGTGAGGGATCATGAGGAATTTGCGGTGCTGCTGATAGAATTCGTTCTGAAGTAGTTAATATTCATGTGACATTGGCAGCACTGCTTCTAGTGATGTCATATAGTCTGTGGGTGGAAAAAAGTAGAGTTGTGTCATAGAGTCATACAGCACGGAAACAGACCATTCGGTCTAACCACTCCATGCCGACCATAATCCCAAACTAAACTGTTCCCACCTTCCTGCACTTGGCCAATATTCTTCCAAACATTTATTTTTCATGTACTTATCTAAATGTCTTTTAAACATTGTAACTGCATTCATCACTTCCTCTGAAAGATCATTCCACACATGAATCACTCTCTGTATAAAAGAAATTGCCCTTGTGGGTTTTCTAAATATTTCCCCTCTCATGTTAAAAATATGCCCATTTGTCTTGAAATCACCCACCCTAGGGAAAAGATACCTGCCATTCACTTTATCTATATCCCTCATGAGTTCTATAAGGTCACCCCTCAACCTCCTAAGCTCCAGTGAAAAACATGTCCTAGCCTATCCAGCCTCTTCTTATTACTCAAACCCTCTATTCCCACCAATATCATGTTAAATCTCTTCTGAACCCTCTCCACCTTAAAAAATCCCACCTATGTAACAGGGCAATCAGAACTAGAGTATTACTTCAGAAGAGGCCTCACCAACATCTTGTACAATCTCAACATAATGTCCCAAGTCATTTACTTAAAGGTCTGACCAAGAAAGGCAAGCATGCTAAATGCCTTCTTTACCACCCTATCTATATGTGACACAAACGTCAAAGAATTATGTACCTGAATCTCAAGGTCTCTCTGTTCTACACTACTCAAGGCCCTACCCTTGTTTGTTTTACCAAAATGCAATGCATCACATTTATCCAAATTTATTTCCACCTGCCCAATTGATCAAGATTTTGTTGTAATCTTAGATAACCTTCTTCACAGTCCACTGTATCAATTTTGATATCATCTGCAAACTTACAAGCTTTTAGAGGGAACAGATACAGATAGAGGAGCTCCATAACATCCTTGTAATAGTGCCTGACCCAATGTAGTTGTACCAATTGATGTCATTGATTAAACCTTCTTGTTATTACTGTATAGTAGTATATCCTCTCTCACTAATGACTAGATCTGTCCAAGACAAAACAAAGAAAAAGGAGGATTAACGGCAATGAACTTCCCAAACAACTCTTAAGCTGGTGCAACATATTAGTAGAGGCGGCAAATGCCACAAAGTACCAAAGTGATCATCTAGCACAATATCACAGGCGGGGACATGAGGTGGGTTTGTTTTAGCATTGACGAGACATGGGGAATGGGTGAGGGTTGAGGGAAATTTGTTGTTTTTATTTTATATCCATGACAACGTGCAAGGTGATGGGGTGGGCCAGTTCAAACAGCCACATCTGCATCCGTCAGCCCCTGTGACTTCTTTTAAACTCTTTCCTGAGGCAGCAAACACAACTCCCATGAAGACTATGCCACCCAGAATGAGCATCTGAATCTCTGGAACAATTTCTTTCTCTAGATTGAATTTGTGAAGTGGGGATTGGCCTGATTGTGCATTCCAGACAGAGGAGAAAAAGCTGATTCCTCTGGAACCCTCCACAGCACTACTAGATGCATAGTATTTAGCATTGTGCAAGAGATAGGAGTAATTAATGACATTGTAGTGAAGTGCCACTAGGTAGTTCTGACCATAATGTGAATGAAGTGCAAGAAAAATGTGGCCAAGTCTAATATTTTTATGCAATTATGAAAGCATGAATGTAGAGCTGGCTAAACTGAACTTACAAGTTAGTGAATACAAATATCAATAATAATACAGTGGCAGATATTTAAGGGTGTATTTTAGAATACACAGAATAGATACATTCCAATGAGAGAAAATTCTAAGAGGAAAACTCGCAATTCATGATTAACTCTAAAGAAAAATCAATCTTAAAGGAAAAACATATAATTACAAAAGAAAATTGTGTCAATTCAGAAGATTGGTCAAAATATAAAATACAGCAAATGATAACTTTAAAAAGGAAAGATTAGGATATGAGATAAACCTAGCTAGGAATATAAAAACAGGTAGTAAGAGTTTCTAAAGATATTTTAAAAAGGAAAAGGCTAACAATGTGAGCATTGGCCCATGAAAATGAGTCTGGGGAATTAATAATGGAAAAAAAGACAATGACAGATGACTTGAACAGATATTTTGCATGAGTCTCCTCTATAGCAGACACAAACAAAACTGTAAATCAAGAAAAGGGAGAGAAGAATTCAAGAAAATTACAATCACTAGGGAATTGGTACTGAACAAAATTTTGGCTTTGGGCGATGTTTCTGCAGACCCTGCTGGACTTCACTTAAGATTTTTTAAAAACGTGGTTAGTGAAGCACTTAATTCATTGGCTTTAATTTTTCAAAATTTCTTAGATTGAAGGAACCATTTGTTTAATAATGAATGTAAGTCCTTTATTAAATAAAAGGAGACAAAAAGCAGGCAACAATAGTCCAGTTAGCTTAACATCTATCATGGGGAAGATGATATCAATGAAATTTTAGTAGAACCTTTGGATAAGTCCAAGGTTATCAGACAGAGTCAATATTACTTGAATGTGATTTCTCTTCCTGAAAACAATCTGTTGGATTTCTTTGAGGAGGTATATGTGCTGTGTGGTTAAAGGGGAATTGGTGGATGTGCTGTACTTAAATTTGCAGAAAGTATTTGATAAGCTATCACGTTGAAAGTTATTACAGAAAATGAAAGCACATAGTGTAGAGGGCAATATATTGGTATAGGTAGAATTTAGCTCTTTAACGGGAAATTGAGAAAATGTCCAAATGGGTCATTTTTTTTCATTGGCAGCGCGTAATGAGTGGTGTGCCACAGGGGTCACTGCTGGCGTCTTAACTTTTCACAATGCATATCAATGACTTGGATGAAAAGGAGAAAGGTTATGTTGCTAACTTTCCTAATGACAGTAAGATAAATAGGAAACTAAGTTGTGAAGAGGATGTAAAGAAGCTTAAAAGGATTATAGATAGGTTAAGTAAATGGGCAATGGTAAATGGAGTATCATGTGGAAAAATGTGAAATTGTTCATTCTGGCAGGAAAAATAAAGAAACATAAAATCTAAGTGGTGAAAGATGCAGTGTTTTGAGATGCAGAGTGATCTGGATGCCTTTGCGCATGATTCACAAGAGGTTAGCGTACAGGAACTGCATTTCAATAGGAATGTTATCATTTATTGTGAGGGAAATTGAATGCAAAGATAGGGATATTATTTTGCAGTTCTACAACGACATCTGGAGTACTGTGTAAAATATTAATCTCCTTATGTAAGGAAGTAAATTTGTTGGAAACTGTTTGAGAAAGCCTCCCAGATTAATAACTGGAATGAGTGGATTGTCTTTTAAGGAAGATTTGGACAGATTGGGTTTGTTGTCATTAATGTTTGGGAGAGTGAGAGATAACCTGACTGAAATATAAAAGTTCCTGAGAGATCTTGGTAGGGTGGATGCAGAAAGGATGTTCAGTCCTGTCGGACAATCTGGAATTAGGAATCACTGTTTAAAAGTAAGAGGGCATCCATTTAAGACAGAGGTAAGGATAAGTCTTTCTCATGGACTCTTGTGAGGTTTTGGAACTCTCGTCATCAAAAAGCTGACTATTTTCGATATAAAGGTAATTAGTTTGTTGATATTCCTGTAGTAAAAGTTTAAAGTAGATGGTTGGAATGTAAAGTATTCATGGCAACTCATGGTCTTATTGAATGGTGGAGCTGGTATGAGGGACTAAATGGTTTACTCCTATCCCTAAGTCATAAAAGTTTGTAGAAGACTGTAACCAAAAAATACTTGAATTGAATTTTCAGGACTGCATTTGTTTTTCAAATCCCAGGCCACTATAAGGACAACATCAAGGTTGCTATTAAAATGCTGAAGGAAGGTAGCATGTCTCCTGAGGCATTCTTGGCAGAAGCCAACCTAATGAAGACACTTCGACATGACAAGCTGGTGCAGCTGTATGCCGTTGTAACGAAAGAACCCATCTACATAGTGACAGAATATATGGCGAAAGGTATAGTGAAGATGCTGCTGCCTGATATCTAATGCAATCGCAACCGTGGAAGCATATTAAGCTGAATATAGCTATCATTTTTTGTATTAACTGTGATTTTCCTGATCTATGATATATTGATTAATTAACATATTTATTTTATGCACAGGTTTGTAGCTGTACTTCATTGTAAATTGGAGTTAAACAAATTGTATGTTATTTCCCTGTCATTTTGCACAAAGCTATTGAAATGGGGTGGGATTTCTGTTGGTTTGTTTAGGAACTAAATATTGGCACTAGGTATAGGGCATGTGCCCTGAGAGACTTGAAATTGTGCCTCAAGCCTCTTTGATGCTTTTTAAAAATCTGTTCCAAGATATTATTACACACCACTGGAACAGGTTGGACTTGAACCCAAGTCTTCTGGTTTAGGGATATGGATACTACCACAGTATCACAAGAGGACCTTCTCTAGTTTTATTGAAAATATCTGGATGAACTATTGGCACCTCTCACACCTCCACAGCAAGTTTGCTCACTTGCTATAAATAAATCTGGGGGCATTTTCCTCACTGGCAAAAGGAAGGGTATTGATGATCAACATTACTGTTGTGTCAGTGAAGCACCTCAGGTTGAAACCAGTTTGAGGAAGCAAATGTAGAGCAGGATTTGCCATTTACAAATGTAAAGGTTCGGCTCCTGCAGTAGGTAGCTGACAGGTATAACAAACATATGGCTTGACTCAGTATCTGGTCAAGTGTTTTTCAGGCATCCCATTGGATGGACTCCTTTTCCCAGAATTGACTTTTGCTGCACATGATTTCTGCCGATGAAGCTCAATGAAGTCCAAATTTTGCTGCAATTTATTTTGCAATGAGTGTGAGTTCTACAATGTGTGCTCCAATTTTTGGTTACTTGCCAATATAGAACTTCTTACCTGAAAAAAATAGAATGAAGGTGGAGTGTGTTATTGATCATGTGGCATTCTCTTCCTTGATTGTCACGGATGGTGACTGTAATGTGATTTCACTGTGTGACTTATTCTACTGCAGGTAGTTTGCTCGACTTCTTAAAGACAGATGAAGGAAGTAAGCTTCAACTAGTAAAATTAATTGACATGTCTGCACAGGTAAGTCTGCTGGAATTATGTTTTTACTACTGTTTCACTTTGCTCTATCACTGTGACCAGGACTGTAGAAAAGTGGGTGGCTCAAGTTGCACCCAGCCTAACCTGATTATTTTCTGTGCTTTCTTGGCAAACATTGTGAACCTGGAATTTAACATTCAATGTCTAGTTAATAGCTATGGACAAGAGATTTCAAGGAAGAGACATGGCAGCAACTATGATATAATGATACATCAAAGAAGGATGTAATTAGCTCATGACATTTCTGATACAGCTACTTCATTAATTCCTCTTCTTGGTTCTTTCACCCGAGGTCTGTAAGTTTTTATATTTCCATATTATTGTGACAAGAAATAAATGTCAGTGACAATATCTTCACTGGGAATTCTGCTGATCAATTGCATTGAGTTTGGTGAAAAGCTCAAATAAACTGCATTAGATTTAATAATGCAAGTGGTGACTGTTTCATTTCATGACAATCTGGTTGAATGCAGTAATGCTTGTTCATCAGTGGGTATATCACTAAATGGAATGTGTTTAAAAAGTCAAATATTAAATGAAAAAAGGAATGCAGTTGAGGAATCCATATCCACTCAGGTGAACTTTAGGGCTTTTACCTGAAATATCGATTTTCCTGCTTCTCTGATGCTGCCTGACCTGCTGTGCTTTACCAGCACCACGCTCTTGACTCTGATAATTCCAGCATTCTGCAGTTGTCACTTTCACCTAGGATACAGTGATGTCAGCCCCTAGATGTAAGGAGATTTTTTTCCATGATGGCCTTCTTAGTATGTAGCCTCTGCATGACTATTAACATGTGATGGGCTAGAGATGGAACCCCTGGAAAGGCAGAAAGTCCATGACTTAGCCCTTAGATTGTACACACAGAACTTTGCTTCACCTGATAAAGTATTGTTACGACACATGGTAAATCCCCCTGCTAATTTAAACCAGACATACAGAAAAAAAATAACAATTTTGTTCTTTAATTCCAAAAGAGAACATTAGACAACAACTATCTACAACTGTAAGCCTCTTTTGTCTTAATGATTTATCTACCTCCCACTCTATAACAATATACTGGTCCGATAAAGCTCCTATTAAATTTACAGCAAATCAAATTTCAAAACCAACTAGCTGTGTCGATCCTCCTCTGCAGATTTTCCCTGGGTTGTCTTTGGTTTTCTGCTTCAAAGATATTTCATATGAAAAAGGTACCTTTCAGAGAGAATGATTTTGGATAGCTGTCATTCGATGGCAGAAAATGCTTTTCCTCTGACTGTCAAAAATGCCTGCTTTTATACTCTAAAACATTGGATCATCTCATTGGTTGATGTTGTCAAAACAGTACATTTCAAATTTGATTGTGTTTTGGTATCTTGCTTTCCCCCCCCCCTTAAAAAACAATGAATCATCATAATGAAAAGATGGCTTCATTTTTTTTCAATTTGTTCACCACATTACCATGACATACATAGGACATTAATCTAAGTTCATTGTAACTTCTGTCCATGCACACATAAAACATTTGTATCTAGTCAATCGCATCTATAGTTTATTGGTTAAATCTGCAAAAATGCATCTGCTTTTACATTCTTATGACCTACAACATGTACGATTTGTAAATTAAAAGTCTGTAACATAAGACTCCTATGAAATAATCTCCCAGTTTTGCCTTTAAATCATTCTAAGAATGTAAGAGGAGTGTGATCCATGTACGCAACCATCTCCGACACATTATTCATGACATAAACATTAAAATTTTGTAATTCTCTTTCAATTGTAGAATATTTTCTCTGGTGGGTATTGAGTTTCTTTGAAAAGTAACTAACTGGCAGTTCGATTTCATCATCATCTTCCTGTTGCAGTACAGCTCCAACTCCTATGTCACTGGCATCGATTGCAACTTAGAAGGGTTTCAAAACGTTTGGTGTAGCTAAAACTGGTACGGTGGTCAATACTGCTTTTAAATTGTCAAATGCCTCCTGGTAATGTTCTGTCCACAGAAACTTTGTGTTCTTCTTCAGCAAATCTGTTAATGGTGCCACTACACTGCTGAAGTTTGAAACAAACTTCAGGTAGAATCCTCTTAGTCGCAAAAATTGAAGCATCCCTTTCTTCAAGGTTGGTCGTGGAAATTCCGCAATGGCCTTCGTCTTTGTGTTTCTTAGCATCAATCTTCCATGACCAAGAACATCACCTTTGCTTTTGCGAATTCAGTAGACAATAGGTACAAGAGTAGGCCATTTGGCCCTTCGAGCCAGCACCGCCATTCATTATGATCATGGCTGATTATCCACACTCAGTATCCTGTTCCTGCCTCTTCCCCAAAACCCTTGATTCCACTGTCTTTAAAAGTTCTATCCATCTCGTTCTTGAAAGTATCCAGAGACTTGATCTCCACTGCTTTCTGGGGCAGAGCATTCCATATATCCACCACTTCTGGGTGAAGAAATTTCTCCTCAACTCTGTTCTAAATGGCTTACCCCTATTTTTAAACTGTGTCCTCTGGTTCTGGACTCACCCATCAACGGAAACATGCTTCCTGCCTCCAGTGTGTCCAATCCATTAATAATCTTCTATGTCTCAATCAGTTGCCTCTCATCCTTCTAAACCTAAGTGTGTACAAGCCCAGTTGCTTCAAAATTTCAACATATGATAGTCCTGCCATTCCAGGAATTGACCTTGTGAACCTACACTGAACTCCCTCAATAGCCAGAATGTCCTTCCTCAAATTTGGAGATGAAAACTGCGCACAGTACTCCAGATGCGTTCCTACCAAGGCCCTGCACAGCTGCAGAAGGACCTCTTTGCTCCTATACTCAATTCCTTTCATTATGAAGGCCAGCATGCCATTAGTTTTCTTCAGTGCCTGCTGTACCTGCATGCATGCTTTCATTTACTGATGTACAAGAACACCTAGAACTCACTATACTTCCCCTTTACCTTACTTGACTCCATTTAGATAGTAATCTGCCTTCCTGTTCTTGCCACCAAAGTGGATAACCACTCATTTATCCGCATCCGTCCACTCACCTAGCCTGTCCAAGTTATCCTATATTTTCATAACATTCTCCTCACATTTCACCTTGCCACCCAGCTTTGTGTCATCAGCAAATTTGCTAATATTACTTTTAATGCCTTCATCTATATTAATGTATATTGTAAATAGCTGCGGTCCCACTGGTCATCGCCTGCCATTCCAAAAGGGACCCGTTTATCACTACTCTTCGCTTCCTGTCAGGAAGAAAGCTTTGGTTAAGTTTTGTTCAGTTTTGTTTAAGTTTATTACCAGTTTGCTTCTCTTAATCATTTAAAGCACTCTGTCAACTGTACCATGTGATCATTCCAGGACTCCCTAAAGATCACTACATCGTCCAAACAAACTGTACAGTTTGTTAACCCAGCCACAACTCTGTCTTTGGAATATGGCTGGTGCTTCCTTCATTCCAAAGGCATCAATTTGAACTGATATAGCCCATTTGGGGTTACAAATGTGAAAATTTTTTTTGCTTTCTCTGATAAAGATACCTGCCAATAACCACGCAGTGAGTCCAACTTTCTTTACACAGTCCTCCAATCTTGGTATAGGATATGAGTCTGATTTGGTTATGGCTTTGATCTTCCAATAATCCACGCAAAATCATTGAGTCCCCATTCGGTTTGGAAACTAACGATTGGCAAACTCCACTCACTCTGACTCAGTTCAATGATACCTTCGTTGAGCATTGCCTCCACTTCCTTCTAGCCCTGTCTGGCTTTGAAAGGATTAAGCCAGTAGGGGTGTCATTTTATCGGAACAGCATTCCCTACTTCTATCTCTTGCACGATAGCATTAATCCTCCCTAACGTATTCCTGAAAATGTCCTCATACTGGTGCACAAACATTTCAACTGCATTCTTTGCTCCTGAGACAGATAGATTACCAACCTATCCCACTCCTCAAGGACTTCCTCATTGGTTAACATATTTTGAAGCACATCAAATTTCATAACATTTGGATTTGATTCTTCACTCTGAGATGCAGAATTAACACCTGCTTCTCCAGTCCCTTCTCTCTATTATAGTAGGGTTTCAACATATTTACATGACATTACCAGTTTTCTCCTATCTGGCAGATAGTTCACCTGACTTAACTTTTCCACAATTTGATAGGGACCGCTAAACCTGGCTTTGAAGGGATCACCTATCACTGGTAACAATATCTTCTGCACAGGAAAATGTCCATATTTTAGAGTTTTTATCTGCCACCTGTGTCATTCCATACTGTGCCCTCTTCAGGTGCTGTTTCACTAACTCAACTATCCAATTTAATCTCTTCCTCATCACTGATACATAATCCAATTGTGGAATCTCCGACTTTGGCCCTATCAATTTCTCTTTAATAATTTCAAAGGGCCTCTCCCTTCATGTTCAATTATTAACCCAAAAGGAGTAAACTGAGTAGATTCATTTGGGACACCTCTAATGGCAAACATTACAAGTGGGATACCTTTATCCCAATCGTTCGGCTAATTCTGACAGTATGCTGTTAACATGCTCTTCAGGGTCTGATGTCACCTTCCCAAAGCTCCCTGGGATTCAGGAAGATACGCACTTGACTTAAAGTGCTGTATACCTTAGCTATCCATGGCTTCCTTAAACAGCCTAACAGTAAAATTAGATCCTTAGTCTAACTGAATCTCATTGGGTAGCCCATACTGCATCTTCAAATTATCCAGCACAGTCAGTGCCTGCAGTTAGTTACATGACAGGCTTGCCAACTTTTCAATTTATCACTCTCTCTTAAAGGTACAGTACAACACCTTCAACTCCACAACATTATATTTTTCCTTGCCCTGAGAGAAGCAAGCATTACTTGTAGAGAGGATGAATGGTTGGCCACCCACTCTAGAGACAAGTTCTGAACTGTTTGTTTTAAAAGTGTTTTTAAGCAGTTTATCTTTTGCTTGAGTGAACTTACCATCCGACCTTAGGAGTACCTTTCCTTGCAAAGACTGAATAACATGATTCATCATGGGCCCCACTTTAAAGGATGTACCTCTGGAAGATGTAATTTTTCTTTTAGTCTCTGACTTAGAGATGGTCTCTTCCATATCCAGAAGTTTGTACACTGGAAAAAGCAGCACCAATGGCCTTCCCCTTCATAGTTTGCTCATGAGTCTTGCAGCACCTGACATTCTGAGATTCTGCAATTAATAATTTGATTGAAGCGGATATCCGAAGATTTTATCATAAGTGCATTTGGTCAGTGCGGCAAAAATGTAGATGTTGGTTTAAGGTTAGATATTGAGCACCTGGAATGTTTTTTGTACCTGATATTGGTGGGATTAGCAAGATAACTTTTGTAATACAATATATCCTAACTTTGACCTGATAAAGAAATCATAGGATAAATGTTGTGAGACCATTATGGAACTGACTGATAAAAGTACCAATTCTAATTTCTAATGCAAAAAAAAAGTTGAAGCTTAATAAAGGATATGCCCACATTATCAAGCAAATTGTTTTGATTATCAAGTTGCTTGTATTCAGTGAGTACCAGAACTGGACCATGCATTAATTGTTTCTGTTAGCAGGCTATCCAATGAATAGGGGCTTCAAGCTTGTTAATGGTTCTGGGCCAGGTCTCCAAATTTGTTACAATTTGGTAGGAATTAGGAACTTTATAAAAAGTTGACAAAGTGTGAGATTCCAAGTACTAACCAAGAGAATAAAGTTACATGATTCCACTGTTTTGAATAATTGACTATACACCCTACTATACACAGGCAGAATATTCGCACAATCTACTAATTTGTACCCTAACATCCAAAATTAACATGAGGCAAGTATGGATAAGATACCAGACACTCATTCAAATAGGACTGAATTGTCATTAAAATTCCATTCCTAAATTCTTCCATAATCATGATATCCTTCACATTTTCAAAGCTTTGCTCTAATTCCAATCAACAAAGCCATCAATCTGATTACATTTCTGTTTTCATAGTGAATTCCATAAATGTTTTATCCTTGCTGTTGTAAAACCTTACTTAGTAAACTTCAGGATTAAGTTTCTAAGTGTTAAGTACCACATTTCTAACTGTTTCATACTCTGAGGATTGTATTTCTAAAAGACTTGAATAAATATCCATTGCCTTACCGCCCAGAATATTTTGTAGCAGAAGGTTTGTGAGTCCCTTAGTCAGTTCAACTTTTTTAAAGCAATTTTCTGAAATGAGAAAAAGTATCTCCCGGAATAAGGATTCTGGTCTCGGGTCTCGAAACATTGACACTACTTTCTGTACACCAATGCTGTTTAGTTTCTACAGCAATTTCTATTCTTGTTTTTGCAGATATTTCTTGACACTTTGTTTAATACATTTAAGAACTAAATTAAGATTTATTTATGTTAATTTTAAAATGGAACAGGACTCCCTTTCAGCCCTCAACTTATTTGAATTCATGTTTTCTGATTTCTTTCTCTCTTTGAAATTTTCTTTCTCTTATCACTTTCCTCTCAAGTCAACGTTTCTCTGGAGTTCAAGTTCAAACATTTTGCCTTTTTCAATTTCAATTGTTCTCACTTCTGCATCCCTTTCTACCTCAATCTGTTTCATCTGCAACTGCATTCTGGCTAATTCAAGCTGTGGACACCTTGAGTTAATCTCTTTTTCTTTTAGTCCCAGATGTTGTGCTATTAACTCAACTGTGTATGTTTTCTTAGGCCCTGTTTTTAATTCTAACTCCAAATTTCTTGCTAATGATTAGCACAACCTTGGTCATTGTTTGCAAATCATTTGAGGATAAGTCTTTTCTGTCCAGAAAAAGACATAGCAACAGCCAGTCATTTTGATTTCCAATATGTGCAACTAACTTCAGCATGAAAATCTTCTCAGCTTTAAGCGTAGCAAGACCCAACCCAACATTCATATTTAACTATGGATTTCAACTCCCAGAAGGGCCCTAAATTATATTGCGATCTATCCTTTTTGTAAAGTTCATAAAATATGAGATGCCAGATACTTACTAACAGATTAAAGCCACAGATTCAGTGGTTTAGTACATTCCACAATAAACGTTTAAGTCCAAAGTTAGAACAGTTCCATAATCTAGTATATAAAAATCATTTTCTAACATAGATCATTGATTTTTTTTCAGCATGGAAACAGACCTTTCAGTGCAGCTTGTTCTCACCGATGAGATATCCAAAGCTGATTGAGTTTTATTTGTTAGCATTTGGTCTCTGAACCTTTCCTATTCATATGCCTTTTAAACATTGTAATTGTAGCTGCCTCCACTAACTCCTCTGGCAGGTTGTTCCATACATGCACCACTCTTGGCATGAAAATGTTTCCCCTCAAATCCCTTTGAATTCCTTCCCTTCTCACCTCAAACCTATGCCTGTTAGCTTTAGACTCCTTTACCCTGGGAGAAGTATTTTGGTTATTCACCATATCCACATCCCTCATGATTTTATAAATGTCTGTAAGGTCACCCCTCAGCCTTTAGGGAAGAAAGCCTCAGCCTATTCAGCTCTTCCTATAGCTCAAACAATCCAATTCTTGCAACGTTTGTAAATCTTTTCTGCACTTTCTTAAGCTTAACAATATCCTTCCGACAGAAGGGAGACTAGAATTGAATGCAGTATTCTAAAATTGGCCTCACCAATGTCCTGTATAGCCACAACATGTCAGCTCAGCTCCTACACTCAATATTCTGACCAATAAAGGCAAGCATGCTAAACATCATCTTCAATACCCTGTCTACGTGCAACTCCACTTTCAATGAACAATGCACTATACTCATCTAAAATTAATTGAGACAAATAATTAATATACCCATCTAAAATAAATTGAGACAAATTGAGACAAATAAAACACCCCGCAGAGCACATCAAATGGCAAATTCAATCAAAAATCAAATTTCTCAACAGTCCTGGATGTTAATGATAAGGTTCTGCTTGGTAGACTGGTTAGTAAGGTGAGAACACATGGAATTCAGGGGGAGCTTAAAGACAGTAGTTAGATGGTGGTGATAGAGGGTTGGTTTTTGGACTCAAGGACTGTGGCCAATGGTATGCGGCAGAATTGATGCTGGGTCTCACTGCTTTTCATCATTTATATAAGTCATATTGATGTGAATATAGAAGGCATGGACAGTAACTTTGCAGATGGCACCAAAATAGATGGAGTAGTGGACTGTGAAGCAGATCATCTTGGAGTACAATGGGCCTTGATTAGAAGGGCCAATGGTCCAAGGAGTGGCAGATGAGTTTAATTTAGATAAATGTGAGGAGTTGCGTTTTGGTAAGGCAAACCGGGGCAGGATTTATACAGTAAATGGTATGGGGCCTGGGAAGTGTTACAGGTCAAAGAGACCTGTGGTGCAGATGCTCAGTTCCTTGAAAGTGGGATCACAGGTAGAAAGGGTGGTGAAGGTATTTGGCACACTTGCCTTCCTTGGTAAGAAAATTGAACATAGAAGTTGAGATATCACTTTTCATTGGTACAGGACACTGGTGAATCTACTATTAGAATATTGCATACAACTCTGGTCTCCCTTATATAGGAAAAATGTTGCTAAACTTGAAAAGGTATACAAAGGATATATGAGGATGTTGCTGAGATTGGAAAGTTTGAGTTATAAAGAGAGGCTGAATAGGCTGGGGCAATTTTGCCTAGAGTGCAGAGGCTGAGGTGTGACATTAGAGGTTTATAGAATCATGAAGAGCATGGATATGGTGAACAGCTGAAGTCTTTTTCCAAGGGTGGAGGAGTCCAAAACTAGGGGACATAGATTTAAAGTGAACGGGGGAAGATTTACAAAGGGCTTAAGTGGGGCGGGGGTGAGGGAGGGTGCTTTTTCAAGTAGAGAGTAGTGCATTTATGGAACAAATGGCCAGAGAAAGTGGTGGAGGCAGGTAAACTTATAACTTTTAAAAGCCATCTGGATGGGTGTATGAATAAGAAGGGCTAAATACTGGCAAATGGGATGAAGTCAGATTGGGATGTCTGGTTGATGTGGACAAATTGGACTTAAGGTCTGTTTCCATGCTTTATGATCTATAACTCTATGATATGGTAGGTCTGAAATCTCAACAAAACTTCACAATAAATCACAATTCTTCTGACGATCTGTCCTCTAAGAGCTGCATGGACTGCCTTAATTATTGCTGAAGTTCTGATGGATCACCTTCCTATCCTGGGTGTACATTTCCCTGGATTTTGAGAACTAGAACTCTAGTACTTATTCACTTTCACAATGATAACTTTCCATCAATAGTTAGCTTCAGCAAGCAGGGCCTGCCCTTTACTTTTCCCTGAGATCTAGTATTGCTCAGTTGTATCAAGTTGTTCCTAAGACTCTTTTGTGAGTCCTAGGAGCGCAGAAATTCACAACTATTCTTAGAACTTGTTCCTGAGTAGCAACTTAGTTCAGTTGTTTTCTGAGCTTTCTAGCTAAATGACAACACTGCTTAACATGAAGCCTACTTTTGTCCGCTTGTCTGTCTCTCATACATTACCAACTATCTTTAACCATTGAATTGATCCTTACTGACCTTTGAGCTTTGTGAGTGATCCATTGAGAACCTTGCATCAAGTAGGGTGGCACAATGGCTCAGAGTTAGCACTGCTGTCTAGCAGAGTTCGGTTCCATCCTTTGATGACTGCTTGAGTAGAGTTTGTATGTTCTCGCTGGATCTGTGCGGGTGCTCCAGTTTTCTTCCACAGACAGTGATATGTAGACTAGGTGGATTGGCCATGCTAAATTGTGCCACAGTGTCTTCATATAGGTGGGCTAGGTTTATTAACCATGGTAAATGCAGGGATAGGGTGGGAGTATTGGGTCTGGATCAGATGCTCCCCAGAGGTTCGGTGTAGACCCGATAGGAAGACCTGCCCTTACTCCTAGGCAATATTGAATGGAGCTAATATTTTTAACAGTCAAATAAATGCAGAATCTCTTGGAATTTTCTGTTCCTTGACTGTTGCAATTTCTACACCTTGCTAGCTTGCAAATTATCAATTGCATAAAACAAAGTGGTTTTCATTACAATCTAGATTGAAATGAACCTCCTTATTAGCATGATCTTTGCATTAAATGTGTGTATAAAATTCACTTCGTGGGAAGTATGCTATTAAAATTTGCTTCATGAAGTGAATCTTAATCCCCCAAATGGTTGGGTTTGGGTCATGTAAGTTAATAGATTTAAAATCTAAAACCATTATCTTGAATACTTGTTTCTGAATATAATGGCAGCTAGACAATGGGCAGGTCACCAGCCTGTTCCTGGGAACTGTGTTGAATATTTCACAATTCCAATAAGATTGGCAGCCTCTGAATTAACCAACTCTGCAGGCTTCTTGGAAACCTGGCAGTTAAAGATAGCCAAGGACAGCATCAGACAGAAACTCTGTGTTTTTGGAGCATTATTGGTGGAAAAGAAAGTAGACTTCCTTCCCCATTGGTCTCCAATTGCACCACCCAGTCTCTCACTGCAAAGGCGTCAAGGTATACTCAATATCTGATATCGGGGATTAGACTTCCTACCTACCCTGGGATGAGGATCAGATCTCCCAATTCCCACCCACCCTCAGTGAGTAGCAGCAAGTTTTCCTCCATTGTCCTTCCTCTTGTTGTACCACCCTTCCCTTTAGCCTGGAAGTCAGGTTTATTGATCAGACTGACTTCAAACACAGGCAACTATTAAAATACTGGTGTTTCTGGAATTCTAAAATAAAAGCAAAAAAATTCTGGGAGCATTCAGAAGGTTAGCTAACATCCATGCCGAGAGAAAGGAAGGGTTTAATGTTTCATATCACTTCTTCTCATGTTTTGTTAATAATTTAGATATTGGCATAAAGGAACCATCTTCAACTGAAAAAGTCACAGATTGATTTAGATAGATGAGGAAGAAAGTGTTGTGCATTTAATGTGGGGGATAAAACAGCAGGCAAATTTACATGTTCTGTGATATCTGTTAAATGGAATGGATTGGAAAAGTGACCTGGAGACTAATAATGGATTACATATTGAAGCTTCATCAACAATGTGAGGTGGCTTAGGAGAAAGTAAATCATGGTTTAGTGCGAGATCTATCACTCTCTAAACCCACTATATAATCAATGTGAGAGTGGATTGCTTGGTATGGTCAGAAAATGATAAGATGAGGTTGATGTCAAAAATTGGACAGGCTTATTGGGCCAAATAGTCATTAAGGAATAGGACCCCAAGATCATTTCCTATTGATAGTTGGTGATTTCCTGTTTCCTAGGTGTCAGACATTCATAAGATTTTCAAAGTTGCGACTTTTAACGATCTGTGCAGTTAGAATTCTTTGCAATTTGAGCATGATATTTTCCGTAGCCCAACATATTTAGTTTAATCATGTATGTAAGATGTTCGAGCTGTGTTGAGTTTCTGGGGTTAGAGAGTAGGTGTGAGAGTCAGTTCAAATCAATACACTACTACAGCTGTTAGTGGTCGGAGGAAAATAGGAGCGAGAGACAAACACCCACAGTTGCAGTGAATAACTGATTAAAACAGGTTAACATTGTGTGTAAGAAAGTAATGAAAGAATATTTTTATAATTATCATTGAATCTACTAAAAGAGTAATTTCAATTTGCACTGCATCACAGTAATCCAATTTATGACTCTATGTAAAGAATTAATTTACAGTGTTGCTAAAATTAGAAGTCTGCTCTCAGTAAGATAAGTTACAGGTTAGGAAGTAGCGGTCTGTCAGAAAAAGCTGCTGCTGTTGCTGCTTTATTACGGCTCCTTATCAATTGTGAGATCAGCAGAGGAAATAAATTCATTGCTTCCATTTTCCACTGTGATAAGCACATTTTGAAAAAAAAATGCCTTGAGGAGAAGAAATCAAATAATGCAGACATCTGTCTGTTTAAGATTTGGGGAGCAATTTGCACAAATGTTATAGAGTGTCAGAATTCCCAGTGCTGACACTCCAAAATGTAGAATTCCATTATACTCATCAAGTTGATTGCTATGGCAACAGTTAAGCTCCTTGTCACAAGATGAGTTTTTACAATTTTCCAAAAGCTATGGTAGGTTTTGAATTTAAGTAAGGAATATTTTCCGTTTGCAAGTAAACAACAAAAGTTATAACAATGTTCTGGAAGAGGTTGAAAAACAGTAACTATTTCGTTGAGCTTTAAGACAATTTCCTGAAGAAAACAAAGGCAGTGTCCCTTGTACTGAAGTCACATCAGTAAGTTTTCAAATTGCAGAATGTCACAAGCAGTAATAAAATGATTGACCAATTAAATTGTTTTAATTGGTCTTGAAGTGTGCTGACCATGAGAAAATGGTATTTTTGCTAGTTCAGGAAGATTCCTGCCTGACATGATAGACAATTCTTAGCTTCCAGGCTGAATCAAACTCTTTGTAATCTTGGTTACCTTCTCATTGCCCAAGTTGAATTTCCGATTCCTTATTCCTTCCTCAGGAAAATTGCCTACTTTGCCCTTTTGTAAGGTTGCCTGTTCCTGCCTTCATTTTAACTTGTTTTTCTCTGAGATCTTGATCCATACCTTAGTCAATTCAGACTGAAGGATTTTCACTGATGAGTTGGCAATTGGCTTGATTCAACAGACACATATTCACATAAAAAAATTCCCCAGCTGTCAGCCCATCTCTGCCTCTGTCACCTGCTGGAGCATTATGTACAGCTCCCACAAATGGACTATCTGGCATTCTCTTCTTAAACTCCACTTTGTCACTTCAGATCAATCTTGTCCTTGGAGGCCTTCTTTAAAATTCACTTATTCTTCCTGTAAAATATAGTTCTTTAGCTCATTGGCTTTACCAATATAATGCCCCATTGGATTGCAGAGTGGAGTGCAGGCATTTGTGCCACAGGATGAAAAGATTTTTTAAATACAATGCTATAGGATTGAAAAGTCTACTAAGAAACAACTTCATTCATCTCCTAAATCTAGAATGACTGTGCACTAACTGTGCTTACTTCCTCTTATTGCAAAGTGGCAGGAAAGGTTTGGTGTTGTATCCCAGCTTTTAGAATATCATACAATTGAATAGGCCATGAATGATGTTCCAGTAGAATGTAGAATGACTGATTTATTGGGAACCATATATGAAGATGAAATACTTGTGGCCAAGGCCATAATATATATATTTTTTATTCATCTGTGGGCTATAAGCGTTCTAATCTAGCACAAATTAAATGCCAAAATAGGTCTGTACCTTTAAGACAATTGCATGACACCAAAATATATTTGGTCTGTGTAATGCATAGTAATATCAGTAAGCACAAAACCCAGAATGTGTACCAGTTTGTGTAAATAATTAGTCTCGGAAATAAACTTCAAGACATCTGTCACGTAAGAACCCAACTCTTTCTGGTGTATGTGACTTGGGTGAACATACATAAACTGACAAAGTTCATCTGTGAGCAATGCTGTCAATGCTAGCATTTATTATCTATCCCTCATCGCCCTTAAGATGACTGCGTTGAGCTGCTTTCTTGACCACAACAGTCCATGTAATGAAGGCACACCCATTAAGCTGTGAGGAATGGAGTTTTGGTGCACTTGGAACAGAACAATACATTGAGATTCATTGGAAGGCATGGTTGTAATGTTGTACTGGATTGCTGAGGCACAATGGCAGCTGTAAAAAAGTATGTAACTCAAGTAAAAGCATACTTTACTTGAAAATCTTACTGAAGAAGCTGAGCAAGATTCCTTGTGATTCAGAGCAAGAATTATCATGACATTGAATAGGTATGCACAGCACAATGTTTGGAGAGAAATGATCCAAGTAACAGGAGTTTGAGTATATCATAATTTTCTGAAGCACCTATAATTTTTACATTATCATGGACTTGAGAAATTCATAAGAAAGTGGTGTAGAAAGCCACCTTTGTTAAATTTACACTAAATTCATACAGATGCAGTAAAAGTAAGTGTCGACCAGGTTTGTGGGTGTGGGAAGGTTTTGTGTTCCTTTTAATCTGATCAGCATGGTGGGTTGGATTTTACAGAACCAGAGTGTGAATTGGATGGTTTAATTCACAGGTATATTTGAACTGTAATGAAGGGATTTAGATCGGGTTGAAAGTGTGCAAGATTGAAAGGAGACTATCCCAAATTTGGCAATACATCAAGGAAAACATTGAGAACCAGTGATTTTAAGAACTGATATTTCATTTATTGTCAATTTTTAAGTACTGGAATGTCTATTTTTCAGATTGCAGAGGGGATGGCATACATTGAACAGAAAAACTACATCCACAGGGACTTGCGAGCTGCCAATATTCTAGTATCAGATGCTTTGATCTGTAAAATTGCAGACTTTGGTCTTGCCAGGCTTATAGATAATGAATACACAGCAAGAGAAGGTAAGGCTTTGTTTTGTATTCACAAATTTTCAAGGAGTATGTGTTCCTAAGCCTTTGAATGCTAAGAATGCTAATGTATAGAATGCTAATAATATACCTAGCATTGTTTCTGCTTTCCCCATTTCTGAAATCCCTATAATTCTGAATTCCTCAATACCTCCACTTCCCCATTGTAATTTTTCACCACTGCTCTGGGCCATTGATGCGTCAAAGAATTTTGTATGGATGATGGATTGTTTGGTGTTATATTTGGAGTTGATCTAACTGTGTCTATATCTGTGTCTTATCTGTACTTGGAAAGTTTTGAACAAAAATCGCAGTTCAAGTGGTTCAGCTTATCAGATACACTCACACTGTCTAGTTGATGTTTCCTTCTAATAAAATGAAAAAAAAAATTCAATGAGAGGATGGTTGTTATTTATTTTTATTAAGTACAAATGCTTCTTCTGCTTCAGTAAGTCAATTTATTTTCTGGTGTCGAACTGAGTCATTCAAGAACATCCTAGTTTCTCTGGCTTATTCTTTCTTAATGTTCCCAGCTCTATTGATGCAATATACACAGTATGGGCGGGAAATATTCTCATTCTTGTTTGATATACAGTTATTTTCACTCAAAAGACAAACTTTGGAACAGCTGATTTGGTAGTCAACAACACTTGCCCCTGAGTCCAGAGCACAATGCACAATAAGTTAAAACCTTCTGGAAAGAAAAGATGAAAATTGGTGGCAAGAAAAATAATTTTTACATTTTTTATTTTCTTTTTGTCACAGGTGCCAAATTCCCTATCAAATGGACAGCACCAGAAGCTATTAATTATGGCACGTTCACAATTAAGTCTGATGTCTGGTCCTTTGGAATACTTTTAACAGAGATTGTAACATATGGGAGAGTGCCATATCCAGGTAGTGTAGCAATTGCACTGGATTTCTGGATTTTTATGGATTTGATGTATGATTGATTTTACATTGAAATGATAACAGTGACAGCATGCATTCGGTAATATAATGTACTATTGAGTAGCTGAACACCACTCCTAATGATACTTATTAAACAGGTGACTTAAAGCTGGCAATGTCATGTTAATCCCAGCGAGAGCTGAAACAGCACTTTTAAAAACAGATGCATGCTCTGACACATAGCTCAATATCTAGATAGTGCTCTCTGACTCTGTCAAGCCATGGTTTGAAATGTGTGAATGGGTCCTCAGAATCATGGAATGCTATAGTCCATGTGCAAATATACAGTGCACAGTTCAGCAAATAATTGGCTACACCCTTAACTTTACAGCTCAGGGGAGACCTTTAACTCATTGTAACCAATCTCAGCCATGTCTAATATTTCTCTACTTGGTGTCATTCCCACATCCTTTTCCAAATCCCTTTATTTTTCCATTTCACATATTCATCTAGTCTCTTTACTGGAGTTTATGTGGATTTGTTTTTCACAGAAAGTTTTCACATCTAATGTCCTAATAAACTATTGGACATGTATATTTTAAAAAAAACCTCCTACAATAACCTTTTGTTTTTTACAGTGACTATTAATTATTTATCCTTCCCATTGCTGCAACCATTCTGTGATTTTGTGATACCTTATTAAAATCCCTTCTAATTGTAAATGTCTCGATCAGCTCTCTTAACTTTGTTACAAAACAAGTTTAGCTTGATTATAAAAGTCAAGAATGATGCTCAGCATTGGGGATATGCTATCTTGTTGGAGGTGTTGTCTTTCTGTTGCGATATTAGACTGAGGTCCCATCTCCCTGCTTGGGTAAATGATCCTATGATACTCCAAAGATGTGCAGGTCAGGTGAATTGGCTATGCTAAATTGCCATAGTGTTAGGTGCATTAGTCAGAGGGAATTAGGTCTGCATGGGTTACTCTTCGGAGGGTTGGTATGGACTGGTTGGGACTGTAGGGAATCTAATCTAATCTATTTTGATAAAGAATGGGGAAGTTATCTTGGCCAGTACTTACCTCTTATTGAACTATTACTAAGACAAGTTATCTTGCCATTATCACATTAGTGTTTGCGGTAACTGGCTCTGTGATTTCAGTTCAAAGTTGCACTTCAGAAAATTACACTTCAAAAGTGTTTCTTAGGCCATGAAGTGCTTTGAGACATCCTGTGGTCATGGAAAGTGTCATATCAATACAAACCTGTCTAATTTCTTAGCACAGAAACTGGTCATTCAATCCAACCAGTCCGTGGTGATGTTTGTGATGTAACAGGAAATTAAATTGCTTAGCATGATTTTCCCCTCCCTGAGATAGTGAAAATAATTTTGAATGTGAGGATTTAATTCAGTGAGAGTTTGAGCATTAAATTCTCACCATAGAGAAAAACCTTTGCAATCAAGTCCTCATTCCACAAAAAGGAAGATTAGATTCATGCCATTAGATGGCATGAAGCCTATTTGCATCTCATTAATTAAATAAGTTGTCATATTTACTTTACCTTCCAAATTTATTTAATCTCAGTTGAGAAAGCCACTCGTTTCAAATCTCAACAGCGAAACAAACTGAGTACCAGTTGAGTCAGGTCCTCTACTTCGAGTCTGGGTGAGCTCATGGATGTGTCAGCAATCTTTCTTCTTTTTACTTTAAGTGGACCTGCTACAACTATAGTTAGTGCCTCCATGGTTACTGGGGACAGCATCTCCCTGAACCCTCTACCCACATAATTGGGTAATGGCAATACATCAGCCTCAGAACATCAGGTTACATAGGTGGCATCAACAGGTTCAGACTGCACTTATTCTATCATACAAAGCTTTTGTAAGCAGGAGCAGCCAGCAGCCTCTGACTCAGAGGACGTGCTTTAGTGCAGAGTGAAAAGCAGCCAACTTAAACTTAAGCATCCATAAAAGGCAGGCAGCCTGTGACAGTAGGAAACAATGAAGAGAACACATAATAGTCAGGAGGGACTGGGGCACTGCATGTTAACTTCAGAGGTGCAGAATATGCCAACAGATAATGTGGCAAATGTAATGCTGATGCAGTAAATATAATGTTAATGCTTAAAGAGAACATTGGTGAGTGAAAATCAAAGAGAAAGAATGTCTAGTGGGATAAAACTGGAGTCTAGTCAATCAGTGGGTACGAGCACAATTAGTCCTAGGGGCTGCGCCATGTAATATCCAGGGATTGACCACACTACTGAAATGAATCTACAGAGGCTAGTATCCTGTCAGTAAGTCATTCTTTATTTACACATGAAGAGTCCTTGACACTGATCCAGGTTTGTCAGAGCCAGAAGTCTGATATTCCTGTTGTTGCTTGTCAGCTGGGACTCCCTGACTGGACCAGATTGGAGTGCTATAGTAGGTCAGTGGTTGCCACTGCTGCCCCCCAGCGCCAGGGATCCAGATTTGATTCCACCTCGGGCGACAGTCTTTGTGGAGTTTGCATGAACTCCCTATGACAACATGAGTTTCATTTGAGTGCTCCGGTTTCCTCTCACTGTCAAAAGATGTGCAGGTTAGGTGGTTTAGCCATGGGAAATATGGAATTACAGAGATGGGATGGATTGGGGTGGGATGCTCTTTGGAAGATTGATATGGACTTACTGAGCCAATTGGCCTGCTTCCACACTCTGGGGATTCTATTAATTGGCCCAATCAACTCATATTGTATGAGGTCCACCTGGCTGACCTCAGTACAGTCACTAAAAGTAGTCTAACAACATGTCTGGGGACAACTCTTACATCTTGCCTTTGGTCTCAGTGTCTCTGACACTCATTTAGAGTAGGTTGGTTGCAGTCCTAGGCTCATAGGCCCTCAGACGATGAGGCTATCTGCAGTTGGTTGAGGGAACAATTAATGTTTGGTGATTGCAATGTAGCATGTCCTTTTATTAGTTTGCAGATGCTCACATTGTTTCAATTAAACCAGTTCTGTTGTGACAATGTGATAGTACAGCAGGCTTATAAATAGTACAAGGGAAATATATTTATAAAAATGCTGCTTTTAGATAATGATTGAATTGCAGTTGTGTCCTTGAAACTTGCTTATCCTCCCTCGCCTTCCCACCATTTCTTGGTGCAGGCTCAAGTTTTGCAGTGGGGTTGGAGAGAACCTGCTGTGTAATATCCCTTGGTAACTTTGAAGATTTAGGTGATTGGTCCTAGAAAGCTTTTAACCTGTGACTTTGCTGGGAATCTTCTGCCTAAATGCAAGTTCAACCTCCATATGTTGACTCATTGCAAACATTGTGGTTATGAGCAGGGGAAGCTGGAGGGGCTGGGCACCATTATAGTTTTTAAGAGAAGAGGCTGTTGGGGTGTTTATCTGTTGGTCTGTCACCAGTCTGCCTAACGAAATAGAAGAGGCACACATGGAGTGGGATTGAATACCTTGGCCCCCTTTCGCCTGGTCAGTGATGTGAATACCCATGTTTAAAGTGATAGAACATGAGCTACAGTGTATAACTGGCAGACAGGGAATATATACAGCTGGACCTGGTCTCCAAAGCATCCTCTGTCTTTTCCATGTGTTTACATACCAGAGCTACCTCAGTGTTGAGAACATGATGAACTCCTGTATCTTTTGTTTCAGTCAACTAAGGGCCACTGGCGCACCTGATGGTGAACCCATTATTACTAATAATCTGTCTACCTCCTCCTTAAATTTATTCAGTGTCCCAGCATCTGCCGTACTCTGGGGTGGTGAATTCTACAGATTTATGGCATTTTGAAAAAAGTAATTCCTCTTATTTCTGTATTAAATCTGCCAATCTATGACTTCTTGTTCTAGATTGTCCCAAAAGGGGAAACATCCACTGTGTCCCCCTTAACATCTTACATACCATAATTAAATCTTCCATACTTCTAAACTCTAGCAACAACAGCCTTAAACTGCTCAATGACTCCTTATACGATAAGCCTTTCATAGCTAGAATTAATCGAGTGAACCTTCTCTGAACTGACTCCAGTGTAGTTCTACCCTTCTTCAAGTAAGGGGACCAGAACTGTATGAATACAAAAATGGTGTGACAATCCTGCTGTTTGCCATTCCTTTGTTGGTCCAGGAGCTCTCCTGCTCCTATTTCTTATGTTCCTCTATTGGTCTTGACATTCATCACCAGATTGCAGTGAAGATTGGCCCATTATGTGAGAAGTCTTAAGTGTGATGGAAATGGGTGCACGATCATAGCCATTTAAGATGGTGAGGCAGTTGCAGGTAGTGAGCAGGAAGAGCAGAGAATAGGAAGGGTTAATAATTTTTGAGGAAGTGATGGGTGTGAGCCCTTGAGGGGGCATTTTGCATGTGATATTGATGAAGTTGATTTCTCTTGTGGAGCTACTTTAGGGAGGACACGAGGGCCTAATGTTATTATCGCTGGACTATAAATTTGATGTCCCAGACAATGTTCTGGAATTTGAATTTGATGAAAATCTGGATTTAAAGCGCTGGTGAAGATCATGAGACCATTGTTGATTGTCAGGGTAAAAAAAGACACACATCTGGTTGGCTGATGTCCTTGAGGGAAGGAAACTAGAAATCCTTATCTGGTCTGGCCTATATGTGACTCCAGACCCATAACAATATGGTTGACTTTCAACTGTCCTCTGGGAAATTAGGGATGGACAATGAATCCCGGCCTGTGATGCTCACATCCTTTGAGTAAATTTTTAAAAAGCACAGCAAGTTATTCACTTTCTTTTGGCACTGTTGCCTGTCTTTCTTTAGTGAAGCCATAGCATTGAATTATGCTGCAATCTCTGATCAGGCTGAACATGTCTGATGAGATATCTAGTAATCATCTCTAGTGATTCAGGAAGAGTACTAACTTCCTGTCAGAAACTTAGTCGAGGAATACCTGAACATAAACCTTGGAGCTAATTTAGATTCACGTCAGACGTTTAGTTTCATGGTTCCCATCACAGCCTGATGTGATCCTTACAGCTTGCAGCATCTGAAGTCGTGTCCAAAAGGCTTTTCAATATGCTGTTGTGGTCTTGAACCTCAGAAGGTCCCAGGCAAAGTGAGAATTTCTGGTTGCTCACCATGTGAATTGCTGAGTAACCGAAGCAGCATGTTGCCTGCATAGGGAATGAGCTGAGAAGCACATGATCCTATGAGATAATTCACTCCTGGTGCACATGAATGTTTGGCCACCCTAAACACTAACCTCCAATATTTAACTTCAAATGGGGAAAATTCCAACCTGAGTCTTAAATTAATATGAGAGTCATAGAGATGTACAGCACAGAAGCGAACCCTTTGGTCCAACTCGTCCGTGCCGACCAGATAGGTGGCACAGTGGCACAGTGGTTAGCACTGCTGTCTCACAGCGCCTGAGACCCAGGTTCAATTCCCGACTCAGGCGACTGACTGTGTGGAGTTTGCACGTTCTCCCCGTGTCTGCGTGGGTTTCCTCCGGGTGCTCCGGTTTCCTCTCACGTCCTAAGATGTGCAGGTCAGGTGAATTGGCTATGCTAAATTGCCGTAGTGTTAGGTAAGGGGTAAATGTAGGGGTATGGGTGGTTTGCGCTTCGGCGGGTCGGTGCGGACTTGTTGGGCTGAAGGGCCTGTTTCCACACTGTAAGTAATCTAATCTAAAAGATATCCCAACCCAATTTAGTCCCACCTGCCAGCACCTGGCCTATATCCCTCCAAACCCCTCCTAGTCATATACCTAACCAGATGCCTTTTAAATGTTGCAATTGTATCAGCCTCCACAACTTCCTCTGGCAACTCATTCCATACACATACCACCTTCTGTGTGAAAAAATTGCCTCCTAGGTCTCTTTTATATCTTTCCTCTTTCACCCTAAGCCTATGCCCTCTAGTTCTGGACTCCTCCACCCAGTGAAAAGACTTTGTCTAGTTATCCTATCCAAGCCCCTCATGATTTTGTGAACCTCTATAAGGTCACCTCTCAGCCTCCGACGCTCCAATGAAAACAGCCCTAGCCTATTCAACCTCTTCCTATAGTTCAAATCCTCCAACCCTGGCAACATTCTTGTAAATCATTTCTGAACCCTTTCAAGTTTCACAACATCTCAAGGAAAGAGACCAGAATTTCACACAGTATTTCAATAGTGGCCTAACCAATGTCCTGTACAGCCGCAACATGACCTCCCAACTCCTGTACTCAATACTCTGACCAATAAGGGAAAGCATTACAAACGCCTTCTTCACTATCCTATCGATCTGTGATTCCACTTTAAAGGATCTATGAACCTGCACTCCAAGATCTGTTTGTTCAGCAATACTTCCGAGGATCCTACCATTAAGTGTATAAGTCCTGCTAAGATTTGCTTTCGCAAAATGCAGCACCTCACATTTATCTATATTAAACTCCATCTGCCACTTGTCAGCCCATTGGCCCATCTGATCAAGATCCTGTTGTAATCTGAGATACCCTTCTTCTCTGTCTAATCCATTCAAATGCTGATAGTTGGGGAATTCATTAATTCCAGAAATAGTGTGACTCCATCCCTATTGTAGAGTCCTGTTTGATAGAAATGCAGACCATTGAGTTTATTTAATTTTGGTGGGCCAAATGGTTGTTTCTTATTTCACATTTCATTATGTTTTAAGAAAAATAGAGCTATTCTCGATTAAGTGTTTAGATTCCATTCTTTTAGGCAATGTCTAAAATGCTATCATTCAGCTACCATTACTAATGAATAGTTAATGAACAATCTCCCCCACTGTGATAGGAGTGACAAGTGTGAACCCACAACCTACCACTCCCTAATGCAATACAATTAAAAAAAATACATTAAGTTTTGCATTTATATTTTCTTTATATTTATCATATCAAGTACAATAAAATGAAAATGTGTTAGGCTGAACCAAAAAGCTAAAGTATGCCAGTGAGGTGTAGTCAATTTGTAAAATTGTTTCATGCAGTATAGGACTGGAGATAAGTTAGTTACTTCTGGTTTAATACGATTAACTCTAATTTTTATTTTTTACAGTCAAACCAACTGAAGAGATGGCAGTCCTGTGAACTCAGGATTTTTAGGGCAGGATTGTTTTGGCCAGTTGGACCTGTCGGTTTACCACCACTGTCCCTCACTCTAACTCCCCTCCAATTAACCTCAATGAAATGGCAGTGCATTGCATTGAAATCCATTGGATTTAGATCAGGGCAGAGATAAGGTTGACAGAATCCAGACAGAAGCCCAGCCCACCACAGCACCACTTTTGCCAGGCTAAATTTTCAACTTTCATTCAATCAATACATTTATGAAAGCTGACTGGAAGTATGCCGAGTTTGAATACAAATACTGGAACAGTTACTGTGCCAGGTATTTATTGGCTGCATTTCTGTTTTTTCCAGGAATGAGTAACCCTGAAGTGATTCGGAATTTAGACCGTGAATATCGAATGCCGTGCCCAGACCATTGCCCAGATGAACTCTATGATATCATGATGAGTTGCTGGAAAAAGGTTCCAGAAGACAGACCTACATTTGAATATTTACAGAGTATTCTGGAGGACTTCTTTACAGCCACAGAAGGACTGTACCAACATACTTAGCTACAAACAATTTGTTGGGCTACTGAAGCAAAAGGTTTATTTATTGCAGCACCTCAAATCATGCATGTATTTTCATTCTTATGTCGCTGAAACTACTTACAATTTAATGTGAATTTAGGTCTCAAAACATTTCTCTGTCACATTCAATTTTCTGTGTTCAGTCCTATATTAGAAAGCCAAAGGACTTACCAATGACCTAAGCCTACCAGTTGCGCTGAATTTCAGAAGATTGTGCTCTAGTGCCAACAGCAATTTGTGCTGGCAGAAAATAAATCAATGAGAAAATGCCATGAAAGTGCCTTCTGCATACTGTGTATAAGAATATTTTTGTCTCCAGAAAGTGCCCTCTCAGCTGTCATGACATGGTGCATCTCTGTTGGACATCTTGTTAATTTAGTCAAAAAAATATTCATTACAATGGAAGTGTATTTCGAAATTCAACTTTGCACATGTTATGCTGAGCTGGTGTGATTTTGCAACTTTAGTTTCCAAAAGCAACACTGAGTGGGTTGTACATTATTTGTTGCGTTATTTTATACATTAAAATACCTGGCAAGTTTCAAAATGAAACTATAATTGCTTAAGTTGATTTTTTTTTATGCTGGATTGTTTTAGGTGATATTTTATTCTAAATAATATTACACAGAGCAGACAATTCTTAAAAATTACAGCATGTTGGAATATATTCCACCATTTTTAATTTTCAGCTTACATTTATGTTACTGTTAACTTGAATTTGTACAATGATTCATATCCAAACACGCAAGCTTTAGGTTGTGCAGTGTTTCCCTGTTAAATGTTTGCTAACTTAAAAGCCTTTGTTGTAGATCGTTAAAACACACTGTTTCCATAACTTGCTTAAATACCTCAGTGCATTGCTTCAGTGTAGCAATACTGCAACTAAATATTCCTTTACAGGAGTCATGAGCTTGTAACCCGGTAACTTGTTTTTTAAAAAAAAAAGTAACAAGAACTAATATGTTATTATTACAAGCAAGGCTAGATTTTTTTATTCATTTGTGGAATCTGGGTGGTGCTGGCTGGTCCAGTGTTTATTGCTCATCCCAAGTTGCCCTTCAATGAGGTTGGGGTGAAATAACGGTATTGGTGAGCTGCCTTCTTGAACTACTGCAGTCCATGTGCAGTAGGTAGGGAATTCCAGGATTTTGACCCAGTGACAGTGAAGAAATGATGATATATTTACAGGTAATGATGGTGAGTGATTGGAGGGGAACTTGCTGATGCTGTTATCACATATCTGCTGCGCTTGTCATTCTAGATGTTATTGAAAGTGAGTTTGGAAGGTGCTGTCTCAGGATATTTGGAGAATTTCTACAATGCACCTTGGGAACAATCTTGAATTTTCCCTTATTCATGTTGAATATGATATATAGGTTCCTCCTAGTCTTGAGCGATTTGACCACTTTCTAGATACTGTAAGTGAGATGCCACTTATTGTTGTAAAGTTCTTACAAAAGCAATTAACAAAGGTAGTTTTACCTCAAATGACTCAAAGGAAAATTTGATAGCAAGATGGGATTTCTGAAATAGTCCAAATAAAAATTCTAAGAAACATATTACTGAATTACTAACTTAGTACATAGTAAATAAGCAAGTAAATAAGCCCAAGTAAGTTGAAGACTTGGCTGTTCAGGTTGTCCAAATGGAATTTGGGAGCTGTCTGTCATAGGTGGGAAGTGATGAACTCCACCAGTGTCCTAGATGACCATGTGTGCAGGAAGTGCTGTCAGTTACAGAAACCTGAGCTTTGAGTCTGAGAGCCCAAAGAACAGCTGGAAATTCTGTGGCATGTCCACAAGGCTGATAGTTACATGGATAGCATATTTAGAGAGGCGTTCCCATCAGAGCTCAGGGGACAGGAAGAAGGAGGGGAATGGGTGACCACCATGCAGGAAAAGGCCATCAGGCCAATAGTGCAGGAATCCCTGGGGTCCTGCTGTCAACTCAGTTTTTCATTCTAGTGTTAAAAATCACAATATCAGGTTATAGTCCAACAGTTTAATTGGAAAAGTACTAGCTTTCGGAGCACTGCTCCTTCATCAGGTGGTTGTAGAGTACTCCGAAAGCTAGTCTTCCAATTAAACCTGTTGGACTACAACCTAGTGTTGTGAGATTTTCAACCTTGTACACCCTAGTCCAACACCGGCATCCCCAAATCATGACTTTCATTCTGGAAGCTGATGAGGGTGCCAATTCCTCAAGAAAATGCAGACACAGCTAAGCTTCTGGCAGCATAGCAGCTTGACTGTATAGAGGGGGAGGAAGAAGAAAGGAGAAGTGACAGTGATGGAGTATTTCTTCATTTGGGGGACAGCCAGGCATTTCTGTGGCCATCAATGTGATTCCAGAATGGAATATTGCTTCTCTGGTGCCACAGACAGGCTCTTGGAAATCCTTCAGAGGGAGAATGTACAACCAGAGGCTGTGACCCATGTTGGTAACAGTGAGTTAGGTAGAAAGAGGGAAGTGGTCCTACAATCAGAATTTAGAGAGCTGGATAGAAAGTTGGCAAGAAGGGCCACAAAGGTAGTAATCTCCAGATTATTCCCGGTGCCATCAGCAAATGAGTACAGAAATAGGAAGTTAAGGCAGATGAATGTGTGAAAAATGGAGCGGGAGGAATGGCTTAGATTCCCAGGGTACTGGGACTGGTTCTGGGGAAGGTGGCACCCAGACAAGGCAGATGGGATGCACCTAAACAGAGTTGGGATGGAGTTTCTCACAGATCACTTTGTTAGTATCTTTGGGAGGGTTTTAAACAAACATAATAGGGAAAAAAATGGTGTGAAGGAAGTGGGGAAAAAGGAGGAGATTGGTGCTTGGTAATAGAACTGGTGCAGGCACAATGGACTGAATAACTTCTGTGCCACAAGAATTGTATGATTACCGTTGTATGATTCAATTTTCAAGTTGGTTTTTTAAAATATTACATACTGTTCATCTCAGTACAAATCTATCGAACCTTGAAGCAAGATTATCTAATCATGTTCTCTTTAAACCTAGCTTGGAGATGGAACAAAAGAATTAAGTTTTAAAATAAATTCTTGAAATAGAATATTACAGCTGTATTTAAAGGCACCTAAAGATGGTATGTATGTAAAAATGTATTAATACGAATGAATCACCAGAGAAAGAGGTACATAAACTGACAAAACACACAAAAAAAATGTGTGAAGTATTCATTTTTTAAACTGTCTGTTTGGCAGCAAGTTTTGCTTAGGACTTCCCCACAAAAAGATTTTTCAGAAATTAGTTTCGTTAAGATTTCTATCTACACTGCATGCAGAGCATTTCACAATATTATTTTCTAATTAAGACCTAGAAACAGTGCTTTGTATTAATACGACAGATATGGCTTATTGATGTTTGCCCCACTTGGACTTGACTTATCCACAGTTTCCTGAAAATCTTTATTTGAATAAATAATGTATATTTTTGCAATGCAAAACATCATAAGGTTTCTTCACCGTAACCACAAATTTATTAACTCACGAAGCCCTGACAGGAAAAGCTTTTCCCCTAAACCTTTGTTTGAGTGGAAATGTATAGGGTAAATTGCACAGCATATGTTGTCCTGTTACTTAATTATCAATAGGGCAAAGTAAATAATCTGCAAGGGATTTTTATCTTTAAGTGCTTGGAGATGCCTTTTGAATATCTTACAAATCCAACGGCTGCTAGGCAGCACATCATTCCAAATCTGCTTGAAGGCAATGCTATGGTCAGATCTCTTTCACGGTTAACTATCATTAATAATCCAGCTACCTGTGGCTAGCTCAGTTCTTCGGGGTTAATTAAACAAAGCTGCTGCTATTTCGAGGATACTTTCACCTTTTTAAGGAGAATTTCACCATTTGTCTGATGAATCACAATTTACTTGCCTCGGTTTGCAGAGACAATTACAGTTGGGTATCCAAAGTTTGTGGCTGCCACCGAGGATTTGTAAACTGAGTGAATGAGCATGGAACAGAAGATTCTCTTCCCCCTGATGGTTGCTTGGACAAATTATGTTGTATGCTGCTATCTGTGTTTTCAATATGTACAGTTTCTTTCGAGGTTATGTGGTCTAGAGTATGCAATGGGAGCTATCTTGAGGTCTAACGAGAAGTGTCTTGTAGAGAAAAAGAAGATGTAGTTCAATGCCTCGCTGCAACTATTTACAGATTATAAGAATAGGCTCTACATTACAATAAAAAACTAAACATGAAGAAGTAGCCTTGGGCCCTTTTTCACTTTTCCCCTAAGTTCTCATTACATCATCACAATGGGTGGTTCTTATTGCGCTCAAATATTAACCCTTTCAGGTCCATTTACAACAAACCCTCCGAACTGTTGTTTTCTCACGACTATTATTGGTATACATATGTTCATATTATTACATTTACTGCTACCTGCAGATTTACCCACACCTCACAAGCTTTTGATAGTACACATTCAGTTGAACTGGAGGTTTGACTACTCTCCGCAAATCTATTCTCATCAGGTTTAGAGGAATTAAAATTAATTGGGTAGAAGATCTTGGACTATCTTCCCAACAGCCTGAGGTTCTGTTCTAAACTGGAGGGTCTTTAATCTCATGTTTCCTTTGTGGAAGAGGTCATTCCTACTTTGGCAGGCACTTTTAGCTTTGTAGAATCTCAAACCTTTAGGTATTGTTTGTCTCTTCTTAGTGGGGACTTTTTTGGATTTACATGCACTATATCTTCAATTTGTGATAGTAAATTTTTGTTCTGAATCCACATGCAGATATGCGCTTACATAGGTAGGAATATTGCTTCAACTTCTTTATAGTTTTAACATTGTTGTTCACCCTTAGTGATTGAATTGTTGGTGAAATCAACTGGTTGACTTCCTCAATTCTGTTACTTGAAGATTCCTTCTTATTTAATGTAAAATTGATCATATTTGTTCAGAATTCTTCTTGGAACATAAGGAGGGCAGAGATGCCAGTAAAACTTATTCTCTTGAGATTGTTCGGCATATAGTGTGTGACACAGGTTTGTCATAACTAGTTGAAAATGTGTTGCTGGAAAAGCGCAGCAGGTCAGGCAGCATCCAAGAAGCAGGAAAATCGATGTTTCGGGCATAAGCCCTTCTTCAGGAATGAGGAAAATGTGCCAAGCAGGCTAAGATAAAAGGTAGGGAGGAGGGACTTGGGTGAGGGGCATTGGAAATGCGATATGTGGAAGGAGGTTAAGGTGAGGGTGATAGGCCGGAGAGGTCAGGAAGAAGATTGCAGGTTAGGAAGGTAGTGCTGAGTTCAAGGGTTGGGACTGAGACAAAGTGGGGGGAGGGGAAATGAGGAAACTGGAGAAATCTGAGTTCATCCCTTGTGGTTGGAGGGTTCATGAGCGGAAGATGAAGCGCTCTTTCTCCAGCCGTCGTGTTGCTATGGTGCGGCGATGGAGGAGTCCAAGGATCTGCATGTCCTTGGTGGAGTGGGAGGGGGAGTTAAAAGTGAGGTCTGCAGATGCTGGAGATCAGAGCTGAGAATGTGTTGCTGGTTAAAGCACAGCAGGTTAGGCAGCATCCAAGGAACAGGAAATTCGACGTTTCGGGCCAGAGCCCTTCATCAGGAATCGTGTTGAGCCACGGGGTGGTTGGGTTGGTTGATCCGGGTGTCCCAGAGGTGTTCTCTGAAATGTTCTGCAAGTAGGCGGTCTGTCTCCCCAATATAGAGGAGGCCACATCGGGTGCAGTGGATGCAGTAAATGATGTCTGTGGAGATGCAGGTGAATTTGTGGCAGATATGGAAGGATCCCTTGGGGCGTTGGAGGGAAGTAAAGGGGGAGGTGTGGGTGCAAGTTTTGCATTTCTTGCAGTTGCAGGGAAAGGTGCTGAGAGTGGAGGTTGGGTTGATGGGGGGTGTGGACCTGACGAGGGAGTCACGGAGGGAGTGGTCTTTTCGGAACGCTGATAGGGGAGGGGAGGGAAATATATCCCTGGTGGTGGGGTCTGTTTGGAGGTGGCGGAAATGATGACGTGTTGATTCGGTTGCCCGAGATAGAAATGGAGAGGTCTAGGAAGGGGAGGGATGAGTCTGAAATGGTCCAGGTAAATTTGAGGTCGGGGTGGAAGGTGTTAGTAAAGTGCATGAATTGTTCAACCTCCTCATGGGAGCACGAGGCAGCGCTGATACAGTCATCAATGTAGCGGAGGAAAAGGTGGGGGGTGGTGCCAGTGTAGCTGCGGAAGATGGACTGTTCCACATATCCTACGAATGATACAATGTATATGGAGGTTGGTGGAGTGGTACGGAAGGACCAGTGGGGTTCTGTCCTGGTGGCGATTGGAGGGGCGGGGCTCAAGGGCAGAGGAACGGAAAGTGGAGGAGATGCGGTGGAGAGCATCGTCGATCAATGTTCTGGGGGGAAATTGCGGTCTTTGAAGAAAGGGACCATTTGGGTTGTTCAGTATTGGAACTGGTCCTCCTGGGAGGAGATGCGGCGGACACGAAGGAATTGGGAATATGGGATGGCGTTTTTACAGGGGGCAGGGTGGGAGGAGGTGTAGTCTAGGTAGCTGTGGGAGTCGGTCGGTTTATAGTAAAGTCCGTGTTGATTCGGTCGCCCGAGATAGAAATGGAGGGGTCTAGGAAGGGGAGGGAGGAGTCTGAAATGGTCCAGGTGAATTTGAGGTTGGGGTGGAAGGTGTTGGTAAAGTGGATGAACTGTTCAACCTCCTCGTGGGAGCACGAGGCAGCGTCGATACAGTAATCGATGTAGTGGAGGAAAAGGAGGGGGGTGGTGCCAGTGTAGCTGCGGAAGATGGACTGTTCCACATATCCTACGAAGAGGCAGCCATAGCTGGGGCCCATGTGGGTGCGCATGGCTACTCCTTTGGTTTGGAGGAAGTGGGAGGATTGGAAAGAGAAGTTGTTCAGAGTGAGGACCAGTTCAGTCAGTCGAAGGAGGGTGTCAGTGGAAGGGTACTGGTTGGTACGGCGGGAAAGGAGGAAGCGGAGGGCTTTGAGTCCTTAGTGATGGGGGATGGAGGTGTACAGGGAGTGGATGTCCATGGTGAAGATTAAGCGTTGGGGACTGGGGAAGCGAAAGTCATGGAGGAGGTGGAGAGCGTGGGTGGTGTCCCGAATGTATGTGGGGAGCTCTTGGACTAAGGGGGACAGGACCATGTCGAGGTATGCAGAGATGAGTTCGGTGGGGCAGGAGCAGACTGAGACAGTGGGTCGGACTGGGCAGACAGGTTTGTGGATTTTGGGCAGGAGGTAGAAACTGACTGTGCGGGGTTGTGGGACTGTGAGGTTGGAGGCGGTGGATGGGAGATCCCCTGAGGAGATGAGGTAATGGATGGTCTGGGAGGTGATGGTTTGGTGGTGGGAGGTGGGGTCATGGTCAAGGGGGTAGTCGGAGGAGGCGTCCGTGAGCTGGCGTTTAGCTTCAGCGGTGTAAAGGTAGGTGCGCCAAACTACCACTGTGCCTCCCTTGTCTGCCGGTTTGATAGTGAGGTTTGGGTTGGAACGGCGGGAGTAGAGGACTGCACGTTCCGAGGGTGAGAGTTTGGAGTGGGTGAGAGGGGTGGAGAGGTTGAGGCCGTTAATGTCGCGGCAGCAGTTGGCTATGAAGAGATCGAGGGCAGGTAAGAGGCCCAGCATGGGGTGTCCAAGTGGATGGGGTGTGTTGGAGGCGGGAGAAGGGGTTGTCAGAGGATGGGCGAGAATCCTGGTTGAAGTAGGCGCGGAGGCAAAGGCGGCGGAAGAATTGTTTGATGTCTCGCCACGTGTTGAACTCGTTAATCCGAGAGCATAGGGTAATGAAGGTGAGGCCTCTGCCGAGGACTGATCTTTCATCCTCAGAGAGGGGTAGTTCTGGAGGGATGGTGAAAACATGGCAGGGCTGGGGAGCTAGGACCTGGTGTGGGGCTGGATCTGGGAGTGGGGGTGGGAATCGGGGCGGGATGGAGATCGGGGCAGAGGTGGGGTTCGGCGTGGTGCTGGAGATCAGCCTGGGGGCGGGGTTAGGCGTGATGACGGATAACTAGTCATAACTAGTTGTTTGCTGGGCCCTGTTGCAATCTGACTCAATTCAATTGCAGAAGCTCCATTTGTCTCTCCAAAGTTGCTGCTTTGTTTGCCTTTCTTTCCAATGTTTGGTTCCACTTAGAATCTGAATACTCGCCAGTGTTGATAAGAGTGGAAGATTTTTCTGCAAAACCAGTATATTGTCAGATCTTCATTGATGGTATGAAGTAAATTACTTATATCAAATAATTAACCTCAGGAGACTCTGCCTTTAAATTAGGTTTTGCCTTAGGAAATCCTGTAAAATTTTATATAATCTATTCCTTGACCAGCTGTTATTTGACTGCCTGTTCCTGACCATAAGAGCATAAGATACAGGAGCAGAATTATGCCATTCAGCCCATCTGTACTGCTATTCAATGTGATCATGGCTGATTTGATAATCTTCAACTCCACTTTCCCTAAAGCCCTTGATTTTCTTGTTGATTAAGAAGTTGTCTATGACAGCCTTGAATATACCTAATGACCCAGCCTCGACTGACCTCTCCAGAAAACAATTCCATTGTGGCATTACTAGCTGAGAGACAAAAAAAAATCCTGCTCTTCCTCTGTCATAACTAGGTTACTCCTTACTCTGAGAATATGCAACCTAAAGTCTCTCAGAAAGAATTGTATATATTTCAATGAGATCAGCTCTCATTCTTCCAAACTTCAATAACTATAGGTAAAAACAATGACTGCAGATGCTGGAAACCAGATTCTGGATTAGTGGTGGTGGAAGAGCACAGCAGTTCAGGCAGCATCCAAAGTGCAGCGAAATCGACGTTTCGGGCAAAAGCCCTTCATCAGGAATAAAGGCAGAGAGCCTGAAGCGTGGAGAGATAAGCTAGAGAGGGTGGGGGTGGGGAGAAAGTAGCATAGAGTACAATGGGTGAGTGGGGGAGTGGATGTAGGTGATAGGTCAGGGAGGAGAGAGTGGAGTGGATAGGTGGAAAAGAAGATAGGCAGGTAGGACAAGTCCGGACAAGTCATGGGGACTGTGCTGAGCTGGAAGTTTGGAACTAGGGTGAGGTGGGGGAAGGGGAAATGAGGAAACGGCTGAAGTCCACATTGATGCCCTGGGGTTGAAGTGTTCCGATTCGGAAGATGAGGCGTTCTTCCTCCAGGCGTCTGGTGGTGAGGGAGCGGCGGTGAAGGAGGCCCAGGACCTTCATGTCCTTGGTAGAGTGGGAGGGGGAGTTGAAATATTGGGCCACGGGGCGGTGTGGTTGATTGGTGCGGGTGTCACGGAGATGTTCCCTAAAGCGCTCTGCTAGGAGGTGCCCAGTCTCCCCAGTGTAAAGGAGACTGCATCGGGAGCAACGGATACAATAAATGATATTAGTGGATGTGCAGGTAAAACTTTGATGGATGTGGAAGGCTCCTTTAGGGCCTTGGATAGAGGTGAGGGAGGAGGTGTGGGCACAGGTTTTACAATTCCTGTGGTGGCAGGGGAAAGTGCCAGGATGGAAGGGTGGGTTGTAGGGGGGCCGTGGACCTGACCAGTTAGTCACGGAGGGAACGGCTTTGCGGAAGGCGGAAAGGGGTGGGGTGGGAAATATATCCCTGGTGGTGGGGTCTTTTTGGAGGTGGCGGAAATGTCGGCGGATGCGAAGGTTTGTAGGGTGGAAGGTGAGCACCAGGGGCGTTCTGTCCTTGTTACGGTTGAAGGGGTGGGGTCTGAGGGCAGAGGTGCAGGATGTGGACGAGATGCGTTGGAGGGCATCTTTAACCACGTGGGAAGGGAAATTGCGGTCTCTAAAGGAGGCTATCTGGTGTGTTCTGTGGTGGAACTGGTCCTCCTGGGAGCAGATATGGTGGAGGCGGAGGAATTGGGAATACAGGATGGCATTTTTGCAAGAGGTAGGGTGGGAAGAGGTGTAATCCAAGTAGCTGTGGGAGTCGGTGGGTTTGTAAAAAATGTCAGTGTCAAGTCAGTCGTCATTAATGGAGATGGAGAGGTCCAGGAAGGGGAGGGAGGTGTCAGAGATGGTCCAGGTAAATTTAAGGTCAGGGTGGAATGTGTTGGTGAAGTTGATGAATTGCTCAACCTCTTCGCAGGAGCACGAGGTGGCGCAAATGCAGTCATCAACGTAGCGGAGGAAGAGGTGGGGAGTGGTGCTGGTGTAATTACGGAAGATCAGCTGTTCTATGTAGCCAACAAAGAGACAGGCATTGCTGGGGCCCATACGTGTGCCCATGGCTACCCCTTTGGTCTGGAGGAAGTGGGAGGATTCAAAGGAGAAATTGTTAAGGGTGAGGACCAGTTCGGCCAAACGAATGAGAGTGTCGGTGGAAGGGTACTGTTGGGGGCGTCTTGAGAGGAAAAAAACGAAGGGCTTGGAGGTCCTGGTCATGGCGGATGGAAGTGTAGAGGGATTGGATATCCATGGTGAAGATGAGGTGTTGGTGGCTGGGGAAACGGAAATGTTGGAGGAGGTGGAGGGCGTGGGTGGTGTCTCGAACGTATGTGGGGAGTTACACCGCTGAAGCCAAACACCAACTCGAGGACACCTCTTCCTACTGCCCCCTCGACCATGACCCCAACCCCCCCATCACCAAACCATCATCTTCCAGACCATACAGAACCTCATCACCTCAGGAGTTCCTGGACTAGGGGGGATAGGACAGTGTCGAGATAGGTAGAGATGAGTTTAGTGGGGTAGGAGCATGCTGAGACAATGGGTCGGTCAGGGTAGTCAGGCTTGTGGATCTTGGGAAGGAGGTAGAACCGGGCAGTGCGGGGTTCCCGGACTATGAGGTTGGAAGCTGTGGGTGAGAGATCTCAACGAGTTCAACACGCTGCGATACATCAAACAATTTTTCCGCCACCTTCACCTCTGTGCCTACTTCTTCAACCAGGATTCTTGCCCACCCTCTGACAACCCCTTCTCCCACCTCCAACACATCCCATCCACCTGGACACCCCATGCTGGGCCTCTTACCTGCCCTCGATCTCTCCATAGCCAACTGCCGCCGCGACATTAACCGCCTCAACCTCTCCACCCCTCTCACCCACTCCAAACTCTCATCCTCGGAATGTGCAGCCTTCCACTCCCTCCATTCCAACCCAAACCTCACTATCAAACTGGCAGACAAAGGAGGCGCAGTGGTAGTTTGGCGCACCTACCTTTACACCGCTGGCTGCCAGCTTGCGGATACCTCCTCCTACTGCCCCCTTGACCATGACCACACCTTCCACTACCAAACCATCATCTCCAAGACCATCCATAACCTCATCTCCTCAGGGGATCTCCCATCCACTGCCTCCAACCTCACAATCCCGTACCGCGCGTTTCTACCTTATGCCCAAAATCCACAAACCTGACTGCCCCGGCCGACCCATTGTCTCAGCCTGCTCCTGCCCCACCGAACTCATCTCTGCATACCTCGACATGGTCCTGTCCCCCTTAGTCCAAGACTCCCCACCTACATTCAGGACACCACTCACGCCCTCCACCTCATCCATGATTTGCGCTTCCCCGGTCCCCAACGCTTAATCTTCACCATGGACATCCACTCCCTGTACACCTCCATCCCCCATCACTAAGGACTCAAAGCCCTCTGCTTCTTCCTTTCCCGCCGTACCAACCAGTACCCTTCCACTGACACCCTCCTTCGACTGACTGAACTGGTCCTCACTCTGAACAACTTCTCTTTCCAATCCTCCCACTTCCTCCAAACCAAAGGAGTAGCCATGGGCACCCACATGGGCCCCAGCTATGGCTGCCTCTTTGTAGGATATGTAGAACAGTCCATCTTCCGCAGCTACACTGGCACCAACCCCACCTTTTCCTCCGCTACATTGATGACTGTATCGGCGCTGACTTGTGCTCCCATGAGCAAGTTGAACAATTCATCCACTTTACCAACACCTTCCACCCCAACCTCAAATTTACCTGGACAGTTTCAGACTCCTCCCTCCCCTTCCTAGACCTCTCCATTTCTGTCTCGGGCGACTGAATCAACACGGACATTTACTATAAACCGACCGACTCCCACAGCTACCTAGACTACACCTCCTCCCACCCTGCCCCCTGTAAAAACGCCATCCCATATTTCCAATTCCTTCATCTCCGCCGCATCTGCTCCCAGGAGGACCAGTTCCAATACCGAACAACCCAGATGGCCTCTTTCTTCAAAGACCACAATTTCCCCCCCGATGTGGTCGACGATGCTCTCTACCGCATCTCCTCCACTTCCCCCTCCTCTGCCCTTGAGCCCGCCCCTCCAATTGCTGCACTTTGGATGCTGCCTGAACTACTGTGCTCTTCCAGCACCACTAATCCAGAATTCAATAAGTATAGGCCAAACCTAATCAACCTCTCTTCATACAAAAAAAAACAACTGAACCTTCTCTGGACTGCCTCCAATGCAGTATATCTTTGCCTAGGTAAGACGACCAAAACCGTTCTCAGTAATCAAGATATGTTATAACTAGTACTTTGTGTAGTTTTAAAAAGATTTATCTATTTTTATCTTCAATTCCATTTGCCCTCTCTATCATCTGTTTTATTTGTATGCTAGTTTTTTTGGTTTATATATGAGAATCTTTAAATCCCTCTGCTGCAGATTGCTAATAGTCACCTCCTCTAGTCTTCCTTTCAAGGTGCGTAAGCTAACAATTTCCCACACTTTATTCCATTGATTCACTTTTTGCCAACTCATTTAACCTGTCAAAATCCCCTGTAGATTCTTGGAATCATCCTTATCATTTATCTTCCCACCTTCAGTTGTGGCATGTGCAAGCTTGGCAATTGTACATTTCACTAATTACAAGTTGCCATTCTAAAAATGCCCCCCTTTTTTGTTTTCTATTCGCTAGCCAATCCCCTATCCTTGCTCATTTACTCTCTTGGACACCATGAATTAGTATCTTATTAATTAGCCTTACATGGCTTCTAGAGGAAGGACTTGAAAGCTGGGTAAGCAAGTTTGCGGATGACACAAAAGTCGGTGGAGTTGTGGATAGTGAGGAAGGAAGTGGTAGGTTACAGCGGGATATAGATAAGTTGCAGAGCTGGGCGGAAATGTGGCAAATGGAATTCAATGTAGCTAAGTGCGAAGTCGTTCACTTTGGTAGGAATAACAAGATGATGGATTACTGGGCTAATGGTAGGCTACTTGGTAGTGTGGATGAGCAGAGGGATCTTGGTGTCCATGTACACAGATCTCTGAAAGTTGCCACCCAGGTAAATAGTGCTGTGAGGAAGGCATATGGTGTACTGGGCTTTATTGGCAGAGGAATTGAGTTCCGGAGTCCTGAGGTCATGTTGCAGTTGTATAAGACTCTGGTGCGGCCTCATCTGGAGTATTGTGTGCAGTTTTGGTCGCCATACTATAGGAAGGATGTGGAAGCTTTAGAACGAGTGCAGAGGAGGTTTACCAGGATGTTGCCTGGAATGGTAGGAAAATCTTATGAGGAAAGGCTGAGGCACTTGGGGCTGTTCTCATTGGAGAAGAGAAGGTTTAGGGGAGATCTGATAGAAGTGTATAAGATGATTAGGGGTTTAGATAGGGTAGATACTAAGAACCTTTTACCGCTAATGGAGTCAGGTGTTACTAGGGGACATAGCTTTAAATTAAGGGGTGGTAGGTATAGGACAGATGTTAGGGGTAGATTCTTCACACAGCGGGTTGTGAGTTCATGGAATGCCCTGCCCGTATCAGTGGTGAACTCTCCTTCTTTATGGTCATTTAAGCGGGCACTGGATAGGCATTTGGAAGTTATTGGGCTAGTATAGGTTAGGTAGGATTCGGTCGGCGCAACATCGAGGGCCGAAGGGCCTGTACTGCGCTGTATCCTTCTATGTTCTATGTTCTATGGAGTACCTTATTGTTTCAAAATCTCCTTTTGGAAATCCAGATATGTCACATCTAATAGTTCCCTAATATATGTGCTACATGTTACTTTCTACTAAAGAACTGTAATAAATTTGTCAGGTATGATCTCCCCCTCCTGAAGACATGCTGACTCTGCTTGATTATACCCCTATGTATTTTAATATGCTCTGCTATTGCATGCTGTATAATAGATTCTAAAAACTTCCAAAAGGGAGATATTAGATTAGACTTACAGTGTGGAAACAGGCCCTTCGGCCCAACAAGCCCACACCGACCCGCCGAAGCACAATTTAGCTTGACCAATTCACCTGACCCGCACATCTTTGTGACTGTGGGAGGAAACCGGAGCACCCGGAGGAAACCCACGCAGACACGGGGAAAACGTGCAAACTCCACACAGTCAGTCGCCTGAGTCGGGAATCGAACCCGCGTCTACAGGCGCTGTGAGGCAGCAGTGCTAACCACTGTGCCACCGTGCCGCCCACTAATAATGGAGATATAAAGTTAACAGGCCTATATTTCTTGTTCCTTTCGCTTTTTGAATAAGTGAATTACATTGGCAATAGTTCTTCTATCCTTCGGGATTTTACTAAGGATTCTCAGAAAATTAATACCACTATAGTAGTGTCGCCTAGGATTCAACATGTCATGTCCAGGGGAAATATCGGCCTTTAACCCTAGTATTTTTCCTTTAATAATAGCTATTGTATTAATGTCCTAACCCCCTTTACACTTTGATTATTTGTTATTTTTGAATGCAAGTAGGTTCTTATGCCATGAATTCTGATACTAATTCAACTTCTCTGCCATTTCCTGCTTCCCCACAACTATTTCCCCAGCCTCATTCTCTAAGGGGCCAATATGCACTTTGGTCTCTCTCTTTTCATATATGTAAAGAAACTCATGCTACCTATTTTGAATTTTCCTCTTACCTTACACTAAAAATCAGCTTCCCCCACTTTGTTCTTTGTAATCTTCCATTGATTTTTAAAACTTTCCTCATCCTTTGTTTTATCTCACATCTTTGTCACATTGTATGTTTTTCTTTCAACTTGATGCTATCCTTAATTTGCTTCGTTGACGATCATTCCCTTCCTGGAATCTTTCTTCCTCATTGAGATGTGTGTTTCTTGTGACTCATGAACTAATTTTGTAAATGTCTGCCATAATTCCTCAGCCTAAACCTGACCTTAATCCTAATATGTTGTTGTTTAACCCCTTCCAGCTTTTGAATGAGATTGAGGTAGATATATGTCTTTCTATTCAGGAGAAAGAATTCTTGTTTGTGAAGTTCATATAGGTTTTCTAGTGATTAACGTTCCCCATATTCAACAGCTATTTATAGGAGACCTTTAGCATCAAGTGTGCTGATCACTGGACCATATTGTTGAACATCTCTCAGCTGTAAACAGTGTTTTATCTAACAGGGCTTGCTTTGTGACAATATTATGACAGTTGTTCCTGGGTCAGACTTGAAATTTGTGAGGTGCACATTGATATAAATGTCACCTTGTGAAAATGAATGACTTGGAAGACCAATTTCCTCTAAGGAAATGCTGGATTTGTCTTCTCCTGGAAAGAGTTATACCTCACTTTCATCTTTATGTGGGTAATTCTTTGATTTTTTGTTTTTTTTAAATAACTGTGTACTGATTCAGCACAATTTCTGAAACTTATTCTTTTTAATAACTGGGTTTTGTGGGTTATAATAGCTGGGCGCTGTTCATGCTTGTGGGTTTTTTTTTGCTCCACAGTCCTTGGAGCAAGGACTATTAGTATTTTGTTATGCACCTCACTAGTTTTCACATGCACCTTTTGTAATTCTGTACCTTAAGTACTGAATGCATTATGAAGACCTCTTTTGCAAAAACCTTCTTCCCATCATATTGTTCAGTGTTGATTCTGGACTTCTGCTTCATTCACCATCTGAATGACTTTCGAGCTTTTGGTCTTCTTTTGACTGTAACAAATCTATCAGAGACTCACCAGTAATGCCCACAACAATTCCATTTCTTATGAATTTTGATTTTAAGTTGTCCTAATCACACCATCCCATGAATCACTAATGACATTGTAAGAGTCATAGACGCTTAGAGATATAAAGCACAGTACAGACCCTTTAGTCCGACTCATCCATGCCAACAAAATATCCTAAATAAATCTAGTCCCATTTTCAGGCATTTGGCCCATATCCATTTAAACCCTTCCTATTCATATACCCATCCAAATGCCTTTTAAATGGTGTAATTGTACCAGCCTCCACCACTTCCTGTGGCAGTTCATTCCAAACGTGTACAACCCTCTGCGTGAAAAGGATGCCCCTTAGGGTGCTTTTAAATCTTTTCCCTCTCAACTTAAAACTATGCCATCTAGTCTAGGACTCCATTACCCTGGGGACAAGACCTTGACTATTCACCTTATCCAATCCCCTCATGATTTTATTAGCTCCGTTAAGGTCACCTCTCAGTCGCCAATGCTTCAGGTAAAATAGCTCCAAGCTATTCAGCCTCTCATTATAGCTCAAACCATCCAATCTTGGAAACATCCTGATTAACAATATCTTTGCTAGAGCAAAGAGACCAGAATTGAATGTAGTATTCCAAAAGTGGTCTGATCAATGTCTTGTACAGCTACAACCCAACCTCCTAACTCCTATACTCAATGCACTGACCAATTAAAGCAAGTACATCAAATGCCTTCTTCACTACCCTGTCGACCTGTGACTCCACTTTCATGGAAATATGGACCTGCACTCCAAGGTCTTTTTGTTTGGCAACATTCCCTAAGACCTTATGGTTAAGTTTTGCCTTGATTTGCCCTACCAAAATGTAGCAGATCACATTTATCTAGATTAAATTCTATCTGCCACTCCTCAGCCCATTGGCCCATCTGATCAAAGTTCTGTTGTATTCTAAGGTAACCTTCTTGGCTGCCCACTGCACCTCCAACGTTAGTGTCATCTGCAAATTTACTAACCATACATGTTATTTACATGAGATATATAGAAAATTCTAGATTTTTGGGGGGTCGACCTATACTATTACTCGAGAACATGCAGTATCTTTCGTAAATAATGACACAAGTTAGCTAACCTCCTGTCTTTCGACACCTCAACCACAGTTAGCAATGATATAAATCTCAGCAAGGGACCCAGCAATCACTTCCCTAGCTTCCCACAAAGTTCTAAGGTGCAGCTGATCAGGTTCCAGAGATTTATCCAGCTTTACGCATTTTAAGATGTCCAGCACTTCCTCCTCTGTAATACGAATACCTTTCACCATTTATTTCCCCAAGTTCTTTAGCTTCCATTTTCTTCTCCACAGTAAATGCTAATAACAAAATACTCATTTTGTGTCTCACCCATCTCCTGGGGTTTCATACATAGGCTGCCTTGCTGATCTCCCTGTTAACTCTTTTGTTCTTAATGTATTTGTAGAAACTCTTTGGATTCTCCATAATCCTATTTGCCAAAGTTATCACATGTGCCCTTTTCATCATCCTGATTTCCCTCTTAAGTATTCTTCTACTGCCCTTGTACTCCTCGAGGGATTCACTTGACATATGCACCTTTCTTTTTCTTGAATCAAGTAAACAATTTAATCTCTTCTAGTTTTTCACAAAGTCCATAAATATAAATATATATTCCAAACGCTTCTAAGGAGGGCTGAACACATGGTTAGCAGGTATGAAATAGATATTTAAAAAAAAACACAAATTGGTGTTGATGGTACAGAGTCCAAGGTTTGTTTAAGGGTCAGTACAAATTGATTTTGAGGATGATTCAAGAGAATCTGTTTTCATCACTAAATTCTTATTTTGGTCAAACTAGTTCTTCTGCTCTGGCACAAGAACACACTTCATCATATTTCAAAGTTGATTCTGATTTGAACTTCTGATTTCTGGTCTCAGCACTGAAGCATTATCTCATGGAGGCTGCATGGGCAGCCAGCAGGTGGAGACATTATAACTCCATTCATAAAATCTGCAACACATTCTGTTTTCTTTAACTGGTCCAAATAATATTTATATCTTCAAATGTTATGAAAAACCATGCAGTGCCATTAAAAAAGGGATAAATGTGAAAGAATATATTGTGGCAATGTCATATACTAGGCACTTAATTTATTGACGTGAAACAGAATCATGGAATAACAGAGTCATACAGCGTAGAAGAGGCCCTTTGACCCATTGAGTCTGTACTGATGTCTCTACACTAATCTCACATTGATGCACTTGGCCCATAGACTTGAATGTTATGACATTTAAAGTGCTCATCCATGTATGTTTTAAAGTAGAACTAAAGCATTCAAAAATTGGAGGTGTAGTGGACAGCCTAGAAGGTTACTTCAGAGTATAATGGGACCTTGATTGAATGGGCTGATAGGCCAATGAGTGGCAGCTGGAGTTTAATTTAGATAAATGTGAGATGCTGCATTTTTGAAAGGCAAATCCGGGCAGGACTTGTACATTTAATGATAGGGCCTGGAAAGTGATGGAGTGCGGGTTCATAGTTATTTGAAAGTAGAGTTGCAGGTAGACAGGGTAGTGGAGGAGGCAATTGGTATACTTGCCTTTATTGGTCAGTGCATTGAGTAGAAGAATTGGGAGGTCATGTTGCAGCTGTACAGGACATTGCTTAGGCCACTTTTGGAATTCTGTGTTCAATACTGTTCTCCTTGCTATTGGAAAGATGTTGTAAAACTTGAAAGGATTCAGAAAAAATTTAGGAGTATCTTCCTGTGTTGGAGGGTTTGAGTTACAGGGAGAGGGTGAATAGGTTTGTGCTATTTCAGGTAAAGTGTTGGAGGTTGAGGGGTGACCTTAGAGGTTGGAAAGTCATGAGAGGCATAAATAGGGTGGATAACCAAGGTCTTTTCCCCAGGGTAGTGGAGTCCAAAACCAGAGGGCATAGGTTTAAGGTGAGAGGGGAAAGATTTAAAAGGGGCAACATTTTCATGCAGATGGTGATGCATGTATGAAATGAGATGCCAGAGGCTGGTACTTTTGCAACATTCAAAAGATGTCTGGATGGGTATATGAACAGGAAGATTTAGCTAAATGTTGACTAATGGGATTAGATTAATTTAGATATCTGGTTGATATAGGTGAGTTGGACTGAAAGGTCTGTTTCCATGCTGTACAGCTCTATGACACTTTTTAACAGAAACATTTATTCAAGTAAATTTTAATTTTCTAAATATTTGCAAAGGACATTGAGCACCAGGTTGTAACTCCCTGAATACCAATTATGATGTAAAAAAACAAAAGAACTGAGAATTCTGGAAATCAGAAACAAAAACAGCAGTTGCTGGAATACCATAGCAGGTCTGGCAGCATCTGTGGAGTGAAATCAGAGTTAATGTTTAGGCTCCAGTGACTCTTCTTCAAAACTGATGGTAGCTAGGAAAAAGTTGTTTTTTTTTAATGCTAAAGATTGAGTGGTGGGTGGAGGAAAGGAGTAAATGATAGGTAGAGATAGAGCACAACGAGAAAGAAGAACAGTTAGATTGACAAATGAGTGGATAATGGTCAGCCTATGAAAATGGAGTGCTGATAATAAGGATAATTAGTGGCTAACAATGGGTTCTGTATAATAGCAAACCACATGGTAACAAAGACAAGGATAAAGTGAGGACTACAGGTGCTGGAGAACAGAGTCAAAAAGTGTGACACTGGAAAAGCACAGCTGGTCAGGCAGTATCTGAGGAGCAGGAGAATCGATGTTTCGGGCATAAGCCCTTCATCAGGATTCCTCGGATGCTGCCTGACCTGCTGTGCTTTTCCAGTGCCACACTTTGACACATGAAACAAAATCTGGTGTGTGGAGGTTGGGATAAGGCACATTCTCCATGTCCTTGCCTCAACCACATTGGCAGTCATCATTCTTCTAGGGTGATTGTTCTCCATTCCTTTGACTGTGCAACTGTTCCCTCTCTTTGGACTCTATCTCCAACAATGATGATGCATTTGCCAGGAATTTCTTTGCATCCAACTAGCAAATCCATGAATTGGTAATGGAGTCATGACACAGAATAACTGATGAGTAGAGTTCTGGATGATTACTTCTTCAACATAAAGAGTTTTCCAAGTAGCTTGCTATCAGACATAGGCAAGCTTGTGACATTAAGAAGTCATTCAGTTATAATGTTGTTCTTGAATTTTAGTAAGAGTTGGTCTTTTTAGAGATCACACTGATTGTTAATTGCAATCATTTTCTGATCCCAGATTTCTCTCAGGTTGTGTTTATCACTTACATATGTTGAATACTTACTTCATTATAGGACTGACTTGAGGAAATTGGAAAACATTGTTTTATTACTGCATTGAATGTCATTAGCTTAGTTTTTCATTGTTGCTATTTAGAGCCAACCTCAAGCTTTGTATCAATGATTGTTATTACTTCCTTCCATACGTCCCCATTTCTCACTGCAATCTTCTCTCAGTGCATAGTTATATGGGTTATGTTCATTTCCTTCAACACAATCCAAGCAAGCAACAATAATTTATTTAGTTAAGAATCAGAGCTGATTGCTATGGTTTGGCATGGGGAGAAATACGTTGTTTTATTAATTTATGTGGTGGTTTTGCCTAAGTATCTCTCATTTTATTATATTAATTTTAGCTAGTTGCATAGATTAACTAATCACACATTACTGATGAGGTGACCGCCATATCTAGGAATGGGATGTCACAATATGGGACTTTCTCAGACAGGAGTACTCCAAAATGTCAGTAATCTGATTTGAAGGTAATTTTGTCCCCTTGTTTAAGAAGGGTAACAGGGATAATCCAGGTAATTATAGACAGGTGAGCATGACATCAGTGGTAGGGAAGCTGCTGGAGAAGATACTGACGGATAGGAACTATTTACATTTGGAAGAAAGTGGACTTTTCAGTGCTAGGCAGCATGGGTTTGTGCAGGGAAGATCATATCTTACCAACTTAATAGAATTCTTTGAGGAAGTGACAAAGTTGATTGATAAAAGAAGAGATGTAGATGTCATATACATGGACTTCAGTAAGGCATTTTATAAGGTTCCCCATGGCAGGCTGATGGAGAAAGCAAAGTCACATGGGGTCTCGGGTGTACTAGCTAGATGGATAGAGAACTGGCTGAGCAACAAGAGACAGACAGTAATAGTAGGAGGGAGTTTCTCGAAATGGAGAACTGTGACCAGTGGTGTTCCACAGGAATCCGTGCTGGGACCACTGTTGTTTGTGATATGCATGATTGATCTGGAGGAAGATGTAGGTGGTCTGATGAGCATGTTTTCAGAGGACACTAAGATTGTTGGAGCAGCAGACAGTGAAGAGGACTGTCAGAGAATGCAACAGAATATAGATAGATTAGAGAGTTGGGTGGAGAAATGGTAGATGGAATTCAATCCAGACAAATGCAAGGTGATGTATTTTGGAAAATCCAATTCAAGAGCGAACTATGCGGTAAATGGAAATGCTTTGGGGAAAATTGATGTACAGAGAGATCTTGGTGTTCAGGTCCATTGTACCCTGAAGGTGGCAACGCAAGTTGACATAGTGGCCAAGGTGGTATACGATATGCTTTCCTTCATCAGACAGGGTATTGAGTACAAGTGTTGGCAGGTCATATTATAGTTGTATCAGACTTTGGTTCTGTCACATTTGGAATCCAAGATGGAGGATGAGAAAAATTTCTGGCTGTAAGAGCTGCTCCTTTTTTTGAGGCATTTTAGGTGTTGGAGGTGATTTCCTCGAATTCCAAGAGCAGCAATTACTGTTTTATATGCTGTTGCATTGTTTTGGAATTTTGGAAAAAGAAAGTCAAAACAACAGCAGTTTAAAAGGGAGAAGGGCTGGCAAAGGAAGCACATGGTGAGAACAGGAGAGAGAGAGAGAGAGAGAGAGAGAGAGAGAGAGAGAGAAAGAAAAAACTGCACTATTACCGCCTTTGTTTGAATTCGTGTATCGCTGGACACCGAAGTGCATCTGGGAAAATTAACGAACAGTAAAATTTATAACTAATCTTGGAGGAACTGTTGGGCAAAGTTCACAGCACAGAATCAGATAAGTTAATTGTTGTTTTAAGTCTGTCCAAGAGAAAGGCTGCAGTAGTGAGTATAGTGGATTCTTTCTTGATTATATGTTTGTGGAGATAGGTCTCTTGATTAAACTTAAAATATAAGCCATAGCTATTAATTTAACCTGGGGTAGTGTTTGTAGAGGAGTAAGACGGTGTTATTTTCTGGGTCTGTAGATTGTGAAGGAGCAAAAATGGCCTTTGCAGTGATATATACTTCTCGTCAGATGTGGGAGTTTAAAGAGAGTTTAAGGGTTACTGTGGATTATATCTGCCATAAATGCTGTTGGATGCAAACCTTATCAGACCGAGTGGATCGGTTGGAGAGACAGTTAGAAGCAATGAGGAATTTGCAACAGTAACAGTATGTGATGGATGGCAGTTATAGGAAGGGGGGAAGTCTCAGATACAGTCACATAGATGGGTTAACTCCAGGAAGGGTAAGAGAGGTAGGCAGCTGGCAGGAGATTTTTATGGATATACCCATTTCAAACAGGTATGCTGTTTTGGAAAATGTAGGGGGTTATGGATTCTCAGAGGAATGTAGCACAAACAGCCAAGTTTCTGGTATTGAGAGTGGCTCTAATGCAACTAGGGGTACTTCGGCTTCCAAGTGATCAATTGTGTTAGGGGATTCTGTAGTCAGAGGTACGGACAGACGTTTCTGTGGCCAGCGGAGAAAAAGCAGAATGGCGTGTTGTTTCCCTGATGCCAGGATCAAGGATGTCTCAGAGAGGGGGCAGAATATTCTCACGGGGGAGAGAGGCCAGCAGGAGGTCATTGTCCACATTGGAACCAATGACAAAAGAAGGGAAAAGGTTGAGACTCTGAAGGGAGATTACAGAGAGTTGGGCAGAAATTTAAAAAGAAGGTCCTCAAGGGTAGTAATATCTGGATTACTCCCAGTGCTACGAGCTAGTGAGGGCAGGAGTAGGAGGATAGAGCAGATGAATACATGACTGAGGAGCTGGTGTATGGGAGAAGGATTCACATTTTTGGATCATTGGAATCTCTTTTGGGGTAGGAGTGACCTGTACAAGAAGGACAGATTGCACCTAAATTGGGAGGGGACTAATCTACTGGCAGGAAATTTGCTAGAACTGCTTGGGAGCATTTAAACTAGTAAGGTGGGGGGTTTGGACCCAGGGAGGTAGTGAGGAAAGAGATTGATCTGAGAGGGTACAGCTGAGAACAAAAGTGAGTCAAACAGTCAGGGCAGGCAGGGACAAGGTAGGACTAATAAACTGCATTTATTTCAATGCAAGGGGCCTAACAGGGAAGGCAGATGAACTCAGGGCATGGTTAGGAACATGAGACTAGGATATCATAGCAATTATGGAAACATGGCTCAGGGCTGGGTAAGACTGGCAGCTTAATGTTCCAGGATATAAAATGCTACAGGAAGGATAGAAAGGGAGGCAAAAGAGGAGGGGGAGTGGCATTTTTGATAAGGGATAGCATTACAGCTGTGCTGAGGGAGGATATTCCTGGAAATACATCCAGGGAAGTTATTTGGGTGGAAGATGAGGATGATCACCTTATTGGGATTGTATTATGGATCTCCCAATAGTTAGATGGAAGTTGAGAAAAACTTGAAAGGAGATCTCAGCTATCTGTAAGAGTAATAGGGTAGTTATGGTAGGGGATTTTAACTTTCCAAACATCGACTGGGACTGCTATACTGTTAAAGGTTTAGATGGAGAGGAATTTCTCAAGTGTGTACAAGGCAATTTTCTGATTCAGTGTGTGGATGTATCTACTAGAGAAGGTGCAAAACCTGACCTACTGTTGGGAAATAAGGCAGGGCAGGTGACTGAGGTGTCAGTGGGGGAGCACTTTGGGGCCAGCGACCATAATTCTATTCGTTTTAAAATAGTGATGGAAAAGGATAGACCAAATCTAAAAGTTGAAGTTCTAAATTGAGATAGGACAATTTTTGACGGTATTAGGCAAGAACTTTGGAAAGCTGATTGGAGGCAGATGTTCGCTGGTGAAGGGACGGCTGGAAAATGGGAAGCCTTCAGAAATGAGGTAACAAGAATCCAGAGAAAGTATATTCCTCTCAGGGTGAAAGAGAAAGCTGGTAGGTATAAGAAATGCTGGATGACTAAAGAAATTGAGGGTTTGGTTAAGAAAAAGAAGGAAGCATAAGTCAGGTATAGACAGGATAAATTGAGTGACTCCTTAGAAGAGTATAAAGAAAGTAAGAGTATACTTAAGAGGGAAATCAGGAGGGCAAAATGGGGACATGAGATAGCTTTGACAACTAGAATTAAGAAGAATCCAAAGGGTTTTTACAGAGATATTAAGGACAAAGGGGTAACTAGGGAGAGAATAGGGCCCTTCAAAGATCAGCAAGGCAGCTTTTGTGTGGAAAATGGGGGAGATGCAAAATATTCATTTAGTATCAGTATTTACTGTGGAAAAGGATATGGAAAATATAGACTGTGGGGAAATAGATGGTTATATTTTGTAAAATGTCCAGATTACAGAGGAAGAAGTGCTGAATGTCTTGAAATGGTTAAAAGTGGATAAATCCCCAGGACATGATCATCATAGAGAAGTGATTGCTGGGCTTCTTGCTGAGATATTTGTATCATCGATAGTCACAGGTGAGGTGCTGGAAGACTGGAGGTTGGCAAACGTGGTGCCACTGTTTAAGAAGGGCGGTAAAGACAATCCAGGGAGCTATAGACCGGTGAGGCTGACCTTGGTGGTGGGCAAGTTGTTGGAGGGAATCCTGAGGGACAGGATGTACAGGTATTTGGAAAGGCAAGGACCAATTCGGGATAGTTAACATGGCTTTGTGCATGGGAAATCATGTTTCACAAACTTGATTGAGCTTTTTGAAGTAGTAACAAAGAAGATTGATGAGGGCAGAGCAGTTGATGTGATCTATATGGACTTCAGTAAGGTGTTTGACAAGGTTCCCCATGGGAGACTGATTAGCAAGGTAAGATCTCATGAAATACAGGGAGAACTAGCCATTTGGATACAGAACTGGCTCAAAGGTTGAAGACAGGGTGTGGTGGAGGGTTGTTTTTCAGACTGGAGGCCTGTGATCAGTGGAGGGCCACGAGGATCGGTGCTGGGCCCTCTGCTTTTTGTCATTTACATAAATGATTTGGATGCAAGCATAAGAGGTACAGTTAGTAAGTTTGCAGATGACACCAAAATTGGAGGTGTAGTGGACAGTGAAAAGGGTTACCTCAGATTACAACAAGATCTTGACCAGATGGGTCAATGGGCTGAGAAGTTGCAGATGGAGTTTAATTCAGATAAATGTGAGGTGCTGCATTTTGGGAAAGCAAATCTTAGCAGGACTTATACACTTAATGGTTAGGTCCTAGGGAGTGTTGCTGAACAAAGAGACCTTGGAGTGTAGGTTCATAGCTCCTTGAAAGGGGAGTTGCAGGTAGATAGGATAGAGAAGAAGGCGTTTGGTATGCTTTCCTTTATTGGTCAGAGTATTGAGTACAGGAGTTGGGAGGTCATGTTGCAGCTGCACAGGACATTGGTTAGGCCACTGTTGGAAGATTGCATGCAATTCTGGTCTCCTTCCTATCGGAAAGATGTTGTGAAACTTCTAAGGGTTCAGAAAAGATTTACAAGGATGTTGCCAGGGTTGGAGGATCTGAGCTACAGGGAGAGGCTGAACAGGCTGGGATTGTTTTCCATGGACCGTCAGAGGCTGAGGGGTGACATAGAGGTTTACAAATTTATGAGAGGCATGGATAGGATAAATAGGCAAAGTCATTTCCCTAGAGTTGGGGAATCCAGAACTAGAGGGCATAGGTTTAGGGTGAGAAGGGAAAGATATAAAATAAACCTAAGGGGCAACGTTTTCATGCAGAGCGTGGTATGTGCATGGAATGAGCTGCCAGATGATGTGGTGGAGGCTGGTACTATTGCAACATTTAAGGGACATTTGGATGGGTACATGAATAGGAAGGGTTTGGAGGGATATGGACCGGGTGCTGGCAGGTGGGACTAGATTGGGTTGGGATATCTGGTCGGCATGGACTGGTTGGACCGAAGGGTCTGTTTCCATGCTGTGCATCTCTATGACTATGAATACTGCATATATTTCTGGTCGCTACATTACCAAAGGGATGAGGATGCCTTGGAGATGGTCGAGCGGAAGTTCACCAGGATGTTGCCCATTATGGAGGGTGCTAGTTATGAAGAGAGGTTGATTAGATTAGGATTATTTGCATTAGAAAGATGAAGGTTGAGGGCGAACCTGATTGAGGTCTACAAAATCATGAGGTATCGACAGTGCAGGTGGCAAGAAGTTTTTTCCCCAGAGTGGGAGACTCAATTACTAGGGGTCACGAGTTCAAGGTGAGAGGGGAAAAGTTTAAGGGAAATATGTGTGGAAGGTTCTTTGCGCAGAGGGTGGTGGCTGCTTGGAACGCATTGCCAACAGAGGTGGCAGAGGCGGTTGTGATAGCATCATTTAAGATGTATCTAGACAGATATATGAATGGCCAGGGAGCAGAGGGATACAGATCCTTAGAAAATATGTGACAGGTTTAGATAGAGGATCTGGATCGGCAGAGGTTTGGAGAGCCGAAGGGCCTGTTCCAGTCCTGTAATTTTCTTTGCTTTTGTTCTTAGTTCTAATCTTCGTCAGCTGCAAATACTTCATGAGGACTTCCGTCACCCCATTCTTCGATACACTGCACTGAAAATAGCCAGGATTACTATTAGCCCTAATCTTTTGATGAAGCTTTGATCCCCCAGTTGCTGGGACTTCTCCTATATCCTAACCATCTGGAATCTTTAACAGCAGCTTTTGTGCTGCCTCGTCACTGTGTTTAATGTCTCAGCTCTGGATTTTAAATTGATTCTCCCAACAAATGCATATTTAAATTTTAACTAGAGATCCTTCTTCAGGTCCTTCCAACTCCATGACAATGTGACTCATTCTGACATCTCCTTCGCCTGATTTTAGGTTAAGTTTGCATCATTTGCTACTTATTCTTTGATCTGATGAAGTAAATGGGTTTTACAGCTTTTTAGCATTCACATGAATGTTTTTAACTAACTTAGCTGAACAGATATTGCCAGGTCTGTTGAACTTCTCCAGCAATTTCGGTGTTTGTAGTTTCAAACTCTCTGGGCTGTCATTACTGTAAGCAGTGTTGGCACCACATCCCCTACTAGGTAAGCCCACCTGCTGTTTCTGATTTAATCTTCCTAGCTGTTAATCTGACCTCAATCTTTCAACTGTAATAATCTGCATTTATCTAATTTTATACAGTTTAGCTTTAATTCCTAAAATTTAAAAAAAATCAAATAATGCATGAATCTTAGAAAGATATTTTCACAGTGCATTCTGTTCCAAATAGTAATAAAGCTTTATTACTATCTGTAAATCTGAATATGAATCTAGTCATAGGATCCCATAGCAATATTTAACTTGCTTCATTCCCCATTGGACTAAGCATTAAGCAAACTAACATGGTCCTTAAAGAGAGTTTTCTCAGAAAATGGTGTCAAAAACATTTTTACATAGATTTTTCCTGGGGCCAGTCTGCTCTTGAGTGTTTCTGCCCTGGTGCTGTGAGGTAGCAGTGCTAACCACTGAGCCATCATGCCATCCTATTGGCAGGATAGGTACTACCTAAAATTGTAAACAAAAACAAACCAGTGGTTAGAGGAAAGGTATGGGCAGCAGGTAATGAAGGAGCAAAATCTAGGGAAATCACTAACTACTACACCACCCTCTTACTCACTAGCACCTACTCACTGTCATGCTCTCACTGTGCTGAATATCAAACATAGCATACTCTGCAAACAGGTTTCCACACATATTTTGAACAATTGAGCCTTAGTTTTCTTAAGTCTTAATCACCATATTTATGCCTTATTCCCTTTGTAACACCATCTGAACATCACTGATAAACAATATAACAATTTAGTGAGATTCTAACTGGCACAAATGGAGACTAATCATTGTCAGCCAGCATTGATTATTAGAAAGGACTGTTCCTTCTCAAAAATATTCTACCAAGGCTCTGGATGGGATATGAATGAATTTCTGACCACCAAACCCAGATTTACTGCCACTGCCAAACAGTCAGTCATCTCCAGATATCTTAAGTCCAATTTTAACCGGGATGCAAATGTAGAGTTGAGCTAGTAGTGCTTACCTGACCATGTTGTACATCACACAAGGAACATTCTCTCTTCACTGGATAGGGGTGTGCTGAAGTCAGTCCTATCCAATTTTTTTGATGTACAAGAGGATTAGATGCCTTATCTCAAGAATAACACAAATAATTAAAATGCAGAGACTCTTAACTGGACATTGTTTCTTATTTCCTTCAGCAGCCACAATCATCTTTATATGTGCCAGGTATGACTCCAACAAGTACGGTTTGCCCCTGATACCCATTGATTTCATTTTTGTGAGGGCTCTTAATGCTACACTCAGGTTAAAAAGCAGCCTTAATGTCAACAAGTGTTACTCTTACCTCATCTCTGGAATTCAGTTCTTTTATCCAAGTCTGAATCAAGTGTATAATGAGGTCAGGAGCTGATTGGCCCTGGCAGAACCCAAGCTGGGTATCACTGCGCAGGTTATTGATTGCACTGTTGATAACACCTTCCATCACTTTACTAATTATCAGGAGTAGATTGATGAGGCAGAAATTGGTTGGGCTCGATTTGACGTGCTTTTTGTGTACCAGACATACCTGGGAAATATTCCACGATGTTGGGTAGAAGCCAGTGTTGTAACAAGAGTTTGGCTGAAGGAGCAGCAAGTTCTGGAGCACCAGTCCTCAGTATTTCTGCTGGAATTTTGTCAGCAGCCTTACCTTTGCAATATCCAGTGCCTCCATCCATTTCTTGTTATCAGATGGAGTAAATCAAATTGGCTGAAAACTGAGGATTGGAAGCTAGTGCAACTCAGTTGTAGTTAAACTAATAAGGCAGGGGAATAGAAACCAAAGCAACAGATCTAAAAGTGAGCAGAAGGTGGATGTTAATAGAACAAATGGGCAGGGCCACTTTAATGACTATTGTGAGTGAGGAAATCATAAAAAATCAGCACGTGAGTTGAAAGTTGGAGTAAATGATAGAGGTGAGGCTCAGTGTTACAAGCAATTAATAACTAAGGATGGAAGGAGTGGAAAGCATAGTACAGAAAAAAAACCAAAGACAAACCAGTAGAACTTACTTAAAACCTTTGTACCTCAATGTTGATGAGTTGACAGCACAAATTGAGACAAATGGGTACAACCCTGATGGGATTACCAAAATGTGGTTACAGGAAGATCAGGACCAGGAATTAAATATCCAAGGGTACTCAGCATTCCAAAGGATAGAAAAAAAACTTAAGGAGGTGGAGTTGCTATATTTGTTAGGGATGACATCAAGACTACATTAAGAAATGATATTAGCACAAGGGATCGAAATGTTGAATCAGTCTGGGTGTAAATAAAAAGCAAGGGAAGGCACCCCTTGTTATGAGTAATTTACAGGCCCCCAGTTAGTACCTCTGAAGTAGGGTATAGTATAAACCAGGAAACAATGAGGATATGTGAGAAGGGCACAATGGTGATTTGAACATGCATAAAAAAATGGATTAGAGCTGAAAATGTGTTGCTGGAAAAGCGCAGCAGGTCAGGCAGCATCCAAAGAGCTGGAGAATTGATGTTTCGGGCATGAGTCCTTCTTGCCCGAAACGTCGATTCTCCTGCTCTTTGGATGCTGCCTGACCTGCTGTGCTTTTCCAGCAATACATTTTCAGCTCTGATCTCCAGCATCTGCAGTCCTCACTTTCTCCTAAAAAAAATGGATTAATCAACTTGGCAAGGGTGCCCTTGAAGAGAGTTTCATGGAGTGTTGGAGGGATTGTTTCTTAGAGCAACATGTCATGGAGTCAACCGTAAAACTGGCTGCTTTAGATTTGGCACTACACAGTGAACGAGGATTGATAAATGAACTTGTAATTAAGGATTCTCTTGGAAGAGATGACCACAACATGCTAGAATTTCAAATTTAGATTGAAACAGTGAAGACTGAGTCACATGTGAGAGTTTTGGTGTTAGGAAAAGATAATTATATAACCCTGAGGAAGGAGTTGGCCCAAGTGGAATGGGAAACATAAAGAGCCAGGTCCACTTAATTAAAGTATATTCAGGAGAGGAAAAGGAATTGTAAAAAGATGAAAAATCAACCATGGCTTAACAAGGAGAACATCAAGGCAAAAACTAACACATATCATACTGCAAAAATTAGTGGAAGGATTGGGAGAACTTTAAATGTCAACAAATAGTTACTAAAATTTAAATCAGAAGAGCTAAGATGAGCTACGAAAGGAAACGAGCAGAAAGCTTAAACACTGATACCAAAAGCTTCTCTAATATAATGAAAAAGAAGAAAAGAGGACAAAAATGGTGAGGCAATAATGGGAAATGGCAGAGGCACTCAACCAGTATTTTGTCTCAGTTTTCACAGTGGGGAAGATAATACCTTCTTCCCAAAAACTGCAGTTACTGCAGAGGAACTTGGTGAAATTACTACTGAGTAATTTAGTATTAAGGTATTAAATCAACTGATGGGAATGAATGCAGATATAGCCCTGCGGCCTGATGTCTGGCACCTTAGGGTATCAAAGGATGTGGTGGCAGAGGTAGTGGATGCATCAGTTATGATTTTCCAAAATTCTCGGGATTTAGAAAGGTCCCAATGGATGGGAAACGTACTAATGTTACATCCTTATTCAAAAAGGAGATAGACAAGAAGTGGGAAATGATAGAACAGTCAGTTTGACCTCTGTAGTGGGGAAGTTATTGGAGTAAATTATAAAGTACAACACTGTACTTTTCAGGAAGCACTTCACCACAAAGCACGTGAGCAGACTGACCACGTGATATTGATGCGAGTCCTGTTTCCAGTGCACAGCGAAACCTAGTGCCGGGGATGGAATCACGTTGTATGGTACAACGGGAGTTCACATTTTAAAAAAATGTTCCCCAATTCACCAATCGTGTTACAGCCAAATCACGTGGACAAAACGTGCTTTATAGTAGAATGGCCTGTAGGAGATAACTGAACACTTGGAAAAACAAAGCTCAATTCATCACTGTCAACAAAGTTTCATGAAGAGCAAGTCGTATTTGACAAATTTGCTGGAGTTCTTTAAGGATGCAACCAGCAAGATAGACAATGGCGTTCTGGTGTATGTGGTACATGTAGACTTCCAGAAGGCATTTGATAAGGTGCCCCATAAAAGACTGATTTGGAAAGTTTAGTATGGGGATGGGGAATGGGGTAATGGTAGAATATTGGCTTGAATAGAGGATTGGCTAACTGAGAGAAAACAGAAGTTCAGGATAAATGGGTTATTCTCTGGATGGTGAACTGTAATTTGTTGTTTTGTTCTTTGTAACTAGAGGGGTGCTGCAGGCTTCAGCTCTTGGACCTCAACTATTTACAATCTGCATAAATAATCTGCAAGTGGACACAGTCTAATATAGCAAAGTTCGTGGATTATACTAAAAGAGAAAGGAAAGCAGGCAGTGATGAGGAGATAAACAGTCCACAGATAGGCTTGGAGAATGGACCAGAATCTGGCAGATGGAGTTTCATGTGGATAAATGCGTCTTTCCTGATGAAGGACTTATGCCTGAAATGTCGACTTTCCTGCTCCTCAGAAGCTGCCTGGCCTGCTGTGCTTTTCCACCACCACACTCTCCTCCCTGATCTCAGCATCTGCAGTATTCACTTTCTCCCATAAATGTGATGCTGTCCATTGTGGCTAGAAATACAAAAAGAGTAAATTATTCTGTAAATAGGAAACAGATTCAAAGTGCATCAGTGTAGAGGAATCTGGGTGTCTTGTGCAAGAAATACAGAAAGTGGCTATGCAACTGCAGCATATAATGAAGAAGGTAAATAGAACCTTGGTACTTATTGCATAAGGGCAGGATTATAAAAGTAAAGAAGTGTTGTTGCAATTATATCTGAAATGCAGATCTGACCACATCTGAAATCTAGCGTCCAGTTTTGGTTTCCTTACTTGAGAAAGGATGTGATGGTATTGGAGGCACGCAGAGGAGGTCCACAAGGAGATTCCAGTGATGTTGTTCCAGCTTATACTTGCTGGAATTCAGAAGAGTAAAGGGGGATCTGATTGAGATATATAAAATCCTAAAGGGAATTGAAAACGTGGATGTTTAACAAATGTTCTGCTTTGTGGCATAGATATGGAATGAAACAAGGTAGGTCTGAAACTGAGATGAGGCAAAGCTACTTTACTCAGAGGGTTGTGAATCTGTGGAACTCACTGCCCCAGAGTGCAGTGGAGGCAGAATCAATCAACGGATTCGAGAAAGAAATAGATATGCTTCTGATGAAAATAGTGATAAAGGGCTATGGGGAGCAGGCATAAAAGTAAAACTGAGACCAGGATAAGATCAACCACGATTATGTTAAATAGTGGAGTGGGCTCGAAGGGCCGAATTGCCTACTCCCACTCCTATTTTCGATATTTTATTTGTCAGTGATTCTGGGGAACACTGGAGAAGGCTGAAATGGGCCATCCACTTGGCGCTTCTGGCTGAAGATTGCTGTTACTGCTTCAGCTTTATCTTTTGCACAGTGTCAGGTTCTTCCATCATTGAGGATGTGGATATTCAGTGAGTTAACCGTGCACCACCATTTGCGACTGGATGTGACAGGACTGCAGAGCTTAGATCTAATTCATTGGTTGAGGATCACCTTAGATCTGTCTACCATTTGTTGCTTATGCTGTTTGGCAAATAGTCATGCTTTATAACTCACCAGGTTGAAGCTTCATTTTACGGATGCCTGGTTATGCTCTTGGTATGCTTCTTGCACTCTCCGTTGAACCAGGGTGATCGCCTGGCTTGATGATAATGGTTGAGTGGGGGATATGCCAGGCCAAGAGGTTGCAGATTGAGCTGGAGCACAATTCAGCTGCTGGTGATTTGCCCACTGCACCTCATGAATGTGCAGTTCTGAGTTAACAGATCTGTTTGAAGTCTGTTCCATTTAGCAAAGTCATAGTGCGACACAACATGATGGAATGCATTTTCAATGTGAAGGCAGGACATAATCTCCACAAGGACTGTGTGATGGTCACTGTTACTGATACTATCATGGACAGATGCATCTGCAGCTAGCAGTTTGGCAAAGATGATGTCAAGTACTTTTTTCCCTCTTGTTGGTTCCTTCACCACATGCCAGAAACTCAGTTTGATTAGTAATAGTACTGTTGCTGAATCACTTTTGGTTGTGGAAATTGGAATTCCCCCACTCACCATACATTTTGTGCCCTGGCGACCCTCAATGCTTTCTCCATCGGGAAAGAGTATGGAAGGGCTTATGCTCGAAACATCGAATTCCCTATTCCTGAGATGCTGCCTAACCTGCTGTGCTTTAACCAGCAACACATTTTCAGCTGTGATCTCCAGCATCTGCAGACCTCATTTTTTACTCTAAGAGTATGGATTCATCAGCCAAAGTAGAAAAGTACATGATAACTAGCACGAGGTTTTCCTGCCCATGCTTAACCTGAAGCCATGAAACTTCATGGGATCCAGAGTCAATGATGAAGACTCCCAGGCAATTATTTTCTGTCTGTACAGCACTGTGATACCAAAAGACCTGCTGGTGGGACAGGACATGTCCAAGTATGGTAATGGTGAGGTCTGGGATATTGTTTGTAAGGTATGATTCTGTGAGTATTTCTGTCAGGCTGATACTTGACTAGTCTGTGAGACACTTCATCAGGAATGAGCTTATGCCCAAAACATCAACTTTCCTGCTCCTTGGATGCTACCTGACCTGCTGTGCTTTTCCAGTGCCACACTTTTTAACTAAGATCTCCAATATCTGCAGTCCTCACAGTCTATGAGACAACTCTCCCAATTTTGGCACTGGAAGAGTCGACAAAGCTGTTTCTGCCAATGGAGCCAGGTCATTGCCAGGCAATCATCTGGCTTCATTTCTTTGTCGGGACTGCATTGCGATTGACGCAACTAAAAGGCTTGATAGGTCATTTCAGACAGTAGTTGAGAGCCAACCAGATTGCTGTGGGTCTGGAGTCACTTGCAGGCCCGACCAGGTGAATTTAACATAATGCCTTCCCTGAAAATATTCGTGAGCTTCAATAATTGACAATTATTTCACGTTCATGATCAACTCCAGAAAAGTTTTATTTGAATTCAAATACCACCATCTGCTGTGGCAGAATTCAAACCCAGGTCCTGTGAATGTTAGTTGAATTTCTGGATTAAAAGTCTAGTGATAATCCCACTATGACATTGCCTCTCCAAAACATAAATGAGGCATCTAAGGCATTGGAGCAAGATTGCATGGTTAGCTGTGCAGAAGATGCAAATAGGTTGAGAAGGATGAGGAGTACTTTGTTATGATAATCACAATCATAAAGCCACATTTAGTACTGCTACAGGGATGGAATCCAGCTTGGAGCTTTTAGAAAGTAGATATAACTTTGCAAGACAACATTGTACTTGAAGATTTTGGAGGGGAAATTGAGGCTGGAGATGCAGTACTCATTTGTAAGGATCAAAGGATCAAGAACAGATTGTTCAGAAAGAGACAAAATGGTGACCAATTTGATGGGTTGGATAATACCCAAGCAGACAAATTGTTAGCTATAACAATCAGCATAAGACATGAAAAGCAAGACTGGATGGTCAACAGTGTGTGTGGAATACTATCCTGTGAATAAAAGGCTGGTCTCATTGACAAGATTAGATTGGAGAGAGAAAGATAGGAGGTGGAATCAAATTTAAACAAGTATATGAGTACTAATCACACTTAAGTGCCAAAAAAAATGCTAAAACTAAGTAGAATGAGAAATAACTGGGTTTTTGTGGTCTATTGTCATAGTTCGTGGTGGTTAACACCTTTCTGACCCTGAAAAGAATAACTTCAACTTCTGAGATGCAATATTTTGTATACCAGATGGTACAAATTCTATTAAAAAATTATATTAAAATTATTAAAAAAGTAAACACTATAATCTATTTGTTCCGTCCCGGTTTGCAGTTTGTGGGAATAATTCAAGGCAATCATCTGTCTGTGACATCACTGTTGCTGGACAACTGGAGGCCCTCATTGGTTGGTGAAAGAATTAAATTAACCTCAAGAAAGAAAACATCCACACCACAAATCTCAATGTCTTTTTCTTTCAAGGTCGATGGCAAACACCATTACATTACCACTGACTGAAAAGTCTTGATTGTTAAATATGAACCAGATACAACCCTGCTTGCACTGATATTGCTAATTCATGGCTAGTTAGGGCCTGGATATCTGTCTTCTTGGGTTTAATACTGAAAACCTTGCCAATGATTGAAATCTCATCATAGAAACAAAACTCAAAAAAAGTGGATGCTGGAAATCTGAAACAAAAGCAAAAGTTTAAGAAACTTCTCAGGTTCTGAAGAAAGGTCACTGGATCCAAAATTTTGACTCTGCTTTCTTTCCATAGATGCTGCTAGACCCGCTATTCTGTCTTTTTTTTATTAAAGAAACATTTTCTTTCTTATAGGTAAAGATTTAACTAGGCTGAAAGTTGAAAAAGGTCACATATTGGACTGATAACACTCATGTGCTAATATAGTCCAAAGCAAGACAAAATAAATAACTTAAATTTAAGATATTTTTTGCAAATTTCCCAGTGTCACTAATTATGTAACAATGGAATATGGCTCTCTCTTAGAATAGGTGGCTAATAGCTTGGTAAATTTTTCACGGTATAATTGCTTTATGACTTGAACTTCCTCCAAGATTGAATTTTTTGATTGAGAAACCACTTAGGAAAATGGGACAGGACAATTAGCTATTTGTTGTTTTCTAATTCATTCACAAGATGAGGGCATCACTGGCTATGCCCATCCCAAATTGCCCAATGTGCAATTAAGATTCAACCACATTGCTGTGGGTCTAGAGTTGCATGTAAGCTCGACCAGATAAGAACCGCAGTTTCCTTCCAAAAAGGGCATTAATGATCCTGATGGGCTTTTCTAACAACTGACTTATAGTTATCATTAGACTCGTAATTCCAAATTTGTGTTGAATTCAAATTCCACTATGTGCCAAGGCAGGATTCAAACCCAAGTCCCCAGATATTACCTGAGGTCACCAGATTAACAATCAAGTGACAATACCACCAGGCTATTGCCTCCCATATTGATGGATTATCCATTCAGGATGATTTTTCTAAAGTGGTATGAGAGAGATCACAAACCATAATCTTCAAAGCTTAATTTGATTGTATGCCACATGTTCCATCCAAAGACATAGAACTGAAAAGATCAGTGATTTTTCTCTCACTCCTTGTATCCCCAAAGCATGACTCACATTTCTCACAGCAGGACCTAAATGTTTAAAACGCATGTAGTTTAAGTGATCCCTTAAACTACATATGGCCAGATCACAAATGAAAGCTTCACTATTGAGATAATTGGGCAAGATTATATTGCAAAGCCTGGGTCCTGCTATCAGCAAATATAACTCCAGATTGCAGGGTTTTAAACCAAGCTCTGACTTAAAATGCATTTAGTAAGATCTTGCACCAGTATTGCAGGATCAGAGCATTAGTTCTTACATGTTGATTCTATTTATTTTTGATAGGCAAGGGAGTGGGTTGGGGTGTGGGAAGATGAAAAGGAGACAGCTGCTGTTGAAGTCCAATTAAATACAAATTCTATTTTGGCATATCTATCACTGTTCAATGCATTATAGATACTGATTGTGAACATCTATAATCCAAATACACTCATGGACCTGAATTCCTCTGGATTCAAGAATACTTTATATGGTGGTGTTAGAATAATCTGTGTTTGGTTTTGTAATATAAGAGAGACTGTAACAAAAGCAGCAAACCAAGATTACTAGACTGGAGGAAGTAGAGATATAAATCACCATCTCTCGCAGTGTTGAAAGAATTAAGTTAGCAGGTGTTGGATCTATTTGTGTCAGTTTAGAAGCAGTTTGAAACAGATGTGATGAAAGAGCAACCTTTTACCCATACATTTCAAAATCCAATTACTAAGGTTTCAGGGGTTTCAATGGTGATAGATTTGCTCCTACAAAGCTCAACATCCAAAATCTAGTGATCTGAAGACTGAGATCATGTTGGATTTTCCCATGTGGTCAAGTGAACCAGGGCCTAAATTGAACAGTCTGAATTGAGCCATAGCTAGAGAAATTGGGCCTGACAAAAAAATGGCCAAACTAAATTAACCAGCAGCCAGCAGCTATTGGTTATAGAGATCAGTAGAAAGCAAGGTCAAAGAGGTCATAAAGATTCAGGGGAACCAGTTATAACCAGTCTGAAGGTAATGCATTGGAGAAGTACCAATCAGACTTTCTGGCACCTTGACTTCCAGCCAATGCTGAGAAGGTGCACTTTATATCTCCCCGCATTGGCAATAGTGAAAAATGTTGATGCAACCGCATTGGATGATTTGAAGCCAACTCCTGACCCCATTGGTCAAAGGCCACAGAGCATTCAGGAAGGTTCAGGTCAAGGGGGTTTAAACATACATCTGGAAATCACTCCCTTAGTGAAGACTGACAGGGAAGAAATGTGCAGAAGACCCTGCAGCAACCCAAGAAGACTCAGGAGAAGATCTGCCCTGACCTGGAAGACCCACCTTCCTAGAAGAGAGCCAGACCTACATCGGAGAGGAAGGAAATTCCAATGACCCAGCTCCAACACGTGGATCATTGCAAGTAAATATCCTTTCTCAGACTGATAAAGCTAGATAGAGTAAATATTTTGGGGATTTTGGAAATGCTGACATGGTATTTTTATTCAGAAACATTTCATCAATATAATCAAGTTTAACCACAAAACAAATTCTGTGTTTCTTTGTCTGTCACACAAACAAGAGTGCTTGTGTAAAGTTATTTTAAAACATAAACAGATTGAAGTGTCCAAAGCATGGACAACATCCAGATTTTAGATACTTGGGTCAGTGGTTGTTGAAGGTCACTTGGCTTGAATTGGATTGGAGGTACCAGGCTGGCACCCACCACTTTCGATCAAGGGGTAAAGCTAACTAGGCCCCTGAGTCTCCACGAATAAGTGCTTAATCAATTGTGCACAGTGGATCAGTGGTTAGCACTTCTGCCTCACAGTGCAGGGACCTAGGTTTGATTCCACCCTCAGGAGACTGTGTGGAGTTTGCACATTGTCCCTGTGCTTGCATAGGTTTCCTCTGGGTGTTCTGGTTACCTGCCACAGACCAAAGATGTGTGGGTTAGGTGGATTGACCATTGAAAATTGCCTACAGTGTCTAGGGATGGGTGGGTTAGTCATGGGGAATGCAGGGATATGGTATGGAGGTGGGTCTGAGTAAGATGCTCTTTGAAGAGTTGGTGTGGAGTTGATGGGCCAAATGACCTGCTTCCACACTGTATAGATTCTGTGATTCTAGTTGGTTAATAAGTTCAAATCTAATTGAAATGAATATTAATAGAGTACTTCTAAATTTGTTTACTTTCTGCACAATATCTTTGTTTGGACAGTCAACCGAGAGAATGTTCCCTCAGAAGAGATCATTTATTGCTGCATTTGTTTTTATATCTCCCTTCAACATTCAGCAAGTAGGAATAGGCCAGACCAAGTAAGGATGGCAAATTCCTTCTCGAAAAGACATTAACAAATGCAGCTGAGTTTTTTTTCCTGACAGTTGACAATGGTTTCAGAATTATCAAAGACCATTAATTCCAGATTCTTTATTGAATCCAAATTTCACCATTTGCCATAGCAGGATTAGAACCTGGGTCCACTAAGCATTAGCTGAGTTTCTGGATGAAGAGTCTAACATTATTACCATTGGGCCATTGCTAAATTGAGAACAAAATTGTTCCTGCCCATTTGTTCTGCTGTCCCATTTTGTGGATGTTTGGCACCATCTATTGGTTATGAGTATACTCACAAACATAAAATTGATGTACAGGAATAGGTCACTCCTTGAGTCTGCTCCATCATTCAGTAAGATCATGACTGATCTGATTACTCCACATTCCTATCTAATGTCAATGACCTTTCAACCCATTGCTTATCATGAATATCTACCTCTACCTTAATATTCCAATTTTTTGCTTCCATTGTCTTTTGAGGAAAAGGGTTTCAAAACTCTGGGAAAATGAATCTCAATATTTCTTCCTTAAATAGGTCACATTTTTAAACATTGGCACCTAGTTCTGGATTCTCCCACAAGAGTTTAAGGTCCACATTTACCTGTGAAGCCTGCTTGTGAACTTATATGTTGTATTGCTTTGCTACTTCATGCTAACATAAATCTAGGCAATTTGTCACAGTTATTGACAGCCAGCAGGCTGATGAAGGGCTCTTGCCTAAAACAACAATTCTCCTGCTCCTCAGATGCTACCTGACCTGCTGTGCTTTTCAGGCGCCACTCTCTCGATGGCAGTCAGGGTTAGGCAATCTCATTGAAACATATAGAATTCTTAAGAAGTTTGACAGTGTAAATGCAGAGAAAATGTTCCCCCCTCACAGGAGAGTCTAGGACTAGAGGACATAGTCTCAAAACTAAGGGGCGCCAATTTATGTCTGAGATGAGGAGGAATTTCTTCTTAGAGAACTGTAAGCCTTTGGAACTCCTTGCCGCAGAGAGCTGTGTGGGCAGAGTCCATGTGCATATTTAAGGCTGAGATAAATGGATTGCTTTTTGTAAGTATATTTGTTAGCAAATTTTTTTAACCTGACAAACATATAAAATTATTGAAAAAAATACAATCAATAACAAATATCAGTATAATAAAAAGAAAAAAATTACAATACAACTACTGTCTACTAGCTACTAACCTACCCTATAATACAAAACAAACCCTAACTCTGTGCAAAGCAACACCAATAGATAAGTAAAAAACTAATAGACCAAAAAACAAAAAAAGCACAAATACAGAACAGCTATGCTCAGCGCAAAGCTCCCAAACAAAGGAATGGGAGCATTGTACATATGCTTGTATTAACTCAGGAGACCCCCACTCCAGGGCCCAGGGCTCGACAAAACTAACCATCCTGGTTAAACAAACACCCTAGTTAAGATAACTGACAAATCTATATCCAAATAACTCAAATAGGGCTGCCATGTCTTGTAAAAATGGTCTGTTGTGTGGTGTACCATGTTTGTAAAAAAGTCCAAGGGAATGTGCCCCATCATTAATTTCTGCCATCCCAGCAAGCCCGGCGGGCTCTCAGACACTCAGTTCACCAGAATATTCTTCTGTGCACATTGTGCAAGAATATTAAATAGTTTCTTTCCATGCCCACCTAAAGATGGTACATTTGGTAGACCCAAGAGGAGAGATATCAGGTCTACTTTGACTTCAGTCCTCAATACCCTCCCTATCTCTCCCGCCACAGCGCTCCAATAAACACGGAGCCTGTGGCATGTCCAGAAGCAATAGGAAAGAGTACCTACACTTATATTACATTTGGGGCATGCTGAAGATGCCCCTTTTTTAAACTTCGCCAGACGGTCCGGTGCCAGATGAACCCTGTGCAGAACTTCTACCTGCGTAGCGCATGTCCTATCAGATTGAGATCTTTCGAGCATTCTCCCATATGTTCTCCCATATTTCAGAAGAGATCTCCACTCCTAGCTCTTGCTCCCAGACCTCACATAACCGGTTAATATCCTGCCAGGCCCTGCCACCCAGCAATAGAGGTCACTAACTGAAAAAGTGCTTGTGGAACATACCATCAACCTCTCTGTATTGGGCTTATAGGGCTTAGATAAAAGCGTAGTCTTCTGCTGGATGAAATCCCTAACCTGAAAAAAATGGAAAAAGATCTCTGCTGGGCAACCCATATTTGCAGCTCAGTTGCTCAAAAGACATCATAACCTCCCCCTCAAAAAGTCTCCCAAACTAGAAACCCCTCTCTCTGCCCATAGTTTGAAGCCTGAGTCCATTATCCCTGGTCGGAACCCTGGCATGCCAACTATAGGTGTAGGTGGTGAAGTCTTGGATAAGCAACCCTCACTCTGACACATTGCCCTCCATGCCTTGACTGTAATAATGACAATGAGGTTCTGGCAGTGGTCCATAACTGTCCTCATCTTATCCACGAACAACAGGTTAATAAGGGGGCACTTTGCCTGAGAGACCTCAATATCCAGCCATAATGAGTTTGGATCATTACCTACCCAATCACAGACACAGGACAGCAAGGAACTCAATTGATACCTCCTGATGTCTGGGAAATCAACTCTTCCCTTTCCTTGAGGCAACTGCAATTTAGTAAGTTTGATGAGGGGCCGCCCACGATGCCAGACAAAGGAACCAAACCATCCCATAAGCCTCTGCAGCATTGACCTGGGAAACATTGTAGAGAGCATATGCATGAGATAAAGCAAACGGGGAAGAACATTCATCTTAGTGAGAGATATTCGGCCCAGCCATGAAATTGGAAGAGCCTCCCATCTCTGGAGATCTGGCCTAATATTGTTGAGCAAATGAGCAAAGTTAGTCTGAAATAACAGGTCAAACTTGGGGGTAATAAAAATGCTTCGGTGTTGGAACCCTGCCCGTGACCACTTAAAAGGGAACTTGGGGCCACCTTCAACTTCTGGCACATCCTTAAGGTTCCCCAAAGGCATAGCCACCGCTTTTGCAAAATTGATCTTATATCCTGAAATAGCTCCAAATGAGTTGATACATTGTATCAAATGGGGTATGGAGGTCCTCGGGTTTGATAAAAACAGAAGGACGTCACCCGCATACAATGTAATCTTGTGTGCCCTCGATCCCACTTCCTGAGTGGTTATGTGGACGTTCTGACGAATGGCCTCTGCCAGCGGCTCTATCACCAACGTAAACAACAATGGTGAGAGGGGACAGACTTGCTGACTACCCTAACAATCCTAAAATTCCCAGACTTCACCCCATTGGTGATGACCACGGCCAGAGGGTGGCAATATAAAATCTCCATCTACCTAGCAAAGACTCCATCCAACCCAAACTGTTCTAAGACATAAAAAAGATACAGCCATTCCACCCTGTCAAATGCTTTCTCTGCAACTAACCAACCCCTGAATCGATCGTTGCTGACAAACTTGGACTATATTCAACAATTTTATAATAATATTAGAGGACCTACGGTCCCTTATAAAGCCTGTCTGGTCCTCTTTAACAATATGGGGCAACGCCTTTTCCAATCTCAGTGCCAGGACCTCGGACAGAATCTTGAAATCTGAATTTAATAGAGCAATGGACCTGTATGAGACACAATCCTCAGGAAGCTTCCCCTTCTTAAGAATTAAAGAAATATTAGCTTCTTTCAAAGATGGAGGTGGGCATTCATGCTGAAGGGCTTATGCTCGAAACGTCGAATTCTCTATTCCTGAGATGCTGCCTAACCTGCTGTGCTTTGACCAGCAACACATTTGCAGCTGTGATCTCCAGCATCTGCAGACCTCATTTTTTACTATAGGAGTGATTGTCCATCTCCAACATCGGCCCTGACAGAATCCCTATAAACTCCTTATAAAACTCACCCAGAAGACCATCAGGGCCAGGCGCTTTCCCACTCTGAAGTTGCTTAGTTGCCTCCTGTATTTCCTGAACTGTCAATGGGGCATTAAGGAGAGAGGCCTGTTCCAAGGTTACCCCTGGGAGGTCCAAGTTCTTAACAAAGGCCTCCATTTTAGCCCTTCTGTCCCCGCAACTTTCAGACTGATACAATTCAACATAAAATCTCTGAAAAGCCTCATTAATCTTTTTAGCATCGTGTGTAAGGACCCTGACGCTCTCTGATTGTAGTAATGAATTGGGGAACACGCTTTTTCCTAGTCAGGTACACTAAATACTTCCCTGGCTTGTCCCCATATTTGAAAAGCCTTTGTCTAGCAAAAGCAAGTTCTTTCTTTGTGTTTTGTGTCAGTATCGAATTCAAAGCAGCCTGGAGGGCCATGATCCATTGTAGCTTAGTCACTGAAGGCCACACAAAATGTGCTGCCTCGGCGACTTTCAACCGTGTCTCATGTAGACGCTGCTGTTCCTCCTTCTGTTGGTTCTGGCTAGTCGAATAGGAAACAGCTAATCCCATAGAAAAGGCCTTAGTGGTCTCCCATAGCATAGGCAGACTACTAACCGTGCCTGAGTTGATAGTCAAGAATTACTGAAACTCCTTCAAAAAGTATTCCACAAATTTGGAATCTTTAAGGAGCAAAGGGTCCAAACACCAGTGCCGCAAACCTAGCCCCTTACTGTTGGTCTTAACCTCCAAAAATACTGCTGCGTGATCAGAGATAGCTATTTTCCCAATTTTACAACCAATAATCGAATCCAGGAGGTCTGAGGGAGCCAGAAAAAGATCAAACCTCGTGTGACATTTGTTTGGGTTTGAAGAAAAGGTGAAGTCCCTGCCGGTAGGGTGAAGACATCTCCAAATATCCACCAGCCCCAACTCCTCGCATAAGTTAACCACCTGCTTAGCCTGCAAAGAAATAGTTGGGGGCCCACAAGACATCCTGTCCACTGTCAGATCCAAAAGACAATTAAAATCCCCCCCTATAATAATGTGCCATGTTCCAAAAGCACTCAACTTAGAGAAAGCACTAATCAAAAATTTGAGGAGATGTGCCAAAAGACAGTAGACATTTAAAATGCCATATTCCTCCCCATGTATTAGGGCTTTAAGTATCACAAACTGTCCCTCCTCATCTTTCACCTGCTCTAATAATGGGAACGGAAGATTTTTTTGGATAAGTATTGCCACTCCCCAACTTTTAGCAGTAAAGGATGAAAAGAAAACCCGGTCATAACCCTCCCTATTGTAATTTCAGGTGTTCCCCATCATCAAGATGGGTTTCCTGCAACAAAGCAATATCCACCCTTTCCCTTCTAAGGCTAGAAAGCACATTTTTTCCTTTTAACAGGTGAATGATTTCCCTTGATGTTCCAGGTACACCATTTAATAAGACACTTAGCCATATCCCCTTTCAGAGACCCTTGAACCCTTGGGAGGGAGAACCTTGCTTAAAAAGTGCTGAGCACAAGTAAATAAAGAGTTGAAGAATTATGTATACAAAAACTACTCTATCATAACTATAAACAACTGTTACTACCAAAAAACTAAAAGAAATCCAACCATAAAACCTTGAATGGAAGACTCTTGCCCCTGCCCATAGGGGACACTCACCCTACCCATCCCCTCCTTCACAGCTCCTTCAAATACTGTGACTGCACCTGATTCAACTTGTCCTTCTGAAGGAGTGGCATGGTGGTTCAGTGGTTAGCTCTGCTGCCTCACAGCACTAGGGTCCCAGCTTCAATTTCAGTCTCGGGCAGACTGTCTGCGTGGAGTTTGCACATTCTCCCTGTGTCTGTTTGGGTTTCCTCCAGGTGCTCCAGTTTCCTCCCACAATCCAAAGATGTGCAGGCCAGGTGAATTGCCATGCTAAATTGCCCATAGTGCTAGATGCATTAGTCAGAGGGAAATGGGTCTGGTTGGGGTTACTCTTCGGAGGGTCAGTGTGTACTGGTTGGGCTGAAGGACCTGTTTCCACACTGTAGGGAATCTAATCTAAACAAAACCCAGACTGTGCCCAGCCTTAGGCCGGAAATAAAAAAAAACAAGGAGATGATCCTTAAATCAACAGGAAAAAGACAAAATCAGGATGAGCACTCCACCCATCCTTGGCTTCATGTCACCCCTAGTTGTGACTAAAAGAGAAACAGAACAAACAAAAAAGGGGTAGACAACAAAGAACAGCAACAAAATTTCCCATCAGAAAATCCAGTTATTAAAAAAAAGGAACAACTTATTCCAAGTATTTCTCCCCCTTTCCAAAAAAGAAATTATGAGGGAGAAAGAAAGGAATAAAAAAGGAAGGGAAAACATGGAGAAAGAAGGAAAAGAGAACAACCATTAACCGTATTCTTCAGGCCAGTCCATCTATTTTTAAAGTGTCTACAAAGTTTTTAGCTTTATCTGCTGAGTCAAATGTATAAACTGAGTCCTCATGGTTGGAACGGAGTACTGCGGGATATCTCATGGAGTACTCGATACCCAGGTTCCTCAGTCTCTTTTTAACTTCATCAAAAGACTTCCTCTTTCGAAATACAGCTGCAGAGAAATCCTGGAAAAACATGTTTTTTGACCCCTTATACAGCAATGCCTACAGATCTTTTCCCAGGGATCTGGAAGCTTCTATCACTTTTTGCTTGTCCTTAAATGAGTGGAAGTGAACTAGGACCAGGTAGGGGTATTACACTGGGCCTGACCTGTGCACAGTAACCCGATAAGCCCTTTCAATCTGCAGCCTGCTGGACTCGATGTGAAGGCCCAAAAACTTCGGTAGCCAGCTTTCAAAGAAGCTGACTGGCTGCTCATCTTCCTCACCTTCAGGGAGTCCGACAATTCAGAGTTTTATCCTCCGACCTCGATTTTCTAGGTCGTCGATATGGTCTTGCAAGGCTTGCACCTCTCACTCCAGCAGTTGGATCCGACTGGACGAGGACTCCATTGCAGCTTCCGAGGCCTTAGTTTGACCCTCCACCTCCCCCATCTGCTTCCCGAGGTCCTGGATCTCTTGTTCATGCTTCTGCAGCATGGATGCGGGTAGGTTGGACCTGGGCACGAATCTCCCTACGGATCTCCTCAATCGTAGCCCCAAGTCTCAAGGCTGCAGCCAATTCCCGTGAGTCTGTCAGGTCCCCGGGGGAGGCGGGGGGAGGTGTCAGGAGAGGCTATTGCTGCTGCAGTCTCTGGTGTGGTAGGTGCTGCAGGGAAGTGGCCTCCCTGCTATTTGCTCGTTCCTTTTCTCTTTGGCATCTTTCCCACTCCCAAATATTAACAAATATGTGTAAGGTTTTAAACTAATAATTCCACCACACAAGTTGGCCAAGGATGGCAAAAAACACCAGTATGCCTTGGCTGTTAGACAGAGCTGTTCTCGGCAGTTCTACAGAATCGCCGCCATCTTGCTGAGTTCCCAGATCAGTAGGGGAATCTAGGGTTACGGAGAAGGGCAAAAGCATGCACATGACATGTGTTGGATCAGCCATGATCCTATTCAATGGTAGAGGAGGCTCAAGGGGCCAATTAACTTCCTCCTATTCCTATGTCTTATGGCCATATAGTCATATGGGTGACATGTGGCACACTGCTACATCAATCCCACATCTGTTCCATGTACCAGTCTCATATATGGAAAACATACAGCATATGGTTCAAGTAAATAGCTGTGTCTAATAGTCTTTACGGATGTCCAGGGAAGTCAGTCAGGAGTTTCTGGCACTGTAAGTAATGGAGAGCCTCTAATATCAGTCCAGAGACTTGTGCATGAGATTTGTACCTGTGCATTGACAGAAAGAACAGTTCAGCATGGCATAGTGATTGACAGGTGATGTACTACAGTAAGATTTAGATTTATCTATATTGTACTCTGATTACTACAGCTCAAACATTCAGTTTTGGAGTCCATTGTCTAGGAAGAAAAGTAATTCCTTCCCAAAAAAAATCTTGTGTTTTAAATGGAACTGATTTGGAGCAAATGGAAATTATAATGAATTCTTTGGGAATTCAGCATCAGTTAAAAGTAAAGTTAGCTCAGAGGATGCACTATTTTGAGTATGTGTTTTAATTATCATGTACATCTGGATCTCCTCATAATAGGGCAGTGTGGTTCATATTCAGCTTCAGCCCACGCTCCACCGACTTTGCATACAAGTCTTCTATGCCCTGGAGAGCAACGGAATCGGCAAACCAGTACAGTTAGTGGAATGGGCAGCACCAGTTATATTGATTGTGAGGCCTGACAGCTCAGTTTGCCTTTTGTAGGGATTTTAAGCAAATGGCAAACTACTTCTTGCAGCTGTATAAATTCCCAATCCTTCACATGGAGGATTTGTATGTAAAGTTGGTGGGGGCTATCACCCCTTAATTTAAAGCGGTGTCCCCTAGTAACAGCTGATTCCATTAGCGGAAAAAGGTTCTCACTGTCAACCCTATCTAAACCCCTAATCATCTTGTACGCCTCTATCAAATCTCCCCTAAACCTTCTTTTCTCCAATGAGAACAGCCCCAAGTGCCTCAGCCTTTCCTCATATGATCTTCCTACCATGCCAGGCAACATCCTAGTAAACCTCCTCTGCACCCGTTCCAGTGCCTCCACATCCTTCCTATAGTATGGTGACCAAAACTGCACACAATACTCCAGATGAGGCCGCACCAGAGTCTTATACAACTGCAACATGACCTCAGGACTCCGGAACTCAATTCCTCTACCAATAAAGCCCAGTATGCCATATGCCTTCTTCACAGCACTATTTACCTGGGTGGCAACTTTCAGAGATCTGTGTACATGGACACCAAAATCCCTCTGCTCATCCACACTACCAAGTAGCCTACCATTAGCCCAGTAATCCATCTTCTTGTTACTCCTACCAAAGTGAATGACTTCACACTTAGCTACATTGAACTCCATTTGCCACCTTTCTGCCCAGCTCTGCAACTTATCTATATCCCGCTGTAACCTGCCACATCATTGTTCACTGTCCACAACTCCACCGACTTTCGTATCATCCGCAAACTTGCTCACCCAGCCTTCAAGCCCCTTCTCCAGGTCATTTATAAAAATGACAAACAGCAATGGTCCCAAAACAGATCCTTGTGGAACACCGTTGGTAACTGCACTCCAAGATGAACCTTTACTATCAACTATACCCTCTGTCTCCTTCCAGCCAGCCAATTCCTAATCCAAACCTCTAATGCACCCTCAATGCCATACCTCCGTAATTTTTGCAGTAGCCTACCATGGGGTACCTTATCGAACGCCTTGCTAAAATCCATATACACCACATCTACTGCTTTACCCTCATCCACTTCCTTGGTCACCTTCTCAAAGAACTCAATAAGGTTTGTGAGGCACGACCTGCCCTTCACAAAACCATGCTGACTATCCTTGATCACATTATTCCTATCCAGATGTTCATAAATCCTATCCCTTACAATTCTCTCTAAGACTTTGCCCACAACAGAAGTGAGACTCACTGGCCTATAGTTACTAGGGCTATCCCTACTCCCCTTCTTGAACAAGGGGACCACATTTGCTATCCTCCAGTCTTCTGGCACTATTCCTGTAGACAACAACGACATAAAAATCAAGGCCAATGGCTCCACTATCTCCTCCCTAGCTTCCCAGAGGATCCTAGGATAAATGCCATCAGGCCCAGGGGACTTATCTATTTTCACCCTTTCCAGTATTCCCCAGACCTCTTCCCTACAGACCTCAAAGCCATCCATTCTAATCACTTGTGACTCAATATTCCCATCAGCAACAATGTCCTGTTCCTGAGTGAATACTGACGAAAAGTATTGATTTAGTGTCTCTCCAATCCCCTTCGCCTCCATGCACAACTTCCCACTTGACTGGACCGACACCTACCCTAGTCATCCTTTTATTCCTGACATACCTATAGAAAGCCTTTGGGTTTTCCCTAATCCTACCAACTAAGGACTTTTCATGTCCCCTTCTCACTGCTCTTAGCTCTCTCTTTAGATCCTTCCTGGCTACCTTATAACTCTCAATCACCCCAACTGAACCTTCACGCCTCATCTTTATATAGGCCGCCCTCTTCCCTTTCACAAGGGATTCCAATTCCTTATTAAACCACAGCTCCCTCACAAGACCCTTTCCTCCCTGCCTGACTGGTACATACTTATCAAGGACACCCATTTGCTGCTCCTTGAACAAGCTCCACATATCATTTGTGTCCTTCCCTTGAAGCCTATTTTTCCAATCCACGCATCCTAGGTCATGCCTCACCGCATCATAATTTCCCTGCCCCCAGCTATAACTCCTGCCCTGTAGTGCACACTTATCCCTCTCCATCACTAGAGTAAAAGTCACCGAGTTGTGGTCACTGTCCCCGAAGCGCTCACCTACCTCCAAGTCTAACACCTGGCCTGGTTCATTACCTAGAACCAAATCCAGTATAGCCTCACCTCTTGTTGGCCTGTCTACATGTTGTGTCAGGAAACCCTCCTGCACCCATTGGACAAACACCGACTCATCTAACGAACTTGAGCTATAGCTTTCCCAGTCAATATCTGGGAAGTTAAAGTCCCCTATGACAACCACCCTACTTCTTTCACGCTTCTCCTGAATCATCCTCGCAATACTTTCCTCTACGTCTCTCGGACTATTAAGAGGCCCGTAGAAAACTCCTATCAGGGTGATCTCACCTTTCCTATTTCTAACCTCAGCCCAAACTACTCAGATGGCAAGTCTTCCTCCTTCGTCCTTTCCACCGCTGTAATACTATCCTTGACAAGCAATGCCATACCTCCCCCTCTTTTACCCCCACCTCTGACCCTACTAAAACATTTAAACCCTGGAACCTGCAACAGCCATTCCTGTCCCTGTTCTACCCATGTCTCTGTAACGGCCACAACATCGAAGTCCCAGGTACCAACCCACGCTGCAAGTTCACCTACCTTATTTCTTATACTTCTGGCATTGAAGTATACACACTTCAAGCCACCTTCCTGTTTACAGGCACCCTCCTTCGAGATCGATGCCATGTTCCTAACCTCTCTACACTCAAGGTCCTGTACCCTAAAGCTACAGTCCAGGTTCCCATGCCCCTGCAGAGTTAGTTTAAACCCTCCCAAAGAGCACTAGCAAACCTCCCCCCAAGGATGTTGGTGCCCCTCAGGTTCAGGTGGAGACCATCCTGTTTATAGAGGTCCCACCTTCCCCAGAAAGAACCCCAGTTGTCCAGAAACCGGAATCCCTCCCTCCTGCACCATCCCTGTAGCCACGCATTTAACTGTTCTCTCTCCCTATTCCTCGACTCTCCATCACGTGGCACTGGTAACAAACCAGACGTGGTGCCAACGTGGACAACGACCTGAGGCTGCTCCCCCTCCCCCTTAAGGACCTGGAAAACCCAATCAGAGACATCACGTACCCTTGCACCTGGGAGGCAACATACCAATTGTGAGTCTCTGTCGCCCCCGCAAAACCGCCTATCTGTGCCCCTCACTATTGAGTCCCCAATAACTATCACTCTACCTTTCTCCATCCTTCCCTTCTGAGCAACGGGGACAGGTTCCGTGCCAGAGGCCTGAACCTGCGCGCTTTTATAGAAAAAAAACCTTCCCAGGTAAGCTAGCGCTACACCAGCTTCCGGGTCCGCTAGGCGCTTAGAAAAAAAAACTTTAAATTTTAGCCATTAAAAAAAAAACTAACTGGACTACACCGCGACTTCAAAAAAACACCGCCAGACAGCCCTTACCTGCTCCGCCGAGAGAGTGAGCTAATCTTTGTCACCTTTAGATTCTTCTTCTCCAATGCACTTCTGGATGGTTTTCCACTTCCTTCCATCTGTTAACATGATATCAATCAAAGTACTGCTACCATTCCCCAGTCACTCCTATACTCACTGACCCACATTACCAATAGAAAAAGACAAAGAATGCAAATTCTGGAGATCTGAAACATGCAACCCACATTATCTCCTGGTCAAGTAACACCCTCACAATAAAATTCTCATCTTTTTTTCCTCCAAGATCTCACCCTTCCATACAACTATAATCTCCCCAGCTCCACTGCACTCTGTGGAATAGCTGCACTTCTGTAATACTGACCTCTTGTGCATCTCTGATTTTAATGATTCTATCAGTTATAAGTATGCCTTCAGTTGTCCATGCCCCAAGCTCTGATGCTTCCTCACTGAACTTGTTTTACTTTTTACCTTCTTTTCACTTTAAGTCAAGATCTGTTCATTCAACAAAAGAATTGGTCACCTGGCCTATTATCTCCTTCCATGGTTTGATATCATACTTAGTTTTATAATGCTTCTGTGAACCACCATTGAATGTTGCATTACATTTAAGGTATTATATGTTCTTATGTTATTGCTAGTGTAATCATATCGAAAGACCAGTGAATATAGATGAGAATACAGAAAGGAGAGGGCAGAAACCAAAAGGAGCCCTTTAAAGCTCTCTCAAGACATGAGTGGAAATATTGGAGATGAATGAAAATTGATATCTTTTTACTGTTTCAATGTTTATTAAAGACTGTTATGTCAGAGGTTAGTTTAGTCCCATACCCTTTCATCCTCTTTTCTATGTTGTATGTTCAACTTCTTCTCCTACTTGATTATTAACCTTTCTATGCTTTCATTACAGGCTTCATTTTAATCACTCATTTTAGTCATCCATGGATCCCCAGCTTTGGATTGCCTTTCAAATGCAATCAACCAGATCCCTTTTTAACTCACTGAAATGAGACCTTCTCTAATTAATTAAAAACAAACTACAGCATATACTGGACACTCTGAAATAGAAACAGAAAATACTGGAGAAAGTCAGTATGTCTGGTACTACCTGTGGTGAGAGAAACAGTAATGTTAATGTTTGAAGTATGACATGACATCTTCAGAAGACTTCTGAACACATTCAGAAGATGAGTCATATCAGACATGTAACCTTAACATTGTTTCTCTCTCCATAGATATTTCTTTCTCTAGTTATCTAGTTTTACATTTGATTGTTTACTGTTCTATTTCATGACTATTCCAAAGCTAATGATATTGTGATCACTGTTCCCAAGAAGCACTTCTACTGAAACATAGTCCACTTGCCTCAACATATCCCCAGAAACAGATCTAGAACTGTTTCTATCATCATTGGGCTGAAAACACATTAATCAACAAAGCTCTCTTGTAACTGTTTCAGGGATTCATGTTCTTCTTTGTCTTTCACATCAATACCATTCTAGCCGACAATTGAAAGATTGAAGCCAGTCTTTATCATTACTCTATAATTTGCCGCTGAATTTGCCCATTTGTATTTCTTTGATTAAATGCTGGTATTTGGAACACTTCCAATAGCTCCTCATTACCTTCATGGATTTTTTTTCCTGTTTGAAGGGATGTGAGTAACACTGGCAAAGCCGAGATTTGTATAACATTCTTAATTACCCTTGAGAAAGTAGGACTCAGCTGAATGCCTGAATTGCCAATTATGTAGACACACCCACAATATTGTTAGAAAGGGAGCTCCATGATTTTCACCTAACAACAGTGAAGGAGTAGTGATATAATTCTAAGTCAGGATGATGTGTAGCTTGGAGAGAAATGTGCAGCTGTTGGTACCCCTGTGCATCTACTCCCTTGTCTTTTTAAGTGGCAATGGTCATGTGTTTGGAAAGTGCTATTGAAAAATCCTTGCATCTTTTATGTACTACCTCTACTATACACCATTGGTGGGACAAATGAGTATTTAAGGTGGTGGATTGGGTGCGGATTAAGTAGGCTGCTTTGTCCTTGGTGGTGTCAAGTCTCAACTGTTAGACTTTCACTCCTCCAAGGACACAATCTTGATTTGTGCCTTTTACTTTGTAGATAGGCTTCTGTGAGACAAAAGATGACCTGTTCAGAGTTCCTAGTCTCTCACCTTCTCTTATTGCAATTGGATTTGCAGGTATATCACTGAACCAGTTATTCTGGTCAACAATAACCCTCAGGATGTCAATTATGGGGGAATTCAATGTGATAGTAGTTCCATTGACTATCAAGGCAAGATGGCTAAATTGTCTTTTGTTGTTGATGTTTAATTCTTGACATTGTGTGGCAGAAATGTTGCTTGCCACATATCATTCCAAGCTTGAATGCTGAATGCTGCAAATGGACAGGCAGTGCTTAGCAGTTGAGGAGTTGTGAATGACACTGAATGCTGTGTAATTGTCAGCCTATATCCTCTTATAATATCCTCTTATTAATATCCAAGAACCTGACAGTTCCAAGATATTAATGGAAGAAAAGTCTTTGGGGAAGCTGCTGAAGATGGTTGAGCCAAGATCACTAAATGGTGTTAATATTCCTGCCAAGTTGTGCCATTGAATGTTATGGGAATGTGTAATCATCACTTAATTATCCATTTCCCTGTACAAAGCAGCCCAAGGATGCTTGACTAGAATTGTAGTTTGAGACCTTTGTCCAAAGGTTTGTCTCTGTTAGCTAACAGTTCAATGGTTTACATTGACCCAGAAAAGTTATCTATTGTGTCAAGATAATTTGGTTTAAAAATGTGAGTGCAGTGTTTGAGCACCTTAGCCCCACAACATTTCATGCTTCAATTTTTGGATAAATGATTGGGCTGGATTACTGGTAATTATAGAAAGCAATAACTTTTCTAACTTATATGTTCTTTAGCACTAATGAGGTACTCAGTAATGGCATTGGCTGCCTTGACCTCTTGGTTGCAGCTGAGACCAAAATAGGCTCATACTTGCTTCAGAGCTGAAAATATGTTGCTGGAAAAGTGCAGGAGGTCAGGCAGCATCCAAGGAGCAGAAGAATTGACGTTTCGGGCATGAGCCCTTCTTCAGGAAGAAGAAGCCCTTCCTGAAGAAGGGCTCATACCCAAAACATCGATTCTCCTGCTCCTTGGATGCTGCCTGACCTGCTGCGCTTTTTCAGCAACACATTTTCAGCTCTGATCTCCAACATCTGCAGTCCTCACTTTCTCCTCATACTTGTTCAGACATGAGTAAAGAAAGCTTTCTGTTCCCTCCATGTATATTAAAATTCTGCATGATTTGCAATGGATGTACATGCACATCAGATGTCATTTTGGTTTCCAAATGCAACACCCAAATCTGACACTGGATTAGTGGTGCTGGAAGAGCACAGCAGTTCAGGCACCATCCGAGCAGCAGTAAAATCGATGTTTCGGGCAAAAGCCCTTCATCAGGAATAAAGGCAGAGGGCCTGAAGGGTGGAGAGATAAGCTAGAGGAGGGTGGGGGTGGGGAGAAAGTAGCATAGAGTACAATATGTGAGTGGGGGAGTGGATGAAGGTGATAGGTCAAGGAGGAGGGTGGAGTGGATAGGTGGAAAAGAAAATAGGCAGGTAGGACAAGTCTGGACAAGTCATGGGGACAGTGCTGAGCTGGAAGTTTGGAACTAGGGTGAGGTGGGGGAAGGGGAAATGAGGAAACTGTTGCGAGTTTGTTTCAGGACATGGTTGAAGAGCTTCAAGGCAGAGGAAATGACCTGGGAGTTACAGTGGGAGAGGGACTCCCTGAGATTCTTGTGGAGAGAGGAGGAAAACTTCTTCAAGGCAGGCAAGATGTTTTTACCTAAATCTGACAGCTGTTTCAGATTCCAATTTTGAACCTGAATTTTCATAGAGTGGAATTTTCTAAGGATTAGCAATCTGACATGGATTGCCACTCCATCCTTTTGTTTTATAAAAGGAGAGAGTTTCTGGTTTATTACAAAGAATAAGCGATTCAAGCTAATTTAATTCCAATTTATTTGAAACATATCTATTCAGAGAAAAGGTTGCTTTTCCTTAATTGAAGGGTTATAAATGGATAACTTTAAGGAGGCGGTAAGCTCCAGGGAAAGACAGTACTGACCTTTTCTCCTCAATCCACAGAACACTAGTCCTGCTTTTTTCTCTTCCATCTGAGCAAGTTCTGATGCTGGTCAATATTCTGACAATGAAGATCAACCATATTCCAATTCCTGTCTTTTCGATCTTTTCTCCCTTACTTCTTTTGTTCTGAAATGCTGTTTCAAACCCAAATGTCCTCCTTCTATTTTGCGAAGTGTTGCTCATGGTTTCAATTTCCTATCTGTCCCCCCTCTATGGAGCCAGTCCCAGGTTTGACCCTCTCTTATCCCATTCAGCAGCAACAGTCTGATTTTGGCCTCTCTTCTTCCTATACCACTGCTGAAAGTAGATTGTGCTAGCATCACAGTGTGATCCACTCCCATGGATACAACTTAAGTGGCTCTTCCGTCATGGATTTGGTATGCCATGTGTCTGATCATTAGACACTATAGACACTGCTCAGTTAGACCAATGTCCCAACGCAGAGTTTGTTGCATTTTTGTCTCTGCTTTATTGGAGAATTACTGATTCTCCAGCATTCCAACAAATCTTTCATTTACATATTACTACACGAATAATGTTTTTTGTTTGACAACTCCCTAGTAGATATTTCACCATCTCTTTACAGAGTCTTGATAGCATCCAAATATACAAATGAATGAATTACGAGCAGACAAAGACCTGACTAAACACTTTGTGCCAGCTCCGTCATTCAGTACAATCATGGCTGATCTGATTTTTCCACATTCATGCCTACCTCCATTAACCTTTCACCCCCTTGCTGATCATTAATCGATCTAATGCTGCCTTATTAAAACTATTCAAAGACTCTGTTTCTGCCATGATGTGAAGAGAGCCCCAGTGAGAAAAACAAATTCTCCTCATCTCAATCTTAAATGGGTGACCACTTGCTTTTAAACAGTGATTCCTATTTCTTGATTCACCCAAGTTGTCACTTTGACTTCTAAACCTGTTGGTATGAGCCTATCCTATCCAACCTTTCCTCATAAGATTACCTACTCATTACAAATGTCTAACAAAACTAATAAATTATGATCAACACATTGACATCCTTTCTAAATTAAGGAGGCCAATACTGTACAAAAACTCCATGTGTAGTCTTACCAGCACTCTGTATAACAAGCATTATCTCCCTTTATTTGTAGTCTATTCTTGCTATAAACAATAAAATTCTATTACCTTTCCTAGTTATCTGATGTACCAATATACTAAGCTTTTGTAATTCATGCACTAGAGCACCCAGATCCTATGCATCTCAGAGATCCTATTTCTGTCACCATTTAGATAGTCTGATTTTTATTCTTCCTGGAAAATAGACAATTTTTACATTTTCCCGCATTGTATTCCATTAATCACATCTTTGCGATACTTGTATGGATGTACCACATCTACATATAACAAGATAGTCCATGTCTGCTTACAAAATGGCTGACAAACAAAGAAAGGCAGCCTGCTCTAGCATTACAACATAAGATGGCTGACAGGAGATAAACAAGACAACAAGCCTATGAAAATAATAGCACCTTTGAACTGAGCTGCTCTAAGGCCAGGGAAAGAGGCTTTGTGAATAGTTTTGAAATGACCATGCCTGCAAAACGGACAAGTGACTAATCCCAGCCTTCACTAATGAAAGAATAATTGTCCCAGTAACTGGATAAACATCCCGTGTAAGATAAAGCCCAATCAATCTCCTAAGCAGCTGCACTGACACCAGCTAAAGTCATTTTGTAGCAAATAGTTGATTCTTCAAAGTCGCTAGAATATTATAAAATGTGGGTTCTAGCTAAAGTTTCTTCAGAGTCCTAGGGGTAGTTTTCAACATAAGAGTAGATATATATAATCAAAGTTCAATAAAAGTATTAAAGAAAAAGCATTTAATCCTGGAAATGAAATAAACCAGCTGTAGGAAATGACTTCTCTTACACCCTGAGCAAAATAGATTGCTCACAACTCATTAATCACAAAGTCCTGACAGTGGTAGTAGCTGTACACTTTTACATTTATAGCTAACATTATAATAGAAATCAAAATTATAAATGTAAGTAAGTACTAACTGTCTTTTGTTTTTTTCTTCATATATAATTAGGACAGTTTGAAACATAAGAGGAGTTGCTGAATTTGATAAAATGGAACACAATGGATAACAGAATTCAAGCTGTCCCTAGAGATAAGCTAACCTGAGAGAAACCCCAAGGAGTATAGCAAGTAACTTTGGAATGTAAATGAATAGGATTCATTGAACAATCCCAATGCTTAGAGATTATAGAGTCTGCTAAATACCATGAGACCATAGGAACCTAGGGTTGTCCATAGGGATGCGCATCATTGAAAAGCTGTCTCTTAGGATTGGTTTTACAGATAAGAGGGAAGGACAATGTGATCATGCTGTGTATGATTATTAACAGGAAGGGTATTAAAAATACTGCAAGGCCTCAGCCTTTGACCTTGTCCAACATATATGAGATTTTTTGCAACCTGTATGGATGAGGAAAAGGGCTATGAACAGGATGAGCCAGCTGACCACGGCACTATGGTGCGGAAGGCCAGTCAAGAGTGGGGACCAAAAAGCCAAGTACTTGTTATAGGGGATTTTATAATCAGGGGGACGGATAGCATCCTTTGCGAGCCGGTTCCGGAGTCGCATGGTGAGTCGCCTGCCCGGTGACGGGGGCAACACACTTCCAACCAGCTTGAAAGGATATTGGAGTGGGAGAGTGAGGATCCAATTGCTGTGATCCACGTTGGCACTAACAACATAGGCAAGGCTAGGAAGGAGGACCTGTCTGGGGAGTACCAAGCACTAGGAAGGAAATTGAAGAACAGGTCCTCGGAGGTCATAATCACTGGATTACTGCCCAAGCCATGTGCTCATTGGCATAGGGATAAGAAAATTAGGGAAGTAAACACATGGCTAAGAGAATGGTGTGGGAAAGAGGGATTCCACTTCATGGGACATTGGTATCAGTTTTGGAACCAGATGATCCATACCGATAGGACGGTCTCCACCTGAACCGATCTGGAACCAGGGTTTTGGCAAAAAGGATAAATAGTGTGGTCACTAGGATTTTAAACTTGTGAGTTGGGGAAGGGAAAGCAACAGGGAGTATGGAGTTAAGTAGAAAGATAAGCAGCAGGTTAGCATGTGTGCAGGGTTTAAGTTTAAGACAGACTAGGAATGAAGCAAAAAGGAAGGATAACTTAGGAGATATTACTGGAGATTACGGAAATCATGAGGATAAGAAATTAGCATTAAGGCTCTTTACCTGAATGCTCGTAGTATTAGTAACAAAATGGATGAATTATTGGCATAATCATTTTGAATGATTATGATGTTGTAGGCATCACAGAGACATGGTTGCTGGCAGTTCAGAACTGGGAGTTAAAAATCCAAGGATTTACAATTTATCGAAAAGACAGGGAGGTGGGCAGAGGGGGTGGGGTTGCCTTGTTGGTTAAGAATGAAATTAACTCTATGGCACTGAATGACATAGGGTCAGATGATGTGGAGAGTGTATTGGTGGAGTTGAGGAACCACAAAGACAAAAAGAAATGACAATGGGAGTTATGTACAGATCTCCCAGCAGTGCTCAGGACCAGGGGCACAAGATGTACCGGGAAATAGATAGGGTGTCAGAAAGGCAAGGTCACAGTGATCATGGGGGACTTCAATATGCAAATGGACTGGGCAAATCATGTTGCTGGTGGATCCTAAGAAAGGGAATTCATGGAATGCTAACAGGATGGCTGTTTGGAAAAGCTTCTGATGAAGCCCACAAAGGAGCAGGCAATTCTGGACTTAGTGCTATGTAATGAGCCAGACTTTATAAATGATCTTAAAGTAAGGGAACACTTTGGAGGCATTGATCATAATATAGTAGAGTTCAGACTGCAGTTTGAAGGAGAAAAGGAGAAATTGGACGTAATGGTGATACAGTTAAATAAAGGTAATTATAGGGGTATGAGAGAGGAACTGACGAAAATCAACTGGAAGCAGAGCAGGGCAGACAGTAGAGCAACAATGGCAGGAGTTTCTGTGTGTAATTGAGGACACAGTACAGAGGTTCATCCCAAAGAACAGAAAGATTAGCAGGGTGGGGAGGGGGTGAGGTCGGGGTGGGGGGTGGGGGGGTGGGGGGCTATGATTGGACAGCCATGGCTGACAAAGGAAGTCAGAAATTATCAAATAAAAAGAGAGATCTTACAAAGTGGCCAAGAGCACTGGGAATTCAGAAGATTGGGAAGACTACAAAAACAAACACAGGATAACAAAAGAGAGAAATAAGGATCAAGAGGATCAATTATGAAGGCAAACCAGCCAGTAATATTAGAAATGATAGTAAAAGTTTCTTTCAATACATAAGAAACAAACAAAAGGCAAAAGTAGAAATTGGGCCGCTCCAAATTGGTGCAGGAAGGCTCGTGTGGGAGATAAGGAAATAGCTGAAGAACTTAATAAGTACTTTGCTTCAATCTTCACAGTAGAAGACATGAGTAATATCCCAACAATTAAGGAGAGTCACGGGCCAGAGTTGGTAGCCATTACAAAAGAGAAAGTGTTACAAAAGCTAAAAGGTCCAAAAATTATTAAATCTCCCAGCCCGTATGGGCTACACCCTAGAGTTCTGAGGGAGGTGGCTGAGGAAATAGCAGAGACATTGGTTGTGATCTTTCCAAAATCACTGGATTCAGGGCAAGTCCCAGATGATTGAAAAATTGTTCAAGAAAGGATCAAGATAAAGGATGAAAAATTATAGGCTGATTAGCCTAACCTCGATTGTAGGTAAAATTCTAGAATCCATCTTTAAGGATGAGATTTCTAAATTCTTGGAAGTACAGGGTCGGATGAGAACAAGTCAGCATGGATTTAGTAAGGGAAGGTTGTGCTTGACAAACCTTCAAATTCTTTGAAGAGGTAACAAGTTAGTTAGACCAGGGAAACTCAGTGGATGTTATCGAGACTTCCAAAAGGCTTTTGATAAGATACCTCATGGGCTGCTGCTGAATAAGGTGAGGGCCCATCGTCTTCAAGGTGAGCTACTGGCATGGATTGAGGATTGGCTGTCTGACCGAAGACAGAGAGTTGGGATAAAAGGTTCTTTGTTGGAATGGCAGCTGGTGATAAGTGGTGTCCCACGGCGTTCAGTGTCGGGGCCACAGCTGTTCACTTTTTATATTAATGATCTGGATGAAGGGACTGGGGGCATTCTGGCAAAGTTTTCCGATGATACAAAGTTAGTTGGACAGGTAGGTAGTACTAAGGAAGTTGCAGAAAAATTTAGACAGTTTCGGAGAGTGGTTGAGGAAATGGCTGATGAAATTCAGCGTGAGCAAATGCGAGGTCTTGCACTTTGGAAAAAAGAATACAAGCATGAACTGTTCCCTAAACAGTGAGAAAATACAGAAAGCTAAAGTACAAAGGGATCTGGAAGTGCTAGTCCAGAATTCTCTAAAGAATGACTAGCAGGTTGAATCCATGATTAGGAAAGCAACTGTAATTTTTTTATATTGATTAGATTAGACTTACAGTGTGGAAACAGGCCCTTCGGCCCAACAAGTCCACACCGACCCGCCGAAGCGCAACCCACCCATACCCCTACATTTACCCCTTACCTAACACTACGGGCAATTTAGCTTGGCCAATTCACCTGACCCGCACATCTTTGGACTGTGGGAGGAAACCGGAGCACCCGGAGGAAACCCACGCAGACACGGGGAGAACGTGCAAACTCCACACAGTCAGTCGCCTGAGTCGGGAATTGAACCCGGGTCTACAGGCGCTGTGAGGCAGCAGTGCTAACCACTGTGCCACCGTGCCGCCCTTAATGTTGCCATTTATCTCAAGAGGGTTGGAATATAAAAGCAATGATGTGCTTCTAAGACTTTATAAAGCTCTGGTTAGGTCCCATTTAGAATACTGTGTTCAATTTTGGTCTCCACACCTCAGGAAGGACATACAGGCACTGGAGCATATCCAGTGGAGATTCAAACGGATGATCCCTGGAATGATAGGCTTAACATATGATGAATGGCTGAGGATTCTGGGATTATATTCATTAGAGTTCAGAAAGTTGAGGGGAGATCTAATAGAAACTTATAAGATGATACATGGCTTAGAAAGGGTGAACACTGGGAATTTGTTTCCGTTAGGCAGGGAGACTAGAACCATGGGCACAGCCTTAGAATTAGAGAGGAGTCAATTTAGAAGGGAAATGAGGAGACATTTATTAAGTAGAGAGTGGTGGTCTTGTGGAATTCATTGCCACGGAGCACAGTCGAGGCTGGGACATTAAATGTCTTCAAGGCAGAGATTGATTTATTCTTGATCTCGCAAGGAATTAAGGGAGAGTGTGGGTAAGTGGAGTTGAAATGCTCATCAGCCATGATTAATTGGTACAGTGGACTTGATGGGCCGAATGGTCTTACTTCCACTCCTATGTCTTTTGCTCTTGTGGTCTTTATTGTAAAATCAGAGTGTGTCATAGATATTTCTTCCAAACTGAGCCAAAGATTAAGGGAAAAACTGTTTTCCCTTCAGGGTCTCTTGGCCCTCTCCCTGTATTAGAACATAGAACATAGAACAGTACAGCACAGAACAGGCACTTCAGCCCACGATGTTGTGCCGATCATTGATCCTCATGTATGCACCCTCAAATTTCTGTGACCATATGCATATCCAGCAGTCTCTTAAATGTCCCCAATGACCTTGCTTCCACAACTGCTGCTGGCAACGCATTCCATGCTCTCACAACTCTCTGTGTAAAGAACCCGCCTCTGACATCCTCCTTATACTTTCCTCCAACCAGCTTAAAACTATGACCCCTCGTGTTAGCTATTTCTGCCTTGGAAAATAGTCTCTGGCTATCGACTTTATCTATGCCTCTCATTATCTTGTATACCTCAATTAGGTCCCCTCCCCTCCTACTTTTCTCCAATGAAAAAAGTTCGAGCTCAGTCAACCTCTCTTCATAAGATAAGCCCTCCAGTCCAGGTAGCATTCTGATAAACTTCCTCTGAACCCTCTCCAAAGCATCCAAATCTTTCCTATATTAGGCCGACCAGAACCGGACGCAGTATTCCAAGTGCAGTCTAACCAAAGTTTTATAGAGCTGCAACAAGATCTCATGACTTTTAAACTCAATCCCCCTGTTAATGAAAGCCAAAACACCATATGCTTTCTTAACAACCCTGTCTACTTGGGTGGCCATTTTAAGGGATCTATGTACCTGCACACCAAGAAACCTCTGTTCCTCCACACTGCCTAGAATCCTATCCTTAATCCTGTACTCAGCTTTCAAATTCGACCTTCCAAAATGCATCACCTCGCATTTATTCAGGTTGAACTCCATCTGCCACCTCTGAATCCTGTCAATGTCCCGCTGCAGACTACAACAGCCCTCTATACTGTCAACGACATCTCCAATCTTTGTGTCGTCTGCAAACTTGCTGACCCATCCTTCAATCCCCTCATCCAAGTCATTAATAAAAATTACAAACAGTAGAGGCCCATGGACAGAGCCCTGTGGAACACCACTCACCATTGACTTCCAGGCAGAATATTTTCCTTCTACTACCACTCGCTGTCTTCTGTTGGCCAGCTAATTCTGTATCCAGACAGCTAAGTTCCCCTGAATCCCATTCCTCCTGACCCTCTGAATGAGCCTACCATGGGGAACCTTATCAAATGCCTTGCTGAAGTCCAGATATACCACATCCACAGCTTGACCCTCATCAACTTTTCTAATCACATCCTCAAAGAACTCAATAAAGTTTGTGAGGCATGACCTGTCCCTCACAAAGCCGTGTTGACTGCATTTAATCAAACCATGCTCTTCCAGATGGTCATAAATCCTATCCCTCAGAATCCTTTCTCACACCTTGCAGACGACAGATGTGAGACTTACTGGTCTGTAATTGCTGGGGATTTCCCTATTTCCTTTCTTGAAGAGAGGAATTACATTTGCCTCTCTCCAGTCCTCAGGTACAACTTCAGTGGAGAGCGAGGATGCAAAGATCTTCACAAGTGGTGAAGCAATTGCATTTCTCATTTCCCAAAGCAGCCGAGGACAAATCTGGTCCGGGCCCGGCAACTTGTCAATCTTAATGTTTAACAAAACTTTCAGCACATCAGCTTCCTCTATCTCTATCCATTCCAGTATGCATACCTGCTCTTCAAAGGTTTCATTCACTACAAAGTTCATTTCTTTCGTAAAGACAGAAGCAAAAACCTCATTTAGGGCTTCCTCTACCTCCTCAGACTCCACACACAAGTTCCCTATGGAATCCCTGATCGGCCCTACTCTTTCTTTGACCATTCTCTTATTCCTCACATAAGTATAAAATGCCTTTGTGTTCTCCCTAATCTGTTCTGTCAAGCCTGTCTCGTGCCCCCTCCTGGCTCTCCTCAGACCATTTTTAAGCTCCTCCCTCACCTGCCTGTAATTCTCTAGAGCTGAGCTTGGCCCTAGCTTCCTTCACCTTATGTAAGCTACCTTCTTCCTTTTGACAAGAAGCTCCACCGCTCTTGTCATCCAAGGTTCCTTTATTTTACCCCTTCTTGCCTGTCTCAGAGGGACATATTTATTCATCACTTGCAACAACTGTTCCTTAAACCATCTCCACATGTCTATAGTGCCTTTACCATGGAACAATTGCTCCCAATCTATGCTTCCTAACTCATGCCTAATTGCATCATAGTTTCCTCTTCTCCAATTAAATATCCTCCCATTTTGGCTAATCCTCTCCTTCTCCATAGCTAAGCAGAAAGTGAGACAGTTGTGGTCACTATCACCAAAATGCTCTCCCACCACAAGATCTGATACCTGCCTCGGCTCGTTTCCGAGCACCAAGTCTAGAATGGCCTCTCCCCTTGTTAGCCTGTCAACGTACTGAGTTAGGAAACCCTCCTGAACACACCTTACAAAAACCGCTCTATTCAAATCTTCTGCTCGAAGGAGGTTCCAATCAATATTGGGAAAGTTAAAGTCACCCACTACAACAACCCTACTATGTCCATACTTTTCCAAAATCTGCCGACCTATGCTTTCTTCAATCTCCCTGCTGCTATTGGGGGGCCTGTAGTAAACCCCTAAGGAGGTGACTGCTCCCTTACTGTTCTTAATTTCCACCCATACTGACTCGGTAGGCAGATCTTCCTCGACAGTGGAAGCTTCTGTAGCTGTGATACACTCTCTACTCTTTTTAAATGCTCTAAACCCTGGAACATCCAGCAACCATTCCTGCCCCTGAGAAACCCATGTCTCTGTTATAGCCACAACATCATAGCACCAGGTACTGATCCATGCTCTAAGTTCATCACTTTTATTCCTGATACTCCTTGCATTAAAGCAAACACACTTTAAGTGATCCCTTGGTTCCTTCCCAGGAACTTCCTTCCCACTAGCTGGTCTACCTCTTGCTATTGTCTCATCTGCATCAACTCTCACCTCCAGTATACAGCTCAGATTCCCATCCCCCTGCCATACTAATTTAAATCCTCTCGAACTACTCAAGCAAACCTTCCACCCAGGACATTGGTCCCCTTCCAGTTCAGATGCAACCCGTCCTTCTTGTACAGGTCCCACCTTCCCAGAAGGCATCTCAATTATCTACATATCTGAAGCCCTCCCTCCTACACCAGCTGCGCAGCCATGCGTTAAGCTGCACCCGCTCCCTGTTCCTCACCTTGCTATCTCGTGGCACCGGTAGTAAACTAGAGAACACTACTCTGTTCGTCCTGCTTTGCAGCTTCCATCCTAACTCCCTGAAATCACCTTTTATATCCTCAATCCTTTTTCTGGCTATATCATTAGTACCAATATGTAACACGTTTTCTGGCTGTTCACCCTCCCCTTTTAGAACCTTATACACCCCATTGGAGACGACCCGGACCCTGGCACCAGGGAGGCAACATACCTTCCGGGAATCCCGATCCTGACCACAAAATCTCCTGTCAATTCCCCTAACTATTGAGTCCCCTACCACGAGTACTTTACCACGCAGTTCTTCACACACTTACTCATGAAGTCGTGACGATAGTGACGCACCTGTTCAGGTTTTCCCTGACTGTTTGAATATGATCCAGTTCAACAATTACAAGCAGTCCAGGAGATACTCTTCTGCTGCCTTGGATCAACACTGCATTTCTTTCTGTGAAAATCCTTCTGTTTCAGCTTGTGTTTGTAAGCTGGGAAGAGGAACACTGTGTTATGATCTGATTTTTACGAAATGTGGGCGGGGGAGTGGAATGGTAGGCATCTTTGATGGTTGCGCAGCAGTGGTGCAGGATGTTCAGTACTCAAGTGGAACAGGAGGTATGTTGGTGGTATTTTGGCAACACCCTCTTGAGGTTGGTCTGGTTGAAGCTGCTGGCCAAAATGAATAAGGCTGTGGGCAATTTTGTCTCCAGAGCGTTTGTGGTGGTGTAAATTTCATCCAGGGAATTCTTCACAAACGCATGCTGTGGAATGTAGACTGCTGTCAGAATGGTGGAGGTAAATTTGCCTGGCAGATAGTAGGGACTGCATTTCACTGCAAGGTATTCTAGGTCTGCAGAGCAGTGGCTCGCCAGGGCCACCACATCTGAACACCAGGAGATGTTGGTTAGGAAGCATATCTCTCCACCCTTTGCCTTACCCATGCAATGTATGGAGAACCCCTCAGCTTGCAAGGCACAGTCAGGTATGGTAGGAGTGAGCCAAGTCTCAATAAACCAAAACACACAATAATCTCTCAGTTCCTTTTGGAAGGTAAATCTAGATCTGGGTTCATCCAGATATGGGCAAGTGCAGGCAGGTGGTGCTAGTTTATTTTGTGGCTATGGTCGGCATGGACTGGTTGGGCCGAAGGGTCTGTTTCCATGCTGTATGAATCAGTGACTCAATGACCTCCATTCTAAGATTGGCTCTTCTTTTTGAAAACTTGATTTAGCTGCTTATTTCCATTGTTTTCTATAATGGTTTACATTGTAGAGTTTATTTTGTACCCTTCATAGTTCTTGCCAACAGTTGTGAAGGTGTGATGACATTCTAACCATATTCCATGGGGTTTGTGCAGGAGTGCTTGTGCCTCAGGTATTTACCATTCATTTCAAACGGTCTGTGGGATCTTGTTTCTCCACCCAGGCACACCTATTTGGCCAAGTCTGAAAATATCTGCTTTTCTCATGAGAGAAGCAATGAGGAAACCCAACTGCTTAACTTACACACTCAGAATATATATGTTTGCCATAGCAGGAGTGCAATAGAGATTCACCAGACTAATCCCTGGGTTTCTTTAGTGAGAAGAGCTCATGGAAACTAGACTCATTCACTCTAAGGTTTCAAAGGTTGAGAGGTGATCTCATTTAAACTTAGGGGACAGGATGAGGCTAAAAACCCGTTGTACTGTGTTATAACTTGCATTTAGTCATCGCAAATTCGCTGTAGTGCAATTGACGAACTAGGGATGCTGTTTCTACAGCGTGAACTTCTAAGACATGCATTGGCTATAACATGAGTATGCCAACCATTTAAGGACTGTTTCTAAACTGCGATTGTTCTGTAACATGGGGTTACACAAGAATGTAACATATAAGAGAGCCGACTATGCGCTGTTTCCTGCCTGGTGAGTCTACAAGGAGGGGCCATGATCTCAGATGAAGGATTAGGCAATTTAAGATTTAGTTGAGTGGGAATTTTCAGTTATAAATTGGTGAATCTTTGGAATTCTTTGCCCCATACAGCTATGGAAGCGTAAGTATTGAACATTTTCAAGACAGAAATGGTTTCTGGAGACTAAGGGACCTGTAAATAACAAAAGAAAGAGGCTTTGACGTAGACAATCAGCTATGATCCAATTGAATGTTGGAGAAAGTGTGATGGGTTGAATGACCTCTTATTCCTGTGTTCCTATGCACTTGAGAGTATAAGAAGGTTAATTATCTTATTTGCACTTCCTTGAACCTTGGAACACTTATTATAAGCATGATAGAAATTTGTACCATTTTCCAGTAGGCATTTCATAAAATGGTTTTGAAAATTAATTATGATAATGTTAATCAAACACATATTCATTGAGCAGTATGTAACAAATTTTTCAATTGTGGAGTTTAATTCAAGTCTTTCTGCAAGTTTTTCCTTCAAACCTATTGATTAAATTAACCGTGAATACATTTACATGAGCTGATTTATATCTTTTGTAAATGTGTAATACTTTATGGTATTTTCAGATTATTCTGAACGCAATGGTGGCATTAATGAGATACTGCTTTATATCTGAAGCAAAAGCTCAACTAGCTTCTTGCCCAATTGTACACAATGTCATCAGCTCAATGGACATCCAAGAGCAAAAGTGAAGAGTGGATGACACAGAAACAGCTGAAGAAGAAAGCGATGAATGACAATTTGTTGCAGCAGACTTTTGAGTACTGTAGTGACATCTGCGCACAAAAATCATAAAAGAGCCATCCTTGGTCAAAAGTATACAGGAATAGCATTCAGCAATCACACTATGACAGTATCTATTATTAATTGTTACCATTGATTGTGTCAGAGGAGCAATCTCCATTACATGCCTACTAAAGAGAGGATCTTCAAACATCTGGCCATGTCCCTGGCCTTGACTACTAGGTGCTAACTTCCACTTGTTCTGTCTATTGATGCCTGTGATGAGGCTAGTTGTACTATGCTTCTTTTGATGCCCAGTTGAGGGAAAAGCTCCAAACTGGCTAAGCTGTCTTCTCATCATTAATCTTTTTTTGGGGTGGACTGATTCCACCCCGAAATAGGACCATAAAATCTCCCTTGGAAATCTCAGCCCTCATTGAATTAGATCCATCATAATCATTGCTAAATCATGTTGAAATACAACAGGAATCCACCCAACTGGATGAATCATTTTGGAACAATTGTTTTCACTGATTTTATGTATAAATGTATAAATAAATCTCTTAATTTAGTAATTGTACTGTCTGATGTCACATGAATGCTTTTCTTCCTCATTTTTAACTGAGATTAAAAATGGTTGAGAATACATATTTATGGTCGCTTTTTAAAAAATTGTTTAACAGCAAAGGCAAATACACTTCTTTAAAGTTTGACATTTAATTCATGACTGACCTAATAAAACAATGACAGTCAAGTTAAGGTCAGTCAAAAACATCCTATCTTCAGATGGGGACAAGCTAAAGGAAGTTTTCAATTTTTATGCTTAACTATTTTTTTCAGATAAAGTCAAAAAGTGTGCAGCTGGAAAAGCACAGCAGATCAGGCAGCATCCCAACGGCGGGCTTATGCCCAAATGTTGATTCTCCTGCTCCTCAGATGCTGCCTGATCTGCTGTGTTTTTCTAGAAGCACACTTTTTAACTCTGATCTCCAGTATCTGCAGTCCTTACTTTCTCCTATGTTTTCAGATTAGTTAATCAATTTTCATCAAAAACCTGAAACACATGAACAAATTGTGCATTTAACATATCACACTGATCAATGGTGGGATTTTGACTCATATCATTTGAGGGAAGTTGGTTTGTAAGACTAGATGTGGCAGGGAACATCAGAGTGAATAAGATATTTTATCATTGTGTGATCGGTAATAACTGGTGTACTACATAGACGACCACATTGTTACAGACAAGGTGAGAAGGAACTGCTGAAATCCTTATTCCCTTTCCAGCAATGTCAATAATTTTTGAGCTGAAAATGTGTGTATAGTTCTTTAACCTGAGGCTGCATGCAGAAAGTTAATTAACCAACAGTAGCTTTGCATGAGTTTCAACAAATGAAACGTTTATTTAAGCACTGACCTCAAACTCTCCTGTAATAACACCCACTCACATAAGCACATTTAACAGTGAGAGTAAAAGGAAGAGAGGAATTTACACACATTTACCTAAAAGGTCAGTTTTATAATTCTGGTCAAAAAGTGTGGTGCTGGCAAAGCAGAGGCAGTCAGGCAACATCCGAGGAGCAGGAGAGGCTATGTTTCGAGCATAAGCCCTTCATCAAGACCTGATAAAGAGTTTATGCTCGGAATGTCAACTCTCCTGCTCCTCAGATGCTGCCTGACCGGCTGTGCTTTTCCAGCACCACACTTTTTAACTTTGATCATCAGTACCTGCGGTCCTCACTTTCTCTTCCTTTATAATTCTGATGACTGTCTTATTCTCAAATAAAATATGAGTTGCAGGCCTGAAGGGCTGTTATCTTCATTCCTGAAGTGTACTTTGGTTGAATTCAACAGCTGAATATATTTTCAGGATTCTCTCAAAGGGATAGGTTTTCTGAAGGGGATGAAGCGAGTTGCTTATCATCTTTGGACCAAAAGGTGATTACAATAATACAGCCTCCAGTTCTCCAGGCACCAGTTCTTCTGAGGAAGGCTGTTCCCAATGACGTTAGTCCGTAAGTGGAGCAAAACTGTTGGAAGCTGCAAGGCAAAGGGACTTGGGGTAGTTATGCATGAAACATAGAAAGTGAGCACACAGGTGCAGCAGGCAACCAGGAAGGCTAATGGAATGTTGGGTCATTTTTTAAAGGTATTGGAATCTAAGAGTAAGGAAGTCTTACTACGACGGTACAAGGTACAGATGAGACCACATCGGGAGTACTGTGAGAAGTTTTTTTAAAGAAAATATATTATTTCATTGAATATAGTTCAGAGAAAGTTCACTAGGATTATGCTTGATCTTGAAGGATTACCTTATGAGCAAAGATTAAACAGGTTAGGATTCTACTCATTGGGATTTAGAAGAAAAAGAGGTGATCTTATCGAAACATATGGGATTCTTAAGGGAATTGACAAGATTAATGCTGAGAGAATGTTTCTCCTCATGGGAGAGTTTAGGACCAGAGGGCATAGGCCTAGAATTAAGGGGTGTCAATTGAAGACTGAGATAAGAAGGAATTTCTTTATTCAGAGGGTTGTGAATTTTTGAAACTCCTTGCCATGGAGAGGTGTTGGGGTAGTCCCTTTTGTGTATATTTAAGGCTGAGATCGATAACTATTTGATCAGTAGGGGAATCAGGGTTACGGGGATGGGGCAGGAAAGTGGATGGGAAGAGTGTTGGCCGTGATCCTATTGAAATGCAGAGTAGGGTCAAGGGGTTGTTCTTATTTTTCCATGGTCTTCTAGTGGTCAAAGAACCAGGGGTCACAGTCCAGGGATGCAGAGCAAACCATTTAGGAATAAGGTGAGAACAAATGTCTTCATCCAGAGCATGGTGAACCAGTAGAAATCATTACTACAGAAAGCAGTCATGGCCAAAATATTGTATGATTTCAAAAAGGACCTAGGTACAGCACTTGGGCCAAAAGGGATCAAAGGATAGAAGGGAAAAATGGGAACATGCTCTGGATTGAATGATCAACCCCATGATCATAATGAATGGTACAGCAAGCTCAAAGGGTCAAATGGTCTAATCCTACTCCTATTTCTATGTTTCTATGGTCATGACAGTAGATAAGATGTATAAATTCTAAAAACCTAAAAAGGAACCAAAATGCGGGAAATTCCCAGCAGAACCATTTATAACCAGAGGTGAGAAAGTAAGTTCATAGCTCAGATGACGATACGTTTTGAAGAATTCGAAAGGACAAGTGACTTTTTTTTAACAAAACAGACTTGACAAATAGGGAAGGGACAACAACAATGTGATGGATAACTTCAGGTTCCTTTTTGGACCTTTAATCTCACACCTGAATAACCCAAAATTTGACAATTACGAGTCCAGCCCTGCTCTTGTTGCAATCGATGCAGGCACCCTGCATTTTTTTCATACTCATTATTCAAAGTATGAATCCTAAGGTGTAACAACCAAAGCAGGAATATAGCATTTAAAAAGTTGGGAAATGAATCAACCAGTGAGTCCTGGTGCAATGTTGCTACTCAATATTCTTATTTTCATTCTTACTTCCTGCGTCTGCATGTATGCCGTTTTTCTCCCTCGGATTGGTGTGGTAAACATTTATTGTGTTGAACTGATTTCTTAATGTAATGACTTCTTTTAATATGCCCAAATTACTAACACCCATATAGTGTGGAAACTGCCGTGTTGAGATTGCAGCTGACGTCTTCTAATTGACCTTTACGTTTGGTGAATAGTTTCTGAGGATGGAAAGTATCTAGTGAACAATTTCCATTGTGTAATATTTTATTCTTCTTACCTTTCTCATTGTTGAAGCAAGCTGAATATGTTGTGAAATTTCCACATTTTCATCTTTTCACTTAGTTTATTTGTTTCATAAATAGTCTTTAACAATGTCTCAACACATTTAGATTGAGTCTGGCCTGTAAGTCTCTAATGGAAGAAAAAAATGCAAATATATAATTCTCTGTCAATCAATGGTTATTAGGATTGCTAACTTCTGTAATTTTTATTTGTAAACTGAAAGATATTAGTACTATTGTCTGTCATTTCAATAGCTTTTTGGGAGTGGTGACAAATATGTTGATTTTGGGATGTTAACCAAAAGTTGCAAGTTTCACTCAAATCTATTGTACAACTGACTGCCACATTATGCATGCCCACACTACAAAAGAGGATGCATTGGCTTCTGACTTTAATGTTGATTGGAAACAATTGGCAAGGCTATTTAGGGCTAAACATTTCTATAGCACAATTAGCCATAAATTAATGACTATTTGTGAATGTACAAAGAACATAGCTTTCTAATTTTATATTATGATTATTGTCTGAAATTCATCTATATTCATGGAATAGATTAGAAGGTTTAATCAGTGAAAGGTGGGCAGCCTTCAAGTAGTTGTAAAATATAGCATAGAGTATATGCTGACCTGATAAGTGAACATGGAATTATATAGTTTCCATTACCTCATTATTTTTTGGACATGGAGTTTACTTAAAATTATAATGCTTAATTCTTATAAGCAAGGGGGTAAAATGTCATTGGGATGAATGAGAATATGAGGTAACCAGATCAGACATGAACTTAGTGAATGGTGGAGCAGTCTGCTCAGGCAGAGTGGACTACTCCTGCTCCTAATTTACATGTTTATATATTTTTACTGCAATAATTCAGATACAACTCATACTTGTGAATGGTTAACTTTAAATTTTGTGATGGTTTTGAATCAAACTTTATTATTTTTCAACCTACCTGGATGATGTATAAAGCCTGACCAAATAATTTGGAGTTACTGACTTTGAAGTCTGTCATAAAATTATAATAGACTTTCTCTTTCAAAATGTGCACACCTGTACTAATTGCATTGAGTATCCATTTTGTACTCAATTCATGCTGAAATATCTGTAAGAATAACATTGTTTTTAATGATCATTTCATATCTTTATATTTAGGCAACATATATGATGATAGAAAATAATTAGGTAGTAACAAAAAGCTATTACCTGACTAATGCATCCTTCATAATTGGACAATATTGCTGGCCACATGACATTGATTATAGTAGAAAACACTTCCTTTAGCTGTTCCTGGCAATTAGTAGAAAAGGGGAATACTTTAATAACAAGAAATAATCATTCAGCCCACTTCATAAAATTATCTATAACCAAGTGATACTTCGTACTTTAAAACTCTAATACTTTACCTAAGTCTCTAAATTTATGAGGGCGAGTTCAGCATAACTACTCTTCAGTTCTTCAATGTGATTAAAACAAGTTTCCAGATTGGCCAACTCCCATTTATATTCAAACTTGACCCACATTTATCCTCCCATTCTTATTCGTGGTAACAGAAGAAACAGTTTATATTATTTTCCTGGGAGTTCTACTGATCTCTTGTCAAAGTTACAGAAAGTGTTTGGAAGAACCTCATTGAGGTCAATGCCCTATGATTTTAACATGAAGTATATTTGCTGAAATTTTTGCATTGGGCCATGGGCAAAACAAATGTGCAATACTGGCTAGATGCAAGTATTTGCAATTGCCACAGATACTAAGGTGAGCCTTTGTGTCACTCCCAAAATAAAACAAATACAGCTCATCAGGTAGCAAAAGAAGACTCCATCTACTTGAACACTTACACAGAAATGAAATCAACCAAGGCTTTTGTTGTTGAATTTTAAATTTCCATAAAGGCACCGACCTATTTTTATAAACTGTCTCTCTGAATTGCCTCTATCCCTGAAATCTCTGATCTCACTTCCTGCACCATTTAATCTCCTTTTTTTTATATTTCTGTACTCTCCTGTACTGTTTTCATAACTGAAGGAAAAGTTGATCTCAGCGTCTGTTGCACCCTGCCTGATATCCCACCATCTCTGTGCATCGTTCTCTTCCTTTTAAAAACCTCAATACATAAATTTGTGTCAAATCGTAATATATTTTTGATGCCTCTCTGTTTTTTTTGTTGGAAAAGCATAAATACAATTACTTCAATATTGGCTGCTTGCAATGAGACCACACTGAGTGTCTTTTTTCAGTGCAGCACACAACAGGAAGATGGGAATGAGGCTATGATAGATTACTTTTGACAATAAGAAACTAAGGGTGTTTCAAGCTCCCAATCAACATTCTGACCTATAATGTCACTTTACTGGAAAAGGCTGCAAGATAGCAGCTTGCACTCAGTGCATCATGAAAGAGATCACATGACTATAACAAGCCAAAAGCACATTAGAGCAAAATCACTTCTGCCCTCAGGATTTCCCATTTGCTCCAAAACACACACACACAAAAAAACAAGGATTAACACATGTAGGGAATTTCTCAAATTACCCAGTATACACATAACTGTTCTAACATAACAATGTTTAGTTATTCTAATTTCCTTATATATATAATATGTAGAGTCTTAAGTTGTGCCAGTCTTTTAACGATACATGTGCATGATGCCATTGGCTGCCATCTAGATGAAACTTCATCCCTGTGTATGTCATTTTTGATTGGCATGATACCTGTGCTGTGGACTTCTGGATCTGATGGTTGATCTGTGTGCTGTGCATGCAGTGATTCCACACCTTCCTAAATCAGTTACTTGCAGTTGAGGAATAGCTTCTCCAGTTGCACGGGTGCCTGCAATTGTACAGCCTATCTGGTCATTCAATTGTCCTGTGAAGGTCCCAAGTTGGCACTCGCGCTAGGTCTTTGTTGAAGGTTCATACCCTGACTGACTGTCCAAAACTCAATTTTTTCGATTGTTTGGCATTCTTCTCAAAATGTAAATTAGCTTTCTGCGATTGGGTTATCTTGATTCTTTCACACACACCTGTTACTATTTCTGGCTTCAGTAGCTATTTTGTGATTGGAGAGGTAGGATGTGTGTAGTGTAATATTAGCCTTTGTGCTGGATGACTTGTCCTACGTTTAATAAGTTTCTTTCTACTTGGGATTGTTTTATCCATGTGTATGGATTGGCTTGATTTCTTGAAGTGGCTGAATACTTCAATGTTGGAATTGCTGAAATGACTGAACTGCACTTTCAGCATTTGACAATATGATGGTTGTTAAAATCAGTTGATCCAATTCCCATCAGAAAAATAGTAATTCAAGGTGGCAAAATAATCAGAACCTATGAAAGTGAAGAGGTTTATACCAGTTTCAGCTATGGTCTGTCTGGAATGTCCTGTGTCATTAGCTGTTCTCTCAGTTGTTTAACTTAGTATTCATTATAAACACTGCACTGGCCAATAAAGCCCTTGATGTCAATGCTCACTTTTTAACAGCAGAGCACGTTGTTTGCTTTTGATAGACTTAATTCAATTCCTTGGTGACTCACATGGATGCACTGTAGCATCTCTCCTCTTGACTCCTCAAGAACAATTACCCGATTTCCTTTGTACAGTATACCATCTTGAGATGCCAATTAATATTATTTTGGTCAACATACTCTTACAGCAAACAGATGATCCTTGAAACTTTTAGACCATCCATTCACCAGTACTTTCTGCAATATTTATAGATTTGTATCTTACGCAGAGGTTAATTTGATCTGAACAGGGTGCTTGTTTGTTAGATTCAACGTCTCTGCTCACTCGATGACTTAGATCTGGAAGCTTTTATGGTCTGCCATAGCATCAGTTTAATTTCCTCATCAAGTGTGCTGACATGTCTATGACATGCCTATGACTTATATAAACTTGCATGACTTGTATGCCATGTCCAGATATATGCAAAATGATTCAGCTTCTTTGAAAGCAAACATTGCTTTTCCCATGATGGACATATCTTCTTCTCCTTTGTATGATGTCTTCAGCAGTATTTGCATCCTGCCCTTTTTCTGTGATTGTTCTACCTTTTTGGGCCTGAAGTATCTATCAGTGTGATGCAAGGCCTGATTGGTTTTATCATAAACATGCTCTAGCTGCAAATTTCTAACATCAGTTTTTCTGCACATGTTGATTGCTTTCCTGAGAATAAGTTTTTTTTATCTCTCAGTGGATGTGATATTGTGCCTAATGTAATTCCATCGTTAATGGGATCATCTTCTAATTGGATAATTTCAGAGAATTCTGCGAGCTGAGTTATGAAGTCACATGTTCATCAACAGACATTTTTATTTTGGTCTCTAAAATTGAACATTTATGATTGCTTTAGTTTTCTTTCTGGCTGTGTAGGTCTCTGAGGTTCATGCGTTGCAGTGATTTCCAGAAGCAGAGGTCAATGCCACCAGCAGCATACTGATACTGGACATCGTAATGTATAACTTAGAGGGAATATTGGTTCAAAGTGTGCCTTCAGGGCTTCCAAAATTTGGTTGGAAAGTATTCACAGCTTTGAGCTTTTCTATTTTGTTTAGTACCTATGCTTTCTTAAAGCTCTTCAACAGTCAATCTCAGCACCAATTCTCACACCATATTTCAAGCGTTCAAGGGGTCTCAGGTTTAGCCTCCACCATAACTTCGCTGAAACTTGCTGCAAAATGCCCCATGGTATATGTCACATGACTCCCGCAAGCAAGGAGGCAAATCATTGCATATTGCACTTAAATCCTAAACTAAGGACTGAGAATGATGATCACATATTTTTTGGAATTCCTAAATTTTATTTGAGGAACTTTGAGTGATTTGAAAGGTATGCAGGTGTCCATTTGCAGGTCAATGAGTCTGCACATTATGTAATTGAGTTAAAAAGATGACACTGAAGACATGAAAACTAAAATCAAATCAGGCATAATAAAAATTGCACATTAGATAATGCATTACAGCTGTACATACTGAGGGGCCTTGACATGCTAACTCGTCTGAATCAATCCACAATTTACCTGTGGCTTTAACTATTTTGTTGTGGGAGAATCTGAAATTAGAGTCAGGATTAGAAATAAGAGGTGCCCATTTAAGACACAGAGGAGGAGAATTAGCTCATCATTGAGAGCCATGAGTCTTTAAAACTCCCTTCATCAAAAAAACTGTGGAAGCAGCGTGTTTGAATATTTTTATAAGCAACAGTAGATAGATTCCTGACAAGTAGGGGTTAAAAATTTATTAGGAATAATTTGGTGCAATCAGATCTGATGTGAACTTATTGAATAATTGAGCAGGCTTGAGGGCCTTTGGGACCTATTCCTGTTCTTCAGTCATATGTTCATGAGGGAATTAGTAGATACCTCAGTGATCCATGGCAACAATATCTGCAGTAACTGCCTGCAGCTTGAGGGACTTGGGCACAGAGGAGATGAGCAAGACTCTGAGCTTAGTGCACTGGAAATGATCAGGGACGATAAAAGATATCTGGACACTTTCTTCCACGAAGCAGTCATGGTCCTTAGTATTGTATCTTCTGATTAGTTTTATTGTAGGGAACAAGTGGGATGACTGTGGCTGGGGCAAGTATATGGTCTAAGAAAGTCACAACAGAGGACTTTTAGCCCCTATTGTTCAATATGTTGTTCAAGAGATTCAATATTTCTGTAGCTTGTATACATGAGAGCAGGATCTACAATGTGAAAGAGCAGACTGATCATGGCACTGTGGTGAAGCCAGATATTCAAGTGGGAGAATTATAGTAAGGAATTGTATATTTAAGGGGAAATGTATGGGGTTCTCTGCAACCAAGAGGGAAAGTACTGAAGGTTGTGTTGCTTGCTCAGTCCCCAGGTTAAGGAAATACCTTTCGGACAAGACAGAAACTTAGAGGGGAAGGAGGATCCAGTTTTCATGGTGCATGTATTCACCAAAAACAGATATAATAAAGAAGGTCTTCTGAATGAGTATTAATACTCAGGATGAAATGAAATGCAATCTGAGCCATGATCAAATTGGTATGAGCACAGAAACTTGCAGAATTGAATGTGTGGCACAGGAGAAATGGGTTTCAATTCATGGGACATGACACCGATGCACATGGGAAAGAGGGAGTTGTATCATTGGGACAGTCTTCACCTGAATGGTACCGGAACCAATGTCCTGGTGAGTTATATATCTAGAGTAGAGTGAGGGCTTTAAAATGAAATAGTGGGGGAGGAGGAGGTTTGGAAAGTTTAAGAGAAAGGACAAGGCAGTAGTTGGGTGGGGGGGGGGTAACCATTATGAATAAGGATAATTAGAATGTGACAGGGATAAAAAAATTATAAATGTAAGAATATATCAGCAAATGTAGTCAGAATAAGACTTTGAACTAAGAAAGGGAGTAGGATGGTGTTTGCAAAAAGCAATTCAGAAATGAAAATATAAAAGGTGAGAAAATAGCAAAGTACATTGATGGGGATTAAGAAAAGTTTTGTAGGATTGGAAATTGGAGTGAGTTGAGTGATAATAGTGCTTGAGTGAGAAAAGTCTAAAAGTCGAAAATAACAAGGAAAAAGTTAAATTTCAATAATTTTATTTGATTACACAGATGATAACACAATAAGATTGATGAACTAATGGCATAAGTAGAAAGAAATTATGAAAACCTGATCACCATTACAGAGACAAGATCTCAAAGTGACCAAGGTTTGGAAATAAATATTCCAAGGTACACAACATTTTGAAAAGAAGGAGGGGTAATAAATGGTGACATTTAGAAGACTCTAGTGTGAAAACTGAAAATAACTGGTGCAGCTGTTCTTCTGAAAAGGCTCTGAATTTTTGACATCTTCTGAATGAAATATATTTAATGGTGCCCAATGATAATTGTCTGTCTTTAGCAATGCCTGTCTATGTGTGCGAGAATGCAGACTTGAAAGGCATCTTCCACCTTTCATATTATATCTTTCATTCCTTCAAGAAGTAACAATTATTGGCCAGGTTTTTTTTCAAATTTTATTGCTGCAGAAAAAGTTATATTTCCCTTTTAATTGTGTGTGTGTGTGTGTGTGTGTGTGTGTGTGTGTGTGTGTGTGTGTGTGTGTGTGTTGTGTGTGGGGTGTGTGTGTGTGTGTGTGGGTGTGTGTGGGTGTGTGTGTGTGTTGGTTGGGGGGGGGCGGGAGGTGAGTTATTTAGAATGGTAAATATTTGTACTTTGCTGTTTCAGACTGTGCCAATCAGCTTGAAACCTTGAATAAGTCCTATTTACATAATAAATCAACATTTTGTTGTTTATTAAGTAAACATTTTTATTCTACATTTAATATGAAGTATATAATTGGTCATATAGGTAACAGGTGAAATCTTTAAAATGTATGCTGTGATGAATGGTGTAGTGGGAACCAGATTAAGAAAGAGAAAGAGAGAGAGTGCACTCTCCAACCTCAGTTGTAGCACCTTTACCTCTCAGAGGTCCTGTAAAACAGGCCAAATCGCTAATCAAAACAAGAATATTAGCCATTAATCTAGGCAGATATTGCCCCCAACCACTACTCTGAAGGTTGGAACTGTGCCATGGACCAAGATGACCCCTGTAAAGTTTATTGAAGTTCCAGAGTTTTATTCTTGGTGGTTGAGATTATTTGATTGTTCTGAATCCATTTTTAGTTGGTTCATAAGGAGACTAAACTAAGTATTATAAACTTATCTCCACTAATTGCAACCCTTTTGGAAGAAACCAATATTTAAACTTGCTGGGTTTTGAGTCAGGTCTTAACAATGACTTTCAAAATTACAAACATCTGGAACCCCATTATTCTGGTAAAGTAAAGGGATATTATTTAACTATGCTATGCATTGACAAAGCACTGCAGTTCTAATAGTTTAGTAATGTGTGATTACTTACTGTTCATACATTGCTTTGGTCTCCCATGTGAGATTGCAAACAAATTGGATGTTGACGTCTTAACCTGCTGCATAAGTTTTCAATCTCTGAAACTTAATCTTTGCCAAAAGAACAAAGAAAGTATAATCTTAAAAGTGCATGAATCTTTTCATAACAATGTTAAGAAATGAATCAATAATTTTATTGTGAAGACTTTAATTATATACCATCTAAAGTAAAGACGAAGACAGTAGTATAATTCTTGTGGATTGTGGGAAGAATACTCTTCCTAAAATTGTCATGTGAGATGGAAAATTCTGCTCTTTTTTTTAAGAAAAAGTAATTAATGCATTCAAATAGAAATTGTGAACAATTCAGATAAAGCAAAAAGCCTTAATATCCATAAAAGTCTCATTTGTAAATTTATGAAGTGTCATAAGGTAATTGAACTTTTGAAAGGTTAATAAAAATAAAATACCATAATGGCAATATTATGATCTGGCAATACAAAAAGCTGGACTAATGATTCAAAGAAATGTATGGAAATGTGACAGCAGCAACTAAGGGATTTCAATTTAGCTAATTAATCAGTTAAATCTGAAATGAAGAAGAAAAGACATTTCAGTAATGATGCCTGTGAAATATCTGGGTTGGATTATTTTTCATTCATGTCCTTTTGGAAAGGAGGTCAGTTGTTCTTACGTGGTCTAGCCAGCATGTAAATTCAGAACATCAGGAATGTACGGATTATTTCCAAGGACAAACAGGAAGACAGCTAACAACCCACATCCATGAACACCAACTAGCCACGAAACGACACGACCAGCTATCCCTAGTAGCCATACACTCAGATGACAAACAACATGAATTCGATTGGGACAACACCACTATTATAGGACAGGCCAAACAGAGAACAGCCAGGGAATTTCTAGAAGCATGGCACTCATCCACGAATTCGATCAACAGACACATCGACCTAGACCTTATATACCGGCCACTGCAGCGGACAGCTACTGACAACCGGAAGCGGCAGAATCAAACCAGTATAAATGCCGGAGGAATCAGCACAGAAGCGCTTCACAGGAGGCTTCCAAGCACTGAAGATGTCACCTAGAAAGGGGACGAAACGTTTGCAAGAAAAACTCCCAGCTCAGCGAACAGAACCACAACAACGAGCACCCGAGCTACAAATCTTCTCACAAATGTTGTTTATCTATATTAGATTTAGAATACAAAGATCCATCCACCAGATTTCTTAAAAAATAAAATAATTTATTTATTTCAAAAATAAGAATTATTCTAAAATATAAATTTAATTAACGCATTTTGAAATATGGAAAAGAAAGTACAGATAATTAAAGGAGTAGGAAGCTCTAATAAAGTCTGAGTTGGATGGAATGGGTGGAAAGTAATGTGGAGTTCAAAAAGATGACCATAATCTAGGATGACTGGATCGTCTTTTTCTCCATTATTTGTTATAAGGTCTGCATTTTTGTAATTCCTGGCTATCATACAGAAGACAGTGCTTCAGATCTAGCTATACTCTGATAGGCAAGCTGTTCCATTCAGCCTCAACATGGACACACAGGCAATGTGGAAAATTACCATGATGTGTTCTTCCACATAAAAGAGGACGTATCCAACCTGACCAATTACCATCCCCTCAGTCAATTCTCAATCATCAGTAGCATGATGGAAGGTATTGTTAACAGTATTAATAAGTGGCACTTACTCAGCAATAGTCCACGCAGTTTGGGTGCAGTTAAGACCGCTCAGCTCCTGATTTAATTACAACCCTCGTCTAAACATGGACCAAAGAGCTGAACTCAAGAACTGAGGTGACAATAACATCAAGGCAACATTTGATTGAGTATGGCATTAGAGAGCCTGATCAAAACATAGAGTAACAGGAATTGGGGGAAATTTCTTCACTGGTTGTAGTCAAACTGTTTCCCATGCTTGGACACTTCGATCAATTTATGTATTAAAAACACTTTACACAAGCACTTCTGTTGGTGAGGTAAACAAAGAGGCACAGAATTTGGTTTATGGTTTAACTTGATTAACAAAATGTTCCTTAGTAAAAATACTATGTGAGCATTTCCCAAATTCCTACAATATTTACTCTTTATCCAACTCTACATATTACTTGCAACAATTGATGTGTTTGTGCTGGCCTAGTGTAATTCCTTCCTCTCCAACATAGGACTGGCTCTCTCCCACAAAGGTGGGTTTCAGAGGTCAGAGGAGATCTTCTCCTGAGTCTTCTTGGGTTGTTGTAATGTCTTCTGCCATAAGACTTGCTGTGGTTTTTGCTGAGGGAGTGTTTTTATTCCCCAATTGCTCTAGTCCTCCAGAATGTTCTGTGACCTTTAGCCAATGGGTCAGGAACTGGATTCAAAGCATCCAGTGGGGTCGTGCCAACACCCTTCACTATTGCAATGCCAGGAAGTATAAAGTGCTTATTCTCAGGCACTGGCTGAAGTCAAGGTGCCAGAAAGTCTGATCGATAGTTCTCCAATGCATGACCCTCATGCTGGTTTTAAGTGGTTCCCTGAACCTTTGTGACCGTTTTGATCTTGTTTTCCAATGTTCTGTGCAGCTGATATGTGTTGGCTTCTGTTTAATTTAGTTTGGTCCATTTTCTGTCCTCTGGCTTAATTCAGAATGTGTAATTTGGAGCCATTGGTTGCTTGATCATGCCTACCTAGTTGAAATGCAAATGGATGTGGATTTTGGAGCTTTATTGTCGTGTTGCCAGGATATAAGTGTGAAATATCATCAGAGTAGATATTTTCTGAACCTGTTCAGAGATGTCATCACGCACCTGTGGAGCAGGTGGGCTAAAACACAGACCTCCTGGTTCAGAGATAGATTTTTTAGGGGAGTCCTAGACCCAACCATCTTTATTTGCTTCATATGCACCTTTCCTTCCAACAGAAGGTCAGAGATGGAGTTATTACTAATAATTGTGCAATGTTCCTCACCATTCACAACTCCTCAGTCTAGATTAGAGTGGTGATGAAAAGCATAGCAGGTCAGGCAACATCGAGGAGCAAAGAAATCGATGTTTTGGGCAAAAGCCCTTCATCAGGAACGTCAATTTTCCTGCTCCTCAGATGCTGCCTGACCTGCTATGCTTTTCCATTTAGAGCAAGACTTCAGAATGTCCGGGCTCGGGCTGATAAGTGACATTAGTCAGATGTATCAGACAATTGTCAGACAATGACAATGAGAATCCAACCAGTCCCCCTGGCATTCAATGGTACTAACATGATTGAATCCCCTATGATCAATATTTTGAGAGTTATTATTAACCAGAATTTGAACTGGGCAAGCCAGAGAAATACTGTAGTAACACTGTGATATTGATTGTGAGGGACACTCTCAGGAAGTCAGTGACAAACGTGCTGGGTTTGCTGGGAGACCTTCCTTAGGTGCTAGAAAACTGCAGGTCTCAAATGATTTAATTCAATTGCAATCTGCAACTGTCAAAGTAGTGCCCATACCATGTACAGTACATATAATTGCTTCTTCTGAGATGTCAGCAGCAATGTTCAGTCAACCAATCATTCATTTGGTAGGTACATACTAAAAATTGGAGTGTTGAGAACCTTTTCACACTGCCTCAGACTGTGGCGGATGTTGGGACATGGAGTAAATTAAAGGAGGAAATAGAATTTAATGTAAACTGAGCAGGAAGGTGGAGTTGACGCTGAGATGAGATCAGCCATGATCATGTAAAATGGTAGAGCAGGCTTGAGAGGTTGAACTGCCAACTCCTGCTCCTGGTTCTTATATCTGTGTCCAATTCCAGATGCTTACAAACTCCAGGACATACAAGTAGAAATGATTCACTTCCAAAGATAATGTCATTGGAATGCAATTTTAACAATCTATAGCAGTGTTCAAAAACAAGCAAGGAGTTTTCCCAGCGTTCTATTCAACATTTTCCCCCAAATCAACATCAGTAAACATCTAATCATTGAGTATACATCACATTGCCGCTGACCAAGTACATGCAGTTTTTTCCTTTGATGTAACTGCACGTCAGTGTTAGTCAATAGCATGTAAATTATTGTAAGACACTCTGTGAGATAAACTGGGCTTTAAGATACACTTTTTACAACATTTTTAATATTTATCTGTATTTCAGATATTCCAACGGTGTAGCTTATATTCTTAGAAATACATGTGTATCCATAATATTATGATACAGCAATGATCTATTATTAATTACGGACATAACTGTCCAATAGCCTAAATTTTAATTGCAGCCTTTGAAATCATGTTAATCAAAATATATTGCTGTAAGCAATTCCCTCCCTATGGCATTTTGGGTGTACCTACAGAATGTAAGACTGTTTTTCCTGAAGCATCAGAGACTGATGGGTGACCTTATAGTGATTTGTAAAATCATGAGGGGCATGGATAAGGTGAACAGGATGGGGAAGTCCAGAACTTGAAGATCCAAATTCTCTCTTGGCTTCCACAAGCTTGAAACAGTTCTACCTTCTGAACTGAATTGTAGATTTTTCTGAATGAAATGTTGGAGCCTCCTGTGCTGGAATTGAAACTAAACCAGCTCTCTTAATGTATTTATTCTGCCTGCTACAAACTCAACAGTTTAAATATTTTATCCATGAACATTTCTCCCAGGCAATTGACTATAATATCATGTCTTCTTGGAACTGATGCATTTATCTCACTCCCCAAATGTCAAAAAGTCACATAAGTCTACAGTGCAGAAAAAGACTCATTGGCTCACTAAGTCTGCACCAGTCAGAAATTATTTGTTCTAATCTCGTTATCAATTTCTTTCTGAACTGCTTAAAAGAGACCTTTACAGACTGATCTATATCCATCTCCCTCTGTTTTTAATCCAAAATATGATTAATATAATACCATACTTGATCGAATGCTGCCTTGATGTCAAGGGCAGTCACACTCTCATCCCATCTTGAGTTCTAGACTTCTTTACTTGTTTGGATCAAAATTGTAATGAAGTTTTGATGAAGACTGAGTGGGCCTTGTGGAACCCAAAATGTGCATCTGTTTGCAGGTTATTGTGAAGTAAGTTTGCAGCTTGTTAGTCTGATTGATGGCACTTTTCATCAATTTGATTTTAAGTAAAAGCATACTCCAAACTTATCCATTCAATAAAATGGGCAAATGTGAATATCAATGGTTTGCTGAACTATTGTTTATTAGAATTTTGATTCATTGTACCTTTACTTCAACCTCTGTTCTTGTATAACCGGAAAAAAACCTCATAACTCCCATAATAAATGCCAGTGGTCTCCCTCCACACCATTCAACCATACCAACAGTGTTCTTGCTGATTAGGACAGGTATCCTGGACTGCCTGAGAATCATGGTTATTTCACAGTAGCATAGATTGACATTTATGAAGAAAGGGCTGACATCAATCACTATCTGCACATTAAGCAAATGAAATCCTTTCTTAGTTGATAAATGCAGTAGTACTTTCAGATGTGAGTTGGATCAATTGCAATCTGCACTTATGCGAATCAAGCTACTGAATATTTGATAGCATCTCTCTGTTGGATGCTTTGCCAGATCCATGAGCTGAAGGCATGACTGAATAGGCCATCTGTCACATATATAATGCACTGACATACTGCTCTAGCCTGCTGTGGCTCATCTCACAAGTAGTTTTTTCAAAACAACCAGGTGCATAAAAATTTCATACTGTCACTTGCACAGTCACTAGAAAAGATGTGTCCCTGATGTAGAGTTTGTCCAGGAACAAACAGCTGTCACATCTCAGTTATTGTAGCCACAGTCTTTACAGAAACTGTAAGGGAAATCCAGAGAATTTCTCTTTCGCCTGATGACCTTACACGTTGAATAGTGGAAGGTTAAGTGTTTCCTGCACTACTAGCTGTTGCAATTGTGGGGCTTTTATCCTCTCTTCCTTTGTATCTTCATCATCTTCATTCTCAAAGCAAAGGAACAATGGAAAGCCAAGGAAAATATTCATTGTATCCCTCAAAACAACTCTTCGTATTCTCTGCAAATTATTTCAAAGAATGATCTTTCCAGTTTTATGTTTTGGATGTCATTTCCAACCAAACCAGCAAGGCAATATTTCTACCTTGTGCGATCTCTCTGTATTTACATAATGTTCCTCGAACACTATACAGGTTGGCCCCACCACAGAGCCTTCATTGCTTACATATACACTAAATAGAATGACAGTAAATTTTTAAGTATAACAAAATTATCTGATTTATATGCACCTGGATAGTCTCCTAGCGAGCAGTTCAGGTTAGTCTATCTTAATCACTTGTTGGAAGTAACACTTCACTGTATGCTTCTCCCAAACATGCTTAGAAACTCCCAAAATCAAGTAGAAGGTTCTGTTATTAAAGACAGTTTTGAATACCTAGCTTTTTTCGGGCTGTAACAGCATTTGTCAGATTTAATACTTACAGATGGACAACGAAAAACATTTCAAGGAAATGTGAAACAGAAAAGACCAAATAAATGCAAAAATTGTCATTTAGAGATTATTGAAAGCATTCTTCTTTAGTTGGCCGTGATTAAAATAATTTTTCAATCACAAGTCAATGCACTGTAAACAATGCACAGGGCATGCTTCAAACTGAACATGATCATTGTGTTTCATGCTTTGCATAAGACAAAATATCAAATACTGATGTCCATTTTTAGTGATGTGATGCAGAAATATCACCACAGAAAAATCACGCATCATACACATGAAGAACCCTAACTCTGCAAACAAAAACAATATGTGTCTTGCTCATTTTTTGAATTGGCAGATGCATGGTGGTCCTTTATTTCCCCATTGGTTCCTCCATGTCAATGGCATGGTCAGAGTCCATGCGTGTTCCAATCAATCAGGCACCCTGATGATAACATCAATCCATTGTTTACAAATATTGCTGAAGTGTAAATTGCTGTGATCATTTAAAATTTGGCATTCTTGCATTTGTCTTGATGAATGAAAGATGAAAAGCTTTGACAAAATATTTTAGAAATAATAAAGAACCCGTTTTGGTTTGGAATGTAAATCAGTTAGTAACTCCTCCACTACAAATTACAGCGCCACAATCATAACTGAGCTTTAGGTTAAACCTAGTCACTTTAAGATTTCCTGTCATTTTATCAGGTTGGTTATTTAATGCACTTAGAAACTGTATTAAACTTGGTGTATGAGCCTTTCATTCCAACCCTGATAAACCATAACCTTTACTGTAATGCACATTGCTTATGTCTCCAGTTGAACAGAGAAACCAGATAAAATCCCCTTCCACTATTACGTGCTTTTGCTATGGCCCCACAGGATATCTGATAGAGAAGGATAATACTTCATAGTGTAGTGCTGGATCTTGCAACAAAGTGTTACTTTTCTAAGTGATAAGCACTTAAAATTGAACTCCAATTACCTACTCCAAATGGTACACATTCACATGCATCAATGATTCCCATAATTCTAAGTGACTTCCATCCAATGTAGAAGATATGGCCATTGTGTTGTAAGCTAGAAAGAAAATCAAAGAGATAGCATATATTACATCCGATGTGTAAAATCAGTGTGTGATAATTATGTACAGAGTTCAAATTCATTACATCAGTGTTTTTCAAACATTTGTGTGAAGATGTTTCTTGAAAACAATGCATTGAGAGATTAACTTTCTGGGCATCCAATATAAGTACGTGCAATCAGTGGCTAAGATGTTTATTATTCATAGATGACAATGGGGATTAATATTGCAATCTTTCAGCAAATGTTAAAACATTCAGAGGTCTGGCATCTGGATAGAAATACATACCTTTTGGAAGCAGTAGTATATAAGGGTCAAGTTTGAAACTTATAGTGTAAGTCTATTCTATAACTTATAGAATGAAAAAACATCTACCTTTGAAGCTTTTTCATGAACAATTGTACCACGCAAAATGTTTTACAACATGTCAGTTGTTTTTGAGGTGTAGTCACAGTTCTACAGGCAAATCGAATAACTAATTTTGCACATTCTGAAATCTCACAAGCAGCAGGAGAATGAATAGAAACGTAACTTGTTTTTGGTCATATTAGCCACAAAGGATTGATAGCTTGAACACTTGGAAAAGTGCTGAAAGCCTTTGGAAAGTGCTATGAGTTACCTTATAACCATCTGAGCAGGCATTTGGTGCCTTGGTTTAATTTTCAGCTCAGAGGGAGTGTTGCATTCTTATCAATTCCAAAAGTGTAGCAAAATCTTACTATTGCAATAAAACAACTTGATGGTTTATCATAAATCAAATTAAGAAATAAAACCAAAGTCATGTAAAAGAGTCAATATCCCATCAGTTTAAAGGGATCCCTCTCCCATTCACCAAATCTTTAGGAGAAAGGGCGTAAAATCCAAAAAAATGTATTTATTCCCATTTAAGTCCGATCCTCACATTCTGTGCCATTTTAAAGCACTCAAATGGCTAAATATGCTTAAGGCTGCTTCGAAATGTGACATTTTTCTTACACTTGGCTGATTGTAGTCACTGTATTTGGTTGCTGAAAGTAGCATCAGTGGCAGAGAACAAATAAACATTTTAAAACATTTGGTATTCAGTTCATTCTGAATGTGAACTGAATGCCACTTGTATTCGCTGAGTGTTGTGCCACTTCTTCCCTTCTTGTTTTCAGTTTTGGTACTACACTTCTCAATAGCCACTGGGTGGCAGGCAATACCTTTCATTGAAAGTTAATTAATTCTTATTAGTTGTAAGAATCCTCAATTAATGAAATTAATAGTACTTTAATGCTGACTTAACTTCTTAAGCCTTATATTTGGTTGGGTGGAACAGTTCTCAGAGCTAATCAGGCAGAATTTGTCCGATAACACTCCTGGACTATATTCAAGTCTGCACGAATACCTGCCTTACAAGTATGACCACTGCAGCTGGTCACACCATTTGTCCTATGAGTCTGCTGCAATTTAATTACTTGGGGAGATTATAGATGTTCTGTTAGCGTTAACATCTGGCCAGAATTATTTACTGATATTAACTTTTTTTTTGGTAGCTGTAAAGGAGAGGGAATTGTATGTTTAATTTAGGTATCATTACTGACCACAAGCAAAAGGAGCTATGTCACACTGACATCAGCTCAAATTTAACTGGTTACCTAGGTTTCTGGAGCTCTAAATCAATAGTTGTTTCCAGCTGTCTCCTGCACATTGTAATGTTTAATAATGCCAGTTTCTGTTTATTCACAGGAGTGTTGATTTTATTTTACTACAGTGGCCTTACCTTGCAGCAGTCTGCTTCACTAAAAGCAGCAATCTTTTTACTGTGAGCATCTGAGCTTTTTCATAACTTCTCAGCAAGTCCAGCAGACTCCTGTGAATTTCCAAACAACCACACTCATTCTTACTCAACTCAGTTGTATTATTTGAATTGGTATTTTTCTAACAAAATATGCATCAGTTTCACATCCAAGCCTGTCTGTGATTTGCACAAGTATCACAGTAATGTTATGTACTTTGAGAATGTTTTAATCCATCAGTTCAGAGATAGTACTACACATCTCTGGAGCTGTTAGGACTTGAACCCAGGTGTCTCGAAGATTTATGAAACCAAGCACATTTCCACCATTATTATATTTGTATTACCAAACTGATAAGTATTTATATTACTTGTTCAATAACCAGACCACATTATTAAATGCAAGGTGTATGTCATTATGTTAATTTGAATAGTAGCAGCTTGGTAATCAAATTATTTACCACTCAGTCAACAATAACTCCCATTATATATTGTTGTGTTAGAGGACTATTAATCTCGTGGTCTGGACTATGATCCAATGATAGAAATTCAAAACAAATGAACCATAAAAACTCTAAATCCATCCAGTTTGATAAATCTTGAAAAACAGCTAGTATTAGTAAAAATAGCTATATAACTAGTGAATTATTGTGCAAACCTATCTGGTTCATAAATGTCCTTTCTAGAAGGAACTCTACTGTACTTAATAGTCTGACCTATATGCGACTTAAAAACCTTGTTAGTGCAGTTGTTTCATCTATTCCATCCAAAATGGTCCTGAAAAAATACTCAGCTGTGAAGGAGAAAACTTTTCAGCACCTTCTCAAGGGCAAACAGCGATAAGCAACAAACACTAGTGTGTTAACAATGCTCTCATCCCATAAATGAAGATAACAGATATCATGAACCCAATAGAACGTATTCTGCAAGCAAATTCAGAAATTATGGGGAAAACTCAGCAGGTCTGGCAGCTTCTGTGCAGAGAAAACAATGTTAATGTTTTGAGTCCAGTGACCTTCTTCAGAATACTGAACACTTCAAAGGGTCACTGGACTTGAAATATTAGCTCTGTTTTCTCATGCACAGAGGCTGAATCAATAAAGTGTGGAGCTGGAAAAAGCACAACGGGGAACAGGGGAGTCAATATTTCAGGTTGTAATCTTTCATCAGGACCTGAAACGTCGACTCCCCTCCTCCTCCGATGCGGTTTGACCTGCTTTGCTTTTTCCAGCTCCACACTTTATTGACTCTGACCCTTCAGCATATGCAGCCCTCACTATCTCCTAATCTGCACAGAGGCTCTGACGGTCTCCAGTTGTTTCTCTTTTTGATTATTTCCAGCATCTGCAATTCTTTGTTTTATATTAAGAAGTACCGGGCACTGTTTTATTTTCAATAACCTAATTTAGCAGTCTAATTTAATTTATTCAGATTGCCTTCAACAATTTTAATTTGAAAAGTATATAATAACTTTTTGCTATTATAAAAATAGCTTTGAAATAGATAGATAATTTGGATATAGTTGAAGAAATTGGTCCTGAATTTCCTGTAGCCAAGGCACAATGGGATGGCAGTAATGTGGACAGAAAACGTGTGGTAAAGCTGGAATATTTAGAAAGACTGAGAAACATGAGATTTCTACCCAGATGAGGAGCCAACACTAGTTTGCACTGATGCCTGGAATGGACAGAACTCCATCTTCCTCACTAAAGGCGCATCTTTACCCAATTAATTTCCACAGTTCTCAACCATACAGTTACTTCCTAAAAAAAACTGGCATTCAAGGTCTTTCTGAAAAAAATACATATTTTATTGGCAACTTTCATTTTGCCTTCACCAGGCCAATTAACAAGAAAGCAAAGCCAGTCAGGCAGCACCTAAGGAGCAGGAGAGTTAAAGTTTCAAGCATAAGCCCTTCATCAGTAATGAGCGGGTGACCCATAAATGGGAAGGGGTGGGGTGGGGCTGGGCAGGAAGGTAGCTGGCAATATGATAGGTAGATGAAGGTGCTGAAAATGTGTTGCTGGAAAAGCGCAGCAGGTCAGGCAGCATCCAAGGAACAGGAGATTCGACGTTTCGGGCATAAGCCCTTCTTCAGGATTCCTGAAGAAGGGCTTATGCCCGAAACGTCGAATCGCCTGTTCCTTGGATGCTGCCTGACCTGCTGCGCTTTTCCAGCAACACATTTTCAGCTCTGATCTCCAGCATCTGCAGACCTCAGTTTCTCCAGGTAGATGAAGGTGACAGGTTGGTGAGCAGGGTGGAGCGGATAGGTGGGAAGGAAGATGGACAGGTAGGACAGTTCTAGAGGGCGGTGCCAAGTTGGAAGATGGGATCTGGAATAAGATGGGGGGAGGGTAAATGAGGAAATTAGTGAAATCCACATTGATCTCATGTGGTTAGAGGGTCCCAAGGCGGAAGATGAGATGTTCTTCTTCCAAGCGTAGGGTGGCTAGAGTTTGGTGGAGGAGGAGGCCCAGAACTTGCATGTCCTTGTCAGAGTGGAAGTGGGTGTTAAAGTGTTTGACCACAGGGTGGTGGGGTTGTTTAGTACATGTGTCCCAGAGATATTGTCTGAAGCATTCTGCAAGTTGGCGTCCTGTCTCTTCTACATAGAGGAGCCCACATGGAAAGCGACGGACACAGTAGATGACGTGTGTGGAAGTACAGGTAAATCTCTGTTGGATGTGGAAGGATCCTTTGGAGCTTTGGACAGGGTTGAGGTGAGAGGTGTGGGCTCAGGTTTTGCACTTCCTGTGGTGGCAGGGGAAGGTGCCAGGAGTGGAGGGTGAGTTGATGGGGGTGTGGACATAACAAGGGAGTCAGGGAGACAATGATCTCTCTGGAATGCAGATGGGATGGGGAGGGAAATATATCCCTGGTGGTGGGGACTGTTTGTTGGCAGCGGACATTGTGGAGAATGATACGATGTGTCTGGAAGTTGGTGGGGGCAGGGGATCGTGACGACTGTGGTGTGGGGGGGGGGGGGTTCTGTCCTAGTTGCGATTGGAGGGGTAGGGTTCAAACGCAGAGCTGTGGAAAGCCTCAACCAGTCCACCCTCCTCACCCCCTCCAACCTCTCACCCTTGCAACGCACAACCCTCAACTTCTTCTGCTCCAACCCCAACCTCACCATCAAACCAGCAGACGAGGAGGAGTTCAGTGGTAGTTTTGCACACCAATCTCTACAGCTGAAGCCAGGTGACAACTCACATACTCCTCCTCCTACTGCCCCCATGACCACTACCTCACATTCCATCACCAAACCATAATTTCTCAGACTATCCACAGCCTCATTACCTCAGGGGATCTCCCACCAACAGCCTCCAACCTCATAGTCCAGGAACCCCACACTGCTGAGTTCTACCTCCTACCCAAAATTTACAAACCTGACTGCCCCAGTCGACCCAATGTCTCAGCCTGCACCTGCCACATCAAACGTATCTCTGCATACCTCGACACTGTCTTGTCTCCCTTGGTCCAGGAAACTCCCACATATTTTCAGGACACCACCTCCGCCCTCCATCTCCTCCGTGACTTTCATTTCCCTGGTCCCTAATGCCTTATCTTCACCATGGACATCCAGTCCCTGCACGCAACCATTTGCCATGACAAAGGCCTCCAAGCCCTCCTCTTCTTCCTATCCCGCTGACCCAACCATGCCCCTTCCACTAACATCCTCATCCACTTGGCTGAACTGGTCCTCACCCTTAACAACTTCTGCTTCCAATCCTCCCACTTCTTCTAGATCAAAGGGGTAGCCACAGGCGCACACATGGGTCCCAGCTATGCTTGACTCTTCATTGGATGAGTGGAACAATCCATCTTTCACAGATACTCCAGCACCATTCCCCACCTTTTGCTCTGTTAAATTGATGACTGTATTGGCACCACCTTGTGCTCCCACAAGGAGGTTGAACTGTTCACCAACTTCACAAAAACTTTCCACTCAACTTCAAATTCACCTGAACCATCTTGGACACCTCCCTCCCCTTCCTGGACCTTTTCATCTTCGTTTCTGGCGACCAACTTAACATAGACATCTACTACAAACCCACTGACTCCCACAGCTACCTGTACTACACCTCCTCCCACCCTGCCTCCTGTAAAAGTGTTATCCCTTATTCCCAATTCTTCTGCCTCCACCGCATCTGCTTCCAGGAGAACGAATTCCACCACAGAACATCCGAGATGGCCTCCTTTTTCGAAGAATGCAATTTCCCCTCCCACATGGTTGATAATGCCCTCCAATGCATCTCTTCCACTTTGCACACCACTGCACTTGAACCCCACCCCTGCAATTGCAATAAGGACAGAACGCCCCATTCCTCACTTTCCACCCCACCAACCTCCGTATACATTGCATCATCCTCCATCATTTCCACCATTTACAAACAGACCCCACCACCAGTGATATAGTTCCCTCCCCACCCCAACAGCATTCTGCAAAGACCATTCCCTCTGTGACACCCTAGCTCGGTCCATACCTCCGAACAAACTACCCTCCACTCCTGGTGCCTTTCCCTACCACTGCAAGAGGTATAAACCTGGAACAGTCCAGATCCACATCCAACAGAGATTTACCTGTACTTCCACACATCATGTACTGAGTCCATTGCTCTCGGTGTGGTCTCCTCTACACTGGGGAGACAGGTCACCAACTTGTAGAATGCTTCAAAGAACATCTCTGGGACACATAGTAAACAATCCCACCAACATGTGGTCAAACACTTAAACTCCCCCTCCAACTCTGCCAAGGACATGTAAGTCCTGGGCTTCTTCCACTGCCAAACTCAGGTCTCCTGATGCCTGAAGGAAGAACATCTCATCTTTTGCCTTGGGACTCTCCAACCACACAGGATCAATGTAGATTTCACCAGTTTCTCCATCCCCCCCCCCCCACCTTATCCCAGATCTAACTTTCCAACCTGGCACCGCCCTCTTGAACTGTCCTCCATCTTCTTTCTCACCTATCCGCTCTGACCTCATATCTGACCTATCACCTTTACCCCCACTTTCATCTACCTATCGCATTCCCAAACCCACCCTCTCACATTTATCTCTCAGCCCCCTTGGGCCACCCTCTCATTTCTAATGAAAAGCTTATGTTTGAAACATTGCCTCTCCTGCTCCTTAGATGCTGCCTGACTGGCTGTGCTTTTCCAGCAACACAGTCTTTGACTCTGATCTCCAGCATCTGCAGTCCTCACTTTCTCCCAATCAACAAGACACATTAACAGAAAGGAAAAACAATATTTACAGTTTCAGAAGTGAGCGCTGATTAGTTAACTCCCTCTTCAGTGCCATGGAGGGAATGGGGAGTATGCTGACTCCAACTGCTGAGAATGACAGGTCAGAAGTAGCAGCTTCACCTGACAGATGGTGACTGCTGCCAAAATATCACAGGAACATCAAAATCACAGACTGACCTGGGCCAGAGGTAAACAACAATAGGGGAAACTTTGCAGGATAAGGGAATGAGGGGTTTCTTGAACAGACATGGGTGACTTGAAAGTATAAACTGACTTTTCATGGAGATAAATAGTGCACACGTAGTTACTTGTGTAAATCACAGGGTGAAAGGCTCACTCACAGTGGAGCTAATACTAGCCTCATTGGGATTAGCTCCTTAAGGAGGTCATTAAATATTCACTTAAGAGCCTGAATGAGCAGAGAGGCAGGAAGGCCAAATATGCACTTTCCTTCCTCAGACTTAGAGTCATGAAGATGTACAACATGAAAACAGACCTTTTGGTCCAATGCATCCATGCCGACCAGATATTCTAACCTATTCCAGTCCCATTTGCCAGCATTTGGCCCATGTCTGCCTAAACCTTCCCTATTCATATGCCCATCCAAATGCCTTTCAAATGCTGTAATTGCACCAGCCTCCACCACTTCCACTGGCAGCTCATTCTATGCATGCACCACCCTCTACGAGAAAAAGTTGCCCCTTAGTTCCCTTTTATATCTTTCCCCTCTCACCCTAAACCTATGCCCTCTAGTTCTGGATTCCCCCAACCCTGGGAAAAGACTTTGTCTATTTATCTTATCCATGCCCCTCATGATTTTATAAACCTGTATGAGGTCACCCCTCAGCCTCTGACACTCCAGGAAAATCAACCCCAGTCTATTCAGTCTCTCCCTATAGCTCAAATCCTCCAACCTTGGCAACATCCTTGTAAATCTTTTCTGAACCCTTTCAGGTTTCTCAACATCCTTCCGATAGGAAGGAGACCAGATTTTCACACAATATTCCAAAAGTGGCCTAACTAATGTCCTGTACAGCGACAACATGACCTCCCAACTCCTATAGACATTGCTCTGATCAATAAAGGAAAGCATACCAAACGCCTTCTTCAATATCCTGTCAACTTATGACTCTACTTTCAAGCAGCTATGAACCTGCACTCCAAGGTCTCTTTGTTCAGCAACACTCCGCATGGCCTTATCATTAAGTATATATGTCCTACTAAGATTTGCTTTCCCAAATTGCAGCACTTCACACTTATCTAAATTAAACTCCATCTGCCACTCCTCTGCCCATTGGCCCATCTGATCAAGATCCTGTTGTACTCTGAGGTAACCTTCTTCGCTGTCTACTACATTTTCAATTTTGGTGTCATCTGCAAACTTACTAACTCTACCTTCTATGTTCACATCCCACTCATTTATATAAATGATGAAATATAGTGGACCCAGCACCGATCCTTGTGATACACTCCTGGTCACAGGACTCCAGTCTGAAAAGCAATCCCCCGGCACCACCACAAGTCTGCAACCTTTGCACCAGTTCTGTGTCCAAATGGCTAGTTCTTGTATTTCATGAGATCTAACCTTGCTAACCAGTCTCCCATGAGGATCCTTGTTGAATGTCTTACTGAAGTCCAGAGATCACACCTGACGCTCTGCCTTCATCAATTCTTTTTGTTATCTCTTCAAAAAAACTCAATCAAGTTCAGGAAACATGATTTCCCATACACAAAGCCATGCTGGCTATTCCTAATCAGTCCTTGCCTTTCCAAATACATGTAAATCCTGTCCCTTAGGATTCCCTCCAACAACTTGCTCACCACTCGTGTCAGCCTCACTGGTCTATAATTCCTTACCAGCTTTCTTAACTAGTGACACCACATTAGCCAACTTCCAGTCTTCTGGCACCTACCTGTGACTATCGATGATACAAATATCTCAGCAAGGGGGCCAGCATCACTTCCTTAGCTTCCCATAGAATTCTAGGGTGCACCTGATCAGGTCCTGGGGATTTATTTACTTCTATGCATTTCAAGACATCCAGCATCTCTTTCTCTGTAATATGAACATTTTTCAAGATGTCACCACCTATTTCCCTACATTCTATATCTTTCATGCCCTTCTCTACTGATGCAAAATACTCATTTGGTATCTCCCCCATTTCCTGCAGCTCCACACATACACTGCCTTGCTGATCTTTGAGGAGCCCTATTCTCTCACTAGTTACCCTTTTGTCCTAATGTGTTTATTAAAAAACCCTTTTTAATCAGAGTGAAAGTAGGACAGTGGCAAGATGCTGACCTGCTATCCTCTCACCTGATTAATCTCCTTAACTCCAAGCATTCAACTAAAGAGGCGAACATATTTCACCATAGCCTCTTACTTTTGAGAACATGGACAGACAAATTGTAGAAAATGTCAAACTTAATTAATTTTTTGACTTATGATCTTCTTATACTTAGTTTTATACCAATTATGGAAACTTCTTATTTTAACATTAGAATAGTAACATATCAATGGGACAGTATCAAGCATATTTAATTATAGGTAATGTTTATTAGTTAGAGCATTGGGGTGGGAAGACTTCATTATCAGTTACATAATAGAAGTTTACATGTTCATCCAGTGTAACTTTTCATCAATAAATATCATATGCTTAAATTTAGGTTATGGAGTTCCGTGCTGGGTTTACATCCGCAATGAGTCTTTGTTAATACTGAGATAATATAATACCCAATGAAACTAATAGTTCTTCTGTTGATCCCTTTAAGCTAGCCTCAAAATATGGAGATGAGAGTGACTTCCTCAGAATTATCCTGATGTAGAATTTTGTATAGAATTTTCAAGAGGTGCAGTAGAATCTGTGATATGTTATATTACACATGAACAGTGTAGAAGGAACAAGTTTTTTGATCCAATTGTTTATTTTTGATTTTATTTTTACTATGAATTTGACAGAAAACTTCCACAGCAACAGTGTGGGAAGGCAACAAGCAAGGTAACCTGATCAGTTGGACCAGGATCTCCAGTAGCATGTGGTGAGAGTGATGCATAATACCGAGCAGGGAGCTGGAACAGTGAAATGCACCTTTTCTGGAGGAAAGCATTTTTTGGACAAAGGAAGCCTTATGGGAAGGAATGTGTCAGACAAAGGATTTCCTCAACCGTATCTAAATCACTAATTTAATTCCCTGTGTCAACATTCTGCCCTCCTTGTTTAGTTTTAATTTCCTTTCATGTTCATAGTGACCTGATGTCAGTGAAATAAGGAATCCTTGTTTCATGATTTTTGTGCTGCCCAGATGTTTATTCTTATGGCATTCTAGAATACCCACTTGACTGACAATATAATCACATTAAAAACAGAAACAAAGAAATGACGGAAACATCAGCATCACCTATGATGGATGTCATTTTTGCTAGCAGATTTTTGTTTTGTGTCACGTTTCCAACAGTTTTATTATCTTCTTTTGTTTTAGAAATAGTAAAAGTCATGCTCAAATTCCTGTCAAGAATTTTTAATTTTATTCTGCTTTAAATAAATTTGAAAACTATTAATAAAACTTCAGATATTAAAGACCTGTTTCTGTACATTCATTAATATGCAAACTAAAATGTGATATAGTTTGGTTGGGTCACTATTTTAAAATAGCATGCAGTCCTTAACAATTGTGTCCCGCAGACTTTCTAAGAGTCAATGTTTATTAAGTCCCAAGATGTGTGTCAGAATGCATTGTATGGAACTTGACAAATTCAAGGCAACTAATTGAAAAACAACTACTGAGCCAATATATACTATTTTATTACTCATTCTGCATTTTGTAAACCGCAGCTATTCTATGAAATGTACTGACATTTACTTGGTACTTCTATTAACTTGCTGGTTTATTTCCAACCAACACTTGCATTTATTAAAGAAAGTAACTAAAGACTTCTTACAGATCTCTAGCCTCACATTTTGCCTGTTTTACTATGATTGCTAATGTCTCACCCACCTTTTTTTAGAGATTTTAATGCAACATCTGTTTCTCAGTCTGTACCTGAACATTAATTTCCAATCTGAGGCATCTGAGGCCATAAAGGTTGTGAAGGTTCGGTCAATAATGATCTTAACACCAGCTAGGAGGTTGTAGGCATAGATATCTGCTCTGATTTTCTTGTCAAAGTAAATTACCTCTACTGAATTTGAATCTTATCGGATAATGGTTATACGAAGGGAAATCCTCTATCCATATATCATCAAGATAAAAGAAAGTGCTGAAAATGAATAATGATAAAATTAAACATGCAAAATTCTATTCACTTTCAAACTTCTCTTTTAATCATCAAATAGGCTTCTCTGCTTTATTTCTTTCATTTTAGATTGGCAGCATTTTACAATATAAAAATCCACAATTGACTAGAAATTAGCTAGAAATACAAAACAATTCACAATATTATGGGAGGAAACTAATTTGCACATACCCATCTGTATGTCACTGTTGTTTGCCAAAGCCTTGTGTGCAGCCAGGAAAATGGGCTCCAGGAGGATTTTGGTGGCACATCCACATTTCATGTAGGATGATCCAGTGATTTCTTCAGGCTAAAAGATTTTAATTTTACAAAGCTATTTCACAAAGCTTTACAATGACAATACTATTATGTGGAAGCAGATACTTACTCTCTAATTATTACTGTCTGACAATAATATTTTTATACATCTATTTGGTGTTGGTGTTCTATCTAAGCATATTGTAGTCTTGAATAACTTTCCCAATGATTTTCCACATTGCTGTAAAAGAAAATGTGTGGCTTTAGGTTTAATAGTTTTTTTAAGAATAAATGATCTGAAACTGAAAGTTACCCTTGTTTTTAAAAAGCTGCCAACAATTTAATGCAGCAAAAATGGAAAACTGTAAATCCCAATTGTTTTCAGCACTAGAAACTGGCATAATCACTCTGGATTCATGCATATCAGTGGTTCCTGACATTGACTACCTTAGGAGTATGATCAGTATTGGTTCTCACAGTTAAAAACATGAAACCCACCTGCCACTGAGCTATTGACAAACCAACCGCATCCTCTTCAGACTCATTTCAAGGGAACAAACAAATTGACAAAAGAAAAATATATTTGAGGCACAAATTCATTGCTGACCAGTGTTTCATGTGTACCTTTTGCACATTATGTTGGGACTCCTTCCTTAGGAGCTAGCTCCACGAGTCATTTATTCCTTACTCCTCCCCCACCCCACCTTCAGCATTAAAACCAACATTGTTCTAGCTGCTATTAGTTCTGTGGAAGGGTCATTGAACCCGAAATGTTAACTCTGATTTCTCTCCTTAGATGCTGCCAGACCGACTGACCTTTTCCAGCAATTTCTGTATTTGTTTCTGATTTCCAGCATCTGCAGTTCTTTCAGTTTTTATTTAGAGGAGGTGAATATCTCTTTACAGAGCACTGAAAATGTTTTCATTCTGACCTGTACCATTCATGAATGATGTGTCAATAGAGAAGCACCAGTGACAGTGTTCATTGATAGTAAATTGCTTTGAGGTCTAAATTGCACTGAGTGATGCTTATATGAATATCTTCATTAGATTCAGTCTGTTTCTGGTCAGTAAACCGATCATCTAAACTAAGGTTTGATGAAAAGCATGGTCAGTTATTTTCTTGCTTCTGTTATGAGAGAAAGTGAAGACTGCAGATGCTGGAGATCAGAGCTGAAAATGTGTTACTGGAAAAGCGCAGCAGGTCAGGCCGCATCCAAGGAGCAGGAGAATCGACGCAGAAGAGCTCATGCCCGAAACGTCGATTCTCCTGCTCCTTGGATGCAGCCTGACCTGCTGCGCTTTTCCAGCAACACATTTTCAGCTCTTGCTTCTGTTATGGCCAGGTGAGGAGTGGTGATCGTTCTCTGCTAGTTAGCTCCTTCGTGAGTCAGAACATAACCACAGAATTGTTACGATGCCACTTGGACCTTCATATTTGCATCTTTTCTCTGAAAGAGCATTTTAACTAAATATGAGCAATGTACGAGAGTAGACCATTTTGAGCCTTTTCCCCATAATGCTGCACAGTATTTGAATAGAAACAAAGATTTTTTAAAATATTCATTCACAAGATGTGGGCATCACTGGCACATATTGCCCATCCCTAGCTGTCCTTGAGAAAGTGATGGTGAGCTGCCTTCTTGAACCACTGCAGTCCATTTGTTGTAAGTAGCCCCACAATGCCACTAGGAAAGGAGTTTCAGGATTTTGACTCAGTGACATTGAAGGAATATTGATGTATTCTCAAGTCTGGATGCTATTGGCTTGGAGGGGAAGTTGCACATGGTGCTGTTGCAATGTATCTGCTCCACTTAGCCTTCTAGATATGTAACAGTTGTGGGTTTAGAAGATGTTATTGTAGGAGCTTTGGTGAATTTCAGAAGTGCATCTTGTAAATGATGAAGTTCAGTCTGAAGAAGGGATGTGAAATGTTGACTCTGTTTTCTCTCCACAGATGTTGTCAGACCTACTGAGTTTCTCTAGAAATGTCTGTTTTTGATATTAGGATGCCAAAGTATAAATAATATCTATTATCACAAATGCTGTTGGTTTTATAAGAAATGGTTAATTAACTTTGCTCTTAGAGTTTCTCTCAGAATTGGAAAAAAAATTGTTTCCAATTTCTATTTTGCCCTTCCTTGACCTCCATTTCCATTTTTGTGGATTAAGTTGTTCACCATTATCCACTTCAAATTCATCAACTCCTGGTTACTCTGACTGCCCAGCCTCACAACCCACTTCCTGAATGGCTCCATTCCATTCTCACAGTTTCTCCATCACCATTGCATCTGTTCTGATGATGCCACCATCCAGAGGGGTACTTCCAACATGTCATGTCTTCCTTTTTTCTTCAAATTCAGGTTTCTCCTGCTATAATTTACAGGACCCTCTGGGACTTTCTGATTGATTTCCTGCAGTTCTGTTCTCTTTTATTCCACAATCACGATAAGGTTCCCCTTATCGTCATTCTCCAAGCCATACACCTTTGCATTCAAAAGGATCGTTCTCCGTCACTTCCACCACGTTCAGTAGAATGCAGCCACTAGTTCTCCACCTCGTCTCTTGTCATTATTTGCAGAGACCATTCCCTCCAAAACACCCTGGTCCACTCCTCTATCACTCTCAACATCAACCCCCAATCACTTCCCCTGACCATGCCACCCCATCCCAACCAGGCCCCCCCCCCTCTCCCCCCCCCCCAGCTCTCCCTTCTTGTGACACCTTTCCAGACATTCACGAAGAGTGTAACACATGCTCTTTTTCTTCTTCTATCCTCACTATTAGAAGTGCTAATATATCTTCTGTATGAGGCAACATTTTATTTGTACTTCTCTCAATCTAGCCTACTGTATTTGTTGTTTACCATGTGATCATTACTTTGATGAGCCCAAACTCAGACTGGATGATCACTGTGCAGAACACCTCTGCCATGTCCATAAAAATAACCATGACCTTCCAGTCACTTGACATTTCAATATACCATATTACTCTCTTTGTAATATTTCTGCCCACGCCAGTTGCAGTGTTCCAATATAGCTCAACACAAGCTGGAGGAATGACACCTCATTTTTCACTTAAGACCTTTATAGACTTTGGCAGTCAACATGGTGTTCAAAATTTCTGTTGATGAACTCCTCAATTTTCATTACAAACACTGTCCCCCATGTCTTACTTGTGTGTATTTGCTCTTGGCAGAGCTGATCTATTTTCTGTTATTAGCACCAACTTTTCATCTATGTTCCTCTATTACTAATAGAAGACTTTTCGCCTTTTGCTCTGAGCACATCCACCATTTGTTTTACTTGCTTCCCATGTACCTTTTCAACGCCATGTCAACTATCATTTTTACAGCCCTCTTCAGTTTGAAAGAGGTCACACTGGGGTCACAATATATTTCTCCCTGCACAGAAACTTCCAGAACCAGTGAGTTTCTCCAGCCCTTCCTGTTTATGTTTTTCTTCTTAGAGTTGATGTTACTTGAAGAACATAGTTTTAATCTTTAAAGGACTGAAGATAATTTTTATCACTGCTTGATTGCTGAAATTATAGAAACTAAATTATTCTGGACAATAGCTTTTGTACAGTCAGCCACGAGAAAAATCCTGGAAAGGCTATACTTACCCCAACAATGGGGTTAATGATATATGCCTTGTGTAGCTTTTCCAATTTCTGAATTCCTTCTGCCACTTGAAGAAATGTAGAATGCTATCCCTCTATTTTGTCAGATCTTCAAATAAAAAGCTAGCAAACCTGTCATGCACCCCATTCCCCACTTTGCATTTATAGTCATAGATATATACAACATGGAAGCAGACCCTTTAGTCCAACTTGACCATGCCGACCACATATTCCAACCCAACCTAGTCCCACCTTCCAGCACCCGGCCCATATCCTTCTAAATCCTTCTTATTCATATACCCAACCAGATGCCTTTTAAATGTTGTAATTGTACCAGCCTCCACCATTTGCTCTGGCAGTTTATTCCATACATGCACCACCGTCTATGTGAAAAAGTTGCCCCTTAGGTTCCTTTTAAATCTTTCCCATTTCATTGTAAATCTATGCCCTCTAGTTTGGACTCCCCCACCCCAGCAAAAACACCTTGTCTACTTATCCTACCCATGCCTCTCATGAATTTATAAATATCTATTAGGTCACTCTTCAGCCTCTGATGCTCCAGAGAAAATAGCTCCAGCCTATTCAGCTTCTCTCTATAGCACAAAGCCTCCAACTCTAGCAACATCTTCATTGACACCATTTGAGTTTGAAACAAATTGAAAGAACGATATTTAAATGACCGTGCTTCAAGATGAGGAATAATTGGAGGATTTACTAACAAGATGGGTGGCTCAGTGGTTAGTACTGCTGCTCATAGTGCCAGGGGTTTGGGTTTGATTCCACCCTCGGGTGACTTTGTGGAGTTTGTTTGCATGGGTTTCCTTTAGGTGCTCTGATTTTCTCCCATAGTCCAAAGATGTGCAGGTTAGGAAAATTGAAAATGTGTTCATGAGAAATAGGTGTCACTGGTTGAGACATCGTGTATTGCCCATTCCCAATTGTGATTGATCTGAAAGGGTTGGTAGGACTATTTCACAATACAGTCAAGAGTCAACAAAATTGCTGTGGGTCTGGAATCACACGTAAACTAGAACAGATAACAGATTCCCTGCCCTACAGGACATTATTAGAACAGATAGCTGTTCGCAACAATTGACAGGGATTACATGGTCACTTTTAGACAAACGTTTAATTCTAGATTTTCATTGAATTCAAATTTCACCACTTGCCATGGTGGGATTGGAAAACCACCAAGGAGCCAACACAATTCAAAAAGGGAGGAGGTAAAAGTGAGTAACTATAGGCCGATTAATACATATTGTTGGAAAAGTAAGGGAATCAATTACTAGAGAAGTAATTTGGAAAATGAAAATCTAATACAGCAGAGTCGGTATGCTTTCATGAAATTCTATCTAACTAATTTATTAGAGTTTTCAAAGAAGTCTCAACCGGAATGTATAGAGGGGAACCAGTAAAGGTGCTATATTTGCATTTCCAGAAAGTGTTTGACAAGGCATTTCTCAAAAGGTTAAGTCATAATGAAAGAGTTTACTGTATTGAGGGTAGTTTTTGGTGAGGATAGTGAATTGGCTAATGGGCAGTAAACAGTGAGTGGGGATAACAGTTTCACTTTCATGTTGGTGACCTGCGATCAGTGGAGTTCCACAGGGGTTAGCGTTAGGGCCACAACTGTTTACTCTGTGCATGAATTACTTGAACGAAGGAAGTGTATGTACTCTAGCTAACTTTGCAGATGACAAAAAAAAATTGGAAATTCAGGTTATGAGAGGGACACAAACAGTCTGCAGAAGAATATTGATAGGTTAAGTAAGCAGGCAAAAACGTTGGCAAATGTAATATGGGAAAGTCTAAAATTGTTCATTTTGGAAAGGAGAGCAAAGAACGGAGTGATATTTAGATGGAGAACAACTGCAGAAAACATCACCCCAAGGGACTTGAGGTACTTATGCACAAAACACAGAAATGTGGTACTTTGGTGTTGCAGGTAATTAGGAAGACTAATGGAACATTGGCACTTATTTCAAGGTGTTTGGAAGATAAGATCAGAGAAATCTTACTGCAACTGTACAAGTTGCTGGTGAGAACACATCTGGAGTCCTGTGAACCGTTTTGGTCCCCTTATTTAAAGAAATATACTATTTAATTGGAGGCAACTCAGAGAAAATCCATTTCAATAATCCCTGGTATGGAGGGATTGTCGTATGAACAACGGTTAAAAGATTGACACCCTACTTATTACAATTTAGAAGAATGAGAGGTGATCTCATTGAAACATATCGGATTTTTAAAGGGCTTGACAGGGTTAGTGCTAAGAAGATGTTTCCCTTCATAGGAGAGTCTAGACCATAGCATATAATCACAGAATTAAAGGGCACCAATTTAAGAGTGAGGTGAGGGGGAACTTCTTCTCTCAGATGGTTGTGAATCTTTAGAACAGCTTGCCACAGAGAGCTGTGCGGGCAGAGACTTTGTGTGTATTTAAAGCTGAGATAGATAGATTCTTGGTCAGTAGGGAAATCAAGGGTAGTGGGGAAAGGGCAAGAAAGTGGACACAAGAAGCACTGGATTAGTGATAATCCTATTGAATGATGCAGCATGCTAGAGGGCCAAATGATCTTTTCCTGTTCCTATTTCTTATGGTTTTATGGGATTAGAACTCATTTCTAATCTAGTGAATTACTACTACAGCCTTCCCTATTACAGAGGTGTAACTAGGCAGTCTTGGTGATGGAGTGATGAGCTGTTGGATGATGTTACTGAGTTGAGAATAAACTGTCTTAATGTTTGTGCTGACATGGAAATCTAGGAGCTCATTTCAAGGTCAAATATGGTAACAATGTTGTTAATAATATGGATTAGCTTCAAGCAGCAGCTAGGAAATGGAATGGTGTTGTCATTTAGGAACAAAGTTTATGGTGAGGATCAAAAGTAGTGGCTCTGATTTTCCCAATATTTGATTAGGGATAATCTCTGTTCACTGAGCACTGGATGCTAGAGGAGTTGTGTAACAAATTAGAGACATAGGTCATAAGAAGAGGTGGTGAGATTGAGGTGGGTAATATCAGTGTACTTTAGGAAATGAATCCTATTATCAGATATTGCTGCCAAGAGGCAGGATACAGTCAGTTCTGCTATAATGCGTGTTTCTTCAATGCAAATTTGCTATCCCCTGTATTCTATTCCATCTGGTACATTTCTAACCCCTTGCTTATCCTACCTATGTGCCTCAGCAGACTCCTTGTGGCATCCTCACCACTTGCTTCCCCACCTCTTTTGTGCTTCTCTGGAATTTACAAGAATGACAGGAGATCAAATTGATGCGGGCAAGATGACAAAATGGATGGACAAAGTAGATGTAGTGAGGTTATTTCCTCATCTGGGGCAATCTAGAGAGAAAGGTCATAGTTTCAGGATAAAAGGTAGCAGATTAAAACAGAGATGAGGAGAAATTACTTGTCTGAAAGGATCAGGAATCTATGGACTTCACTATGTCAGCTTAGGAGGAGATAGACAGATTTTAATTAGTATTGGGTTGAAGGGTTATGGAGATTGGGTAGGAAAGTGGACTTGAGGCTGAGATGAGACTTGCCGTGATCGTATTAAATGGGGGAGCAGGCTTGAGCAGCTGAATTATCTACTCCTGCTTCTAGTTCCTATTTTCTTATGCATCATCTGAAAACTCAGCTTTGGTAAATTCATTTTCCTTATCCAAGTTATTAACATATATTGTCAATAATTGCTGTCCCTGCATTGATCACTTTGGCACACTAGGTGCAGGTTGCCATTCTGCAAATGTGCTCCTTATCTTAGCTCTCTGTTTTCTATTAGTTAACCAAACCTCTATTAATGCTAATATAGTACCTCCAACACCACAGGCTCTTAATGTAATAGCCCAATGTGTGGTACCTTATAAAAATCTGAAAAATCCAAACAAATTACATACATTGTCATAGAATCATAGTCATACAGCATGTAAACAGATCCTTTGGTCTGACAGTCCATACTAAACATAATTCCAAATTAAACTGGTGCCTCTTGCCTGCTCCTGGCCCATATCCCTCCAAACCTTTCCTATTCATGAACTTATCTAAATGTCTTGTAAATGTTATAATTGTACCGACATCCATCACTTCCTCAGGAAGGTTATTTGACATGCAAACTACCCTCTATGTCTAAACATTTGTCCCCATTTTTTTTTTTAAATCCCTCTCCTCTCACCTTAAAAATGTGCTCCTTGTCTTGAAATCCCCCATCCTGGAGAAAAGAAAACTACTGTTAACTTTATCCACACCACTCATTATTTTATAAATCTCTATAAGGTCGCATCTCAATCTCCTATACTTCAGTGAGAAAAGTCCCAGCCTATCCAGCCTTTCTTTATAACTCGAAACTTCCATATCTGGCAACATCCTGGTGAGTCTCTGTTGAACTCTATCCTTCCTATAACTGGGCGATTGGAATTGAACTTGGTTTTGCGGATGAGTCCTCACCAATGTCCTTTACGACCTCAACATGACTTCCCAACACCTATACACAAAGGACTGAGCAATGATAGCAAACATTGCTAAATGCCTTTATAACTACCCTGCCTATATGCGACACAAACTTCAGTCTTTCCTTTATCTATTCTGCTTGTTACCTCCTTAAAGAATTGTAGTAAATTTGTCAGGCATAATTTCCTCTTCATGAAGCCATGCTGACTCTGGTTGACTATATGATTTATTTCTAAATGCTCTGCTGTTATATCCTTTATAGTAGCTGCTAACATTTTCTCAGTAATAACATCATAAAGATGATAGTGTTGTAATTGTGGATGTGATAATAGTACCCCCACCTCCATCTACCTATTACACTCTCAGCTATCTTCCCCTTATCCCCACCCCCCCTCTCCCATTTATCTCACCAACCCCAAGGCTCCCAGCCTCATTCCTGATGCAGGGCTTTTGCCCAAAGTGTCAATTCTCCTGCTGCTCGGATGCTGCCAGGCTCTAATCTCCAGCATCCTCGGTCCTCACTTTCGCCGAGTTAACTTTTTATGTGAAGTTTCCTAGATCAGTAATTTAATGAAAGCATGAATGTAATGTCTTTGAAAATGGGTGAACTGCCTTAAAAATAAAGAACAAAAACATTTGATATTAATGTAAAGCATACACATTACTGATGCATTTACTTCATTTGGTACTAATTTGAACATTCATATATATTGCCATGGACTGGCAAATTTAATCATGCTAACAATTAGATTTATCATGAAACCACACAAAAAATTGATAGCTCTTTGATCTAAGTGTTAAATAATTTATGCTACAAAACAAATCATAATGGAAATGGGAAGGGGCGGGGTGGAGAATTTATTGTTAAATGAACAAATGGTGCTATTACAGATAGACGGAAATAAGCAATATAATATTTGCCTCAACTGCAGCATGATCTATGTCTCCCAAACATTTAGTCACACAATGGAACATCAGTTGACAGGTTATTAGGAGAGTGATTAATCCTTTTCACTAATCAGAAGTGTGTTTGTACATGTGGGCTCTCCTATTTGAAAGAAATTAAAAGTTGAAAAGAAACAGCAAACAATTTTTAACTTCACTGCCTAAGTAATAAACATTTGAAGTTGATTGTCCATTGCAGCTGATAGCCTATTGTAATTCAATTGATTTTGACAATGTTGAAAGTTTATTCCATGCATTTAACAATTTTTTACATAAAGTCTAGGATAACTGGTTCATACTGAGAGAACATTATAGTTCTCATATAACATGATATTTCTGTTCTTATGCATTATAAGAAAATTGCACAATACGTGCACCATTTACACTTGTTTGTAAAAAAGTTCACATTCTACAAATAATGGTCTAAATTCTTCACTCGTGTTAAAGCCAATTCGCATTAAAGAAACACATGTTATAGCAGAATCGACTGTATTTAATTGAAATAACGTGCAAATTCCATTCCATTTACTGACAATCCACATAAAATGCCAATGAACATTATTTTCTCTTTTTTTCCCTGAAATCTATCAATAGACATTACATTTAATGCAGAGGAGAGCCGTATCATGTTCCCATCCATTCTGTTGATGGCTGAATCTCTCTTTGTACATATATCCTGGTGCCAGCTCATTTATAACAAGCTTCTCCCACTGGTCAGACAAAGCAACAGAGTAAACGCTACTTATAATGAGTTTCAGTAACTTGCTCTTAAAATGTGCATCAAACTATTCTGCAATCTTTATATTTAAAACAATTCTTTTCCCATTTCAGTCAATAATGAAAAACATAAGAGTATAAAAGGATACATTCTTTTCAATCTGCATTAGGCAGGTTATGAGCAGACATTTTGTGCAGAAACCTAATGGTTTTCAACAGGCAGACAGAGGAATGCAAGCCACCTGAAAGGAATGTTATATTGAACTAAGATATCTGCAGGATTGCAATCTGCAGTACTGGAAAATCAAAGCAAATGAATCCTCAGTCCCTTCCTGATCCTGTTCTGCTCAGTCCATCAGTAGGAGTGACCTCTAACTATTTGACTACAGAAGCAATCACAGCTTCTGAATCTTTCTTCAAGTTTTTAACCATTCACTTTGGAAAGATAAACATGAAGCAAGCCAGGCCTGCAATAATAATAGGCTAATGTATTTTCATACATAAGTTCAATCCTTACTTATTTTAAAGCCTTCTATTTTAGTGAATACATTTTTTTTGTTTTTTATATAAATAACTTTCAGCAATAGTTATGCAATAAACTAATATTTTATCATATATCTTATGATTTCATGATCTTATGTTTAAAGACTAAAGCTACACTGCTGATTATTTTTAAATTGAAGCACTTGAAAATAAAAAGGGAGCTGTAAATGAACTTTATAATCTTCGCAGTTCACAGAGGACACCCTGTGTGGTCATCATATCTAATCCATCATAGATCTTGATGACTATTCAATCAATTTTCTCAGCTGAATTATCATTTTTAAAGAATAGCAAATTAATTTTAATGCATTTAAAAGCAAAGCCACACACTGAAACTTTGAAATACATGAACAAGATGAGACAGATAATGAAAAGGACTAATGTAAAATTATTAATTACTCCAAGAAACATGTCTTATTGGTTTCTAGTTCAAAGTTTGGGAAAAGATTTGTAGCTCGGGTGCTCGTTGCTGTGGTTCTGTTCGCCGAGCTGGGAGTTTGTGTTGCAAACGTTTCGTCCCCTTTCTAGGTGACATCCTCAGTGCTTGGGAGCCTCCTGTGAAGCCTTCACAGGAGGCTCCCAAGCACTGAGGATGGTTTCTAGTAGCTATGAGAAAGATCGATCATGTTTTATGCCACAATTCATGGGGAATTATTCTTATTTCTAAATATACACCTTCTGATCTTTTGCAATGCATCAAAATGATATTGATTTACTGAAGAATGCTTGGAGACATCCGACAAGGATAATTTCAGGATCAAGGATTTTATAAACAGACTTTTGAAGCATTTAAGTAATTATTATGAGAGAAAAGATGTTAGATAAATTGGTGTATTTAAGTAACACAGGCAAAAATAAAATTGCCACAGTCCTTCTAGATCATAGCACTGCTCTCTCATTGGAGAAAAAGAAAATTAATGATGCTTTAATCTGAGGGTCACCACACCTCATATGAGGGGAGAAGCCAAGAAGAAGAGGCCTACATGATAACCTCAGCCAGTGCAGGAATTGAACCTACACTGTCAGCATTATGAAGTATCCATCCAGCCAACAGACCAATTAATGCAATAGACTGCCCTGATGTCTCACTAGTGGATTTGATGATAGGGAGGGAGGGGGAACCAGGGGCACTTCAAATACTGTTTGGCCTGTCAAGTATTATTCCATCTGCCTTTCATCTCGCATTTCAAGGAAAATAGTGTGGTGTTAGGCAGGTTGGCAGCTCTTAGGACTGTTCAAGCCCATCAGTGACCAAATAATGACCAGCTAAGTGCCTCATCTTATGCCTGCCCCTACTTTACCTGCGGCAGGAAGAGGTCCATGTCAAGCTTACAGCCCTGCAGATTTTATTGGGAGAACTGCTGTCAAGCAAGGGAATACTTTATTTTGTATCTCTGACACCAGAGGAGGCATTCTCCCAAGGGATTAACTCTCCAGCTTTTCAAACTCAGCCCTGAAACTCTTCACTGCTCTCACTATAGCTAGGCCCTGCAGATACCTGTAACTTACCTTCAATCGGGCCTCAATTGGTTCCCCTTCCTTTGGGACTCCAAATAGTTAGTAGCACTGGCCATCGCTTGAACCTAGAGCTGATGGGACTATAGAGCTGCTGACTATCTAATTGACCAACTGTTCTTTAAGGTATTATTTCTTTGCTAGATGGGGGTGTCAGTCTTAGTGTTAGCAAATTAGAGCCCTATTGAATGCAGTGGAACTGAGAGTATTAGTGATTCTACTGGCTGTTCGGATGATGGGATGGCAAACACTGTCTTGTAAGTTAATGAATTTGAAAAGGTTAACATTGCACACTTATTTAGAGTCCACACAATCAGATGTTGTCAAACAGTCTAAGATGGAAAAAGAAGAGTCCAGCTTGAGATCCTATAGGGGTTGGATGTGTCATATCTGGCTCCTGATAGACATAATAATCATGACTAATTAACAAATATCACTGCACCTATTGCTATTGTGCTATAAATGGTGTCTTGTTAAGATAAGAGTACTTTTTGATAAGAGTTATCAAGTGGGTCATCCTTTCCTACTGTTAATCCTATCAGCTTTTGCAGAATGCAGAATGCAGAAAGGAGGATTGGTCGTACCCCTCTATCCTTATCATTAACTAATAGTGAGTTCCAAATAAAAACCATGTTGAACTTGAGATGTTAAATCTTTTTCTTTCTCTTCAGATGCTGCCAGACTTGTTGTGTTTCTCAACCCCTTTCTGTTTTTATTTCAGATTTTTACCATTCACCATACTTTGTTTTTAATTAACGAGTACTGGTTTGCCTGATAGATTTATGACAAACTTCACCATCCGAGAAATCTAGGCCCACTAGGAAAGAGACCGTATATAGACCATATTCAGAAGATGGCCAATACTTATGTATAAAATTTAAGGGCCTTCAGTTGTTAGGAGAGAGAAGTAGAACTGACATTTGTTATGTGAGAAAAATACTAAGGTTTCAGAAGAATTGATTTCAGCCATTAAAATAATGAGAAGATTAGGCATAGTCCAAGTACAGAAACTATTTAAGGTGGATAGGTTAGAGTGGTCAAGGCAAAATTTATTATGAAAGAAAAGGCTGGGTTTTTTGCAATACAGTATTTCTTGTTCTATCTGACTGACATGTGTAATAAATTGACAACTACATTGAGTGGATATTAATTACAAGTATTCAAAAGAAGGTTTCACAAGTTTAATGAGATGGCCAATCTATCAGAGATCCTGAAATGTAGCCAAGTCATCCCAAGATTCTGAAGATTCTTTACGGGTTGGTGAACAAACTCCCAGAATTGTCAATTGTATTTTCTGTGCTTTTACTTCACTCAGGGACAGCATGGCATCTCAATGGTTAGCACTGCTGCCTCACAATGTTAGGGACCCAAGTTTGATTCCAGCTTTGGGTGACTGCTGTGTGGAGTTTGCACATTCACCCGTATCTGTGTGGGTTTCTGCTGGATTCACCTCACAGTCCAAGGATGTGCAAGTTAGTAGATTGTTCATGGTAAATTACAGGACTGGGGCAGACGTTTGGGTCTGGGAGAGATGCTGCTTGGACAGTTGGTGCAGACTTAACAGGTCAAATGGCCTCTTTCTGCGCTATAGGGTTTCTATGAGACTGATGGCTATTTTGAGGGAGGGAGAAGATAGGGATGTGGAGAAATTTCACTCTATTAGAATGGGATAAACTCAAAAGACTTGCTGATCTTTATCCATCTATTGGCTTATAAGACCCAGAATTACATGAGCTATGGTGGGAAATCTGCAATAATTATTTAAGTTATCCAACAAAGCCTTCTTGACATTGAAAGCAACTAGTTGCATTTTTAAATGAAGTTCTGGATGCCTGGATGAAATTCTCACTATGCAGCAGTGAGGTACTTATTGGTGGGGATTATTGTTTGTTCTCAGCTTCATTAACTGCACATCTTGCTTAATTAATATGCAACCTCCTATCCTACCACTCGCAATGAGGAAACTAGACACTGAGAATGTCCAACATAGAGATCAAGATGACTATCTGCTGACAGCAGCCCATCACTTGCTCCTCTGAACCTTGGACACCTGACACCAACATTTAAGGGCATGCTCCTGGGCACCTATTGCACTCACCAACATCTCCAGTTTACTTACAGGACGCTTCTGTATTTCAAGGCTGTACATCAGTGTATGCCAGCAACTCACATTAATGTATTGCTGCAAGGAAAATTTACATGCTTGGGCATGATTTGGATATGCTGGTGTTGGACTGGGGTGTACAAAGTTAAAAGTCACACAACACCATGTTATAGTCCAACAGGTTTACTTGGAAGCACACTAGTTTTTGGAGCGTCGCTCCTTCATCAGTCATTGGGCAGGCATTCTTCTGGGTACATCAAGTGATAGTAGCAGGCGAGCATCAGACATAAGGGGTGCCAAAGAAATGGGCTATGTGGTTAATGAGGTAGTTTTGGGATAATAAAGTGAGAAAACTTGCTAGGTCTCATGGAGAGAAGCTCTCCATGAAACTTGATGAAATTGACACCCAATCCAAAGCAAAGTCAGATTCAGTTCTATGTTTAAATGAAAGGACTGCATTGGATCAAATGTCATTACAATAGTCTCATCAATTATACATAGAACTGAAAAGCAAATGTGATGACAAAATGAACCAGCAGGGAAACGTATATGAAGGCTATAGCCAGATACTGACAAAAGACATCAACCTAGAAAGTGGAGTTGGTTCATAATAGTTCCACATTTCCATAGTTACAACTTTATTTGTATTAAAGAATTAAATCTGAGCAAAGTATCTCAGCAACAATAAAGGCTGCTTTCTTCTACCTAATTTAGTTGCAAAGCAGCTCCACCCATTTTTAATCAGTGTCATATGTTTACAATGATAAAGGCAAGTAGTTTAGAATGTCAGTTCAGTCAGAAGCTGAAAGCAGTAGGCAGTTGTTCCATGTTGTATTGGTCTCATGAGATGTAATTCAAAATTTCTACACCTGATGGATTCTTCTTCTGCTTCTGTTATTTTCCATATTATTCATCTATTATGTTAATATTTATATATTACTAAAGCAATATGAAAACATCATGTTTGTCACATTGCTTTGCTAGCTGAGAAATTAGCATTCCAACTAGTCATACTTTTAAATGAAGCTAACTGGGAAAACAAGGGCAGACCAGTGTCAATATCAGGAAATCACATTAACGTTATAATGGAACAAAAGCACTTTTATTGCAGCCGTTAAATTATTAAAACAAAACTATTGCAAAAAATGAATGATGAGTATGCTATAAATAGTTTTTATGTACCGCACATTTATATGTTCCTGCAGATTCATTGCCTTAATTCTACAAATATTAAACTAATCAGTTAAAATCATGTCATGCAGTGCATTAGTTGATAGCTAACCAAATAGAGGGGGATCTGAATTTGTACAAATGACTAAAAACAAAATTAACTAGAGTGGTTAGAAAAGATGAAGCATACGCACTGCAAGCGGAAATGCTAATCTTCCTGAAGTCCCACATCCACTTAGTAGAATGAGGTTATTTTCAGAATCCTGAAAATATTACCATGACATTTGAATAGAAAATTATACTATCGTACATTTGTTGGCAAAGGTCGAAATCACAAAAATTGTTTTGATTTTCACCCAGCATACTACAGGAAAATTATAATAACGTAATAATTAAAGCTGTCACAAACTGCACTGAGGATTAGGCAAAAGCGAGCACTGCAGATGCTGGAAATCGAAGTCCTGATGAAGGGCTTTTGCTCAAAATGTTGATTTTCCTACTCCTTGGATGCTGCCTGACCTGCTGTGCTTTTCTAGCACTACTCTGCACCGAGGATTTGCCTTGAAAATAACAATCATTTGCCCCAAATATTGAGACTATATTTTTGTAAAAAAAATACTTTTTTAAAGCAAATTTTTAAAATACAAATAATAGTATGTTGTTTCATGAATTTTTTCAAAAACTCAGCCAAATCATAAATGTTAAAGAATATTCCATCTGAACTGCTTCTTCCATAACTTGCCTGTTAAAACCAAAACAAATTATGTTTGCACATTTATTTATCATTTTGCTGAAGTATTCATACTTCTTATGATATTTATACACTAACCAGTGCCAAACAGCAAGACTCAGCAAGGATCGGCATTGATATTCAGGAAATGTCAACTAATTTCTGTCTTCTCAAATACAAAGGTATTTAAATTGGCTCTCCATTTAATTTGTTCCTTTTCCTGTCAAGAAGCAGCTAATTCGTACTTGCTATTTCTCATAGAGACGTAAGTGAGATACAGACTTAGCTATATATATATATATATATATATATATAAAATGTACATTTGAAAGAGTGAAACGTGTGTATGCTTTATAAATTGGGGATTTGAGTATGGAGGCAGTTCACATTATTGTTCCTTTTAAAAGTTATTGGATAAAAATACATGCAGACCATAAATAGGGTGAACTGATCTCCAAAACAAATTGCAACAATACTTTGTTTAAAGCTCAAAAGTGCATTAAATGGGAAAAATGACCTCAGATTGTTCAATTAATAAAGAAAGCTTTAGGATGCTCTTTCTCAATATCCTGAATATATTCTGCAGTTGTCAAAATTGAAGCTTGTCTGCGAAAGGGCACATACCTTCAACAGTTCTTTGTCATGTTTGGCAGTGTCAACCATTGTTGCTAAAATTGATTCACTGTATAGGCTCTATCAATAAAATAAAAGAGAAATTGATCATTTTAGGCATGATAAGATTAATAGAAGGAAAACCAGAGAGTGTATTAAAACAAATGGATTTGTATTTTTGTTATGGAGCAAATTTATTTTCAGTATGGGTCCATAAATATTTGGAGGAACTCAGTTGCAAATCAGATTTTTGTTGCAAATATATTAGAATCAATTGTTGAAGTCTACTCGTGCGTACAGTCAGTTGATTGTACAGTCAATTGACTTTAACATGATTGAAGAATTTAGACTGTTATTTGTAGAACGTGAACTTTCCTTACCCATATTGGCGACAATGTGACTCCAGTCCCATTAGTTTAAATGGCGCTGCTATTATGTGATTTTCTTATAAAGTGAGATCACACAAGAACAAAACTATTGCATTATATCAGAACAGACTGCATTAATAAATTAAACACCACAACACAAAATTATTTCTAAATGTCCTTACTGTTTACTTTTTATTCATTCTTGAAATGCATGCATTGTTAACACAACTGGTATTTGTAGTCTGTCTCAAACTGCTCTTGCCTTTTCTATCAAACTGTTCAGAGATGTTATCACACACCATTGGAGAAAGTAGAACTTGAATCTGGACCTCCAGGTCTACAGGTAAGAATATTGCCACTGCACCACAAGAACCCTTTGCTTTCTTCAAGAAAATGTCTAATTTAACAGTTCAGAGATGCTATTATACACCATATATGCAGGAAACCTGGGTTTCCTAGTTCAAATGTCAAGACATGACACTCTACCACAAGGAGCCTTTTGCCTTCCTGAAGGAATTTTTAATTCATCTGTTCAGAATGTCATGATACACTTGTGGAGCAGGTTGAACTGAACTCAGGCCTCCTGACTCAAGTACTATCACTGTAACACATGAGCCCTTTATCTTCTTGAACTGTTGCAATTTAAAGTGGGGATACCCATTGTGGTATATAATGGAGCTGATTTTCATGTAGGGTCAGCCATTGGATTGATGGTAGATAGAGCAGGCTTACCAATCACCTGATGAAGCTCATTAATGACCTGAACAACTTCATTGTTAAGTCTCATTTAACATAATGGCAAGTTATAGAGTCATAGAGTCATAAAGTCCTACAGCACGGAAACATGTCTTATGTCCCAAATGGTCCCCACCTTAATGTATCCACCTTCGCTAACATCATTTCCCTGCACTTGGCCAAGAGCCTTCTAAATCTTTCCTATCTATGTATTTGACCAAATGTCTTTTAAATGTTGTTAATGTACCTGCCTCAACCACTTATTCCATATGCGTGCCACCGTCCGTGAAAAAAAAGGTTGCTCCTCAGGTTTCCTTTTATTCTTTCACCTCTAACCTTAAATTGATGCCATCTAGTCCTTTATTCCCTATATTTGGGAAAAAGACTGAGTGCCTTCATTCTATCCATTGCCTCTCATGATCTTATACACTTCTATAAGATCCCCCCATCACAAAGCTGATCCCTTTTTTCTCAAAGCTGTTCTTTTTCTCTAGGATGCTGTGTCCTTGTTTTTTTTTTCTCAGAGGGGTTATAAAACCTTCCTGGATCTGAGGTGACTAGTTTGGTACAGAAATGAAGAAGGATGTTGAGAGACATTTTGTTTATATGTAAACAGATGAGGCTATAGGCCAAAGTTGTCATATTTTAGAAGTGGCCTGTATAATGAAAGGGAAATGGTCAGCTCTCTAGCTGAGCAGTTCAGTCCAGAACTAGTTAGGAGTTCAGCTGTGTGGAAATAGGCTACTAAACTCTGTCTCCTTCTGCCCTTTTAACTTCAACCTGTAACCATTTGTTCCATTTTTGCTGTTTTTAAAGAGGGGTTGCTAATTGGGACTGTTGTGTATATTTGGAACAGCATAATTAAATCTAGTTTGGATAGACTGAGTTCTGTAGGGGTTCTTTATGTGTTTCATTGTGTAATTTTGTAAATAAATTTTGTCTGTTTTAAAATCTGGTAGTCAACCTAGCTGACTTACTCTGAGTAATTTTCACTGTCCACTTACCGAAATAAATGGCAAAGGTACGGACTGGGCTTGCTGCTTAAGAATGTTTTGAATGGTCTGGCTTAGTTCATAATAAATTGGGAGTTCTTTGTGGGATTTTAAAAAGCAAATGGTAGGTGCTAGTGTCTTTATTTCAGGTGTTGGTTTGGTTGGGTAGACACAGTCTGGCATAGTAATGGCTCTTTCAGTCACCAAAAGTATTCTGGAAGTGGATGCAGTGACTTTGAAAGCTTTGCAACTGGTGAATAAGACCAAGCTGCAGGAAGTAGCAGACCAGCTAGGATTGCACCTGCTTGCTTCTGTGAGGAAAGGAGAGATAATTACAGCAATAGCTCAGCATTTAAACTTGCTGGAGAAATCATCAGAATCTATAGAGAAGGGGAAAAGTAGATCTCAGTGAAGATCATAAGGATAACTTACCACAGGGTAAAAAAGAAACCCTTGAGGAGGACAAAGAAGTCCAGTGTTTTCATTGTAATTAAGTGGGCCACACAAAATCACAGTGTTGGTGGGCTAGGAGAAAGCCAAATGTAGGAAAACCAGACAAGCCTAGGAGTTTTGTTGGACTAGTAACAAAAAGCACAAGGGGAGTTAGACAACTGCCTCAGAGTGTACAAGATGATCAGAGGTTGGTTAAGGAGGAAGTGCCAGATCTGCTTAAAAAATATACATGCAAAGTAAAGGTTATTCCCATAGGCCAGGTAGCAGGTAAGGAGGTTATGATATTATGGGGCACAGGAAGCTGTCAGTCTGTAACGCTGATGTACTCCTGAGGGACTATTGCCAGAAAAGGTACACGTAACAGGAATTCATGGTGAGACAATAAGTGTTCAGATATGTAAAGTGAGGCTAGAGAGTCCAGAAAAGTGTGGAAAATTAGTGGTAGGAGTACTGGACAAACTCTCAGCTCCAGGAATACAATTTGTCCTTGCAAATGTATCACTGATTCACCTTAGGCATGCTGTCTATTCTAGTGAAAAGCTAGTGGAGATGCAAATAACAAGAAATGAAGGACGTTTATTCAGGAATTTTCCCTGATTGTGTAATCACAAGATCATGGAAGCACAAGATGAAGTAGGAGATTTCATGACAAGGTAGCTGATATAGCTTTTTCTGACACTTTTTTTGATCAGATAAGTGGGACAGAGCAGGAGCAAATAGGTAACCATACAAGTATCTTTAGCTCTGCTATGCTTACTGAGTCACGAGTGTGGTGCTGGAAAAGCACAGCACATCAGGCAGCATCCGGGGAGCAGGAAAATTGATGTTTCGGGCAAAAGCCCTTCAGCACGAAAGTCTAATAAAGAGCTTTTGCCCAAAACGTCAATTTTCCTGTTCCTTGGATGCTGCCTTTCCTGCTGCACTTTTCCAGCATCACAGTCTTAACTCTAATCTCCAGCATCTGCAGTCCTCACTTTCTCCAATGCTTATTGACTTACAGCAGAAAGATGAGAAGTTAAAACAGTTGTATCAAAAGGTATATACAGAAAAGGAGAGTGAATGCATCCTTGTGTGTTATTATTTTAAAAATGATACCTTAATGACGAAATGGAGACACATGCAAGCAGATGAGAAATAGGCAGAAATTCATCAAATGTTTGGCCAGTAGAGTATAGAAAGGAGATGCTGCAAGTAGCACATGAGCTACCACTTGGAGGTCATTGAGGGGTGAGGAAAACACAGGCTAAAATACAAAGACATTTTTACTGGCCTGGACTACACAAGGATATAGTTGAGTTTTGCCAGAAGTGTCATACATGTCAGCTAATCGGAAAACCATCAGCTGTAATAAAACATGCACTTTTAATATCTATTCCAGCAGTTGAGGAACCTTTCACTGCGGTCTTGATTGTTGGCATAGGTTCCCTACCTCAAACAAAAATTTGGAAAAAGTATTTATTAACAATAGTGGATGTGTGAACCAGATTTCCAGAGGCAATCTCATTATGCAGCATCACAGCAAAAAGGGTGTAGAAGAATTATTTAAATATTTTACTACATATAGACTATCAATGGAGAGCCAGTCAGATGAAGAATCAAACTTCACATCCAAATTAGTCAAGGAAGCTATGGATAACATGGGAATAAAGCAATTCAGATCTACTATGTGCCATCCTGAATCACAGGGAGTGCTAGAGAGATGACATCAAACACTAAAGACCATGTTGAGGGCTTATGGTCACGATTATCCAGATGATTGGGATAAGGGAGTTCTGTTTGTACTGTTTGCGATCAGTATTGCACTGAATGAATCGGCCAAATTCAGTCCATCTTAATTAATTTTTGGGCATGAAGTCAGAGGACCATTAAAATTGATTAAGGAGAATTAATGTCAAAATTCAGAGACCACCTATTTGGACTATGTGTAAAATTTTAGAGAACAATTAAATAGAGCTAGAGAGTTGGCTAGACAGCATTTAAAAGTATCACAGCATACAATGAAACAAGAAGTGGATAAGAAATCAAATATTTGCAATTTTGCAATTGGGGATAAGGTATTGGTGTTACTTCCACTAACAGGTGAGCCTTTAAAAGCAAGGTTTATTGGACTGAATCAAACTGAGAAGAAATTGAGTGAGATGAACTACTTTATAAAGACTCCAGACAGGAAGAAATATCATGGAGTGTCATGTGAATATCCTCAAAAGGTATTTGAGAGGGAAGAAATGCAAGAGGAAAAGGTGTTAATGATAACAGCACAGAAGGAAAAACTGGTTCAGAGGGTTCTGAATTGGACATTTCTCAAATCAAATTAGACAATGAGGGAGTTATCAAAAATTGGGATAACTATTGAGTTACATTTCACAAGAAAATTGAAATGACCTGAAAGAGTTATTACTATCACATGTTGAGATCTGTGGAAATAAACTGGGAAGTACTAACCTAAGTGTGAATGATGTAGAGCTACAAGATGCTGTTCCGATTAAGTAACATCCTTATAGGCATAAGCCTCTAACATTGGCGCAGATTCAGAAGGAGATAGAGCGCATGCTCCAAGATGGCATAATCAAAGTGAGTTACCCACTGTCATGGTATCAAAGCCAGATGGTATCCAATGGTTATGTGTGGACTATCGCAAAGTCAATGCAGTTGCAAAGATTGATGCATATCCAATTTGGAGGACTGCGTCGACAAAATGGGACAAGCAACTTATATTTCTACGTTGATCTTGCTCAGAGGCTACTGGCAAGTTCCTCTGTCAGAGACAGCAAAGGCAGTTTTGGCTTTTGTAATGCCAAATGGACTATATCAGTTCAAAGTCATGCCATTTGGTATGAAAAACGCTCCAGCCACTTTTCAGAGATTGACTAATAAGGTCATTGTGGGGTTACCCAATTGTGTTGTTTACATTGATGACCTGATCATAGAAGGAGCATTTGCAGCATTTATTGAACTTGTTCGATTGACTTCGGAAGGCAGGCTTGATGGTAAACTTAGCTAAAAGTGTATTTGCCAAAGCCCAAGTCACCTTCCTGGACCATGTTATTGGACATGGACAAATGGCCCCACAGGAGGTGAAAACAAAAGTAATTGGGGAATTTCCCACACTGTCGATGAAAATAGCAGTACTACTGTTCCTGGGGTTGAGAGGATTTTACCGAATATTTGTGCTGAACTTTAGCAGCCTGGTTGCTCTACTCACCAAATTGTTAAAAAAGAGAAAAACGTTTCAGTGGACAGCGGACTGTCAAAAGGCACTTGACAGCCAAAAAGCTGTGTTAACCCCACTGTCCCAGTATTAGCCATCCTGGATTACACGAAGCCTTTCAAGGTGGCTATCGATGCCAGTGATGTGAATGTCGGTGAGGTGCTCCTGCAGGAGGATTACGAGGGGATAAAAAGACCTAAACAGTACTTTTTTCCAGGAAGTTGATCATTCATCAACAGAAATGTTTAATGGTGGATAAAGTGACTTTGATCTTGGTGCTGGCATTACAGCATTTTAGTGTTTATATTACCAGCAATGCATCTGAGGCAATCATATACACTGATCATAACTCATTGACATTTGTGGGAAAATTCAAAGACAAAAATGTCAGTCTGTTTAGATGTAGCTTGTTGTTGCAGCCATTCAATTTAACAATTGTGCATGTGACAGGTCATGAAAACATGATTGCCGATGTGTTATCAAGTCTCGAACGAGATACGGAGGCTTTCGGTGGCGGGTGTGCCACGGCCTGGATTTGCATGTTGTTCTGCATGTTTGCATGTGTATAGTTAGTATAGTGTATAAGTGTGTCTTAGACTACTAACCAAATTGTTTTTGAAGGGTTTAAAAAATGAAACCATCTTTTGATATTGACGGTTCATTTTTTATAAGGGGAGAGGTGTCACAAAACTGGTCCTTTTTTCTAAAAGCTGTTCCTTTTCTCAAGGATATTGTCTCCTCAGTTTTTTCCAGAGGGATCATAAAACCCTCCCGGCAAGGTGATTGGTTTGGTACAGAGCTGAAAAAGGATGTTGAGAGATCTTTTCTTTATGTGTAAACATATGTACCTTCAGGCCGAAGTGGTTATGTTTTAGAAGTGACCTCTATAATGAAAGGGGAGTGGTCTGCTCTCTACCTGAACAGTTCAGTCTAGTTAGGAGTTCAGCTGTGCAGAAATAGGCTGCTAAACTCTCTGTCTCCTTCTGCACTTCTAGCTTCAACTTGTAAGCATTTGTTCCATTTTTACTGTGTTTTTAAGGGGGGTTGCCAACTGGGACTGTTGTGTATATTGAGAAGAGCATAATTAAGTGTAGTTTGGATAGATTGAGTTCTGTAGGGGTTCTTTATTCTGTTCTTTGTGTTTCATGTGTAATTTTATGAATAAATTTTGTTTGTTTTAAAAACTGGTAGTCAACCTAGTTAACTTACTCTGGGTACTTACTGAAACAAATTGCAAATTTATTGTCAGGGTTGTCTGCTTAAGAAAGTTTTGAGTTATCTGGCCTCATCCATAACATCCCTCAGTTGCTTATGTTCTATAGAAAAAGACCTAGCTTGACCAACGTCTCCCTATAACTCAGAACATTGAATCCTGGCAACATCCTTGTAAATTTATTCTGCACTCTTTCCAGTTTAATAATATGCTTCCTATAGCAAGGTGACCAAAACTGAGCAATACTCCAACTGTGGCCTTACAAATATCTTATACAACTGCAACATAACTTCTCAACTTTGATAGTCAGTGTCATGACTGATGAAGGCCAGTGTGCCAAAAGCATTCTTCACTGTCCTGACTACCTATAGCTCCACTTTCAGAGTACTGTGCACCTGAACTCCAAGGTCCCCCTTTTCCACTACACGCCTTAAGGCCCTATTATTCAACATGAAACCCCTACCTTGATTTGAGTTTCCGAAAAGCAAGTCCTCACATTAATCTATATTAAACTCTATTTGCCATTCCTTAGTCCACTCTCCCCAGATCATTAAGGTCCTGCTGCAATTTCTGATAACCTTTTTCAGTGTCCGAATACTGTCTATTTTAGTGTCATCTGCAAACCTACTAATCATGCCTTGAACATTCTCATTCAAATCATTGATTTGTCAGCTCTGATTGACTGCTGATATGCACTTTTCTAGCAGGGAGATAGAGGTGGGGTGGAAGAAAAGTGTGCATTTCACAAGTTTTAAGCAAAAAGAATTAAACAGATGTAAGGTGATAAATTGAGGTGGAGAGGAATCATAGAAACCTTACATTGTGGAGACTGGGCATTTGGCCCAACAAGTCCACACCAACCCTCCAAAGAGTAACCCACCCAGACCCATTCCCCTACCCTATTACTTTACATTTCCCTTGACTAATGCACTTAACCTACACATTCCTGAACACTATGGGCAATTTAGCATGGCCGATTCACCTATCTACACATCGGTGGACTGTAGGAGGAAACTGGAGCACCCAAAAGAAACCCACACAGACACTGAGAGAATGTGCAAACTCCACACAGACAGTCACCTGGGGCTGGAATTGAACCTGGGTCTCTGCTACTGTAAGGTAGCAGTGCTAACCATTGAACTATCATGCCCTCCCACCAAGGAAGGTCTGGCTTTAACTGTTAGGATGTTGTGGAAGCACAGAGAAAACATTCATGCTCCTTTGGCCCTTCATTCACTGCAACCTTATGTTTCCTCCTGATCTTAGTGGTCTTCAACTGTCTTCTTAATGAACACTAGTTCAGCTATACATTATGCACCAGAGTACCTTATTGTTGGTGGCTATATTCTCCATCTTATTCCTTTAAAAGCGGAACAATTTGAACAGAATCTGGTCTGTCTATATTTTCTGTTATGGGGTTGGATTTCACTATGATGGGGAGTTCGGTCTCATATCCAGCAAGCTGCAATGAAAAGAAATCGAGCAAGTTACATAATACAACAGCTTCTTCATGAGAAAGAAAATATGTGATAATTTACAATCAATACAAAAACACAAGTAGTCATACAGCTGATCAAATTTAAAACTAAGGCAGTTTTAACATCATTTGCCAACAATTAAAAACAAACAAAACATCGGGCAGCATGGTGGCTCAGTGGTTAGTACTCGGGAGTTTAAAATCTGATTGAAGATTTGTAGTTCGGGTATCCGTTGTTGTGGTTCTGCTCACCGAGCTGGAAGTTTTTGCTGCAAACGTTTCGTTCCCTGGCTAGGGAACATCAGCAGTGCTGTTGGAGCCTCGTGTGAAGCGCTGCTTTGATGTTTCTTCCGAAACATCGACCTGGACCCCACATACAATCACTGCAGCTGAAACTGACACCCGAAAGCGGCAAGAACAAACCAATATAAATACCGGAAGAAACATCAAAGCAGCGCTTCACACGAGGCTCCAACAGCACTGATGATGTTCCCTAGCCAGGGAACGAAACGTTTGCAGCAAAAACTTCCAGCTCGGCGAGCAGAGCCACAACAAACTCGGGAGTTATCTACAGGCCCCCAAACAGTAGTCTGCATGTCGGATGTAAGTTGAATCAGGAGCTGAAATTGGTCTGTCGCAAAGATGTAACTACAGTTGTTATGGGGGATTTCAACATGCAAGTAGACTGGGAGAATCAGGATGGTATTGGACCTCAAGAAAGAGACTTTGTGGAGTGCCTCAGAGATGGATTCTTAGAGCAGCTGTTGCTGGTGTCTACCAGGGAGAAGGCAATTCTGGATCTGGTATTGTGCAACGAACCAGAATTGATCAGGGACCTCGAAGTGAAGGAGCCATTGGGACGTAGTGACCATAATACAATAAGCTTCAATCTGCAATTTGAGAGGGAGAGGGTACAATCAGAAGTGACAATATTTCTATTGAATAAAGGGAACTTTGGAGCTATGAGGGGGGAGCTGGCCAAAGTTCAATGGTGCAGTACCTTAGCAGGGATGACAGTGGAGGAACAATGGTGGATATTTCTGGCGGATAATGCAGAAGATGCAGGATCAGTTCATTCCAAAAAGGAAGAAAGATCCTAGGAGGAGGCATGGGTGGCTGCGGCTGATGAGGGAAGTTAAGGAACATATAAAGTTAAAAGAGAAAAAGTATAACATAGCAAAGATAAGTGGGAAAACAGAGGACTGGGGAGCTTTTAAAGAACAATAGAGGATTACTAAGAAGGAAATACACAGAACAAAATGATGTACGAAGGTAAACTGGCCAAAGATATAAAGGAAGATAGTAAAAGCTTTTTTAGGTATGTGAAAGGAAAATAAATGGTTAAGATTAAAATTGGGCTCTTGAAGACAGAAACAGGGGAATATATTACAGGGAACAAAGAAATGGTAGAAGAATTGAATTGGTACTTCAGATCTGTGTTCACTGGGGAAGACACAAGCAATTTCCCTAAGGTAACAGTGGCTGAAGGACCTGAACTTAAGGGAATTTATATTTGCCAGGAATTGGTGTTGGAGAGACTGTTAGGTCTGAAGGTTGATAAGTTCCCAGGGCCTGATGGTCTACATCCCAGGGTATTGAAGGAGGTGGCTCGAAAAACCATGCGTTGGTGATTATTTTCCAGAGTTCGATAGATTCGGGATCAGTTCCTGCGGATTGGAGGGTGGATAATTTTGTATCACTTTTTAAGTAAGATGGTAGAGAGAAAGCAGGAAATTATAGACCAGTTAGTCTGACCTCAGTGGTGGGAAAGATGCTGGAGTCTATTATAAAGGATGAAATTACAACACATCTGTATAGTAGTAACAGGATGGGTCAGAGTCAGCATGGATTTATGAAGGGGAAATCATGCTTGACTAATCTTCTTGAGTTTTTTGAGGATGTAACTCTGAAGATGGACGAGGGAGATCCAGTAGATGTAATGTACCTGGACTTTCAGAAAGCTTTTGATAAAGTCCCACATAGGAGGTCAGTGAGAAAAATTAGGGTGCATGGTATTGGGGGCAAGGTACTAACTTGGATTGAAAGTTGGTTGGCTGACAGGAAACAAAAAGTAGTGATAAACGGCTCCATTTCGGAATGGCAGGCAGTGATCAGTGGGACCGCAGCTTTTTACAATATATGTTAATGATATAGAAGATGGTATTAGTAATAACATTAGCAAATTTGCTGATGATACTAAGCTGGGTGGCAGGGTGAAATGTGAGGAGTATATTAGGGGACTATAGGGTGACCTGGACAGGTTTGGCGAGTGGGATGGCGAGTTTGGCATGGCAGATGCAGTTTAATGTGTATAAATGCATAGTTATCCACTTTGGTGGCAAGAACAGGAAGGCAGATTCCTGCCTAAATGGAATCAATTTAGGTAAAGGGGCAGTACAAAGAGATCTGGGTGTTCTTGTACACCAGTCAATGAAGGTAAGCATGTAGGTACTCCAGGTAGTGAAGACGACTAATAGCATGCTGGCCTTCATAACAAGAGGGATTGAGTATTGAAACAAAGAGGTTCTTCTGCAGCTGTACAGGGCCCTGGTGAGACCACACCTGGAGTACTGTGTGCAGTTCTGATCTCCAAACTTGAGGAAAGACATTCTGGCTATTGAGGGAGTGCAGCGTAGGTTCACGAGGTCAATTCCTGGAATGGCGGGACTACCTTATGCTGAAAGACTGGAGCGACTGGGCTTGTATACCCTTGAGTTTAGAAGAGTGAGAGGGGATCTGATTGAGACATATAAGATTATTAAAAGATTAGACACTCTGGAGGCAGGAAACATGTTTCCGCTGATGGGTGAGGACACAGCTTAAAAATATGGGGTAAACCATTTAGGACAGAGATGAGGAGCAACTTCTTCACCCAGAGAGTAGTGGCTAGTGGAATGCTCTGCCCCAAAGGATAGTGGAGGCCCAGTCTCTGGATTCATTTAAGAAAGGGTTGGATAGAGCTCTCAAGGATAGTGGAATCAAGGGTTATGGAGATAAGGCAGGAACAGGATACTGATTAAGGATGATCAGCCATGATCATATTGAATGGTGGTGCAGGCTTGAAGGGCAGAATGGCCTACTCCTGCACCTATTGTCCATTGTCTATTGTCTGTTGTCTATTGTTACCGCTCAGCGCCGGGGACCCGTGTTCGATTCGCATCTTGGGCAACTGTCAGTGTGGAGTTTGCATATTCTCCCCGTGTCTGTGTGGGTTTCCTCTGGGTGCTCTGGTTCTCCTCCCCCAATCCAAAGATGTGTGGGTCAGGTGAATTGGCCATGCTAAATTGCCCATAGTGTTAAGTGCAATAGCCAGGGGTAAATATAGGATAGGGGTCTGAGTGGGTTACTCTTCAGACGGTTGGTATGGACTTGTTGAGCTGAAGGGCCTGTTTCCGTACTGTGGGGAATCTAATCTAATTTGCAAAACAAGAAGCTTAGCGCTTGGTTTCTTTCTGCTCTTAACAGGGTTACTGGTTCCTGGCCTCATTCTCAACACAAAAGCAACCAAATCTACCAAAGTAGCTATGAAATCTGAAATTAATTTATTCCCATTAAGTCCTGTTTACTGGTCACCATTATGAAATGAAAAATAACACACAGCAGATTGGAATCTCATAGATTTAATTTAATGAAATTGGTTCCGGGAATACCATTAGATAGGAGCACACCATAATTTGCAAACAGATGGAATAGTTCATTCGTTCTTGCTTCTGAGTCACAGGGTTTCATTTTGTAAATAGACTTAAGAATGCTGCTATTTTAATATAAGGCAAACAGCCACTGATCTCATTACTGACTCTCTACGAATTCCATGTGAGCACATAATTAGTTTAATGTTTATGTTTCCCCATATAGTTCAATTGAGGAGATAATTATATAATTACAGCTATGATAGTCACACAAAGACCAAGCTTCCAATAGCAGTTGGCACCCAGTGGACTGAATTGCATTGGGTGGCTCCCCTTAGAAAAGTGACTGTGGGAAGTGGAGGTGCATCATGTGTCAAATTAATAACACAAAGCCATCAGGGAGATGTGCAGTAGACACTTTAGGCTCTCAAATTTTGTAGAAATGAGATTCCTGCTCTGCATTGTATCTACAGGATCTCAGCAGTAATTCAGCTGTGTATGAATAATTTGGAGGATGATAATCATGATAAAAAAATTGCTCTCTGTCCATTATTTCTTTGGCTTCCATTCTGGGTACCTCTGTCCTGTTGCTTGTATCTCTCCACAAATGGCTAATACATTTCTGTTGGTACCAATAAAGTGTGAGCAAAGGCAGTTTCTAGTTCTGCAACTGTCTATTACCAATAATGTGTCCATGGCACATTGGGTTTATCAAGACAGACACTCCTAGAATTATATGAATCACACGACAAAATGATCCAAATCAATAAATAAGACCAACATTTTTAACTCCATATTAAATTCAATATATCATATCAACCTTGATAGCAGTACTAATGATAAAAGTTAGCTCTCTAATTTTGGCATTGGACTGTAAACCTTGGCTAAAATTAGGGTGCTTGAACTTTTGAACTGAGATTTAATTTGGGGTTTTTAACTTTAACATTGAAACTCAGACATTGAGTTGTTAACACTAATTGTAGAAACTTAGTTGGAACTGCTTATAACATGATAAAATTCCCTTCCTTTAACATGTACATACAAACAGTACTTCAACATATAGGGTGAACATATGCTATATGATATTAGTGATGAACACCAATAATATTTTAGCATGGAATTTCTCTCCAAGGTAACAATGGTGTTAATTAGTATTGATGCAGCATGATTTTATGTCAATATCTGACCTCCAGTTTAAAGGTTGGTACATAATTCAAGTGCCATTTGTTTGATTTCACTCCTGTGCAAGTAGCTGTTTACTGCTAAGCTGTGGAAACAATGTTTTCATTTTGAGATCGCCAGGAGAATTGGATAAAAGAAAAGCACAGATCCACTCAGGTTGTGCACTGACCATCACTTGCAAAACCTGGGCCTTGAAATTGGACAGCTCTTTCATAAGAGTGATGATCTGAAATAAATCAGGTAAAATTAGATTGTACAAAGCCATGACATGAATCATGCTTTTTAAGTCAAGAAAGAGTTTCCCCTATTGTTTAATTCTACATAGTAATTAATTGCTTAGTAGTGCAGAACTTAAAAAAGGTTAAGAGGTATTATTTGAAGTTTTTTATGTTGCGCTCATTAGGACTAAGGTAAGAAATGGATTTGAGAAAAGGTGCACCTATATAAATACTAATTCTGTAAATATAATTATATTGAACTGATCAACAGAATGATTTACCTCCAATTTTCTGGTGTGCGGAGTTTCAACATCATGTCTGAATATTCTGGTTTTTCATAATTTAACAATAAGACTTAAACTTCCCAAAAATCAAACAAAGAACTGCAAAACATATATATATATATAGTTGTTAACTGGCTGTGGTTTGTTTATCATCAAGATTAGAGTGCTGCTGGAAGAGCACAGCAAGACAGGCAGCATCCGAGGGGCAGGAAAATCTATGTTTGGGCAAAAGCCCTTCATCAAATCAATGTTTTGAGTAAAAACCCTTCATGAGGAATCCTGATGAAAGACTTTTGCCCGACATGTCGATTTTCCTGGTCCATGGATGCTGCCTGACCTGTTGTGCTTTTCCAGCATCCCCTCCCTCCCTCTAATCTTGACTCTAATCTCCAGCATCTGCTATACCCACTTTCACCTGTGGTTTGTTGATTCCAACCTTTATTATAAAACAATCAGATTTACTTTCCAAATGGGTTCAAACTCCAACTTGATAGCTAATCAAAAACATTAACATCAACTCAATATATTGTGGAATACCAGGAGTATAGTTGGGTTTTGAGGCAATCCAATTTGTATATTTTACCTAACCAATTATTATATTGTTTTGTCCAAATTTATATTTTTTCTGATAGAGCAGGGAAACCAAACTTACCTAGGGAAACAAATTAGTGCAAAGTATTGTTTTTGCCAAATAAAATCTCCAAAAGCTACTGGAGAAGTTCCAAAATATTCTGATTGTATTTTTGTGTCCTACTGACGTAAAAGCTATTGGTGAAGTGAGCTGGCCTTCAGCTGGGATCAAGTGATCTAAATATTGTTTGATATGTTAATCATAGATGGTTTCAAGAAGGAACAACCAAAAATGGACATACTGTCTGAACACAAACGTAACACTATCCTATTTTAGTCTCTGCAGTCAGTGACCTGTACTATACTGCACAATAATGAGCTGCCAAGCTCCTGGTGATTGTTTCATTGCACACACACTACTGTGGGGAATTTTCAGTTGTTGGCTTGTCTGATGAAAAGGAATGCTGTGGACCATATAGATCCATTTGTAACCTAATTCAATGTTCAGGTATGGAGAGACCTCTCCAAAAAATACAAATAAAGAAAACAGGCACTGATTGGCCCAGGTATTAGGAGAATAAGTCAAAATGAAAATTTGAAGTTTGTCTAGGGGTGCATTATCTTTTAGCACTCACTAACTCAGTCACCTCTGAAAGGCTTTTCTTGCAGATGGCTGCAGATCATAACTGCTCCATTTTCTGTGAGACAATAAATGAGCTGCAATGAAGTCACTTGGTGGAGCAATATTAGTGAGGTTCAAATCTAAGAATGGATTTGGCCTCTATATTAACACATTAGGTAAACACTGTGGGCGCACTGACTATATTGTACTTGATTTCCAGCCATGCAGAAGTTCTTACACTAAAGTCTTACTCAACCTGTCAAAAACATCCAAAACTCAGTCATGGCACTTGTATAGGTGATCAACGAAGAATGCTTGCAATGATCACATGGAGAGGTAACCAAAGTGTGATGAGTGTTTTGCCAAATGAACGGAAGTGGCATTGGAGAGATTGATGTACATTGTTTTTTCTGATGGCAAGGTTAGTGTTAAAGCTCAGCACAATACTATATATGAAGACAGAATAACAAGCAGTCTGGCTGAGCCTCAAAGTGGGCAAGGTAGGACCAATTGAATCTGTTGCTCAAGAATGCAATTTCAGCTTGAATCAAAAGACATTGATTGGTCCAGTTCTGAAGAAGGCTCTCTTGATCCAAATTGTTAACTTTGCTTTCTTTACACAGGTGCTACCAGACCTGCTGAGCTTTTCCAGCAATTTCTTTTTTTGTTTGTGACAATGTCTGAAATTCCTAATTTTAATTGAATGATACTCTGCTCACTCAATGTCTGATATTGGTTAAGCAGCATCATTTACCAGAGGTAATGGATGGGTCGAGAGTGGCAGAGGAGAGGTGGATTTGTGTTATCAGCATAGGTATGAGATCTGAAGGGGCAGTTTGTAGATCATAAATAGGGTGCAATCAAAGAGGATCCTGGGGCTCCCCAATCGTAATGTTCTGTGAGTTGGAAGAGAAACCAATCAAATGCAGCTTTTAATCACCACTTGTGCCCCACTTCCAGAAAGTTATGTCTCTGAATACACAATTTGGGATGGATCTACATGTACGGATGACGATAGATCTCTGTTGAAGTCTCAATCCAGAATTGGAATTTTCAATTGGACTATGCAATTGGATGATGATAGGATAAAAAAAATTGTTTCTCTGTCCATTATTTCTTTGGCTTCCATTCTGGTACCGCTGTCCTGTTGCGTGTATCTCTCCACAAGTGGCTGATACATTTCTGCTGGTACCAATAAAGTGTGAGCAAAGGCAGCTACTAGTTCTGCAAGTGTCTATTGTCAATAATGTGTCCATGGTACATTGGGTTTATCATGACAGACACTTCTAGAATTTTATGAATCACACAACAACATGATCTAACACAATAAATAAGACCAACATGTTTAACTCCACGTTAAGTTCAATATATTATATCAAACTTGATAGCAGTACTAATGATAAAAGTTAGCTTTCTAATTTTGGCATTGGACTGTAAACCTTGGCTAAAATTAGGGTGCTTGAACTTTTGAACTGAGATTTAATTTCGGGTTTTTAACTTTAAACTTTAAACTCAGATACTGAATTATGAGAAGTAATTGTAGAAACTTAGTTGGAACTGCTTATAACATTATAAAATTCCCTTCGTCTAACATGTACATATAAACAGTACTTCAACATATAGGGTGAAAGTATGCTATATGACATTAGTAATGAACACCAATAATGTTTCAGCATGGAATTTCTCTCCCAGGTAACAATGGTGTTAACCAGTACTGATGCAGCATGATTTTATGTCAACATCTGACCTCCAGTAGTGCAATCTCACTTTCACCTTTCCTGTATGTTGCTCAATTGACCCATCAGAATTGTTTCCCACACCCAGCTTGTATTTTTCCTTGACTGTGCTGTAGCTCATTCATACTCATGAACCACTAATGTAGATCTGTATCAACATTGTTGCCTATGTCAGACCAAGTGAAATTGGTGCTTTCCCAAGGCAGTGCTCTTACTTCTTTCATGGGCATCACCCACTGGGCAAGTGGCATGTTTTGCATCTCTGAAATTCTAAACGTATGAATTTTTTTCAGAGAAGTGGTAGGTCATGCATGTGTTGTTGGAAAACAAAGGTGTTGGTTACACCAATACCAGCTTGCACTTCATACCAGATTATGTGATGATATTGAAGGTAATACGAGGTCATTCCAGACAATGTTTAGGGCACAAGTACACTGACATTCTGGATGGCTTTAGTAACATACAATGCCATAGCCTCAGTTGCACAAAATATCACTAATGCCAAACATTCAAGAGAGTTGAGGGATGCAGAAATGCCTGGCCAGACAAACCAGGGCAGGACTTACATATTTGATGGTAGGGCACTGGCGAACGTTGTTCAACAGAAAGATCGAAGGGTTCAAGTACGCAGTTCCTTGAAAATGGCATCATAGGTAGCCAGGGTGGTGAGGACGGCATTTGGCATATTTGCCTCCATTGGTCAAAGCATTGGGTAGAAGTGTTAGAACATTATGTTGCGGATATACACGACACTGGTGAGACCACTTTTGGAGTATTGCATAGACTTCTGGTCACTCTGCTATGGGAAGGATGTTTTTGAATTGGAAAAGATACAGAAAAAAATTTCAAGAATGTTACCTGCATTGGAAGGTTAGAGTTATGAGGAGAGGCTGGATAGGCTGGGGATTTTTCCTGGATTATAGGAGGCTGAGGAGTGAAATTACCAACATTTATAAAATCATGAGGGGCATGGATATGGTGAATCGCAATGTTCTTTCCCCTAGAGTAGGGCAGTTCAAAACCAGAGAGCATAGATTTAAAATGAGGGGAAAAATGTAAAAAAGTATATGAGGGGCATCTTTCTCATGTAGATGGTGGTGCTCATATGGAATGAACTGCCAGAGGAAGTGGTAGATCTAGGACCAGTTGCAACATTTAAAAGACATTTAGACAGATACATGAAAAGGAAACTTTTAGAAGGATGTGGGCCGAATGTAGGCAAATAGAACTAGTTTAGTTTGAGAAACCTGGTCGGTGTGGATGAGTTAGACTGAAGGGTCTGTCTCCGCACTGTATGACTCCATGACTCTACTAATTTTCTTCTGTAATTTATCATATTCTTCTGTAAGAGAGATGGAAGAGTGCCCATGTGTATGTTGCAAAATGTTTTCATGATGTGTCTGCTCAAGTAGAATAGCTGGCAATGTTTGAAAGCTTCTAGATATGGCTATGAGACTTGCAGTTGTGGTAAGTGTGTGAATGTAAGGTGGAGCACTTGAGTTTTAGTCACAAATCCTGATTGCTAGAGATTGTTGATGTGTGTGTGCAATGAGTGAGATTAGTAGCATGGTTGTTCAGAGATATAAGTACTGATGTTGAATACATGTATAAGATCAATGAATTTTGTCTGGCTTTATATCCAAGTCCTCAGGGCCAGATTCCTATGACTTAGCTCCCTGCTCCTGATGTCTTCACATTGTATCCCTGGAAGGCCTCCTCCTTCCCTACAGGAAGATGAACTCTCTCCTTTTTTGTGCTTTCTGAGCTAACGCCAGCAATACATCTGAGCCTTGCTCTGGTCTGCTGCTGCATTGCTTGGGTTTCTGCCTGCTCACAACGAATCTTCCATTCACTTCCAGCAGCTGTAAAACCCAGTTTCAGGCCCTCATTTGAAATTGTAGGCTAGCTTTAATTGATACCAGGCTCACATGAACCTGGGCCTGGAGCACAGGAGGAAGTTGAAAGCTGCATTGGATTGATTTCTCTTGCATCTCACAAAATAATATTACTAGATCCCATAGATTCTATCGATCCCACGTTGGCCATTTTGAAGTTAAGCCAGATTGTTTGCTGTTCTGCCTTCGTAATTAGCCTTGTGATGAGCTTTGAACATTTAACTTTGTTATCAGAAAAGCCATTTACTTCAATCCCTCAAAGCACTCTCCACCTCCATGAACCTGGAGCAGTATACCTATGCCTTAGGTATAACCTCTAAATCTACTTCAATATCATCACATAACCTGATATGAAACTTTTGTTGATATAACCAACACCTTTTGCTTTCCAATAACACAGGTATCACCTACTACCCCCCTCAATCTCATGCACTTCGAATTTCAGAGATGCAAGACATGCCGCCTGGTCAATGAATAGTGCCCAGGTATGGAGGCCCAACAGAAAAGCACAGCCCTGAGTGAGAAACAATTTCAACGGGTCTGAGACTAACAGCAAGTAGCTTAGAAATTGGAGCTGCCTTAGATGTTGGTATAGATCTGCTTTGGTGGATCAAGGGTATGAGTAAACTGCAGCAAGGTCCAGGAAAACAGATGGCCTATGTGCTGGCTATGGGAGAGGACTGTGGTGGGGACTTCAGCTGAGCAGCATGCAAGAAAGGGCTGAAGGTACGCTCACCAAAATGTTTAATTGATTGGCAAACATGATGGAAAGCAGTTGTCACCATCAAAGAGTATGGAAAAATATTTCGTGCAAGGGACTTGGAACGTAGGACCCAGGGGCAACCTTGCAATGTTATTATGAAGCTGCACATTATTGAGCATATATAGCACAATATGGGCAGACTTTTGCAGTACCACACCAGATGTGTGCCCTTTAGACTGAGAGACTAGCTTGTGAAAACATAAAGAGGATAGATAAGTCCTTATGTAATGTAACTATAAGTCAGCCTGATTTTAATTGCAAACATAAATATGCCAATGTTCAGTATTAACATAAAATAAATAGTATTTCTCAAAGTCTAATTCTGGAGACAGTTTTGATTTTTCCTTCCCCTTAACATGTCTATCTTGAACTCCCAGCTCATGGTTTGACACTAAACTACATGATAAAACAGACTCCAGCCACAAACTGAACGAGTTGGAATAGAAACCAATCAATGTGGAATGATGAACATGTGATCCTACATCCCTATTTCCTGAAATTGACAGAAACTGCATTGAGTTGCCTCATTGAACAATTCAGGTGACAGGCAGTGTTAACCTTTCTTGTTATTTGCACTGCAGGCTGACCTTGATTATTGAACAGCATCAGTAGCACCTACTGTGACAATTGCAGTAAAACAACTGCAGTCAGAAAAAAAAGTATTTCTCATGAATGTTGACACTGTTGCTATGGGTACTTTATTTTCCAACTTCTAGAAATAGTCAAAGCTGCTTTGATCCATTTGATCAGTTCAGAAAAACAATTTTTAACTAGGGATTCAATGACTTTCTACAAACTCAGTATTCAACATAGTGGTAAAAGAAAGAACTGTGGATGCTGGAGATCTGAAACAAAAACAGGAACTGTTGGAGAAACTCAGCAGGTCTGGCAGCATCTGTGTGAAAATCAGAGCTAATGGCTTGGATCCAATGACTCTTGATCAGAACGGTTAGTAGCAAAGAAAATGTGGTATACTCAACATCAGAGAAATGGGTGCAATGGAAATGTAAGTTTCGGCAGCACTGGGCAATGTCAAACAGGTGGAGAGTTGGTGACAATGAGCTCAGTAACTAATTGGGGCACTTCACCCAGGAGAATAGGTGGTGTGGGCTTCAGAAAACAATGAACCCTTAATTATCACAGAGACTTACACTAAAAAAATCAGGTATCTTTACAACTAAGTCAAATTGTTGGCTTTAACAAATCTGCAAATGTAATGACCTGGATGTTGCTTCATTGATGACAGTAAAACTGACATTGCAGTGAAACTGGAAGCATTCCTTTTCATTAGTCCACTAAAACTGAAAGTTGACACAGCATATGCACAGATTTATATGGAAATCAAAGGGTTGTCAGTGACTTCTTTTATTTTGAAAAATATACTTTATTCATAAAAGTCTTTCTATAAAGCCATAGTCACTAGAACAGTTCAATTCTATACAGGCTTTGCACATGTAGAACAAAAATACCAAAGACATTTCTTACTTATATAAGACTGTATGTACATGCTTCTGAAGCACTGAGAGGGTCTGATATCTGAACAGACACACATTGGCAGAAAGATCATAGATGGTGGCCTTTGCCCTTTGCAATTGTCCCAAGCATTAGTGCATCCCTCCCCACATAGTCCAGGAGCTTGGAATGTGCCAGTCTGCAAAACTGAGTTAAGGCCAACTCCTTGCTCTAGAAGAGCAACAAGTTTTGGGCAGACCAAAGAGTGTCTTATATGTAGTGGATGGTTCTCCAGATGCAGTTGATATTTGTCTCAGTATGTGTCCTGGGGAACAGACTGTAGAGTGCAGAATTCTGCATCATAGAGTTGCTTGGGACAAATCAAGAACAAATCCGTTGCATTTATTTCTAGACTTCCTTTCCAAAGGCATATTCCAGAGGGAGATGTGTGACAATCTGCTCAAGGAACAACCTTACAGGATTCATCATCTTTTTTTCCCCACAGGGTCTAGAGGACATTGACCACTTCCTGACAGTCTTGTGGTCAAAGGTGTTTTACTTTGCAAATTTCTGCATGAAGAATAGGTAATACAGAAAGGTCCAACTACTTGCAGTGATCTGCAGCAATAAAGCCCGACTCATCCTTTGCAAAACTGGGGATGGTAGAACCTCAGTACAAAGTGATCAGCAGGAGGAGGGCAGCATTGGATAAATTCTCCCCCCACCCCCATCCAGAGTTCTATACATGGTTTACTGTGGACACGATCCAAGTTCTACCTCCAGATGTAGTGAAAAATGGTTTGAATAACTGCAAGAGTGCAGGTTCTGGGAATGGGCCAGACCTGTCCCACATATAACAACAGAGAGAGTGCCTCACACTTGATAATCATGTTTTTACCCACAATGCAGAAGGAACAGTGCTCCTAAAAGCCCAATTTCTGCCTCACCTTGGCAATACACTCCTCCCAAAGGTTGTTTTTTATTTATTCATTTCGTAGGATGTGAGCATCACCGGCTGGCCAACATTTATTATCCATCTCTAGTTACCCTTGAGAAGGTAGTGGTAAGGTGCCTACTTGAACTGAACTGCAGGTGTCCACCTGCTGTGGGTTGACCCACAATGCCATTATGGAGGGAATTCTAGGATTTTGACCCAGCAACGGTGAAGGAATGGTAATTATTTTTCCAACTCAGGATGGTGAGTGACTTGGAAGGGAATTTGAAGGTGGTGATGTTCCCAATTTATCTGCTGCCCTTGTTCTTCTAGATTGAAATTACCATGGATTTGGAAGGTGCTGTCTTTGATGAATTTCTGTGGTGCATATTGTAGATAGTGTACACTGCTGCTCCAGAGAATCAGTGGTAGAGGAGGTGGATGCTTCTGAATGTCATATTAATCAAGTGGGCTTCTTAGTCCTGAATGATGTCAAGATTCTTGAGTGTTGTTGGGACAGTACTCATCCAGGCTTGTGGGGAGTATTTCATCACCCTCCTGACTTGTGCCTTGTATACGATGAACAGGCTTTGAGACGTCAGGAGGTGCGTTACTCACCACATTATTCCTAGCCTCTGACCTGCGCTGGTAGCCATTGTGTTCCCCCCCCCTCCCCTTTCCCCTTCCCCCTTCCCCCTTCCGTAACAGGGCAGGGGTTGGGTGTAGGGTGGGGATCAGGTAGGGGTTTGGGGTTCAGGTTTCCTGCAACAGAGCAACGCTGGCATGGCTGCAGGGGCATTGTCATGCCAGGGCAGGACAGGTCATGGGCTAGGTGTTGGGGAAGGGGATAGGGTGGTCTTCCCGTGGGCAGACCTGACACGTTGCATCTTCCTGGGCGCCTTCTGTTCGGTTGGACGCTCACCCCTCTCCCTGCCAAAGGCTGAGGCCTTGGGAGCCTCCAGCTTAGCTCCCGGTGCTGGGGCTTGTGGTGTTGACTTCGGGGGAGGCGGAGTGTGTGCGGCAGCGCTACCCCCATCCGTTGGGCAGCCTTCTGGGTGTGGCAGTTCGCTCCACCTTGCAGCACAGGTGGCATCACACGCCGTCCAGAAGACGCAGTAGGCCGTGCTCTCATGGAGGAAAACCTGGCGTCGGAAGGAGTATATGTGCCGGATGGTGGGGTCTTTAAGACTGAGCAGGAGCGGTTGGACTCCTGAGCGGATCTCCCCCAAGGTGTTGAGGTGGGGAAGAAGGAGCTCGCTGGCAATGAAGGGCGGACGTTGGAGATCATGACCCTCTGGGCTGTGACCTCCAAAGGGTCTATGGGCAGATGTGTCCCGCCCACAGTGAGCCCCCTCTCCACAGCCAGGTGGACCGCCTGCTCAGTCTTGAGGAAGAGAACTGCCTTCCCATACATCCAGGCCGCAGTGACGATGGCCAGTGGGCCACCCACACTAGCCATGGCCTTGCTGCAGGCCTCGATGGTCATATTGGGGTGGGGATAGGCCTTTACCCCAAGGCGTTTAGTTAAGTGCCTGACGGGGGTTGCGGTTGCAGCCGGGGTTGGGACTGATGAGCCTAAGGCAGCGGCTACCCCAGCATAGGTCTGGCTGGGCCCTGCGACCTTCGGGCTCGCCATACTCTGCAGCTGGGTGTTGGTGGGCCCCAGGCGGCAGCGGTGGAGGTGGGCCTCTGGCAGTAGCAGAGGTCCTGGGGAGATGCCCAAGGCGTGTCACCCAAGGCAGGTCCCAGGCAGCGATGGTGGAGACTGGCCTCAGGCAACGGCAGCGGTGGAGGCAGGCCCAGGCGGGGTCCCAGAGACCAGCAATGGGAATGGGACCCAGGTCAGCTGTAACACTCCCTTGACCTGGTCTTCTCCTCCTCTCTCTCTCTCTCTCTCTCTCCCAATGTGGGGCAGCAGGTTCAGGGATAGTCCCCTTCCCCTCTGACACCTTCAAGGAGGAGAGTCCTTGCACACGTGCACACACACACTCACACTGATCCAACTCTTGTCAGGAAAACACCCAAGTGGTCCAGTGACAAGCAGTACCCTTCACCTCAAAGGGCAATGCTGTGTGATCAAACAGTGAAGGGGAGGGCAGGGACTAAATCAAAATAAAGTTGGAGGGGGAAATGATGCACTCCACTCCCTGTGGCGCCCACCTCTCCCTGAACAACTCCAGGGTGTTGGTGGACACCGCATGCTCCTTCTCCAAGGACACCCGGGCCCTAACATAACCGTGGAAGAGGGGCAGGCAGACACTCTTGATTATTTTTTTAAATTTTATTAAACAAATTACAAAAACAGTTTACAAAAAACATTTACAGCTATACACAAGACAGCAATCTTAGAAGGGAGAGCAGCTGCAAAGCTAGGCCCCAAACCCTACCGTTAAACCATTTTACAGGGAGATATGAGGACAAACCTCAAATTCCAGTTCCACATATGACAAGACAGTGACAATGACATTTGTACATTACACAATACTGTTACATACAAAAGTGCAGATAATACATACCCAGCAAGCCCTCGTCCCTCTCACCTTCCGACCACACTAAGGCAGCCCGCCCCTACCGGCTCTCAGTCCACCCTGACACCTTTCGACCACCTCCAGGACAGCCCGCCCCGGTAGACAGCAGTCAGGAAGGCCTACCCACCTTCCAGCTTCACTAACCACCCTCAGCACCTTTCGACCACCTCTGGGGCAGCCCGCCCCAGTACATACCTGGGGTGACAGCGCTGAGGACGGCTACCTGCCTTCTGGCTCTCGGTCTGCCCCTATGTACCATTGGGCTCCCACCCACCCCGCTGCACCATCCTGCCAGTGGGCTATCCTGGCACTCCTTTCAACCACCTCTAGGGCAGCCCACCCCCATCCCTGGGACGACAGTATGTAGGGTAGCCCACAAACCTTCCGGATCTCAGTCCGCCCCTACATGCCTTCTGGTTCTCGGCTGCTCTGACACCTTTCGACCACCTCTAGGACAGCCTGTCCTGATTACCCCTTATCGGGACGACAGAGCTCAGAACGGCCTACCCACCGTCTGGCTCTCAGGGCGACTGGCATCAGGGTGGCCTACCCACCCTCCAGCGTTCAGGACAGCCTACCAACCTTCAGGTTCACAGGATGGCCTACCCTCCCTCCAGCTCTCAGGGTGACAGCTTTCAGGACAACCTATGAGCCTTCCAGCTCATAGCAAGGCCTGCCAGAACACTCCTGTTTATTTTTTTTTAATGACAGATTAAAGCTCTTGTTTATTTATTTTTATTTTATTAAACAAATTGCAAAAACACAGTTTACAACAAACAGTTACATTTACAGCTGCATACAAGAGACAGCAATTTTACAAGGGAGAGGAGCAGCAAAGCCTGCCCCCAAACCCTGCCATTCAACCAGTTTACAGGGACAGGGGGACAAACCTCAAATCCCAGTTTCACATAAAAATATATTTAAAAAAACCAATGACATTTGTACATTAAACAATACTATTACACACGGAATTGCAGACAATACAGACCCAGCAAGCCCCCACCCCTCCCACCTTCCGACCACTCTAAGGCATCACGCCCCTACCCACCTTCCGTTTACTTGGTCCACCCCATGCCCCTTCAAGTTCTCGGTCCGCCCTGACACCTTCCAGTTCTCGGTTTGACCACCTCTGGGCCAGCCCGTCCCGATTACCCCTTATTGGGACGACAGAGCTCAGAATTGCCTACCTACCCTCCGGCTCTCGGGGGGGACAGCTTTCAGGATGACCCCTGAGCCTCCCAAGTCATAGCAAGGCCTGCCAGAACACTCTTGTTTATTATTTTTTTTTCCCCAGGTTCAGGGATAGTCCCCTTCCCTTCTGACACCTTCAAAGAGGAGAGTCCTTGCACATGTGCACACTGATCCAGCGCTCAAGATAGGAAAACACCCGGGTGGCCAGTGACAAGCAGTGCCCTTCACATCAAAGGGCAATGCTGTGTGATCAAAACAGTGAAGGGGAGGGCAGGGACTAAATCAAAATAGAGTTGGAGGGGGAAATGATGCACTCCACACCCTGCGGCGCCCACCTCTCCCTGAACAACTCCAGGGTGTTGGTGGACACCGCATGCTCCTTGTCCAAGAACACCCGGGCCCTAATGTAACCGCGGAAGAGGGGCAGGCAGTCGGCCCTAACGACCCCCTCCACGGCCCACTGCCTGGACCTGTTTATGGCCAGTTTGGCCAGGCCCAGGAGCAGACCCACGAGGAGGTCTTCAGACCTGCCCTCCCTCCTCTGTACTGGGTGCCCGAGGATCAGGATCATGGGACTGAAGTGCAACCAAAAGCAGAGGAGGTGGTTTTTGAGGAAATCAAAGGAGTGCAAATGCCCACACCCAATATACACATGGTCCACAGACACTACAGTGCCACAAAACAAGCAGTTGGGCTGGGAGTCCGTGAACCACCGCAATCTGCGGTTGCAGGGGACTGCTGCGTGCAGCACCCTCCACCCCAGATCCCCGAGAGAAAGGGGTAGGACTCCTGCATAGAAGGCCCTCCACTGGGGATCCTCACCGCCCAGTGGCAAATGGGCACGCCAGGGCGTGTCCGGGCGGTGGATGAGGGAGAAGAGGTGGATGGTGTGCAGCAGCAGTCGATACAGGGCATGCCTTTTAATGTCCTTGAAGGGGACAAAATTAAAATTTCGGCGGCGGCTCCGGTTGTGGGGCACAGGCTCCCGCGGGAAGTCTGGAACATGGTCGAATCGCGCCACACCGACCGTCCGGCAGGAGTAGCGGCTATCGTCAGGGACCCACAACCAGTGACCCCAGTCCCACCCCCCAACCCAGTTACACAAACCCCTGGGGCCTCATCATCTGCCCAGGAGCCCGAGCCCGAGCCCGAGCCCCGCCTAGCCACCCCCTGGCACTAACCTGGGGGGAAACCACCGCTGCTCTACCTCCTACAGCGACCGTGTCTCTGCGCCCCGGAGAGGTAACTGGGCCCCTGCCCCGCCCACCATCACCTGATAAACCAGGGGTGGGGCAGGAAGTGACACAGAGACCCACCCCACCCTGGCCACGCCCCCTGCCTTCCCCCCAGCCAATCGTATTCCGGGAAAGGCTGGGGGGGGGGGGGGGGGACCTCGGGCCCCATGACCACCAAGGCAGGCGGGGAGGGAAAGACCCATAAATTCCCCCCTGTCTCTCTTGCTCGCTATGTCTTGCGCAACGTCCAGCCCAGGCCCCCGGCACCCAGCACGTCCCTGACCCTGGTCGCCCTCGCCGCCATGGCCCTCCCCTCTGACAGCCACTCGAACCCGCAAGCACGGAGGTGCGGATTCCTGAGCAACGGCTCCCTGACGACAGCCGCTATTCCTGCCGGAGGGAAGGCGCAACGCGATTCGACCATGTTCCAGGCAGTGATCAGGTCCTGGTAAAAGACAGGCAGCACCTTGAGGGCGACCTCCAAACCGTCACGGTCGACGAATAGGAGCTGCGTGTCGTTGTTGAGGTTACGCACCTAGCGGAAAAAATACGTCGCCAGGGCGCACCACCTAGGAGGAGGCTCGACGTAAAGGTATCGCTGCAAGGTCTGAAGGCGGAAGGTCGCGACCTGGGTGCGGACGCACACCAGCGACTGACCGCCCTCCTCAATGGGGAGACTCAGAACCTGCGCAGCGACCCAGTGCATCTTCTTGTCCCAGAAGAAGTCGACCAACGTTCTCTGGATGTCAGCGACAAAGCCAGGAGGAGGGACCAAAGTGACCAGCCGGTACCACAGCATGGCGGCCACCAGCTGGTTTATGACCAGCACTCGGCTCCTGTAAGATAGCACTCGGAGCAGTCCTGTCCAGCGGCCTAGGCGAGCCGAGACTTTGGCCTCCAGCTCCTGCCAGTTGGCCGGCCAGGATTCCTCGGTCGGGCTGAGGTAGACCCCCAGGTAGAGGAGATGGGTGGTACTCCAGCTGAACCCCCGAAACTCCTCCGGCAGGGAGTCCACCCGCCACGGACCCACCAGTAGCCCGGAACATTTGGCCCAGTTGATCCTGGCGGAGGACGCCGCCGAGTACACGGCCTGGCACTCGCGCATCCTCCCCAGGTCAGCCGGGTCGGTGAAAGTGAGGAGCACGTCAGTGGCTTGGCCGAGTGGACCACCCCCGTGCCCGCGCCGCGCAGAACCAGCCCCGACAACCTCCTCCGCAATAGGCGCAGGAAAGGCTCCACGCACAGGGAATACAGCTGGCCGGACAGGGGGCAGCCTTGACGCACTCCTCTCCCGAAGCGAAGGGGCGCCGTCAGGGACCCGTTAACTTTAACCAGACACTCTGCGGCGGCGTACAAAAGTCGGATCCGGACGACGAACTGCGTCTCGAACCCGAACGCCCGCAGAGTCCCGAGCAGGTACTCGTGATCGACCCTGTCGAACGCCTTCTCCTGGTCGAGAGACAGGAAGGCGCTCGGCAGACCAGCCCGTCGACAGAAATGGATCAGGTCCCGGACCAGGTGGACGTTGTGATGTATCCTCCGGCCCGGGACCGTGTAGGACTGGTCCGGGTGAATCATGTGGGCCAGCACGGAAGCCAGGCGAGAGGACAACACCCTGGCGAAGATTTTGTAGTCCGTGCTGAGGAGGGAGACCGGACGCCAGTTCTTCAAAGAACGAAGGTCCCCTTCTTTGGCAGCAGGACGATGACCACCCTGTGCCAAGAAAGGGGCAGCTCTCCGGCATTTAGACACTCCCTCAGGAGTGTGCATAGTCGTTCCCCAGGACGTCCCAGAACGCCCTGAAGAACTCCACAGTCAGCCCGTCCAGCCCCGGGGATTTGCCCCTCGAGAGCCGGTCGAGGGCGCCGGTCAGCTCCTCAAACATGACAGGAGCATCGAGCCTTCCGGCGTTCTCCGGGCTGAGCTGCGGTAGGTCCTCCCACAGGACTCTGCGAGCATCCTCGCTGGACGGATCCGGAGGGAACTGGGCCATGTAATAGGATCGGACGTGGGCCCTGATACCCTCCGGAACCGAGACGAGGGACCCGTCGTCGGCCAGCAGCACAAGGAGCTGCTGACGGGTGCCGCGCCTTTTTTCCAGCGAGTAGAAGAAGGGGGAGCCGCGGTCCAGGTCCTGGAGGAGCTGGAGCCGCGACCTCACGTACGCGCCCCGAGCCCCGACGAGCTGCAGGTCCCGGAGCGCGGCCTTCTTCTCTTCGTACACCCCGCGCAGGGCCGGGTCCGCGTCGGGCTGACCGAGGCGTGACTCCAGGTCGAGCATCTCCCTCTCCAACTCCCCGATCCTGGATTTCTGCCTCTTCGTCGACCCCCTCGCGTACCCCTGACAGAAGACGCGGATGTGAGCCTTGCCCACGTCCCACCATAGCCTCAGGGAGGGGAAGCTTCCCCGCTTCCTTCTCCAGCCGGCCCAGAAACGACGAAACGAGTCCCGGAACCGCTCGTCCTCCAGCAGCAGGTTGTTAAAGTGCCAGTACGCGGAGCCCAACCTGGCGCCGAACGGAAGGAGTTCCACCCACACCAGGTGATGGTCCGTGCACGACACCTGCCGCGTGGAGGCCTTCGGAAAACAGGAGGCGTACGCCCGTGAAACGTACAGGCGGTCGATTCTGGACGCTCCGACCCCAGGCCTCACGAAGGTGAAGGCGATGGAGTCAGGATGGAGATTCCGCCAGACGTCCACCAGGTCCAAGGACTTGACCAAGTCCCCCAACCTCCTCCCCGACGTCGAACTCGTGCGGGCACCGCCGTGGTCCCTGTCCTCGAGGACGCAGTTAAAATCTCCCCCGAGGACGACGCACTGGTTCTCGTCGATGGAAGCGAGAGGAGCGGACACTTCTTCGAAGAAGCTCGCTTGCCTCGGCCCGGCCAGGGGAGCGTAGACGTTCACCAAGTGAAGCACCGCGCCCCCCAGCCGAACCGTCAGGTGAAGCAAACGGCCTGGCACTGGCTCCCTGACCCCCAAGATCTCCGGCTGAAAATGCGGGGCCAACAGGATAGCCACCCTGCCAGATCTGCGGGTGAGGTGACTCATGTAGACCCCCCCCTCGCCACTCCAGGAGCCAGGTGGCTTCGTCTCCCGGGGTAGTGTGGGTTTCTTGCAGGAAGCACACCGCATACCTCCCGTCCCGAAGGACCGAGAGGGTCTGGAATCTGCGCTGTGACTCCCTGCTGGCGTTGATGTTGAGGCTGGCTATAGTTGTCTCCATGTCGGAAGTATAGTGCAACCACCACCAGTACACACCGTTAAACTATATACACATTTACTGGGAGGACGAGAGAGGGGCACAGAAGTCCCTCGCCCTCACCAGGAGTGCTCCCAGGAAGTTCCTGATTCGCTTTCGCTCAGTGACGTCAAGCCCCGGCGCCTGGCGCGCAGCGTGGGCCGACCAGTAGACTCTTTCGAAGGAGCTCCAGCGGTCGAGCGCCAGTTGGGCTCTATCCCGACGACTCCGAGTTTCCTCGACAAATTCCCGGAGTTCCTCGAGGGGGATGAGGGGAAGATCGGTGGGGGGGCACCTGGGACTCGAAAATCTCGCTGGAGACGGACTCCGAGTCGTCCCCGGTGTCCGCCACCGATCCAGAACCCTCCTCCGGGAGGTCGCCTTCGGTCACCGACCCCTCCCCCACCGAGAGGATGGGGGCTGGTCCGGCTCCGCCAACTGGCCTCAAACCTCCAGTGACCCCACCCCCAGGGTCACCTTCAGTCCCTTCCTCGGCACACCCCTTCCCGGAACGCCCCGAGTTCGGGTCGCCGGGCGGCAGAGGCTCGGGGCCCCGCTCCTCTCCCGACACCGGGACGCCCGGCTCCTCGGGGAAAAGGTCCTCCCCCAGGGCCAAGGCACCCGGAAAAACAGTCTGGGAGGGAGGAGCGAGGATAACACCTTCCTCCCCTCCACCGCTCGACGACCCAGCAGTGAATAAAAGACTGTCGTCTGCACCATGGCCCGTGTTGTTATTAAAATCCTCCCCAGGGGCTGGAGGAGTTATGGCGGTGGAAGGCCCGGCTGTCGCCCCTGGGGGTTTGGGCAGGTCGGGCCATGGTGCAGGACAGTGGGGAGACACCGTCGGCTCATCCCCTGGAGAGGGGAAGCGCTGCCGGCGCGCTGATGGGATTTCTCCCCTCTCCAAGGGCCGGTGCCTCTTCCCCAGAGAGACAGGGGGGAATTTATGGGTCTTCGCCTCCCCGCCCGCCTTGGTGGTCAGGGGGCCCGAGGTCCCTCCCCCCCGCCTTTCCCGGAATATGATTGGCTGGGGGAATGCAGGGGGCGTGGCCAGGGTGGGGAGGGTCAGCTGTGTCACTTCCTGCCCCGCCCCTGGTACATCAGGAGATGGAGGGCGGGGCAGGGGCCCAGTTCCCTCTCCGGGGCCCTGAGACACGGTCGCTGCAGGAAGTGGAGCAGCGGTGGTTCCCCCCAGGTTAGTGCCAGGGGGTGGCTGGGTGGGGCGGGGCTCAGTTTCCGGAAGAGGGGTTGGAGCCCCAGGAGTTTCCGTAGCGAGGTGGGGGGTGGGGGTTGGGGTTGGGGTGGGGGTTGGGGTTGGGGTCGGGGTCAGTGGGATCGGGATCAGGTACGTGTTTGGGGGTTCGGGGGTCAGGGCTCCCGCGCCAGGGCGACGCTGGCACGGCCGCAGGGGCATTGTCGTGCCGGGGCGGGGCAGGTCGTGGGCTACGTGAAGGGGAAGGGGATGGGGATGGGGATAGGGTGGTCTCCCCGTGGGCGGGCTTGACGCGTTGCGTCTTCCTGAGCGCCTTCCGTTCGGTCGGACGCTCACCCCCCTGCCTGCCAGAGGCTGAGGCATTGAGAGCCTCCAGCTTAGCCCCCGGTGCCGGGGCTTGTGGTGTTGACTTTGGGGGAGGGGGAGTGGGTGCGGCGGCACCACCCGCAGCCATTGGTGTGGGCTGGGCAGCCTTCTGGGTGGGGCAGTTCTTTCTAATGTGCTCCACCTCGCGGCACAGGTGGCACCGCACGCCGTCCGCCGTCCAGAAGGCGCGGTATGCCGCGCCCTCGTGGAGGACAGTGAACGAGCCCTCCGTGACCTCCTCCAGGTCCAGGCAAATAAACACCTGGCGTCGGAAGGAGTATACGTGACGGAGGGCGGGGTCCTTAAGACCGAGCAGGAGCGGTTGAACACCTGACCGGATCTCCCCCAAGGTGGTGAGGTGGGGAAGAAGGAGCTCGCTGGCAATGAAGGGCGGGACGTTGGAGATCACGACTCTCTGGGCCGTGACCTCCAAAGGGTCGACGGGTAAATGTGTCCCGCCCACAGTGAGCCCCCTCTCCACGGCCAGGTGGACCGCCTGCTCGGTCTTGAGAAAGAATACGGCCTTCCCGTACATGCGGGCCGCAGCGACGATGGCCAGTGGGCCGACCACACCAGCCATGGCCTTACTGCAGGCCTCGATGGTCATGTTGGGATGGGGATAGGCCTTGACCCCCAGGCGTTTGGTCAGGTGCCTGAAGGGGGATGCGGTTGCGGCCGGGGTTGGGCCAGCCGAGCCTAAGGCAGCGGCTACCCCGGCGTAGGTCCGGCTGGGCCCTGCGACCTTCGGGCTCGCCATATTCCGCTGCTGGAGGTGGGCCTTTGGCTGTAGTAATAGTAGAAGTCCTGGGGTCGTGCCCAAAGCCAGTCACCCGAGGAGAGTCCCAGGCAGCGACGGTGGAAACCGGCCTCAGGCAACGGCAGTGGCAGAGGCAGGGGCAGGCTTCGGGCGAGTCCTGGGTAGGCCCTTGGTCACCGGTAGGGGCAGGCCTGTTGGGGAGGGTCCCCAAGACAAGTCCCAGGCAGCCCCAAAATTAAAGCCTGGGCAGCAGCAGTGGACGTGGGCCTCGGGTCGCAGCAGTGGTGGAGGCTGTGGGGAGTGGCCTCAGGCGAGTCCCAGGTTGCAGTGGTGGAGGCAGGCATCAGGCGACAGCAGCAGTTGAGGCAGGCCTCTGGCGAGTCCCAGGCAGGCCCTCAGTTGGGGAGGGACTCCCAGGCAAGTCTCAGGCAGTGGTGGTGGAGGCAGGCCTCTGGCAGCGGCAGCAGTTGAGGCAGGCCTCTGGCGAATCCCAGGCTGGCCCTTTGTCCCAGCAGTGGAGGCGGACCTGTTGGGGGGGAACTCCCAGGCGAGTTCCAGTCAGCAGTGGTGGAGGTTGTGGGAAGGTGCCTCAGGCGAGTCCCAGGCAGCGCTGGTGGAGGCAGGCCTCTGGCAAGTCCCAGGCTGGCCCTTGGTCCCAGCAGTGGAGGGACTCCCAAGCAAGTCCCAGGCAGCAGCAGTGGAGGTAGGCCTCAGGTCACACCAGTGGAGGAGGTTGTGGGAAGGGGCCTCAGGCGAGTCCCAGGCTGCGGTGGTGGAGGCAGGCCCAGGCAGGGTCCCCGCGACCAGCAGTGGGAGTGGGCCCCAGGTCAGCTCAAACACTAGGCCCAGAGCACAAAGCGCTCACCTCCTTCTTCCACCTCTTTCTTCTTCTTTCTTCTCCTTCTCTCTTTTTTTTTCTTTCTTCTTTTTTTTTACATCAAAGGGCAATGCATCCCCTGTTTATTTTTTTTTCTTCCTTTTTTTTTAAATTAACCCCTACACTACCGCCTAACTGCGGTAGTGCTTATTTTTTTCCCAGCACCCATGGTGTGTGTGTGTGTGTGTGTGTGTAGTTGTGAGACACAGTGAGAGACATAAGTGCACAAATCTTTATTTAATTTCCACCACCAGGAAAAGTAGGAAAACACCCGAGTGGCCTGTGACGAGCAGTGCCCTTCCCATCAAAGGGCAATGCTGTGTGATCAAAACAGTGAAGGGGAGGGCAGGGACTAAATCAAAATAGAGTTGGAGGGGGAAATGATGCACTCCACTCCCTGCGGCGCCCACCTCTCCCTGAACAACTCCAGGGTGTTGGTGGACACCGCGTGTTCCTTCTCCAAGGACACCCGGGCCCTAACGTAACCGCGGAAGAGGGGCAGGCAGTCGGCCCTAACGACCCCCTCCACGGCCCACTGCCTGGACCTGTTTATGGCCAGTTTGGCCAGGCCCAGGAGCAGACCCACGAGGAGGTCTTCAGACCTGCCCTCCCTCCTCCGCACCGGGTGCCCGAAGATCAGGAGCGTGGGACTGAAGTGCAAACAAAAGCAGAGGAGGAGGTTTTTAAGAAAATCAAAAAGGGAGTGCAAACGCCCACACCCAATATACACATGGTCCACGGACTCCACAGCGCCACAGAACAAGCAGTTGGGCTGGGAGTCCGTGAACCACCGCAATCTGCGGTTGCAGGGGACTGCTGCGTGCAACACCCTCCACCCCAGATCCCCGAGAGAAAGGGGGAGGACTCCTGCGTAGAGGGCCCTCCACTGGGGACCCCCACCGCCCAGTGGCAAATGGGCACGCCAGGGCGTGTCCGGGCGGTGGATGAGGGAGAAGAGGTGGACGGTGTGCAGCAGCAGTCTGTACAGGACCCGCCTTTTAACGTCCTTGAACGGGACAAAACTAAAATTACGGAGGCGGCTCAGGTTGTGGGGCACAGGCTCCCGCGGGAAGTACGGGACCTTGGGGCCGATGTGAAATTCCGTCCGGGCAGGGGTGAGCGCGGACGGGATCCCACCGCACACCTGAGCGTCCTCCAACTGGTGCACTACGTCGGGTCCGAGCACCGCCGTTTTAAGGCGTCGGATGCCGGTGGCCACGTACCGGACGTCTACCGCTGCCCTGCTCGCTATGTCTTGCGGCAACGTCCAGCCCAGGCCCCCGGCACCCAGCACGTCCCCGACCCTGGTCACCCTCGCCGCCACGGCCCTCCCCTCCGACAGCCACTCGAACCCGCGAGCACGGAGGTGCGGATTCCTGAGCAACGGCTCCCTGACGACAGCCGCTACTCCTGCCGGAGGGTAGGCGCGACGCGATTCGACCATGCTCCAGACAGTGATCAGGTCCTGGTAAAAGACAGGCAGCACCTTGAGGGCGACCTCCAAACCGTCACGGTCGACGAACAGGAGCTGCGTGTCGTAGTTGAGGTTACGCACCTGGCGGAAAAAATACGTCGCCAGGGCGCACCACCTAGGAGGAGGCTCGACGTAAAGGTATCGCTGCAAGGTCTGAAGGCGGAAGGTCGCGACCTGGGTGCGGACGCACACCAGCGACTGACCGCCCTCCTCAATGGGGAGACTCAGAACCTGCGCAGCGACCCAGTGCATCTTTTTGTCCCAGAAGAAGTCGACCAACGTTCTCTGGATGTCAGCGACAAAGCCAGGAGGAGGGACCAAAGTGACCAGCCGGTACCACAGCATGGCGGCCACCAGCTGGTTTATGACCAGCACTCGGCTCCTGTAAGATAGCACTCGGAGCAGTCCTGTCCAGCGGCCTAGGCGAGCCGAGACTTTGGCCTCCAGCTCCTGCCAGTTGGCCGGCCAGGATTCCTCGGTCGGGCTGAGGTAGACCCCCAGGTAGAGGAGATGGGTGGTACTCCAGCTGAACCCCCGAAACTCCTCCGGCAGGGAGTCCACCCGCCACGGACCCACCAGTAGCCCGGAACATTTGGCCCAGTTGATCCTGGCGGAAGACGCCGCCGAGTACACGGCCTGGCACTCGCGCATCCTCCCCAGGTCAGCCGGGTCGGTGAAAGTGAGGAGCACGTCGTCGGCGTAGGCCGAGAGGACCACCCCCGCGCCCGCGCCGCGCAGAACCAGCCCCGACAACCTCCTCCGCAAGAGGCGCAGGAAAGGCTCCACGCACAGGGAATACAGCTGGCCGGACAGGGGGCAGCCTTGACGCACTCCTCTCCCAAAGCGAAGGGGCGCCGTCAGGGACCCGTTAACTTTAACCAGACACTCTGCGGCGGCGTACAAAAGTCGGATCCGGGCGACGAACCGCGTCCCGAACCCGAACGCCCGCAGAGTCCCGAGCAGGTACTCGTGATCGACCCTGTCGAACGCCTTCTCCTGGTCGAGAGACAGGAAGGCGCTCGGCAGACCAGCCCGTCGACAGAAATGGATCAGGTCCCGGACCAGATGGACGTTGTCTTGTATCCTCCGGCCCGGGACCGTGTAGGACTGGTCCGGGTGAATCATGTGGGCCAGCACGGAAGCCAGGCGAGAAGACAACACCCTGGCAAAGATTTTGTAGTCCGTGCTGAGGAGGGAGACCGGACGCCAGTTCTTCAAAGAACGAAGGTCCCCCTTCTTTGGCAGCAGGACGATGACCGCCCTGCGCCAAGAAAGGGGCAGCTCTCCGGCATTTAGACACTCCCCCAGGACCTGTGCGTAGTCGCTCCCCAGGACGTCCCAGAACGCCCTGAAGAACTCCACAGTCAGTCCGTCCAGCCCCGGGGATTTGCCCCTCGAGAGCCGGTCGAGGGCGCCGGTCAGCTCCTCTAAGGTGACAGGAGCGTCGAGCCTTCCGGCGTCCTCCGGGCTGAGCTGCGGCAGGTCCTCCCACAGAACTCTGCGAGCGTCCTCGCTGGACGGATCCGGAGAGAACAGGGCCGTGTAATAGGATCGAACGTGGGCCCTGATACCCTCCGGATCCGAGACGAGGGACCCGTCGTCGGCCAGCAGCACAAGGAGCTGCTGACGGGTGCCACGCCTTTTTTCCAGCGAGTAGAAGAAGGGGGAGCCGCGGTCCAGGTCCTGGAGGAGCTGGAGCCGCGACCTCACGTACGCGCCCCGAGCCCCGACGAGCTGCAGGTCCCGGAGCGCGGCCTTCTTCTCTTCGTACACCCCGCGCAGGGCCGGGTCCGCGTCGGGCTGACCGAGGCGTGACTCCAGGTCGAGCATCTCCCTCTCCAACTCCCCGATCCTGGATTTCCGCCTCTTCGTCGACCCCCTCGCGTACTCCTGACAGAAGACGCGGACGTGAGCCTTGCCCACGTCCCACCATAGCCTCAGGGAGGGGAAGCTTCCCCGCTTCCTTCTCCAGCCGGCCCAGAAACGACGAAACGAGTCCCGGAACCGCTCGTCCTCCAGCAGCAGGTTGTTAAAGTGCCAGTACGCGGAGCCCAACCTGGCGCCGAACGGAAGGAGTTCCGCCCACACCAGGTGATGGTCCGTGCACGACACCTGCCGCGTGGAGGCCTTCGGAAAACAGGAGGCGTACGCCCGCGAAACGTACAGGCGGTCGATTCTGGACGCTCCGACCCCAGGCCTCACGAAGGTGAAGGCGATGGAGTCAGGATGGAGATTCCGCCAGACGTCCACCAGGTCCAAGGACTTGACCAAGTCCCCCAACCTCCTCCCCGACGCCGAACTCGTGCGGGCACCGCCGTGGTCCCTGTCCTCGAGGACGCAGTTAAAATCTCCCCCGAGGACGACGCACTGGTTCTCGTCGATGGAAGCGAGATGAGCGGACACTTCTTCGAAGAAGCTCGCTTGCCTCGGCCCGGCCAGGGGAGCGTAGACGTTCACCAGGTGAAGCACCGCGCCCCCCAGCCGAACCGTCAGGTGAAGCAAACGGCCTGGCACTGGCTCCCTGACCCCCAAGATCTCCGGCTGAAAATGCGGGGCCAACAAGATAGCCACCCCGCCAGATCTGCGGGTGAGGTGACTCATGTAGACCCCCCCTCGCCACTCCAGGGGCCAGGTGGCTTCGTCTCCCGGGGTAGTGTGGGTTTCTTGCAGGAAGCACACCGCATACCTCCCGTCCCGAAGGACCGAGAGGGTCTGGAATCTGCGCTGTGACTCCCTGCTGCCGTTGATGTTGAGGCTAGCTATAGTTGTCTCCATGTCGAAAGTATAGTGCAACCACCACCAGTAAACAGTTAACAAAAGCTATGTACATATTTACTGGGAGGACGAGAGAGGGGCACAGAAGTCCCTCGCCCTCACCAGGAGTGCTCCCAGGAAGTTCCTGACTCGCTTTCGCTCGTTAACGTCAAGCCCGGGCGCCTGGCGCGCAGCGTGGGCCGACCAGTAGACTCTTTCGAAGGAGCTCCAGCGGTCGAGCGCCAGTTGGGCTCTATCCCGGCGACTCCGAGTTTCCTCGACAAATTCCCGGAGTTCCTCGAGGGGGATGAGGGGGAGATCGGTGGGGGGCACCTGGGACTCGAAAATGTTGCTGGAGACGGACTCCGCGTCGTCCCCGGTGTCCGCCACCGATCCAGAACCCTCCTCCGGGAGGTCGCCTTCGGTCACCGACCCCTCCCCCACCGAGAGGATGGGGGCTGGTCCGGCACCGCCAACTGGCCTCAAACCTCCAGTGACCCCACCCCCAGGGTCACCTTCCGTATCTTCCTCGGCGCACCCCTTCCCGGAACGCCCCGAGTTCGGGTCGCCGGGCGGCAGAGGCTCGGGGCCCCGCTCCTCTCCCGACACCGGGACGCCCGGCTCCTCGGGGAAAAGGTCCTCCCCCAGGGCCAAGGCCCCCGGAAAAACAGTCTGGGAGGGAGGAGCGAGGATAACACCTTCCTCCCCTCCACCGCTCGACGACCCAATGGTAAAAAGAACGCGGCCGCCTGCACCATGGCCCGTGACGGTATTAAAATCCTCCCCAGGGGCTGGAGGAGTTATGGCGGTGGAAGGCCCGGCTGTCGCCCCTGGGGGTTTGGGCAGGTCAGGCCATGGTGCAGGACAGTGGGGAGACACCGTCGGCTCATCCCCTGGAGAGGGGCAGCGCCGCCGGCGCGCTGATGGGATTTCTCCCCCCTCCAAGTGCCAGTGCCTCTTCCCCAGAGAGACAGGGGGGAGTTTATGAGCCTTCTCCTCTCCGCCCGCCTTGGTGGTCATGGGGCCCGAGGTCCCTCCCCCCAGCCTTTCCCGGAATATGATTGGCTGGGGGAATGCAGGGGTCGTGGCCAGGGTGGGGAGGGTCAGCCGTGTCACTTCCTGCCCCGCCCCTGGCATATCAGGTGATGGCGGGCGGGGCAGGGGCCCAGTTCCCTCTCCGGGGCCCAGAGACACAGTCGCTGCAGGAAGTGGAGCAGCGATGGTTCCCCCCAGGTTAGTGTCAGGGGGTGTATGGGTGGGGCGGGGCTCGGTCTCCGGAGGAGGGGTTGAAGTCTCAGGTGTTTCTGTAACGGGGTCGGGGTTGGAGTCAGTGGGGCCAGGATCAGGTACGGGTTTGGGGGTTCGGGGGTCAGGGTTCCCGCGCCGGGGCGACGCTGGCACGGCCGCAGGGGCATTGTCGTGCCGGGGCGGGGCAGGTCGTGGGTTACGTGGAGGGGAAGGGGAAGGGGATGGGGATAGGGTGGTCTCCCCGTGGGCGGGCTTGACGCGTTGCGTCTTCCTGAGCGCCTTCCGTTCAGTCGGACGCTCACCCCCCTCCCTGCCAGAGGCTGAGGCATTGGGAGCCTCCGGCTTAGCCCCCGGTGCCGGGGCTTGTGGTGTTGACTTTGGGGGAGGGGGAGTGGGTGCGGCGGCACCACCCGCAGCCGTTGGTGTGGGCTGGGCAGCCTTCTGGGTGGGGCAGTTCTTTCTAATGTGCCCCACCTCACGGCACAGGTGGCACCGCACGCCGTCCGCCGTCCAGAAGGCGCGGTATGCCGCGCCCTCGTGGAGGACGGTGAATGAGCCCTCCGTGACCTCCTCCCGGGCCAGGCAAATAAACACCTGGCGTCGGAAGGAGTACACGTGACGGAGGGTGGGGTCCTTAAGACCGAGCAGGAGCGGTTGAACACCTGACCGGATCTCCCCCAAGGTGTTGAGGTGGGGAAGAAGGAGCTCGCTGGCAATGAAGGGCGGGACGTTGGAGATCACGACTCTCTGGGCCGTGACCTCCAAAGGGTCGACTGGCAAATACGTCCCGCCCACAGTGAGCCCCCTCTCCACGGCCAGGTGGACCGCCTGCTCGGTCTTGAGAAAGAAGACGGCCTTCCCGTACATGCGGGCCGCAGCGACGATGGCCAGTGGGCCGACCACACCAGCCATGGCCTTACTGCAGGCCTCGATGGTCATGTTGGGATGGGGATAGGCCTTGACCCCCAGGCGTTTGGTCAGGTGCCTGAAGGGGGATGTGGTTGCGGCCGGGGTTGGGCCAGCCGAGCCCAAGGCAGCGGCTACCCCGGCGTAGGTCCGGCTGGGCCCTGCGACCTTCGGGCTCGCCATACTCCGTCGGCCCCCGGCAGCAGCGGTGGAGGTGGGCCTCTGGCAGTATTAGCGATGAAGTCCTTGGGGAGGTGCCCGAGGCCAGTCACCCGAGGCGAGTCCTAGGCAGCGGTGGTGGAGGCAGGCCTCAGGCAAGTCCTCGGCAGGCCCTCAATTGCAGTGTTGGGGGCAGGCCTGTTGGGGGGGCCCCAAGACAAGTCCCAGGCAGCCCCAAAATTGAGTCCTGGGCAGCAGCGGTGGAGGTGGGCCTCAGGTCGCAGCAGTGGTGGAGGTTGTGGGGAGTGGCCTCAGGCGAGTCCCAGGCTGCAGTGGTGGAGGCAGGCCTCAGGCGACAGCAGTTGAGGCAGGCCCTTGGTTGGGGAGTGGCCTCAGGCAGTGGTGGTGGAGGCAGGCCTCAGGCGACAGCAGCAGTTGAGGCAGGCTCTGGCAAGTCCCAGGCTGGCCCTCGGTCCCAGCAGTGGAGGCAGACCTGTTGGGGAGGGATTCCCAGGCAAGTCCCAGGCAGCAGCGGTGGAGGTGGGCCTCAGGTCGTACCAGTGGTGGAGGTTGTGGGAAGGGGCCTCAGGCGAGTCCCAGGCTGCGGTGGTGGAGGCAGGCCCAGGCGGGGTCCCAGAGACCAGCAGTGGGAGTGGGCCCCAGGTCAGCTCAAACACAGGGCCCAGAACACACAGCTCTCACCTCCTACCTCCACCTCCTCCTTGTTCTTCTCTTTCTCCTTCTTTCTTCTTTCTGCTTTCTTCTTCTCCTTCTCCTTCTCCTTCTTCAGGCACAACACTGCCACTGGTCCAACTCCTAACTGGGGAAGCACCCGGGTGGCCAGTGACAAGCAGTGCCCTTCACATCAAAGGGCAATGCTGTGTGATCAAAACAGTGAAGGGGAGGGCAGGGACTAAATCAAAATAGCGTTGGAAGGGGAAAAACTCTTTATTTTTTTTTCTCTCTTTTTTTTCACATCAAAGGGACGGTCCTGTTTTTTTTTTCCTTTTAACCCCCACACTACCGCCTAACTGCGGTAGTGCTTATTTTTATCCCCAGTACCCATGGTGTGTGAAAACTCTTGTTCATATCAGTCAACTATAACTCCCTGATTGGATCTGGTTAACACCCCCGATCATTGAACTGAGGCTGACCTTATTCCATTCACTCCACCCACCTTCCCCTTTCTAAGGAATTCCCATGTGACTATGCCTATATATCTGTCATAATCACCAGTGGTGCTTTCTCTACCTTACTCTGAGGATATAAGACCATAAGACACAGGATTGGAAGTAAGGCCATTCGGCCCATCGAGTCCACTCTGCCATTCAATCATGGCTGATGGGCATTTCAACTCCACTTACCAGCATTCTCCCCGGAGCACTTTATTCCTTGTGACATCAAGAATTTATCAATCTCTACCTTGAAGACATTTGGCGTCCCGGTCTCCACTGCACTCTGTGGCAATGAATTCCACAGGCCCGCCACTCTCTGGCTGAAGAAATGTCTCCACATTTCTGTTCTGAATTGACCCCCTCTAATTCTAAGGCTGTGTCCACGGGTTCTAGTCTCCTCGCCTCACGGAAACAAATTCCTAGCGTCCACCCTTTCCAAGCCATGTATTATCTTATACGTTTCTATTAAGTCTCCCCTTAATCTTCTAAAATCCAATGAATACAATCCCAGGATCCTCAGCCGTTCCTCATATGTTAGACCTACCATTCCAGGAATCATCCGTGTGAATCTCCGCTGGACACGCTCCAGTGCCAGTATGCCCTTCCTGAGGTGTGGGGACCAAAACTGGACACAGTACTCCAAATGGGACCTAACCAGAGCTTTATAAAGTCTCAGTAGCACAACGGTGCTTTTATATTCCAACCGTCTTGAGATAACTGACAACATTGCATTCACTTTCTTAATCACGGACTCAACCTGCATGTTTACCTTTAGAGAATCCTCGACTAGCACTCCCAGATCTCTTTGTACTTTGGCTTTATGAATTTTCTCACAGTTTAGAAAGTAGTCTATGCTTTTATTCTTTTTTCCAAAGTGCAAGACCTCGAATTTGCTCACATTGAATTCCATCAGCCATTTCCTGGACCACTCTCCCAAACTGTCTAGATCCTTCTGCAGCCTTCCCACTTCCTCAGTACTACCTGCCTGTCCACCTACCTTGGTATCATCGGCAAACTTCGCTAGAATGCCCCCAGTCCCTTCATCCAGATCATTAATATATAATGTGAACAGCTGCGGCCCCAACACTGAACCCTGCGGGACACCGCTTGTCACCGTCTGCCATTCCGAAAAAGAACCTTTTATCCCAACTCTCTGCCTTTTGTCAGACAGCTAATCCTTAATCCATACCAGTAGCTCACCTCGAACACCATGGGCCCTCACCTTGCTCAGCAGCCTCCTGCGTGGCACCTTATCAAAGGCATTTTGGAAATCTAGATAGACCTCATCCACTGGGTTTTCCTGGTCTAACCTACTTGTCACCTCTTCAAAGAATTCCAACAGGTTTGTCAGACACGACCTCCCCTTACTAAATCTATGTTGACTTGTTCTAATCAGACTCTGCTCTTCCAAGAATTTAGAAACGTCATCCTTAATGATGGATTCTAGAATTTTACCAACAACTGAGGTTAGCCTAATTGGCCTATAATTTTCCATCTTTTGTCTTGATTCTTTCTTGAACAAGGGGGTTACAATAGCGATCTTCCAATCATCCTGGGCTTTCCCTGACTCCAGTGACTTTTGAAAGATCTCAACCAATGCCTCCACTATTTCCTCAGCCACCCCTCTCAGAACTCTAGGATGTATCCCATCGGGGCCAGGAGATTTATCAATTTTAAGACCTTTTAGCTTTTCTAGCACTTTCTCTTTTATAATGGCAAAAGCCCCCTGACTCCCTGTAATTGTTGGGATATTACTCATGTCTTCCACTGTGAAGACTGACGCAAAATACTTGTTAAGTTCTCCTGCTATTTCCTTATCTCCCATCACTAGGCTTCCAGCATCACTTTGAAGTGGCCCAATGTTTACTTTTGCCTGTCGTTTGCTTCTTATGTATTAAAAGAAACTTTTACTATCATTTCTAATATTACTGGCTAGCCTACCTTCATATTTGATCCTGTCCTTCCTTATTTCTCTCTTTGTTATCCTCTTTGTTTTTGTAGCCTTCCCAATCTTCTGATTTCCCACTTCTCTTGGCCACTTTATAGGATCTCTCTTTTTCTTTAATACATTTCCTGACTTCCTTTGTCAGCCATGGCTGTCCAATCCCTCCCCAAATAATCTTTCTTTTCTTGGGGATGAACCTCTGTACAGTGTCCTCAATTATACCCACAAACTCCTGCCATTTTTGCTCTACTGTTTTCCCCGCTAGGCTCTGTTTCCAGTCTATTTTCATCAGTTCCTCTCTCATGCCCTCATAATTACCTTTATGTAACTGTAACACCATTACATCCAATTTGCTTTCTCTTTCAAACTGCAGACTGAACTCTACCATATTATGATTGCTGCTTCCTAAGTATTCCCTTACTTTAAGATCTTTTATAAAGTCTGGTTCATTACATAGCACTGTCCAGAATAGCCTGCTCCCTTGTGGGCTCCATGACAAGCTGTTCCAAAAAGCCATCCTGTAAGCACTCCATGAATTCCCTTTCTTTGGATCCACTGGCAATATTATTTACTCAGTCCACCTGCATATTGAAGTCTCCCATGATCACCGTGACCTTGCCTTTCTGCCATGCCTTCTCTATTTCCCGGTACAACTGCCTCAAACAGTTAACAGATATCAGTGAGAACCTCCTTCATTGAGATGATGCATATATTTCTCCCAGCTTAAGTTGCAGCAAGAGTAATGTTCTCTGAAAGCAAAATCATAAATTGCTGGAGAAACTCATCTATAGAAAGAAAAAAGTTCCACTAAGATCTGAAAAAAGACCACTCGATTCAAAATGTTAACTCTGCTTTCTCTCCACAGGTGCTGCAAGACCTGCTGAGTTTCTCCAGCAATTTGTTTTTATTTCTATTTCCAGCATCCACTATTCTTTAGTTTTCAGGGAACACTAAAATAAAAGTAGGTAAACAAATTGTATCATTGTCATTATGGAACAGAAAGAGGGAATATGTTCTATTCTCCCACTATATCATCTCTGACTCTGCAAGGTTGTTTGCCTCATTCGTCTACCAAATCCCTTTTGAAAGTATTCGTCACCTCTGCTTCCACCATCTTTGTTGATTTTGAATACAGGTCTTATGACACACTGGAAAGAAATGCTCTTCCACATATCCCTCTGCATTTCTTAATCCAAAACCTTAATTTCTGTTCCTTAGTCCTCATACAAACTCTTTTTCCCTCTTCCATCTCCATCTCATGCTGCAGATTAATGGGGTTGTTATTTGGCATCTAAGATAGTGAGGTGAAAAGTGTGGCACTGGAAAAACACAGCAGGTCAGGCAGCATCTGAGGAGCAGGAGAATCAATTTTTGGGCATAAACTCTTCATCAGGGCTTATCAACTTTGATCTCCAGCATCTGCAGTCCTAAATTTCCACCTATGATGGTAAGCAAGTAGTCTAAACAAAACCAAATCCTTCTCCTCCTGTCAAATTTGCTAATGTTAATCAACAGTAGAAAACTCAAAGCACTTCCAGACAGAGCCAGTAGAAGAAAACCAACAAACATGAAAGTAATTGACTCTCCCTTTAGATACTAATGACCAGTGAGTGATTGTTTTTCCTTGACACTGAATGTTTTTAAATCAGGATTTTAGCTGGAGATTGAATATAGTAGCACTGGCAATATCAGTGTTAACTACACACTGATGCCATAATCCATCTATTTATACACTTCCATTTCATGTGATAAGCAGCTAAACTAATGCCCTCATTCCTGATGAAGGGCTCCTGCCCGAAACATTGATTTTCCTGTTCCTCAGATGCTGCCTGACCTGCTGTGCTTTTCCAGCACACTCTAACCTTGACTCTAATCTTCAGCATCTGCAGTGTTCACTTTTGCCAAACTAATGTCCTCCCCAGCATGGCATCTGACACGCACATTGCTTGAGTTCCATTTTGGTATCAAAATGGCACCTTAGGTGCACAAATGATAGGTTCCGCAGAAGCAAATTTGGGGCTATTGAATTTAAGATAATAACCTTACTTGATTCCCCCAGTCATAACATTTTAATATGAAGATTTAAAGGTTGTTTAAGATGCACATTAAGTGTGTCTAGTACAATTGTCAAGAAGTTGGCATGGGATCTTTAGAGTAATCACACATATGGATATCATGAAATGCATTTGAAATGATTCTTGAGCAGCACTTGCCAGATTCACTGCAATCACAGTTTCAGCTTGGGTATTCAGTTACATTTTTACAATCCACAATTTAGCAATTGTTGAATTTAACTTGAAGCAGTTTCGAGCATGGCTTCCAGGTGGGCATGTACAAACTATTACTCTAAATTTCAATCCTGGAGTGTTTCAGTCCCTGGGTCACATTTAAGTAGCAGCTAAGGTGTGGCACTTTGCCAGCAAGCCAAGGTCAGGTGGGAAGAAAGTGTATAGTGCTCAGCTGGCCAATGAAGGCAATGGGAAGAGAGGGTACAGTGGTCAAAGCCGACAACATCAAAATTGGATTGCAATGTGAACAAAGCAGGAAATGCTTCAAGTTACAATGAAAATTCTATAGCTGAAGGAAATAATACAAATGCATAAGATAATGTGAAATTGGAAAAATCACTTCCTCAGCCTATTTCTTTCACAGTCTAGTTCACCTAATTAACCCCATAGGCAAGTTATGTTTAAATATGCCATCGTCCTGAACCTGAACCATAATTTGGTTAGCAATGATTTAACACTAGTCTACTTGACTCTAGGCAAAAATACATACTCTCATCCTTCTCCAGGTAGCAGACCCATCTCTGTAAAGGTAATGAAATCCTGAATAAATTGCCTTGACCCCTGTTCCCCTGATGCAAATGAGGAAATTAGGTGGTCTAACAGGGTCAAAGCACAGCAGGCCAGGCAGCATCTCAGGAATAGAGAATGAGATGCTGCCTGGCCTGCTGTGCTTTGACCAGCAACACATTTGCAGCTGTGATCTCCAGCATCTGCAGACCTCATTTTTTACTGGTCTAACAGGGTCAGTCTAGTTTATTTGAATATATTTTAGTGGGAGTCACAACACAGTATGGGATGAGTGAAAAAGCCCTGCAGGTCAGGATTTATAACGTGAGGGACCAGCAAAGTAGAGTTGCTGTGTTTCTATAGAACTAGCTGTTCCATCTTAACTGGTGGTGAGCAAGGTCTTCATTGCAGAATAGGCCAGCAAAGTGGGTTAAAAAAAACAGTCGTCATTCGACAGAGGTGGTGTAAACTAAATGCGAGGACACTCTGGAGGACCACCTTGCACTCTAACCAGAAACATTCAGTACAAAAAAGCTCAGGCATTTGGAGGGCTCCTTAGTCACTTCAGTACATTATCAGTAAACTACAAATATCTCCTGAGTCTTTAATGAGCTTTCCACATACCTTGTATACTCTGTATCAAATGAATGTGCTCAAAAATGTGAGGTTATTGATTTCAAGTAGTTTTGTTTTCTAAGCTTTAGCCATGGGGCTCAGTACCACAGTTCAGGACATTACTGTTTTTGGAAAAACCTTAAAGAGAATAAAAGTTAGTGATGCAGTATTCTGCTTGAAACACTTCAAATGACTAATTCTGTAGGCTGGGAACTTTGCTCCTGAAAGCATGCATCAGGAATTTCATTTGGTGCCCCCCACAGTTTATCATTTATAATTTCAATTCGTAAACCTACCTTTGGAACTTGTTTAAACTGAAAATATTTTAGAAAGGAAAAAGATCAGGGAAGAAGTGCATTTGTTTCTCCTTAAAAGTCCTCTACAGATACAATCTTTCATCTCTGTCACACTCTCCTTGGCACCGTCTATCAGTTTATGCTAATTCTAGTTCTCCAGCACTTGGTTATCTCTTTCTGTAAAAACCAAGATCTCCAAGCAATTTTCTGAATAGTGACCTTCATCAGTCATAGCTTGTCAGTCCAGGTAATAGATATTTGCTGAAGTAAAGGTGATTACCTTTCACCAGGCCTATAGATGACAGGATTCTTGATTAGCTTTTGGGAATCACTCAGGTTTCATCCTTGCCTCTATTTTCCTTCCAGAAATAAAACCTAATCATTTCAAAATGTTTGGGAAGGAAAGAATCCTGTCATGTAATTTAAAGTAGAAGGAAAGGTTGTTGACAGCAACACAACATGACCTGAGGGGTTTATTCACATAGGCAGGCATAAGCTGTTAGAAACAAGTAAAAAAGAAAGAGAAAAGAGAATGAAAAAAGATGGACTTGAATTTATATAGCATCTTTCATTGATCTCAAGAAATCCTAGAACACTAAACAGCTAGTGAAGTTCTTTTGAAATATAGTTACTGCAGTAATACAAGAAACGCAACAGCCAACTTTTACAGAATATTACTGTCAAGTGTTGTAGGGGGGGGCATGATTACTTTCTTCTTCATTGGTCACAACAAAATGTTAACTTATCTGGGTTAATGATATATAGGTTTCAGTCTGTATCTGGCTGAGTGTCAGAAAGTTTCTTGAGACAATGAAGTATAACAAGTTTGTTACCAATAAAACTTAGTCAAACTGACATGCAAAGCTTATTGGCAAAAAAGTCGAATATCCCAAAACTGACATGAGCCATGTATGGTTAAAAGTCATACTGGGGTTAAACACAACAAGAAATAAAGACGGATGAGAAAGATCTCTCAGATTTCTCAACTATAACACCTTGCTTCTGATGGTTTACTGTCCCTTCCTTGTGATTATCCTCCCCTGAATTCTGGAAACTGCACTGGTCAGTAGCTTAACCACCAGCTTCTTCACAGACTTAAAAATCGGATGAAGAGACAGCGCTCAGAAAGCTAGTGCTTCCAATTAAACCTGATGGGCTATAATCTGGTGGTGTGAGATTTTTAACTTTATACACCCCAGTCCAACACAGGCATCTCCAAATCATTCTTCACAAACAGCTAGCTTCAATGCAGTGCTGCTCCTGAGCTCTAATCTTTAGTTTGCTGAATTGTTCTGCTGAATCGCTGCCTCCTACAGCATATCATATCTGCACTGGCTCTCCAATGGGCATTTAGACTTAGTTCAAAATTTGTGAAAAGATTTGTAGCTTGGGTGCTCGTTGTTGTAGTTCTGTTCGCCGAGCTGGGAATTAGTGTTGCAGGCGTTTCATCCCCTGTCTAGGTGATATCCTCAGTACTTGGGAGCCTCCTGTGAAGTGCTTCTGTGATGTTTCCTCCAGCATTTATAGTGGTTTGCCGGAGGAAACATCACAGAAGCGCTTCAGAGGAGGCTCCCAAGCACTGGGGATGTCACCTAGACAGGGGACGAAACGTCTGCAACACAAATTTCCAGCTCGGCGAACAGAACCACAACATTTAGACTTAGTTCCAATCTTCTGACTTTTCCCATAAGCTTGTTCCTATTCATAAATCACTTGCTTTTATTTCAGATAGTACATTGCTGACTGAGCCACGTGTGAAAAAGTTGTTTTTCCACATTACATTTGTTATGTTTTCAAGTTATTTGAAATTGTTCCCTCTCATTTTCAATTCTTTTACAAACAGAAATAGGTTCTCTCTATCTACTGTTATAATTTTAAAAACTTCCATCAGATCTCCCCTTAGTCTTCTTTTCTAAAAGTGCAACTGTCTTAACCTCTCCAATCCTGGAGTTTTCATCACTGAAACTACTTTTACACCTTCAGTGATCTGTCTACTATAAACCTAGGTCCTTTTTCTCCTGCATCCCCTAAAGGATTGCATTCCTTACTTTGTATTTTCACAAAGTTGGTCCTTTGTTCTAAAGGCTGTTCCTTTTCTCAAGGATACTGTACCCTTGGTTTTGTTTCAGAGGGATGATAAAGCAACCCAAACTCCAAATTGGCTGAAGTAATACAGAGATGAAAAGGGCATTGTGAGGCCTTTTTGTTTATACGTAAACAGATGAGACTTCAGGCCAAAGCTTTTATTCTTTAGAAGTAACCTGTATAATGAAAGGAATGTGGCCAGCTCTCTCGCTGTGCAGTTCAGTTCAGAACTTTAGTTAGTTCAGTTCAGCGGTGGTGTGTGTGAAGAAGGGCTGCTGAAGTCAGTCAGTTGAGACTGGAACTTCTCTCTCTCCACCTGCCCTTCTAACTTTGACTTGTAAGCCTCTGCTTCATTTTTACTCTGTGTTTAAGGGATTCGTTTATTAGGACTGTTATGTATTTTCAGAACAGCATAATTAAGTCTAGTTTGGATAGACTAAGTTTGTAGCTGTTCTTTATTCTGTTCTTTGTGTTTCATTCCATAATTTTGATAATAAAGTTTGTCTGTTTTAAAACCTAGTAGTCAACCTAGCTAACTTACTTTGGGTAATTTTAACTGTACATTTACCAAAACAATTTGTCGAGTTATGGTCTGGGCTGCCTGCTTAGGAGTGTTTTGAGTGGTCTGGCCTAGTCCAGAAAATATCCTTTATCCAAGATTCTCTTACCAAAATGTGCAACTTCACACATACCTAAGGTGAATTTCTTTCATCACCTATCTGCCCTTTCCATCAGAGCTCTTCTCTGTCCTGTTCACAATGTATAGCATTGTTTACAGTTTACAGTCACAGAAATATTGCTTACATGTTTCCTTTTCTTCATGCACAACTGCACTGAAATCTCAATGACATCTAGCTTCTTTCAAGTCCCATAGCTTCTATAACTTTTCTTGAACCCTAACCACAACACTGATCTGTACCAAGTGACTCCTACAGCTTCTTATTAAATTCTGACTTCAGAGTCAAATGCCCTGAGTCCCCTCCTCAGGAGCTCAGCGTGATAATTCCTTTCAGCATGGGAACCTGCCCCTCTTTCTATCAATCTTCTAACTGCAACTGACTGTGACCTGAGAACTCTTCCTCAACAACTTCTGAACTGCTTTGAGTGATCCATTACAAACTTTGCAACAAGCCCCAATTGTTGTTCTTCGGCAAAACTGAATATTACTAACATTTCAAACAGTCAAATGTAGCAACCCCTTTGGAACTATCTGTTCACTGAATGTTACAATGTTCTCCAAATGCTGGCTTCTACAGCTCAAATTGCATTCAATAAATATGAGTTCATTACAATAGCAAGCTCCAATAAACAGCAATGTGGTTATGAAGAGATTATCTATTAATTAATGTAGATTGTAGGGTAAAGGTTTGCCAGAGAATTGAGGATAACCCCTGTCCTATTCTTTGAATGTGATACTGAACCATTTATATCCACCTCAATGTAGACACAACCTCAGTTTAATATCTCAAAAATACAAATGGATAAAACAAAGTAGCACTATCTCAGTTCAGCATTGGAGTTCCACCCCAAAGTTTGCTCAAACAACCTTGAGCCCGATTGGAGAATATGGTGCAGGCCTGGGTAAGGTGATGCCTTACATTCTGTCAGGCATCTCAGAATCATACCTTAATATGAAGCAGTATCTTCAACACAGAAAACTAAAAAGAAGAGACCAATCTGAGGAAACAAGTGACCTGGAGATATTAAAGGATAATGTCTTGTTTCTTGAAATTACTATAATCTTATTTAAGTTTATTCTGATAAGAATTTGACAGATGACGTGGTAAATTCAGGGTAAGAGAAAAATACCTCTATCATTGGAGGCAACAATCTTCTGGGCAGTTCCTCAAGTCTGACAGTTTAAAAAGCAGACTGCAATTTTGTGTTAAAGAACAATAACCTGCAGCACCTTATTCCCATAGCATTCAATCATTCTGCCAATAACACCAGGTGAGTCAGTTGCATATGACCTTCCCTTTCAAATATCTTGAGGCGAACAAGCTTGACTGGCTTATTGAGCTGCAATGTTAAGCTGAAGACTAATCACATGAGAACCAAAGGATAACAAAGGCTGCATGCTGTTCGATATTTGCAAATGAAATCTTTCAGATAATTGATGTTCACGAATTTTTCAATTCTAAGAGATACAATTATAGCTGGACACACAAGGAGTCAAATTTTCTTTTCTTCTAGGTAAGTATTAGTCTTGTTGAGTTTCTTGGAGAGTTTCTTACAAGGAGGCCTAGTGAGATTTCTTATTGCATTAATTATCAATCCCAGCGCCCAACACTCCCACCCCCCCACCCCACACTCACCCAGCCTTCGCGATTCTAACCCTATCTTACAATGGCTGTTCCTGAAAGAGCTCACTATTGCTGACGAACTGGCATTACTGGAGCCTGTACTATTCTTTAAAAGGTTGCTATGCATCTGAACAAGTGTTGACAATCCAGAATTGCCCCACAACAGCAACCTAAGTATAAACTCACCCCAGTCTATTTGCTTTTACTTGCTGATAACTGCTTGGTGAGCACTTTTGGCAAATGCATGTTGAGGGATCTCTGTTTCCCCACAGTCCAGTCTTTGCCACTCTTCTGCCCACTAGACCTGTGCTTAGAGAAATGGCAAGAGACGAATGTGGGTGAAGTAAATTCCTAATATCTCATGTAATAAACTATTAGAACTTCCTCCTCATCTCACTTCTAAAAAGCTGTTTCTTCAGTTTGAGGCTGTGCACTCTCCTACAAGTGGAAACACCTTCTCCACATCCACTCTACCCAGGGCTCTCATTATTCTGTAAATTTCAATCAGATCCTCACTGATCCTTATAAACTCCATCAAGTACAGACCCAAAGACCTCAACTGGTGCCCATTAACCCTTCCTCCTCAGAATTATTTTTGTAAACTTTCTCTGGATGACCACAACTGCACTCCATCTTTCCTGAGATGAGCCCAAAACTGCTTATATATTCCAAATGCTGTCTGACCTGAGCCTTATACAGCTTCAACAGTACATCTCTGCTCTTGGATTCTAGCCATCTTGAAATGAAAGCTAACTTTGCATTTGCCTTCCCAACTGCCAGCTGAATCTGCATGATAATCTTAAGAGAATCTTGAACTAGGAGCATCTGTAGCCTCAACAATACCGGTTCCTCCACCTATCTTTGTGTCATCTGTAAAGGTAAAAACAATGCTGTCAGTTCCAAGTATAACCTGAACAGTTGCAATCCTAATACTGAGGAATTCCACTAGTCACCAGCTGTGATGCAGAAAAAGATACCTTTATCCCTACTCTCTGCCTTCTGCCAGTCAGTTAATCCTCTATTCATCTCAGCACCTTGCCCCTGAAACCATGGACTCATTTTATTTAGTAGCCTCCTGTGCGGCAACTTGTCAAAGGCCTTCTGGAAATCCAAATAGATCAAATCCACTGGCTCTCCTTTGTATATCTTGCTCATTACCTCCTCAAATAACTCTAGCAGACTTGTCAGACATGATCTCCCCTTGATGAATTCATGCTGATTCTACCCTATTTTATCATGCACTTCGAAGTATTCAGCAAGCTCACTTTCATAATGGGATCTAAAACCTTATGACTGATGTGAGGCTAACAGGCCAATAATTTCCTATCTTCCCTGCCTCCCTTCTTTCTTAAAGAGGAATATTGCATTCGCAATTTTCCAGTCCTTTGGGACCCTCCCCAACTCCAGTGATTCTTGATAGATAGCACCTATACCTCAACAATCTCCTCTGCTATTGCCTTCAGAACTCTGGATAATTTAAAATACTGTTGCAAATTCTTTTATATCAGTAGCTAGCTTACACTCATTTTTAATTTTCAACACCCTTATTGCTTCATTAGTTGTCCTCTGCTGATTTTTAAAGGCTTCCCAATCCTCTGGCTTCCCACTAATCCTCACCACATTGAAGGTATTTTCTAATCTACCTGTTCATTGTTGTATTACAAACCCTCGGAACAGGTGAGACTTGAACCCAGATCTCCTGGTTAAGAGATGGAACCATATATTTGCTTTTTCTTTTGCTTTTATGGTGTTCCTAACTTTCCCCATCCACTAAGGTGGCCTCATCCTCCCCATAGTATGTTTCTTCCGTGAGATAAATTTCCTAATTTACCTCCCAAATGGGTCCATTCACCTTTTTATATTTCTTTTAAAATGAACTATCTTGTAAGATGTATTTTTTAAAAATTAATTCATGGGCTGTGGGTGTCTTTCTGAGTGGAAGGAAAAAAAACAACATTTTGGCTAATAGGTTATTCTTGAAGGCAAATGAATGAAGTATTAATTGTTCTGAGGTTGTTGTTCTGATTTTCTGGTATGCATGGTCTGGTCATTAATCACATGGTTGACACTGAAGTCTTTCAGATACAGCTTGTTCAGGAAACACAGCTTGAGATGTTCTTTCAATCACTCTTTCAAAAGAACAAATATTTGTTTCACCCTAAATTGATGTGAGAGTTGTCTTTATAGAATTGGGTCAGATCAAATAGGCAGCCTATTCATAACAAGCATTCCTCTAACTCAGTTTGTTCTGAATAGGCTTTCTTCCAACTGCACCAGATAAAGCATGGACAAGTCCAAGTCAGCCACTATTCAAATCAGCCTCAGCAGAATCTACAACTAGGTAGTCAATGCCAGTAATATCATTTTGTAGGAAGCTTCATGATGAATATCACCAATGTCCAAAATGAGCTTTAAGTAATCGTCAAAAAATACTTCAATTATGTCCAAAACTTTTAATAAATTCTTTTTACTACAAATATTTCAAAACCCATATCTTCCAAGCTGTACTAAATATAAAGCATGTCCAAAAGATTTAGCAATACATATTTCCTGGCCCTCCATTTCTCCTGTTGTCGGCATATCAGGGACAAAGACAGGTCCAAAGGAATATCCAAAACTAAATTCAAACTTAATGTTTTTAATCCAAAAAGGAATTGCATAAAAATAAAACTGAAGAATCAAATTAATGCAAACAAATATTTTACCTTTCCATTCTGTGGTTGAACTAAGCCAATTAGGTTAACTATAAGAATCGAAGCTAACTTACCTTGCTCGAATATCACAAAGATAGTTACAAATATCCATGGAGCCTCCAAGCAGCAGCTGAATTTGAAATCACTTCACTGTTGATAGAGCAAATATACAGCATGTTTTAAAGTGAAAATGGTCATTTGCAGCTGATGCAACTTAGTGCATAAAAGAGGCCTTCAATGCATTGTGTTGCTGCCAGCTCCTTGAAGAGCTATATATTTAATCCCATTCAGTTGCTTTCTCTCCATAAATGTTTAACACTTTTGGCAAGAATTTATGAATTTCTTATTAAAAGTTATATAAATAGAAAACTTAAATATTAATAACCCTGATGCAAAAAACATTGTGCTGAAGATAGTGAGTAATCAAGTCTATGTAAAAGGCATTTTTATTGTCTTACTGTAATTTCCTCATATAGTTAATATGATCAGTTACAAATAACAATTGACCATGACATGGTTATGTTAGTAGATTCTTTACCAGTTGGGTTATTCTCTTTGAAGACAGGTACTTGACATCACAATATGTGATGTTCTGGTATAAAAAATACTTTACATTCAGTTACTCACTCAGTACAAAGGAATCAATGTAGCGTGTTCAATCAGTTATGGAAATGTGACACATTAACATCAGTAAGAAAATAATTCAGACTATGTTCAAATAGCAGTTGTAAATAAATGATAAGACATTCATCTCAACAGGAACCTAATCTTTGTGGTATAACCTAATCTTTGAGGTAAAATATAAAAGAAAAAGATAGCAATAGAAGCTGCAATAATGTAGAATCTTATTTTCTCAGTGTTTTCTCATCATTTACTAGGGTTCAGACCTGGAGTTGCAGTAAACAACCAAGAGTAAAGTGTTCCAACTTGGAGATGAAACATTTGAAATTACTCGTTTCTTTTTTAGGAAAACGGAGGCCAAGCTGATCTATGTTTTTATAATAACGAGGTGCTGGAATTGGATTGGGGTGGACAATGATAAAAATTGCACAACACCAGGATATAGTCCAAAAGGTTTATTTGGAAGTATTAGCTTTTGGAAGACTGCTCCTTCTTCAGGTAGCTAGTGGGGGCAAGATTCTGTCTTATGATCCTATCCCACACGCAACCTGATGAAGGAGCAGCACTCTGAAAGCTAGTACTTCCAAATAAAGCTATTGGACAATAACCCAGTGTTGTGTGATTCTTAACTATGTTTTTATAAGCTGGTTAAGGTATTGAAGAAGATTTTTCAAAGAAATCCTAGAACAGAGTACAGAAAGCAACACTAAAAAAAAGATTTTCACATTCATAAGGTTTACCTGTGTCCAAACATCGGTTGATTCCACCATCTTGGAAATAACAGGAAAATAGAAAAAAAGAGACACGTATGATGTTATTAATCCTATTTGGTGCTAACATCACCTACAGGCTATGTTTTAACAGCAAAGATATAAAAGAAAGATATATAAGTTTAAACAAAAGAGAAAGGCATTCCTCTGCAACACAGATTTTATTCTGACCTTACCATGAATATAAAGAGTTCTGTAAAGGTGGAAAGCAAATATCCGAGCATAGATTATCTCTTCATTAATAATTTGTTAAAGCTTCAGTTATTTAAGAATTATTCTTTACTTCTCGGATCAACAAATAGCTGATCCAGAAAAAGAGGGAGTCAAGGGTATTATCACAAAGAAATAAGGATTAAGAAGATTCAAATTCTCTGGCATTCCTAACAATGACGACAAGATCCTACCAAAATTGTTTAGATTTAGATGATGAAATTAAAGTTCATGATTCATAGATTCACAGGCTTGAGTTTGTGTCTTATTTCATAGAATCCATACAGTGTGGAAACAGGCCATTCAGCCAATTGAGTCCACACTGACCCTCCAAACAGTATCTCACCCAGACCTACCACGCCCCACCCTATCCCTATAATGCAGCATTTCTCATGACAAATCCACCTAACCTACACATCCCTTGACATTATGGGCAAGTTGCCATGATTAATTCAACTAACCTGCACGTCTTCGGACTCTGGGACTCTTGGAGGAAACCCACACAGACACAGGGACAATGTGCAAATGCCACACACTCAGTCGCCCAAGAGTGGAATTGAACCTGGGTTCCTGGCACTGTGAGGCAGCAATGCCAACCATTGAGCCACCATAAAACAAGCAGGTGAAACAATTGACCAATTCACAGACAGATATTGATGTGAAAGTGGTGAATGTGATTTCAACAAACTAACTTAGATAAAAGCCTAATAGAATGGGTCATTATCTCTGCAGCCAGTAAATCCTTCAGAAAAGCATTTCTAAACAACCCAAAGAATATCCAATAGGTTGAAGGAGGCCATAACTTCAAAGCAATTGTATGTTTGTCCTGGAGAACCATGAGGTCTTTCGACATTGACCAGGTTAGCCAATGTGGAAGCAACATGTTCTTTGACTCTACACCACACTGTTGCAACTGTGTACAAGTTCAGCAAAACCATCTCTGAAATGTGGCTTGTCTTACCCACCAAGACAATGTCCAGCATTTTGTAACATGACAATCTATGTTCCACAAGAGGACATCAGGCAAAAATGTTCAAAACATATAACAGGTCCCCGAGCCAGTACATTGTTTTTGGTAATTCAAAGATGAACTAGGAATGTGTAGGTATGTAATTTTCAAAATTAAACATTCATAATTCCACAAACTGCACTCCAAAATATGCTCAAAGTTTGATAGGGGAGAAAGTGAGATCTGCAGATGCTGGAGATCAGAGCTGAAAATGTGTTGCTGGAAAAGCGCAGCAGGTCAGGCAGCATCCAAGGAACAGGAAATTCGACGTTTCGAGCATAAGCCCTTCATCAAGAATCAGGATTCCTGATGAAGGGCTTATGCCCTAAACTTCGAATTTCCTGTTCCTTGGATGCTGCCTGACCTGCTGCACTTTTCCAGCAACACATTTTCAGCTCAAAGTTTGATAGGCACAGGATAAAAAAAGTAAGCTGAGCAAAGAATTGTAGCCTGCTTAGAAAGCATCTACCAGTGACACTATTAAATAAATTTGTTTTCATCCCAGCATGAATGGCCATGCCACCAACTTAACATCCATTTGGGAGGCAAGTTCAAAATCACCCTCGTAGAAACAGGGAATATTGGCAAGTCTCAGCAGGTCAGTTAGTATCTGTGGAGAACCAGAACATCCCCAACACAGTCCTTATCTTGATGGGCACCTGCATGAGTGGCTGCATCAAGCTGTGTGTAGACTTTTGGAATGCACTAAGTGTCACTATGTACTGAGTCCTACCTGCCTCTGGGGCTGTGAAAGATGGGTGTGGCCTTGTTGCTGCAGAATGCAACAAGTTGTTGGACTGTTCCATATCATCTGTCCTTCATAGAGAAAGTTGCAAAGAGAAACACCTATGACCACAAGTCATAGGAAGTGGTCAGCATGTTGCATCCTCGAGACCCTGCAGGAAAAGTAGAGGGTGGATCCTATTGTGTTGTTCCCTGAGCAGACTGTCAAAGTCATATCAGACTTGTGTTCCTTGAGGCAGACTATCGGAATGACTCATCACCAGAACTTTCGAACGAGCACCAAGACATCTTTTTGGCTGGTGATGAGAAGAGCACTACCTGTGAGATCTTTCAAGTAGCCTGGACTCTTTCCACCACTGTTGCCCTCAATGAAGCTGCAGGAGTGGGGTAGAGAATGCCACACATCACCTTCTGGAATGTGCATTTGCAAATGAAGTCTGGAGGGAGGTGCAATGGTTTTTGTTGACGTTTGTCTCGATGCAGACCTCTATGCTCTAAGAATAGTTCCATGAGATACACTGAGACAATCATCAACTGCACTTGGAGAACCACCAACTCAGCGAAAGACTCTTTGGTCTGCCCAAAACTTGTCAAGGAGTTGACCTTGACCGATTATTACAGATGCAGACCAGGACTACGTGTTGAGGGACTCACTGAAGCTTGGGGCAGCTGCCACCATCTAAGGTTTGTTTGCTGAAGTTAAACAGGGGTCCAGACTGTTATTGGATCCTCCTGGTGCCTCAACTTTATATAAATATAGTCTTGTATAACTAAGAAATGCTTCAAATTTGTTTGTTCTCCATATGTAAAGACTGTACAGAGTTAAACTGCACTAATGACTTTTTTTTATTTTTAATGAATAAAGTATATTTTTTTAAATAAAAAATATCCAACATTCTGAGTTTTTCTCTCAGGTATTCAGTATCTGCCATATTTTATCATTGTTTAAAATTACCACCTGAAAACATTAGATATGATATGTGTAGATGCAGGAAACTGGTTTAGAACAGTTAGCTGGATTGTCGGTTTACAGAGTAGTATGTAGCCAACAATATGGGTTCAATTCCCATCACTAAATCACCCCCCCTCCCCTTTGCTTATGTCTCTAATGAGAAAGCAGCCTTGATGCTCTGGTAAGCAATGTAGACGTGTATGATAGTCAATGGATTGAAGAATATATCTTGAGAATATTTCTTACAGTTGGGTAAAAGAGACTCAGACCTGAAATTTACCCTCCCCCCGCAGGTAGTTCACAGATGAAGAGTACTGAAAATTCGTTGTTGTGACAGTGTGACACTTCATCCATTGCCTACCTGCTCACCTCACAGCCAGGAAAGTACAGGCAACCAGCTTGTCTGTAGCATATTACGGCCACACCTGAAGACTTCAACTTGTGGCTGTTACTAATCAAAGTGACTCCTCTGGGGCAAGGGAGCCAGACTTTGATGAGTTAGCAGTTCTTGAAGATGAGACTTCCTCTCAGATGGTACTGTATTGGAAACCTCTTCCCAAGCCAATTAAAGACTCAATGTCTGTTAACCAGCTGCAAGACTGTATTGGGGAGAAGCAAATAATCCCGGTGAAGCAATGGAAAATCTCTGCAATGTTATTGTTGAAAACCATCTGAAGAAACATTCATGGTAACAATTCCAGGCACAGATATAGTCCTTAGAATTTCCTCCTGATGATTCATCACCAGAGTATTCCCCAAGACTCCTAAATTATTCAGTGTTCCAGATGATGTGAGAATCCTCCTGCATTATGCTTCAGACATATATCATAATGGCTCCAATTTATTTATGATTGGGAACACATTGAAGAATCTCAACCAATCTGTAAAATTAAGCGTTGTGAAACTGACTGATTACCTGGCAACACCAATGCGCTATAATGGCCGCAGCATTTAACTCTCTGCTCTTTGTGAATAAGTCAGAGATTGACCCATCTATCTGTTTGTTTTGAAACTTTTATCTTTTTGGACTCACCTGTTATATCTAGTTTGTGTGCAAGTGTGTTGCATTGATAATTCTCTACATGTTTAGTAATTAACAAACTCATTCTTTGGTAACTAAAGAAAGCCCAGTTGAATTGGCTTCTCTTTAAACTGTAAGTTCATTTAGGTGTTGGTGAAAGGTATCTACAAGGGAAGAGATTCATTTTTAAAGGGTAGACGAATAAAGATGGTGAGTCAGTTCTTTCCTCTTCGCTTGGGAGCTTTATGCTTTAGGGTCTTGAAATGTACCAAATTGGGAACCGTCAGCAGACACTGTAACAAAAGGTAAAGTGCCATGATGCATTCAGCGAATCAGTCATGGAAACTGAGCTGATTTGTCAGTCCCTTCTTTCTCTTACAAATGACATCAGTATTATTAACTTTAGATAGCTGCGTTCTTAATTATAATCCGGAAGTGACAGACAAATAACAGGAAACTTTTTAATTAACCATGTGAAGGACAGGTTTTCTATTGGGGAGTGTGTGATGACCTGCTGTTCATGGGAATAACCTCCACTTAGTGAAACAAGTAGTTACAAAGAAGTTCAAAAATGTTACGACTAGGAAACGAGGATTGTGTTCCAACTGGTGCGGGGGGCCTACAGTCATAGATGTGGTAATATCAGCTGATGGGGGAGATGGGCAACTATACTGTAGGATTCCAAGATGCCATCCCCTACTCGCAAAGGAAGTCTTTGGATCTCTAACTGTCCTCAGCAAGTTATTAAACTTTTGTGGCACGGTTCTGGAATCTTAGTAAAGTGGTAAAAACAATGACTGCAGATGCTGGAAACTAGATTCTGGATTAGTGGTGCTGGAAGAGCACAACAGTTCAGGCAGCAGCCAAAGTGCACTTTGGATGCTGCCTGAACTGCTGTGCTCTTCAGCATCACTAATCCAGAATCTTAGTAAAGGACTAGCTCCCTCCATATAGCAGTGCTAACATTTACAGATACCATGGACAATCAGAAGAGTATCTGGAGAGCTCATTATATTAAGGATGACTTGCAGATCAGTTGCCCAGAAATTGTGAAAGCCTCTCATTTGCCAATGTACTGTCCCTCGCTGCTTTGTTTAACTTTGTAAGATGGCTGCTTCAGTCATACATTCCTTGAATGTGGCAGCAAAAGATTCAGGAGGCATGCAGTCAAGTCAGTTGACAGTTTTGAATGAGCTAATCATTCTTGCCAACATGCTGCTGTTCATGAAGTCTGTTCTGACAATCTTAGCTGGAACTGGTTGTTTAAAGGTGATAGCAATTTCACAATCACTTATAGTTTTTACTGGATTCACAAATTTTCAATGGAAATTGGAAGCCCATCAACTTAGTTGCTTCATCAATTACCTTCTCTCCACCACAAAGTCAGGGACAAGGATGTTTACTGATGATTGCATTATGTTTAATACCATTGAGCTCTTCATATGCAGCAACATGTGGACAACATGTAGTAGCATTCACACTACACAAATGCTAGTCAATGACCATCTCAAAGCAGGTAGATTCTAAACATTGCCTCTTGATTTTCAGTAGTGTTACCATGGATGAATCCCACATGATCAATATCTTGGGAGTTATTTGACCAGAAACTGAACTGAATGAGTCATTTAAATTCTGTGGCTACAAGAACATTATACTAGAAATCCTACAGTGTGTAACTCACTTTCTGTCTTTCCAATGCCCATCATCTACAAGGTATCAGTCAGGAGAATGATGAGATATTCTCCATTTGCCTAGATGAATTCAGCTCCAATAGCACTCAAGAAGCTTGACACTATCCAGGACAAAATATTCTACTCATTAGCACTGTGCTCCCTAGAACATTTAACATTCACCCTCTTCAGCACTGATGTACAGTGGCAAGACTCTGAGCCATCTACAAGATGCACTGTAGCAATTCACCAAGCCTCTTTTAATAGCACCTTGTAAACTTGCAATCTCTATCACCAAGCTTGACATGGGCTATAGATGCAAAAGGACCTGCAAGTTCTTCTCCAAGCTACTCATCATCTTGACTTGGAACTATATCACCACCTTCTCATGGTTGCTGGCTCAAAAACCTGGAACTCACTAACAGCACTGTGGGTTGTTGTGTCACTGTCAGAATGCCAGTACATCTTTATGAGACACAGTAAGCTAGTATGCTTTAAGTGATATGCTCATTATATCATGCATATGCCATAAAGGTATAACAATTGCATCTGCTATTTCAACTTGGATCACTTGAACCATGAAATGCCATTGACAGAATGCTGCTCTATTGTAAGTGAAAAGCTTAACGTGAACCCATATGTATGTAAGTATATGTGAATATATAATAGCAGAGGCTTATTTTGTTGTATTAATGCCCACACTTCTTTTGGAGAATGTTCTTAGAATTTGTTTTTCTTTTAAATTGCTAAGTCCTTTATCTGGCTGGATTTATTGAAAACAAATAACAGACCATTTTGCAAGCAATTGTCTTTTTTAAACCTGAGATTGTTAGACAGACTAGCCAAATACAAATTACACAATTTCATTTTCCACCATTTGGGATGAAAACAATCAAACAATTCACAAGCTTTTGAAACCCCTATCATTTCACACCATCCTGAAACTTTTCATGTGTTCATTAGATGAACCATCAAAACATAACATGATTTGAAACATTATCTACCATAGGTATGAACCAGTCTGGCACAGTAAGCCAAGGATACAATCTGATATCAGTCCAGGGTGAACTCATTTGATTACTTAGGGCAATTAGAATCGGGGTCCATATTACCATAGTCCATGTGATGAACGATGATCAGTCCTGCAGGGATGAGTCCAATGATAAGAAAGATTATCACGGGTTACTACTGTGAGATGGATGTTGGGGGAGTTGATTTTGGTATTTGAGAAAAGCATGCTGGAAAGCCGAGGAACAAAATTAATGTGAAAGTTTAATTTTCACATTAAAACATATAAGGAGCTGGGGGAGGGAGCCAATAAACCCTTTTTAGGATATGAGTTGTTCCAGAGGCTGGGGACATCGGCAGTCAAAGCCAGCCAGATTTTGGCAGCGACTGGGGTCAATGCAATGCAATGGTCACTATGACTGAACTGTAGGGCTGGGACTCAGGGTACAATATTAAGAGATGAATTCACAAATCAAAATGACATATGGAAACATGTGGAATCTCAGTACTGATAGGCTTGAAGGGGACTGGACAAAAAAGGGAAGATGCAGGTTTTGGGAAGCCCTTTGACTGTAAGGTTGAGCTCATGACTCTTTGTACCAAGTGTGATCTGCGCAGCTTTCCGCCCTCACACAAATTGTAAATGAGCAACGGAAGTAGGAAATGACTGTGACCTTACCCGGCATAGGAGAGCTAAGATTCTTTTTTCTTTTTTTTACTTGTGAGCAGTATGAAGCCCTCCATGGGGCAATGGCATAGCTCAGGCACGTTCACAGTACAGTTTGTAATCATAGCACCCTATGTGTGAAATTCAAGCAATGTCCAACTGTGTGGGAAACAAACCCTGGTCACAAGCAATCCTGAGCGTTTTCTTACAGGTTAAAACAGTCGTCTCTGTGAGACAGAAGTTATCACAGGCAACCTTAAAAGTGGCAAATAGGGGCCACAATTCACAAAGACAATCCAAGGTTGCATAGGCCACACTAGGGTACTGAACAGATTTCCTCACATCTTGAATTGTAAGCATTCAGCAATATGCTCTTATATACACTGCTGCCTTGTTCAGGTAATGGGAGTTGAGGGTTTCAGTGATAATACAATTCCTACAATCTCACATTGCATGTTATGGTTTGCAAATGTCAGAATTTGTCAGGATAAGGTTCCTATGTCAAAGGTTCCATGCACACACATTCCATGATCCTTCTTATCAGATTACTCCATATTTCACTGGTTGGAGGAGTGCATAAAATCATCAGCCATTACAAGAATGGTTAGTGAAGATAAGGGATACCCTCACAATCAAGACTGATAACTCCATAACAGAAGCTGAACATTGACATGATACAGCCCACTTTTCAACCAGGGAAATAGTACATTAGGCCTTCGTTCATTCGATTTTTGGTGGGGATGGGGGATACATTCTAGACAGAGTTTACTGTATAATCCTGGCATGTTGTACTCTGAACAACTGGAGCAGGCATTAGGGGGATGTGATGAATGCTGAAGATCTGGGAGAGCAGTAGCTGCCATCCAATGATGAAGAGGAGGACATTGAGCAGGAGGAGCATTACAGTACCACGTGCAACAAAGTCAGACAAAACTAAATTGACATCTGGTGCCATCATATGTGAACTGGATGCAGTGTCACTAATTAACTTTGAATTTGTTGCTGCTCAAAATGCAAATAGTCCCTTTTTTTGCCCCGGAGGCAAATGCAGCTTCTGTTTATTTTTTTTTCTTTAGTTGTGCTGCTATTGAGTAAAAATGAGGATTTTCAAATGATTAAACATTTTCCAGTTACATGATGGTCCCACATTTAGTAATAAGATATTAGACTGCACTGGGCACTTGGGCGACAGTAGTACTTTCTTTGGTAGGGTTCTAAAATCAAAAGATTTTAAGGATGAGTGATCTGCCATTTGATTCTTAAACAGCAATAGATTTATGAATGTGCACTTATATTTGCAATGATGTGTCAGTCCTGTCATCTATGTTCTCTGAGAAGCCTTTTTCTTGGTTTCCCTTGCATTACGTACATGGTGAATGGCAATACTTGTCTGGCAGCAACTAATCTGGTGCATGGCTGGGTCTTATAATGGGTCTGATGCCAGGAATCCCTCGAGGTCCAGGTAGTGGTGATTTGCAGTGAGAGTGAAGATATGACGAGTAGGACCCCGAAAAGGCAGAAATAATGAGGCAACTTTCAGAAATTAGCATGAGAAATCTAGCTGAGGTTTGCAGAGGGAAACCTCGCCAAAATTGACTTTTAGCCAATTTCTTTTTTATACTTCAGTCCTCTGTCTAGAAATACATTGAATAAATGTACCATTTTTAATCCTTGTGTAACTTTCACAATTGGTTATCCAAGAAGTCTTCAATATTGATAAGTTGTAAAGGATAACCTTTTGGCTGTTTATTAATAACACATTTTAGTTCTTTTGTTTAATGCTGTTAGTGATGTAGCAAGTATGTAATGAGAACTGAAAAAGTGGTACAGTGGTTGTGTCACTTTCTGTAGGTTAGAAAGGATGGATTCAAGTCCCACATGTCATCAATATATGTGCATGTTAACATGTTACTGAAAAAGTCTTTATTATGAGAACAGAGGATTCATATGCAAATATCTCTAAGTGAAAGGATATTAAATGTGCTCTTCAAAACGTAGATGAAAATATCCCACTTTAAAGGTGAATACAGAGGATATTACATTCTATAAAGTGCGAGAGTCATTTGGCAAGAAATGGCATAATTCAATCAGGACACTGCTTGGATAAGCATTTTTAAACAACAAAAACAACTGGCAATGGTAGACATCCTGTACTTTAATGAGACATGCACTGCTTCATTTGCTTTCAATTATATATAACACCTGCAGAACAAGCAAAGCAAAATGACATTAACATTCTTGGAGGATCGATAAAGAACAAAATGATTATGGTTCAAAACAACTGTTTTAATCATACAATATAGAAATGAGTGAACCAGGCTCTGAGCTTTTAATGTAACGTTATGATATTTCAGGAACAAACAGTCGTCAGGCTCTAGGTGAATGGATATGAATGATGAGACTTTGATTTACGTGAAAAGCCATCTTTGTGATTAACCTAATACACTACTTCAGTAATATGGAGGTTTTCAGGGCAATTATTTCAGTTACAGAGTGAAATATCTACATTTGCATTGTTGGAAGATAAGGGCATAATTTGATAAATGTACTCTTGTATAGCTATCAAGAAGAGAATCATAATATTTAAACAGAATTAGGGCAAATATTCTTTATGATCTTGAGATGAAAGTGAGTAACTAAACTTACCATCCCCAATTTTATAATCATACTTATTCTCTTCACATTTCATGTGACTTCTCAGTTGATCTTAAGTTATTGATGATTCTCTTAATCCTCTGCAGGGTGAAGTCAAATGATTTTCTTTGCTTCTGATAGACTATAATGCATAGGAGCAAAAGACAGTATTTTGGCACTTCAAGTCTGTTCTGTCATTCAATGAGATCATAGCGGATTTTTTAATGTCAACTCCACTTTCCAGCCTTTTTCCCCATAAGCCTGTGATTTCCTTATTGAATACAAATCTCAGCCATGAATATACTCATTAATTCAGACACTACAATGCTCTGTAGTAAAGGATTCCACAGATTCACTACCCTCTGGGAGAAGAAATTCCTCCTCATCTCTGATTTTAATGGGCAACTCCTTATTCTAAGCCTATGCTTTCTGGTTCTAGACTCGCCCAAAAGTGAATCAGCCTCACAGCATCTACTCTGTGAAGCCCCTCAGAATCTTATATGTTTCAATAAAGATGCCTCTTATTCATCTAAACTCCAATGTGTACAGGTCCAATCTACTAACCTCTCCTCATAAGAAAATCCTTCCGTACCCAAGATCAACTAAGTGAACTTCTCTGAACTGCCCCCACTTACAATGTATCTTTCCTTAGATAAAGGGATCAAGACAATTCACAGTATTCTAGTTGTGCTCTAACTAGAGCCATGCATAATTTTAGCAAGATTTCTCTTTGGTTATGATAGTAAAAAATGAGGTCTGCAGATGCTGGAGATCACAGCTGCAAATGTGTTGCTGGTCAAAGCACAGCAGGTTAGGCAGCATCTCAGGAATAGAGAATTCTATTCCTGAGATGCTGCCTAACCTGCTGTGCTTTGACCAGCAACACATTTGCAGCTTTGGTTATGATACTTAATTTGAAATAGATTCAAACATTCCAATTGCTTTCCATATTATCAACAGTACTTGGATGTTAATTATTTTAATTCACACATAGGGATGCCTAAATGCTTCTCGGTTGCAGATTTCTACAATCTTTCCTATAACTCCTGCCAAATTGTATAATCCCTTATTATATTCCATCTTCACTATTTTTGCCTACTCACTTAACATCAGAGTCTAGATTAGAACTGGAAAAGCACAGCTGGTCAGGCATCCGAGCAGCAGGAAAATCAACGTTTTGGGCAAAAGCCCTTCATCAGGAATGAGGCTGGGAGGCTCGGGGGTGGAGAGATAAATGGGAGAGGTGTGGGGCTAGGGAGAAGGTAGCTGAGAGTGCAGTAGGTGGATGGAGGTGGGGGTAGAGGTGATAGGTTGGAGAGGAGGGTGGAGCAGACTATAGTGTGGAAGCTGAAAATGTGTTGTTGGAAAAGGGCAGCAGGTCAGGCAACATCAAAGGAGCAGGAGAATGATGTTTCGGGCATGAGCCCTTCTTCAGGAATGAGGAAAGTGTGCCAAGCAGGCTAAGATAAAAGGTAGGGAGGAGAGACTCGGGGAAGGGGCATTGGAAATATGATAGGTGGAAGGAGGTTAAGGAGAGAGTGATAGGCCAGAATGGGGGTGGGGGTGGGGGTGGAGAGGTCAGGAAAAAGATTGCAGGTTAGGAAGGTGGTGCTGAGTTCGAGGGTTGGGACTGAGACAAGGTGGAGGGAGGGGAAATGAGGAAACTGGAGACATCTGAATTCATCCCTTGTGGTTGGAGGGTTCCTAGGCGGAAGATGAGATGCTCTTCCTCGAGCGGTAGTGTTGCTATGGTCTGGTGATGGAGGAGTCCAAGGACCTGCATGTCCTTGGTCGAGTGGGAGGGGGAGTTGAAGTGTTAAGCCACGGGGTGGTTGAGTTTGTTGGTCCGGGTGTCCCAGAGGTATTCTCTGAAATGTTCCGCAAGTAGGCGGCCTGTCTCCCCAATATAGAGGAGGCCACATCGGGTGCAGCGGATGCAGTAAATGATGTGTGTGGAGGTGCAGGTGAATTTGTGGTGGATATGGAAGGATCCCTTGGGGCCTTGGAGGGAAGTGAGGGAGGAGGTGTGGGTGCAAGTTTTGCATTTCTTGCGGTTGCAGGGAAAGGTGCTGGGAGTGGAGGTTGGGTTGGGGAGGGGTGTGGACCTGACGAGGGAGTCACGGAGGGAGTGGTCTTTTCGGAATGCTGATAGGGGAGTGGAGGGAAATATATCGCTGGTGGTGGGGTCTGTTTGGAGATTATGGCAACAGATGATACAATGTATATGGAGGTTGGTGGGGTGGTAGGTGAGGACCAGTGGGGTTCTGTCCTGGTGGCGATTGGAGGGGCGGAGCTCAAGGGCAGAGGAGTGGGAAGTGGAGGAAATGCGGTGGAGAGCATCGTCGATCACGTCTGGGGGGAAATTACGGTCTTGGAAGAAAGAGGCCATCTAGGTTGTGCGGAATTGGAACTGGTCATCCTGGGAGCAGATGCGGCGGAGACCAAGGAATTGGAAATATGGGATGGCATTTTTACAGGGCAGGGTGGGAGGAGGTGTAGTCTAGGTAGCTGTGGGAGTCATTCGGTTTATAGTATATGCCCATGTTGATTCGGTTGGCCAAGATAGAAATGGAGAGGTCTAGGAAGGGGAGGGAGGAGTCTGAGATGGTCCAGATAAATTTGAGGTTGGGGTGGAAAGTGTTGGTAAAGTGGATGAACTGTTCAACCTCCTCCTGGGAGCATGAGGCAGCGCCGATACAGTCATCGATGTAGCGGACGAAAAGATGAGGGGTGGTGCCGGTGTAGCTGCGGAAGATGGACTGTTCCACATATTCTATGAAGAGGCAGGCATAGCTGGGGCCCATGCGGGTGCCCATGGCTACTCCTTTGGTTTGGAGGAAGTGGGAGGATTGGAAAGAGAAGTGTTCAGAGTGAGGACCAGTTCAGTCAGTCGAAGAAGGGTGTCAGTGGAAGGGTACTGGTTGGTACAGCGGGAAAGGAAGAAGCGGAGGGCTTTGAGGCCTTCGTAATGGGGGATGGAGGTGAACAAGGAGTGGATGTCCATAGTGAAGATAAGGCTTTGGGGACCAGGAAAGCGAAAATCATGGAGGAGGTGGAGGGGGAGGGTGGTGTCCCGAACGTAGGTGGGGAGTTCTTGAACTAAGGGGGACAGGACATTGTCGAGGTATACAGAGATGAGTTCGGTGGGGTAGGAGCAGGCTGAGACAATGTGTTGGCCGGGGCAGTCAGGTTTGTGGATTTTGGGCAGGAGGTAGAAATGGGCAGTGCGGGGTTGTGGGACTGTGAGGTTGGAGGCGGTGGATTGGAGATCCCCTGAGGTGATGAGGTTATGGATGGTCTGGGAGATGATTGTTCGGTGGTGGGAGGTGGGGTCAAGGGGATAGTAGGAGGAGGTGTCTGCAAGCTGGCGTTTAGCCTCAGCCAAACTACTACCGCGCCTCCCTTGTCTGCCAGTTTGAGAGTGAGGTGGGGTTGGAATGGAGGGAGTGGAAGGCTGCACGTTCCGAGGGTGAGAGGTTGGTGTGGGTGAGAGGGGTGGAGAGGTTGAGGTGGTTAATGTCGCAGCGGCAGTTGGCTATGAAGAGATCGAGGACAGGTAAGAGGCCAGCACGGGGTGTCCAGGTGGATGGGGTGTGTTGGAGGCGGGAGAAGGGGTCGTCAGAGGGTGGATGAGGCTGAAGAAGGAATGGTTGAAGAAGGGCTTATGCCCGAAATGTCGAATCTCATGTTCCTGATGCTGCCTGACCTGCTGCGCTTTTCCAGCAACACATTTTCAGCTCTAACCTTCTTTGCTGTCCACTAACCTCCAATTTTAGTGACATCTGCAAACTTACTCACTGTACCTCTTATGCTCAAGGATATAGAGGTTGAAGATGTCAGTGAATACTTTTACCAGCTGGTGTACACAGGACCTAAGTGCTCTGTCTGGGCCCGTCGCTTTTCTTGGGTTAACTCCGAGGAAGAGTGATCTGACATCTGCACCAGACAGAAGGAACTGGTGCATCCAGGGCTGCCAGGGCTGTCAGGGCAGGTGATACCATGCCACTTACATTCTGGTCAAAGTGAGTATAGAAAGCATTGAGAGCATCAGGGAGAGATGTGTTTTTGTCTGCTATCTTTCTTGCTTCATTTTGTATCCCATTATACTGTTTAGGCCTTGCCACAGATGGTGCTCTCACAGATCAGCAATCACAACTTCAATCTTTAACATTCAGTCAATAGCTAGAAAGCATTTTGCTTAAACCCCAGAGAGACCAGCAGCCTTTTGAGCCTCAAACTTGGACCAGTACTGCCTCTTAGCATCATTGATGGCTTTGCAGAGGTCGTACCTGGATTTTCTGTCCAGCTCTGAGTCATCTGACTACAATCCTGCACGCCTGGTCTTCTGCAGGGAATGGATATCAAGGTTCATCCAAGCTTTCCAGTTGGGGAACACCCTGATTAAATTTTTTGGCATACATCTTTTTGTTTCCCATTATTACCTCTCGAGTTATTATTATTTAAGAAGCCTCTGTTCACTTTGGCCTCTCTACTGTCATATATACTTGAAAAATTCTTGAGTCCATCTTGACATTGCTTGGCGGTTTACCCTCAAAGTTTATTTTCTTCCTATTTGTTTTTAACTTGATGTTTCTTGTTTTTATTAAATTTTCCCTGTTCTCTGGTTTATGACTAAACATTGCCTCATTGCATTTTTTTTCTTTCAATTTGAAATTATCTCTAATTTTACAAAATTTTTCATAAATGTTATATGTTTTCCTTTTTAAAAATGGTGGCAGGAAATGAGAAAAAACTGTTTTAAATGCAAATTATAAACTACATTAGTTTTGTACAAGAAAAATAAATGTTGACTTTTTAAACCTAACAATACATGCAATCACTCTAGCTAATTAATTATTGACAGTAATATTAATACAAAATCTGTGAACATTAAAGTAATCAGAAAATATAACACTGAAAGAATTTTGATTTTAGTCATATACATTTAACTTTTCATTGAAATTGGCCGAGGGACTACAAATGTAAAAAAAACAAGAGACATTTTATACTGCAGTCACAGACCAGCAACCACAACTTCAGTCTTTAACATTCAATCAATACCTTGGAAGCATTTTGCTTAAACCCCAGAGAGATCAGCAACCTTTTATGCAATGAATTTTTTCAGGCACTGTAATTTATAAGTTGATCCTCAGGCATATGGAAAACTATTAACTCTACTAAATCTGTACAGATAGCACCACGGTGGCACAGTGGTTAGCACTGCTGCCTCACAGCACCAGAGACCCGGGTTCAATTCCCGACTCAGGCGACTGACTGTGTGGAGTTTGCACTTTCTCCCCGTGTCTGCGTGGGTTTCCTCCGGGTGCTCCGGTTTCCTCCCACAGTCACAAAGATGTGCGGGTCAGGTGAATTGGCCATGCTAAATTGCCCGTAGTGTTAGGTAAGGGGTAAATGTAAGGGTATGGGTGGGTTGCGCTTCGGCGGGTCGGTGTGGACTTGTTGGGCCGAAGGGCCTGTTTCCACACTGTAAGTCTAAGTCTAAGTCTAAGCACCTATGAATGTAATTGTGTTTGCAAATAATCTAATGGTAAGATTTTTGGTAGTGTAGATGAGCAGAGAGATATCAGTGTCCATGTACATAGATCACTGAAAGTTGTCACCCACGTTGATGGGGCTGTTATGAAGGCATGCAGTGTATTAGCTTTTATTAGTAAAGGGATTGAGTTTTGGAACCATGAGGACATGCTGCAGCTGTATAAAACTCTGGTGCGGTTGCACTTGGATTATTGTGTACAGTTCTGGTCACTGCATTATAGGAAGGATGTGGAAGCTTTGGAAAGGGTTCAGAGGAGATTTACTAGGGTGTTGCCTGGTACTGAGGGAAGATCTTATGAGGAAAGGTTGAGGGACTTGAGACTGTTTTCATTGGAGAGAAGAAGGTTGAGAGGTGACTTAATTGAGATATGTAAGATAATCAGAGGGTTACAAAGGGTGGACACTGAGAACATTTTTCCTTGGATGGTGATGGCAAGCATGAGGAGACATAGCACTAAATTGAGGGGTGATAGATATAGGACAGATGTCAGAGGTAGTTTCTTTACTCAGAGAGTAGTAGGGGCATGGAATGCACTGCCTGCAACAATAGTGGACTCGCCAACTTTAAGAGCATTTAAATGGATTGGCATATGAGGGAGAGTGGAATAGTGTAGGATAGATGGGCTTCAGATTGGCTTCACAGGTCAGGGCAACATCAAGAACCAAATGGTAATAGGCGCTGTAATTTTTTTTTAGATTAGACTTACAGTGTGGAAACAGGCCCTTCGGCCCAACAAGTCCACACCGACCCGCCGAAGTGAAACCCACCCATACCCCTACATTTACCCCTTACCTAACACTACGGGCAATTTAGCATGGCCAATTCACCTGACCCGCACATCTTTGGACTGTGGGAGGAAACCGGAGCACCCGGAGGAAACCCACGCAGACACGGGGAGAACGTTCTATGTTCTATGTTTATCCAATTTTTTTCTTATTTGTAGGTAATGAAATGAGCTTTGATTTCATTGAGGTCATGATTTTACAGGTCACAGGATTGATTATTCACAATAGTAAACAGGATGCCATAAGACCAGATGTTTGTAAGATGCGGGAAAAGAGTTAGGCCATTCAGCCCATCAAATGTACTCCACCATTTGATCATGGCTGGTAAATTTCTCAACTCATTCCCCTGCCTTCTCTCCATAAGCTTTGATCCCCTTATTAATTAAGATCCCAACTATGTCTGTCTGAAATACAGATGAATGGGCCATGTTACATTGCCCATAGTGTTCAGGGATGTGTAGGTTAGGTGAATTAGCCATGTTAAAATGCCCATAGTGTTCAGGGATGTGTAGATTAGGTGAATTGGCCATGTTAAACAACCCATAGTGTTCAGGGATGAGTAAGTTAGGTGAATTGGTCATGTTAAACTACCCATAGTGTCCAGGGATGTGCAGGTTAGGTAAATTGGCCGTTTTAAATTACATATAGTATTCAGGGATATGTAGGTTAGGTGAATTGGCCATGGTAAATTGCCCATAGTGTTCAGAGATGTGTAGGTTAGGTGAATTGGCCATGTTAAATTGCCCATAGTATGAGGGAATGTGTAGGTTAGGTGAACTGGCTGTGTTAAATTACCCATAGTGATCAGGGATGTGTTGGTTAGGTGAACTGGCTGTGTTAAATTGCCCATAGTGTTCAGGGATGTGGAGGTTAGGTGAATTGGCCATGTTAAATTGTGCATAGTGGTTAGGGATGTGTAGGTTGGGTGAATTGGCCATGCTAAATTACCTGTAGTGTTCAGGGATGTGTAGGTTAGGTGAACTGGCTGTGTTAAATTGCCCATAGTGTTCAGGGATGTGTAGGTTAGATAAATTGGCCATGTTAAATTTCTCATAGTGTTCAGGGTTGTGTAGGTTAGGTGAATTGGCCATGTTAAATTGCCCATAGTGTTCAGAGATGTGTAGATTAGGTGAATTGGCTATGTTTAATTATCCATAGTTTTCAGGGATGCATAGGTTAGTTGAATTGACCATGTTAAATTGCCCATAGTATTCAGGGATGTGTAGGTTAGGTGAATTGGCCATGTTAAATTGCCCATTGTGGTCTGGGATGTGTAGGTTAGGTGCATTAGTCAGGGGTAAATGTAGAGTAATGGGTATGGGTGGGAGTGCCATGCATGGCACTCATCCACAGATTCAATCAATAAGCCCATCGACCTGGACCCAATATACCGACCACTGCAGCGGACAGCTGAAACTGACAACCGGAAGCGGCAGAGTTCTGTTCAAAACTCTGTAACCAGCAGGGAAGAAGCTGTTCCTGAATCTGCTCATACATGTATTCAAACTTCTATATCTTCTGCCCATTGGGAGATGTTAGAAGAGATTATAACTGAGGGGGTTTTGGTAATGTTGGCTGCCTTTCTGAGGCAACAGAAAGTATAGATGGAGTCAATGGATAGAAGGTTGGCTTGGACTAGGCTGTGTTCATATCTCTCTATAGTTTTTTTTACTGTCCTGGGCAAAGCAGTTGCCATGCCAAGCTGTGATGCATCTTGGTAAGACATTTTACAGATATACTGGATTTCCTTAGCTCCTGCAGAAGTAGAGGCATTGATGTACTTTCTTGACCATTGCTTCCTTCCATCACAAGGATCATCACTCCTGGAAATTTGGCACTCTTGATCATCTCCACCTCAGCACCATTGATGTAGACAGAGGTGTGCCCTCTACCTTGTTTCCTGAAGTCAATGAACCTGTTGAAACATAAATGTTTCTGAGGGGGCTTGGCACACAAAATTCTGAAGGGATGTTCCCCTTCATGGCAGAATCTATAACAGGACTTCGTAGTAAGTGATCTCCTATTGATCAAAGATGAGGAGGAAATTTCTTCTCTCATTAGCCTTTGGGATTGGGTGAGGTACATTTTGGTGCTGCCCTTTTGGCACCAATCATTTGGCCCTGCCGTTTTGGCTCTAAACTGTTTTGGCGCTCATTACTTTGCCGCTGAGCTGTTTGGTGCCAATTCAGAATAAAATAAATCTGGTTTGGTTAAAGAAGAGAGGATAACTAACGACTCAATGTAATTTTCTCAACTAGCAAGAGTTGATAGTCAAAGCTGTAATGACCCGCTGTAGATTCAAATCTCGTTTTGTAATCATTTTCTCATTTAACAATTGTTAATAGTCATCTACTGCCTTGATGATACTTTAGTCCTTCTATCTTCACATTGGAAAGCTGTAATACAATTTTCTTTCTATTTTCTTGTAGAGCCCATACCAGAAATGGCTGAAAACATTCTAAGCAAGAGAGACAAACCGAACTTTTCACACGATGGTTATCCAAATGTATTTGTTAAATGTAGCAAAATGTAGACATTCGTTTTTATAATGAATAGGTTAAAACTAATGAATAAAAAAGAATTAGATTTATTTCTTACAATGTAATAAAACCAAATTTCTTAGGGCTGTACAAGACATTTTGTTATTCTGAATTGGCGCCAAAACAGCTCAGGAACAGAGTAATGAGTGCCATACCAGTTTAGAGCCAAAACAGCAGGGCCAAATGATTGGCGCCAAAAGGGCAGCGCCAAATAGTCTCATTCCGTTTGGGACTGTATTCCTCAGAAAGCAGCAGAGAATTGCTTGATGAATATAGTTAAAGCTACGTTTGACAGATATTTGATTTATGACTGAGTCAAGATTATGGGGAGAAAAGGCAAATGTAGCCGAGGGCATGATTAGATATCATTTTGCTGGATGTTGGAGTAGGCTTGAGGGAGCAACTTGATTATGCTTCTTTATACTTTTATAAATTTAGGTTGATAGCAAAATGCATCTCTTCATTAAATTTTAGCTGCATGTATGCATTTTACCAGTTGCCTTCCTGAAGACTTTACCATCATCTTCATTGATAACATAAAATTTGAAAATGTAGTCATCCGCAACTTTCAATTTATGCCCTGCAGACTGAAGTTCAGTGACAAACTCAGCAATTTTAATCTATCCTGGATAAAGGAAGTGCAAATTGATGGTAGGTATAGACATTAAATGGCTGTATCTCGCAGCATGCAATATAAAAGAAGCTCATGACATTATGTAAACCAGTACAGTGTACAGTAATAACAGCGAAACATTGTCATATCTTGAATGTTTTGCCGAAGTGTTACTCATAGGTCTCAGAATGTGATAATAAGCCTGGACAGGGTACTGTACACAACTGATGCTTCACTGCAAACAATTGTGATGTGATACTACAGCAAGAGCGGTCAAGCACCGGAGGCAGTGCAGAAAGGATTGAACGATGTTACAAAGTGCTTTTCTGAGAAAATAAGCAGCTAGCAGAATTGGAAATATATTTGGAAGAGTGACTAGCTGAGGGGTTTTGCTATTGTGGCCAGCCAGATGAGCAATTTTTTGGGGGAATCTTTTCACCCCATTGTTGAGGTGAAACAATCAGTTCTTAGGACTAAGATGTTGGAACACATGGAAGCCACTTAGCCCATCGAGTCTGCTCCACCATTTAATCAGATCTGATAATTCTTAGTTCCATTTTTCCTGCCTTTTCCCCATCACTCTTAATTGCCTTACTGAATAAAAGCCAGTCTATCTCAGCCTTAATGACCAAATCTCTTTAGCTCTCTGAGGTGATGAGTTCTACAGATTCACGACCGTCTGAGAAGGGAAATTCCTCCTTTGTCTGTAAACAGTGATTCCATATTCTGATATTATGTCCTCTAGTCCTAGACTCTCCCACAAGGCTAAACATGATTCCCACATCAACCTTGTCAAGTTTTCTAAGAATCTTGGATGTTTCATTCTTCTAAACTGTAATGACTACAAACCCATACACTCCAACTCTCTTCATAGGCCAGTCCCTCCCAACCTTGGATCAACCTAGTGAATCTTCTCTGGACTCTAGAAATACAGAGTGCAATTTTAGACTAAGGAGTAGCAGATGTAAAACAGAAATAAGGAGAAATTACTTCTCTCAAAGGGTTGCGAATGTATGGAATTCACTACTCTAGAATGTGGATGATGCTGGGACATTAAGTAAACATGAAGTGAGAGACTAGTTTTAATTATTAATGGTTTGAGGGTCATGGAGAAGGGCAGGAAATGGAGTTGTGGCTGAGATGTGATGAGTCATGATCATATGAAAAGGCAGAGAAGGCTCAAGGGGCTGAAGTGCGTATTCCTACTTTGGTTTTTACATTCTTATAGATTGTTTTCAATGTTAACATTTGTTCCTGTAGATATGGAGCTTAAGATTGTACACAATATTTCAGCTTGGTACTACTCATTTTACATAGTTTTATAAAGATCAAAATATAATTTGCTGTCTCTATTGCTTGCCGAACTTGGATGCTAACTCTTTGTGATTTATGTCTGAGATCTTCCAATTCCTTCTCTGATGCATGTTTTTATAATCTTTTCATACTTAAATGATTTTTAGCTCCTTTATTCTTCCTGACAATGTGCATAACTTCATTTTTTCACACTTTCTATTCAATTTCCCAAGTTTTTGGCCATTAACATAACTTGCATATTTCACTGTGCAGACGTTTTATTAGATTAAATTAGACTAGATGTTATTAACTTAGACTAGATGTTATTTTCACATATACTCAAGGACAAGAATACAGGAATACAGTCAAAAATGGACAGAGTTGCCACTCTCTGGAGCCATCTTGGAATACAATATTCCAGTGTCAGCCTCGGCGTTTGCCTTTCTACCTATGTTTGTGTCATCTTCAAAGTTGGTGATAGTCACTAATATTGGAAATACATTTGGTCCAGTACTGATCCCTGTGATAGTCTTTTAGTTATAGATTGACATCTTGTGAATTTCCCTCTTGTTCCAACTCTCTGTTTGCTATTAGTTAGTTAATTCTCTATCCAATGCCATGGACTCCTATTAAGTAGCTTAACGTGTGTAAACTTATCATACGCCTTCCAAAGATCCAAACATAATACATCCACTGGTTCCCCTATATCTATCTTGCATGTTACCCCTTCAAACAATTTTGATATATTTTTCAGGCAAGATTTCCCCTTTGTGATGCTGTTTGATCATTTTATGTATTTCTGGATGCTCAGCTCTCCCTCTATTGATGATTTGAAAGTGAGGAATTGTACAAGAATGCAGTTAAGGAAAATGGGATCTGTGGACCATGGTTAACTAATTTATTAATTAGTTAATAATTTAAAACTGCAGAAATTTAGCATGTTTTACACATCTTAGAAAATCCAGCAGATAATATCCTTGTGAGCCTCTGGGACTCCGAAGTACCATATGACATAGGGGCAAAATAGACTTTTCAGTCCATCAAGTCCACTCCACCATTCAATGAGATGATGGCTGTCTTGATAATCATCAATTTGCCTGCTTTAGCCAAATGACAACTAATTAGAAATCTGTCTATCACTGTATAGACATAAGATAGTCATCAACAAATCTTTCCTTATCCAATGAGTTGTTGGTGTGTTGCTCTCACTACCTCAAGGCACTGAATAGAAAATTCACACTTAAGAGTAGACTACATGAGCAAATTGGTGGGAAAGGAATATATTTAAATATTAGCAATATTAGAACAAGAGACATACAAGGAGATGTTTGAATAGCATACCCATTTGGGGTGACTCAGTGGTTAGCACTGCTACCTCACAGTACCTCAATTTCAGCTTTGGGTGACTGTCTGTGTGGAGTTTGTACATACTTCCTGATGGTTTCTGCCGGGTTCTCTGATTTGCACCCACAGTCCAAAAATGTGCAGATTAGGTGAATTGGCAATGCTAAATTGCCCTGTAGTGTCGAGGGATGTGCAGGCTAGGTGGATTAACCATGGTAAATGTGGTGTGATTGGCTGGAATGCTCTTCAGAGTGTTGGTGCAAACATGATGGGCTTAGCTGCATTGTAGAAATTCTATGTGCATAGACTGATTTAACTAAATGCCCTAATTTTGTGTAATGAATTTTAATGTACTTGCAACAGACATAAGAAATAGAAGTAAGAACAGGTTGTTTGGCTCCCTGAGTTAATCCTCTGTAGTGATTGAAATTGGAATGAGATCAGCCAGGGAGACCTGATAGAATATGAGATCCCACTGGGGCTGTTAGCCTGGTCCAAGCAGGGAACTTTGGCTGACAGATATAAACAGGAGTGTTAGGAGTTTTGATCATGCCAGGAGCTGGGTCTGTGCAAGCTTGGCCAGTGTCATATACTATGCACATGTAAATAAAAGGTGACTTGGGGATGGGATATCAGCCCTTCTGGTTTATTTCACTCTTTCTATCAAGGCTGAAACTAATCTGATTTATGGCTTGTGCCCCATAACACTTGACTCCTTTGTCAATTAAAAAATCTGTCAAAATCACCAGTGAGTATGTTTAAAATGACTCACCCTGAACTCTCTGAGGAAGAGAGTTCCACAGGCTAAAATATTATAAAAAGCATCTGCTCATTTCAATTTTAAATGAGAGATCCTGTCTTAAGAACTGTGCTGCTAGATTTCTCCACCATCTTCTCAACATCTACTCTCAAAATTTTGTATTTTTTGGTAAAGTAATCCCTCATTTTGCTAAAGTCTAATGATTACAGGCCTTTCCCACTTAAATCTTCCACAACCAAATTTTGAGAATTATTAGCCCAGTGAAATTTTCTGAACTGCTTACATAGATGTATGTCTCTCCTCTTATGTCATCTGGCATGGAGTGTTATAAGAAGATTTCGCTAATTTTATACTTCATTTTTCCCTTGCGATAAAGGTCAACAGCGCTGTCATTATGTTGCAACACTTTATTTCATTAGCACAGGGAATTTCATTATATTTGCCTTTTAAATTATGTGCTGTGCTTGCACACTAATATTTTGTGATTCATGTATGAAATTACTCTCCTATGTTCTGCAGCATTTTGTTGTGTCTGTCCATTAAAGTTAAAATCTGTTTTATTATTCTTCTCATCAAAATGGAGAAAATTTCATTTTCCCACATGGTAATGTCACAACCACATCACAGTCATCCAAACTGAAAATTGATAATTAAAATTGCACATGCAAAGATTAAATACTGGTACAGATAAAAGGCACTTATAAAAAAAAAAGATCATTCTGTTATGAGTGCAAGCCTGTTACTTGCTTGAAGATCTTCTTTCTGAAATGAGGATTTGCAAACTGTGATGGATTCTGTGATCAAAAGTAATCCAGGCTTTGATAGAGACAGGTGGAGAGAAAGAGCAGGTTTCTTGTTCCTCACTTGCTCCTTGCAACATCACTTGCAGAGTACTTGGACTGTTTCAGCAGAACAGTGCTTGAGATTTGAAAAATCTTTCTTCTGTGCTCCCTTAGGCTGCAAGGTTCTCTGAGGTTCTGTTTTACAGATCAAATCCTAAAGTAGCTGCTAACTTCAAACTTCATGCTTCCACATTATGTTGCAGACCGACTTTTTTTTTAAGTGGATGTTATTAATTATTCAGCAATTTGTTTGAGTGGTGATTTTATTTAAGGTTTGATAAGCAGGGAAGAACTATTTGTACCCTGGGAGAAGGATGTCAATGAGCTTAAATTTATGCTTTATACAAATGAGCATTGAATTCCAAAGGTCTTCACATGTTTGGGTGTATCTCTTTCTAATCCACCTGTGCTTTCCATGTGCTTGACAAAGTTGTCATTGTAAAAAATCATCTCCTGTTAAGCAATTTCTCAAAGCTCCCTGTGTTCTTCTAAGGTGTGATTAGCTTTTTACAGAACCTTATTCATAGCATACCCGTTGAGCTCTAAAATGTCTCATTGTGAGAAGACATACTAGTGGGAGTTCAAGATCTCAGGACAAAACAAAACAGTGTCATGTCAGATTCTGATCCCTTAGGTAACTGGCTGAAAGTTTCATTCATCAAATGGAAATATGAGCTGGATATAGAATATAACCAAACACCATTTATACAATTGTATTCTCAACTAGAGTACTTGTATTATGAGCAGGATTGGGAATCTTGCTAGGTACTATTGCTCATCGAGTAGAAGTTTGACTAATTTTAAATAACACTTAGAGAACACATTACTGACAGTAGAGAAGAACCATACCTAAAGGTTTTCTACTCACAACCCTATTACATGTTATAAAATATGAAGTGAATCATAAGTAGAACCAGATTTCAAAGTTTGATTTTGCTTTCAGCAATGAAACTGCCATTGATAATTTAACTCCGAGGCCTATCCTGTAATGATTGCTGCCAGTATGATGCATTACTTTATTTCCTTAGTATAGAAAATTTCATTACATTGCACTGAACTGTTCTGATTTACTTTTAGTATTAAAGCTTTAAGGTATGTGAAATAAAAAATGTCAAGATCGATATATAATGGATGAAAGGTAGCCAAAATAATTTTTAAATGAGTGAGAAATAACCTAGAAATTAGTTCCCATTGATTTGCAAATGTTTTCTATAATTAAAAAACGAGGCCAGGTGTTCTGTTCATTTCTGTCTGCACTTACATTAGATTGTAAGTTACAGGACATGACAGAGAGAATCCTATTTTGAGGTTGATTCCTGAAATAATTAGCTATCTCACTTAGTTGCTTGTTGTGGAATTAAATAAAGCATAGTATAAATCATAGTATTGCATAGTATCTACAGTGCAGCAACAAGTCATTTGGAACAAGGGATCTTTGCCAGAGTTCATACTCCACATTAGCCTCATCCCGCAGTCTTCCTCTAACTCAATCAATACGTCCATCTATTCTCTTCACCGTCAAGTGTTGGCCTGGCTTCAAACACTTACATAACCTTGAAGACTTTTTTCAGGTCACCCATCGTTTCTTTCCTAGAGGAAAGAATTCCAGCCCGCTCAATCGTTTCTGATAAGTATCACCTCCATTGCTGATTTGGGAAACCAGACATCTTGGAATTGCTAGGACATCCTGATTTTGCATTAAATGTCATGGTACCCAAAAGTTTTCTCCAAACTTCATGATGTATTTTTGTTTCAAAAATATCAGTATCAATAGCTAGGTTGACGTTTATCAACCAATTCTAGTTGCTTATGAGAATCTTTTGATGAGCTGCCTTCTTGAATCATTGTAGTCCTGCAGGGACAACCACAATGTTGGAGTTCCAGGATATTGACCCAGTGACAGTGAAGAAATGATGATACAGTTCCAAGTAAAGACGGTTTATGGTTTGAAGGGGATCCTTCAGAGGTGCTGTTCCTATGCTGCCTTTGTCCTTCTTGGTGATAAAGGTCTCTGGTTTGAAAGCTGCTAATAAAGCTTTGGCTGATTTGATACAATGCATCTTGCAAATGGTACACTCTATTGCCATTGTGCACTGTGGTATACAAATCAAGTAAGTTTTTGAGTATTACTGGAGTTGCATTCATCCAGGCAAATGGAGAGTTTTATATTGCATTCCCAACTTGAGCCTTGTAGATGGTAGTGTCCTATTCCATTTCAGAATGCCTATAACAACCACATTACTGTGGGTCTGTGGTCACACATAGGCCAGATTAGGTAAGGATGGCAGATTTACTTCTCTAAAGAGTATTTGAGAACCAAATATTCTTTATAGTATTCATTTCATTTCAGATTTAAGCTCTGAATTCAAAGTTCAACTGCTCTGGAGGGTTTGAACCTGTGTCCCGGGAACATTAATTCTGAATTGCTTGTCCAGTAACATTGCCACTATGTTATCACCTCATTCTAGGAGGAACAGCCAGCCATGCCAAAAGAAAATCTATGACCCCTCCATCTGACCTGTGTAAGTGACAACCCTTCTCTCTGTCACCTCACATTCACTCCAACTCTGCTGCTGCACTAATCTCATGCTCTCTACTGTCTGCAAAAGCTTCTCTCACCAACCTTTATTTCCTCACTGCCCCATTAATGTCCCAACAACAGTAATCTTGCAAGGCCACTGTGCTGTCTACCCATTCTCTTTTGGCATATCTCACCACCTTTCCTCACTTGCAACAGCACAAACAGGCATGTGACCTGCTTTGTTCTCCTTCCTCTTGCTCCCTTTCTCTCATTCAAGGAAAAGTCAGCCTACAATAGAGCAGGAAACATCCAGACAGATTTGGAGGTTGGAGCAGTGGGAGAGGGGGGTGCAGGGTAGAGATTGCTGCAGATAGCTAACGTTCAACTCCTCAGGCCCTAGGTGGGGAGAATCCTGGTCCTTGGGGGAAAGTAATAAGACAGTGGGAATAGATAGTCATCCATGTTATACCAACCAATTAATTAGCACATCTCACATTAACTCCACTGTTAGTCTTATTCATTGAGCAACATTTCTATCCATTTCCATGACACCTTCACTCTTTTGACTTGCAGGTACCGCCAGTATCGACATCATCTCAGTGGTGACATGATTGGCTTCTACAGAAGCCTCCTTTTTGACCTCTCGGGATGAGAATGCTTTGTGGAAGTATTGACAAGACTGCCTCCTGTATCCTCACTGACAGCTTGGTGGAAATTTTAGTCATTGACCATAATTTTCATGGAAACAGCTCCATAGCTGTCCTTGGAAGAAACACCCCAAGCTGCTGGCACTCAAAGGACTGTCAGTGATAGGACATCTGCTCAGCCGCAGACAGGAGAGAACCCTGTCGTGTTGGCAATTAGGGACTTCATCCTGAGAGCAGAACAGGTGAGCCAAGCAGTTATGTGGGAGGCAATGGCCCTCATTGCCCAGAAGCTGCAACAGTGTAGTGAATCCTACAACAGTCTGGATGTTATGGAGAGCCAGGTGAACACCTGCACAGCCTGTTGGAGAGACACATTCTTGTAAGTTATTGTCCCAGTCATTGGTCCTTGTGACTCAGGGCTTGACAACATGGGGATGGGCATCCTGGCACATTCTTCAGATGCACCTTCCTGACAAGGAGACTTCATGAAGCCCTGCCAGAGGAGGAAAACATATGCAGGTCCATCAGACTTCTCCTTTTTGGTCACTCCAAAGACAGTCAGATCCTCCACATCTTCCCTGCCTTCCCCTTCTGATCTCAAATTGTTCACTTTCCTCTTGAAGAATATCCTCAGAATGTCTGGTCTGTCCAGATACAATTGCCTCTGGGGTCACCAAACCAATCCTCCAGGGCCAATGGGCTCCACTACTGAGGAGCGGCTCCCTCTACCCCATTACAGAACCAAAGACCACACTGAGATGAAGTGGGAGTGAGAGAATGAAGAAACATATTAAATGTACTTTGGTGGCCCAGGTGACAATGCAATGTACATTGTTTGATACATTTCTATAAATTGTACTGTTTAGAGCTTGCATCAGGTTGCTTATCTCTCTATGTAGCCCTAAATATAACTGTAGCAACATGATGACAAAATTTTATGTCCATACAGGATGTGCCATGGATCAATGTTTGTGTTGAGAGCCTATTGCAGTAAATGGAAGGAAGAGGAACAAAGCATATACAGAACAATAGGTCCTGCTGACACCTCCGCCGAAAATATTGCTGATGTTTCCATGGCCTCTATGTCCAAAAGTGTTGGTGAATGAAGTGATCAGCAATATCTGGGGCTGGGAGATGTACAGTAAATAGGTGACAATACATTAAGATGGCCAGGGTTTAAAGGGCCTGCAAGTCTGTGTCCTCTACTGTGCATGTACATAATATAACTTATCTTTCAAAGCTCCCACATCACTGGATCTTTCAGCCCCCTCCCTTACAGGTTGAATTATTTCCCATTTTGGGTGTGGTTGCAGCCATTTTGTTTCCCTGCACACTTATGATTTCCAGAACATTGGAAGGCAACTGTGAGCACAGTTTGGCCTGTGGTAGTCAGCCCACTTATCCAGATTTCCTTCTTGATCGCCCTTCTCATTAAACCCATTAACTTTGCATCTCTCCAGGTTCAAGCTCAACCTGCCTACTTGAACCTACATCGGCCCACATTTACCCTCAGCCCCTGGCACATATAGTGACCATACCAGGTGTTGTCATACACTGATCGCACCAACTCTTGTGCCTCTTGATGACAGGGTTATTCTAACTGTAGATGATTATCCCGTCTTGCATGACCCCTTTTTCTTTCATTGTTTAACACATCTCTGTATGATAGATTAGTTAGTAAAGTTAGATCATATGGGATTCAGGGATAGCTTGCCAAATGGATACAACATTGGTTTGATGGTAGGAGACAAAGGGTGGTAGTGGAGGGTTGTTTTTCAGAGTGGAGGTTTGTAACCAATGGTGTTCAGCAGGGATTAGTGCTGGGTCCACTGTTGTTTGTCACCTATACAAATGATTTGGTTGAGAGTCTAGGAGGCATGGTTAATAAGTTTGTGGATGACACCAAAATTGGCAGCATGGTAGATAGTGAAGAAGATTTTCTAAGATTACAAAGGGACCGTGATGAATTGGGCCAATGGACCAAGTACTGGCAGATGCAGTTTAATTTGGATAACTGTATAGTATTTCATTTTAGAATAGAACAGAATCCCTACAGTGTGGAAACAGGCCATTTGGCCCAACTTGTCCACGCTGACCCTCCGAAGAGTATCCCACCCAGACCCATTCCTCTACCTTTATCCCTGATTAATGAACTTAACCTGAACATCCCTGAACGCGATGCACAATTTAGCATGGCCAATTCACCTAACCTGCAAATCTTTTGGATTGTGGGAGGAAACCCACACAGACATGGGGAGAATGTGCAAACTCCCCATAGACAGTCACCCACAGGTAGAATTGAACACAGGTCTCTGGCACTGAGAGGCAGCAATACATATCACTGAGCCACTATGTCACCCTAATATGTTACTGCACTCAAAATCCAGCAGTCTGGAATAATGCTGGACAATGAATTCAAATCCCAACACAGAAGCTGAGGAATTTGTATCCAGTTATTTAAATAAATCTGGAATAATAAGTTTATCAGAGTAAATGAAGGCCATGAAACAACTGGACAGCTCTGAAAACCCACCTATTAACTAGTGATTTTAGGAAGGAAATCCACCATCCTTACCTAAACTGGTCTCAAGATTACTCTTAATTGCCCTCTGAAATGAACTAGCAAGCCATTCAGTTGTATAAAGCCATTAATCGGTGCTTATATCGGTAGACTACCTCCATAATCTCAAGATCAAATAGGGGTGGACAATCAACAATGTTCTGGCTGCAAAGAATTTTTTAAAAAGGAAAGGATGAGGATTTAGATAAAGGATGGTTTGAGATGGGGTGAACTGGGAAATGTATGGAGTTGGATGTCAGGACTACACGTTGAAGAATGTATAATTTCAGAAAATTCACTTCTGAGCTTTGCTTGGTTCCTTAAGGTAGTCTCCCAAGCCCAAACATCTTCAGTTATTTCATCAATGACCTTCCCTCCAACATAAAGTCAGAAATGAGGATGTTCACTGATGATTACATAATGTTAGAACATTTGCAGCTCCTCAGATACTAAATTCCATTCTGAAGAAGAATTATATTGAACTTGAATCATTAAATCTGTTTGTTTCACTCATCAGATGCATTTTAGTAAGATAAACAAGGATAACACTTACACAGTTAAAAGTAGGGCCCTGGAAAGTTTGCCAAACAGAGAAACCTAGGGTTTCAGGTGCATAGTTCTTTGAAAGTTGCATCATAGGTAGACAGGGTGATTAAGAAGGCATATAGCACACTTACCATCATTGGTCACAGCACTGAGTACAGGAGTTGGGATGTCATGTTGCAGTTGCACAGGATATTTAAGAGGCCACTTTTGTGATACTGTGTATAGTTCTGGTTGTCCTGATACAGGAAGTATATTCTAAAATTACAAAGGGCGCAGACAAGGTTTATAAGGATCTTACTGGGACTGGAAAGTTTGAGTTATAAGGAAAGGTTGGATAAGCTAGGAATCTTTTTTTTACTGGAGCTTATTCAGTTGAGTGTTGAGCTTATAAAGGATTATAAAATTATAAGGGGCATAGATAAGATGAATAGCAAAAATCTTTTCCCTAGGATTAGGGAGTTGAAAACTCAAGGGCACACTTTTAAAGTGAGAGAAGAAAGATTTAAAATGTACCTGAGGGACATCGTTTTCACACAGAGGTGATTTGTGTATGGAATGAACTGTCAGAGGAAGTGGTATATGCAGGTACATGTACAAAATGTAAGAGACATTTGGGTAGGCATGTGAATAGGAAAGGTTTAGACGTGCAGGAAAATAGTATTTGTTTAGTTTGGGAAACTTAATCAGCATGGATGAGTTGGACTGAAGAATCTGTTTCTGTGCTATATGACTTTATGACTGTAAGGTTCTATGCCCTTACAGATGTTGTTGCATCCTTTCACAATTGTCAATCAATCATTCCACTTCCATGCCTGCACCACAAAGAATAAGCTGCTAGGTTTTCCTCCCCTGACCATGGTGCTTTGTTCCACACACATCCGTTCCCTTTTTTCATAGTTTCTGTGGATAGTCCCTGACTGTGCCTACCACTTGCAGTGAATTAACGAGACACATCTGGATGAGAAATGCCAAGACCCTTGACTAGTGCCTGTACATCGCCCTAGACTAACCAATATGTAGTTACAGAATTGATAGCCACCCATTCCCTGGATTGCAGAGGTATAGTCTGCCTGACTGAGAACATTCTGACCAGATGCCTGACTAGTATCAGAAAGCGCTCTTGTCTTAACTTGATTGACAGGTGCCTCCATGGTCTTCACTGAGTACTATTCCCCTAAGTCTTTGAGATATTGCTGCAAATAATGAGCATTTGCTTCACAAGCTGCTGGTGCATGTTGCATGTATGAGACTGACATAGCATATTGGCATAAATAAGGATATCTATCTCGTTGACTGAGTACTGCTTTGCAAGCTAAGTTGCCTGTGTTTGTGACAGCACTAATTGGCATAACAAGGCAAAAAAGATGCTGCGAGCCTGCAGGTAGATGCTAAGTGATGAAGCACTAGAAAAGCCAAAAAGCAGCCTTGAGATGCAGCCTGATCCAATCCATGGGCTAAGTGCCTGTTGCTGTGCACAAAATGCCCCTACTGCTGCCTTTACTGGTGTGTCATGCAACTTTAGTCTGACTTTCTGGATTCTCTGCAAGTGGATCAGAGAAGTGCAATGATGGCAAATGCTGGATGCTGATTCCTTGTTTAGAAAATTGCAAGGTGATCTCAATGAAATGCAATTTTATACCTTTTTGGGAAATCAAGAACAAGAGAGCACTATTTCACCTAAGGAGCCAAACATTTAGCTCTGAGGTGAGCATAAGATTCTTCACCAAAGGTTTGTGAATCTTCTGAAGTCTGCCCATCTTTGAATATGCTTCAGGCTAGGGCGGACAGATTTTTGGTCTTACTGGAATTGGGAGATATGGCTGTGGGCAGAAAATTAGATTGAGGCTAAGACCAGTCATGACACATGACAGTGCAGGCTTTAAGAGCCATATGGTCATCTGCTGCTGCTATTATGATTTTATCCTACTCTGTTAGTTTGCAAACTAGCTGTGCATTCACTGCTTTACTCATTGTTGACCTAGAATGCTTTCCAGTAACTTTCCGCTCAGGCAATAAAAAGAGTTATAGAAAAGATTTGACTCCTGGGCAAAATGAGTGTGAAGTTAGTAATTTGGCATTGGGAGGCCAGACACATTTTTGGGATTTAAATGTCACTGGTGAGGGGCAGTTGTCAAACAATTGCTCCATTTTAGTTGACTGGGGAGAAACGAGAAATTGACTAGAAACTGCACTGAGCAAGATCAGTAGCCTGCTGAAGTGATGTGTCATTCGGCAGCGTTCCCGACCCAGAAGGATTACTTGTCACCCTGGATCGATTTCCAGGTGGAGAACATTTAAAAAAAACAGCATATTGTGGATAAGATGCTTTTTCAAACTGGAATATTCCCTGCTTTTAAATTCTGTTCCTTGCAGTCCTTGAGCTCAAATCCCACCTGGTAAATTATGAAATTGAACTTATTTTTTGGCATCAAGGGTGAAAATAAAGAGGATGGAATCTGACAGGATATTTGGCCCAGCCTCAGAGTCACTCTCATCTGACTCCATACTCCATGGGGAGATCATGATTCTTCCGAAATAGGACATTCCACGATAAAATATTACAGTGAAAGTGAGGATCTAAAATCTGGATTTAGGCTTTTTGTCAGAAGCAACCATTTAATGCAAGCTTTTACTAACTGCAGAATGGCTTCTAAATGCAAGTAAAATGAAGTAACATTATAAAATGGCTTCAGGCTGCAAATTAACAGCTTAATGGCTTCTCACCCTGCTAAAGGCTACATTCCTGCCTTGCTGAACTAACTGAATCAAAGATAAAGCAGAACAATGGACCCTTCACAGTATGGAATTAACTAAGATAGATAGGATATTACTAACCATCCTAGCTAACCTTGAAATGCAGGTGCAAAGAGATAATGTGTGGAAAACAATTTTGTTTCCAAGGAAATATCATTGGATTAACCTCCTGTCCGTTATGTCATTTTATTACACTTTATTGGATTTACTCTGCAATTAAGGCTGTACTATTTCTTATAAAAATTGCCTTTGTTCCAAGTGAATTGCGCAGTTTCTCCAAGGAACACAGAGCTTTTAATCTCAGTGTTGCTGGACTAACCTGTGCCCAGCCAATACTAATTAAAATGTGAAATCTTGCTGAAACAGACTGTATTCCTAGTGTTTATTTGACCGATCGCAGAACCGAGAGACCCCTCACTGGGGTAGGGGTGGGGTTGAGATCTTGAAAAGAATCCCAGATAATCACTTGGTTTTTCAATAGTTGTGACAGCATATTGGAATTCTAGTTGAGAGTGTGGTGTTGGAAAAGCACAGCAGGTCAGGCAATATCCGAGAAATAGGTAAATCAACGTATTCGGCATAATCCCTTCATCAGAAATTATGAAGGATGAAGGGCTTATACCTGAAAGGTTGATTCTCCTACTCCTCGGATGCTGCCCGACATGCTGTGCTTTTCCAGCACCACAGTCTCGACTCTGATCTCCAGCATCTGCAATCCTCAGCTTCCCCTATATTGGAATTCTATTCTTGCTAAAATCTGGTGCCTCTCATACTGTTGAATGATAGGACAGGAGGAGAAAGGACGACTTTCATGTGAAAGAGATTCCATTAAGATCATTGCTTAGCCAATCTAACTGTTCAAGTAGCTATCAGGCTATCACAGATTTGGAGCAAATACACTAATCCTACTGTGTTTATGTGTTTAAATTACTAAGTGACAATACATTAATAGAGAACTGTTTACATGACAAGTTTCAGATTGGTGTAGAGTCATAGAGTCATAGAGCTGTACAGCCCCTTCAGTCCAACTCATCCATGCTGAACCAGATATTCTAAATCAACCTTGCCCTATTTGCCAGCATTTAGCCCAAATCCCTCTAAACCCTTCCTATTCATACACCCATCAAGACTCCTTTTAAATGTTGTAATTGTGCCGACCTCCAACATTTCCTCTGGCAGCTCATTCCATGTATATACACACCTCTGCTTGTAAATGTTGTCCATTAGGTCCCTTTTACATCTTTTCCCTCCACCCTAAACCTTTAGGTTTGGACTCTGCTACACCAGGGAAAAGACCTTGACTATTCACCCTATTTTTGCCCTTCATGATTGTGTAAACTTCTATAGCGTTACCGCTCAGCCTCCGACATTCCATGGAACATAGCCCCAGCCTATTCAGCCTGTCCCTTTGGTCAAACCCTCCAATCCTGGCAACATCCTTATAAATCTTTTCTGAACCCTTTCAACATCCTCCTTAAAACAAGGAGACCAGAACTGAATGCAGTACGTCAAGAATGGTCTCACCAATGTTCTGTATAGCTGCAACATGACCTCCTAGCTCCTACACTCAGTGCACTAACCAATAAAAGAAAGCATACCAAACACTTTCTCCATTATCCTATCTACCTGTGACTCTACTTTCAAGGAACTTTGAATCTGCATTCCAAGGTCTTTGTTCAGCAACACTCCTCTGAATCTTACCATTAAGTATATAAGTCCTGCACTGATTTGCCTTTCCAAAATGCAGCACCTCACATTTATCTAAATTAAACTTCATCTGCCACTCCTTGGCTCATTGGCCCATCTGATCAAGATCCCATTGTACTCTGAGGTAACCTTCTTGGCAGTCCACTGCACCACCAATTTCAATGTCATCTGCAAACTTACCAACAATACCTCCAAATCATTTATATAAAATCAGTGGACCCAGCACTGATCCTTGTGGCACACTGCTGGTCACATGCCTCCAGTCTGAAAAGCAACTTTCTACCTCCACACTCTGTCTCCTATCTTTGAGCCAGTTCTGGCTAGTTCTGCCTGCATTCCATGTGATCTAATGTGGCTAACCAATTTAATAGATGTATTGTACGGAGAGTATACAGTTTGGTTCTTTTTTCTTGGCAGCAAAAAGTAATAACTATTTTATCAGTAATTTAGCATTTCTATCAGTTTTCCTGTCTAGAAAAATCTAGTCCACTCTCACCAATGTCACCAATGAGTCGCCTATTAGATAACACATCTAAATAAAAAAGAAACCAGGTTACAGCTGAGGGGGAAAGCAGGGGGTAATAACATGCTAATTATACTGACATTAATACTGAATAGAGGGGCAGTAATATGATAGTTTGTTGACACTAATACTGAATGGAGAAGCAGTAAAATGTTAATTATGTTGATACTAATGTTAAATGGATGGACAGTACCATACTAATTATATTGATGCTAATGCTGAATGGAGGAGTAGTAATAAACCAATTATATTGATACTAATACTACGATAATTATGTTAACATTAATTCTAAGTGGAAGGCAGTAACATGATGATTAAATTGGTGCTAATACTGAATGGAGAAGCAGTAACATACTAATTATATTGACAATATTGATTTAAGCTGTCACAAACCATAAACAACAAATTTGGCGGTTATTTATGTAACCAAGCTATAAGAGTGGAGATTACCTCGGACTGTAACTTTATTGTTACAATCTCCTTTACGTACTTATGCTTTCCCATGGAATATGCATTGAAATATAACATAATCCCACTAGAAACACCATCACATAATATAGTACTTTCAGCTCATTTCACATGATGCAAATTTAGGACCCTCCAATCTATCATCACCCTGTATAACTCCCCCTCGGTGACTGCCTATGTGGAATTTGCACATTCTTCTTGCATCTACATGGGTTTCTTCCGGGTGCTATGGTTTCACCCTATTGTCCAAAGATGTGCAGTTTAGGTGGATTGGCAATGCTAAACTGCCTTTAGGGATGTTATGCTCAGGCTAGGTGGTTTGGCCATAGGAAATGCAAGGTTACAGGAATGAATTAGGGGGTCTGTGTGGACCCGATAGGTTGAATGACCTGCTTCCACAATGTAAAGATTCTGTGATTCTATGAAACTCACTCAGCAGAAAAAATAACAAAGTCAAATTAAGTTCTTCCTACAGACCAATTCCCTCTGTCAGTAAAACGGAGTATAATTTAATTTCAAATCACATTAGACAATTATAGGATGTTCTGATCCATGCAGCCAGAAAGTTTAAGAGTTGTGTCTAGTTCCCTAATGTAAGCGTAACAAAATCCTGAATAGAAATGAAAAGGAACAGTAGGATCAGAAAAAAAATCATCTCAAAGCTCTGAATTACAACACCTGCAAACAGTTTTTTGAAGAGGTCCACTTCAAGGGACACACAAAAAGCAAAATAGAAACTGGCAAATGGTACATTTTGTATGCTTCAAATTGGAACTCCATGCAATACAACTAAATTATCCATTTCCGAGTATTTCTTGGTTTACTTTTACTTCATTTTCTCTGGAAAGTTAAGCCCAATAATCAAATAGGAAAATTTATTTTAGACTCAGTATACCACCCAGGAACTTTGAATCATTGGGTCAACAAAGTTCAAGGGGATTGCAACACAAAGGATGGATTTGTTAAATGTGGCCACAAATGCAAAAGCATGTTCAATAGAAAAGGTAAAAAAACAGGGATTTCTAAATGCTATAATAAATTCTAAAGTAATTAATTTTATAAATAATTAACCTATAATTAATTACTTGAATTAGTTTATTTTTGTGGCTTGCAAATCACTACCAATATGGCTTCAATTTCTATCATCGTTAGATGGCCACTAATCAGGCTGAGCAGATCACCCACTCATTAAGGGAATCTGCTGCCCTTTCATTCCACTAATGGAAATGATAACTGTTTGGAAATGTATGTTTTTAGAATGATTATCTCATTCATGAATGGCACATGGATAATTTCCAGAGACGCTGTCTCCATGAGGAACTGGAGAGATATTTGTCAAGAACCAAAGAAAATGTTCTTCTGATCTACTGCCATAATTTTTCGGAAAAGTTAGCAAACCCATGGATAAAGTGAACAAATGGCAAAAAATGCCGAGTAAAGCCATTTCTCTAGAGTCTCCACTTGGTTTGTTTTGTTGAAATTCTGTGAGAAATTGGGATTTGCATACAATACATCTGAAAAAGGCATCTTGAAGTTTCATCAGAACCTAAAGGTAGGTAAAAAATCCTTCTCTCCAACCAGGCCCCAAATTCCTCTTAGAGGTGTTTGTGGAGGTGGAACTGGGAGGGTGTTGGGGAGAGGAAGAGTTGAAGTATGGAAAATGAGGCTAGAACATCTCTGTGACCTAGAAGATATATGGAGTGAAGAAGTTGCTGCTTGGGGTGCTCTGTTCTCTACCTCCCACCTAAAATTTCTCATAGAGAGATTTGGAAGACATTTGGCAAACACTCCCCATCATAGCTTGACCAGAAATTATATTCTTATCAGGAAGAAAGAGACTCTGTCAGCTCAGCTTTTGGAGACAGTGGGTGCTCAGATGATCTTTTGCATGCAAAATTGATGCAATGGGATGAGGCATCAGCTAAATGATAAAAGAAAAGAGCTTTAAAGGAAAAAGAACATTAGCATTATAATTTAGGAATAGATTTAAATGCATTTACTTTCAGAAAACAAGGTCATCATTCCATGAATGGCGAGATCACAATGTTTTATGATTGATAAGGTTTAATGAAATTGGGCAGGGATGCAGATCAAGCTGTAGCATGGCCACCATGAGCATTGTCTGGAAATCCAGGGTAATTCACTATTTTTGGAGTTAATGTGATAAAAACAGCTTGATAAATAACATAAGGCAATATTCTCTTCAGTTGTCACTGTTAAATAAAGCTGTTGATATCTTTGTGATTGGTTTCACTGACATTTGCCAATCCATTTTGGAATAGTATATTGCAATCTAAGGATTGATTTTAATGTATCATTTAGTCAACCTTTTAGTAGAAAGTCAAAAGGAATGTTAGTTTTTATTACAAGAATGATGGAGTACAAAAGTAGGGATATTTTGTTACAACTATTCAAGATATTGTGCAGTTGGTCATCATGGTTGAAAAATATGGTGCTGGAAAACGCAGCAGGCCGGGCAGCATCCGAGGAGCAGGAGAATCAACATTTCGGGCATAAGCCTTTCTTCAGAAATGAGGCTGGTGTGCCAAACGGGCTGAAATAAAAAGTTGGGGGGAGGGAATTTGGGGGAGGGGCACTGGGAATATGATAGGTGGAAGGAGGAGAGGGTGAGGGTGATAGGCTGGAGACGGGGTTGGGGTGGAGAGGTCGGGAAGAAGATTGCAGGTCAAGAGGGCGGTGCTGAATTCGAGGGTTGGGACTAAGGTAAGGTGGGGGGAGGTGGAATGAGGAAGCTGGAGCAATCTACATTCATCCCGTGTGGTTGGAGGGTTCCTAGGCGGAAGATGAGGTGCTCTTCCTCCAGGCGCGTGTGGCCAGGGTCTGGCGATGGAGGAGGCCAAGGACCTGCATGTCATTGGCTGAGTGGGAGGGGGAGCTAAAGTGTTCAGCCACGTGGCGTTTGGGTTGATTGGTGCAGGTATCCCAGAGGTGTTCCCTGAAACATTCTACAAGTAGGCGGCCTGTCTCCCCAATGTACAGGAGACCACATCGGGTGCAGCGGATGCAGTAAATGATGTGTGTGGAGGTGGAGGTGAATTTGCGATGGATATAGAAGGATCCACTATTGCCTTGGAGGGAGGTGAGGGAGGAGGTGTGGGCACAGGTTTTGCACTTCTTGTGGTTGCAGGGGAAGGTGCCGGGAGTGAAGGTTGGGTTGTTAGGGGGTGTGGACCTGACAAGGGAGTCGCAGAAGGAGTGGTCTCTCCTGAATGCTGATAGGGGTGGAGAGGGAAATATATCCCTGGTGGTGGGGTCTGTCTGGAGGTGGCGGAAATGACAGAGGATGATATGATGTATCTGGAGGTTGGTGGGGTGGAAGGTGAGGACCTGTGGGGTTCTGTTCTAGTGGCAATTGGAGGGGCGGGGTTCAAGGGCAGAGGTGCGGGAAGTGGAGGAGATGCAGTGGAGAGCATCGTCGACCAAGTCGGAGGGGAAATTGCAGTCTTTGAAGAAGGAGGCCATTTGAGTTGTTCGGTAGTGGAATTGGTCCTCCTGGAAGCAGATGCGGCGGAGGCAGAGGAATTGGGAATGTGGGATAGCGTTTTTACAGGGGGCAGGGTGGGTGGAGGTGTAATCTAGGTAGCTGTCCTCATTTTCTCCCAGTTGGTCATCGTGTTTACAAAAGGATATTCTCATCTTGAACGCAGTTCAGAAAAGATTCACTAGGTTGCATCTTGGTATAATAATCTTATATTTCATATTTGTATGTAAATTTTGGGATGGTAGGAGAAGAATAATCAATCCAGGCAAACATAGAACAGGAAAGGTGAGGAGGAAGGAAACAACATAGAAGGCAAAATGAGCAAAGAAGAGATGGTAAAGGAAGATGGAGAAACAGATATGAGTTGTATTGGGCTCTGCGATGCTATCCACTGGCAGCTTGTGTTTTAGGGTAAGTAATGCTGCTATCAATCCTCCTTTCTATGTTGAGTTAAAGGACCTGTCTAATTGTTAATGGCAGATGATAGACTACTGGTGAGCCTTTATGAGAAGGCAAATTTTTCTCATGGTAAAACTTAACACAACTTTAGCATTCTTTAAGAATCAACATATGTTTGATTTGAACATCAGAACTTGAACATTGTTGCAAAAAGTCACATTTTTATTGAAGCTTGTAGTGTTGCATTAATCAGGGCATTTTGCAAGAATACAAATTCAAGAGGAAAACCAACATTTATACTACAGGAGAGAAGAGTGCTGAATGATTGGATATGGACAGTAATTAGTAGAGGTTTTGCCATAGACAGTGCACCCGGTAATGCTGATTGACAGTTAGCAACTAGACTTGTTCAAATTTGACACTGATTGGTTAGTGCATTGCCCTGAGAAATGAACCTGCAAATGGCTGTCACTTACTTTGCTGAGTTCAAACAACCACAGAATGTGTATATGTTCTTTATGTCTTTGAAGAACAAGGCCTTGCCTATTAATATATATGTACCTTCCAGTATACACAAGTGTGCCATACTGCAAGCCTAACTGATAATTTTAAATTGGTTGTCAGTGTAATTCATCATACATTGTCAGAGCAAAGTTGGCAAACTGGATACAAAATTGGCTTGCATACAGAAAGCAAAGAGTGATGGTGGAGGGATATTTTGTGATTGGAACCCTGTCACCAGCAGTGTATCACAAGGAATGGTGCTGGAACCCTTGCTGTTTGTTGTGTATATTCACAACCTTTGAATATAGATGATATAATTAGGAAATTTGCAGATGGTATGAAATTTGGTGGTGTTGGTGATAGCAAGGAGGATGGTCTCAGGCTGTAGGCTGATAATGATCAGCTGGTAAATTATGTAGAACATTTGGGTTCTTTACTCACAGAGTTGCGAGAGCATGGAATGCGTTGCCTGCAGCAGTTGTGGAAGTGAGGTCATTGGGGACATTTTAGAGACTGCTGGACATACGTATGGTCACAGAAATTTGAGGGTTCATACATTAGGTTTACTTTGCATGAGAATTAATGGTCGGCACAACATCGTCGGCTGAAGGGCCTGTTCTGTGCTGTACTGTTCTATGTTCTATGTTCTAACATTGGGAGTAAATGGAATTTAATCCTGATAAGTATGAAGTGATGCATTTCGGGAAGTCCAACAAGGGAAGGATATATACAGTGAATTGTATGTCCATAGGGACTACTGACGAACAAAGGAACCTTAGTGTGCAAATCCACTGATCCCTGAAGATGTCAGCACAGATAGACAGGTTGGGAAAGAAGGCGTATGAGATGATTGTCTTCATTTGCCAAGGCATAGAATACAGAATCAAGGAAGTCTTGTTATAACTTCATAAAACATTGGTTAGACCACAAATTGAATACTGTGTGTAGTTTTGATTAGATTACTTACAGTGTGGAAACAGGCCCTTCAGCCCAATAAGTCCACACCAATCCTCCGAAGAGCAACCTACCCAGACCCATTCCCCTACATTTACCCTTTCACCTAACACTACAGACAATTTAGCATGGCCAATTCACCTAACCTGCACATTTTTGGACTGTGGGAGGAAACCCACACAGACACGGGCAGAATGTACAAACTCCACACAGACAGTTGCCTGAGGTGGGAATTGAACCCGGGTGTCTAGTGCTGTGAGGCAGCAGGGCTAACCACTGTGCCACCCATGATAGTTCTAGACCACACACTATCAGAAAGACATGATTGCACTGGAGATGGTGTAGAGGAGATTCACCAGAATGTTGCTTTGGATGAAATCTCACAGTAATGAGGAGCGACTGGATAGGCTGGCTTTGTTTATCTTGGGGTAGAGGAAGCTGAGGAGTGATCTGATTGGGGAATACAAAATTATGAGAGGCATAGACAGAATAGATTGTGACAATCTTTTCCCTATTGCAGATGTGTCTAAGACCAGAAGGCATAGTTTAAGGTGAGGAGTACATAGGAGATCTGAGAAAGCATTTTTTCACCGAGAGAGTGGTAGACATGTGGAACCTGCTACCTAAGAGGGTGGTGGAGGCAAGTACTCTTGCAACATTTAAGAAGCATCTGAATGAGCATTAAAATGCCAAGACATGGTAGGCTATAGAACAGGTGCAGGTAAGTGGAATGAGAGTAGACAGTGTTTGTCGGTCAGCATAGACTTGGTGAGCCATTGGGCCTGTTTCTATCCTATATGACTCTATGACTATATGATATTTATGATTACCCAGCAAATGATATCCAATCACAGAATCACATCTACTATTGGACACATTGTGAGTTTTGCAAGTGCGAGCTGGTTGGATATGGTTGATACCTTGCTTGTTGTGAAGTACTGAAGGGACGTGCTGTTTGATATCAGTATTTGGTATGCATGGCTTACATGCTTGGCATCAAATTCATATACCATGTTACTCTTTTGTATGATAGGTAGAACATCATTTTGACTTGATGCTAGCATCTGATTAATGGCAAGCACGCTGTTGCTGCTGCATAGTAGGAATGTGAAAGAGCTGTTTTCATCTGGTTGTTCTAATTTTTGAGGCATTTCACCATTCCAGGGTAATTTGAGGTCAACTGGAACCAACATTTTTTATAAATTTGTGTGAAAAAGAGTGAGGAAAGATTTGCTCAAAATAGTTGTCATCCTGCTGGCTTGTGTTTCCATGGTGAACAAATGGCTTGGAACCTACTTATGATGTTATTGATAAGATCAATCTTACAATGCATGGAACTGTAGGAAACCCAACAAGTATATTGATCAATGAAGGTCGGTTTGCCTCTCGTTAATTTCTCAACCAGGGCATCAAGGAAATTGAATTCATTTGGTTGTTCCATTTCAAACATGTATTTGAATACTGTCTGTTCTGTTATAACGCGCGTTGTTTCAACACGAATTGGCTGTAACACAATTGAAAAATTTAGACCATTATTTGTAAAATGCAAGCTTTCCTTCCTGTATGAAATATAATGTGATTCTGGCCCCATTGCTTTAAAATCTGCTGCTCTTATGAAATTTTCTTATAATGCGGGTTCACATGGGAACTGAACTGTCATGTTACACCAGAACAGACTGTACAGGATGCAGCCCATTAAAAAATGGAAGGAAATTCTTAGATGCAGCTGAGAATTCCAATATAACAAACATATCATCAACATATCAGAAATATTCAAAGAGTAGGAGATTGTTGGATTCCATATTGGCCATCCAAAGGTATTTGTGAGTGCTGGTGAATTTCCCATTGCAACATCGTTTATTTGGGCATAAAAGTGTTTAATACAATTGAACACAACTGAAGTCAACAGGGTGAGTTGCTGAGTTCATATCATCAATGATTCATGGAATGGGGGTGGGTCTAGAACACCATGGTAGACTGCTGCAATGAAATGTCTATGTTTCTTAAATGGTACATTTGGTGAATAGACTAGCAATACCGAATGAACATATGGACACTAGTTTGTAATCGATATGCACATCTTGTATGGTTGGAGAACTTGCTCAAAACTGTCTGTAGCATTCTGGCCAACCATTTGGCCAGTTTATGTGGTACCGAGCTGGTCATAGATAAGCCCGGATGTAAATGATATGATTTTTGTGCGTCTTGAGCATCCTGTACATATACAGTTGTATATGCTGCCAGGTGCATAATCAGTACGTCTCAAGGAGCTGGGAGATAAAGTACTGATTGTACTCAACCAGGGTTTACTTGCAAAACTGCCAACACAGTGCTGAACATAGAGGTGATTCTGCAGTTGAACAACATTTGCCTCATGAGTCAAGAACCATTTCTTTACATGAGAAGAATAAAGGAAGGAGAGCCCAATCCCTACCTGGATCAGAAATTCTGTTGACTAGGGGTACTGCAACACCACCATGACTCCATATTCTACCAATACTGCAATATTATTTGGCATGGTGGTGGGGAAATGATGTAGTCTGTTGTATGGTGAGGTCATGATCGTCACTTTTGAAGAAGGGCAGTTTTATTTTGGCTGGAGAATATAACATGGGGTCAGAGTAATGTGTGTGCATTTCTACATTTTAAACAGCCACGGGTTCAAGTATATATTCAGCTCTGAGGAATGACTGAAACTAATGGAGGGACTGTATTTGATGAGTATTTCACAGACCAGCGAGTAATTGTTATGAAGATGTGGGTGTACTATACCTTTAATAGAGTAAATGCTAGCAGTGACGGCACCAAGTGTTCTCAATAAGACACAATGTAATATGTGTTCCAGCTACTGAGGTAGCTAGTTGTCTAGAAATGACAAAACAGATTCAAATTCAGCCAATCAGTTTAAATTATACCCTGAAAAAAATACCAAATTCCAATCAAATTTGAATTGAGTATATTGACAATCTTAAAAGCCAATAACACAATTCAATGTTATTGGGATATAAGACCAGGGGAAATTGAACAGTTAGGAGGAGAACTGTCACCAGACCAACAGCTGTAGACTGCCAGTCAGAACTCACTGAGTGGTATCTCTCTAGAGAAGGAACTTGCACAGAGAAAAACCACAACACTGACCTGGAGAGCCAATGACAAAGATAAAGAGAAGATTTGACCACTGGCTGGTTTTAACATTTGAATTTTCTGTAAATCTTAATTGGGAGTTTTATTGAACTAGTATTATAGAAGAGAAGGTAAAAGATAGGTTAGAGGAAGGAATTGTAAATAGCTGTTAGTTAATTGTTCTCTGTTATACTTTAAGAAATAAAGTTGTTTATTTTTACTTTAAATAGTTCAGAGAGTCATACAGCACAGAAACAGACTCTTCAGTCCAATCCGTCCATGCTGACCAGATATCCCAACCCAATCTAGTCCCACCTGCGAACACCCGGCCCATATCCCTCCAAACTCTTCCTATTCATACACCCATCCGTATGGCTTTAAAATGTTGCAATTATATTAGCCTCCACCACTTCATCTGGCAGCTCATTCTATACATGTACCACCCTTTGCGTGAAAAAGTTGCTCCTTAGGACTCTTTCCCCTCTCACTGCTAAACTATGCCCTCTATTTCTGGACTCCCCAACTCCAGGGAAAAGACTTTGTCTATTTATCCTATCATGCCCCTCATGATTTTGTAAACTTCTATAAGGTCACCCCTCAGCCTCCGACGCTTCAGGGAAAACAGCCCTAGCCTATTCAACCTCTCCCTATAGCTCAAATCCTTCAACCCTGGCAACATCCTTGTAAATGTTTTCTGAACACTTTCAGGTTTCACAACATCTTTCCAATAGGAAGGAGATTAGAATTACACACAATATTCCAACAGTGGCCTAACCAATGTCCTGTATAGCCGCAACATGACCTCTCAACTCCTGTACTCAGTACTCTGACCAATAAAGGAAAGCATACCAAACACCTTCTTCACTATCCTATCTAACTGTAACTCTACTTTCAAGGAGTTATGAACCTGCACTCCAAGGTCTCTTTGTTTAGCAACTCTCCAGACGACCTTACCATTAAGATTTGCTTTCCCAAAATGCAGCACCTCACAAATATCTAAATTAAACTCCATATGCCATTTCTCAGTCCATTGACCCATTTGATCAAACTCCTGATGTAATCTGAGGTAACCTTCTTCGCTATCCACTAGACCTCCAATTTTGGTGTCATCTGCAAACTTACTAATTATACCTCTTATGCTCACATTCAAATCATTTATATAAATGATGGAAGTAGTGGACCTAGCACCAATCCTTGTGGCACTCCACTAGTCACAGGCCTCCTGTCTGAAAAAACAACACTCCACCATCACCCTCTGTCTTCTACCTTTGGGCTAGTTCAGTATCCAAATGGTTAGTTCTCCCTGTATTCCGTCAGATCTAACCTTTTGCTAACCAGTTTCCCTTGGGGAAACCTTGTCGAACACCTTGCTGAAGTCCATATAGATCACATCTACTGCTCTGCTCTCATCAACCCTCTTTGCTACTTCTTTAAAAAACTCAATCATGTTTGTGGGACATGATTTCCCATGCACAAAGTCATGTTGACTACCCCTAATCAGTACATGCCTTTCCAAATACATGTAAATCCTGTCCCTCAGGATTCCCTCCAACAACTTGTCGACCACTGACGGAAGGCTCACTGGCCTATAGTTCCTGGCTTTTCCTTACCACCTTTATTAAACAGTGACACCACATTAGCCAACCTCCAGTCTTCCGGCACCTCACCTGTGACTATTGATGATACAAAAATCTCAGTAAGAGGCCCAGCAATCACTTTCCTAACTTACCACAGAGTTCTAGGTTACAATTGGTCAGGTCCTGGCGATTTATCCATTTTTATGTATTTCAAGACATCCAGCACTTCCTCCACTGTAATGTACACGTTTTCAAGATGTCACCATCTATTTCCCTATATTCTATATTTTCTACTCCTTTGCCACAGTAAATACTGATGCAAAATACTCGTTTAGTATCTCCCCGATTTTCTGCAGCTCCACACAACGGCAACCTTGCTGATCTTTCAGGGGTCCTATTCTCTCCCTGGTTAATGTCCTTAATGTATTTGTAAAAACCCTTTGGATTGTCCTTAACTCTATTTGCCAAAGCTATCTCATGTCCCCTTTTTGCCTTCCTGATTTCCCTCTTAAGTATGCTCCTCCTGCCATTATACTCTTCTCAGGGTTCACTTGATCTATCCTGTCCATACCTGACATAACCAAACCCTCAATTCCTTTAATCATCCAGCATTCCCTACACTTACCAGCCTTTCCTTTCCCCCATATACTTTCTCTGGACTCCTGTTATCGCATTTCTGAAGGCTTATCATTTTCCAACCATCCCTTTACCTGTGAACATCTGCACCCAATCAGCTTTTGAAAGTTCTTGCCTAATACCGTCAAAATTGGCCTTACTACAATTTAGAACTTCAACTTTTAGATCTGGTCTATCCTTTTCCATCACTATTTTAAACCAAATAAAATTATTGTCACTGGCCCCAAAGTGCTCCCCCACTGACACCTCAGTTGCCTGCCCTGCTTAATTCCCCAAGAATAGGACAAGTTTTGCACCTTCTCTAGTAGGTGCATCCACACACTGAATCAGAAATTTTCTCTTACATATTTAACAAATTCCTCTCCATCTAAATCTTTAACATTGTGGCAGTCCTAGTCTATGTTTGGAAAATTAAAATCCCCGACCATAACCTTCTTGCAGATAACTGAGATATCCTTACAAATTTGTTTCTCAATTTCCCTCTGACTATTAGGGGGTCTATAATCCAATCCCAGTGAGATGATCATCCCTTTCTTATTTTTCAGTTCCACCCAAATAACTTCCCTGGATGTATTTCCTCCCTCAGTACAGCTGTAATGCTATCCCTTATCAAAACGCCACTCCCCCTCTTCTCCTGCCTCCCATTCTGTCCTTCCTATAGCATTTGTATCCTGGAACATTAAGCTGGCAGTCCTGTCCATCCCAGAGCCATGTTTCTGCAATTGCTATGGTATCCCAGTCCCATGTTCCCAACCATGCCCTGAGTTCAACTGTCTTCCCTGTTAAGCCTCTTGCATTAAAATAAATGCAGTTTAACTTATCAGTCCTATCTTGTTCTCTGCTTTGTCTCTGCCTGTCCCGACTGTTTGACTTGCTTTTATTCTCAACAGTACCAGTCTCAGATTTATCTCTTTCCTCACTATCTCCCTGCATTCCACACACCACCCCCACCCCTCCCACCCCTTACTGTTTAAATCCTCCTCAGCAGCTCTAGCAAATCTCTCTGCCAGTATATTAGTCCCCTTCCAATGTAGGTGTAATCCGTCCTTCTTGTACAGGTCACTTCTACCCCAAAAGAGATTCCAATGATCCAAAAATGTGAATCTTTCTCCCATACACCAGCTCCTCAGCCATGCATTCATCTGATCTATCCTCCTATTCCTAGCCTCACTAGCTCATAGCACCAGGAGTAATCCAGATATTACTACACTCGAGGACCTCTTTTTTAAATTCCTGCCAAACTCTCTGTGATCTCCTTTCAGAATCTCAACCTTTTCCCTTCCTATGTCATTGCTTCTAATGTGTACAATGACCTCTTGCTGGCCTCTCTTTCCCTTGAGAACATTCTACACCATCTCTGAGACATCCTTGATCCTGGCACCAGGGAAGCAACACACCATTCTGATTTTTAGCTACTGGCCATGGAACGTCTGTCTGTGCCTCAGACTAGAGAGTCTCCTAACACAATCAATCTCTTGGAAGCTGACGTACCTCTCATTACATTAGAGCCAGCCTCAATACCAGAAACTTGCTACATTCCCCTGAGAATCCATCACCGCCTACACTTTCCAAAACAGCCATGGGGATAGCCACAGAAGACTCCTGCACTAACTGCCTACCTCTCTTACCTTTCCTGGAGTTAAACCATTTATGTGACTGTATTTGAGACTTCCCCCCCTTCCTATAACTGGCATCCATCACATCCCTTTGCTCTTGTAAATTCCTCATTGCCTCTAACTGTGTCCCCAACTGATCCATTCGATCTGATAGGATTCACAAGCAACGGCATTTATTGCAGGTATAATCCTCAGTAACCTGTAAACTCTACCTAAACTCGCCCATCTGACAAGAAGAGCATATTACTCTACTGAAGGCCATTTTTGCATCTTTCAATCTACAGACCCAGAAAATAGCGCTATATTATTGCTCTACAAAGCACTGTTCCAAGCTAGCTTAATACTAAATTTAGTATTAAGTTTATCAAGTTTATATTTTAAGTTTAATCAAGAGACATATTTCAATAAAATATCTAATCAAGAAAGACCCCACTCTACTCATATTGCAGACTTACTATAAGGCCATGCTAAAAGTATCCACTTATCAGTTTCTGTGCTGTGATCTCTCCCAAACAGATTCCTCCAGGATCAGTTGTGAATTTCACTGTTTGTTAATTTTCCCAGACACATTCCAATGTCCAGCGATATATGAATTCAAACAGCAAAGGCAGTAACTGTGCATGTTCACTGCTGTGTCAGTTAGCAATGTGGGTTTCTTTCTCTCTCTCTCTCTCCTGTAATGACCTCACCATGTGCTGCCTTTGTCTTTTCTTCTCCCTTTTAAAACTGCTGTTGTTTTGACTCTTTTCTCCCCCAAGTTCCAAAACAATGCAACAGCATATAAAACAGTAATTGCTGCTCCTGGAATTCGAGGAAATCAGCTCCAACACTTGAAATACCTCAAAAAAGGAGCAGCTGTTACAGCCAAAAATTTTTCTTGTCTTCATTCTTGGATTATTTTTACAGATAACTGCAAGGGATAAAATTTTTCTGTGCTGTTGGTTTTAAATTAAGCAGGAGGGTTCACCCAGTGTTGTAACGGAGTCGATGATGATTTGCATCAGGCAATTTCAACTTATCTGCAGCTTACTTTACTAATAGTTGTAGAGAGGTCCTTACAGTTCACTGATTGTTATTCAACATTACACAGCTAAATCTGTTCTTTATTCCACTGCTAATCTACAAGGTTGATTTGTAAAAAAAAGCAGAGTCGTACAAATTTAACAAAGTTTTTAGATAATAAAATACTATGTTTGTAATGTTTCAAACACTACCAGTATATTTTTAACTGCTGTGTGAACAGGCCCCTCTGTGCCTGTGATAGGCAGCAATGACAACCTTGGTATTGGAGGCTCATATCACATCGCCACCTACAGACATAATTTGTGGAACAGGCAATCAGGAGGACCAGAGTTGATCAGCAGGGACAAAGTGACTATAAAAGCCTTGATGTAAAGTGACCTTGATGCATTGTACATGTTATAAGTGTTGTGGGGAAAATCGCCAGTCTTGGGGTCAGAGTCGACATTCAATGACAGAGTTTATTGCACAAGGAAATACCGGAGTTCCGGTGAGGGAAAGACACCAACAACGCAGAGGTCAGCTGCGAGTCTTCTCTTGACCTGGAGCGCATGTCGAGAAATTTTTATACATCTTGTGATACAATAGGTCAGTGATGAGATTATTGTCTTTGTACATTGTTTGTTTATAGTAATCATTACAGAATCATTGATACGTTTGAATACAGTCATTGTCAGTTTCAGAGTAGACATTTTCAGTTTCAATGTCTGTACGGAATTCCATTGCTGTAGTAATGGGCACTAATTGCTCTTCCAGAGAAGGTCGATTACTGCAACCCTGGCCATTAACATTTTATATTGAATCTGTATCAAGTTTTTAGCATTTCTATAAGAGGTGCTGGCTGGACCCACACACCGATGAGCAGTATTCGTTACTCATGTGTATTCTCTCCCTCACCCCGTTAAATTAATCAAGTGCATTGTGTTGGCATTCTGGTGGCCTCAAGCAGGGTCTGTATCTGCTCTGCTGTTTCTCTCCATGTTGTGATCTGGTGGCCAACTTATTTGTCAAGTTGGCCAACGGATGGCTCAGCGGCCGTCTTGTGTGTGCGTGTGCCTAGTGTCACCCTGCCCCATGCCATCTCTCTGTTCACTACCCCCTTTTGGTCAAGGAGGTGACTTCAGAGATCTCCCGCAGACCACCCAATTTACATGTAAAGGTAGGTCATCTCTAGGAGTTCCTTCTCCTAATGGGTATCATGGAATGCCACTTTAATTGGGGGCTCTTCCATGGTGACACTAGCTGCTGGTACACTTCTTGTCAGTAGCGCCGTGCAACAGAGCTTTGAACACCCTAGGCCTACACAGAATACCAGCATGAGTGCAATGCCGAAAACTACCCCATGTGCCAAATAGGATCCCTAGGATTTACTTAACAACTAATTTAGTCAGCTGTCTGTAATTGGAGCTCCCTGTTGGAAACTGTCTAGCTGGTCTCAGATATTTTTGATGGCTTCTGTGATATAATAAGAGGCATCAGTAACATGGGTAATACAATTGTCACCAATAATCGTGCAAACACCCCCTTGCTGAGCTAATTAATAATCCACTGCGGAACGTGTCCGCTGTGTGTAGAGTCTGAGTTCAACCAGTTCTGTGTTAATCACTTGCAGAGCTTTTAATGTACTATTGCCGAAGGTGGTCAGGCCACATTACAGTTCCTGACATGCTCCTGACAGTCACGACACTTAAATGCATTGAAATACATATATAAGCATATACATCTTGTAGTTAAAGATAAAGTTATCAGTAAAAAGTCTTCATCTTTGTCAGGAGGTGCAGTTGTGTGCCTGTGTGGTTTGTTCTGTTGTGTTTTCAGTACTCTACCCGGGATGACTGTCTTGTCTGACTTTGCTGCTTGCACCTGGGGAATGGTCAATGGCATTAGTTTGGTCAGAGGAGTCTTTAAATGGTTTTAATTGGGTCCAATGCCTCCATGTGCCTTTTCCTTGAATGTCTAGGCAGGCACAGGTGTCCCCACTTCTTACCACATCGTCTGGCCCATTCCATATCGGGGCAAAGCCTAGTTTGGCAGGCAATGCTCGCATGAGGATGCAGTTTCCTGCTGCTGGGACCTGAGGGAAGATTCCGAGTTCCCCTGCCCTGTCCTTTTTGTCCCATTTGTCAATTACAGATTTCCGCATCTCTTTCATTTGGGCCCTTAATTCTATGACATATCGCTGAATTTTGTCTTTTAGTGGACCCACATTGGTGGCACCTATGATTATTGTGTCTGGCAATTGCATTGCTTGCTTGGTCATTAATTCATATGGTGTTAGCCTGGTTGCTTGATCGTAGTGGCTCTTAATCTCATTGGTATGGCTGGCAGCACCTCAGCCCATGTTCTGCCTGAGGTCTGCATAGCCTGTATGTGAGAACCCATGGTGTAGTTCAAGCAATGTGTTCTGTATGCATGCTGGTGCTCGCCTCCAGACACCATCTTCTCCTTTGAATGTCCCCTGCAGTTTCCATTGCTCTCTGTTTTCCTGTGGGGCATCCTCCTGTAGCTGCTGAATTTGGATAGCATCCTTTGCTAACTCAATAGTGGCTATTGTAGGCTCATTAATGTCTTCTTGTTCTAGGGCTTTCTGAGCTGCTCGGTCTGCAGCTTGGTTTTCTTTGAATAGGAGCCAATTTGGGCTGTATTTTGCTGGCTGTTTTTGATATTACTGCAGCTTCTTTTCGCTGTTCACTGGCACGCAGTAGTGCTTGAATTCTTAATTGGTATCCAATAGGGGTTTCCCCTGCAGTGGTGAACCTTCTTCTACCCCATGCCACCATTTAGTCATGGACTACAACGAAGGCATATTGACTGTCTGTGTATATATATTCATGGTTTTTCCTTTCGCTAGTTCCAGTGTTTTAGTGAGTGCTACCAGTTCTGCTACCTGTGAGGACTGACTTCATCAATCTCCCGGACAGAACTGTTTCAAATTTATCATTTACCACAGCCGATCCTGTTTGGTGTGACCCTGCTACGTATTTTCGTGACCCACCCATGAAAAGGATCTCTTCGGCTATGTCTATTTACTCATCCCTTATCTTCCTGTTCTGGCCCCCAGGTTACAGGTTCCAAGGCGGGCTTGTCTCTTTTAATTAGTCTCTGGATTGGTTCAGCCAATTTTACAAATTATGATATAAAGCTCCGACTGTAGTTGAATAGCCCCATTACTTTGCTGACTCCCCTGACTGTGGCAGGTCGTGGCATCTGTTGGATTGCATTCTTACGGTTGCTGGACATTTCTTTGAGTCCCTAGGATGTGAGGTGTCCCAGGTATAAGACTTATGTTTTGCTAATCTGTGCCTTTGTGGGGCTGAGTTTTAATCCTGCAATTGCCAATTCCTGCAATACTAGCCCTAAAGCTTCCTGGTGTCCTGACTTGGACTCTGAGGCAATTAGGATATCATTTATATATTGGTGGGCAGTGCTACCCTCTGGTAAATCTACTCTCTTCAGAATGTCACTCATCACCCTGTGAAAAATAGTAGGGCTGTTGTAGAACCCTTGTAGCAGACGACCACGTGTACTGTCTGCCTCTTACTGTAAAAGCAAACTTGTTCTGGGACTCAGGGTGTAATGGGATAGACCAGAACCCATTGGCTACGTCTAAAACAGTAGAACTCTTGTGCTTGGGGGCTAAGCCGATTAAAATGGTAAAGGGGTCTGCTACAATAGGATGCAATTTGAGGGTGACCTTATTTAGTCCTGTATAATCAATAGTGAGCCTGTAACTCCCTTCAAACTTTATTACTGGCCACGTTGGGGATGCCTGTTTCACTAGTCCTTACATTATATTTACAACTGCTTGTTTTGCTTTTGGTTTTATTGGGTATTGTCAGTGGTGCTTATGCTCCAGTCTGGGAATCCTTATTGGGTCAATGTTAATGAGACCTGTATCTAACTTTGTTCCTGCCCATGCTCTGGGGACAGAGGCACAGATGGCTCCGAATCCCCCGTTTTCCAGGCTCCAGTCCCTACTGGTGACGGTAGTCACTCTAATAGTTTCAAGGTGATTTGTAAGTTTCCCAACCTCAGTCTCCTGATTGTCCTGTCTGGGCCAAATCAATTTCTCTTTTGCACAGTCAATTAAAACATTACTGTGCCCTCGGTGTTTTTGCATAAAGGATAGTTTCGCTTAGGTAAGCTGGTGTTTTATCCTCTCCTACCTTGGTGAAGTGCATCATTTTGTTTGTGTGGGGTAAGGGTAAGTTTATGATGGATACGGCCGCTCCTGGGTCCACTAGTAGATCACATTTCCTTCCTCCTATTACTGCGGGTATGTAAATTCTCTCCTCTCCCTTAACCTCAAGAATGGGAAGCTAGTTTTCAACTCTGCTGTCCTCAGGACTTCTGCGGTTCCATGGTGTTTGGGGGTGCCCCATGCTTTTCCCAGCACACTGCTTCGGTGTGTCCTGTACTTTTGCAGTGGCTGCAGTATTTTACATTGTTCCCTGCTCTAACTCTGTATTCTGTCCTCCAGCTCTTTAACTTGTTCCCGGTCCTTTCTCCACCTACTTGTGGAGGCACTCAATTGTTCAATTAGGCCTGCTAATTGGTACACTACCATTACTCCTATCTTTTTAGTTTGATTTTGTGACTGTTTATCTATCCACTCTCTCTGTTGTGCTAATGTCTGGGATGGATCTCAACCACTTTCTTCATTTGGTCTATCAACTCTTGTATGTCTTCCTTGTACTTCTCAATAGGGGAACCTGCAGTATCCTCTTTAAAAATTTGATCTGCCATTTAGCAGATTGTGTATCCCCGAATACTGCCAACAGTAAGGTGTTGCTAATCCGGTGGGGACTTCTCTACCCCCGGCCACTAATACTGTCCCAGCACCATCTGTACAGCCATGGCAGCCTCCTAGCAAGGTGTGCTCTCTACCGGTGGGACTCTCTACCATGCTGGCCATCACTACTAGTCGATACCGACCGGTCAGCTGGGAATACTGGCTCAGTAGGGTGTGCTGTCTACAGTGGGACTTCTCTAACCTCCTAGCCACTCTACTGACCCCACTCCCCCTGATAGGCCCAGAAACCTATCTCTAACTCGATGTGCTCTCTACCGGAGGGACTCTTTACCCTCCTGGCCACCGTGACTATTCAAGTTCTGTCATTCTATTACGGACTGACAAGGTATCACGATTACTCACAGTGTCCATGCTCCCTACCTTGGTAACGTGTGGTCCACTGCGGTTTGGCTCTTGGTGAGAGTGATCAGCTCCTCTTCCTCACCACACTGGAAGTTACAAGTACAGACAGCATCCAACTTTTAACTTACACCCTAATGTAAGCCCCTACAGAATCCAATGTTACCTGAGTTTGCCAACTGCGCTTCACAACTCCAGGTGCCCTTGGTACTTCAATTCCCACTTCAAATCCCAACCTTTACGTGGGGGGTTGGGGGGCACCCCTCTTAACAATCGGTTTAGGTCGGGGTTTGTGAGACAGGCACTACCTTATCCTCTGGCTGTTTCAGCACAAGCAGCAGATTCTTACAGTAGTTAATACAGTTAAACACTTATTCTTCACACACATGCACTTTCAAAATTTTAACTCAGTACTGTAGCAAATTTCGACATTATAATCGTTATACCTTTTAAACTGTGTCCTTGGCCCGGTCTGACTCTTCCCGTTTGCAGTTACAATTTGGTTCTTACCCTGGTCCCCCAATTTGCTGATCGTGGCTTTTCACCAGGACACCAGTAATAAGAACCCGGCTCACAGCGCCAATTCTTGTGGGGAAAATCACCAGCCTCGGAGTCAGAATCGGGGTTCAATCGCAGAGTTTGATGCACAAGGAAATATCAGAGCTTCCGGGGAGAGAAAGATATCAACAGCACAGAGGTCAGCTGCGAGTCTTCTCTCGACCTGGAGCACGTCGAGAATTTTTTATGCATCTTGTGATACAATAGGTCAGTGATGAGATTTTTGTCTTTGTACATGGTTTGTTTATAATAATCATTACAGAATCATTGATGTGTTTCGATACAATTATTGTCAGTTTGAGGGTAGACATTGTCAGTTTCAATGTCTGCACAGAATTCCATTGCTGTAGAAATGGGCCTTAATTGCTTTTCCTGAGAAGGACGATTATGCAGCCCTGGCCATTAACATTTCGTATTGAGTCTGTATCAAGTTATATCTATAAGAGGTGCTGGCTGGACCCAGACACTGGTGGGCATTGTTCGTTACTCATGTGTATTCTCTCCCCCACCCACCTTAAACTAATTAGATGAGATTAGATTACTTACATGTGGAAACAGGCCCTTTGGTCCAACAAGTCCACACTGACTCTCCAATGAGCAACCCACCCAGAACCATTCCCTTATATTAACTCCTCACCTAACACTACTCAAGTGCATTGTGCTGGCATTCTGGTGGCCTCAGGCAGTGTCTGTATCTTCTCTGCTATTTCTGTCCATGTTGTGATCCAGCAGCCATCTTATGTGTCAAATTGGCCAACTGATGGCTCAGCAGCCATTTTGTATGTTTGTGTGCCTGGTGTCACCCTGCCCTGTTCCATCTCCCTCTTCATAAGGATTCGTATTTTGAGGTCCCAGTGACCAGTGTCTAGTGGTACCTATCTACACACTGTACTATCAAAAACTGATACTAAAGATTAACCAATTTTGAAGGCTAAATTTCAATACTTTTCAAGGTTTGAATAATTGGCACTCAATGACAATTGCGTAGGAGCAAAAATATTGAATGGTAACATGAATACGAGAGACCCAAAAATAGGGCTTAGGCAACTGTAACTTGAAGTATATGAAAACTAATGAGATTATTCATTTAAACTTTGAAGGACAATTGGCACTGGGATACCTCAGCTGACATCTGAAAAATTAGATCTATTGATTGTTCCAGAAATTCCAAATGAATTCAAATTTCACCATTTGCCGTGGTGGGATTCAAACCCATACCTTCAGAACATTATCCTGGGATTAACATTAATTTCTAGCTCAGTGCCACAACAACACCATCCCTCTGTATCGTTGAGATACCATGATTTGGACTTAAATGGCTCACAGGCAACCAGTTTGAGCGTACCTAACCTAAACACATTAAAGAGATGGATTACTTATCTTCAGGTCAGTAAAATGCTTTTTTTTGTTAGAAAAATCAATGTGGGCTTGAAAGAACTCAAATAGCAGATAAAACGTCTTAATGGGGTTATTGATCACTTTGACAAGCCATTAGGTAATTCTGAAGTCCTACCTGATATCTGAAAGAGTCGAAAACCTGCCTGCGGTTCCCATCTTATCATCTACTGCACTGAATCCCCACACTCATTTCTAACCAACTAAATCAATTTCAGTATTATGTTCCAAACTTCTCTGACCTGTATCAAAGAAAACGTTTTGATGAGTTGAGTAATATTTAGCTGAAATAAAATAAGGAATCAGGATTCACATTTACATTATTTTATGTTCAGTATTGTAATAAAATTAAGGAGACTGCATATTTCCATTGTCAGCACTGGTCTGTTCTGACAACCCCGGTGTTGTAGCACTACTGGTGCTTCCAGTTTCTCTTACCAGTTCCTGTACAAGTATGATGATTGCATAATAATGTTTTAAAAAGCTGGATATCTGAATACAATGCTCAAAGAGAGATTAACTTAAAGAGATTCTAAGGAATTGTTGACAGTAATAAATGCTGAAGAGATGATAACAGGAACTGTGAAGAGTTGTAAATGTTTGGCTGCACCAGAACAATCTATACCGACCAGACCTAGATTGTTGCATCTTCTGCAATTCCATGACAAGGTGCCATGGAGGTGGGAGGCAAGTGTGGAGGAAGAGGGTACCAGGGTGTTCTAGAGGAATTGTCCTTTTGGAATATTACAAAATGGGAGGGGAATGTGTGTGACATCCCTCTGGAGGTGATGGAAATGGCAATTTACGATCTTTTCGATGCAAATGCTGGTGGGTTGAGGAACCTATCATTGTTGTGGGAGAGAAGGGAAAGGGTGAGGACAAAAGTACAGGTAATAGGTAGAACATGGCTGACAGCCCTATCAACTGCAGTAGTGAGAAAACCTCAGTTGAGGAAAAAGGTGAACATTTCCAAGACCTCCCCTATGGAAGGTGGCATCATCAGAAGAAAATGTGAAGGAGACAGAAGATCTTGGAGAATGGAGTGGAGTCTTTATAGGAAGTAGGATGTGAGGATGTACATTTGAGGTAACTGTGGGAGTATGTGGGTTTGTAGTAGATATTGGTGACCACTGTATCTCCAGAAATGGAAACAGAGATATTGAGGAAGAGAAGGGAGGAGTTAGAGATTGATCAGTGAAGATGAGAGTAGGGTGGAAATTGGAAGCAAAATTGATTAATTTTTCCAATTCTGAACAGAAGAATGAAGCAGCACTAAAGATGTTATTTACATACCAGAGCATGTTCTTTGTGTTCGGCATGGAATATGACTGGAACAATGAATTTTCAATGTACTTCACCAAGAGACAGGCATAACTAGGTCCCATATGTGCGATGGCCGCACCTTTGTTCTGAAATAAGTGAGATGAGTTAAAGGAGAAGTTTTTCAAAGTGAGGATAGGCTCAGCCACACAGAGGAGAGGGTTGAGGATGGGACAATTCAAGCTTAATTCAAGGAAGAAGCAGAGAGGCCTAAGACCATTCTGATGGGATTGTGCATCTATGGTGAAGAGGAGGCAGCTGGTGCTAACAAACTGGAAATGTTGGAACACATGAAGTGTCAGAAGAATTGCAGGGGTAAATGGGGAGAGACGAGACAAGTGGACAAAAATTCAAGTTAAGGTCGCAATAAATAAGTTGTCTGGGGCAGGAATAGACTAAGATAATGAGTCTGCCTGGGCAGTTCTCTTTGTGGATTTTGGGAAGGAGGTAGAAGCGGGCTGCACAGAGTTGGTAACTATGAGGTGTGAGGCTTTGGGGGTGGGGAATGATCCTCAAATGAGCTGAGATTAATTATAATCATGGAACCAACAGGTTTATGTTTAATGGTATCATCATGATTTGGGAAGAAAGGAGGAGGCGTCTGAGAGCTGGTGCTCAGCCTCCACAATGTTAAGTCAGAATACTAGGCAACAAATAACACCACCTCATCAGCAGGTTTGATACAAAGTCAGGGCTGAATCTTGGCCGAACACGTCGAATAGTAGGTTCAGAGGGAGACTATTTAGAATGGGTGATGGAAGTACAGAAAATAAGGCATTGGATGTCACTTTGACAGTTCTCAATGAACATGCCAAGTACCCATTTGGAGATGCCGGTGTTCGACTGGGGTGTACAAAGTTAAAAATCACACAACAACAGGTTATAGTCCAACAGGTTTATTTCTAAACAGTAGCTTTCGGAGCCCTGATGAAGGAGCAGCACTAGTGCTTCCAAATAAACGTGTTGGATTATAAACTGGTGTTGTGTGATTTTTACCTTTGTCAAGTACAGGTAAGAGATGAGAGGGAAGGGTCCAGTGAAGGGAGAGTGCTGGAAGTGAGTGAAGGCATCTGTAGGATGGGGAGGGGGCACCTGTCCAAAAAAATGGACACAGAGCTGAAGGTGACAGAATTTGATGTCACATCATCCTCGAAATTCATTGATGTTACTAAGTGCAGATTGTACAGCATCAGAGAGCAGAAGGTATGGTGTGTACCTGGTAAGAGGCGGGGTTAGTAGAAGGTGTGTGCATGACTGAAAGTAAATTCCTACACTGTAGCAGTAAAATTATGAGCTAAGTCCCTGCAAGCAGGATGAGAAAATAGGCCAACTTCACAGAAACAATAGTCGTCTGTACAAGGTAGAACCACACACTGCTGATTCAGCAGGCATCCAGTGATTAGGGCTACTCGACTTTCATGTCTACCAAAGATAGAAAGAAGGACAATCAAATAGATGCATCCCATCTGTGTAACTCTATGATCCCAGAATCACAAGAATCCCGGATCAGAGCACATGGTTGAATATTCTGGAAGATCAAGAAAAGCATGTAAAAGTAAAGCATTGAAGACATTGGGGCCGATAACCTAGAAGCAACCATTGCAGAAACAAGACCTTGAGCTCGGAAGAAGGACAAACCCAGTTGAGTGACTGAAACCTGACGAGCTACCCCTTAGCAGTGCAGTCATATGTCAAAGTAGTAAGTCTAAGACAGCTTTTATTGAAAATCAAGGCAATTATATACTGTAGTGTTAAACTTGACTGTGTGTTAAATAAACGGATGGATTGCCATTACATATAGACTGTGATCATTGGGTGCATTGACGTTGATCCAGAGAAGGCAATGGACAACAAAGGGATAGAATCCCTACAGTGCAGAAAGAGGTTATTCAGCCCATTGAGTCTGTAGCAATCCTTTGAAGAGCATCCTACCCAGAGCCAGTCCCCTATCCCATAACCGTGCCTTTACCACGGCTAATACACTGACCCTGCACATCCCTGGACACTGCAGACAATTTAGCATGTCCAATCCACCTAATCTGCACATGTGAGAGGGAACCAGATTAGCCAGCAGAAATGGGGAAAATGTGCAAATGCTATACATGCAGTTACCAGAGGCTTGAATCAAACCCAGGCTCCTGGCTCTGTAAGATAGCCGCCCGAACCACTGAGGCACCGTGCTGACCAGAGTCAGAGAGATAGGAAGGGGAGGGGAGGAATGTTCTGGAGGAGTGTAGTTTCCTTGGAGTTGTTGCATCTTGTGTTCTCTAGTATCTGAAAGGTAGAGAAAAAGTTTCTTGTTAAAGTGTTATTAAATAACCCATTGAAGGTCACCATCCAAAATTCGCAAGAGGAAAATGCTACATATGATTCAATACCTTTTCAATAATAGATAGTGGAGAAGAAAAGAAGGAAATGATTAAAAAACTTCCCTGCTAACACTGAAACGTGACATCTTGTAGTTTGTTAAGTTCTCTAGACCAGCAAAGGCCAGCTCCTGAGGCTGCCAGATTAGGATGGTGCAACCTGTATTTGCTGATATTTGTTGTGACTGTGTTATGAAAAAAAACACATGCTAATCAAACCCTACTAAGCGAGTCATGCCATTAGTGTAAATGCTTTGATTCACTTACTAAGACAGCCAATAGTTTATCTTTTGGTACTGCTATCCAGAATAAAAGAGACTTTCACCCCAGGTTACTTAAATAAGAGCAAAAAGTAAGTTATTCAGTGAAAAGCAAGATTCATTTCTAATTAAACAAGTAACAAAACTGGTCAACATCTAAACTATAATCCAGAAATCGAATCATTTCCCTTTTAAATCCAACGAAAACAAATTCACACAACATAAAATAAAACAAAGATTCTGCAGAGCCGATTTTTTAAAAAGTGCAGAAAACAAACATCACCTGTTGGACAATGGTCTGAAAAACAAAAAGGTGTAAATTGACAAATTCACACAGTCCCTGAGGTTGCTTGTTGATTAAAACAAATGGCTGACAGCAGTAGCCTGATGGAAGATAGTCCGGATTAGCTCCGAATCAGGCAGAAATCAAGCTTGATCCATGTTTTTGGAAAGTGGTCACATTTCAGCTTTAAAGGGTTTACAAGGTCGGCAAAGGGCTAAGACAGGGAAACTTTATCAAGTTCCCAATTACTTCAATCAAAGAAGAAAGAATCACAGCTTTAACTGTGAGTTTTAGAAGATTTTTTTCTTTCTGACTCCATCGGTTTTTGAAAAAGAAATAAAGACCAAAACGTTTTGCTTGGCAATATCAGCATGGGAGCTGCATTGTTACTTCCTAAGCCACATTTTCCAGCAATTAAGATCAATAAGCTCCATATCTTATCCAATTAAAAGCTCTTCTTCCTAGGTCATGTAACTGTCTATAATTAACAATTGAATCATAGCCCACACATTAAACTGTTGACTTCATTTCTAACAAACCACATAATCTCCTTTGGTTAAAAACCCTGCTTCATTCAAAAATTGTCCAAACTGTTTAATTAGAGTCATAGAGTCATAGAGATGTACAGCATGGAAACAGACCCTTTGGTCCAACCTTTCCTTGCCGACTAGATATTCCACCCCAATCTAGTCCCACCTGCCAGCACCTGGCCCATATTCCTCCAAACCCTTCCTATTCATATACCCATCCAAATGCCTCTTAAATGTTGCAATTGTACCAGCCTCCATTACTTCCTCTGGCAGCTCATGCCCTACACACACCAACCTCTATGTGAAAAAGTTAACCCTGAGGTCTCTTTTATACCTTTCCCTTCTCACCCTAAACCTATGCCCTCTAGTTCTGGACTCCCCGGCCCCAGGGAAAATACTTTGTCTATTTATCCTATCCATTCCCATCGTAGTTTTGTAAACCTCTATAGGGTCACCTTTCAACCTCCGACGCTCCAGGGCAAACAGTTCCAGCTTGTTTAGCCTCTCCCTGTAGCTCAAACCTTCCAACCCTGGCAGCATCCTTGTAAATATTTCCTGAACGCTTTCAAGTTTCACAACATCTTCCCGATAGGAAGGAGACCAGAATTGCACGCAATCTTCTAACAGTGGCCTAACCAATGTCCTGTATAGACGCAACATGACCTCCCAACTCCTGTTCTCAATATTCTGACCAATAAAGGAAAGCATACCAAATGCCTTCTTCACTATCCTATCTACCTGCAACTCCATTTTCAAGGAGCAATGAACCTGCACTCCAAGGTCTCTTTGTTCAGCAACACTCCCTAGGACCTTGCTTTCCCAAAATGCAGCACCTCGCATTTATCTGAATTAAACACCATCTGCCACTTCTCAGCCCATTGGCCCATCTGGTCAAGATCCAGTTGTAATCTGAGGTAACACTCTTCGCTGTCCACTACATCTCCAATTTTAGTGTCATTTGCAAACTTACTAACTGTACCTCTTATGCTCACATCCAGATCATTTATGTAAATGACAAAAAGTGGAGGACCCATCACCGATCCTTGTGGCACTCCACTGGTCACAGGCCTCCAGTCTGAAAAAACAACCCTCCACCACCACCCTCTGTCTTCTACCTTTGAGCCAGTTCTGTATCCAAATGGCTAGTTCTCCCTGTATTCCATGAAATCTAACCTTGCTAACAAGTCTCCCATGGGGAACCTTGTCGAACGCCTTACTGAAGTCCATATAGATTACATCTATCATTCTGCCCTCATCAATCCTCTTTGTTACTTCTTCAAAAAACTCAATCAAGTTTGTGAGACATGATTTTCCATGCACAAATTCAGTCCTTGCATTTCCAAATACATGTACATCCTGTCCCTCAGGACAACTTGCCACCACCGACATCAAGCTGATTGGTCTAAAGTTCCATGGTTTGTCCTTACTGCCCTTCTTAAACAGTGGCACCACGTTAGCCAACCTCCAGTCTGCTGGCACCTCACCTATGACTATCGATGATACAAATATCTCAACAAGAGGCCCAGCAATCATTTGTCTAGCTTCCCACAGAGTTTTATGGTGCACTTGATCAGGTCCTGGGGATTTATCCACTTTTATGCATTTCAAGACATCCAGCATTTCCTCCTCTGTAAAATGGACATTTTGCAAGGTGTCACCATCTACTTCCCTACATCCTATATCTTCCATATCCTTTTCCACAGTAAATACTGATGCAAAATACTTGTTTAGTATCCCCCTCATTTTCTGCAACTCCACACAAAGGCCACTTTGCTGATCTTTGAGGGGCCCTAATTTCTCTCTAATTACCCTTTTCTCCTTAATGTATTTGTAAAATCCCTTTGGATTCTCCTTAACTCTATTTGCCAAAGCTATCTCATGTCCCCTTTTTGCCCTCCTGATTTCTCTCTTAGGTACACTCCTACTGCCTTTATTCTCTTCTCAGGATTCACTCGATCTATCCTGTCTGTACCTTACATTTGCTTCCTTCTTTTTCTTAACCAAACCCTCAATTTCTTTAGTCATCCAGCATTCCCTATACCTACCAGCCTTTCTTTTCACCCTGACAGGAATATACTTTCTCTGAATTCTCGTGATCTCATTTCTGAAGGCTTCCCATTTTCCAGCTGCCCCTTTACTTGTGATCATCTGCCCCCAATCAGCTTTTGAAAGTTCTTGCCTAATACCATCAAAATTAGCCTTTCTCCAATTTAGAATTTTAATTTTTAGATCTGGTCTATCCTTTTCCATCACTATTTTAAATCTAATGGAATTATGTCGCTGGCCCCAAAGTTGTCCCCCACTGACACCTCAGTCATCTAGGTAAAAACAATGACTGCGGATGGTATTCCTGATGAAGGGCTTTTGCCCGAAACGTCGATTTTACTGCTCCTTGGATGCTGCCTGAACTGCTGTGCTTTTCCAGCACTTCTCTAATTCAGACCTCAGTCATCTGTCCTGCCTTATTTCCCAAGAGTAGGTCAAGTTTCGCACCTTCTCTAGTAGGTACATCCACGTACTAATCAGAAAGTTTTCTTGAACACACTTGACAAATTCCTGTCTATCTAAACCCTGAACACTATGGCAGTCCCAGTCCATGTTTGGAAAGTTAAAATCCCCTGCCATAACCACCCTATTATTCTTGCAGTTAGCTGAGATCTCCTTACAAGTTTGTTTCTCAATTTCCCTCTGACTATTAGATGGGTCTATAATACAAACCCAATAAGGTGATCAACCTTTCTTATTTCTCAGTTCCACCCAATTAACTCCCCCGGATGTATTTCCAGGAATATCTTCCCTCAGCACAGCTGTAATGCCATCCCTTATCAAATATGTCATGCCCCTCCTCTTTTGCCTCCCTTTTTATCCTTCCTGTAGCATTTGTATCCTGGAACATTAAGCTGCTAGTCTTGCCCATCCCTGAGCCATGTTTCTGTAATTGCAAAGATATCCCAATCCCATGTTCCTAACCATGCTCTGAGTTCATCTGCCTTTGCTTTCCCTGTTAGGGCCCCTGCATTGCATTTTAATTTATTTGTCCTACCTTGTCCCTGCCTGCCCTAACTGTTTGACTTGCTTTTTTTTCTCAACTGCACCAGTCTCAGATGGATCTCTTTCCTCAATATCTCCCTGTGTTTCCCCCCCACCCCCTCCTCCACCACCGCCTTACTAGTTTAAATCCTCCTGAGCAGCTCTAGCAAATCTCCCTGCCAGTATATTAGTCCCGTTCCAAGTTAGGTTCAATCTGTCCTTCTTGTAAAGTTCACTTCTACCACAAAAGAGATTCCAATGATCCAAAAATGTGAATCCTTCTCCCATACACCAACTCCTCAGCCATGCATTCATCTGCTCTATCCTCCTATTCCTACCCTCCCTAGCTTGTAGTGCCCTGAGTATTGCAGATATTACTACTCTCGAGGGCCTCCTTTTTAAATTCCTGCCTAACTCTGTGCAATCTTGCTTCAGAATCTCAACCTTTTCCCTTCCTATTTCATTGGTTCCAATGTGGACAATGATCTCTTGCTGGCCCCTCTCCCCCTTGCGAACATTTTGCACCCTCTCTGAGACATCCTTGATCCTGGCACCAGGGAAGCAACACACCATTCTGATTTTTTGCTGCTGGCCACAGAAACGTCTGTCTGTACCTCGGACTAGGGAATCCCCTAACACAATTGATCTCTTGGAACCTGACATATCCCTTGTTGCATTAGAACCAGTCTCAATACCAGAAACTTGACTGTTTGTGCTACATTCCCCTGAGAATCCATCACCCCCTACATTTTCCAAAACACCATACTTGTTTGAAATAGATATAGCCACAGAACACACCTGCACTAGGTGCCTACCTCTCTTAACATTCCTGGAGTTAACCCATCTATGTGACTGCATCTGAGACTTCCCCCCCTTCCAATAACTGCCACCCATCACATATTGTTGCTGTTGCAAATTCCTCATTGCTTCCAAATGTCTCTCCAACCGACCCATTCAATCTGATAAGATTCACAATCAACAGCATTTATAGCAGATACAATCCACAGTAACCCTTGAACTCTCTTTAAACTCCCACAACTGACATGCAGTACATATCCCTCTACTAAAGGCCATTTTTGCTCCTTCACGATCTGCAGACCCAGAAAATAACACCATCTTAGTCCGCTATCAGACACTGCCCCAGGTTAGATTAATAGTTGCGGCTTATATTTTAAGTTTAATCAAGAGACATATCTCAAAAAACATATAATCAAGAAAGAACCCACTCTACTCACTACTGCAAACTTTCTGTAGGCCACTTAAAACAATTAACTTATCTGATTCTGTGCTGTGAACTTCGCACAAACAGTTTCTCCAAGATCAGTTGTAAATTTCACTGTTTGTTAGCTTTTCCTATTCCATTGATATGTATATATGTATATATGTAATCTTTTTTGTATACAAAAGAAAGCATACTTGAAAAATTTAAGGTAATTTTTTAGTCATAAAAATGGGCTGGTTGGATTAGGTCAAGGTTTCAGAAATCTGCTTTCCGATTTCCAACTCTAACTGAAACCAGAGGGTGGGTGGATGATCATATGGCTCCAAGGCAAAAATTTGTCACATTAACGATGATAATAATGTAATTATTCCCATCAGTTTTTAACCATTGCTGTTGCAGGGTGGATTTCCCGATCATTGCGAATATTTCAAGAGATATTTTTTATTCATTCATAGGATGTGGAAGTCACTGGTTGTGCCAGCTTTTATTGCCAGTAGATAATTGTCCATGAGAAAGTGGTAATAAGCTGCCTTATTGACTGCAGCAATAATGGATTGTCACAGGCTGCAATAGACTTAATGATGCGAGGAAGGACTTCTAGGATTTTGACCTAGCGATTCTTAGGGAATGGTGATATCTTCAGAGTCAAGATGGTGAGTGGCTTTTAAGGAACCACAGGCATTGGCCTTCCCATGTATTAGCTGCAATTGGCTTCCAGGTGGAAGTGGTTGTGGTTTTGAAAGGTGCTGTCTAAGAAGCCTCAATGAATTTCTCCATCACATTAGATGGTTAAAGCCTGTATACTTAACTCAGGAATCCAGGTGCTGGCAGAGGACACTCCACAACTGTGTTCCCTTTTTGCTTGTCAATCAACCTCTGATTCCTCATCCCAGCACCCACCTCCCTTACCCCCAAAATTTTCCCACAAAGTTATGTCCTTGGATTCCACCTTAAGATCTCTCATTGTATTATCATCTCCCCTTCAAGCCACTGGTCACCTTTCCAAGCCACTAAACATGATACCAGGAGTGGAAGGCCATCCCACAGAATGCCTCCTTGCCCCTTTGACCAATCCCCATTCATCCTGATTGGCCCTTTTCCTTTCTCCTATCAATTTCTACTTCAGTGCTCCTAATTCCATTCCTGCCCCAGGTTAATCTCCCTCCTTTTCCCTTGGTGGTTCGCTCTTCTTTTCTAACTCCAGTTGCCATCGCCCCCTACTCAACTCACCACACCTGATTAGTTTGTGTTAATCCACCCCAGCCTGACCTATTCAATCCACCAACCAAAAGAACTTAACTGCTCCTGAGTTCTTTATCAACTAGTCTGATTAGAGGCTTGTCAGTCTGGCTTATAAGATACTACCCAATTGATGGTGTTACAGATAAATTTCCTCAGGTTGTGGGAAAATCCTAAATCTCATTTTTCTCATCACTGATTGATCGGTTCAGGGTAAGAGATTCAAGATTAGATTACCTACCTAGAAAGGGGTCCTTTGGCCCAACAAGCCCACACCGATCCTCTGAAGAGTAACCTACCCAGCTACTCTATATATATTGACTAATGCACCTAACACTATGGGCAATTTAGCATGGCCAATTCATCTGATCTGCACAACTTTGGATTGTGGGAGGAAACCCACACAAACACTGGGAAAATATGCAAGCTCCACACAGACAGTCACCCAAGGCAGCGTTTGAACCTGGATCCCTAGTGCTGTGAGGCAGCAGTCCTAACCACTGAGACACTATGCCACCCATCTGACCTGTAGTTCTTTGGCATATATCAATTGTTCAAAAGCTGCATTTTTTTAAAAGTGATATTATTTTTCTTTATCAAAAAGTAATAATAATATAATCGTGCCATTGTACTAATTAATTTTAATGAGCTGCATAACAAGGGGATGGTATTAGTAATCGAGAGACCAAGATTAGTACTCTGGGGATGTGTGTTTGAATCTCCCATGGCAGGGGGTGGATTTTAATTTCTATTAAAAACTAATTATTTCACTACTATCTAGAAAGACAAGGGCAGCTGGTACATGGGAGCATCACAAATTCCCCTCCGAGCCACTCGCCATCGTGATTTGAAAACATATCATCATTCATGGAATCATTGAATTGCTATAGTTTGGAAGCAGGCCATTTTGCCCATTCAGTCCCTCAGAAAAGTACCCAATCAAGACCTATCCCACTACATTATCTCTGTAACCCTGCATTTCAATGGCTAATCCACCTAACCAGCACATCCCTGGATGCCAAGGACAACTTAGCATGGCCAATCCACCTAACCTTCATAGAAACTGGGTTAAAATCCTGAAGCACCCTCCCTAGTAGCATTGTGGATCTACCTATAACAAGTGGACTATAGCAGTTTAAGATGGCCGCTCCCCACAATCTTGGTAAAGGCAGTTAGGGATGGCAGTAAATACTGGCCCAAGCAGTAATGCCCACAGTCTGTGAATTATTTTTTAAAAGAACAGGAAACTATTGTCAATTGTCATCAAAAAACTGGTTCACTGATGTCCTTTCAAACAAGAACGTAGAACTCCTACAGTGTGGAAGCAGGCCATTCAGCCCATTGAGTACACACTGACCCTCCGAAATGCATCCCACCCACCCCATATTTCTCATGACAATCCAACTAACTTGCTCCCATGTACCAGCTGCCCTTGTCCTTCTAGATAGTAGTGAAATAATTAGTTTTTAATTGAAATTAAAATCCACCACCTGCCATGGGAGATTCAAACACACATCCCCAGAGTACTAATCTTGGTCTCTCTATTATTAATACCATCCCCTTGTTATGCAGCTCATCAAAATTAAATAGTACAATGGCACAATTACATTATTATTACCTTTTGATAAAGAAAAATAATCCTTGGACTGTGGGAGGAAACCAGACCACCCAGAAGGAACTCATACAGCCAATTACCCGAGGCTGCAATCAAACCCAGCTGTGAGGCAGCAGTGCTAACCATTGAGCCACCGTGTCATCCAGGGAGTGGAAATCTACCACTTACCTAGTCTGGCCTTCATGTGACTCCAGATCCACAGCAATGTGCTTGATTCTTAACTCCCTTCTAAACTGGCTGAGCAGGTCATCCATTTTAAGGAGCAATTCGGGATAGCAACACATGTTAACAATGCCCACAACAAATGAAATAAATTAAAAAAATAATTTTTCATGAATGTAATTACCTAAAGGAACAGATCAATCTAGATTAGATTAGACTTACAGTGTGGAAACAGGCCCTTCGGCCCAACAAGTCCACACCGACCCGCCGAAGCGAAACCCACCCATACCCCTACATTACCCCTTACCTAACACTACGGGCAATTTAGCATGGCCAATTCACCTGACCCGCACATCTTTGGACTGTGGGAGGAAACCGGAGCACCCGGAGGAAACCCACGCAGACACGGGGAGAACGTGCCAACTCCACACAGTCAGTCGCCTGAGTCGGGAATTGAACCCGGGTCTTCAGGCGCTGTGAGGCAGCAGTGCTAACCACTGTGCCACTGTGCCGCCCACTAATCTATCTGTCTACCTCTCCGATTTGCCATCAGCGACTTAATCTAAAGAACTACTTTTCAGGAGTATTTACATTTGCTTGTGGGGTCTTTGCTCACAAACACAGGGACAAGTGCAGTTATAAAATAGGGCTGTATGTATTTCATGGATCATAACCTGAGCAATAAGATTGGCTGACAAGCAGATTATCCTCATGTTCTGTAGGGCACAGTTCACAACTCTTCTCAGCAATAAGAAGTATAGGCCGAGGAGATTCTTTCTCATTACTCATTGAGGGAAGACAATTTAATTTCTCCTTTATGGGTCATGGCCTCATTTGCTGTGGGACCAGTTGAAACAAGTCTGCACCAAAGCAACTGGTCTGAGTGACAGCAAGCTAACCAATAAATTCTTCCCTTTTGGACTCAATCTTCTTCTGTAGGGATCAACTGTGCTATTAACCAATATACTGTTTCCATGTAGAACAAATGACCAATGCTTCAGTCAGACTTGCCACCTATTTACCTCTAAAAGTACTACCTAGCATCAAGGAATTGCACTGATTTCCAATGCCAGGTTAGTGCAGAGAGAGTTATTCACTCCAGACTTCTTTTCCTGCTGCTTGTTGCCTATGCCTTATGCCTCATTTGTTGCTGCCTCTACACTTAGGATAGGTCCAGCCTTGCTCTCATTGATATCCGTCTGTCAGTCTTGAACTAGTTGTGGCTTCAGACAGTGCAGAAATTTGATATGTGTTTGTGCATTGATTTCCCGGAGTCAGCTGACAGTTACAAATTTCTAATCGATCTGTTATGACAGATGAGCAGGATTGATTTGAACTCAGACCTCCTGTTTCAGAGATATGAATATTGCCATTGCACCATGAGAAATGTTTTAATTAATCTGTTTGGATGTGTTGTGACATGTCTAGGACAGGTGGGATTTGAAACTGGACCTTCTCACCCAGTAGTAGGAGCATCACCTCTCCTCACCTGGTATTTTTTAAGAATTTTGTTTTTAAGAAAGATATCAGGTATTTTCTAAACAGCCTATTCAGTGATGCTATGAGACATCTCTGGAGCAAGTGAGATTTGAACCCAGGACTCACTGCCCAGAGGTAGGCACACTACCACTGTGCCTCAAGAACCTCACATGTAGTTTTTCTTTTTTACCCAGAAATGCCCTTGCACTCTACTGAACACTTTTTTTTCCATCAGCAAATTACCTGTGGGACTTTTCACTTTTTGTTCTACACCATCGCTAAATCATCTGTGTTTTCCAATTAATTAATTGAGATGCCTGGCAAGGGCAATGCAGACCACCAAAGGTGAGGGACAGGGGGGGGAGGAAAAAGACAGTGTTCACCTGACATTCAAGGAAGCTGTATTTATGCTGTTAAACTGCATTGCAATTGTCCTCCCTCTCAGAGATAGTCAGGTACTCAAAAGCAAGAGCGCATTGTAGTTAGACTTTGTTTAAAATAGGACATGTAGATACCAAAGGCAATTTGTATTTGGAAATAGGACTTTGCAGAAGGACAATAGGCAATTTGTGCAGGAGTAGGCCATTCTGCCCTTCGAGCCTGCACCACCATTCAATATGATCATGGCTGATCATCCTTAACCAGTATCCTGTTCCTGCCTTTTTTTTTAGATTAGATTACTTATAGTGTGGAAACAGGCCCTTTGGCCCAACAAGTCCACACCGACCCGCCAAAGCGCAACCCACCCATACCCCTACATTTACCTAACACTACGGGCAATTTAGCATGGCCAATTCACCTGACCGCACATCTTTGGACTGTGGAAGGAAACCGGAGCACCCGGAGGAAACCCACGCAGACACGGGGAGAACGTGCAAACTCCACACAGTCTGTCACCTGAGTCGGGAATTGAACCCGGGTCTCAGGCGCTGTGAGGCAGCAGTGCTAACCACTGTGCCACCCCTAACCACTGTGCCACCATGCCGCCCATCTCCACAACCCTTGATTCCACTATCCTTGAGAGCTCCATCCAACTCTTTCTTAAATGATTCCAGAGACTGGGCCTCGACTGCCCTCTGGGGCAGAGCGTTCCACACAGCCACCACTCTCTGGGTGAAGAAGTTTCTCCTCATCTTTGACGTTTGAGACATTTCAGGAGAGGAAGTTCTGTGCTAGAATATGTGCCATTGTGAAGAAATCATAACTTATTTGACTGAGTGAGAATAACATTGTGCATTTTTTGAATAATTATATAATAATAAATTGTACGTATTAAACTATGCCAGTGACCATATTCTCGACTCAGTACGTTTTGCCTTACTATGGAAGAACACTGTTTTCATGTTTCAGACTAAGCTTCTCCTCAAAAAGTTTATCTTAGTCCATCAAACAGTTATTGAAAGAATTGAAATAACTGCACAGAGGCTGGTTCCCATCGCCATGTCACCCTTTATTTAGTAGTATACATTACTCTGGCTGTGGCAAGCCAGCTCAGAGTCAGTTCTCAACTGAGGAAATTCTAATCTCCTGTTTTTTTTTGTTACAGTCTAAGCATCACATTCTAAGCTTTCTTCAAGTTGAACGGTAAAATGTTTCTGGCTGATGGGAAGTGTCATCCTTTTCACCAAAAATTTTCTGCAGTGCTCTACCTATACCTGGAGACTGCAGCCTTGCTAATGAGAATAGAAATATAACATTTAAGAGTCTCAATGATGTTACTGAAATAGCTGTATAGAGTCTGGTATCCCGTCCCCAAGTCGCCTTTTATTTATTAGTACAAATTACACTGGCTGTGGCCAACCAGCTTGGAGTCAGTCTTCAACTGAGGAGATTCTAATCTCCTGGTTATATATATTTTTCTCCTTTTTTTCAGCAGAGGTGGTGATGGCTGTTTGTGCAGCTGAATACAGCTCAGTGAAAGAAAACAAACCAAAACCAAAAATGCAAAACAAAGAAGAAAAAGGAAGGCAATGCTTCCCAGTCAAGGGAACATTTCCTGTAGTACACCGGCTGTCTCCTGGTCATATGGGTCAGCTAAGGCTTTCCTGATCGGACCAGGTCAACAACCCCAATCAAGAACCTCATAGTCAATGAGGTTCACTGGTCCCATTCACTACAAGAATGCATGGACAAAGGATAAAACAAAGACCTGTGGATGCTTGAGCTCTGAAATAAAACAAATGCTATGGAGAAACACAGCAGGTCTGGCAGCGTCTGTGGAGAGAATATAGAGTTAATGTACTGAGTTCCATGAACTGACAGGTTTGATGAAGGGTCGCTGGATTCAAATCATTAGCTCTGTTTTCATTTCCACAGGCCTGGTGCCAGACCTGCTGTTTTTCTTCAGCACTCTGCTTTTGACACAAAGGATCTGGTTATGCAATCTACACTGCTATTAGGCTTTCCTGTTACATCACGTACAAATGAAGGCAATGTAAGACCACCATTTTTTACATCCCTTTGCTCAACAAATTTAACATAAGTATATTAATCACTAAAACCAGTTCTTGGCCTCTCCATGATTGTTTGAGGTTTTTTCTCTTTTGAGAATCTTATCCGGATCCACCCTTTTCATAAACAACAACAGAAATTGCTGGAATATCTCAGCAGGTCTGGCAGCATCTGTGAAGAGAAATCAAAGTTAACATTTCGAGTTGAATCACCCTTCTTAAGAACTCTTTTCACCTTTCCCAATCCCACTTTTATGGGGTTGTAGCTCAGGGGCAGCACTGTGGCACAGCAGTTAGCACTGCTGCCTCGCAGCACCAGGGTCCCAGGTTCAATTCCAGCCTCAGGTGACTGTCTATGTGGAGTTTGCACATTCTCCCTGTGTCTGTGTGGGTTTCCTCTGGGTGCTCTGGCTTCCTCCCACAGTTCAAAGATGTGCAGGCCAGATGAATTGGTCATGTTAAATTGCCCATAGTGTTAGGTGCATTAGTCAGAGGGAAATGGGTTTGGGTGGGTTACTCTTTGGAGGACTGGTTGGGCTGAAGGGCCTGTTTCCACACTATAGGGAATCTAATCTAATGTTCTCAATTATTTTTTTTCCTTCACTTCATTCTGTCCTCTCTGCTGTACTTGAGGTCAAATAAGCAGTGAAGGTGTGTAAACCTGCTTAGATTGTTGGTTGTTTCACCTGCAGCTGGGAGGCTACTTCCAAGCAGTTGCACTACCTCCTCTCGCCTCTAGGGACCCAGCCACTGACTGGAAATGTATTCAAAAATCATATTGAGAATTTGTTAATTCTGGAAGTTGGAATTTTGAAGGGAGTGCATGGATTGAGAAGTGGCTGTTGGCTGAAGCAAATAGAGACAGAGTTGGGAGTCAGCTGCATAAAGGGGTGGTCAGTTTTCATCCTCACAGGGATGCCATGAATATGAGGGACTCCCTATATCAGGAATACTTTGAGGAATCCTCTCTGACACAGGTTGAGGGGCAAGGCATGGAAGGATATCTGGCCTAACACACAGATGAAAACTTGAAAATTTAATCACTTATTGCCATTTTTATTCAAAGGCTTTACCCTACTTGTGGAGGATTCAATTTCTTCTTTCTTACCCTGTGAAACTTATCCTGTCATGAAAATGTTTGGAATCATTATAGAATCAGAGTTAAAGGAATCTAATGATGTTTGGTTTAAATTATCATCATTTTGGGTGCCAAGTGAGTTAAGTAATTGACAGAGACAGTAAAAGCACACCCCAACACCCCACCCACTGCTTCATGTGATTCTGTGGCTTACTCTTGTCTCCTTGATAAAAAGCCTCCCTTCTCTCTGAGCCTCATTTTCTAAGCCTGACGAACTAAAGGGAATCTAGATTTCTTCAGGGAATATAATTGTTGGATGATTATATTTTTGAAATAAAAATAATCATTAAAGGTTGTCAGATGGTCCAAACAACAACCATAAAAACTGTAATGAAAAATAGTTACAATTATCTGATTCAAATCACATCACCCAGTTTCTTTAAATCAATTACATCGCAAAAATAATATCCTAGCTATAAAAAAATTAGAATAATTAAGTGATGAAATTGAAAGAAGTTTAAATAATCCATTATTAAGTTTTAAAACAACAAAATAAGAATTTAAAAGAGGAAACATGTAGACGAGTGCCTGATAAATGCATATAGTAGGCTTAGGCTGTCTGAAACAGGAGAATAAAAAAACAAACAAACAAACAAAAACTCAGGTCCAGAAACTCAGCCAGATTTCAGTTCACAGACACGACTCAGTGATAACACCCTCACTTCTGAGTTGGAAATTCTTGAATTCACTCCCCTGCAGATACTTGAGCACATACTTTAAACTTATGCTTGAAGTATTATGGAGTGAGTACTGCTCTGTCAAATGTGCCTTCTATCAGATGAGATATTAAGTCAAAGCTCCAAATACCATATCAGGTGCAACCATCCCAAGACTCTTCATGTAGAAGAACTGGGGCCAAACCCTGGTGTTCTGGCTAATATTTGCCTCTCAACCCTCCTTAAGTGTAAAGCAGATTATATTGTCATTGTTATACTCCTGTTTGTGGAAAACTGGATGCTGCATTTCTATATAGTAATTACATTTTTTAAAATGTGATTGAGTGCACATCTGTTTGCGTTAGTGGATTCTTTAGTTCTTGGCCTTGGTGGACAATTCAGGGAAATAATAAAACAACTAGAGTCCTCTGGAGCGGATCAAGCAGCCTGAGTTTTTAATGGGGAATATCTGCAGCAAACTGGGCCTTAGTCTTAATGTCCCAGGAAGGTGTGACTTAGGTGTTCTGAGGTGTAACTTTTCAAAATTTCAGCAAAGTCTATGACAAAATCCTACACAGGAGACTTAACAAGAAGGCAAATATATGTGGGATACAGGTAATTTGATAAAGTAGATTCAAATTTGGCTCAGTAGCAGGAGGCAGGGACTGGTGACAGAAGGCTGCTTTAGTAGCTGGACGCCAGTGTCCACTGAAATATTAAAGGGGTCTGTGCTGGGTTCCCTATTATTCGTCATTTATGTAATGACATAGGTGACTGTGTGCAGTTGGATTATTCTGTTTATGGATGACCCAAATATTGGTCGAGTGGTTAACTATGAGGTTGAATGTCTTGGCAACACAAAGACATATACAGATGTTGTGGTTCTGTTCGCCGAGCTGGGAGTTTTTCTTGCAAACGTTTCACCTCCTTTCTAGGTGACATCTTCAGTGCTTGGGAGCCTCCTGTGAAGCGCTTCTGTGCTGATTCCTCCGGCATTTATACCGGTTTGAATCTGCTGCTTCCGGTTGTCAGTTGCTGTCCGCTGCAGTCGTCGGTATATAGGGTCTAGTTTGATGTGTCTATTGATAGAATTTGTGGATGAGTGCCATGCCTCTAGGAATTCCCTGGCTGTTCTCTGTTTGGCCTGCCCTATAATAGTGGTGTTGTCCCAATCGAATTCGTGTTGTTTGTCATCTGAGTGTCTGGCTACTAGGGATTGTCCTCGATAAGTATGTACCAGTCAGGCATGGTGTAAAGGGCCTTGTGAGGCAGCCGTGGTTTAGTAAGGAATTGGAATCCCTTGTGAAAGGGAAGAAGGCGGCATATGTAAAGATGAGGCGTGAAGGTTCAGTTGGGGCGATAGAGAGTTATAAGGTAGCCAGGAAGGATCTAAAGAGAGAGCTAAGAGAAGCGAGAAGGGGACATGAAAAGTCTTTAGCTGGTAGGATTAGGGAAAACCCAAAGGCTTTCTATAGGTATGTCAGGAATAAAAGGATGACTAGGGTAGGTATCGGTCCAGTCAAGGATAGTAGTGGGAAGTTGTGTGTGGAGGCGGAGGAGATTGGAGAGACACTAAATCAATACTTTTCATCAGTATTCACTCAGGAACAGGACACTGTTGCTGATGTGAATATGGAGTCACAAATGATTAGAATGGATGGCCTGGAAATATGCAGGGAAGAGGTTCTGGGAATATTGGAGAGGATGAAAATAGATAAGTCTCCTGGGCCTGATGGCATTTACCCTAGGATCCTATGGGAAGTGAGGGAGGAGATAGCAGAGCCATTGGCCTGGATTTTTATGTCGTCATTGTCAACGGGAATAGTACCAGAGGACTGGAGGATAGCGAATGTGGTCCCCTTGTTCAAGAAAGGGAGTAGGGATAGCCCTAGTAACTATAGGCCAGTGAGTCTGACTTCAGTGGTGGGCAAAATCTTAGAGAGAATGGTAAGGGATAAGATTTATGAACATCTGGATAGGAATAACGTGATCAAGGATAGCCAGCATGGTTTTGTGAAGGGCAGGTCGTGCCTCACAAACCTTATTGAGTTCTTTGAGAAGGTGACTAAGGAAGTGGACGAGGGTAAAGCAGTAGATGTTGTGTATATGGATTTTAGTAAGGCGTTCGATAAGGTTCCCCATGGTAGGCTAATGCTAAAACTACGGAGGTATGGCATTGAGGATACATTAGAGGTTTGGATTAGGAATTGGCTGGCTGGAAGGAGACAGAGGGTAGTAGTTGATGGACTATGTTCATCTTGGAGTGCAGTTACTAGCGGTGTACCACAAGGATCTGTTTTGGGACCATTGCTTTTTGTTATCTTTATAAATGATCTAGAGGAAGGGCTTGAAAGCTGGGTAAGCAAGTTTGCGGATGACACAAAAGTCGGTGGAGTTGTGGATAGTGAGGAAGGAAGTGGTAGGTTACAGCGGGATATAGATAAGTTGCAGAGCTGGGCAGAAATGTGGCAAATGGAATTCAATGTAGCTAAGTGTGAAGTCATTCACTTTGGTAGGAGTAACAAGAAGATGGATTACTGGGCTAATGGTAGGCTACTTGGTAGTGTGGATGAGCAGAGGGATCTTGGTATCCATGTACACAGATCTCTGAAAGTTGCCACCCAGGTAAATAGTGCTGTGAGGAAGGCATATGGTGTACTGGACTTTATTGGTAGAGGAATTGAGTTCCGGAGTCCTGAGGTCATGTTGCAACTGTATAAGACTCTGGTGCGGCCTCATCTGGAGTATTGTGTGCAGTTTTGGTCACCATACTATAGGAAGGATGTGGAGGCATTGGAACGAGTGCAGAGGAGGTTTACCAGGATATTGCCTGGAATGGTAGGAAAATCTTATGAGGAAAGGCTGAGGCACTTGGGGCTGTTCTCATTGGAGAAGAGAAGGTTTAGGGGAGATTTGATAGAGGTGTATAAGATGATTAGGGGTTTAGATAGGGTCGACACTGAGAACCTTTTACTGCTACTGGAGTCAGGTGTTACTAGGGGGCACAGCTTTAAATTAAGGGGTGTTAGGTATAGGACAGATGTTAGGGGTAGATTCTTTACACAGCGGGTTGTGAGTTCATGGAATGCCCTGCCAGTAGCAGTGGTGAACTCTCCTTCTTTATGGTCATTTAAGCGGGCATTGGATAGGCATTTGGAAGTTATTGGGCTAGTGTAGGTTAGGTAGGATTCGGTCGGCGCAACATCGAGGGCCAAAGGGCCTGTACTGTGCTGTATCTTCCTATGTTCCATGTTCTATTATAGGGCAGGCCAAACAGAGAACAGCCAGGGAATTCCTAGAGGCATGGCACTCATCCACAAATTCTATCAACATACACATCGAACTAAACTCTATATACCGACCACTGCAGCGGACAGCAACTGACAACCGGAAGCGGCAGATTCAAACCAGTATAAATGCCGGAGGAATCAGCACAGAAGCGCTTCACAGGAGACTCCCAAGCACTGAAGATGTCACCTAGAAAGGGGACGAAACGTTTGCAAGAAAAACTCCCAGCTCGGCGAACAGAACCACAACAACAAGCACCCGAGCTACGAATCTTCTCACAAACTTTGAATATATACAGATGGTCAAGTGGACAGATAGGAATTTAAAGCAGATGGAAATTTAACCCTTTTTAAACATTTATTCAGGGGACGAGGTTTTCACTGGCTAGGCCAGCAATTATTAGCCATCCCAGAGGGTATTTAAGAGCAAACCATATTGCTGTGTATCTGGAGTCACATGTTGTCCAGACCAGGTAAGGATGTTGGTTGCCTTCCTGAATGGACATTAGTGAACCAGATGGATTTTTATGACAATTGACAATGGATTCATGGTCATCATTAGACTCTTAATTCCAGACTTTTACTGCATTCAAATTTCGCCATCTGCCATGGCAAGATTTGAACCTGGAACTTTACTTGGCATCCACCACACACACAACCGCTTCCACAATCGCCGACGGACCCGCGACCCACGCGGCCACCGGGAATGACCACCACTCCTCCGTCGCCGCAACCATTTCCGCCCCTCCGGTTGCCGTCGACGCAGCCACTTCCGCCCCCACTGACATCACTAACCTGCAGGAGCACAAATCCTCAGGTTTCCTCGCCCCCACGCCGTCTTTCGTCACTACGCATAACCCCGCCCATAACCCCGCCCCCACGCCATCTCCCGTCGCTTCACGTAACCCCGCCCCCACGCTTATTTCCGTCACGACGCATGACCCCGCCCCCACGTCGAGCAACGTCTCCACGTCTAACTCCGCCCCTACTTCGATCTCTGTCCCCGCCCCTAACCCCGCCCCCAGCTCCAGCTCCAGCTCCAGTCCCACACCAGGTCCTAGCTCCCAGCCTTGCCGGATTTTCACCATCCCTCCAGATCTCCCCCTCTCTGAGGATGAAAGATCAGTCCTCAGCAGGGGCCTCACCTTCGTTCCCCTACGCCCTCGGATTAATGAGTTCAACACGCGGCGAGATATTGAACAATTCTTCCGCCGCCTTCGCCTCCGTGCCTACTTTCACAACCAAGACTCCCGCCCACCCTCTGACGACCCCTTCTCCCGCCTCCAACACACCCCATCCACCTGGACACCCCGTGCAGGCCTCCTACCCGCCCTCGACCTCTTTATAGCCAACTGCCGCCGTGACATCAACCGACTCAACCTGTCCACCCCTCTCACCCACTCCAACCTCTCACCCTCAGAACGTGCAGCCCTCCACTCCCTCCGCTCCAATCCCAACCTCACCATCAAACCCGCAGACAAGGGAGGCGCGGTGGTAGTTTGGCGCACTGACCTGTACACCGCTGAAGCCAAACGCCAGCTCGCGGACGCCTCCTCTTATCGCCCCCTTGACCACGACCCCACCTCCCACCACCAAACCATCATCTCCCAGACCATCCAGGACCTCATCACCTCAGGGGATCTCCCATCCACCGCCTCCAACCTCATAGTCCCACAACCCCGCACCGCCCGTTTCTACCTCCTGCCCAAAATCCACAAACCTGCCTGCCCCGGCCGACCCATTGTCTCAGCCTGCTCCTGCCCCACCGAACTCATCTCCCAATACCTCGACACGGTCCTGTCCCCTTTAGTCCAAGAACTCCCCACCTACGTTCGGGACACCACCCACGCCCTCCACCTCCTCCAGGATTTTCGCTTCCCCGGTCCCCAATGCCTTATTTTCACTATGGACATCCAGTCCCTGTACACCTCCATCCCCCATCACGAAGGACTCAAAGCCCTCCGCTTCTTCCTTTCCCGCCGCACTAACCAGTACCCTTCCACTGACACCCTCCTTCGACTGACTGAACTGGTCCTCACCCTGAATAACTTCTCTTTTCAATCCTCCCACTTCCTCCAAACTAAAGGAGTTGCCATGGGCACCCGCATGGGCCCCAGCTATGCCTGCCTCTTCGTAGGATATGTGGAACAGTCCATCTTCCGCAACTACACTGGCACCACCCCCCACCTTTTCCTCCGCTACATCGATGACTGTATCGGCGCTGCCTCGTGCTCCCACGAGGAGGTTGAACAGTTCATCAACTTTACTAACACCTTCCATCCCGACCTGAAATTCACCTGGACTGTCTCAGACTCCTCCCTCCCCTTCCTAGACCTTTCCATTTCTATCTCGGGCGACCGACTCAACACAGACATCTATTATAAACCGACTGACTCCCACAGCTACCTGGACTACACCTCCTCCCACCCTGCCCCCTGTAAAAACGCCATCCCATATTCCCAATTCCTTCGTCTCCGCCGCATCTGCTCCCAGGAGGACCAATTCCAACACCGCACAACCCAGATGGCCTCCTTCTTCAAGGACCGCAGATTCCCCCCAGACGTGATCGACGATGCCCTCCACCGCATCTCCTCCACTTCCCGCTCCTCCGCCCTTGAGCCCCGCTCCTCCAACCGCCACCAAGACAGAACCCCACTGGTTCTCACCTACCACCCCACCAACCTGCGCATACAACGTATTATCCGCCGCCATTTCCGCCACCTCCAAACGGACCCCACCACCAAGGATATATTTCCCTCCCCTCCCCTATCAGCGTTCCGCAAGGACCACTCCCTTCGTGACTCCCTTGTCAGATCCACACCCCCCACCAACCCAACCTCCACCCCCGGCACCTTCCCCTGCAACCGCAGGAAATGTAAAACTTGCGCCCACACCTCCACACTCACTTCCCTCCAAGGCCCCAAGGGATCCTTCCATATCCGCCACAAGTTCACCTGTACCTCCACACACATCATCTATTGCATCCGCTGCACCCGATGTGGCCTCCTCTATATTGGTGAGACAGGCCGCTTACTTGCGGAACGCTTCAGAGAACACCTCTGGGCCGCCCGAACCAACCAACCCAATCACCCCGTGGCTCAACACTTTAACTCCCCCTCCCACTCCACCGAGGACATGCAGGTCCTTGGACTCCTCCACCGGCAGAACACAACTACACGACGGCTGGAGGAGGAGCGCCTCATCTTCCGCCTGGGAACCCTCCAACCACAAGGTATGAATTCAGATTTCTCCAGCTTCCTCATTTCCCCTCCCCCCACCTTGTCTCAGTCGGTTCCCTCAACTCAGCACCGCCCTCCTAACCTGCAATCCTCTTCCTGACCTCTCCGCCCCCACCCCACTCCGGCCTATCACCCTCACCTTGACCTCCTTCCACCTATCCCACCTCCATCGCCCCTCCCCCTAGTCCCTCCTCCCTACCTTTTATCTCAGCCGGCTTGGCTCTCTCTCTCTTATTCCTGATGAAGGGCTTATGCTCGAAACGTCGAATTCTCTATTCCTGAGATGCTGCCTAACCTGCTGTGCTTTGACCAGCAACACATTTGCAGCTGTGATCTCCAGCATCTGCAGACCTCATTTTTTAATCTTAGGATTAACAGTCTAACAATAATATAAATTAGTCATTGCCTCGCTATATCATGAAAAGTATGAGGTGGTACGCTTTGGAAGGAGTAATTTGACAAAGTATTCAAAGAGCGGCATGTTACTCCTGGAACAAATGGACCTTGGCGCGTTTGTCCATAGATCTCTGAAGGCGGAACAGCATGTTAGCAGGTTGGTAAGAAAAGCATTTGGAACATTTGCTGCATCTGCAGTCCTCACTTTCTCCTACTTTATCAATCAAGGCATAGATTACAAAAGCAGGGAATATATAATAAAGTTGTATAAAACTTTGGTGAAACCACACCTTGTGTGCTGGGTGCAGTTCCGGTAGCCACATTACAGGAAGGGTGTGACTGGACTGGAGGGAATGCAGAGGAGATTCACCAGGATGCTGCTTGGGATGGAAAATTTAATTCATGAGGAAAGGTTGGATTGTCTTGAATAGTCTTCGTTGGAGCAGAGAAGACTGAGAGGTGATCAGATTGAGATGTTCGATTATGATCAGCATGCTCAGAGTGGATAAGCAGCAACTGTTCCCTTTAATTGAAGGGTCAGTCACAAGAGAACATGGTTCAGGGTGAGGGGCAGGAGGTTTGGGGCGATGTGAAAAAAAGCCTTTTTTACCCAGAAGGTGGTGACTGTTTGGAATGTGCTGCCTGGGAGGTTGGTAGAGGCAATTTGACTAACATCCTTTACAAAATACCTGGCTGAGCACTTGGCACATTATAACATTCAAGACTATGGGCCAAGTGATAGTAAGTGGTGTTAGTTTGAAGACCAGCTGTATCTCACATGTCAGTGCAGACTTGATGGACTGAAGGGCCTCTTCTGCACTGTATGATTCTATGATTCTATGACAATGAATGAGAATTACTTATAATAATGTTAGATATGGTCAGAAGGTTTTGACTTACTCATAACCCATTATTCTATACCGAGTTAAAATTCAAGATGTTATAGCAAGTGCGTAATGCCCGGAATCTATTTCAAGTATTATGACTAAATGTAGTGATGATTAGACACACAGAATTAAAGCTGCATTAAAAGCAAACTATATCAAAGATAGTTTGTGTGCCAAATGCAATGGTTCAGCTTAAAGAGTTTCACATTAACCTGTACACAAATCTGATAAATTTGAATTTTATGTTTGGTTCTTATGATTTACATTGGTTTGTTAAGGATTTTAACTTGATACCTAAAAGTGCTACTTCATTAATTCTTGACAGAAAGCTTCTTTTTGTATCAGAAATATATAACAAAAAGGTTTAAGATTGGCACAGTTAATTTCTGTAGCTAGCCTAGTTTGCTAATTTGATGTGTCGCTGAGAAAACTGGTATTGACCAGTTCTGGTCCTCTAACTCATGATGGTTTATAACAGAATGCTTTTTGACAAATAAAGCACTCTAAATCTGTTCAAGTTCACTCTAATGAATGGTTATGCAACAGCGAAATTCACTAACACACTGTATTTCAATAGATATAGCCTCAGATTAGGTTAGGTTAAATTGTAAATCATTGATTGCAGGTAATTAAATAAGTAGTATACATCAGTCTAAGGACCCTCTTGTGGCACAGAGATAGTGACCCTACCTCTGATCCAGAAGGCCTGAGCTCAAGTCCCATCTGCTCCAGAGATGTATAATAGCATCTCTGTATGGGTTGATTAGGAAAAATAAGTTAAATTAGAGCAAATATTCAATATTTGTATCGCCTATAATGTGCTTTGCTCATAAATACTCAATTGGATACATGGGTGTTTTTACTGGCGATAATTGCTCATTCTAAAAACGGTCACAGTGATTTTGGTGGTGGGAAGGTGCTTAATTGTGTGTGGTAACACTTCTGGGTAGAGAAAAATAGGATATCACTCAATAGATTTTAGAAGTTATTTTAATATATGAGTGTAGATGGCTTAAAATTCCTCTTCTTGTGAGGAAGATGACAAAGAAACACAGTATAAGTTATGAAGCACTTATTATAACAAAGCAAAGAATTTATGCATACATGTTGCTTGCAGAACCACATCAGTTGTACTGCTAGTCAAGGTTTCAACATTATATGCGGTCTTTAAGGGTGAATTATCTTAAAAGCAGTTGCATCCATAACAGTGGGAACTGATAAAATTTTACTGTTTGTGATTTTATTCGTTAAATGGCTATGTCATTTTGGGATCTTTCTTTACATTGTCAAGTCATCTGGTTAGATCTATCACGTTACAGCTGACTTATACGTATTTGGGGACAGGTCTTTTATTGGTGAAAAATATTCCAGAACTTTACTAACATATGGTGGGTCATGCTGCTCAGACTAAATGCATGCCCAGAGCCTATAGAGATAAAGGATCTGTAGGAGGGACTTTTATTTGTAGCAGCTAAATAAAAGCTTATTGATGGGACAGACATCTAACTAAGAATGGTATCTGCCTTTCTACGCTGCTGGTTCAAACAGCTTCAGTAAGTGAGGCCCCTTGTAACTTCTCTGTATGTAACCTCCAGCAACGAAAGGAGAAGCGATATCCTAGTGGTATTATCGACTATTAATGTCCACGGAACTATTAGTTTAGGTGTTCTGAAGCCATTGTCAATTGTCAGGGGAAAAACAAAACTCATCTGCCTCACTAATGTCCTTTAGGGAAGGAAACTGCTATCTTTAGTTGGTCTGGCCTCTGTGTGACTTCAGACCCACAGCAACGTGATCGACTCTGAGCAATTAGGTTTGAGAATAAAACAGGCAGTGCCCTCATACCATGAATAAATGAAAGAAAAGGAACATTTCTCCTCAGGAAGCCACTGGGCAATCATCTTGATGTACTTGGTCACCTCCCTATGTGGAGAGGTGTCTTTCATTCACCATTAAAATCCTAATATCATTATAAAACAGTTACTGAAAGTCAATTAATTGGTTTAATTCACCTCCTCTGCTTGATGTGTGATCCAGCCAGTGCTGTATTTGTCTTTGAAAACCATGCCATGGTAATGAAGAGATGTTGGGCATCCCTCCTGATCCCACCATTTTATTTGTCCTCCATGCTCCCTATCTATATTCAATAGCTGGTAAAATCCCAGTCATATTTTACCATGCTGTTATTCCCATTTTTAATTTTCATAAAATTATGTTAGAATAAACATTAATTATGCATTGAGATATTATAGTTTAGTTAAATTTACACATGCTTGCTGATAACATTATATCTATTAATTATATTCTTACATTTAAATATCCTAGACTAAAATTTGCAATATTGGAAGAGATGTCTAACTCTGTTCACATTGTTGATCTTTCTCAGGACTCTGCAGTTCTTATGTGGAAATTGTGCCCTTTCAAATGCCAGTTTGACCTTATCCAGAGAGCTCCTTGATTTCAACAACCATTGGAATAAAACGATTGCAACCCTGGACATTGGACAGTTTGGCCTATAATTAACCTGAGTTTACACAAATTTAATTAGATTTTCTCTTGACATATATTATACATATATATTATTGTAGAAGATCACATGTACTTATGTTAAATAATATATTTGTATAGACAACTGGGATCAAATTAATATCTCGAAGAGTATAAAGTGTATAGGGGCATTCTTAAGAGGGGAATCAGGAAGGCAAAGAGGAGATAACTTTGGCAGATAAGGTTAAGGATAAACCAAAGAAATTTTATAAGTACATTAAGAGCAAAAGACCAATTAGAGTGAGAGAGTGGGTTCTCTTAAAGATCAACAAGGTCACTTTTGTGTTGAACCTCAGCAGATGGGAATAATATTAAATGAGTAATTCACTTCAGTTTATTTTCTTGGAGAAAGAAATGGAGATTCGAGAACTTAGGGAAATAAATGTTGATGTTTTGAAAATAGTTCACAATACAAAAGATTGTATTGAAAATACATTGGTCACAAGGTTCACAATACATTGAAAACATAAAGGTGGATAAATCTCTGGGACTTGATCAAGTATAAGCAAAGGCATTGTGGAAGATGAGAGAGGAAATCTTTATATCATTTACAACCACAGGTAAGTTGACTGAGGATTAGAGGGAGGTTAATGTTGTGCTTTTATTTAAGAAAGGCTGTAAGGAGAAACCTGGGAACTATAAATCTGTGAGTCTGATGTCGGTGGTGGGTAAGTTGTTGGCAGGTGTGATTCTGAAAGATAGTATTTACATGCATTTGCAGAGGCATGGTTAGGGATAGTCACGTAGTTGTGTAAGAGGAAAATTATGTCTCACAAACTTGATTGAGTTTTTTGAGGAAGTAACCAAAAACATTGATGAGGGCAGAGTGGTGACTGTTGTTTATTTGAACTTTAGTAAAACCTTTGATCAGGTTCCACATGGTAGACTAATTAGTAAAGGTAAATCACATGGGATCAGGCCAACTGGATACAACAAAAAGGCTTTACAGCGGGAGACAAAGGATGGTGCAAAAGGACTTTTTTTTTGACTGGAGGCCTGTGAACAGCAGTTTTCCACAGGGATCAGTATTGGGTCCAATTTTGGTTGTCATTTACATAAATGGATGAGAATATAGGAAACATGGTTAATAGGTTTGTGAATGACACCAAAATTGATATCATAATGAAGAAGGTTATCTAAGTTACAATGAGATCTTGATCAATTGGGTGAATAGGCTAAAGAGTTTAATTTTAATAAATGGGAAGTGTTGCATTTTGGTTAAACAAAGGCAGGACTTACACAGTTAACAGTCAGGTGTTGTAGGACAAAGCGATTTAGGGGTTCAGGTACACAATTCTTTGAAATTTGCATAACATGTAGACAGGGAGGTTAAAAAGACATTTGGCACAGTTGCCTTCACTGCTGAGACCTTTGAGTATAAGAGTCGGGATATCATGTCTAGGTTGTACAGGATTTTGGTGAGACATCTTCTGGAGTATCATGTGCATTTATAGTCGTTCTGTTATAGGAAGGACATTATTAAACTGGAGATGGTCAGAAAAGATTTGCCAATATGCTGCCAGGAATGGAGGGTTTGAATTATAAAAATAGGCTGGAGAGGCTGGGAGCTTTTCTCAATGGAGCAGAGGAGGTTGAGGGGTGACCTTATAGAAGTTTATAAAATCATGAAGGGCATGGATAAGGTGAATAGCTGAGGTCTTTTCCCTAGGGTGGGGTAGTTCAAAACTCGGGGCATATTTATATGCTGAGAGGAGAAAGATTTTAAAAGGACTTAAGGCGCAACTTTATTACACAGAGAATCGTTAGTGTGTGGATTGATCTGTCAGAGGAAGTGATGGATGCAGGTACAGTTAAAACATTTAAAGGACATTCAGGTAAGTACATGAATAGGAAAGATTTGGAGGGATATGGGCCAAATGCCAGCAGATGGGACCACGGCCAGCATGGACTAGTTAGACCAAAGGGTTTGTTTCCATGCTGTGTGACTACATGACTCTATGCTTCTAGATCTGACGTAAATGGACAGGTCTTTGGATATGGAATTTTTGCCATATTACAAATTCCTTCTTTTTCTTTGCAAAGAATGAAAATCCTTTCTTCCAATAAACATACAAGGCCACTTTTTCATGCATTGTTTCTAGACATTGAGATAATACTTTTGTGAATGTACAGCAAGTCCAGACCTGTTCTTTATACAGTTATGATGATTTGCTTGTGCAGCTTCATTCTGTGATAAGCTATCTGTTTTCATGGATGGAGATGAATCATTTATCATAGGTGGACGGTTATTATCTTGCGAGATATCTTCAATATCCAAGTCATTGTCCTGTGTGATGGTTGTTCAGGTATGTAATTGATTTCATTGCAGGACATTGACCATTACAACATCACATGACTTCAGCCAGACATAATGACATAGTATCTTTCTATGAACCCAGGTGTCCATATGTAAATCTCAAAATTGAATGGCTTATCTTGGTTCAGTTTGGGGCAACTGCCTGAATGCTCATTGACCATGATCTCAATTAATTTTCCCACTTTTTTCCAATAATGCATCATGAACATGTGTTTCAATGGTAAGTTATGGGAGGGAAGAACTATGTGGATATCTCTTTAAATATGAGAGTTGTTGGTAAAGTTAGACCATTGCTTTGAGAAAAAGGAGATGGATTTAAACATTGTTATCTGAAACTCTTGGCAAGTCGCTTTACATTTAATGATCATAGCTTTTACAGAACTAATAATTTTGCATTCTGCAGACAGTGGACAATTATCAGACATAATTTGTTGAGGTGCACTGAAAATACTGAATATGGCAGTCAATGTGTTAACAATCGTATCACTCATGGTGTTTTTAATTTTTGGACACAAAAGGGAAATTGGTGAAATAGTAAATCACCATAATGTAATTGTGCGCATGGACATGGAAAATATCAGTCACAATCTTACAGCACAACTCAAAAACGAATCTTGTATGGAAGAAAGGTTCTCTGAATTGTTGAAGTTGATAGATTTGATGTTCATGATATCCTTATAAATGTCAGTCCAATATATGGATTCTGCGACAACTTCTTGTTTCTTTTTTAGACCTAGGTCCCCTACATCCATTTGGTTTAATGTGTCTTAACGCAGACATATTATACATCGTTGCAGAATTATGATTTGCTGACTTTGAAAATCACATTCTCAAAAATGCCAGTTCATCTCTGAATAACCAGAATTAATGTAATGGATTGGAGACCTGCTGGGGTATTTGTGATCACCCACTGTTGCTAAAATGTTTGAGATGTTGCAGAACATAGCTGGCTGTATCTGCTCGGCTGACATCAAAATGCACAAAATTGTTATTGAGGCTATATTCCAGATCAGATTTGACAATATCCACTTGTATGTGTAAAAGAATATCTTTATTTGTGGTGGGTTTTGGAAGTTGGCCACCCGAATCAGAAATCGTCATTTGGGAACCATGTTTGAATTGTACTTCTAAATTGTACATTTTAGATATCCTTTGGAGTTGTGGAAGTTTACTTGTAAGAAGTTTTAACAGATCATTTCTGGCATTTTGTAGTTGGTATGAACAATGAGGTGCTTGCCGAGTAAATGTATATGAAATCATTGCATGCTGCAAACTGTAGCTCTTTCAGTGTTCGAGTAGTTAGCCTGAGCTATCATAAGGCCTTAGAACCTAACTTAGAAATTGAATATACAAGTTGTGGATGTCACAAGAATATTTGGGAACATAAATGCTGAGGATGACATAGAGGCAACAGGGCACGTAAATATGTTAAGCAATTTAATAAAAACTTAGCAGATAGAATATAACGTAGGAAAATGTAAGGCTGCACTGGAAAAATAAAGGACCCAAATGTTATTTTTTATAGAATCCCTACAGTGTGGAAACAGATCCTTTGGTCCAACAAATCCACACCAACACTCTGAAGAGTAACCCACCCAGACCCATTCCCCCTACTTTATATTTACCCCTGACTAATGCACCTAACCTACACATCCCTGAACACAATGGGCAATCTAGCATGGCCAGTTCACCTAATCTGTATGTTTTTGGACTGTGGGAGGAAACCCACACAGACACAGGGAGAATGTGCAAACTCCACAGAGATAATCACCTGAGGCTGGGATTGAACTCGGGTCCCTGGTACTGTGAGGCAGCAGTGCAAACCACTGAACCACTATGCCACCACTTAAATAGAGAAAGAATGCAGGAGGTGACAGCAGAGAGAGATTTAGGAGTCTTTGTGCAAAAATCTCAAAAAGCTAATGTCAGGATTTACATGTATTTGGAAAGGCAAGGACTGATTAGGGACAGTCAGCATGGGTTTGAGCATGGGAAATCATGTATCACAAGCTTGATTGAGTTTTCTGAAGAAATAGCAAAGAGGATTGATGAAAGCAGAGTGGTAAACATGATCTATATGAATTTCAGTAAGGCGTTTGATGCGGTTCCTCATGGGAGACTGGTTAGCATGGTTAGATCTCATGGAATACAGGGAGAATTAACCATTTGGATACAGAACTGGCTCAAGGTAGAAGACAGAGGGTGGCGGTGGAGGATTGCTTTTCCGACTGGAGGCCTATGACCAGTGGAGTGCCACAATGATCGGTGCGGGGTCCACTAATCTTCGTCATTTATTTAATGATTTGGATATGAATATAATTAGTAAGTTATTTAGATGACACCAAATTGGAAGTGTCATGGACGGCAAAGAAGGTTACCTCAGAGTATAAAGGGATCTTGATCAGATGGGCAAATGGACTGAGGAGTAGCAGATGGAGTTTAATTTACAAATCAGAGAAGGATAATGCACTTAATCGTAAGGTCTTGGGGAGTGTTGCTGAACAAAGAGACCTTAGAGTGCAGATTCATTGTTCCTTGAAAGTAGGGTCACAGGTAGATAGGATAGTGAAGAAGGTGTTTGTTATGCTTTTCTGTAATCCTCAGAGTATTGAGTATAGTAGTTGGGAGGTCATGTTGTGGTTGTCCATACATTCGTTAAGCCACTGTTGGAATATTGTGTGCAATTCTGGTCTAAGATGTTGTGAAAGTTGAAAAAGTTCAGAAAAGATTTACAAGTGTGTTGCCAGGGTTGGAGGGTTTGAATTATATGGAGAGGCTGAATAGGCTGGGGCAGTTTTCCCTGGAGCGTCAGAGGCTAAGGGGTGACCTAACAGAGGTTTACAAAACCATGGGATGCATGTTAGGATAAATAGACAAGGTCTTTCCCTGGGCTGGGGGAGTCCAGAACTTGAGGGCACAGAGTGAGAGGGGAAAGATATGAAAGGGACATTAGGGGCAACTTTTTTCATGCAGAGGGTGGTGCATGTATGGAATGAGCTGCCAGGTGAAGTGGTGAAGGCTGGTGTAATTACAGCATTTAAAAAGCATTTAAATGGATGTGTATATGAATAGGAATGGTTTAGTGGATATGGGCCAAGTGCTGACAAATGGGACTAGATTATGTTAAGATATCTGGCCGTCATGGACGAGAGGGACAAAATGGTCTGTTTCCATGCTGTACATCTCTATGACTCTATGACTGTGTAAGTACCTCAGGTCATACAGAAGGTAAATGCTGTCTTTTACTTCAATGGGAATGGAATAAAAAATAAGGATTCTGTGGAAGACTTGTTCCACATTGTGACTGCTAACTGAAATAGTTTTCTTACATTAATATGGTTCAATGAAAGCATTAATGACACATTCTGATGAAGAATGCAAGAGTAAATAGGAAGGCAGAAGTGTAGTTTGCTCTCTGTGTTTGCCCCCAGGGTTCTGGACTTACGGTTTTCTTTATCTTTGCATCTGATCTAATTATGTGGCGAATAAAGAACCCAGTAAGGGCTATGCTGTTACAGTGTTCAGGTTTATTTCAACAAAATTGAAGATTACTACATTATGATGAATAAGAATTTGCTGAATAAAGGAATTTCATTATGTTTTGTGCTATATTAGACCTACTCGTGCATTCGTCGACTTAAAGTTGTCAGGAGGACAGGCTGATAACATTGAATCGAGGCAAACAGGGTATCTGCTGTGATGAACTGTGATTCAAAACCTGATCAATGGTGACCCCTAAAATGTTGGTAGTTGTGGATTTTGTATTCGCAATGCCTTTGTATGTCAAGGGGCAATGGTTATATTCTCCAATAATACAGAAATTCCATGCCTGGCATTTGTCTAGCTGAAATATTGCTTGTTATTTATCAGCCCAAGTTACACTAGTTTAATGGAGAGTTGATGTGTAAATGAAGCAACTAGAGCAAATCTGGGAAAATTAAAGCCAAGAAGCTGCATTCATGAAAATATGAGGGTCCACTGTGTATCAGCAAGAAATCATTTTTGGTAATTTGCAACCTGTGGTGCATATTTTATTGGGAGTAGAAGAATATATCATGGATTAATTTGCATATTACTAAGGCCATTAGGCAACAGAAGTAGAAACAAAAATAGGTTATTTGGCCCAAGAAATCCAATGAAATCCTAACCGATTTGATAATCTTCAACTCCATTTTCCTGCTTTGACTAGACTGAAAATACAATTCAATTCAAGATGTAGGGTTTGCTCACTGAGCTGGAAAGTTCATGTTCAGACGTTGCATCACCATACTAGGTAACATCTTCATGGTGACGAAACATCTGAAAATGAATTTTCCAGCTCAGCAAGCAATCCTACATCCAAAACCTCAACCTGGACTAAAATCTTCTCAAAACTCACAATTCAATTCAATTGATTTCTTGCTGATTTATTTGTGCACAAGTTAAGATTACTGGAACATTTTGTAAAGAAGTATCAGCACAAAGTGATCCACTTTTTTGAAGCTTATCATTAACATGGTGACATACTTATTTCTCCCTGACTGACTCTGTCTGTTTGTCTTTTCTCCTGCTCTCTCACTTCCAATGGTTGAAATTTTATCTTCCACTGTATTGACCCACAATTATGGGCAAAGTGCTGCCGTGGATTGCTATTGTCATCTGAAGGATAACTGGCCAGGAAACTCTCCGACTCTTACAGCCTGCCCATATGTATATTGCAAGGATTTACATGCTGGAAGCCAACATTTACAGAGAGACCTTACATAGCTAAAATGTCTATAGTGGGTCTTGTACTGGCTCAGAAATAAAAATGCAATCACTGTGCCACATGATGTTTTAAATATATATGTAAAATATTAAAAACATAGTCTTCAATCATGAGATGGGAATTTCCTTTTGGTCAATTTTGATGCTGCAGGTGCAACTCATCCTAACATATTTTATTAAGTTATAGCACTCTTGCTTTATGTTTTAATTCTTTATCCCCATCTACTGAATTGAATCACTTTCCCTAATAATTACAGATTCCCTGTCATCCATGATGGTGCTGGAGTTATTCGCTATGATTCTGAAAAATTCTCTAAGATGATTAAGGGACCTTTAGATTAATTAATAATAAATACTGCAGAGGGGCGGAAAACCAAATTATTACACATATTATAATTATTTATTTTATATGTGGGCAAAATAAATCATGGTAATTTTCTCAATTGAAACTATCATATGACTTTTGTTGGATGGTTTATTGCAGTAGTACAGGTTAATTGCATTTCATTTACTAAACGGTAAATCATCAAATGCTGTTCTAATAGTAGTAAATATAGACAAATGGATTTCAGCTTCCATAATTTGATTGTTTTATACAAGACTCTTTCACAGGTTAACATAATTTTTATGAAGAAAAAAAAACACATGAGCCTAAAAGAGTTGCAGTGATTGCATGGTCACAGACTGAGGCAAGTTTTGTGAGCTGAAAATGTGCTGCTGGTTAAAGCGCAGCAGGTCAGGCAGCATCCAAGGAACAGGAAATTCAACGTTTTGGGCATAAGCCCTTCATCAGGAGTCTCACAAGTTTTGTGAGACCCATCTGGAATAAATAAAGTTTTCTGCATTCAAATTACCATTTTATCTGAAGGCATTAAAGCCAAGCAATTGAGTTAACATCAATAAGTTTGCATCTCTTGTATTAATTAATACTTTTATGATAACAACCGGAAATGAATGCTCACCTGCCAGTTAGCCATTTGGTAGGCCAATGGAGCCAGAATGATGAATACACACTGAACTATATTTCAACAGCTGTTTTTGAGCAACAGGGCAGAAAGAAAGAAAATAGGTTTGTAATTGAAAACTTGAAGATTTTCTTTCTTTTTCCTTGCATTCTAATCATCTCAGAAGATAGAAGCTGTTGAAAAAACAAATTGAAGAAACAACTATTCATCAAAAACTGAAATATATCTAAAACTTTTGCCACTGTAATGATTGGAACCAGGGCCAAGTGGATCACATTGACTATGAGATCCTTGATTGGGGTTGTTAACCTGGGCCAATCAGGGAGGACTGACTGACAGATATAAACAGGAGATTTCATGGCGGACCGAGAACTGGAAGGGGCACAGGGTGGACTGAGAACTGGAAGGTGGGTAGGGGCGGGCTGCCTTAGAGTGGTCGGAAGGTGGGAGGGGTGGGGGCTTGCTGGGTCTGTATTGTCTGCACTTCATGTAACTGTATTGTTTAATGTACAAATGTCATTGTCACTGTCTTGATAAATGTGGAACTGGGATTTGAGGGTTGTCCTCATCTCCCTGTAAAATGTTTGAACGGTAGGGTTTGGGGCCTAGCTTTGCTGCTCCTCTCCCTTGTAAAATTGCTGTCTCTTGTACAGCTGTAAATGTTTATTGTAAACTGTTTCGTAATTTGTTTAATAAAATAAAATAAACAGGGAAAAATAAATAAACAGGAGATTTCATGGCGGACCGAGAACTGGAAGGGGCACAGGGTGGACTGAGAACTGGAAGGTGGGTAGGGGCGGGCTGCCTTAGAGTGGTCGGAAGGTGGGAGGGGTGGGGGCTTGCTGGGTCTGTATTGTCTGCACTTCTGTATGTAACAGTTTTGTTTAATGTACAAATGTCATTGTCTTGTTAAATGTGGAACTGGGATTTGAGGTTTGTCCTCATTCTCTGTAAAATGGTTGAACGGTAGGGTTTGGGGCCTAGCTTTGCTGCTCCTCTCCCTTGTAAAATTGCTGTCTCTTGTACAGCTGTACATGTTTATTGTAAACTGTTTTGTAATTTGGTTAATAAAATAAAAAAAAATAAATAAACAGGAGATTTCATGGCGGACCGAGAACTGGAAGGGGCATGGAGTGGAACGAGAGCTGGACGGTGCGTAGGGGCAGGCTGCCTGAGAGTGGTCGGAAGGTGGGAGGGATGGGGGCTTGCTGGGTATGTATTGTATGCACTTTTTTGTAATTGGATCTTCTTATGTACAAATGTCATTGTTGCTGTCTTGTAATGTTTGAAACTGGGATTTGTGGTTTGTCCTCATTTCCCGATAAACTAGTTGAACGGCAGGGTTTGGGGCCTGGCTTAGCTGCTCCTTTCCCTTGTAAAATTGCTGTTTCTTTGTATACATCTGTAAATGTTAACTGTTTTTTGTAAATTGTTTTGAAAACTGTTTAATAAAATTTAAAAAAATAAACAGGAGATTGAGAGCATCTCTTCATTCTAGAGACTGGGTCTGGACTGACCAGTCACAGCCTATGCACTGTGCACATGGAAATAAAGATTGACTTAGTGATGCTATACTTGCCTCCTTGGAGTTATTTCAGTAGCGACAAGAGTGGGATAGTATGGTCTTGAGGAAAACTCACTCACAACAGTCGTCTCTGACCTGGGCTAAGCATTTCTAGCATCATGCCTTTATTTAGGAAGCTTAACCCGTTCAATCATACCGTTAAAGACACAGCCCAGAATATGGAAAGAATGCATTATTGTTTCTCGGCAAATTAAACTGATGCAGATGAAAAACAAAATTCTTCTGACTGCATATGGATCTGTAGCATTTTCAGTTATTAGGTATCTAGCTTTCTCTGAGGCAGCAGATATTAAAACCTTTCATGAATTGACGGATTTAGCTAAGGAATATTATGACTCCAAATGTCCCTCAATTTGGCTGTTCAAATACCAGAGGATTCCTTATCAGGATTTTCAATGAGGTAAGACAACTGGCAGAGCCATGTGATTTTGGATCAACACTGAATGAAATGCTGAATGACCTTTTGGTATGTGGAATTAATGACATAACTGTACGAAAGCATCTACTAGTCAAAAACCCAACTGGACTTCAAAAGTGCAGTACAGCTGACTTTATCATTTGAAAAAAAGCAGCATTTGGGCTAAAGGACATCCCAATGGGAGTGAGTGACAATGCTGTCACTTTAAAAAGGTTAGTTTGTCCTTGACTTTTATTTCAAGAGAGATCTTAAAGGCAGAGGTGACAAAATGTCTACTTTAACAATGGTACGGGAGTGGCCAGTTCTCCCAGTTCAAGTTGTTTTTTCTAGTTTGGTGTAGGTGTAACAATGAGAAGCTTCTGTTTTAGCTGAAGCACAGAAGATCCTGCAGTCCAGAAAGGTTCCAAGCTTCCGCGAATGCTTCCTGACTGACTTTTCTCTCTGAACTCTCGTTGTTCCTTGCTACATGTAAGAAGCTGTGTTTCAATTTACCTTTTTGCTAGGCAGTATGTTTATGGAATGTTATTGGATTGGAACAGCTCCTTAGTTAAATTGCTGTATAGGGTCAGTTAAGTTTTCCAATAGTGAAGTGATTCTACATTCTGTTTACTTTTCTCCGTGTTTCAACTCTTGTGTTTAAATAAATTCTGTTTTGCTTAAAGCTGAATGGTTTGACCAGCTGTGTCCCACCTGGGATATCCACTTCACATCTGCCTTTAAAATAAGGAAACAGTCTAGGCTACCTTCTTAAAATGTTTTGAGAGTGGTCTGGCCCAGCCCATAACAAGTGGACACGTCCACCTCTCCAACTGAGCTTAGGGAACACCACTTGAGTGTAGGACATCATGGGGCCTCACGCAGAGCATTTCCTGAGCAGAGGGATCCTAGCTCAGCTCACAGATAAATCACAAATCAAAGTGAAGCATCGGCCAAATAGCTAAAATGTTCTTCAGGATCCAGGTCAGCATTGACGGTACTACTACTGTTTCACCCTCACCCTCTCCAGGTTCCTGGTCATCGTGAATGCCCATTCAAAGTGTTTGGATATGCATAGAGTTCATTTGGCAAACTCAGAGATGACGATTGAAAAGCTGCAAGCATTATTCACGATAAACAGACTCTTGGAAGTGTTGGCTCAGACAATGGGATATCATTTACCATCAGAGAATTTGAGTATTTCCTAAAGTCGAATGGCACTGAACATGTTTGTCGAATGGTCTGATGGAAAGAGCAGTGTAAATATTGAAGGCAGGCTAAAGGAAATAGCCTACAGCTTCATTCGATACCAAACTGTCCTGGTTTCTGTTTGATTATAAGACCACCCTTCACACAACTACAGGGATAGCTCCAGCACAGTTGCTGAGGGGGTGAAGACTCCATACCAGGTTAAACCTGATATTCCCAGACCTGGGGGAAGAGTGAAATGACAGCAGGAATGCCAATGCCCATATGCCTTTTGTAAACGAGAAAGACAGTTTACTTCAAGGGATGAAGTTTGGTGTCAAAACCACAAAATTGGCCCAGCATGGGTATGAGACAAGATCAACATTATGTGAGGTCCCATGACATACAAAGTTCATGTAGGTGACTTGGCCGTGGACAAGCATGTGAACACCTGAAAGCCACTACCTCACAAATGGAGCAGGAGCAAAATATATCTGGCCCCTCATAGTAGCCAGAAACCCTGTATCTGAGCCAGAGTCAGAGGAACAAGATCTGTGGTGAAAATGTCCCAGGAGAAGCTACAAGGAAAAAAGCAGGCCCAGTGGAGAGGAATGTAATGTTTGAAGCGAGGGCCAGGGAGGAACTCATTGACCATGAGATCCTTGATTGGGGTTTTTAAATTGGGCCAATCGGTGAGCCCTGGCTGATAGATATAAACAGGAGATTCACTACCACAGTTAGGCGGTAGTGTGGGGGTTAATTTTAAAAAAAGGAGTGTCTCACACAGCATTAAAGAAAAGAAAAAAATAAAATAAACAGGAGATTTGAGTCTCGTCATCCCAGGGACTGGCTCTGAGCTGGCTTGTCAGAGCCTATGTACTGTGCACATGTAAATAAAGGGCTACCTGCCTCCTTACCTTATTTAAGCCTTAATTAAGCCAGTCAGATTTTAAAAATTACATAACAAGGACTCTAATTACGTTGAAGTGTCAAACATGAATTCTCTCTGTCATAATTAGTCTTTCTCACTAGTAAACTTACTCTTATTGTTTGTGCTAAATGTCACACATTTATTATTTTTCTAGGGGTTAGTGAGCAATAAAATTCATCTTTCTCTCATCCAAGAAATCCATGGATCATTTAATTTCCAATGAATTTTGTTTTATTGAAGTGTGATAGTTACCTCCAAACATATATTAAAAAAAAGTAACTATTGAGAGGGAGTTAAAAAGGGGGATAATTTCCTGTCCTCACTTTGTCATGACACTGTGATGATAAATATGTGAAGCTCTCTAGTTTATTAAATAAATGGCTGCAACCATAGATCATGCCAGAGTTCAGATATCCATGTGATCATAGGATGCTCCCCCACCCCCCACTAATTCTCCTCATTTTACCAGATGAAGTGCATCCAGATAGTACTTTTGTAATCATTTTTAAATACCTGAAACATCTTTTTAAAAATTTCTTTTACATCATACTATGATTCTAACCTAATCGGGCCCAACAATATTTAATCTGTGCCTGGTCGAGCCTATTTTACAAAGCACAATATTTATGTTGATGATGCATTGGATCTATATTGAGGGAACAAATCATGTTCCAGTTTGGAAGGTTCTGACCAGTTTCAGGGAGAACATATGGGTTTCATCAGCTGCCTCAGTCCTTCTCCTTTGAAATTGTAATGTGTAATTAGATTATGGGCGGCACGGTGGCACAGTGGTTAGCACTGCTGCCTCACAGCGCCTGTAGACCCGGGTTCAATTCCCGACTCAGGCGACTGACTGTGTGGAGTTTGCACGTTCTCCCCGTGTCTGCGTGGGTTTCCTCCGGGTGCTCCGGTTTCCTCCCACAGTCACAAAGATGTGCGGGTCAGGTGAATTGGCCAAGCTAAATTGCCCGTAGTGTTAGGTAAGGGGTAAATGTAGGGGTATGGGTGGGTTGCGCTTCGGTGGGTCGGTGTGGACTTGTTGGGCCGAAGGGCCTGTTTCCACACTGTAAGTCTAATCTAATCTAATCTAATTAGATTAGATTACTTACAATGTGGAAACAGGCCCTTCGGCCCAACAAGTCCACATAGGGGTTAAAAAAAACTTGCATCCATATAATACACTTTACAACAACATCCTGAATGCATACAGAACTTTTAAAAGAACAAAACATCCCAAGGTGCTTATTTCAGAAAACCTAAAAAACAATTTATAGCCAAGAAATTACTTTTGAATTATAGTCACTTCTATAATGTAAGAAACGCAGCAATCAATTTATATAAAGTTTATATAAATTTATATAAAGGGCCACACTTGCAAAATACAATTTCAACCAAGCTTCCAATTGCATACAGCATTTTTGTTAACTGGAGATCATTGGGATATCAAGGCTTGTATTTACATTTATTATTAATTATGGTTAAAATAGTCCTCCTTCATTAAATCTGTAAAGTAAATCACTGAAATCCTTGTTGATTGAAGTAAAGATGATTTATTTTACTTCCAATACAAAAAGATGAAATATTGTACATTGATGGTACAACAACAATTGTGGAGAAAAGACAACATTAATTAATGACCAATTATAGAATTGTTTTATTACATTATGTTGTTGTTCATAAAATAGTACTCATAAGTCATTGCTGTGGAAAAATAGATGGTCACTCCAGCACCATTTACCAAGTGGTAGCCCAGATATGAAAAAATGTTACATTTGAAAATCAAGGAAATTAATAGTCATGACTTTCTTGTGTACCTGATGAATTTCTAGAAAATAACAGCTTTGTCTTGCCTTAATAATCTTCTTATCATGCTCTGGGCTGCTGTAGTCAAAATGCAAGGAATTAGTTTTGCTCATGCAAGTGGCCATCAGAGGTAATTGAGCCGAGGGACAAAAGAGCTGAGATCACAAGAGAATGCGACAGAACTGGAACAGTCATCATACAAATTGCCTACTTTCTGTTTGGAACATTGTTATTGTTAACTTACTTATGCAAATCTACCTGCTGTTAACCCATAACATATATAACTTAATTACTACTTACTAATTCTCTGCATTAGAAAACATAATTATACTTATGAAAATTATTTACCTTATGCATTATTGTGCCATACTTTGCAGGAACTGTTATCTCTGCAATTGGAGATGACCTATTATAACTGCCAATAACATCAATAACGTATTATACTTATTGGTAATTGTCATATTGGTAATTGTCATATTTGTCATTGTCATAAGTCAGAGATAATCACGTCTCAGATTTAAAGTGCTGAAGCATCATCACGTATATTTATTTGGTGAACTGAAAGACTGATGCATGTTTACTCAGCACCTGATTATAGTGAATGTAGTACCTTGTGATAGATATTCACATAACAGTTAGTTCCCAGCTATTAACAAGTAATATAAGATATATTCACAATATGTGACAAAATTAAAATAAAAAAGTAGATATTTTTATTATAATATGGAAATCATGTATTTTTAAATTACTTGACAGCAATATACAACAATGTCTTTTACAATACAAGTAAAATCTGTGATTCTCAAGATTAAGTCCTTTTATTTTTTGTTCAATACTTAAAGAACCCATATATTTATACAATTGTACATTTTGCTGAATATTCTGCTCAAGACTGAAAAATATTAAATTGCTAGGGTAAAATTCTGTTCTATAACTAGGAGAATAATTCCTCACATGATCATCACCATACCACATCTGACAATGTAACCATAAAGACTATCAGGCAAATACAAATCAATTTTTTTTTTTGAAATGTGTCATATACAAAGAAAGGAATGCCTAAGACTAATTATGTTCTTGTGAAATTTTACTTGTAGCTGGAAACCTTGCATGAAAACAACTCAGAAATGGAAAGAAATGGTTAAATGTTTCTGTGTTCCAACATTCAGTGATTCGAGGAATAGCCAGAATGCAGAAGTTCCACAAAAGTTTGTTATTCACATCTTACATCACTTCTCTGCTTTTTGTACAGTGTTAGAGCTGTGCATTTCTTGATGTTTATTTATCAACACCCAAAAATTTCAAACTCCAGGTTAAGGAAATGACCTGTTCAATTCGATTCTGATTTGGAAGGTGACCTAGCGTTGGACCAATAGATAAGCATGACTGTTTCTGCTTATTAACTTCCATTTTCATTTTATCTTTGGCAACATTTTAAATATCCAACTCATCCTTGCAATTCAAACTCTGATTCTGCCAGGGGATCAATATTGACAGAAAATCTCAAGTTGTTAATGTAACTCTCTTAATAGTCGATTTTTTTTCCGTTTCCATAAGCTTCTCCCTTGAAAGTGTTTATTGATTAAGACAGAGGACAATAAGTAACAATGTTAGTATCATCTCTAGTATACAGCTGATTTATTAGCATGCCATTAATTCATGCTTCACTTCCAGTTTAATTGGAAAAACATTGTGGAGTGAGCTGATGGCTTTTCATTCTCTTTGGTATTTGAAAATTTTAAATAGATCAAGGAGCCAGATAGCATCTTGAAGTCATTAAATCACTTCTAGTTTCTGTTAATTCTCTATATCAAATATGAGAACAATACCAGTGCATTAATGAAACTAAAATTGTTACTTATATCCACCAGCTGCTTTTGAAAGATTTTAAGCATGATTTTTAAAGACAATTTATGTAAATCTATAAATGATAAGCTCTAACAAGGCATGAGGCCTTTGCCTGGGATGTTAATTCATTAATTATCTTTTGAATACAAAAGATTGAACACAAAAATGTCATCAAACTATATATTGAACCATAGTCAGTAATACTAGCAATAATTTTGAGACTATGCTTACATAATCTACACAAAAATTATGTAAAATATAAATGGATTGTGATTTCATATCTGAAAAGTCTTGATAATCAATCAAAGCCATTATGATATGAAAATGACAAGTGTGAACATTTTTCTGCATGTTACCATTTCTGATTTCTAAAGAACCTTCAGCTTCTCTCCCATTTACTTGATAACTATCTAAACCATTAGCGAGTAAAGACATGGGCTGGGCCTTTCATTTATTAGGGATGAAGCTTGTTTTGTGCATTAAGGGTATGCTTTTTAGAATCTCATCGTTTTTTTAAGCTTGAGTTCTTTTGCGTACATATATCTTGATTCAATGTACATCAAAAACCTTGCATATTTTATAAAATCAATGAGTCATTTTTTACAGCAAGAACCTCATTCTTTTGGTCACTGGATTCTTGTCTCGTGTAGTGATTAAAATGAGTTCAGCCAGGTGAACCTCATAGAATATCACCTCCCTATAAATCTGATCCAATCAGGGAGCCTTGCTTCACAGATATAAACAAGAATAGTAGATGCTTTATTCACTCTAAGGAAGCCAGACCACTGTCAATTACAATGCACGTGTCAATGAAGGGTGATTTGGTGATGACATACTAGCTTGTATGGAATTATTTCATCTTGCCTTGCATGCACAGGGTTTAACATTATTTGTACTTTTTCAGAAACTCCACAATGAGGTTCCAACTCCATTTCTGCCCTGCCAAATTTTGAGGTGGAACCAAACAGTTTGCAAACTTTGTGTCATATTTTACCCCATCGTTGTCAATCATTTATCTGCATCTTCATGATCCCTTCTTTCCACTTTGATAACATCATGCAATTCTGTTCTGTCTCAGCTCATCTGCTGACAATCCTCTCCAATGATTTCACTCTTCCATACAGGTGCATCCCACATTTTACTCTCCACAAACCTAAAGTAATCCAAAATACATCTGTCCATGTCATGCCTTGCATATTGACCCATCACTCTACAGAAATGGCTCTCAGTTAAGCAATGCTTCAAATTTAAAATTCTCCTCCATATTTTCTCATCCATGAATTGTCCCTAGTCAACCCCACCCTGACTGTACGTCTTTATCTGTAATCTGTTATAGTTTTATCATCCTCAGAGATATCTGTGCTCCTCGGACTCTGGCCTCTTGAATGTCTCCAACTTTAATCAGTTCTGCATTGATGACTGAGCTTTTAGATACTTTGGTCATAGGCTAAGTCAGGGAGGGTCACAGAGGACTGAAAAATGAAAAATTAGAACTGGAATCAGAATCAGAATCCCTACAGCGTGGAAACAGGTCCTTCAGCCCAATAAGCCCACACTAACCCTCTGAACAGTAACCCACCCAGACCCATTCCAGTTCATTTACTCCTGACTAATAACATGCACTACAGGCAATTCACCTAACCTGCACATCTTTGGATTGTGGAAGGAAACTGGAGCACCCAGGAGAAACCCACACAGATAGAGGGAGAATGTGCAAACTGCACATAGACAGTTGCCCGAGGCTGGAATTGAACCCAGGTCCCTGGTGCTGTGAGGCAGCAGTGCTAACCACTGACCCACCATGACACCCCTGATGAATGGAGGGAGGCATAAGACAGGAAATTATAGCTAGGTTCACCTTTGGATGTCAGTAAGATTTTAGAGTCCATGAAACAGAAAAGGATTTAGAAGCCCTTATTCAGGATTCTATAATGGTTAACATGCATGTTCAATTGATAGTTAAGAAGGCAAATGAAGTATTAGCATTCATTTTAAGAGGGCTGGAACACAAGAACAGAAATATGCCATGAAACAACTCAACAGAGGCTGATATTCCGTCACCATTTATTCATACCTAGAAAGTCCTAGACTCTGGTGCAGCTTCATCAGTCAACTCCTGTAGTGTCAGGATGTCTGTCACTCCTGTTTTTATCTGTCAGCCAGGGCTCCCTGATTAACAGCCCAAATCAGAGAACTTATAGTGTATGAGGTCCACCTGGCTGTCTTTGTTACAATCACTACATCTCTCACTCTCTGAGTCCGAGGACATAGGCTTGTTCTTTAGTTTGCACCTCCTTGTCTGTTTTAGCATTGAGTCAGGTTCCTTCAATCTGCCGCAGATATGTACAGTGTGTAATGCACAGTAGCTTGCTGCTTGTGCCTGGAGCATTTTGGAAGAAATGCATTCTCTACTTCAGGTGGCAAAACTGTTGAGGTGATGACATCCACCATTTCTATCTCAGATTCTGAGGTCTCTTCAATGTTTGATAGAGACAGAGAATGTACAGTTTCCACAAGGCTGTACGATATTTTACTCTCATCTCATTTATGGGTTTGCAACTTTCATATGGTTCACATGCTTTTCAGGACCATCACACCTACCTGAACTTTATATGTCACTAGACCTGACCTCACATCGACCATGCTTCTTACATGAAATAAACTGTCTCTCTTGCTTAGTGGAATCTTGTGTCTGGCATTGGCATTCCTGACTTTGGCATGTTATTTCACTCTGCCCCCTAGGTTCAGAGAGATCAGATGTAACCTGGTGCAGAGTCTTCTCTACATTAGCAATGCTGCTGGAGCTATCCCAATGGTTGCATGAGGGGCCATATAATCAAATAGGAACCGAAGGCAGTTTGATATGTAGTGAAGCTGCAGGCTTTTTGTTTAAGCTTGCTATCAAAGTTGGACTAATCTTTCTGCCACTCCATTGAACAATGGATTGTATGAACTGTCCTTATATGTTAAATGCCATTTGATTTTAGGCAATACTCAAATTTCCTGCTGGGAAACGATGGTCTGTTATCTGTGACCAACATGTATTGAAAAAGGATGCATACAATTCTTCAATCATTGTTCCCATGTTTTATGAATGTACTTTACGCATGTCCTACCACTTTGAGTGGGCATCCACACTGACTAACAACATTGAGCCAATGAAAGGATCTTCATAGTCCATGTGTAACTGAGTCCAGGATTTACTCAGTCATTCCCACAAATGTGGGGGAGCTGCTGGCTGTAATTTTTGTTGGCACTCTGGACACTGCCTGACCAATGCGAATATATCTGCATTCAATCCTGGCCATGAGCTAGCATCTTCAATTTGGAAACCTTGGATGAAGCTTGATTTCAGCCAGTTTCCGGTAGTGACCTTTGTTCAGAAAAATCAATTTTGCTGCCCATAATTATATGCCATCCTTTACTTGATCTGGTCTCTCTAGGTCCGAAAAGGTTTCAATTCTGGTTATGACAGCTCTTTTGTTTCCCCCATCACTACCTGCTGTTTCAATTTTGCCAAGGCCGGATATTTCTGCGTCCAAAGTTGGATATTGTCAGTCCTGATTGGAAATATGTTCTGAAAATGAAAAACCAAAGTAGACTCTTCCGGTGGCAGTCAAGAGCATGTTGCTGGAAAAACAAAGCAGGTCAGGCAGCATCCGAGGAGCAGGAGAATTGATGCTTTGGGCTGGAGCCCTTCATCAGGAATCCTGCTGTGCTATTCCAGTAACACACTATCAATTCTGATACCCCAGCATCTGCAGACCTCATTTTTTACCAGTGGCAGAACTATTGGTGATGTATCTGCTAGAAGGAGGTGGCTCAATGCATCTGCATTCACTACTTGGCCTTCCGGATGGTGTTCCAACTTGTAATTATAGGCACTTGGTATTAGAGCCCAATATGTATGCAGCTTGAAGCTCTAGGCAGTACTACCTTGTCTACTTTAAGTAGACCTACCACAGTCTTGTGGTCCATTATTATTACAAATTTACATCAGTAAAGGCATTGGTGGAACTTCCGGACTTCAAAAATGACCGCCAAACTTCCTTCCCTATTTAGGCTTATTTACGCTTTGCATTAGCCAAAGTCCTGGATGCATACACTATTGAGCACTCCTCTCCATTGACCTGTGACCTAAGACTACTCCAATGCTTTATGGGGAGGCATCACATGTATATATCAGATGTCACTTGGAATCATAGTGTGCCAACACCTATGACAATGAAATGCTGTTTCTTCACTTCTCTGAAAATTATGCCTTGGCTCCATGACCAATTCCAAGGCTGACCTTTTTTGAGGAGTTGATGCAAAGGTGCCAGGATGGAGGCCAGATTACATGTGAACTTTCCATAATAATTCTCCAGCCTGAGGAAGATCTGAGCTCTGACACAGATATGGGAACCAGGGCACCTTTGATTGCTTTCACTTTATCTTCCAAAGAGTGTACTCTGGTCTTGTTGACTCTGTAACACATGGAAATGACTTGGTGCGCCTAATACACATACTTTTCCCTTATAAGGCATATCCCTGTCTGGGAGAAGTATTTAAGGACTATTTCTATGGTTGCTAAGTGCTCCTATTGGTCTTCCCTGTTATTAGCACATCATTTGGATAAATGGTCATATAGACCTTGTAAAGTATTCTCCATTGTATGATGGAAAATAGCATAGGCTGATGATACCCTAAAAGGGAGTCTCATATATTGGTATAAACCCTGTGGGTATTACTTGTAGCATACTGCCTGGAATCCTCATCTGATCGCAGGTGCAGGCACACATGGCTCATGTCCAGGTTTTGAAGGACAGCACCTTGCCAGCTTTGCTTATAAATCCTCTATATGAAGGATTGGGAATTAATTCACTTGCAAAAAGCAGCTTACCATTTGTTTGAAATTCCCACAAAAGTGAACCGACCTGTCAGGTCTCAGAATCAATACAAAAAATGCTGCCCATTCAGAACACTGAACTGCTTTGCTAATTCCTTTGCTTACCAGCTTTCTGACTTCTGTCTCTACTTTTGCCTGTAAGAGAAGTGGCATTGGACAGGCCTTGCAGACTCATGGAATTGCTTCCTGGTCATATTGCAAGTTGGCCTTGGTTCCATTGATAGACCCTGGCCCTTCCTGAAAACTCTCTGGGTATTTAATTAGGACTTCACTCAGGCAGTTGTTTTCAAAATAAGAAATGTTCAACCCTCTCCTCCCTGACCTATCAGCTTCATCCCCTCCCCCACTCACCCATTGTACTCTATGCTACTTTCTCCCCACCCCCACCTTCCTCTAGGTTATCTCTCCATGCTTCAGGCTCACTGCCTTTATTCCTGATGAAGGGCTTTTGCCCGAAATGTCGATTTCGCTAGACGTTGGATGCTGCCTGAACTGCAGTGCTCTTCCAGCACCACTGATCCAGAAGGACATAGGGGACCCTATCACTAAGAAGGAAGAGAGGGGATGAGAGCTGATGTGCAGGAGATGGGTTGGACCTGTCTGAGAGTGCAAGGATGTAGAATCAAGGCAACTATGGGAGTCAGTGGGTTTATAGTGGACATGCATGGCCAATCTATTCTCAGAAATAGAAATAGATGTCGAGGAAGGGAAGGGGAGAGTCGGAGATGGACTGGGTAAAGGGGAGAGCAGGATAGAAATGGGAAGCGAAATTAATGAATGTTTCTAATTCCAGCTGAGAGAATGAGGCAGCACTAATGATACCATTGATATACTGGAGAAAGAGTTGTGAGTGGGTTCAGAACAGGATTAGAACAAGGAATGTTCCATGTACACCATGAAGAGGCAGGCATAACTGGGGCTGAATTGAGTACCCATGCCTACCCCCTGACCTGAAGAAAATGAGAGAAGTTAAAAGAAATGTCGTTCAGGGTAGGACGACCTCGGAGGAGGGTGGTGGTGGTTAGGTACAGTTCAGACCTTTGTTCCAGGAAGAATCAGAGCTCCCTGAGACCACCCTGGTGGGGGGTGGATGTATAAAGGGATTGCTTTCCATGATAATGAGGAGACAGCTGGAGCCTGCAAATTGGAAATTCTGAAACTGGCATAGATCATTCGAGGAATAGTGGATGCAAGTGGGCAGGGACTAGATCGGGAGAAAAGGCTGAGTTATGGTAGTAAGAGATAATAGACAATAGACAAAAAACAATTGATGTAGGAGTAGTCCATTCTGCCCTTCGAGCCTGCACCACCATTCAATATGATCATGGCTGATCATCCTTAATCGGTATCCTGTTCCTGTCTTATCACCATAACCCTTGATTCCACTATCCTTGAGAGCTCTATCCAACTCTTTCTTAAATGAATCCAGAGACTGGGCCTCCACTGCCCTCTGGGGCAGAGCATTCCACACAGCCAATATTCTTTGGGTGAAGAAGTTTCTCCTCATCTCTGTCCTAAATGGTCTACCCCGTATTTTTAAGCTGTGTCCTCTGGTTCGGCACTCACCCATCAGCGGAAACATGTTTCCTGCCTCCAGAGTGTCCAATCCTTTAATAACCTTGTATGTCTCAATCAGATCCCCTCTCAGTCTTCTAAACTCAAGGGTATACAACCCCAGTCGCTCCAGTCTTTCAGCATAAGGTAGTCCTGTCATTCCAGGAATTGACTTTGTGAACCTACGCTGCACTCCCTCAATAGCCAGAATGTCTTTCCTCAAATTTGGAGACCAGAACTGCACACAGTACTCCAGGTGCAGTCTCACCAGGGCCCTGTACATCTGCAGAAGAACAGCTTTGCTTCTATACTCAATCCCTCTTGTTATGAAGGCCAGCATGCTATTAGCCTTCTTCACTACCTGCTGTACTTGCATGCTTACCTTCATTGACTTATGTACAAGAACCCAGATCTCTCTGTACTGCCCCTTTACCCAAATTGATTCCATTTAGGTAGTAATCTGCCTTCGTGTTCTTGCCACCAAGAACTATACATTTATCCACATTAAACTGCATCTGCCATGCATCTGACCACTCACCTAAACCTGTCCAGGTCACCCTGTAATATTCTAACATCCTCATCACATTTCACCCTGCCACCCAGCTTAGTATCATCTGCAAATTTGCTAATGTTATTACTAATACCATTTTCTATATCATTAACATATATTGTAAAAAGCTGCGGTCCCAGCACTGATCCCTGCAGTACCCCACTGGTCGCTGCCTGCCATTCCGAAATGGAGCCGTTTATCACTACTCTTTGTTTCTTATCAGCTAACCAACTTTCAATCCAAGTTAGTACTTTGCCCCCAATACCATGCGCCCTAATTTTGCTCACTAAGCTCCTATGTGGGACTTTATCAAAAGCTTTCTGAAAGTCCAGGTACACTACATCTACTGGATCTCCCTCTTCCATCATCAGAGTACATCCTCAAAAAACTCAAGAAGGTTAGTCAAGCATGATTTCCCCTTCATAAATCCATGCGGACTCTGACTTATTCTCTTACTACTATCCAGATGTGTCGTAATTTCATCCTTTATAATAGACTCCAGCATCTTTCCCACCACTGAGGTCAGACTAACTGGTCTATAATTTCCTGCTTTATCCGTCCCACCTTTCTTAAAAAGTAGTACAACATTAGCCACCCTCCAATCTGCAGGAACTGATCCCGAATCTATCGAACTCTGGAAAATAATCACCAACGCATCCACTGTTTCTTGAGCCACCTCTTTCAGTCGCCTGGGATGCAGACCATCAGGCCCTGGGGACTTATCAATCTTCAAACCTAACAGTCTCTCCATCACCAATTCCTGGCAAATATAAATTTCCTTAAGTTCAGGTCCTTCAGCCATTGTTACCTCAGGGAGATTGTTTGTGTCTTCCCAGTGAACACAGATCTGAAGTACCAATTCAATTCTTCTGCTATTTCTTTGTTCCCCGTAATATATTCCCCTGTTTCTGTCTTCAAGGGCCCAATTTTAGTCTTAACTATTTTTTTCCTTTCACATACCTAAAAAAACTTTTACTATCCTCCTTTAAATTATTGGCCAGTTTACCTTCGTACCTCATTTTTTCTCTGCGTATTTCCTTCTTAGTAATCCTCTGTTGCTCTTTAAAAGCTTCCCAGTCCTCCATTTTCCCACTTATCTTTGCTATGTTATACTTTTTCTCTTTTAACTTTATATGTTTCTTAACTTCCCTCATCAACCATGGCCACCCATGCCTCCTCCTAGGATCTTTCTTCCTTTTTGGAATGAATTGATCCTGCATCTTCTGCATTATACACAGAAATATCCACCATTGTTCCTCCACTGTCATCCCTGCTAAGGTACTGCACCATTGAACTTTGGCCAGCTCCTCCCTCATAGCTCCATAGTTCCCTTTATTCAACAGAAATATTGTCACTTCCAATTGTACCCTCTCCCTCTCAAATTGCAGATTGAAGCTTATTGTATTATGGTCACTACTTCCCAATGGCTCCTTCACTTCGAGGTCCCTGACCAATTTTGGTTCATTGCACAATACCAGATCCAGAATTGCCTTCTCCCTGGTCGGCTCCAGCACCAGCTGTTCTAAGAATCTATCTCTGAGGCACTCCACAAAGTCTCTTTCTTGAAGTCCAATACCATCCTGATTCTCGCGGTCTACCTGCATGTTGAAATTCCCCATAACAACTGTAGTAACATCTTTGCAACAAGCCAATTTCAGCTCCTGATTTAACTTACATCCGACATCCAGACTACTGTATGGGGGCCTGTAGTAACTCCCAAGAGGGTCTTTTTACCCTTAGTATTTCTCAGCTCTATCCACACTGACTCTACACCCCCGATTCTAGATGCCCCTGCACAAGGGACTGAATATCATCCCTTACCCACATGGCCACCCCACCCTCTCTGCCCGTCAGTCTGTCCTTATGATAGCACGCGTAGCCTTGAATATTCATTTCCCATACCCTGTTCACTTGAAGCCACGTCTCAGTTATCCCAACAATATCGTATCTGCCAATTTCCAAAAGAGTCTCAAGCTCGTCCATTTTATTTCTAATGCTTCGTGCATTCATAGTATTTTTAATTTGTTACTGCCCTCACCCTTCCCATCAACTCCTATTTCACTCAACCTTACAGCATGATCCCTTTCTGAGTTTTCTGCCTCATTGATACAGTTGTCTTTCTTGACTTCCCTTGTTCTAACTTTCCCTCCAATTTCCTTCTTAAACATCCAGTTTGTACCCTACCCCCCACTACTTAGTTTAAACGTAGCTGTGTTGCAGTAGCAAACTGCCTGCCAGAATGCTGATCCCTAACCTATTAAGGTGCAAACCGTCTCTCTTGTAGAATTTATGCTTACCACAAAACATACCCCAATGATCCAAGAATTTAAATTCTTGCTTCCTGCACCAGTTCCCCAGCCACACATTCAAGTCCATTATCTCCCTGTTTCTGGCCTCACCAGCCCAAGGAACTGAAAGCAAACCGGAGATAACCACCTTGGACGTCCTGCTTTTCAGCCTTCTTCCTAGTTCTCTGAGGTCCTGTTGTAGTATGTTCCTCCTCTTCTTCCCGACATCATTTGTGCCGACATGTACCACCACCTCTGGCTCTTCACCTTCGTCCTTGAGGATTTCCTGCACTCTGTCTGTGATGTCTTTAACCCTGGCACCAGGAAAGCAGCACACCATCCTTAAGTCCCGTCTGCTGCCACAAAAACCTCAGTCAGTTCCTCTCACTATGGAGTCCCCTATTACCATGGCTCTGTGTGATGTCCGACTCTTCAGCTCTGTCTCCACGCCAACATTTGATTGACAGACCTGGCCGCCTCGTGGACTGGCAGCGTCATCTGTCTCTGCTGTTTCTAAAAGATTCAACTTGTTCCTGACAGGTACTTCCCCCGGGGTCTCTTGCACATGTCTCCTCTCTGCCTTCCTCATCGTCTGCTCTCTGCTGCTCTCTTCTGGTACGATTGGTGTAATAACCTCGCTGAAGGTCTTGTCCAGAAAGATCTCGTTCTCTCGGATGAGTCTAAGGTCCTCGAATTCTTTCATCAGTGCTGCAATATGCTCTGTCAGTAGCTGAACGTGCATACACTTTCCACACTTATCCGAGCCAGACACACCTGAGTCGTTGATGTCCCACATCAAGCACGTAGCACACTGAACCAGCTTGGTAGTCATGTCTTCACCCTCTTCAACTGTGGCGTAATCACTTCACTCAACCTCCTTGTTAAAGACTCCTGAGCTAAAGCCTCACTCTTCAATCCACAGGAACTTCTTTGGACACTCTTTTTGGGGCAAGTCTGTGGACTTCTAATTTAGGTTAGAGGAGGAGGGAGGGAAGCCCTACAATGTAGGACCTGGGGTCTAGAACACACCCACTCAAATAACAATCACTTACTTTCCTGACTGGCTTTGCGCTCTGCCTTCACTTCCACCCAGCTCCCGCCGCTCTCTGATGCGAGAAACTCTGTTGAGTTCTGTGAGGCAGGAGCAAGCAGAAACAATGGGTCTGCCCAGGCGATCCTGTTTGTGAATGTTACAAAGGAGGTAGAAGTGAGCTGTACAGGGCTGGGAAACTATCAGTTTGGAGGCAAGTGGTGGAGGTTGCCAGATGACATGAGGTCGGGTTACTATGGTGGACACAATGGCCCGATGTTCCATTGTTGGGTTATGGTTTAGGGGCAGATAGGAGGAGGTATCTGAGAGTTGGCACTTGGATGCCTGCAACTTACCGGTCAATCTGCCAGACAACAACAGCACCACTCTTATCAGCAGCATTAACTACAATGTCAGGTTTGGATCTGATAGCATGGGGTGAGTCAGTTCCTGGGAAGATACATTGAAATGGGTAAGGGGGTATCACAGGAAGTGAGGTGACCAATGTCACATCAACTGTTCTGAATGAACAGATTGAGCGCAGGTAAAAGGCCAGGTGGAGGAAGAGGATTACAGCTGGGTAAAAGGCCCTGTGAGGTGGGGAGAGGACTCTTGTTCAAAGAAATGGGTACCAAGGCAAAGGTGACAGAAAAAGAGCTCAATGTCATGTTGTTTCCGAAATTCATTAAGCTAGGGACACAGACGGATAAAACTGAAACCTTTACTAATTATTGAACATTTAGTATCAGAATGCAGAAGGTTGGGGAGATAGTGAATACACCACAAGTGGTGGGGTTGGGGGAGACGATGGAGTCAGAGGGAAGGGGAGGGGCGGTTGGCTCCATAGGGCCATGGATATCTCAGAGTTGTTGCAACTTGTGGACCTTGATGCCTGAAAGAAAAAGAAAACATTTCTTATTAGGACATCGATCGAGCTGGAGGTTAAAATTGAACTGGGGAGAGGTGCAGTCCTGAGCCAGCACGATGCAATGCTGCTGGACAGAGAGGTTGAGAGTGTGCATATGACGCTGCGTGGCACTGAGTGGGGATCTCAGCTGAGATCTAGTGAGAGCAGCTGCTTGTGGAACATTGAACATCACAGCGAAACCTTGATCCTGGATCCTTGATCAAAGCACAAGGGATGAAACTTGAGTTGGAACCAACGTGGGGTAAGCCTGAACTGGAAGCAGTCACTGAGGAATGTGATGTGGCTGTGGAAATGAGTTTTAGCAAATACCAAGTCAAAGACCTGTGTCTCTCTGGTTTGTGGATAAGCCATTAGTGGTTGAGAGAGCAGTTAAATTTCTAACAGGGGTTAACTATGCGATACCCTTCTCAAGTACAACTCTGGAATTATGGAATACACTAGAATTATGTGTATATTACCAAATGTCTCCTGTTAACAAGATTACCAGACAGTTTGTCAAGTCATCATTTTTAATTAGCTTGGTTGCAGCTGAATACTGATCCCTAATGGGATCACTCATCAAAAAACTTACACAGAGAAAAAAATTTTTGGCTGCCCAAATCTATTTCATCTGTATTTTAATGAAATATGCTGTCACTACCTCAATATACACAAGGTTTTACATCTCAAAACTTCTGACAAATCTAAGCAAAATGTTACTGCTGTACAGATTTGCATTTGCATCCATTAGTCACTAATTATGAAGTGGGTCATTTTTCTAGTTATCTCATAGATCTTCCTCTAATACTGGAAGTTGATTTTACAAGGACTATCCCCAGAACCATAGACCCTGGAAACTCCTACAGCAGCTCAGACCTCTGGCTCACTCCCCATCTGATTTGCTGAATAACTTCTGCTACATTTTGCACAGATAATAAACAAAATATGATCACTTGAGATAATTTGCCCCAGTGATACCAGTTAAAATACCATCTAAAATATTCAAAATATTTAGTGTCTCATTTAACTTTAAAGGTATCCTGCTTTGTCCTCACTGCTTTAAAATTAAATTTTAGCATCTGAGGAGGACCAGGGAGATAACTGGAAAAAATGACCCATTTGTTAATTAGTGACCTAATTAAGTACAAGTTAATTAAACAAGGACAAATCTTTACAGCAGTAACATTTTGAGTACATTCATCGGAAGCTTTGAGATATAAAATCTTATGTATATTGATGATTTGGAGATGCCGGTGTAGGACTGGGGTGTACAAAGTTAAAAGTCACACAACACCAGGTTATAGTCCAACAGATTTAATTTAATTGATATCACCTGATGAAGGACCATCGCTCCGAAAACTAGTGTGCTTCCAATTAAACCTGTTGGATTATAACCTGGTGTTGTGTAATTTTTAACTATGGATATTGAGGCAGTGACAGCATATTTAATTAATTTACAGATGAAATAGATTTGCACAGCCCAGGATTATTTCTTACATGTAAATGTTTTGATGAGTGATCCCATCAGGGAACAGTATCCAGCAACAATCAAACTAAGTAAAAAACGAAGACTTGACTAGCTATGTTGTAATACTGCTTTATCTCCACCCAAATAATCTAACATCACCAGATTAGGTAGGGCTTGATGCACTCTCCAATAATGATCCTTGCAGACTCATTACCCTACAAACAGGTTGATAAGTATGACAGTGATTTTAAAAAATCTAATGAGAAATTCACAATGAATGCATTTGAGTGGTTTGAAGATGGAACTTTGCTACATCAAGAAAATAAGGCCAAAGCTTGAAGTTGTCTCGCATGAATTCAAATATGTACCTTCCTTCTACAACTTAGAAGGGTCTTGTTGAGTGAACGACATAAAGTTTATTTTGTTAGCACAACTATTTACAGGTTAGATTGATATGACCCATATTGCTACAGGTGCTATTTCAAATATACGGATCTGAATGTTACAGGTTCCTCTTTATTCTGTCCTAGTCAGTGTGATGTCACCATAGTGGATGGTGCTTACTGTACTTGATGAAGTTCAAACACCTTCAAAACACTTCAGACCCATTTCTGACAACAACAATTAAGCAGTTTAGTTAACATGCAGCAATTTCCAAAAGTAATTATCTTGAAAGTAGGAGAACAACTTTCACTAACATATACCAACTTCAAACTCATCTGAGAAACAATCTTTTAGGAATTCAATTACAAGAAACTTGACAGCCTCATATTACACGATCTTTGCTCAATTAAAATAATCAATTCATCTAACAAACTGCAACCTTACTACAGAAAATAGATTGAAACAATTGCACATTTTATAATTTTCACTTTTATAAGTGCAAATCTATAAAGCAATGTGAATGACAATGTGAGTTGAGGGAGTGAAAAATTGCATTTAAACCTCTGCACACGCTTGGGTAATAAATAATGTGTTACATTTAATCTCACAAAACTATCTTCCGCAAATATTTAAAGTGTCACAATCATTTGAGGTTGAGGAGCAGTGCTCCAAAAGCTAGTGCTTTCAAATAAACCTGTTGAAATATAACCTGGTGTTGTGTGATTTTTAACTTCGTACACCCCAATATCAGCGACTCCAAATCATGACAACCATTTGAGTGTAAGAAAACACACAAACATCGTACACAAACCACATTGATCACAACCATTAAGAACTTTATATTCCATTAATAAGCCCGGGCAAAAGCAAGTATATGAAACACAAGCTGAGTGTAAGGAGAATGGAATCAAATGAAGCTGATCATATTCCTTCTCAATGATGAAGGAGATGGGCCTGCTTTTTATGAACTGATGCTGCTGCTGTGATGCTGAAGATGGCAGGCATATAGAATGCTCATTGTCCGCAAGATCAAGGAACAGATGTACAAAATGGAATTTAGTGAGCAAAAGCTAATAAACAGTATCTGGTAATATGGTGATGGCATTTCACCAATTTCCACCCCATCCAAGCCCCTTACACAAAGGGAGTCCCAATCAATAGAGGAGAAGTTAAAAATCACTTACCACAACAACCCTGTGGTTTCTACATTTTTCCATAATCTGTCCTCATACCTGTTCCTCTATCACAGCTGGCTGTTCTGAAGCCTATAGTACAATCCCATCAAAATTATTGCATACTTCTTATTCCTCATTTTTACCCACCAGGCCTTGCTGGATGAACCCTCCAAGGTGTCCTCCCTCAGTACAGCTTCCACTTATCAATAATGAAGCTCAACCATTTCTTTTACATCCTTCTCTATTTCGACCAAAGCATGTAAATCTCAGAATGTTAAGCTACCAGTCTTGACACTCTCTCAGCCAAGTCTCTTTAACAGATACAAATCGTAATTACATTTTTTAATCCAAGCTCTCAGTTCATCTGCCTTATCTCTCACATTCCTCACACTAAAACAAATGCACCCAGACTGCCAGTCCCGCCATATTCAGTAACCTCCCCTGTTTGTTCTTCATCTTGGTCTTATTGGCTTTAGTCTCTTCCTTGGTTACTTTACTGGCTGACGTACTGCTTCCTGTGCCCCAACCACAGTGGTTTAAATCATTCTGAGTGGCACTAGCAAACGTCCCTGACATGTATCACTTGGGTTTACAGTTAAATACTGTTTGCAGTGAAAATTAATTAAATTGTGACAATCATCTGCTTCCACTTTTGGATGTCTCAGAAATGCAGTATGGAATCATTCATGTTACCTGCAATCTTGATTCCATCTTAATCCTGATCTCCTAAAGGTTGCTGTTCACTCATGTAATGCTTAACTCCATATGATGATCAAAATAACTCTAGATAGCACACAATTACAATCCATTTGCTCCTGACTGATTCAGACAATGAAGTTGTCATTTTACACTTTCATAACACATTGGGAAGTATGGTATTGATCTGGGTCTCATTGCCAGACTCCCATTTTGCCCTTCCTGACCAAATATTATTGGAACTACAGACAGTGCTGCTCCTGAAGTAAACAATGGAGAGTTTGTTGGGGTCTGTTTATTATAGCTTCAGTCCTAAGCAATGACAATCCAAACTATTTCTTCTTTGAGAAGGTGACCAAGGAAGTGGACGAGGGTAAAGCAGTAGATGTGGTGTATATGGATTTTAGCAAGGCGTTCGATAAGGTACCCCTTGGTAGGCTAATGCAAAAACTATGGAGGTATTGAGGGTGCATTAGAGGTTTGGATTAGGAATTGGCTGGCTGGAAGGAGACAGAGGGTAGTAGTTGATGGTATAGGTTCATCTTGGAGTGCAGTTACTAGCGGTGTTCCCCAAGGATCTGTTTTGGGACCATTGCTGTTTGTCATTTTTATAAATGACCTGGAGGAGGGGCTTGAGGGCTGGGTGAGCAAGTTTGTGGATGACACGAAAGTCGGTGGAGTTGTGGACAGTGAAGAATGATGTGGCAGGTTACAGGGGATATAGATAAGTTGCAGAGCTGGGCAGAAAGGTGGCAAATGGAGTTCAATGTAGCTAAGTGTGAAGTCATTCACTTTGGTAGGAGTAACAAGAAGATGGATTACTGGGCTAATGGTAGGCTACTTGGTAGTGTGGATGAGCAGAGGGATCTTGGTGTCCATGTACACAGATCTCTGAAAGTTGCCACCCAGATAAATAGTGCTGTGAAGAAGGCATATGGTGTACTGGCTTTTATTGGTAGAGGAATTGAGTTCCGGAGTCCTGAGGTCATGTTGCAGTTGTATAAGACTCTGGTGCGGCCTCATCTGGAGTATTGCGTGCAGTTTTGGTCGCCATACTATAGGAAGGATGTGGAGGCATTGGAACGAGTGCAGAGGAAGTTTACCAGGATGTTGCCTGGCATGGTAGGAAGATCGTATGAGGAAAGGCTGAGGCACTTGGGGCTGTTCTCATTGGAGAAAAGAAGGTTTAGGGGAGATTTGATAGAGGTGTACAAGATGATTAGGGGTTTAGATAGGGTTGACAGTGAGAACCTTTTTCCACTAATGGAGTCAGCTGTTACTAGGCGACACAGCTTTAAATTAAGGGGTGATAGGTATAGGACAGATGTTAGGGGTAGATTCTTTACTCAGCGTGTTGTGAGTTCATGGAATGCCCTGCCAGTAGCAGTGGTGGACTCTCCCTCTTTATGGTCATTTAAGCGGGCATTGGATAAGCATATGGAGGTTATTGGGCTAGTGTAGGTTAGGTAGGCTTTGGTCGGCGCAACATTGAGGGCCAAAGGGCCTGTACTGCGCTGTATTTTTCTATGTTCTATGTTCTGTTTATGTGGAGTATTCATGTAGAAATCAATAGAGTGCAGTGACAATGATAGTGGAACCAGTAATGTTGTAAGTAGGCCTTAATTGATCTTAACTATGGGATCTTGTCAAAGAAAATGCCTATTTAAGCATTTAGTTCAGCTTAGAATGATAAATCTAATTTTCATCCATAACTTTCTTGGGATTTCCATCTTTTCCACTGACTTTATGGTCAACATTAATTCCTAAATGCCTACCACCAACAACAGAGCTTTCTTCAATTACCACAATACTTCTGTTTATTTGACATAGCAAAGTAACCCTCTCTACATCAATCTACAATAATGATGATATTTCAAAGAAAGTAATTGCTGTGAAGTGCTGAAGATGTGTTACCTTGGTATATAATTTAATTTTTAAAACTCTTTCTTCGTGAGTGAAGGAAGAAATGGAAAATAGAGAGTAAGAAATCCAACCAAAGCAGAAAGCTGTTCGAAGTTACAAGGCAAAAGAAATCTAGAACAATGGCAGTGTTTAGGTGCTTTACTGAATACACGCCAATTATTAAAAATTATACTTTATGATTTCTCATGCACTATTTCTTTTAATGATGTTTGCTCTTCTTTCTCCTTGTATCTTTTTTTATTCTTAATTAATTATTTTTACACAGTTTGTTCAATTTTATCCACCCTCCATCAAGACAGTCAGGGCTAACGTGTGATGTCACTTTTAATACCACAAGATTTAAACATTTGATTGGACAAGTCCTCCCACAGGCTTTTTACATAAGTGAACCATATTTGTTTTGCAGATGTCAGTTTATCAACCAAAAAAGCTGCTGAAATTAAGGCAAAATCCATTTAGCCATTCAAGTGTTCAAGATGAAAAAAATGTGTTTGCCCTCATGAATACACACCTAGCTTTTCATTGACTCCAACTCCCTTGAGAAAGTTCCTTAATGAAGAATAATGAATATGGAAATTGTGGTAGACCAAGGTATCTTATTGAAATAAAACTGCATTACAGGTGTAACTGGTAATTTTCAGACCTTGACATATTTCTTCTTGCAGTTCCCAGTGATTGGCTTAATATAAGCAGTGATGAAATAGTTCCAGAATGTTATGTGAAGTCTGCATTGTCCATTGCCCTCTCTGGATCGACATCAGTGAACACTATGATTACAGTCTGTAATGATACTGCAATCTACTTCTTTATTTCCTACTCTGTCAGTTTAACACTACATCATATAATCGTATAAACATATCACAAACATAACTGCTTCAGGCTCATTACTGAAACTTAGGCATTACCAGCACCAGTGAAGATAGCTGGCCAGGCTTCAGTCACTCAACTGGTCTATCCTTCTTCTCTAAACTCCAACCTCAGGGTTCTGCTACTGCGATGATTGTTATGAGGTCACACTGTTGATGACTTCAAAATATTCATTTGTATTTGTTTCACTTGCAAGTTCCAGAAAGTTTGGCTCCTGCCCGGGTAAATTGTGACTCTAAGATCATTCATCCAAGGGTCATAGAGACAAGGTACATCTGTTTGATTGTCCTCCCTTCTGTCTTGAAATTAATAGAGGTCAAGCAGCTATTAGCATACCTCCATATATCATTATCATGGAGGAAAAATAATCTCTCATGAAAAAGGTTAGACAGGTGTCAAGGCAGAAAAGGAAAAATAGGTAAAATATTTATTAAGAGGACAATTCAAAATAAATAAGTACAATCTGGTAGCCATTACAGAGACATGGCTACATGATGACATGAAATGTGACCTGAATCTTGATGGTGCAGAAAATTTAAGAAGGACAGGATGTTAGGGAAAAAGTGAAAAGGTGTCCCCGTAAATTATGATAGTAGACAATTGAGAGGAATAACCTAAGTTAAGGAAACTAGGATATGCAAACAGTTTGGGTGGAGATGAAAAATGATAAAGGCAAGGCACCCACTTGGCAGGAGTGGTGTGCAGGCCCCTTAAAAATCACCACACTGTAAGTGGAGGATAAAGGAAGAAATAGGTAGAGCTTGTCAGAAAAGCACAGTAGTAATCTTCGAAAATGGGAGATCCTGAATATAACTTCTTTATTCAAAAAGGGAGGAAGATAGTTGGCAGGAAACTATAGGCTAATTAATTTAACTCATGTTAAAAAAAAATGTTAGAAGCTATTATTAAAGAAGTTATAGCAGGGCACTTAAATAAGTTCAATCCGGCAGAGGTCAGTTTTGTGAGATTGAAGAGTTCTGAGATGAACAGGAATCCAGGTTTCCTCACCTATGTTGTCAACCAGTTAAAGGGGTATATCATATTCTATGACCCCAGTTTGAATGATTCACACTTCAGTCCTATAGCTTAAACCCCAAAATTCCTTCCGTCCACACTGTCAGCGAATTCCCGGACTGTGTTTGAATTATGCGGTTTTCCTGAGAAATTCAGCTAAAGAGAAAACCGGGGGTCAAAGTCTCTGACGCTGAAAATGTGTTGCTGGTTAAAGCACAGCAGGTTAGGCAGCATCTCAGGAATAGGGAATTCGACGTTTCGAGCATAAGCCCTTCATCAGGAATGAGAGAGAGTAGCCAAACAGGCTAAGATAAAAGGTAGGGAGGAGGGACTTGGGGGAGGGGCGATGCAGGTGGGATAGGTGGAAGGAGGTCAAGGTGAGGGTGATAGGCCGGAGTGGGGTGGGGGCGGAACGTGGCTGAAGAGTTTCTGTGCAGAGGAGATGACCTGGGGGGTGCAGTGAGAGAGAGACTCACTGAAATCCTTGTAGAGGGAGGAAGAGAGCTTCTTCAAGGAAGGCATCCTTGAAAGAGGATTCGCAGTAGGTTAAAATCTTCAGCCACGTTCCACCCCCACCCCACTCCGGCCTATCACCCTCACCTTGACCTCCTTCCACCTATCCCACCTCCATCGCCCCTCCCCCAAGTCCCTCCTCCCTACCTTTTATCTTAGCCTGCTTGGCTACTCTCTCTCATTCCTGATGAAGGGCTTATGCTTGAAACGTCGAATTCCCTATTCCTGAGATGCTGCCTAACCTGCTGTGCTTTAACCAGCAACACATTTTCAGCTGTGATCTCCAGCATCTGCAGACCTCATTTTTTAGTCAAAGTCTCTGAGTAAAGAGGGTTGCTGGTTATAGTACTACTGTGTAGGAAATTAATCCAGATTAGAGCATGTTCCCTGGCCAAGGATGGTGTAGTTGAATATCAGGCTACCTGCTTCTGGATTCTGTTTAAAAACGATGCTTACTCTCTGCTGGTAGTTGCTTTCAAAATCTTCTGCTTTTTCTGCTCTCCCCGACATACTACTGCTGCTGGCTGCATCACTGACAGCATATCCTGGGCAGCTGAATCTCACTTCTTACATGTCAATGGAGGGTTACTCTGGGCAGCAGCATCAAACTCCAACCAGTGCTCTTTTGCTGAGTCCATGAACTAGGTGTATATAGTTCTTTGGGATGTTTGGACTAATGATAGGTATCAAATCCAAATCATTGAGGGAGACAGAGCAGATACATGGCATGCACAATGGTCTGGAAGTTGTTGTGAAACAAAAACAGGAATTGCTGAAGAAAATCAATATGCCTGGCAACCTCTGTGAAGAGAAAACAGAGTTAACACTTTGAGTCCAGTAACCCATCTTCAGAATTGATAGTACCAATGAAAAGGTAACCTATATTTCAGTTATCCCCTCTGTAACTCGATCCTCAACTTTCTGACCCATAGACCACAACCAGTTAGAATAGACATTAAAACCTCATCCATGATAATCCTCAGCACTGGTTCCCAGCAAGGTTATGTGCTCAAATCCCTACTGTATTCCTCATACACTCGTGGCTATGTGGCCAAATTCCATTTATAAGTTTATTGACAAAGCTAATGTTGTAGATTGGATCTCAAACGACAAGACAGAGTATATGAAAGAGATTGGGTGCTTAGTGGCATGGTGTAAAGACAACATCAGCAAAACAAATACGTTGGTCGTTGACTTCAGCAATTGGAGTGGAGGGCATGCCCCTGTCTGTATAAATGATACTGAGGTGGAAACGGTCATGAGTATCAAGTTCCTGGGAGTGATTTCAAAACTCCAAGACCTAGGTTTCGGCTCTTCCATTTGCAACTGGATCCTCAGCTTCCTGATTCACAAACCACAATCAAAAAAGACAGACAACAGCACCTCCTCCAGGATAATCTTCAACACCGCTGCCCTGCAAGGGTGTGTTCTAAGCCCCTTACTGTACTCCCCGTACACCCATGACTGTGTTACGAAATTCCAACTGAACTTTATTGACAAGTTTGCTAATGACACCACTATGGTAGAACAGATATGAAACAACAATGGATCAGAATACAGGAAGGATATAGAGGGCTTGGTAATGTGGTGCAATGATAACAACCTCTCTCTCAATGTCAGCAAAATAAAAGAATTGATCATTGACTTCAAGAAGAAAGGAGAACATCAATGGAGCTGAACATCTAAATCAGTGGAGCGTATGTGGAGAGCTTCAAGAGCATCAAGAACTCAATAACCAACAATCTGTCCTGGGCCACCCATGTAGCTGTGATGGTCAAGGTGGCACAACAACATCTCTTCTTCCTTAGACAGCTTAGGAAATTTGGCATTTTGATAAGGACCCTCTTCAACGTTTACAGGTGTACCATAGAAAGCATTCTATCCAGCTGTATAAAGGCCTGGTTCCAACTTCTTCCATCAGGCAGAAGATATAGAAGCTTGAACACATGCACGAACAGGTTCAAGAACAGCTTCTTCCCTGCCATAATTGGACTGCAGAATGGACCTCTCTAACTTTAAATAAGTTTGATCTTTCTAACGTTGATTTTGCTTTGCACACCCCCTGTCCAGTTGTGACCTTGTATACCTGACTCTGTCTAAGCACCCTATGATCTGTATATCCTTGTTTGCTATGATCTGCCTGTACTGCTCACACAACAAAGCTTTTCACTGTGCTTACATACATGTGACTATAATAAATCAGATCAAATCAAATCAAATAAAATCAAATCAAACCTGGTCAAGGTCTTCATAGGATCAATTTCTTTTCCCAGACATGATCCGCGAGCCAGCTCAACAAATACATTGTTTGTTTCTTGACTGTCTGGTAGGAGTCAGCTTTCCAGGTACAAGACATGTACACGTGTGGAAGTTTTAATTTATCTGTGGCTAGAAGCACAGAGACCATGACATCTATATAGATAAACTCTTTTTCTCATTTCCACAGACTGTTCACCATTTAAAGGCACAAGGCAGGAGTGTGTTGGAATATTTTCCACTTGCCTGGTTTAATGCAAATCCAACACTCAAGAAACTTGACACCATCCAGGAAAAAGCACCCCACTTGATTGACAATCCATTAATTACCTTTAAACTTCAGTCACAGTGGTGGTAGTGTGCATTACCTACTGCAGTTGCTCACCTTTATTCTTTCAAAACCCACAATTTCTATCATTTTGATGAACAAAGGCAGTTGATGCTTGGGAGCATCACCATCTGCAAGTTACCTTTCAGGTCACACACCCTCCTGACTTGACAATACATCATCATGACGTTGATGTTACTGGGTCAAAATCCTGGAATTATTTTCTAACAGCATAAGGAGTGTCTCTATGTCCCAAGGATTGCAGCTGTTCAAGAAGGCTGCTCAATACTATCTTCTCAAGTGAATTATGGATAAGCAAAAAATACTGAACCAGCCAGCAATGTCCCTACTCAATCAATAAATTAAAAATATCTCTGATGAAGCATTTCTCAGTTTCTAAAGGTCTTTGTTATGGATTATAACATTAAAATAAATATAACAAGCAAATGAACGTCTTCAGTTTAAAATAAAGAATTTTTATAAATTAAATTGTTTACATTTTCAGATTAGCAACACTTGTAACCTCTATTTATTCACAATGATAGCAGTCTAAATGTTTTCCACTACTGTGAAAATTTTCATTGAAGAATCCATTGAATCTCTGTGCTCCTAATGACATTTATATCGATTATAATTTGTGCAACCCTGAACTCCAAGCCATATCTTCTCATTTTTGACTTTGTAATAAATATCAGGATAGTATAAACATCTTCCCTGAAGATCGCCTTAATTTCATTAGGATTATATTGTGCTGAAAGTGATTGATGACGCCGTGGGAATGAGATTTTGTGTTGTGCTGCAGATCACTGGAGTATACATGTTCATCTGTCACCACTAGTAATTGAGAAAGATGCATTTGAGTGGAATGATGTGAATCAAAATACCTTGTCTTCACTACATATCACTAGACACCAATTTACCCAATCTCCTATGTGTAGTTTCAACGATGCACAGGAGAGTCAGAGTCCAAATCTGTATTTGTTAATAATTTAAAAGGCAATGTCATGGGCATATTACTTTTGGTTCTTTTCTTTCCCTTTTCTGACCATTGCTTCGCAGTAAGTGCTTATCCACAGTTGATGCCAATTGAGAACTAGGGACATCGGTAACATTCAGTGGCAGAATGCTTGCTTGGTCAAGTTCATATGCATTTCCTATTTTTTCCTATATCAAAAAGACAAACTTAAATGGAGATCAGAGATATAATCCTTCTATATGGACAGTTGCCATGCAACAACTAATCCACTATAATTCATTGTCTCATTTTCAAATTTACACTTTATTCTGTTACCATGGAAAATATCCAAATTAAGATACCTGGAAAGTACAATATGAATATAATTCAGATTTTTTTCTGTCTTTTGCTTTACGTAATAGTTCGATTTGATGTTATGCATCATTAAATTCCAGCAGTTTAGGAAACAGAGAAAGAGAATATAGTTGGAACTTTGGAATTTCTTTAGAACACTTGGAAAGAATTTTTGGGACAAATTAACACTAGGAGCATGAGATTGTAATCATGCATTTCCTCTGCTACTGTGCCAGGACAACAAGCAATACAGTACTGTACATCCTCTGTGATGCTGTATTTCATTCCATCCTATTTTGTGCCTCTCTTCTTTCTTTACCCCCTTTCAATTCGGAGACGGTGAATGGATGATATGGTGAGGGGATCAAATGATAATGGAGGTTGCTTGTCTTGTTTGCATCAGCTTTTCCCTATTTCCTTGCATCACTATCTATTTCCTTTCTGTGCCTTCTATCTAATTATCCATTCCCATTTTCACCCTCTCCCTCCTGTGCCACTCTTGCTCAAATCACATTTAACACTCCATATGCTTTCATCCACTCCCATTTGCTCTCCACAAGGGAGGAAGGGAGGAGCTGAAATATTAGTTGCCACTTTGCCCTAAATTTCCTCTTGCCTTTTCCTCCATCTTTGTTTGCTTTCCTTCAAAAGATGCTACTCACTTTCAAAATGCATGATAAATGTGCAAGTCTGAATAAGTTCCTATTTTTTTCGATCTGAAGGTTCACCAATTTCCTTGGTCAATTTTTGTTATTTCTTTCCCTTTCCATCTCCCATTTTCCCTGTGAGTATCTTCAAGCTGACTTTGAATATTCATAAATTGAAGTTAAGATTACTTCAAAGTACACTTACTAATTGAAAACAAACTATAATGTATGAATTTAAAATGTTGAAATATGAATGATTATGATTGAAACATTCTATGTAGAATGTTGTGATACAACTTGTTAGACTGGTGCTGAAGTGATACACTTGAGCTTGTCTTGCAGACATTATCAAAATCTGCTCTTCGAAACATTCTAATGTTATGTGGGCAAAATTGTACCTGGCTCTGGGTAGAGTGGGCTATGGGAAAATAAGTGGTAGAATCCAACGAGATGTTTCAGATATTTGAGATGTCCTTGATGTCAAGGTCACCTCGTCACATCTTGTTTTCTTTACTTAAGCAGTGTGGTGAGATTCCCACTAGTTAATGCCAAGTTCCCAATGGATGGTCTTTATTGTAGCACTTGTTAATAGCTCAATTCACCACAGGTTGCATCTCACCAAACCCACTGTACAAATTAGCTCAATATGAAGCCAAAGGTAGCTCTTGATGGATTCAACTTGTCACTTGCTCTAGGAGATCCATGTTGGTTATGGACAAACTGGAGATTAGGACACAATTTGCAAGCACCAGACACATGTGCATTAAACACAGAACTGCACAAACTGGAAATCTGAAGCAAAAGCTAAAGATTTCTGGAGAAACTCAGCAAGTCTGGCAACATCTACGGAGAGAAAGCAGAGTTAATGTTTTGGGTCCAGTGACCCTTCTTCACAACTACAAATCTACAATCTTACATCTGCAACTTACGTTGATTTATTTATTCTACTTGTTGCCTCCTCAAAGAATTGTAGCAAATTTGACAGGCATGACGCCCCCGTGTCTGCGTGGGTTTTCTCCGGGTGCTCCGGTGTCCTCCCACAATCCAAAAAATGTACAGGTTAGGTGAATTGGTTATGCTAAATTGCCCGTAGTTTTAGGTGAAGGGGTAAATGTAGGGGAATGGGTCTGGGTGGGTTTCGCTTCGGTGGGTCGGTGTGGATGTTTTGGGCTGAAGGGCCTGTTTCCACACTGTAAGTAATCTAATCTAATCTAATCCTCTTCATGAAGCCAAGATGATTCTGTTTCTAAATGCTCTGCTTTTATATCCTTTCTCATACACTCTAACATTTTCCATTAACAGACATGAAGCTAACTGGTCTACAGTTACCTATCTTTTATTCCTACCTTTTTTAAATCAATAGCAATTTCCAATCCTCTGGGACTTTCCCAGAATCTAACGCTTCTTGGAAGATGACTACCACTGCATCCATTATCTCTGTACCTACTTCCTTAAATAACCTATGATGCATCTTATCGGGTCCTGTGGACTTACGGATCTTTTTCTCCTTAGCTTTGACTAGTTCTCTAGTGATAGCCATGGTGTTTATTTCCTGTCCTCCTTTTCTTTTTTTTAAATTAATTCATAGGATGTTGGCATTGCTGGCTAGGCCAGCATTTATTGCCCAAAGAGCAGTTAAGAGTCAACTATATTGTCATGGACCTAGAATCACATGTAGGCCAAACCAGGTCAAGACTTTCTTCCTAAAAGGATTACATAAGTTGTTTTTCTGGTCATCTTTAGATTCTTAATTCCAGATTTTTATTTAATTCAAATTGCACGATGGCTGTATTTGAACCTAGGTCCCCAAAAGATCTCCTGGATCTCTGGGCTAATATTCAAGAGATAATACCACTAGATCATTGGTTATTTAGTAAGCTTTCAATATTATTAGTGTCTTTCACTGTGAAGACTGATATAAAGTACTTATTCAACTCCTCTGTCACTTCCTGGTTCTCCACTATTTTTCCCCAGCCTCTTGAAATTACTTGCAAGTTTAGCCTCAAAACTTATCCTATCTCTCTTCATTATTTCTTTGGTCATTTTTTCTTGTTTTTTTCTTAAAACCATCTCAATCCTTTGGCTTACCAATGGTCTTTGCCAAATTGTACATTTTTTCTTCTAATTTGATGCTATTCTTAACTGTCCTAGATAACCTATTTGGTCTATCCTCTTATCCTCCTTGCTCTCCAGAATATATCTTTAATGTTGGCCATGATCTATTTTCTTAAATGTCTACCATCATTCCTCAAACATATTTGCTGCTAAACTCCTTTTGCAGTACAATCCACCCAGTTCTACCCTCATTATTTTGTAATTAACCTCAATTAAACTTAGCAAGTTTCTCTCTTTTAAACTGAATGCTAAATTCCACCATGTTCTAGTCACTACTTCCAAAGGATTTTTTTATTCTGACATCACTCCAACACATGATATGTTGGCCACACAGACAGGCAGTATGCTTATCCTTCAGCCATTCTGTAGCATTGACTATCTTTGTTGCACTTCTTTGTGACTGTCACAATACACTCCTGCATGAACCGCCAAATGAACAGTAGGTAATAAAATGGGAGGGTGGTCAAGGTGTCAATGTCATGTAGACACATTGCTCCTGATTCCCAATCATTGTCTCATTACTAGAGAAAGAGGGTGATGCCACAGAGCTCCATGAAGCATGTACAGTCACAACAGAGAGAGAGAAAGAAACAACCATATGAAAGTTGAAACGCAAGAGTTTATGAAATGTCATAACTATTAACATACCATTGGTTGTGAAGAAAACCCTAAACATAAAAGTGTTTACTAACTAAACTGTGCTAATACCAGAGTGTGGTAATTATATCTAATATAATAATCGATAAACTATGTCCAACTTTTCCAACCATTGCCCATATATGACTCTAATACACTATTCTCCTATGTCCCTCCCACTAAACCACAATGCAATGCCCTGATTAACAGATGGGATGGAGGAACCTTGCTCCTTAGTTAACTTCTGGAGGTTTTTCCAAGTTGTACAGACACGCCCAACGTTACTTCTGCCAGGGCAAATTGATTCTCCCTGGCTGGAACGTGCAAAGGTCAGAGGGAGGCAAGTAGGGTGGAGGAGACTGTGCCTGTATGTGGCTCCTCCTTTGGCTAGGTGCTTTGTGACATTGCCCTGTCCCATTGTGAGGAGGGAGACACCAGCATGAGGGTCATGAGATAAAAGGGGCAGAGATAGAATGTGATTCTTGCTGCGAGGGACTCAAATGGAAATGAATATGGTAAGATATATTGTAAAGACTTACTCAGCTTCTTGGCAAGAAATGATAAGATTCAGCCCTAGGTTTTTCAATTTGCCTTGAATACATTAATCACTCATTATATAAAGAATTCATATCTGTTTTTGTACAGAGGAGAAAGTGAGGACTGCAGATGCTGGAGATCAGAGTCGAGAGTGTGTTGCTGGAAAAGCACAGCAGGTCAGGCAGCATCAGAGGAGCAGGAGAGTCAACATTTTGGGCATAATCCCTGTATCAGGAATGATTATTGTGGGTTGGGGCTGAAAGATTATTGGGAGGGGGAGTCAGGTAAGGGAGAGGTAGCTGAGAAAGCAATTGGTGGATGAAGGTGAGGCAGAAGGTGAGAGGACAGAGGGGGCAGTGATGGACAGGTCCAGAGGGCGATGCTGAATTGGAGGCTTGGGATTGGGATAATGTGGGAGGAGGAAAATGCTGAAATCCACATTTATCCCGTATGGTTGCAGGGTCCCAAGGCATAATATAAGGCCTTCCTTCTCCAGGCATCGGGTGGTAGTGGTTTGGTGGTGGAGGAGCTCCAAGACCTGCATGTCCTTGATGGAGTGGGAGGTTCTCTGAAATCTGAAACGAGGAGTCCTGTCTCCTTGATGTAGAGGAGACCACACTGGGCACAACGGATGCAGTAAATGACACTGGTAGAGGTACAGGTGAGTTAGAACGTAGTTTCAGAGAGCACCTCTGGGACACCCGCACCCACCAACCCCACTGCCCCATGGCTGAATGCTTCAATTCCCCCTCTAGACCCATCCATCATTTCCCCCTCTGACCTATCAACTTCTCCCTCACTTTCATCCACCTAGCGCTTTCCAGCTACCTCCCCCAACCCATCCCTCTCCCATTTATCTCTCCGTCCCGACCCACAAGCCTCATTCCGATTGGAGGGATTATGCCTGAAATATTGATTCTCCTGCTCCTCGGATGTGCCTGACCTGCTGTGCTTTTCCAGCACCACACTCTCAACTCTGCTTCTGTACCTGTATGTCAATCGATTTCAATGTTTCCCAAGCCAAGCAACCTCTATTCTCCAGAAGAGGGAGAAACAATCAAATAATAGTTTTCCTACAACGTTTCCATAAAACATAAGACAAACAGACAAATAATGTCTTTCTGCAGATGTTTATCAGGGACTATTGCAATGTTAAGTTTACAAAAACTTCTCGGCTTTAACCTGCACAGCTTTCATTTCAATAAAGCACTCAACATAAGCTTTATGCTAATAAAAGTTTTCACTCTTTCAAATGTTGTGAAGAAGCTGATAAAGGTTAAAATAAGCTGTTTCATCAGTGCAGTGACTAAAGCAACATCTGGGGAGTTTGGTTACAATTCAATTTCAAATCTAAGGTCACAGCTTTGGTCAAAATACCAAGTCCAAGTATGAAATTTAGGAGAGACTATAAGACATTCAAGTAAAAACACTTCAATTGAAATGTGAAAATATACAACGATCATGCAAAGTTTAATGAACCCCTGAAGAGCGATGGTAAACCTTTTTTTGAAAATTGTTTTTAATGGCATTTCCTTACAAACAAGTTTCCTTGCAAACAATTTTTAGCGTTCTCCATTATTGTCCCATGTAAATAAAGGAACCTGTCACTCATCACATAAACTCTAATATAGTCAGCATCAGGTTACCTGGAATATACCACTATAACCTAATTCCGAGGCATATTTAGATGACTAAATAGATTGTTTATTAAATCCGTCTAACTAGTGGGATTAGACTGAAATCTTTGGACCTTGTTAGTCAAAGTTGGAACTAAAAAGCTTGCAAAACTATTTCAAAGACGATAGCTTGATATTGAAGAAAAATAAATTATGACTAAATATACCAAGGAAATGAAAGAAAGCTAATAGTGGATCACCTTTTCATTGGTGAATAATGCATAGAACAGAGCAATATGCTCATAGTTTATAGTATTAAATCTATCAAAAATAACCCTGGAGACATGTACTTGTCCATATTTTAATAATTTCTAAAAGTGCTAAGGCTGCTATCTTGTGAAGGTAACCAATTTACATAATTTTTTCCTAAAGGGGGTAGTTAATCATATTCCCATCAATTCTGAGAAAATTAGAAATGTGACACATACTTTGAGAGATGCAAAGTAAGAAAATCACTCGAATACTCATTTCCTGGTCTAATTTTGAAGTGTTAGTAGCAACTTGCACCAACATTTCTGTTATATTCATTTTTTTATGTTAATGGACCACAGACCATGACAAAGGGAAACTAAATTCATTCATTGCTCAGTTTTTGTCAGGCTAGGGTCAGGTTATTAGTGGGTGCTGTAGGTAACCAATATTGGGATTTAGGAACATGGCAATAATGTCAGATATCTGTTTTATTTTCCTGATATTCCTTCCAGCCACATGACCTTCTGAGATAATTATGTTCCATTAATTTCAGCCTGTTGTGAATCCCTGATTTTGATTGCTTCACCATTGCTGACTATGTCTTCAATTGTATGGATTCCGGTTTCTGGAATACGCCCCTACATCTCAGCCTGACCATCACTTTTCACTTCTTAAACAGTCCTTAAAATCTATCTCATCAAGCCTATTATATTCTTAAATGAATTATGTTATATTCAAATTTATATTGCTCCTGCAAAATATCTTGGGAATATTTAATTACATTAGAAACACTTTGTAAATTCAGGTCAGTTTGTTGAAATGGGCTGGAACTGAGGGAAAAACAGTCCTACACCTTGGAGTTTATAAATCTGCTGATATAACAGCTTGACTTATCCTGTACAGATTAACGACATTAATAAATAGTGCATGTTAAATTCAGGTTACTTAATTCCCTCATGTGTATAATTGGATTGAGGTGAATGGCCCCTGCCTTTGTCATTTATGGTTATAACTGAATGCTCCAATAAATCTGCAACATGGAAGAATTTCTCAGATCTGCTAACTATTTTTATTGTTCTCATTGGTTTGTAATCTTTTTTGGAATATGGTCTAACACAGAAGGTCTTTTTCTTCCTAGGTGTGGCAACAGAGGCTGCAGCGGTTAATTTGAACCCTACATTTTACTGCGCCCAACCTGCAGAGACCAAAAAAAGACCATGAAACCGCCTTACAAGACCCCTCCACCCAATCTGCAAGTATAATCCTGAGCTTCTGGTTTCTTGTCATTTGAGTTCACCATCTTGCTCTCATTTTATTTCTGTTCTATTCTTGCTGCAATGAAACCCAATGAAAGCTGAAAGAACGGAACCTCATTCTTCCAGACTCAAAATTAAGTTCAATAACTTCACACCATGAACATCATTCTGCATTTAATTTTGTTCCTTTGCAAAATGTTGGCTTGTATTAGTTTTATCTTATGCTTTCACTCATAGCCAACTTCTATTCTGGATGAATGGTTTTATTACCATTAACACTCTCTTTGCCTTTTGCTCCGTGATATTTTAGGAATTTAATCTCCCATGTCCACTCACCCAACCTCTATCCTCCTTTTGATCTATTGTTCTTTTTTTAACAGCATAAAGTCCTTCATAATGTTACCTCTCTTCAGTTCCAAAACGTCATATTGGACTCAAACATTAACTCTGTTTTCTCTTCACAATTGCTGCTGGACTTGATATGTTTTTGAAGCACTTATCTATTTTCATTTAAGTGAGTATTGGTGATTCTTTAAATGTCAATAACCTGTTGTTCTATGCTCCATTTAGGAGTGTAATGCTGTACTCTCTCGTTCTTGTTTTATTCTGTTTAAAATGTTATTGTCTGAGACGTACAGGTTAAAATCAATTGCAATAGAGAAATGCAGCTTTTAATCTATGTGCCATTGGCCTCAAAACTATAACCCTAAAGGATGTTCGTCTTTGTAAGGCAGTGAAGAGAAAACTCAGAGATGTAACGACCATGCAGTGGTTAGCCTAACTGGGAATATGTGTTGAAAGTCAAGGCTGATTTTGATAGCACAATCTTATTAATAATCCAGTTGCTGACTCCATTGACGAAACAGCTCAGAGGCCATCCCAATGAGCTGCCTGAACAGTCTCTGATATAAAGTAAGTGATCAGAGTGACAGTGAATCATGATTATAGGAACACTATGATTAGGAATGAAAATTAGGCCCGAGTTATTCATCTGGAATGATTTGCTGATCCCAGCTTAACTGTCTCCCTGGCTGGTGTCTGCTGGGCAGAGGAGAATTAAAATCAAACTTCATAATTTATGGCAAGAGGAACATTATAAGATAGTGAGAAAACAAACCAGAAATGTCAAACTACGGATTCAAAAGATTTTCATTAACTAGTCGTTGCTGAAGATAAATTCCATTAATCTGGTGGAAAAACACAAGGAAGGTATTGGGTCTACTTAGAAAAGTAGGAACAGAAGTAGCTGTCAAGCCTGTCTGTCACTTAATGCAATCGTGTTCAATCATCTACGTTCAGGCCATTTTGACACACTACCTTTTACCTCATTAGTATTTAGAAATCTATCAACCTCCACTTTAAACATGCTCAATGACTGGGCATTCTGGGGTAACAAATTCCAAAGGTTCACAATGCTTTGAGTAAAACAAATTCTCAATTTAATCTTGGTTTGCCCTTTATTTGGAAATTCTGCCCTCTGGTTCTCATCTCCCCAATTATGGGAAGCATCTTACCTGCGTTTACCCAATCTCTTTAGATTTTTATAGGTTTTAATCAGATCACCTCTCATTCTCCAAAATTGGAAAATGCAGACCCAATTTTTTTCCAATTTATCTTCATTCAGGGAACAAATCTGGTCAATCATTTTTCATTTCCTCTTTGGCAGTGATATCTTCTTAAGGTAAAGTGATTCATGCATAAAATAACCAAGGTTCTATTCACCTGAATCAAGACTTCATTATTCCTGTACTCCAATCTTCTTGCAAGAAAGGCCAAGATATCATTAGTCTTTCTCATGGATTGGATGAGTAGTCCTGATTGCTACTCAGTAACAAGATTCAGAAGTCACTGTTTAAAGCCTAAGGGTTGAGATTTCAATATTTTTATTCTTATTGTATTTTACCTTTCTTGCTATTGTCCATGCTGCTCCAGTGTGGGACAATTCCCACGGGGTCAGATAGTTTTCTGTCACAGCAGTTAGATCACACCCAAGTATGATTCTTCATGCCTTGTTGTGATAGCTTTCAGAGAAAATACCCACAACTTTATCTTTTTCATATTATTCTGTAACAAAGGTTAGCTGTTGTTCATCATTGATTTGCTTGCCTTCTAATTTCACTTGCCACATTTCTACTCCCTGTTTTCAGCATAACTTTCTTCCAATTGGAGCTACCTTTCCTTGCCCTGACAATTTATTTTAAACATGTCCTCAATGGCACGACCAACTTTCCTCTGAGGATATTTATCACAATCGTGTTAAGGTTCAAGACATCCGACGTGTATAGGTGTTACAGAATTGACCCTAAAGCTTCTGAAATCTGATGCCCTTGCTCCTACTCCAATTCTGCAGCCACATGTTGAAATGATTAATCCTCCATTCCTAGTTCTCATGAGCACGTAGAGCTCAGAATAATCCTGCGATTAATAATCTTGAAGTCCTGCTTTTGAATTCCCTCCTTTACTCCGTAAAAGCTGCTTCTGGGACCTATTCCTCTTTTTACTTCTATCAGTGGTACTAATGTGGGCAAAAAAAACATGCCAGATCTTGCAAAATAAGATCTCATTCTCTCAAATTGAAATAGTGCGAGTTCCATTCAACTCTGTCATCACATTCGGGCATACACTGAAATCCAAAATCTCTACATTTAAATATGGAAGAACATCTTCTTCTTCTCCTTTAGTTGGTGATTTAAATAAGTAATCATCTGACTGGGATTATCTAAAACTGTAGCAGCAGTTACACTTAACACTATAATCTGACTATGTTTGTTTGATATTATTTGTCAACATTGTGCTTCTTCAACATTTTCTGTTTGCATTTCTCTTTAATTTGAAGAAAACATGGGAACAAGAATAAATCATTCAGCCCAATGAGTCTGTTCCATTATTTAATGACATCATGGCCGATCTGTTCAAACACAGAAAATGTTTGAAATGCTCAGTAAGTGTGGCAACATCTGTTGAGAGAAACACGCTTTGCAACCCAGATTTGTCTGTTTTCAGACTAAGTCTAAAAGCAAGAGCATATCTAGCAGGGAAACACCCAGTGTACTACGGTAGAATGCCTGCTGGACCTCCCAACAATTAAATTGCTGAACAACCAGTAAAAAAAAATAATACCTGGTCATTCTCAATGTCCATTTTTAAGCATATAAGATGAGTTTGACTGGAATGTGCTATTCATAGGTCTTACTGGTTTTTCTTTCTGAGTGGTTGCTGTTGTGCTTTCTAGAAGAACTGGGAGCCTTTGCCAGGAAGCCTTGCCCGTTGGAGCTACTGGCCAAACAGATACTGACAGCTCCAGCAATTTACTGTGCATTGCAGAAACTGTGGCTGCTGCTGGGACTCAGCAACCAGACTCCCTGAATGAAAGATTACAGACTGGACGTTTCCGTGCTGATGGGTGAATAGAGGGTGGAGTCCTTGCTTGGGCTGCATAGAGAGGATGTTTGAGTTGGGGATCTGAAGTAAGAGGAGGGATGTGTAAAGAAGCTTGCAGCCTACAGTCTCTCAGCCTAGCACAAGTTAATGCAGATTGAGGGGAACTTACCAATCCTAACACACAGTGGTTCCATCCAAACACACTGCCCCACCCCCCCGCCTCTCCAAATTCCACTCCTCCAACCTCTGTCCTGTCCTTTAAGTCAGGCCAGACATATACTAAACATGTCACCCAGACCAGAAGTATTACAATTTAGGTGGGATGAGGCCATTAAATGGTTACTACTTCACTATTTAAGGAGGAGAAAGCGAGGACTGCAGATGCTAAGGATCAGATCTTAAAAATGTGCTGCTGGAAAAATGCAGCAGGTCAGGCAGCATCAAAGGAACAGGAGAATCAATGTTTCGGGGATAAGCCCTTCTTCAGGAATTCTTCAGGATTCCTGAAGACAGGCTTATGCCCGAAACATTGATTCTCCTGTTCCTTTGATGCTGCCTGACCTGCTGCGCTTTTCCAGCAACACATTTTTAACTCACTATTTAAGGGCCTTGGTTGGCAACAAGTTAGGGAGGTCAAAGTTGGACTTACCTGTCTGGAACATAATTAGGGCAAGGTTAGGAAAGGGCTCCAATTCATCAGTATCCCACGCAATAAAGTTGACTTCCAATTTCAAGGCATGGCTAGGTTTGAGTACAAGCCAACGTTTACTGGCAAAGTACCACCAAGACATCTCTGACCCCACCAAAGGACTGAACATTCTGGACCACTGCTATACAACCATTAAAGATGCCTACCGCTCCATCCCCCCACCCCCCACTTCAGAAAATCCAAATTACAGCACTGTGTTCCTCATTCCAGCTTACAAGCAGAAGCTGACGTGAGAGGACCCTTCACAAAGGGAAGCTAGTTTGAAGCTGTGGAAAACCATCTTCAGGATTGCTTAGAATCAGTTGACTGGACTGTGTTCAATTACTCAGTCCAAAACCTAGTTGAATGCGCCACCAGCGTCATGGACCTCATTAGCAAATGCCTGGAGGACTGCTTACCAAAGCAGTCAATCTGTGTATGCCCCAAAATTATGGATGAACCAGGAAATCCACTCCCAATGAAGACCACACATGCAGCATTCAAGTTGGATGATCCAAACTAATACAGGAAATCTAGATATGACCTCCCCAAAGCAATCAGGGATGCCAAGAGACAGTACCAGACCAAATTAGAGACCCAAACCTACCAAATAGGCCTAAACAACATTACAGGATACAAAATGAAACAGAGCAAGATAGCAGGTAATGACACATCACTCCCTGACATGCTCAATGCTTTTGATGCTCAGTTTGAGCAAAACGCCAGTGGCTGGATCACTGCTGCAGATGTCAGATCGGTTTTCCTGGGAGTCAACCCAAGGAAAGCAACAGGTCTAGACAGTATGTCTGGCTGAGCACTTAGATCCTGTGTGGATCAATTGGCAGACATATTCACTGACATCTTCAACTTCTCCCTCCTTTAAGCTAAAGTCTCCACCTGCTTTAAGAAGACCACCATCACCTCCAACCCCAGAAAGCACGTGTAATTGCATTAATGACTAGCGCCCACTGGCTCTGATCTCCATAATCATAAGGTGTTTCAAGAGGTTGGTCATGGCCGGCATCAACTCCATTCTTCCAGCCTGCCTAGATTCCCTACAATTTGCTTACCAATGTATCAGGCCCACAGCAGATGCTATATCCTTAGGCCTGCACTCATCCCTGGAACATCTGGACAACAAGGATACCTACATCAGACTCCTGCTCATTGACTACAGCTCCACCTTTAACATCATTTTCCCCTGCAGACTGACCTTAAAACTTCATGATTCGGCTCCGCCCTCTACAACTGGATACTCGGCTTCCTGACCTACAGAAGATAATCAGTGAATATACGTAACTGCATCTCCTCCACAATAACACTCAACATTGGAGCCCCCCAACGATGAGTCCTCAGCCTTCTACAGTACTCCCTGTACACCTATGACTGGATTGTCAAATTCTGAAAGAGCACCATCTACAACTTTGCTGACGACGCTATAGTAGGAACAGATATCTAACAACCAGGGAAAAGTGAGGACTGCAGATGCTGGAGATCAGAGTCAAAAATGTGGTGCTGTAAAAGCACAGTGGGTCAGGCAACATCTGAGGAACAGGACAGTCGATGTTTCAACTCATAAGCTCTTCACCAGGAATGTGGCTCAGGAATCAGCTTATGCTCGAAACAGATATCTAACAACGATTAGTCAAAATACAGAAAGGAGGTAGAGGGCATGGTAATATGGTGTAATGAGAACAACTTCTCTCTCAATGTTGGAAAAACTAAAGAATTGATCATTGACTTCAGACAGAAAGGAAGAGAGCATGCCCCCATTTACATCAACAGAACTGAGGTTGAGAGGGTGGAGAGCGTCAACTTCCTCGGAGTGATGATAACCGACAACCAGTCCTGGACTTCCCATGTAGGTGCAATGGTCAAGAAGGCACAACAATGTCTCTTCTTCCTCAGGTGGCTCAGGAAATTTGGCATATCCATAAGGACCCTCACCAATCTCGACAGATGCACCATTGACAGCACACTGTCCTGGTGCATTATGGCCTGGTATGACAACTGCTCTGCCCAGAATCATAAGAAACTACTGAAGATGGTGTGCACAGTCCAGACCATCAGAGAAGCCAACCTTCCATCCAGAGACTCCATTTACATGGCTTGCTGTTGCAGAAAGGTTGCCAACATCATCAAAGACCCATCACACCCCGGTAATGATCTCCTACAACCTCTTCCATCAGGCAGAAGATATAGAAGCCTGAACACAAGCTCCACAGATTCAGGAACAGCTTCTTCCTAGTTGATATTAGATTGGTGAATGGACTGTCTAGCCTCAAGTAATGCTGATCTTGCTAATGTTGAACTGGCATAGTGCACAACCTATGCAATGCAACCTGCAGCCTTTGTCTAAGTCTTTTTATAACCCCTGCTCTGTACATTATTGCTTACTATGATCTGCCTGTACTGCTCATAAACAAACTTCGGTACATGTGACAATAAATCAATCAATCAATGTTTCAGGTACTGAACTTCCATCACAATCTTAAACAGAAATTGTGAAAAAAATACATTCAGTAGGTGTGGCAACATCTGTGGAGAGAAACCAGCTTTACAGACCAGATTTGCTTGTATTCAGACTTCAAATACAATCCTGAAAGATCTCCACACTGAAAACACTTTTTCATCAGCATTTTAGTTTTCTAGGGTTTTGTCCTCCTGAGGTAAAACTTGTTGGCTGGGTAATTTCACCTTCAGGTTCTATCATGCAGTGTTAAAACTCTCCAAAGAATTTTGAAATTCTCTTCATTACTTTTTCATACAAAATAGAGAGATAGTGGCATTGGCAATATTGCTGGACAAGTCATCCACAGCCCGAGGTTTATGTTCTGGTGAACAAATTCAGAAATTACTAGAGAAACTCAGATGGCCTGACAGCATCTGCAGTTTTTTGTTTTATTCTGTATTTGTGGATATGGTTCCAGACCCACAAGACGGCTTGTGGAATATGAATCAATCTAATTGAGCATGGTAGCATTGTGTTACCACTATTGCCTCACAGCACCAGGGACCCAGATTGAATTCTAGCCTTAGGTGACTGTCTGTATGGAAATTGCATGTTCTCCCTGTGATTGTATGGGTTTCTGCTGGGTCCTCTGCTTTCCTCTCACAGTCCAAAGATGTATGAGTTTGTTGGATTAGCTATGCTAGATTGTCCCACAGTTTCCAGGAATATGTAGACCACATGGGTTAGCCAGGGGAAATGTTGGGTTACAGGAATGGGGTGAATCTGGGTGTGATGTTCTTGGGAGGGTCGACACAGACTAGATGGATTGAATGGCCTATTTCTGTGGTGTCGGGATTCTATTTTAAGAAGTCTAGAAAATTATGGTAGGCTTTCTGTAGATGTTGCCATACCTATTGAGTGTTATAAACATTTTCTCTGTTTAACCAGATCAGCAATTGAATGATGGAACAGGCTTGTAGTGCTGAATACCCTATTCTTGTTCCCATGTTATCATCAAAACTAAAAGAAATGCAAACAGGAAATATTGAAAATGCACAATGTTGACCAATGATATCAAAAGGCATATAGCCAGATTATAGTGGTAAGTGTAACTATTTCTACAGTTTGAGATAATTCCAGTTAGATGACTACACTAAATTCAAATCAATTATAGGAGGATAAGAAGTTGATCTGCCATATTTAAATACACAGCTTGCAATGTGATGCTGTGATGACAGAGTTGAATGGAATAAGAACTATTTCACTTCTAGAGAATGAGATCTTATTTTGCAAAATCTGGCAATAAAATATAGACCAGACAACTGTCTGTGTTTGCTTAAAGGTAGTCTCTGGGCCCATTACAAGAGTTACCTTATGCAGCATAGGCAGGAGGAACTATAAATAATCTCTTCAGAATATTTTGTTGCTGCAGTGTTTGATTGAGCAGTTTGTTCAGCAAATTCAAAGATGCACTTGGAGATTTGCTGGCATGGTGATCATCTGGGACTGATTCCAATTCACAGGACTTCCAAGCAACCAGGGTAGTTTTGAGTATGCAAAATTGTTCAGTAGCTTCATAAAGTTGAACAGCATCCAAGTTGTTGTGTGCCATTGATATCTAGGACAGAACCTTTAGACCAAATAAGGAGGTGTTAGTGTAAATCAGAGGCCCAAGGCAGAGCTGCAGAAGCAGGTATCATGCAACTGAAAAGCACACAAATGGGAAACAAGGACAAAGGTAGCACAAATGATATCCTGAGTATTGGCAAAAACCTGAAAAGTTGAAAAAGCACATCCTCAGAACAAATTTATAAAGCAGCAATGTTTCATTCAGGCATAGAAACAGCTTTCCAGTATGACAAATTCATATGCCACTGTGCAATAACCCTATTAATTGGGTCTGGTAAACTTCACATGACCTAAGAAACTAGTGTTCTGGCAATCATTGCAAGAAGGATGGACTAAGTCTTTAATTAGTTGCTATTTAACCTGTTAAACTGTTGCTCTCAATATTCCAGGGACATGGATTTCAAAATTGTCCCCAAGATCTCAAGTTAATTGAGGACATTGGAGGATTCCTGTTGGGTTCCCAATATTCTGATTTTTTTCAACTCCTTAACTTCCAGCTTACATCTACCTTCCCTTTCAGATTTAAATTCTCCTGCATGAAAGAATAATTGGATAGAGATTTAATGTCTTCTTGGTCAAATAGTTTGTGGGCTCATGCTTTCACAAGATACTGGAAGGCTGCTGGTGACCGACAACTATATGTTATCATAACTTAAACCTCCAAGAGAAAAGAAAGAGAAAATATGTGGAGTTATTTACTAAAAGGGAGATAATATACTCAAGGATGCTTTAATAACATTTGCAGATTTACATATGTGATGGACACTCAGTAGCATATTACTCAGATCTGATTAATGGAGATTTGGAATTGTACCTACCATCTAAACAAATCAAACTGTAATATAAGATGATTACTGCATTTCCAAACACAATTTACTGCTACCAGAAAATTGACATATATGGTAATCAGCAGCCTGCACCAATCAGCATGATTATCACCACTGTACAAATTCAAAAACAAAGCACTGGTATAAAAATAACATTTGAACTTGCTTGTCCTTGAAGCAGGGCTACGCATGTAAAGCAGCTTTATGCAGAGTGGCCCCCTGGGGATAATAAAATTTTACATTTTTAAAGCATTTATTCATGGGATGTGAGCATCAATTTCAAAGCCAGAATTTATTGTTCATCCCTAATTGCCCTTGAGAAGGTGATCATAAACTGCCTTCTTGAAATGCTGCACTCTCTGTAGAGTAGCTTCTTTACTGCAGTTAGAGAAGAAATTCCAGGGTTTTGATCCAACAATGATGAAGGAATGTATTTCCAATGGGATGGTTGTAGTTTAGAGTTGAAATTATAGACTGTGGTGTTCCCATGCTCCTGTTGTTCTTCTTTATCTATGCAGTAGAGATACTGGGCTTGAAAGGTCCTGTTCTTCATGGAGGAGAATGTTTAAAGTAATGGATGATGGATGGGGTGTTCATCAAGTGGGTTGCTTTGGCCTGGATGATGTCAAGCTTCTTCAGTGTTGTTGGAATGTTATATCCAGGTAATCAGAGAATTCAATTGTTCCTAACATGTTTGTAACATGTATATATTGGAACGGAATTCAGGAGGTGAGCTACTCATCCCAGAATTTCTAGCCTCTGATCTGCTCACGTCGTCACAGCATTGATCTGGCTAGTCTAGTCCAATTTCTGGTCTACGATAACCTTCAGGTTTATTGTGGATAATACAACTGAATATCAAGGGTAGGTGATTAGACTTCCTTTCTTTGGAGATGGCCATTGCCTGACATTTGTGTGGCACAAATGCTAGTTATCATTCATCACCACAAGTATAAATGTTGTACCTTAAAAACAAGGTAAGTTGCTGCATGCAGAAACAGACTTCTTCAGTAATCACAAATGATACTGAACAATATGCAATCATCCTGGAAAGCAAAGGGACACGGTTTCTCAGTGGTTAGCACTGTTGCCTCACAGCACCAGGGGCCTGGGTGCAATTACAGCCTTGGACTGTCTGTGTGAAGTTTGCACATTCTCTCTGTGTCTACGTGGGTTTCCTCCGGGTGCTCCGGTTTCCTCCCACAGTCCAAAGATGTGCGGGTCAGGGGAATTACCCTTAGTGTTACATGCATCAGTCAGAGGGAAATGGGTCTGGGTGGGTTACTGTTTGGAGGATTGGTGTGAACTTGTTGGGCCAAAGGGCCTGTTTCCACACTGTAGGGAATCTAATCAAAGATACCCCTCTGCTGCCTTTGCTACAGCAAATGTTTCTCCTGTATCATTCTCCTCTATCTTCTATATCCCATAACATGTGATAGGAGGAACAGAAGTCAGTATAAGCTCAATTTCCATGGATTCAATGCAGGATATAATTTAATGACATAAACATTGCAAGAATGATGAGCACAGGAGCAGTGGTTTGCTTTTTTCTTTCTGTCATTGGATTAAAAATCCTAGCAATGTCTCCCTAAGAGGACTGTGTGTGTACCTACACCTCATGGATTGTAATAATATAGGACCATCATGGTTACTTGATTTTCTGGTGACATAGCTGCACTGGTGCAATCATGATGAATCTTGTATTAATACAAGAATCCCTTGCAGCAATATCCATTTGTCCAAACACTTTAAATGTATTTCAAATTGCCAATAGCCTGTTCAACCACACAGTTAATGGTGGTATTACATTGATTATAGCACTTTTGAACTTCAGTAGTTGGGTTTCTGATGCATGTAATTAGTCAAGTCTGCCGAAGGTATCCCTTATCACGAGATCAGGGACAGTGAATTATTACAGGACAAAAGCACTATAGGATCTTGTGCCCAGCTATTTGCATATCAATGACAAAGTGTGGAATAAAAATCCTTGAGGTCAATGTTTTGGGGTTGCACTGGTTACCCTGTGAAAATTTATCAGAGCTATCAATCTGAAGATCTACTCATCCTAGTTCATATAATCAGTGTCAAAGTTGCCATATTGCGATCCCTGATGAACAAACCGACAATTAGAGAGTTATAGAGTCATAGAGATGTGCATCACAGAAACAAACCCTTTGGTATAACTCATCCATGCTGACCATATATCCTGAATTAATTTAGTCCCCTTTGCCAGCACTTTGCCCTTATCCCTCTAAATCCTTCCTATTCATATTCCCATCTAGATGCCTTTTAAACGTTGTAATTGTGCCAGCCTCCACCATTTCCTCTGTCAGCTCATTCCATACACACACCACCCTCTGCATGAAAACGTTGTCCATTAGATCCCTTTTAAATATTCCCCCTCTCACTCTAAGCCTATGCCCCCTAGTTCTGGACTCCCCCCAACCCAGGGAAAAGGCCCTGACTTTTGTTGGTGGCTGACTGGTAGATTTTGCACATGGCTATGATAGATCTTTCGGGGACCAGCAGGCAAATTGATTGAAGATAATGATAACTTTGACAGCCAATAGTGTAACATGATTAAGGAGTTCAGAAAGAAGCATGTCTTCTTCCAGGAGGTTCCTGACATACTAGTTTTTAGACTTGTCAAGAAAACTGATCCTTTTTGCCTTTATATATTTATTAGATAATGTATGCTAAGAACTATAACTAGTGATCTCCCTCTCTGTACAACTACAGGCTACAGGCATTTGTGATGCTTGACAAAGCCTCATCTGAGACCCAGTCTCAGGAAGCATAAATGGAACCCATCTGAGGTGATAGACCAAACCTCCAAATCATTGGAAGCAACTTCTAAATTGTAATCAATATTGTTTTAGCAAATGTCCTGTGAACAAACCCTTTCCCTCTCAGCAAAGAAAGCAGCTGTGAGTGCAGACTATTTAGTGCCTCATTTACCTGAGATTCATCTTCTCAATTGCCACTGTGCACCTGCCTTGGTTTCACTAGTGAGTTTCATGAACCCTGGGACACTCATAGAAACTGAAAACTGTTGGTTACATTTCACCAGTCCTTGGGTAAGATCATGACAGGTAAGAGGTCTGGTTAACTAGCTATGAAAAGTGTTGGGAGGGAAGCCTGATGTCTTTCCTTTGCTACAGCATATTACTTGTAGCATTCATTTCAGTGGTATGGTTGTTCATTGAGAAACTAATTATTATACAGGTGAGGGTCACTTCCCACACTCCTCCCTCCCTCTATCTTCCACCAATGACATTTTACCAACTTCAGGAGTGTTTAATACCATGTGGTGCGACCACCAGGTACAACCTACAGTCTTCCAAGTGGTTCCCAGGACAGACCAAGGTCAGAAGCCTCCTTTATAATTGCTGTGGGGCACAGAAAGGATACATCCCAGCAGTAATAGCGACCCATGTCCAAAATGTGACGCAAGGTGTATTCCTTCCAATCACATAGGCCTATCTGCCTGATCCTTTCATGATACAAAATAACACTTACATTCTCTTCCAAGGAGCTGTACAATGGAGACTGCTGTGCTACCAGCCCTCTGATTGGCTGGTAGCTCTGGAAATTGAGTCATCACCCTCATTGGATCAAATGAACAGCGATTGATTGCGAATTAGCTGATGCTTGTAAATTGTTACATTGGGTCGAATTGCCCAACTGCATGTTATCAGATCCAGTTCTCTGCCTGGGGTTGGGATTACATACCTTTCGAGTGAAATTCACCTTCTAAGTAAATCTTGACTGAAGATTTGTTGCAAATAGAATCATAACTCTCCTGATTACATGCTTAAAGCAGTCCAGTTAAATGAGGAAGTTAGTTTCCTAAATTATCAATTGTACTGATTTTAAAACCCCCCTCTCACCTTACTGCATCCAAACCAACATGCCTTCCATGTTAAAACTCTTACCCTGTTCAGATGTGCCTCATCTGAACACTTCTAGCATTTTCTGTCAGTATGTCAGATTTCCAGTAACCACAGTATTTTGCCTTTTTTGTTAAAACAAGGGCACAATTTGACTTAACTTCAAATGAATGTCAGGTTCAGGACTTACTTTAAAAATAAGTGAAAATATAATGAGAGTTAATACGTGAATAACTGAGAGTCTGTAAAGATAAAATTGAAACAGCATGCAGGAAAACAAGGTAACATCTAAATTGTGTATCAATGCATGAGCTTTATATTGCTTTAGTACAAGTAACAGCATTCTAATATTTTAAAATTGGTATTGTGCTTTTGTTTAGGATTAGATTGCAAGCCTTGGGATCTACAGTTATCTAAGGATTAAAAGACAGCTACATCAATGTCAAAATAATCTACAAATCATTTGATAAAAGTATCTTCAACAAAGTCACAAATGTCCCTTTTCACGTAATTTGACTCAACAGTTGTTCCTGCATGCCATCAGCTAATCAAGAAATAGTATCTGTGGCAGTTAGAAGAAGATCTGCTCTTTGATTGAAGGATGAGGTATGAAATTGACTTGGCATTCAGGGAAATAAAGGAAGAAATGAAAGTTTTTTCTCAGTGGTTGTTGACCCAAAGGCTATATTAAGCCTTTGGTATTGAAGTGACATTCAGGCAACGAGTGTGGGTCTATTCGCTTCTAGGTAAAGCTGACTAATGTTATGCTTAAGTCTTGGGACTGGTTCATTAATCACATTCAAATAGCTATGTGATGTCATGCAGGGAAAATGTAATAAAAACATCACTGAACATAGATGTAGGTTTTTTGCCCCTCTTTTAGTATGGTTGGCTTGATTCATATGAGTAACTGACCCTCATACAACGTCGATCAGTTCCCTGTCACTCTTTTGCGGTCATTAGACCTTGAATTCATTTTTATGTCTTAAATGATTCATATCTAATTCAAGTGAAAGTAACATAGCGTTACCAAAGGGAGATTCAGAGGTGCTGCCAATCTGCAAGTTTCGTTATTTTAGATGCCCTGGTACATTTATGCACTAATAATGTCTATAATACTAATTTTATATCTTCACTGGAAGCTTGTAATTTCAGAGTTTTCAGATAAATGAGGAGATACAGAACATTAATTTTAAACAAACTGACAATTTTAGCTTTCCATTAGACGTGATGCATCAGATTCAATAATGCTAGTTCTCTGCAAAACTCTTATGATTTCGTCACATATGATGACTAAATGATAATTCGGCATGGTGTCTCAGTGGTTAGTACTGCTGCTTCACAGCACCAGGACTCCAGGTTAGATTCCAGCCTCAGGTGACTGTCTGTGTGGAGTTTGCACATTCTCCCTGTGTCTGTATGGGCTTCCTCTGGGTGCTCCACTTTCCTCCCAGAGTCCAAAAATGTGCAGGTCAGGTGGATTGGCCATGCTAAATTGCCCATGGTGTTTGGTGCATTAGTCAGAGGGGAAATGGGTCTGGGTGGGATACTGTTCAGAGGGTTAGTGTGGACTGGTTGGGCTGAAGGGCCTGTTTCCACACTGTAGGGAATCTAATCTAAATATGGATTTCAAATCATTCTTGCATAACTCCTTCCAATTATAATTAAAATTGAGTTATTTTCTGGTACATCGGACTATTCAAAAATAAGATTTCTTTCCAAAGAAAACTGCCATATTAGGGACGTTTTATTCCATTTAGTCTGATCCTGAAATCCTAATGGGTAATTATGAATGTTAATTTGCCTATGGTCTGCATGAAACAATCTAATCATGCCAGGGCTTTTACAGTTGCAGTTGATTAAGATCACCACCTTAAGCACCTTGAAATGACGTTTGTATGTGAAAGGTTCTATAAAAGTACAATTTGCGACAATTATTAAGTAAACAATTGAACTGGATCAATTGTTTAACACAGAGGATGTGAAAGCATGAATCAGAAAATGAACCAATAGCTGAAAAAAGGTTACAATATTCTCATTCTAAATTATCTTGTCCCCTGACATATCTGAAAAAGAGGAATGTGCAGGAATGTGGAGAGAAGTTTGGAGGTGGCAGCACGTAAATTGCTCCTGAGGAGGGTCAGCACAGACACGATGGCTCAAATGACCTTCTCCTTATGCTGTAGCAATTCTATATTGGTGACATTCAGTTTGTAGATTTACTGTGCCCCTTTTCATTGGATGGGAAGTGGGTGGAGAAAGCCTGATTCCCATCTGATGAAAGCAGCTAGATGCTAAGCCAGTTGACTGAGGTTGGGGCACACTGAGGGAAGAGATGCAATTCTACATGAAGGCTTGGATATCAGATGATTTTTTTTCTCTCATGTTGCCAGAAGTGATAAAGGAGCATTCCTTCTTCAGGCTGTGTATAATCACTAAATAAACCAACTAGCCCTGTTTGTGCTGCAGTTTTCAGTAATCACATTAAGAGTAACAATTAAGATTGCTCTATGTCCAATATTCTGGATGAAGGATTTTCCATGCACATCCTCTTCAACGATATAAAATAATTGTATTGGGTCATCTTGCAATCAAAGAAGGGAAAGAACATCAGTCTTCTTTACCATGCAATACCTTTTTTTAACCAAGATGAGAAATAGCTATAAATTACTGCTTTAAATCACTCACACAGGTCACAGGTTTGAAAAGTTTAGATGTATATTATTTTGTTATTGCATTTTCAAGAGAAAAGGCAGCTTAGGGAAAATAACTACTGTCACTGATAACTGTCTCCACATTAAGTATAATCATGTTTTGTCTTTTTAAGAATCTTCTTTTAAGAAGCTACTTTTTGGTGCTAAAGACAATAAGGCTTCGTTTAGCTTGGTTTACACATGTGAAGATTTGCTGCTAACAATGAGCTATTTAGAACTGTGGAAATTAACATCTCAACAACAATTCATGTATTTGAACTTTATTAATTAGTCAGAGCCTTATTAACTAGTCAGAGTAGTTTTTCACTCACTGAAAGACTGTAATACAGTAGAGCCTCGACATACAAATGACCCCGGTCATGAACAAATCAGTTTACGAACAGGATTGTATGTAAAACTTTGCTTCAACGTAAGTACAATTTTCAAGGTATGAACAAAGGTACGAATGCAAAAAGCCCATGTGCGACCATGTAGTTTAACTGCTCTGCTTGTTGAACGCAAAAGCTCTGGGGCCCTACGTGATCTCATTCAGTTCGTCTTTGGCGCGTGCGCTGTGGACAGCCGTCCAAGCATTCTTACGCTATCCGAACAATGGGAAAAATTGATTCAATTCGCGAACTTTTCGGTCCCAGAACAGTCCCAGTCGAGGCGCTACTGTATACATCAATAATTGAACATTTAGGAAACATAGGTTTTATACTTTAAAGATGAATTCATCAGAACATTCATCCAACTTCAAACCACAGAGAGTGAAGAGACAGAGTAGACAATGTAGAAGAGATAGATATTAATGGTCTGTTATAGAGTCATAGAGTCATACAACATGGAGACATGCTCTTTGGCCCAAACTAGTCCATGCTGGCCAAAATGTCTGTCCACGTTAACCTCATTTCCCTGCACTTGTCCCATATCCTTCTAATCCTATCTGATCCACATATATCTCCAAATGCCTTTTAAATGTTGTTAATGTGCCCATCTTAACCACCTCCGCTGGCAGCTCAGTCCATATATGTAACACCCTCTGTGTAAAAAAGTTGCCCCTTAGATTCCCTTTTATTCTTTCACTTCCAACCTTAACCTGATGCCCTCTAGTCCTCAATTCCCCAATTCCCCAATCTGGGAAAATGTCTGATTGCATTCACCCTATCCATGCTGCTCATGATCTTATACACCTCCATAAGACTCCCTCAGTCTCCTATGCTCTAAAGAAAAAAAGTCATAGCTTGTCCAACTTCTCCCTGTAACTTAAGAGTCCCAGCAACAACCTTGCAAACTTCTTCTGCACTCTTTCCAGTCAAATAACATCCTTCCTATAGCAAGGTGACCAAAACTAAACACAATATTCCAAGTGCATCCTCATCAACATCCTGTATAACTGCAATATAACTTCCCAACTTCTATATTCAATGCTCTGACTGATGAAGGCCAGTGTGCCAAATGCCTTCTTCACAGCCCTGTCTACTTGCGATTCTATTTTCAGAGAACTGTGCACCTAAACTCCAAGACGTCTCTGTTCCACTACACTCCTTAAAGCCCTACCATTCACCAAGAAACTCCCAGGTTGTTTTAACTTTCCAAAATGCAAGACTTCGCACTTACCTATATTAAACTCCATTTGCCATTTCTCAGCCCACTTCCCCTGATCAAGGTCCTGCTGCAATTTATGATAACTTTCCCACTGTCCGCACTACTGCTTATTTTACTGTCGTCAGCAAACTTACTAACTTTCTTTTTCAGCAACACATTTTTCAGCTCTGATCTCCAGCATCTGCAGTTCTCACTTTCTCCTAAACTTACTAATCATACCTTGTACATTCTCATCCAAATCATTGATATAGATAACAGACAGTAATGGGCTCAGCTCCAACCCCTGAGGCACTCCACCCCAGTCACATGCCTCCAGTCTAGCAAGTATCCATCCACTTCTGCTTCCGACCATCAAGCCAATTGTATATCCAATTTGCCAGGTCGCCCTGGATTCCACGCGATCTAACCTTTCAGGAAACTACCATGTGGAATCCTATCAAAGGCCTTTCTGAAAACTATATAGATTACATCTACGGCCCTGCCCTCATCAACCTTCCAGGTCACTTCATTAAAGAACTCTAACAAATTTGTGAGGCATGATCTTCCACACACAAAACCATACTGACTACTCCTATACAAACCCTGTCATTCCAAACGCATTCATATCTTATTCCTCAGAATCTTCTCAAGTAACTTGCCCACCACAGACATTAGGCTTACTGGTCTAAGTTCCCAGGTTTTTCTTTCCGCCCTTCTTGAATAATGGCACAGCATTCGCTACCCTCCAATCTTTCAGGACCTCACCGTGGCTAACGATGATGCAAAAATATCAGCCAGTGCCCCCTCAATTTCTTCTCGAGCCTCTTGCAATGTTCTTGGACATACCTAGTCAGGACCAGGAGATTTATCTATCTTTATATGTTCTAATATATCCAACACCTCCTCTACTGTGATATGGATTGTCCCCAAGATATCACCTGGATGCCACCTCGGAACACTTCAACCCCAGGGCATCAATGTGGACTTCACCAGTTTCCTCATTTCCCCTCCCCCCTACCGTACCCCAATTCCAACCTTCCAGCTCAGCACCATCCTCATGACCTGTCCTACCTGCCAATCTTCCTTCCCACCTATCCTCTCCATCCTCCTCTCTGACCTATCACCTTCATCCCCACCCCCATCTACCCATTGTACTCTTTGCTACCTACCCCACCCACCTCTCCGACCTATCACCTTCATCCCCACCCCCATTCACCTATTGTACTTTTTGCTACCTTCTCCCCAGCTCCACCCCGTCTCCCATTTATCTCTCCACCCTGGAGGTTCCCTGCCTTCAGTCCTGATGAAGGGCTTTTGCCCGAAACGTCGATTTTCCTGCTGCTCGGATGCTGCCTGACCTGCTGTGCTTTTCCAGCACCACTCTAATTTAGACCCCAAGATATCACCGCTAACTTCTCCAAGTTCCCAAGTCTTCATGTCTTTCTCCATGGTAAACACAGAGGAAAAATATTTATTGAGAACTTTGCCCCTCTCCTGCAGTTCTACACATAACTGTCCACTTTACTCTTTGTTGCATCCTTGTTCCCTGTTGTTGCTCTTTGCTGTATTCTTGATCTCATGGAAATTAAACCATCCCAATTTTAGAGTTAATGCAATATGCTGTACATTCTTGGAAATTTTATACACTGAATATACCATCAACAGTAAAAACATTTCTCTGTTTCACCTGCAAAAGTAAATATGCACTACATGAGTACTTTTATGAGTCTTCAATAATTCATACATTACATGAATCTTGCAAAACGTCTCTAAATATATTTCCAAGCTTTTACAGCAATAATCTTAAAAGTCTTACAAGATTGGCTAGTTTTCAACCATTGTCAGTATTAATTAAATCAAAAACAATGATGGAAATAACTTCATGTTTACGATTTATTAATGTTTGTATATATTGTAGAGGGGTTTCCAGCTTTTGAGGTTCATGATTTATGCGACAACTCTTGAATTTAAATCCTATCTCAGAACTCAGCTTTTCTAATATGAACCGAAAGGCAAAAAACTGTTGATGCAGAAAATCAAAAATAAATTCAGAGTATGCGAGTAATACTTGGAAAAAGAAACAGAGTTAACTTTTCAGGTTGAATGACCTCTCTTCTGAACATGTATTGAAAATCATAGAATGCCTCCAGTGCAGAAAGAGGCCATTCAGCCTATTGAGTCAACATTGACTCTCCAACGAGCATCCCATCCTATTCTCATATTTCCAATGGCTAATCCACCAAGCCTGCACACTACAGGACAATTTAGCATGGCCAGTCCACCTAATATATACATCTCTGGACTGTGGGAGGAATCCACAGCACCCAATGGAAACTCACACATACACTGGACCAAATGTGCAAACCTCACACTGACAATCATCCAAGCTGGAACTGAACCCAGTGCTAACCACTGAGCCATCATGCCACCTGAAAATGTTAACTCTCTTTTGCACCAGCATTTTCAATTTCTTTTCCATCATCTAGTGTAGAGTGTTTCTTTACAGATAACTACTAAAGGTTAGGAGGGAAAAAGAAATCATTTTATTCAAGCGGAGCAGAAGTGGACATGGACTGCTGAGTAAGTGAAGTAATATATGTGGGTGGTTGTGTTACTTGAAACATGACTTAGGTAGTGTCTCCCACCCATCGTCCTCCTCTTATCGAAAATAAAGGTTCTTTGTACCGATTGGTAAGGTAACTAGATTTTTTTAATTCTTTATTTTTCTATAGTCTCTTTGGGAATTTGGAACAGTGGGAATGGAGGTTGGGGCAGTTGAATGTGGGAGGCAAGGGTCACCACTAGTGTCCCTGCCAACTTCATCTGCGGGAAGTGCACCCAATTCCAGCTCCTCAAAAACCGTATTAGGAACGGGAGCTGGAGCTGGATGAACTTCGGATCATTCATGAGACAGAGGGGTTTATTGAGAGGAGTTACAGGGAACTAGTCACACCTCAGGTATAAGAGAATGGTTACAGTCAGGGGATAGAAAGGGAACCGGCAGGCAGTGCAGGGAACATCTGTGGCTGTTCTCCTCAATAACAAGTAGACAGTTTTGGATACTGTATGGGGGTGTGGGGGGGTGGGTACTTACCAGGGGTAATCCATGGGGTACAGGTCACGGGCACAAAGTCTGACCCTGTTGCTCAGAAGGGAAGGGGGGAGAAGAGCAGAACATTAGTCAATGGGGACCCCATAGTTAGGGAAACAGATAGAAAGTTCTGTGGGAACAAGAGAGACTTACGGCTGGTCTGTTGCCTCCCAGGTGCCAGGATTCATGATGTCTCTGATTGTGATTTTGGGATCCTTTGGTGGGGGGTGGGGAGCAGCCCCAAGTCGTGATCCACGTAGGCACTAATGACATAGGTAGGAAAATCAATGGGAAGTTTATGCAGAAATTCAGGGAGCTAGGTTGGAAGCATGGAGCTAGAACAAACAGTGTTGTTATCAGTTGTTTGTTGCATGTGCCATATGCTAACAAGGCGAAGAATAGGAAGAGAGAGGAGTTGAATATGTGGCTACAGGAATGGTGCAGGAGGGACAGTTTCAGACAGTTTCAGGGTAATTGGGACTCATTCTGGGTTAGGTGGGACTTCTACAAACCGGATGGTCCACATCTGAACCAGAGGTGTACCAGTATCCTGGGGAGATATTGGCTAATGCTCTTCTGGACGGTTTAAAGTAATTCAGCAGGGGCATGGGAACTTAAATTGTACTTCCAGTGTCCAGGAGGTTGAGAATAGTGAGGTCAGAAATACGGTTTCAAATTTACAAGAGTGCACTGGCAAGCAGGAAGATGGTTTGAAGTGTGTCTACTTCAATGCCAAGAGCATCCGGAATAAGGAGGGTGAGCTTGCAGCATATGTTGGTACCTGGAATTTTGATGTTGTGGCCATTTCAGAAACATGGATAGAGCAGAGACAAGAATGATTGTTGCAGGTTCCAGGATTTAGATAATTCAAAAAGACCAGAGAAGAAGGTAAAAGAGGGGGAGGTATGGCATTGTTAGTCAAGGACAGTATTATAGTGGCGGAAAGGATGTTTGAGGACTTTGATATTGAGGTAGTATGGGCTGAGATTAGAAGCAAGAAAAGAGGAAACCCTGTTGGGAGTTTTCTATAGGCCTCCAAATATTTGCAGAGATGTAGAGGAAAGGATTGCAAACATAGTTCTGGATAGGAGTGAGAGTAATAGGGTTGTTGTTATGGGGGCTTTAACTTTCCAAATATTGACTGGAAATATTGTAGTTTGAGTACTTTAGATGGGTCAGTTTTTGTTGAATGTGTGCAGGATGGTTTCTTGACACTGTATGTAGACAGGCCGATAAGGGGCAAGGCCACATTGGATTTGGTACAGGGTAATGAACTCGGCCAGATGTTAGATTTGGAGGTCAGTGAGCACTTTGCTGATAGTGATCACAATTTATCGATGGAAAGGGATAGGTATATGTTGCAGGATAAGGGTTATAACTGGAGAAAAGGCAATTATGATGTGAATAGGCAAGATTTAGGATGTAGAGGATGGGGAAGGAAACTGCAGGGCATGGGCACAATTGAAATGTAGAGCTTATTCAAAGAACAGCTACTGTGTGTCCTTGATAACTATGTTCCTGTCAGGCAGGGAGGAAGTGGTTGAGTGAAGGAGTCGTGGTTTACTAAGGAAGTTGAATCTTTTGTTAAGAAGAAGAAAAAGGCTTATGTTAGGATGAGATGTGAAGGCTTAGTTAGGGTGCTTGAGAGTTACAAGTTAGCCAGGAAAGACCAAAAGAGTGAACTAAGAAGAGCCAGGAAGGGACATGAGAAGTCATTGGCACATAGGGTCAAGGAAAACCCTAAAGCTTTTGATAGGTATATCAGAATAAAAGGATGACTAGAGAAAGATCTTGGCCAATCAAGGACAGTAGTGGGAAGTTGTGCGTGGAGTCAGAGGAAATAAGAGAAGCACTAAATGAATATTTTCCGTTGGTATTCACATTGGAAAAAGACAATGTTGTCGAGGAGAATACTGTGATACAGGCTACTAGACTAGATGGGATTGAGGTTCCCATGGTGGAGGTGTTAGCAATTCTGAAAAATGTGAAAATAGATAAGCCCCTTGATTATACAATGGACAATAGGTGCAGGAGTAGGCCATTCTGCCCATTGAGCCTGCACCACCATTCAATATGATCAATATGATTGGATTGGATTTATCCTAGGCTTCTCTGGGAAGCCAGGGAGGAGATTGCAGAGCCTTTGGCTTTGATCTTTACGCCATCATTGTCATCAGGGATAGTGCCATAAGGCTGGAGGATAGCAAATGTTGTTCCCTTGTTCAACCCTGGTAATTATAGACCAGTGAACCTTACTTCAGTTCTGGGTAAAGTTTTGGAAATAACCTAAGAGATAGGATTTATATTCATCCAGGAAGGAATAAATTGATTAGGGATAGTCAACGTGGTTTTGTGGATGGTAAGTCGTACTTCACAAACCTTATTGAGTTCTTTGAGATGGTGACCAAATAAGTGGATGAGGGTAAAGCGATTTATGGTGTATATGGATTTCAATAAAGGCGGTTGACAAGGTTCCGCACATTAGGCTATTGCACAAAACATGGAGGTATGGGATTGAGGTTGATTTAGTGGTTTGGATCAGAAAATAGAGGGCATTGTTGATCGGAAATGTTCATCCTGGAATTCAGTTATTGGTGGTGTACTGCAAGGAACTGTTTTGGATCCACTGCTGTTTGTCATTTTTATAACCAATCTGGGTGAGGACGTAGAAGGTAGGGTTAGTAAATGTGCGGAAGACACTGAGATTGATGGAGTTGTGGACTGTGCCGAAGGATGTTGCAGGTTACAGAGGGATATAGATAAGCTGCAGAGCTGGGCTGAGAGTTGACAAATGGGGTTTAATGTGGAAAAGTATGAGGTAATTCATTTTGGAAGGAGCAGCAGGAATAACGACAGCTGGACTAATGGTAATACTTTTGACAGTGTAGGTGATCTCGGTGTCCATGTACCTAGATCCCTGAAAGTTGCCACCCAGGTTGATAGAATTGTTGAGAAGGCATATGGTGTGTTAGCTTTCATTGGTAGAGGAATTGAGTTTCGGAGCCATGAAGTCATGCTGCAGCTGAACAAAACTCTGGTGTGGTTGCACTTGGAGTATTATGTACAGTTCTGGTCACCGCATTATAGAAAGGATGTGGAAGCTTTGGAAAGAGTTCAAAGGAGATTTACTGGGATGTTGCCTGGTATGGAGGGAAGGTCTTATGAGGAAAGGCTGAGGGACTTCAGTCTGTTTTCACAAGAAAGAAGAGGGTTAAGAGATGACTTAATTGAGACAGAGGGTTAGATGGGGTAGACCATTAGAGCCTCTTTCCTCAGATGGTGATGGCTAACATAAAGGGTCATACTTTTAAATTGAGGGGTGATAGGTATAAGACAGATGTCAGAGGTAGTAGGGGTGTGGAAAGCCCTGTCTGCAATAGTAGTAGACTTGCCAATTTTGAGGGCATTTAAATGGACATTGGATAAACATATGGATGAAAATGGAATAGGTTAGGATAGATAAGCTTCAGATTGGTTCCTCAGGTAAGTACAACATCAAGGGCCAAATGGCCTGTACTATGCTATTATGTTCTATGTCCTATGCTTTGACTGCATTTTTAATAAAGGCATCTCAACTTAGAACTATCCAATGTGTAAGTATGAAATTTAATTTTAAATTCATATCCTATGTAGGGTGTACGTTTAGAAAGGGTAAATGCTGAGGCGTTCATTCAGCTCCACCCAAAATCTGTAGATCACAAAAGAGATAGATCTAACATCAAGGTCTCCCTAATATTTTTAGTTATCATATTTGTTATACCAACATAAATTGTACCTGATTGCTAAAATGCATAATGTCTATGTTATGTAAGGTAAGAGTGTTATGGACTAGGCCAGACCTCCTCAAAACATTTCAAGAAAGTAGCCCAGGCCCTAACATTGCTAGCTGTTTTAAGCAGGCGTAGATTGGATATTCCAGGAGTGATGCTGCTGGTCCAACCACTTAGTTTCAAACAAAACAGAATTTATTTGCAATATTACCAATGAATCACAAACAAAACAGAACAAAATATAAAAATAACTTAACTTATCCAAAAACCCAAAAGACTAAGTCAATTTAATGATACAGTTCCACATCTCTGCAACAATACCCAGAAACACCCCTTGGCAAAAAATGTAAAATCAAACACAGGGTCTTACAAAAGAGAGAAAGTGATTGCAGAGAGACTCAGCACGGAACACCTTCTTCCATGGAGCTGATCCTTGGACCAGCAGCCTCAAAGCGAACTGACTACTTTCAGTGAACAGCCAGACTGCTAAAAACCAAACCAAACCAGAAAATCTGAGAACTGGTAGAACTGGCCACTCCCCTTTCATTGTACAAGTGTTTTTTTTAACTTGAAAGCCTTTTGTCTGTGGCAGTATCTGTTAATTATAATCAAACTGACCCTAAAATCTTTCAAACCTATCTTTTTTGGAATTGCTGTTTTTATGACCTCTCCGAAAAAAAACACAAGGATCGCATAACCTTGTTAAAGGAGCTGCACTGATGTTCTCTGAAATTCACTTTAGGAAAGATGTGGAAGCTTTGGAGAGGGTGCAGAGAAGATTTACCAGGATGTTGCCTGGAATGGAGAATAGTTCGTACGAGGATAGGTTGAGAGTTCTCAGCCTTTTCTCGTTGGAACGGCGAAGGATGAGGGGTGACTTGATAGAGGTTTATAAGATGATCAGAGGAATAGATAGAGTAGACAGTCAGAAACTTTTTCCCCGGGTACAACAGAGTATTACAAGGGGACATAAATTTAAGGTGAAGGGTGGAAGGTATAAGGGAGATGTCAGGGGTGGGTTCTTTACCCAGAGAGTGGTGGGGGCATGGAATGCGCTGCCCGTGGGAGTGGTAGAGTCAGAATCATTGGCGTCCTTTAAGCGGCAATTGGATAGGTACATGGATGGGTGCTTAATCTAGGATAGATGTTCGGCACAACATCGTGGGCCGAAGGGCCTGTTCTGTGCTGTATTGTTCTATGTTCTATGTTCTATTATCACAAGAGCCTCTTCTCATTAGCTCACCAAGAGGTTTTTCTCTATCACATTAAAGTCATGTGATATAAACCTAATAGAATTCTTTGAAGAGGTGTCAAAGTCGATTGATGTGGGAAGGGATGTAGATATCATATATATGGACTTTAGTAAGGCATTTGATAAGGTTCCCAAGTCAGGCTCTTTAATTCTCAAACTAAAAGCCATCGTGAAACCTGTATTGTACAGGATTGGCAGAAATGTATTACCTAGTATGTCCGATGCGTGACATTATATAGTGTAGCTTTGGTCATTACCTTTAGGTATAGATCTGCAGTGTTAAATTAGACCTCTCTACCACAAGTCTGCTAAAGCTGTAATCAATTTCACTTATTGCTATGTTGCAATAGCTCCATTTGAATCAACTGAGCAGTTCTGAAATGTGAACTATGCTTTCCTCCTCACAGATGCTGCCAGAACTGCTGAGTTTCTCCAGCATTCTCTGTGTTTGTTTCAGATTTCTGGCACTCGTCATATTTTGTTTTAACCAACTGAGGAGCCTGATAAACTATTATAAGATGAATTTAATAATTTGTTTGATGTCAGTATGCTAATTTAAGAACATTTGTCTTGATGAGCTTAACACAGCTGTGACAGGTTGCTTTCAGATTCATCCCAACATCTTAACGAATAGACAGCTGCAGTTTCTGTGGCATTGTTATAATCATTGTAATAATTCCATTCTTCATTGACAGCACACCTATTTCAAGGGGTGGGAAACTTGACTGCTTGGTGATACTTAAAGCCAACCATCAATTCTTAAGGAGGCATCACCTGGACCTTAGTCTTGAAGAGGTTAATCACCCACCACAAGCATCTAGGTACTAGGACAAGATAGAATTGATAACTTTCTGGAAGGCAATATCCAAGGGACCAACTCTGCAGCAGAGAAGTTAATGCTGATTTTGAGGACCCAGACAACTAATGATTAATATAAATAATGAAGTTCTTGGAGCATTGTGCAATCTGTCAATAAGCTGATAAACAGTCTAATTTGAGGTTTGTATCTAGCATTAATATTCTGACCAATGTGGAAAAAGTGCTCAGGTTCATGGTAGTAATGATATGTTCCTTTCATTGACAGCATATGACAGCCCAAATATTTTACATGATAGTTCGGACAGGTGACATCTTGCCTCCAGCCTTCATTTTTGACAGGTGCATTCAAATATCATGTCAATCCTACACTCTACAGAGATCAGAGTCAAGAATATGGTGCTGGAAATGCACAGCAGGTCAGGCAGCATTTGAGAAGGGCTGAATCATGATGAAGGACGTATGCCCGAAATGTCGATTCTCTTGCTCCTCGGATGCTGTCCTACCTGCTTTTCCAGCACCACACTCTCTACATAGAACAATAGCAGAGTTGACTCTCTGGAAGAGACGTGGGCAGTGAAAACACACAGTGTGTGGTAACAGTGCACATCCTATGAAACATGGTCACCATATTATGTGACCTATTTTTGATATGGCCCAAAGTGGACTGGTCAAAACCTTGGTAATTATTTATCAAGTTTTGTTGACTTTTTAAAAATGTTGGGAGATAACTTTAAGTTTTTTTTCAAATTGCCATGAAATTCGATATGAATAGCTCTTATAAAGGGTGAATCAGGAATCCTCCATTGTATTGCCAGCATATTTTTTTGCAAGCAGTTTCATCACGTTGATGTAGCACTTCATTCAAGACCCTATTAATTTGACAGTTTCCAAGTTAGTGGTTACAGTGCCAGTATGGCTATTATAAATAGCATCATGTTTTAGAAGACTTCAGTTTTAACTGAATGTGTTTCCAGGGATATGTTAGGGAGTCTGTAGATTACATTAAAGTTCATACTATTAAAAGCTATTGAAAAGTAATTTTGATTGTTTGCCAGTCATTTGTTCTTTCATGTACAGATCAGAGTAACTGATGAGTGAATGCATGACCTGCTTTTGTTTTTACAGCTTGCATCATGTTTTAGAAGACTTCAGTTTTAACTGAATGTGTTTCCAGGGACATGTTAGGGAGTCTGTAGATTACATTAAAGTTCATACTGTTAAAAGCTATTGAAAAGTAATTTTGATTGTTTGCCAGTCATTTGTTCTTACATGTATAGATCAGAGTAACTGATGAGTGAATGCATGACCTGCTTTTGTTTTTACAGCTTGCATGTATTTAATTCACAATGCTTCTGGAGTAAGCAGTGGAAGAAAATAGGTTTATAACAATTTCTCTGCCCATGTGCTCATGTGTATAACTGCCCGTGTGTATAACTGCCATCAATTATTGTGGTCGTTAATGTTCATTGCAGATTAATATATCTGCAAAATTCAAATTAAGATATGGGAAACTTCTTAAACAAGTTATTATTAGAGTTTAAGATAGCATAAAAAAATTAATAAAACTCCAAAGTCTGAATTACCCACCCACCTTCTAAAACTTTTTTCATAATGTCGAGTTAAGAAGTAAATACCAATGGCAAATTTTTTGGGGCATTGTCAGGAGTGGAAATAGGAACCTCTGGGATCCCAAACTGCTGGTACAGATGATGTGTCAGTTTTTTCAGTGATCATGTGGCTGATTAGATTCATTGAATTGTGAACTGCAATTAAAAGTGGTCAGCTGGAGGCACTGGTAGAGTCATTTTAGTTTCTGTGAAGTAACTTCCTAGTGACATGCCTCAGGCTCTCTTTCCCTGCTCAGGAATGAAAGCAGTCACTCCCCAAAATAGTGGCCTGGCTGGTTAAAATAAATTTTAAAAGGTTAGGAAGTGTGTGCTCCTATATAAAGCATGTTCTCTTACCTACGACAGTAGCCTGCTGCCCTCTCAAACTGGAAGGCCATTGCTTAGTGAGCATGCAGCCCATGCCTCCATTACCCATACATTTTTAAAAATCTTTCACAGAATGAGGGCATCATGGCTAGGCTAGCATTTATTACCCATCTTTAATTGCCCAGAAGGGTGTTAAGAGTCAACTACATTGCTGTGGGTCTGGAGTCACATGTAGGCCACACCAAGCAAGGATGTCAGTTTCCCTCCCGAAAATATTTATGTGAACCTAATAGTTCATGGTCACTTTAATCGCAGTGAGGATGGACAGAACGAGGACCAGGAGGCTGCCGGGAAGGTAAGCAAATATTTTAAAAATGCTTACCTCAGAAGTCTGCAGCCTCCATTTTAATTTCAGCGAGGGCAGAGAGAACGAGGACCAGGGGCTGCTGGGAAGGTAAGCAAACCATTTAAAAAGCTGACATATTTGGGCAGCGGCTGAACTCGCTACCCGTGCAGTGTCTCCCACCTCCCCTCCTCCCCTAACCAAAAAGGACTCTGTGATGTGTTGATAAGATAAGGATTTTCTGGTTTTTTAAATTTTATCATGTGATTTGTAAAAAAAACCTCTCATTTTTCGTAACTTTAGTCTCAACTTAGATAAAGCTTATGATTAAAAATGGCAGGAGATCTCAGACCCATGTTATGCTCCTCTTGCTCAATGTAGGAGCTTAGGGACACAGCTGATGTCCTGGGCTCCTTCATGTCCAGGAAGTATGTCCAGATGCAGCTCTTGTTAGACTGCATGATGGCTCTGGAGCTAGGGATGGACTCACTTTGGAGCATACGTGATGCTGAGGGGGTTGTGGATAGCAATTTTAGTGAATTGGTCACACCGCAGATTAGGATTGCTAAGTGAGAAAGGCAATGGGTCACCAAAAGGCAGATAGTGAGCAAAAAGACAGTGCAAGTGTCCCCTGCAGTCATCTCCCTCCAAGACAGGTATATTGTTTTGGATACTGTTGGGGAGATGGCTCGCCAGGAGAACACAGTAGTAGCCAGGTTCATGGTACCATGGTTGGCTCTGCTGTTCAGAAGGGCGGGAAAAAGAGTGGTAGGGCTATAGTCATAGATGATTCAATTATAAGGGGAGTAAACAGGTGGTTCTGTGGTCGAAAACAAGACTCCCGAATGGTATGATGCCTCCGAGGTGCACGGATCAGAGATGTCTCGGATTGATTGTGGAAAATTGTCAAGGGGGAGGGTGAACAGCCAGTTGTCATGGTGCATGCAGGCACCAATGATATAGGTAAAAATGGGATGAGGTCCTATATGAAGAGTTTAGGGAGTTTGGAACCATGTTAAAAAGTTGGACCTCAGAGGTCGTAATCTCAGTGTTGCTACCAGTTCCATGTGCCGATCAGAGTAGGAATGATAGAATGTTCAGGATGATGTGTGGCTTAAGAGAAGGTACAGGAGGGAGAAATTCAGATTTTAGGGACATTAAGACCAGTTCTGGGTGGGTGGGGGTGGGTGGGGGGGAGGTGATACTATTACAAATTGGATGGTCTACATCTGGGCAGGATTGGAACCAATCTCCTTGAGGGTGCTTTTGTTAACGCTGTTGGGGAGGATTTAAACTAATATGGCAGGATGGGAACCAAATGATAAGGTTAGTGGACAGGAAGTAGGTAGTAACTAAAGCCTGTAAGGAACTAGATAATGAAGTGACTAAGAGGAAGAGTAGGCAGGGAGCGGAGGATGAACACAAAGGGACTAATGGTCTGAGGTGCATTTGTTTAAATGCAAGAAGTACAGTAGGTAAGGCAGATGAACTTAAGGCTTGGATTAGTACCTGGGAGTATGGTGTTATTGCTATTACTGAGACTTGGTTGAGGAAAGGGCATGATTAGCAACTAAATACCCCAGGATATAGTTGCTTCTGGCAAGATAGAGAGGGAGGTAAAAGGGGTGGAGGAGTTGCATTACTGGTCAGAGAGGATATCATAGCTGTGTTGAAGGAGGGCATGATGGATGACTCGAGCAGCGAGGCAATATGGGCAGAGATCAGAAAGAGGAAGGGTGCGGTAACAATGTTGAGGCTACAGGCTGTTTGGGAAAGGGCCATACTGGACCTGGAATTGGGAAATGAGCCCAGCCAGGTGGTTGATGTTTCAGTGGGGGATTACTTTGGGAATCGTGATCACAATTCCATAAGTCTCTGATTACTCATGGACAAAGACAAGAGTTGTCCAAAAGAAAGGGAACTAAACTATACTAAAATTCAGCAGGGGCTGGAAAATGTAGATTGGGAGCAGCTGTTTGAAGGGAAATCCACATTGATTTTAGAGGGGTTAATTAGAGTTTAAGAGAGGCATGTTCCTGTGAAAATGAGAGATCAAAATGGCAAGATTAGGAACCATGGATGGCAGGTAATATTGTGAGACAAGCTAAGAGATAGAAGGATATTTACATCAAGTCTAGGCAATTGAAGAGAAATGAAACTTTGGAAAAATATCGGGAATATGTGACCAATCTGAAATTTGGAATTAAGAGGGCTAAAAGGGGTCATGAGATAACCTTAGTGAGCATGGTTTAAGAAAACCCCAAAGCCTTTTATTCACATATAAGCAGCAAGAAGGTAATGAGGGAAAGCGTTGGCCCACTCAAAGACAAAGGAGGAAAGATATGCGTGGAGTCAGAGAAAATGAGTGAGATTCTTAATGAGTACTTTGCATCGGTATTCACCGAGGAGAGGGACATGACAGATGTTGAGGTTAGGGATAGGTCTTATGTTACTCTAAGTCAAGTCAACTTTAGGAGGGAGGGATTATTGATATTCTAATAGGCATTAAGGTGGACAAGTACCCAGGTCCGGATGGCATCTATCCCGGGTTACTGAGATGATTTGGAGGTGCCGGTGTTGGACTGGGGTGTACAATGTTGAAATCACACAACACCAGATTATAGTCCAACAGGTTTATTTGGAAGCAGTAGCTTTTTGGAGCACTGCTCCTTCCTCAGGTGCTTCATCAGATAACCTTCAACAGGGTACTCAGGGAAGCGAGAAAGGAAATAGTTGGGCTTTAACAGATATCTTTGCAGTATCCTTGAAAATGGGGGAGGTCCCAGAGGACTGGAGAATTGCTAATGTTGTTCCCTTGTTTAGGAAGGATAGTAGAAATAATCCAGGTAATTACAGACCAGTGAGCCTGACATCAGTAGTAGGGAGGCTACTGGGGAAGATACTAAGGGATAGGATATATACCCATTTGGAAGACAATAAGCTTATCAGTGACAGACAGCATGGTTTTGTGCAAGGAAGGTCATGTGATACAAGCCTAAGAGAATTCTTTGAAGAGATGACAAAGTTGATTGATGAGGGATGTAGATATCATATATATGGACATTTGATAAGGTTCCCCATGTTAGGCTGATGAAGGATTTGAAGTCACATGGGATGCAGGATGTTCTAGCTGGATGGATAGAGAACTGGTTGGGCAATGGGAAATAGAGAGTAGTAGTGGAAGAGAGCTTCTCAAAATGGAGACCTATGACCAGTGGTGTCCCACAGGGATCCATGATGGGACCACTGTTGTTTGTGACATACATAAATGAGTTGGAGGAAGGTGTAGGTTGCCTCATTAACAAGTTTGCAGATAACACAAGATTGGTGGAATAGCAGATAGCGAAGGGGAGTGTCAGAGAACACAGCAGAATATACATAGATTGGAGAGCTGGGCAGAGAAATGGAAGATGTAGTTGTATCTGGACAAATGTGAGGTGATGCATTTTGGAAGATGCAATTCCAGAGCAAACTATACAGTAAATGGAAAAGTCCTGGGGAAAATTGAGAGATATGCATGTTCAGGTCCATTATACCCTGAAGGTGGCAGTAAAGTGGTCAAGAAAGCATACAGCATGCTTTCCTTCATCAGAGGCAGTGTTGAGTACAAGTGTTGGCAGGTCATGTTACAGTTGTATAGGACTTTGGGTCAGCCACATTTGGAAAACTACATGCAGTTCTGGTCGGCATTTAACCAAAAGGATGTGGATGCTTTGGAGGCGGTGTAGAGGCGGTTCACCAGGATGTTGCCTGGTATGGAAAGTGCTAACTATGAAGAAAGGTTGGGTAGGTAAGGATTACTTTCATTGGAAAGAAGGAGGTTGAGGCTGGGACCTGATTGAGGCCTACAAAATCAAGAGAGGTATAGACAGCATGGATAGCAAGAAACTTTTTCCAAGAGCGGAGGACTCAATTACTGGGGTCATGAGTTCAAAGTGAGAGAGGAAAAGTTTAGAAGAGATATATATGGAAGGTTCTTCACGCAGAGGGTGGTGGGTGCCTGGAATGCATTGCCAGCGGAGGTGGTAGGGGCAGGAACGATAGCGTCATTTAAGATGTATCTAGACAGATACATGAATGACAGGGAGCAAAGAGATACAGATGCTTAGAAAATAGGCGGTAGATTTAGATAGAGGATATGGATTGGCACAGGCTTGGAGGGTCTAAGGGCCTGTTCCTGTGCTGTAATGTTCTTTGTTCTTTGTTCTTTTGTTCTATCATAAGACTCTTAATTCTAGTTTTTTTATGGTAGAATTCAAACCTGCATTCTCTGCAGAACATTCTCTGAGTCTTTGGATTCAGAGTTCAGTAATACTACTGGGCCACCACCTACCACCTGAATTGTACAGGGAGCCTGTCTCCATGCGAATGAAGGGTGCACCTGCGTAGGCAAGGACAACATAGAAGCAAGGCTTTCAGGAAGTGAAAGAGTCTTGATTCTTGTTTCCTGATCATGTGGGAAAATCCAGTTCCATTCTCCTCAGACAGTATAAGGAACATTGGCCTAGATATTAATTTTAACATGATTTCAGGAAAAGAATTGGGCTCATACCTCATAAATGTTTGGAGAATCTGCTAGACCTGTCAGGTTTCCAGTAAAATCTTGCTAATCCCTGTAGCTCCAATTTAGGCTACCTGCCATCTTGAAAACAGTTAGTTATTCAGAGCAGTGAGAGAAGAACAGGAAGGAGGTGACAGCAGACTGGCCTGGATAGCAATTTTAAAACATTGTTAAGGTAAAAAAAAACTTTTTACTGTAGTTCCTTTTTTACTTGTTTTTGGAATGGATTGCCAGTTGTAAGGCCAGAATTTATTTCCCATTTCTAATTGTACTTGAGAAAGTGATGGTGATCTATGCTAGTGGTCATCCTCAGGATTCACTGTATATAGGTTTCTTTTGTTATGGGTTTGATAGATTAGCTGTTTAGTAGATTAGCTGTTACATGTCTCCTTTTAGGGGGTATATAGTCTTGCTGCACTAATTCATTAGCTCTTATTTGATTCATTTCTGTTTGATTCATCACTGACCTGCGGTTACTGTCTGCTTTGTAAAATTTGACTTGGATGGACTGGATTAGACTGTTTTCAGTGAAAGATATTTGCAAAACCTGTTGATACTGTCTTCTATACTTCATCACCTCTGAAGATATGAATATTGCTAAAGATTAGCAAAGGAACTCAAAGTGACTGTCTGACGTGTTCAATGAGAAAGGATTAATACATCTGGACAATGTAAATAAACAGGGATAAGATTTTGTTCACATTATGCCAGTTTGACGAGAGCACATTCATTTCTAATGTTTGGCAGCAAGGCAGGATATTATCTGTTTGGCTTATTTTGGTTGCTTCGATAGTTTCAATAAACAAGTACTTGTGACTAGTGCAAGCGAAGGTAGCTGTCAACGTTTACAAATCAATAGATGTCTGCACTTGAATTAGTACACATGAACATATTTGTTTCCCAGTGAGTCAAATGAAGAGACCACAAAAGATTTGTCTTGATCATTGACATATTTATAACTATGTGAATAATAGGCAAAAGGTTGAAAGGGATTGTCTTATTTGAGTCCACTAGTAGAAACAAGGTGGCAGTAGTGAATAACACTACAAATAATTTATTGCCCCATTCCTGTTCCACTACCATATTTAATAGGATCCAGGTGGAATCTGTTTTGGGATATATTATTATGTAAAAAGAATGGAATGTGATTTAAAGAAACATGTTGGGTGAAGAATAAGCTGTGCATACTCTGTGAGGTTCAACTGGGCAATAAAGAGGAAGAGTAAAAAGTGAGGTCTGCAGATGCTGGAGATCAGAGCTGAAAATGTGTTGCTGGTTAAAGCGCAGCAGGTCAGGCAGCATCCAAGGAACAGGAAATTCGACGTTTCGGGCATAAGCCCTTCATCAGGAATGAGGAAAGTGTTTCCTCATTTCCCCTCCTCCCACCTTGTCTCAGTCGATTCCCTCGAACTCAGCACCGCCGTCCTAACCTGCAATTTTCTTCCTGACCTCTCCACCCCCACCCCACTCCGGCCTATCATCCTCACCTTGACCTCCTTCCACCTATCACATCTCCATCGCCCCTCCCCCAAGTCCCTCCACTCTACCTTTTATCTTAGCCTGCTGGACACACTTTTCTCATTCCTGATGAAGGGCTTATGCCCGAAACGTCGAATTTCCTGTTCCTTGGATGCTGTCTGACCTGCTGCGCTTTAACCAGCAACACATTTTCAGCAATAAAGAGGAAGTCCCTGTAAGTTCAACATGATCAACAGTGCTTTGCATCCTCCATAAAAATAATGCAGGTATCTGTTATCCTGAATTTCTCCCCATCCTACAATCAACTCTTTCTTCTCACGCCCACAACTACCCAGCTCTATTTATTATCTTTCAGGATACTTTATCTGATTATTAGTCAATAAATGCATTGTTGTTATTATGAAGCTATCAGGAGGGTTGAACATGAATTAGTTGGAGCTTGGTCTTTCTCTGTCTCCGTGTTATGTTCACATGTGGCCCATAACAAGAAAGTGGATAGGATGTTTATGGATGACTTATTCACTATTAGCTACAAATGAGCCTGCCCAGTGGAAAAGTTTGCCCAATGTTGATTAGAGCAATCTCCAGTTTCGTTGACTTGAATGAGAATGAAAACCAGGACTGGTGTAAATCACACTGCTGACTCACATCAACTTTAAAGGACAAAGACAAATTTTACTCCTAATGTTTCTCTCTGTAACTTTTCTCTTATTGTCGACACGCTTATCACCATCTCAACACATGGGTGATAACGAACAAGATGATTAGTGACAAAGATCATTTAAATTCCACAAATATTTGAATTTCTATTATGCTTAACCTATGAGGTCATATTTCTCTCTAAAGGTTTGAAATGTGTGCTGGTTCAATATTCCTCATGGGCATGGAGGGCCAGCATGACTGAAGCTTCTTCTATCCTAGCCAAAAGTTCAGACATTTACCTGCAACAGGAATTGTTAAACAGTGATCAGCAGATTGGGCCCTTGAGTAATTTATTATTGTTAACCTAAAGGCACTGATTGCAAAAGCAGAGTTCATATTGGTCTCATAGTTCAGTTACCTCACCACAGACCAGGGATTAAATCTGAGTGGTCTTTGTCAATAAGGCTTAAGTACTTAAAGATTAAATGTATTGAACCATTAAAGAGCCTAATTTTAACATTTTGAACTCTGTAGTCCATTTTTATATAATGCAAAATTGAAGGCAGTAATTTGATGATACCATCTAGCTATATTACATTGCTACATTTTTATTAAAAGTAAACAAATGTTAGATACAGAATCATTGCATGTTAGTTGAAATACAGTGATAAAGACAGCAGATTATACAATTCCTGTCACCTATTAACTCAATGGGTCAATCTACGCTTATTGATGAGGCAACTAGTGCTCAACATTGGACGGGTAGACAGTGCCAGTGTAAAATTCAGGATTGGCTGAACCTATTGTTTTATAATCTGATTGAAGATTTGTAGCTCGGGTATCCGTTGTTGTGGTTCTGCTCGCCGAGCTGGAAGTTTTTGCTGCAAACGTTTCGTTCCCTGGCTAGGGAACATCATCAGTGCTGTTGGAGCCTCGTGTGAATCGCTGCTTTGATGTTTCTTCCGGTATTTATATTGGTTTGTTCTTGCCGCTTCCGGGTGTCAGTTTCAGCTGCAGTGATTTGTATGTGGGGTCCAGGTCGATGTGTCCGTTGATGGATGTTCTTGCCGTTTCCGGGTGTCAGTTTCAGCTGTAGTGGTTTGTATATGGTGTCCAGGTCAATATGTCTGTTGATGGAGTTTGGGGATGAATGCCATGCTTCTAGGAATTCTCTGGCTGTTCTCTGTCTGGCTTGTCCTATGATAGTGGTGTTTTCCCAGTCAAATTCATGTTGCTGGTTGTCTGAGTGTATGGCTACTAGAGATAACTGGTCGTGTCATTTTGTGGCTAGCTGATGTTCATGGATACCTTGTTTTGATGTTCCTCTTCCTCTTTTCGCAGTTCTGGTGTACTGCAGTGTGTTGTGGCCCTTTTGAATAGTGTCCTGATGCAGCTTCGTTTGTGTGTGTTGTGAACATCAGCTAGCCACAAAACGACACGACCAGCTATCTCTAGTAGCCATACACTCAGACAACCAGCAACATGAATTTGACTGGGAAAACACCACTATCATAGGACAAGCCAGACAGAGAACAGCCAGAGAATTCCTAGAAGCATGGTATTCATCCCCAAACTCCATCAACAGACACATCGACCTGGACCCCACATACAAATCACTGCAGCTGAAACTGACACCCAGAAGCGGCAAGAACAAACCAATATAAATACCAGAAGAAACATCAAAGCAGCGCTTCACACGAGGCTCCAACAGCACTGATGATGTTCCCTAGCCAGGGAACGAAACGTTTGCAGCAAAAACTTCCAGCTCGGCGAGCAGAACCACAACTATTGTTTTATCTCTATTGCACCTTTTGGTGTTCAAAATGCAGAAAGTGGCATTTTGGTTCATTTTTGTTATGCTGGACACCATACTGTTGAAAGAATTAGTGTATGCTCAGTGCCCAACCACTGAAAGTATACTGCTGATTTGCTGTTAGTGTGCATTAAGTAATGGAGTAGATCCTGGCTAGCACTACTTCAAATGATCATCAACTACTTACAAGTTAATTATTAGTTACTTTCTTTAGACTATAGCATTGATTCCATAGTTTTATTCAATAATTTGCACATTTATTTAAAATTGCAATGATCTATAGGGAAGAGTATTTACTTTTACTCATTCATGGGATATGGGGATGGTTGGCTTTTGTAGCATTTGTTGCCCATCTCTAGTTGCAGTCAAGGTAATGCTGATGAGCTGCCTTCTTGAGCCTCTGCACTCCATTTGGTGTAGGTTGGGGCCACAGTGCTGTTAGGGAGAGACTTCCAGAATTTTCATCCAGCAATGCTGATGGAATTGCAGTATATTTCTAAGTCAAGATAGTGAGGAGCTTAAAGGTGAACATGTAGATGGTAGTCTTCACATGTATATATTGTCTTTGTCATTCTGAATAGTAGTTATTGAGGGGTACTGTCAATGTGAAGATGGGACTGCAACTCCACAAAGACTGTGAAGTGGTCATTCTTCCAGATATTTATACAAACAGATGCATCTGTGTCAGGTAAATTGATGATAATGAGGACAGGTTTGACCCTCTCATTTGTTCTCTTATCACTTGCTGTAATCCAAATATGCAGTTATGTCATTTAGGATTTGACCAACTGAGGGAGTTAATGGTGCTGTCAAACCAACTCTTGGTGATAAGCATTGACGTTTCCACTCAAAGTGTATTCTGTGCCATTGTCATCTTCAGTGCGCCCTCCAAGTGGTGTTCAAAATGAAGACATACTGATTCAGCAGCCAAGGGAAATGGAGATGGAGTGGGTACAGTAGGAGCCTTTCTTGCCCATGATTGACCTAGTGCCATGAGACTTCTTGGGGTTCAGAGTCCATGTCAAAGACTCCCTTTTGACTGCATAGTAATGTGACCCCACAGCAATGATGGTGCTAATATTGTGTGTGTAAGGAATGATTCTGTGATTATGATTATGTCAAGCAGTTGTTTGACTAAACTGTAAGACAGCCCTTACAATTTTGGCACTAACCCTCAGATGTTAGAAAGGAGAACTTTGTTTGCTGTTGTCTTTTTTGGTCCCTTAGTCGATGCGAGTTAGTCAATCCAATTGCATTTTTTGAGTTTTTTTTAGCAATTGATATAATCGAATAGCTCACTAGACCATTTCAGAGGGTAGGTATTAGGCATCCACCAGTCACATGTCTACAAGCCCAGATAAGGACAGCCATTTTATTTCCTGAAAGGATATTATTAACCAGATAGGAAATAAAAACAAAAATTCTGGAAAAACTCAGTAAATCAGGCAACATCTGTGAAGAAAAAGCAGAATTAACATTTCAGGCCCATGACGCTTCTTCACAATTTCTGAATACTTTCAACTTCGACTGTGAAGTCATTGAACACATTGTTAAATCCAAATCCACAGGCCTTGATTCCTGGATTTAATTGCCATGGCCATCTGTTTTCACATGGTCTTCATAGTGTGTTGCCCTTGTGGCATATACCATTGTTACTCCATCCCATCTCTTCACCAAGGACTCCAATACAGTGTTCAAAAGCCTTGGAGTTCTGGGTGTCCCATACTGTGACACAGTTGGATTGCTCTAGCCACAATTCAACTCATTTTTCAGAGGTGAGGTTTGTTTTGACCAGTACTTGCCACACATGATCTGGATCCCCCTCACATCCTGAAGAACCTCAAGCATCCAGATAATCAGCAGAGGATAGAGACTGAAATAATTTCAAATTGTAGATTGTACAGAGTCATCATGCTGTTTGCATTGTGGGTTAATCATGTATGGTGATTCTTGCATTTTGCTTTGGGTGGTATTGACTTTATTTTTTGAAAAGTTTATTTATCATTCTCATATCTCACTTCTTGATCACAGCATTTAGATGGAAGGATGCTAATTCACTAACCATTGAGGCAAACAAGGCAAACTAATTATTATCTTTGAGAATGACTACTGGATGCAAATAACAGCTCCACTGATTATAAACTACTTGAAATGCAATTGTGAACAGGACTGATTTCCTTATGCCAATTATAATCCAATATGTTGCCGTTCAATTGATAGACAATTCTGTCAATTTTTTAGTGTAGGAAGTAGAGTAAAACTGATTAAAAGAATGCAAGTGATAATTCCTGGTCTGTTTGATCACCTTTTTTTTGGAAGCTGTTCAATTGTTGTTCCAGTTCTTCTTTCAAATCAATAATAACCAAATCTGCAACAAGTTCTACACATGTTCAGTTGCTCTGAAGCTATGGATAAGAATTTAAAGCCACTATGCACACGTAAATGTATGTGCCCCATGTAGTTAATTCAAGGTCATGAAAGGTTACAGACCTGAATAGTTTCCACTATTTATCTCTCTGCAGATGTTGCTGGACCTACAACATTTTTCTAATATTTTCTGCTTTACTTTTAAATTTCCAAAAGCTGTAGCATTTTGCATTTGTCTTGAATTTTCTGATCAAGCTTGAACTTTCTTCATGTTACAGGAGGTTGTCCAGACTTTGTAGAAACCGCATTTCTAGCCTTGCAGGTTAGTGTAAAGGTCATGTTCAAGCTGCTGCACAAGTTCATGAGGAAAGTGCATAACAACACAATCCAGCTCATTTAATCCAAAATTGAAAATCAAGCCTGTTATGTATTTAATTGGGTGTATATTTATCTAATGAAGAGAGCAGGTCAGGGACCCAAGTGGCAGGAGCTAGAGGGGCACTTTAAGACCAATGTGGAGCTGAGAGGACCCAGAGTTATGTATTTCCTGTTCAAGTTTACCCTCCATCTGCCTTGTGCTTTACTTCTGGTTCTAGTGAACCATAAATACAATGAGTGACGAGGACTAGATTTGGGCCATAAAATGTGTGCAAGTGCTGTGCTTTTTTGGAATGAAGGAAGTCACCCAAACATTGAAAATTACATGGGATTGTGAAGGAAACCACAACTGAGGAAAGTGGTCTTGAGGAGACTCATGCTACGTTGATGCCAGGGAAGAACAGTATGCACCAGAGAGCGGGCTGAGAGAGGAGGTCATGAGGTTGCAGCCAATGACTGAAGAAAGAATACTCACCCAAAAGCTTACAAAAATTATCACATAAAACGGTCATGAGGTGACACGGGATGCAGACAATGCCAAGGAAGAATGGTAGACTAACATAGTCGGTGAGGAAGTGGCTGACACAGAGGGTATTCACCAAGAAGAAAAACAAAATGGTAGTTCAATTTGGAGTGATGGGACCACTTGATGAAGAGACAGAATATTGGAAGCAATACACCACATGTTTTGATGCACATTTACAGGCGAATAAGGTAGCTGAAGACATAATGATACCAGCTTTCTTACGCACCATTGGAACAAAGACCTTCATGATTCTAAGGAGTCTGGTGCAACCAGAGAAACCTGCAAAGTAAACATATCAAGAACTGTGTGAAGTGTTGGGAGGTTACCTTGCACCAAAGCAATGATGATCACAGAACATCTTCATTTTTAGAAAGCGGTACAGCATGAAGGAGAGCCTATCGCCAAAATGAAAGGAGTAGAAATTAAACTTGGGTATAAGCAGGAGGCTCATCCAAGGAATCTGAAGGTGTGTTCAGTACCATACACCATCCGGCCTAAGGTGGAGACAGAACTGGAATGTCAAGTAAATCTGTGATCATTGGAACCAGTAAATACTGTTGAATGGGCCACTCTAATCTTCCTGTCTTAAAGATGGCATGGTGACTTTAAGGTCACAGTCAATGCAACTCTGAAACAGATCAATACCCACTTCATTGAGGATCTGCTCAACAGATTATATGGGGGAACAAATTCTCAAAAATGAATCTGTTACAGGCCTACTTGAAGAAGGGCATCGTGAAGGAGTCTAAGCTGCCTCTGATGATAGAGACACACAGGGATTGTTCAGTTAGAGATTTCCTTTTAATATTACACCAGCACTGCCTCTATTCCAGAGAGCCATGGACCAAATTTTGAGTGGATTGCCAGGTTACTGGATTCGCCACAGAGTCATTTTGAAAACCCTAGAAGAAATCCTAAAAAGGATGTAGAAATGCTGCCTACAATTAAAAAAGGAGTAATATGAATTTTTTGATAGACTCCGTGGAGTACCTGGGTAATGTAATTGATGATGAGAGACTATACAAGAAAATGGAAACTACCATAACGGCCCCTAGGCCAGTGAATGTATCTCAACAAACATCATTCTTGGGACTTGTGAATTACTATAGTAAGTTCATGTCCAATCTGGCAATTGTGCTAAAGCTCTTGCACTGGTTAGAAAGGATAACTGTGGAAATAGGCATAGGAATGTGAGGAGCCTTACTGAGAGGTGAAGTAAGCCTTAAAAGGTTGGATATGTTGATTCACTTCAACGTAAAGTTGCCACTTTGACACCTCATCTTGTAGGGTTGGTGCTGTACTGTTGCATATCTTACTGAATGGAGAGGATAGGCCCATTGTATTCGCATTGAGGTCACTAATGAAAATGGAGGATAAATATGCCCAAGTGGAAAAGAAAGAATTGGGCATTATATTAATGTTGTACAAAGTAATGGCTCTGGAAGGATTAATACTAAAGACTGTTTTAAATTCCACCCAATCTACTGATATTAAAGGACATATGTCAAGAAAAGCAAGAAGTGCTGAGTTTTGAAGATAACAGATATATTATCTTAGTCTTTATAACAATAGGCATTTCTAAATCAACCTATTGAGGGATGTTATTACACACCTTGGGATACGTGGGACTTGAATATCTGACTCAGAGGTAGGAACGCTACCACTGCAACACAAGAGGCCCCATTTGTAATGATCTCTATCTTGCTAAGATACCTTGCACCCAATTGCTTTCATTCAATACCCTACAGCTTGTTTAAAACAAAAGCCTTTTCTCATTAGATGACCTATTTGTTTTTCTTCAACACTATAGACCTCTTCAGAAAAGAGGATGACAGCACCTATCTATGTGTGAATCAATGGATCAGACTTTGCTATAAATTATGTGACTGCATGTGATTATTAATTTGTAAATGAACCAGTATTTTGCTGTGCCACAAAACATTCTATAAATTGTGAGTCACATGGGATGCTGGCTTTTTCAAAATGCTTCACCATTGACAGCATAAGAATGGCACCTTGTGCTGTACATCCTCATGAAGTTGATGCATTTCTTCGGCATTTAAGTATTAATTAGACAGGAAGTAAACTTTAGCGCTTTAGCAATTCACAGCCTACCTCCCTGTAAATGATCCCGTTAGTTGCAAGGTACACAGGTGAAGTGTAGAAAAATAAATAAATAAATGAAAAGTTCAACATTACAGCTCTTGTTAGTCTAAAGTAGTAAATAACAAATAAAATTAAAAGTTCCACATTGCTGTCGGTATTTAACTGTGCGCCTGCAGTTGCTCCACGCTGGGCTTTCCCCATAAGGGCTCGATCTCTCTCCCTCCGTGGGCTCGATTTCTCGATCCCCAAGTCTCTGCGCTGCCATCTTGCCACCAACTGCTATCCCAACCTAGTGCCGCTCCAGGCCCCTACTCACTTTCTTGATGCCCCTGACTACCAGAGTTCTGCTCAGGCACACCAACCTCTTCATGGCCAATGGGCAAAGTCCCCATTCTGGCTCCTGGGCCACTACTGTTGCCTCCACAACTGATGTCCGTCCAAATGATGAGTAGAGAGAAAAAAACTGAAAACAAAATTAAAGAAAAAAAGCGTAAAAAGCAAAAAGATGAGCTCCAGCTCAGGAGCCCTATTCCACTGTCATCTTGGAACTAAGCTATGTATGTTATTGTTGGGAAAATTATTTCCTTTCTGTCGCCATCCTAACTCTTTCCAAATTTTGCTTTCCCTCTCCTGTCTTTCTGTACCTGATTTCTGGTTAATTCAGCATCTTTCCATTACTTCTCAGTCTTCAACTTCATTAGTGAATGTGACATATCATTGCTCACCAAATACCCTGTTACCTTTTTGCTAGCATTTCCAGAAAGTTAGTGAGCAACATGAAGCAGTTTAAGTAATGAGGCCAAATATGCAATGCCCTGCTGAAGCAAATTTTGGGCCAATATTTCAAGCTCTGATTGACTAAAAATGGATCTGTTTTCAAGAAGGGAAAAACAACTTTTTACGATGAGGAACTCAGCTCCAGAATGCATGGTGGAATTTCAAAAGGAAGAGAAACAGGTCAATATTTTATTCAAAACGAATAAAAGTTTAATGTGCAAATAGGTTAAATATATACTTAAAAATGTCAGAATATTTTAACATTAAATGAAAGTGGAAATGAGGCAGAATTTGAACAATGAATGCAAGGACAGTAATAAAAGTTGTTAAAATAAATAAACTAAGTTCTTAAAATATTTTTTCAAAATTTATGATAGAAATTTATAGCAATACCACAGTCCTGAGTGGTTGATGTCAATCTACCATTGTATTTGTTGAAGTACAGCTAATTTCCCAGAAATGAGCTGAAGTATTAACAAAATGGCTTGTTAAAAGGATACAATTTTCTGAAATGGCAGCATTACACAGTTAACTAAATTATCTCAGTGGAAACAAATGTTGGTGAGAATTCAACCAGAGTCATTACCATGATTATTCTAAATATTGATTCCAAGATCACTTCTCCTTTGTAGAAAAGGTTAACTTTAAAGAAGATGTTTACAATATCCGAATGTTAAATGGCAATTAAGACCATATTTTAGCACACAGCCTAATATAAGGTAGTGACTATATTTTAGCTGCGTTGTAAAGCTATAAACTGGATTTCTTGTTTTAACCAATTAAAGCTTCTAAACTAACAATCCTTATTCATGGTAATAAATAATATCTTATTAGTTTCCCATGCTAAAATGTATTGTTTGCTCAATGCCAGAAGTAAAATTTCAAGGAGAATTTCACTTTTATGAAGAGGTCTCTACAGAAAACTTGAATAGAATAATGTTTCAGACCCTTTTTGCCAAAATCTTTGCTTCCATTATAATAGACAATTGATTAGATAATTAAATCAAAGGACTTTCAATTGTATGACACCACCTATGATGTCCCAAAGCGTGTTACAGATTAATTATTTTTTAAAATATAGGGAGGCAATCGTTTTCCTTTCTGAAAGCCCTTAGAATTTATCTAGACTAAATGAATAGTGATTCAACATCATCTTCTCAAGGGCCCTGGGATGGGAAACAAATTTTGGCCTAGTCATAGATGCTCACCTCTCGTGAAGGTTTTTTTTTCAAATGTGCGTTGCAACAATATGCAAATAAAATAATAAGTGGCCAGATAATGCTTGGTTGTTACAGGTGAGGACTCTGAGACAACTTCCCTGCTAGAAAGAGAAAGAAAGGAAGATACATAATGGTGGAAAAATTCTGGTGAAGTGGGAATGGTTTTGGATAACTGGCAGCAGAGATAGTTGGTGAATCTCTACCTTAATAGACATAAAAGAGATCAGTCAATTTACATCTCATTCATATTTTTACATTGCTATGGTTTCACTTTTGTTTGCTTCCTTACCTCTTCAGTGCCCACAATAAAACTCACCTAATCTTTTTCCCCCTTGTCTATAATACAGTGCAAATATAAATGAATTTGAACTTTCTTGATAATTCCCATGCAAAGATATTTTCTAGATTTTCTGCTTTTTTACCCATGTGGTCTTGCTGTAATTGGTCTGTCATTATTTTTAATTTTTGAGAGTTTAACTCTTTCACACAGCAGCATTGGACATGTAATTTTAGTGAGACCGTGTTGACATTGATTAGATCTTAAGACTAAAGAAAAGACAATTGTTAACTCCTTAAAAAATTAGCTTCATTTCTTCCTGCAATGAATCAATTGCTGCTTAGCTTTTGGAGGAGTTACATAGAGTGTTGTGGACTGTGACAACAGCAACTCAATGAAGAAATGTTTCAGGTCACTAGTGAACATTTGAAATAGAACAAGGCCAAATACATCTCCACAAAGACTATATTTGAATATGAATAATGGTCTAAATGTCTATTTACTAAAAACATTGTGGCCTCTTATAGGAATTGAAGATGGGTGGCATGGTAGCTCAGTAGCTAGCACTGCTGCCTCACAATGCCTGGAACTTGGGTTAAATTCCACTCTTGGGTGATTGTCTGTGTGGAGTTTGCATATTTTTTTCTGTGACTTTGGGGGCTTCCTCTCACAGTCAAAAGAAGTTAGATGGATTAGCCATGCTAAATTGTCCTGTAAATTCCAGGGATGTGCAGATTATGTGGATTTGCCCTGGGAAATGCAGGGGTAGAGTATGGGAGTGGTATGCTCTTGGGAGGGTTCGTGTGGACTCAATGGGCTGAATGACCTGTTTCCACACTGTGGAGATTCTAATTAAATGAATTGCTATGTTAAGTATCAATAAAGAAAATTAATATATTTATGGACAATGAAGTTTTAAAACATCGCATTAATTTCTTGGTTTTGCCACAATATCACTGAGCAAATGGTAAGCTGATAAGCTGTAGAGTTGCATTTCTAGAGTTGCTTCTGCTTACATCAAGATTTCCAAATGTTAAATAAATAAGCAAAATACAAAATGTGATCCTAAAGTTTGGCATATTAAAATTAGAGTTTATCTTTAAACAGGGTGGTGTTAAAACTTAAAGAAGTATTTATATATATTTAGATAAAGATATTTAGATTCAAATATATTTAAATTTCTACTTCAGCTTTTTCTTAATCTGAGTATATCAATCTACAACACTTGTTCTGAAAACAAGCAGTAATGATTCCCAAATCAATTTGTTCATTTATAGGAGAAATTATTTGGAAAAAAATCATCTTCTACCAGTGCTGTGAATTTTAGTTAATCTTTAAATGTTCTCTGATGGGTTAATGACAGTGATATGGAATCTTCTCAAGGCTGCGCCTACTCCACTGCTATTAGCATGTCAAAAATGCAGTGAAAACCCTGTTAACATGCATGAATGGAGACTGCATCACATTTCTGTTGAAATTACAATGACAGCTCCAAGGAAACTTTTATATAGCTTGGAGATATATTTGCCTGTCTTCCTTATTGTTCAAAAATAATTACTTCACATTTGTCTTTATGAAGAACAAGAACAAATAGCATTGGCAATATCAGAAATCAGATTTGTTGGAGCAGCAAAGGAATAGTGAAGTGGCATAGAATTAATGATGGATGTGGTTAGCAAACACAAAAAAATCAATACTGTTTGAATTGACAAATTTTTCAGTGCCAATAAAACTCACTATTGAGTACTGACAGAGATGAAGACTTGAGACAGTTTTAATGGATACATTTTTATGATTATTAAATTGCAGTGGTAGTGCAGGATAGAATAGTCATGAGGGATTGAACCCATTTTTTGCAGAAGTGTGCATGAGTCCAGATTGCTGTCCAGTGGCAGGGTTTGGAACATTTACTGAAGAGGAACTTGCAGTAGGAAATAGAAGATCCATTTCGGAACCAATGACATGTGGACCACAACGGAAGAGGTTCAGTATAAATAATCAATATAAGGAGCTGGGAATTGAATTAAGAAGCAGAATCTCAAATTCATGGTCTCAAGATTAATAACTGAGATACATACAATTTAGCACAGGACAAATAACATTAGAGACATATGAGACTCGATAACCTATGTACAGTCAAAGTGTTAAACAGCACAGAAGCAGACCCTTCAGTCCAACTCATCCACGATGTCCAGATATCCTAAAATGATCTAATCCCATTTGCCAGAATTTGTCCCATATCCCTCTAAACTCTTCCTATTCATGTATCCATCCAGAAGCCTTTTAAATGTTGTAAGTATGCCTGCCTCCACCATCACCTCTGACAACTCATTCCAGACATGCAGCACCCTCTGCATGAAAAAACTACCTCTCAGGTCTTTTTAAAATCTTTCCCCTGTCACCTTAAATCTATAAAACATAGAATCCCTACAGTGTGGAAACAGGCCCTTCACCCCAACAAGTCAACACCAACCGTCTGAAGAATAACCCACCTGGACCCATTCCCTTATTTCTCTACATTTCTCCTGATTATTGCACCTAACACTATGGACAATTTAGCATGGCCAATCCACCTAACCTGCACATCTTTGGGTTGTGGGAAGAAACAGAAACACCTAGAGGAAACCCACGCAGGCACAAGGAGGACGTGCACACTCCACACAAACAGTCGCCCAAAGCTGGAGTCAAACCTGGGTCCCTGGTGCTGTGGGCCACTGAGCCACTGTGCCATCCCACAGAGTCCTCTAGTTTTGCATTCTCCCACCCGAGGAAAAAGACCAAAGGCTATTCACCCTATTCATGGCCCTCATGATTTTATAAACCTCTATCAGGTCATCCTTCAGCCTCTGCTGCTCTAGGGTAAAAAGCCCCAGCCTATTCAGTCTCTCTCTACAGCTCAAACCCTCTAATCCTGGCAACATCCTTGTAAATTGTTTCTGAAACCTTAGAAGTTGAACAATATCTTTCCTATAGCATGGAGACCAGAATTGTGCAGTATTTTAAAAGTGGCCTCACCGTCATCCTATACAGCTGCAACATCAGGTCCCAATACCTGAACTCAATGCACTGACCAATGAAAGCAAACATGTCAAATATCTTCTTCGCCACCCCAGACAGAGTGGATGTTGGAAAGATGTTTCCATTGGCAGGAGAGATGAGGACCAGAGGGCACAGCATAAGAGTGAAAAGAAAACCTTTGGAATGGAGATAAAGAGAAATGTCTTCAGCCAGAGAATGGTGAATCTGTGGAGTTCATTGCCAGGTCATTGAGTATCTTTAAAACAGAGATAGATAAATTCTTGATTGCCAAGAAATATCAAAGGTTATGGGGAGAAAGTGGGAAAAATGGGGTTGAAAACCTATCAGCCATGATTAAATGACGGAGCAAACTCGATGGACTGAATGGCTTAATTTCTGCTCCTATGTCTTATGGGCTTATGGTTTACCTGCAAGTTCACGTTCAAGGAACTATAAATCTGTAAACCAAAATCTTACATTTATCTAAATTAAACTTCATCTGTCACTCCTCAGCCCATTTGCCCATCTGATCAAGGTTCAGTTATACTCTGAGATAATCTTCTTCACTATCAACTACACCACCAATTTTGGTGTCATCAGCAAACTTACTATGTTAGCACTTTCTGTTTTCTACCTTCAAGCCAATTTTGTATTCAGTTGGCTAGTTCCCCTTAGATTCCACGTGACCTAACCTTACTAACCAGTCTACCATGCAGAACCTTGTTGAATGCCTTGCTAAAGTCCATATAGCCAACAGCTACTATTCTGCCTTCAGTCTTCTTTGTCAATCTTCAAAAAACTCAATCAAGTTAATGAGTCACAATTTCCCATGCACAAAGTCATGCTGACTATTCCTAATCAGTCCTTGTCTTTCCAAATGCATGTAAATCTTGTCTCTCAGAATATTTTCCACCACTAACTTCAGACTCACCAGTCGATCGTTCCCTAGTTTTTCCTTACCACTTTTCTTGCATAATGACACCACAATAGCTATCCCCCAATCTTCTGGCACCCAGTCCATGGCTGTGGATGATACAGAGATCTCAGCTAAGGGCCCAGGGACCTCTTCCCTAGCTTCCCACAAAATTCTCACAAAGTGGGAGAAGTGGCATCAGGATTATGGATACTGGGTCCAACTCTTGGCAAAATGGGATCTGTACCTTTGTAACAGTCTCCATCTGAACCATTCTGGCATCGGTGCTCTTGTGAAATGTATAACTATGGACAAATTGAGGTTTTCAAACTCAATAGTGGGAGGGTAGGAATTAAATTCTGAAAGATGTGGTAAGTCAAACCTTAAGGCCATGCAACAAAAATATTAATGAAAGAAATGAGTAACAAACCATGTTAAGCAGGGGTAGAGATTATGGATCTGAAGGTCTTGGACATTCAGAATACTGTTGGAGACTAAGAAGCTGCTGAGCCAGATGCAGAAAACTTGTCTCTACACAGCCATCAATGACAGAATTAACCTACAGAGGAAGGCAATGCCAGAGGCCTTCAGTGGGCTGAAACGAAAGATGGAAGAGTTCATCCATGTTCTCACTGCTGTGGTGGTGCTAGCATGCTTCCATCCTGGAAAGGGTAACCAATGCTTCTGACACCAGGGTCCAACGGATAGCTGACTTGCTGCTGGATAAGTGCCGAGACATGCACTCCTTCACTTTAGCCATGTGTTCTCAGCATCAATAAAGAGAAAGTGAGGACTGCAGGGAGAACTTGAACTACCCACAACCTGATGAAGAGGTCATGCTCAAAATGTTAACCCTCCTGCTCCTTGGATGCTGTCTGACCAGCTGTGCTTTTCCAGCACCACACTTCTTGGTTCTTAGCATCAGTGGCAAGGTAAGAGGGGTGAAGATCATCTAGCCCTAGTTCAGGGATCCTTTCTTCTTAAGGAGACAAGGGAGAGCTGGCTTGAACCCACAGGGATGTGAAACGACACTGGCAGCTTCTTTTCAGGATACTTCAGGGGTGTCTTGCCCCTCCTTCAACCTCCCCCCCACCCCCCACCTCCCCCCCCCCGACTCTGTGACTCTAGCAATTCCAGCTGAGCAGCAAAAGCGCCAATGCAGGACATTCTTGGCAGATTGGAGCCTTCTAGTCCCAGAGTTCCCAGGGGACACCATCAAAAAGTCTTCAAACTTACTAGGGGTATAGTCAGCAGGCAACCCCAGCCCATCTCTGGACGTTATGCTTGAACCTAAACATAGCAGGAGGCAGAGGGAAAAGAAAACCATCTAAGGTCATATTGTAAACTGGTATACAATTGTTGCATATAATCTGTAATCATTATGTATAATCTGTCCTGCTGACTGTAATCATACCCTTAGCTAGTGAATATAAGGAGGCTTATCCCAAGACTTGAACTACCCACAACCTTGATGACACCATTGACAGACTCCAAAAATGCCCCAACGTAAGTATGACCCCCTAATATATTGATTGCAGCTCATCCCCCAGACTGCATGCAACAATAATCATAATTGACTGACTTGCAAGGTCTGGATTTATTTTACTCAACTTCCAAGAAAGCTTGTAATTCAAACCCAGACTTATTGATCATAGCCACCCACCCCCTGCTTTGTTTGTGGTTCACTGGAATAAATATAGAGAGCATGAGGTAGATGAAGGGTAAACTTGAACAGGGAATACTTGATCGTGTGTACTCTCAGCTTCATAGAAGGTTTTAGACTGCCTCCTCTAGCTCAAACTCTGGGGTACCCCTAACCAGCCTTTCCAAGGAGCAACACACACCCAGGCTAGAAGTAGCCCAGCCCCTAATTGTGACAGTACTACCTGCCTGACTAGAGTCCACTCCTGTCCTTTCACTCAATGCCATATTCCTTATACACATATTATGCTTTTGCTGCATAAGATGTAGGCACTTATACCAATTCTGATGTTGATACAGCACTATGAACAGTGATACATATCTCCCCACTCACTTTCACATTAATACTTCATTGTTTCCTATAATTACATGCTCTTGTCTTGCCTCTGTGTTGGAGTGTCTTTCTAAGCCATAAAAATTTCCTGCCTTGATTTCTGCAGTAAAATGCCAATCTGCTGAGAAACTGAGCTAGTGCATGCTTTTAGAATAGAATAGAATACCTACAGTGTGAAAGCAGGCCGTTTGGCCCTTTGAGTCCACACTGACCCTCCAAAAAGCATCCTACCCAGAACCACCTGCCTAATCTGTCCCTATAACCCTGCATTTCCCATGGCTAGTTCACCTAACCTGTACATCCCTAGAAACTGTGGGGCAATTTAGCATGGTCAATCCATCTATCCTGCATATCTTTGGACTGTGGGAAGAAGTGGGTGCAACCAGAGGAAACCCACAGAGAGATGGGGAGAATGTGCAAACTCCACGCAGGCAGTCATTTGAAGCTGAAATCAAAGACAGATCCCTGATGCTGTAAGGCAGCCTTGCTAACCACCAAACCATCATGCTGTCCAGCTGTGTGGAACAATGGGCCAGGGACACATCCTGCAACTGTCCCTATGGAGGAGCCTCCTATGATTCTGGCAATTATAATGAAAGTGAGGACATGGAGCGTCATGAAGGTTAGAGGTAGATAAAGATAAATATTCACCCTGACTGGAGACCAACAGCAAAGTAGACAGGTTTATGATTGGTTTCTGCGCTCGAGTTTCTAAAGAGTAAAGTATCCCAATTTGGCAGAAATTATTTGTGTAGGGCAAGTTAATTCCAGAGAAGACCATTGTGTATCGGTGTTCGGATGACATGTACAGAATACTGGTGAGGTCTCTTTTGGGATGTTGCGCACAATTCTGGTAGTCCTTCTTAAAGAAAGATATTGTTAAACTTGAGACAGTGCAAAAAAGACTTACAAGGATTTTGCCAGGGTTGGAGTGTTTGAGCTATAGGGATAGGCTAAATAGGCTAGGGTCTTTTTCCCTGGATCATTGGAGACTAAGGGGGTGACCTTATAGAGGTTTATAAAATCATGAGGGGCATGGATAAAGTGAGTAGTCTTTTTCCTCAGGTGGATATGTCGAAAACTGGAAGGCATAGGTTTAAGTTGAGGGGAAAAATTTAAACAGTTTTTCACACAGTGAGTGCTGCATGTCTGGGTGAGAGGAAGTGGTGGAGGCTGGTACAATTATGACATTTAACAGTCATGGATATATGATAGGAAGGATTTAGAGGGATGTGGGCCAAATGCTGGAAAATGGGACTAGGTCAGATTGGGATATCTGGTAGGCAGGGACAAGTTGGACTGACGGGCCTGTTTCCACACTACAGTTCTCTATGATTCTCTAATTAAGTAAATAATAAAATGCAAGTATCTATGTGTTGGTTTCTTGCCACCAGTTTGTGAGAAAATCAACTTGCCATCTAAAGAGGGAGGAACTTTACTGCAACATTAACTCAGTGGAGAGATTCAGATTTTTGGACTCTTGCACTAAAAGTCATCTTGCTCGCTATTACACCTTAGGAAGTGGAAATTATGTATTTAGTCTGGGCATTCCTGCTGGTGCACCCCGACTTGTCAGGGACCATTGGAGCAGGCAGGAAAGCGCCTGCTGAACACAATCACTTGGTAGTTGGCCAACTTAGGGAAAGCAGCACCCTGCGCTTGCTCAACTACATGGGGGAATAGGCCCTTTTGCTGCAGTCACCGATAATCAAGCCTCTGGCAGCCCTCCCTCTTGGCACTGCTCCACTCGTACACCCAATGTTGTGATCTCCATGAAGAATTTATGAAGGCTGAGTTATTCTGTTTATAGAAAGAATCTTGTTCTATGTCAGATTGCGGTAAGTTTAAACTGAATAAATCATGAAAGATGGCTATATTCTAAAATGCAAAATTGGTCAGCTCTTGGATCATTTTTGTTATCATATATCTCACAACCCATATCATGTCAAAGTACTTGTGCTTTACATAAAATAAAAAGTCAGATTTGCTGTTCATTCTGTGTCTGGTAAAACCGTACCACCCCTCCAATCCATGGCTAGTCAGACTCTCATAGTGCAAATTACTTCCATCATCCTGTGGAAAGTAGCAGTAAAAGGGTTGACCTTCCAGTTCTCTTTTTAATATTACCAATGATCAGCTTTCATGTGGAGATCTGATAGACAGATTTCTAATTTCACTCAATAATCCCAAAAGGTGCATGCAATACCAATCAGAATATAAAAGTATATCAACAATCTTCTTCTAAATTGGCTTTCTGTTGTGTTAATGCAAGTTCATTCCCTTAATGCCCTTTTAATTCAACTGTCAATTTTTAACATAAGGATTAACTTTTTTGCTTCCACCTAATTTTATGGCCCTTCCTGCTGTGAGATCTACTTTGGTTGTGTTACATTCTCCCCAATGATTCTATGATAAACATAGGATAATTAAACAGTTATGTTGAAACAGAAAACTTTACATGAAAGCAAAGTACTACAGATGCTGGAGATGCGAAATAAAAACAAAATGCTGGAGAAACTCAACAGATCCCTCAGGATCTATGGATAGAGGAATAAAGTTAAAGTTTTGAGTTAGGTACTGCTTTTCTTCAGAATCTTAATTATTCACAATTATAGAATTAAAGAATTTCTATAGACCGGAAGAAGGCCATTTAGCCTAGCAAGTCCGTACCAACCCTCCAAAGAGCATCACACCCAAATCCAGGCCTGACACTATCCACACAAACTTGCATTTACCATGAATAAGCCACCTAACCTGCACATCCTTTGACAGTGGGAGAAAAACTGCACAGATACTGGGAGAACATACAAACTCCACATAGACAATCACCCAAGAATGGAATCAAACCCATGTCTCTGGCACTGAGAGGCAGCAATGCCAACCACTGAGCCACTGTGACACACAAATATGTCAATTTAATGTGCCAATGTGGAACTCATTGCTACAAAAGGCTGTAGAGGTCAAGTCATTGAGTGTATTTAAGATACAAATAAGTTCTTGACTGGTAAGAGGATCAAGGGTTATGGAAAGAAGGCTGAAGAATGGGATTGAGAAAGATACCAGTCATAATTGAATGGCAGAGGAGTTGTGATGAGTTGAATGGCCCAATTCTGCTTATATATCTTATGGTCTTAAGGAAAATAATCTAATGGATCTGTACACTTTGAGTCACCAAATGTTTCAGAACATTTTTTATGCACTATGCTTTCTCTTGACAGCTAAAAGCCCTAGCTGATCTAATTCACAAGCTCCAGTTAAACTTCCCATGACACTGTGGTCTGTTTTTAACATAAATATAATGGAAAATTGCTGAGTGAAAGCTATTTTAACACAGAAAGAAAATTACTCTCAAATGTCGATCACTCAGATGGCATGTAAATATGAACACCTTGCACACCTACTGAACAGTGTGCATTATGCATGAATCACTTAAGCCAACAGATTACTTATGCCTGGACTCTGACTTCCTCAGAGACTTGTAGCTCTTTTATGTGATCAATGCCACTGAGGTTTGAAAGGATTGGGAGTTCCAGTGTGAGGAATATTTACATTCAGTAGCAGGACAGAATTCATGATTACTCTTGACTACTAATCCAATGTTGTGCCTCTCTTGATACGGCACCTATTTGACATCTGTTACAGCTATACTGCTATCATTAGAAAGGAGGAGTTAAATAACAGAAACATAGTTAAAAGCATAAATGAAATGGAGAATGTTCCTTTCTTAGAATTTTGGGGTTGCTGACTTTTACACATCTTCATCCAGACAGTGTAATGAGATTCACAATCCAAGCAGCTAATAGGAGATGGATAGGTCTGAACTGCATAGATATAAAACTAGCATAGACAATGCTTCAACGTGGCAGCACACCAATACTGCTATTTCGGAAAGGAAGGAGAGAGATTACTGACTAATACAGGCCAATTAGCCTGAAATCAATTGCTGGGTACATGCTGGGATCTATCATTAGGATCTATCAATGATGCACTTTAGAAAATCACAACTTTATCAAACAGAGACTACATGGCATTATGAAAAAGAAATAGTTTTCAACTAATTTATTATAGTTTTAAGAGGATGTAACGAGTTGGGAAACCAATAAATGTAGGCTTATGATTACATCCATATCTGGGAGCAATTGGTTGAAGACATGAAATCAGCAAAAGCTCTTTCAGCAATTACTGCAACACTTGGTTGAGATTTTGGAAGCATCTAAACAAAAAACAAAATGTGGAGAAGTTTAAAAACAATTAGAAGGAAATAAATAAGCCACTAACATGTAAATGATTACTGATTGCTTTAAATGGGGAAATGTGGTTTTATTGAATCAACTTGTGTAGATATGTTGGGCCAGACATTTGGGACAGGTAGACCTTGAACCTAGGCATCCTCACTCAGAAGTATGGACTGCATCATTGTAACACAGCACCTACCTAGGGTAATGGGCTTCATTTTGCCTCATGCACATTAGCTGTGTAAATTTAAGGGATTACACATGCTGGACGATGGACCGTCAAAATGGAAGTGCTGGTTCAAAATTAGCACAGAATGTTGACTGACATGAAAGTATGCAAAGTGGGCAGATCAAAAAGATATCTTGCACTTATCTCTTCACCAAGTTCATGTCTGGTGCACCTCACAAGAAAAGAAAGTGTGCAAACAATACAAATAGCATTTTGAATCCAATTATGTCCGAAAATAGGTCACCCTGAGACACTTCGGCTATGACAGGTATAAAAAGTTTCATCTCTTATATGCAGCTGATCTGAGGGTCTATGCATGGCATTCACCATGTCAATACCATTCACAATATTGTCTTCTGGCTAAAGAAATCGCTGCTGCCAATGGACCTCACTCGTCCATACAGAAGAGAAAGGAATTTAGTGGAAATGCTAGTAAGGACTAATATAACTTCTTCAGGTTCATGTCCATTTCATGTTGTACTTTGATTTAATGTGTCTTCCAGAGTCTGTAAAGTTCTAATATGTTGTAATTTTATTCACACTATGGTGTTTATACTGTAATGTGCAACTCCATGACAACCTCACAAGGTTACTACAGAATCCTGAAATCTTTGCACAAATCATTCTCCTCTAACACTTGATTTCCTGGTCAAGTACCTCTCCTTCATAGTCTGACTGCCTGAGGCCTGACTTTACTTGGTTCCATTCTTATTTGTGCTATCATTGCCAGAAAAATTACTTACAATGGCTGCTTTTCTTGCTCCTATATCATTAACTTTGCCATCTCTCAAGGAGCTCTTCTTGGCCCATTCCTATTTCTCATTCCTTTGCTAAAGTCATCTAAAATAAAGATGAATACACTGATTATTCTCAGCTTTGTCTCAGCAATGCACTCTTGACTTTCCATTGCCTCCAATTTTTCACACTGCTTATCGACATCCAGAACTGGTGAAATTTTATTTGTAATTGCAAGTTGACCCAAATAAATACTGGGAAGACCTATTTCCTTAATTCCATCATTCTTCTTGGTTACTGCCTGAGGTTGAACCATGCAGCTTGTTACTTTGACATCCACGTTTTCCAGCGATAAACTGTTTATCATTCCATGAATGTGCATGTATTTGGAAAGGTAAGGACTGATTCAGGATAGTCAACATGGCTCTGTGCGTGGGAAATCATGTCTCACAAACTTGATTGGGTTTTTTGAAGAAGTAACAAAGAAGATTGATGAGGGCAGAGCAGTAGACGCGGTCTATATGGACTTCAGCAAGGCGTTCGACAAGGTGTCCCATGGGACACTGATTAGCAAAGTTAGATCTCATGGAATAAGGGGAGAACTAGCCATTTGGATACAGAACTGGCTCAAAGGTAGAAGACAGAGGGTGTCCAGGTGGATGGAGTGTATTGGAGATGGATGAAGGGGTCCTTGGAAGGTGGGCTGGAGTCCTGACTGAAAAAATAAGCTCGGAGGCAGAGGCGGCAGTAGAAGTGTTCAACGTCACGATGTGTATTGAATTCATTGATGCGTGGACAGAGGGGGAATAAAGGTAAAGCCTTTGCTAAGGACTGATCGTTCATCACTAACACTTAGTAGGTGCGAGTGCAGAATTGTTGAAAAATCTATTCAAATCTATCTCAATCGTAAATGTTACTTGAGGTGTTCCAGGTGGCATTCAATCATTTTTGCTTGTTACCCATATTTGATTCAAATTAAATTTATGCTGTTCGCATTCAACTCATAGCTCATATTGCAGTCTAAACTTTTTCTTTGATAACAACCTTTGCATTCTTGTTTGACTACGTTTTATTTGTAATAAACTCATTATTGTTTGTTGACTGAAAGAAACCTGCTGAATTGTTTCTAATACTAACCTTCTAAACTCTACAAAATTGTCCACGTCACCATTCTGGGTAAATTTATAATTTGCTGTGACCATTGATGGAATAGGACAAGATAGAAAATGATGAACTTTTTCAACTTAAAAATATGTTAGACATTTAACAAATTTACAAATAAATGTTTGTGCGCTTTACAGATAACAGATGGCGTAGAGACATCGGAGGATGGTGATAGCCCTTCAGCCTCTTGCTTTGGTTGTTCAGCCTTTGGTAATGCTGCCGAGAGAGCTGGACAGGATGTGGTAACTGGGATGCAGCTGTCAACCAGCCCAGCCATCGATCAGCCTCCCATATGATTGTTCTGCTCAATGACATTATCTCATTACCCAGCTGCTATGGAGCAAGCGTCACTGTTCAGAAGGTCTTGCATTTCATGCATACATCTAATCTACTGCCATTTGGAGGTCATCATGAGACTAGTCATAGCTGATCACCACACACCTGTTAAACTAAACTAATGCTGATGTTGTGAACACTATGGATCCCCACATTTGGAGAGCATGAGCTCACAATGTCTCAGGAAACTCAGTTAGATGGCAACCTATCTGCCACTGCAAATCTATGTGTTAAATCCTAAAAGGAAGCTGTAAAGTTCTGTCTCATCACTGTCCCCACCATCACCTCTGGCATTTTCTGCAACTTCTCTTCCTCCAAAGTAAACTATGCACATATCCTCATGTAGACTGGTTCTGTGTTGTTCCCTTATTCTCCCACTTTATCTCTATTATTCTCACCATCAGAGTCCATGTCACTGAGCTAGTGCTTACTGCTTAAGAAGGTAATGATGATGATAGTGATTATGCTGATGATAACAGTGATGATAATGATCATAATCATGACATGTGACTTGTCATTTCCAACATCTGGCTCTTTTCCAGCAGTGGGAGACAAAGCTTCTGGACCTGTCAGAATACAGGATGTAGGTACTTTTGTATCCAAACTCTTTATTCAGTGAGTATGTGCACAAATCTAATTACCACTCATAAATGTCATACTGAACTCGAAGAGATGAAAATCCTGAGAAAAGTATTCAATCTGAAGTGAGATTTGGGAGGTGTAGAAATGTTCAATTCATGTCTTCACAAGCCCAGATAAACATCCAGAACCAAGCTGTTTGTGTTAGATGTAGTCCTTTGAGGATTAACAGAATAAATGTTGATTGAATTTTGGCAAAATATTAGCAAAATGTCCAGAAAGCCTTCAGATGAATCTGAAAATCACCTTTTCCCCTTGCTGTAGGTTTGAAGTTAATATATGTTTAAGTATTTTTCACAATCCTCAGAAGCTATTTGTTTATGCAACATCAGTTGGTGACTATTAATGGATGCTTTCCCTCAAAATACTGAACTGTACCAAGTGTGTTAGCAGGCATTTAGATCCTTCATAATCTTCTGCATGGCTGTTCCTAGTGAAGCATTGATTTTTTTCCACAAAGTAGTGGCTTGCGGTTAACAATGTAACAATTGGTTAAAATGGTATTTACAGTTTAAGCCTTAATTTTGGTAATCTTGCGGGTTCATCTTGAAAGGAGCTGACTAACAGTGATCTTAATATTGAAATCAATTTGTTTATGTACATCCTTTTTGTGTAAAGAAGTTGTAAATGTATGAAATGTGAAATAAGTATTATCAATGATCCATTTCTCAAATACGACAGCAAAGACCTAACCTTGCAGTAATCTTAAAAAAACGTTATTTCGATCAAATTAAATTTATATTTCCAAGACAAGAGAATACCTGACCGCATGCTTCACATTGGGTTTAGTTTTTCTTTCTTTTTCTCCAGTCATAACTTATGATTGAAATAATTAGAACTCTCTAATTTGCTCTTTGTAGCTAATTTATAGTAATTATCTCTAAAAGCTTTTGTCTGTAAGTATAATAGCTATAAGTTTTTCAAAAAGATTTTGTATTTTTAATAATTGCTTGAATAATTTAACAAAATGGAAATGAAGATAATCTTGAAAGCTATACAATTAAAGTACTGGAAAATGACAAAAAAGAGGGTTTAGACTGAGCAAAAACAATCATTTCATTTTCTTCACTGGGTGAGTTTATTTTTAATATCAACTACGTTTATGAAGCAATGCCAAATTTAATGACCTAAATGTTGCACTAAGATGTACTTTGAGGCTTTGAATATTATTTTGCTTAAAAAACCTTGATGTGACAATACACCACATAAATGTAGGAAACATCACCTATGTTAAATGACAAAACTTAATTGAAAGTATTTCAATCTCTTGAATAAGTAATCATCAAAAACTTCAGTAATCTTTCTTCTTGCTTCCTGACAGTAAGTTTAAAAAAAAGTCAACCAATTTTTCATTTCCTACATTCTATACCAGTTTCCTTTTGTAGCATGAATTTGGCATTACCCCAGGAGCTCAGTTATCATCATTCGCTCCTATCCATTGTGGCTCTAAAATCAAAAACCCTCAGTGATACTCTACTTAGATCTCATCAGCTCACTTGAAAAAAAATGTTAATTAATACATTAACTGATTAATCTGGGATTCCATTTGCTTACCTCTTCGTGATATCAAAAAAAATTCAATCATATCTTGCCTAATTGAAAATTGACAATTTTATATCCACCTTCTCTCATTAAAGAATCTATGATCTATTTATTCCAAAGCATTGTCTCCACTATTGCAAGCTCAACAAGAAAAATTGATGTTGTGTCTCATTAATTGGAGTGCTGTTCTACACTATCTTCATGGTTATGGATATTACATTATATCTGCCAAAAGCTGTAAACACTATTTTTTAGAGCAATAACAAGCTGTAGGTTTGCTTTTTTTAAAAAATCAATAAGATTAATTTCATCATTGCAGCCCCAGGACCTGTCTGTAAGAGTTCTTCATAGTACAGTTCTATACCCAACCATCTTTAGCTGCTTCATCAATGACCTTCTCTTCATCATAAGATCAGGAATGGGGATGATCACGAATGATTGCACGAATGATCCCTGTTAAAATACAACAAGAGCAAAACAACATCATACATAGGTTGACAACTGAACAGCATCATTTGTGCTATGCAAGTTTCAGGCAATAACCATCTGCAACAAGAGAGAATCTAAACATCACTGTTTCATGTTCAACGGCATTGTCAGCACTAAATCCACCATTATCAGCATTATTACGCTGAAGGGGTTGAATGGCCCACTTAATTTGTACATTCACATGTTTGTACATTCCAAACGCGTGACCAACAGCACGAGGAGAGACAAGGATAGCAAATGTCTAGGAACACTGCAAACCTGCAAGTTTATTTACAAGTCACACATCAACCTGACTCAGGACTAGATCATCATTCTTTCACTGGTGCTAGTTCAAAATCCTGCAGCTCAATTTTTAGCAGCAATGTGGGTGTTCCTACACCCAAACACTGCAATTGTTCATGGCAACAGTTCACCACCACTTTCTTCAGTGTAATTAAAGATGGGCAATAAATGTAGGCCAAGCTAATGCACTCAGATCTTTTGTCTGAACTTAATATTTATTTTGTTATTATAGATTTCCTCCTTAGCTGCTTTTTCGGGATCACATCCATAAATAGAGTCAAGATGTTAGTTAGAGAAAGATTGAGCATTCTGATAATACTAAGGATAGAAAATTCCGATGTCAAGGGTAGAAAATTTTCTATGAAATGTATATGAGTAACTTTTCCTTTCAACAAAGTGCATTGGGGAATTTCTTAATTTAGGTAAATTCCAAAATATGATAGATACAAGAAAAAAAAACAGACTTAAGAAATGTGGTCAGACCGAGCAACAACAGCAGCATCAACAGAATGAAGGAGAGTGAATCTGAGGATGAACAGCAGCAGGGGCAACAGGATAAATGCCTGAGAGGGTCAGTCAGAGTGAATATGGAGCTGAATTCAGGAGTGAAACTCCGGAAGTGATGTTGTGACTGAAGTCACATGGTATCAAGATGAACTGGCAAGATGGATACAAAACTGGTTTAGTCATAGGAGACAGAGGTTAGCGGTGGAAGGGTGCTTTTTGGAAAGGAAGATTGTGAATGGCATGGATAGCGTGAAAAGTGTGAGGCTTTTTCCCAGGGTGCAGGTGACAATTACTAGGGGACATAGATTCAAGGTGCTGAAAAGAGACATGTGAGGCAGGTTTTTCACACAAAGGATGGTGAGCATGTGGAAAGTATGGTGAAAGGAGGTGGCGAGTGGAGGTACACGAGCAGTATTCAAGAAGCACCTGGACAAAAACGTGAGTAGGAAGAGAATAGAGGGAGATGGATTCTATAAGTGAAAACAGTTTTAGTATGGAAGGGCAAAGTCTGTCAGCACAGGCCTGGAGGGCCGAAGGACCTGTTTCTGTGCTCTTTGTTCTTTGTTCTATGTTCCATAAACAACAGCAGATCACCACTAGTTACAGACCTCCAATAAGAAAAACACTCCTTCACAACTACCCTCTGTTTTCTGTGATCAAACAAATTTCATATCCAACTAACCAACTCACCAGGGATTCTATGTGACATCATTTTCTTGACCAGCCTACCATGAGGGACCTTGTCAAATGTCTTGGTAAAATCCATGTGGACAATCTCCATTGTCCTATTCTGATTCAACTTTTTCACTTCCTCAAAAAACTGAATCAAATTTGTGAGACAAGACCTCCCCCATATGAAGGCATGCTGATAAGTTCATTGTTTTCCAAATGTTTGCAAATCCTGTTCCTAAGAACTTTCTCCAATAGTTTCCCCAAAGGTTTATGAGCCTATAATTTCCTGTATTATCTCTATTGCCATTCTTAAACAAAAGGAACAAAATTAGTTATTTTCCAGTCTTGACCGTGGGTAAACAGGATACAATGATCTCTGTTGAGGTCCCACTAATCTCCTCCCTCACTTGTCTTAGTATCCTGGGATAGATCAAATCAGGCCCCAGGAATTTATCCAGATACTCAACACTTCCTCCTTCTTAATATCAACATTTTCTGAAATACCAATGTGCCCCTCCCTAATCTTACCACCATCCATGTCCTTCTCCTTGATGAATACTGATGATAAGTACTCATTAGAGTACTTCATCCATTCCCTCTGGTTCCACGCATAAATTCCTTCTTTTGTCCTTGGGTGTATCTATCCTTTTCATAGCTCCCCTCCCAATATATGTATAAAATGCCTTGAGATTCTCCTTAATCCTAATTTTTAAGAATGTTTCAAGACTCTTTTTAGCCTTCTTAATTCCATTTTTCTTATTTTATTTATAATCCTCAAGGGCCTTCTCTGGTTTCAATTTCCTAAAATTTATCTAAGTTTCCTTTTGAAGCAAAACAGAGAAATTGTAGTATAAAGTTATACTTCAGGTATTGGTTTCTGCCTGCTACCTATGGATTGTAATGCAGAATCCATAGACTGGGAGTCCTGTTTACTTTGAGTGATACCAAATTCTATCAGCTCAGTAGCTCTGTTGTTAGCATTGTGACTTCAAAGTGCCAGGGACCCGGGTTTGAATCCACCCTAGGGTGACTGTGTGGAGTTTCCATGTTGTCCTCATGTTTGCATTGGATTTCCTCTGGGTGTACTTGTTTCCTCCCACAGTTCAAAGATGCGCAGATTTTAAAGATTTGGCGTGCTAAATTGCCTAGAGTGTCCAGGGATATGTAGGCGGATTGGAAATAGGAAATTCAGAATTACGAGGAATAAGGTTGTGGAGTCTGGGTCCGGGTTGATTACTGTTCAGAGGATCGGTGAAGACTTTATAGGCCAAGTGACCTACTTCTACAGTGTCGGGATTCTACAATCACAAATGAGCTTTAATGTTTGTACAAACATGAGTTTTAATTTTTAGGATTAACTTAAAGAACCCATTTTGACAGTATAGATATGTAGTCTGTAATAATACTCCACAATGTAATCTGCAATAATACTCCACAACAATTCCACTCCAGTTTCCAGAAAACGTTGTAACCTTAAAACGTATCTGAAATTTACCATAATGTTAAATCCACATCACTTAATCAGAAATCAGATTTTCTTGCTTTGTGAACCACCGAGCACCTCTAGAAATCACAAACATAATTAGAAATGTGTTAGTGTCAATCTGAAAAGAAAAGTGACCTGTGATCAGCAAAATTCTATCATCTTGTGACATTTTAAAGCTGCATGACTTCTGTATCTCTTTCAATCTTGTTGGAAAATAGACTTATCATCTTCAGAATTCTATTTTTCTTCTGCTTTCAGAAAAAGATCCAAACCATCCTAACATGCAAGCAGAACCCAACCCATAGACATCTATAACACAAGATCAATAGCCAATGAAATCCAATTTAGTTTTTTTTCCTACAGATTAGACTGCATTTTTATCCAGATACATTAACTGTGATGTGTCAGCAATTGGAAGCTGACCTCCATCTCCTTTCTTGCAGTGGATCAACCATCAGTAATTGTGATTGTGGAAGAAGTATCATATTTTGGTGAACCTGGATATTTCCTGTATCCTGTAGTGACATTAGTCATGTCAGCTAGACAATAATACTTTGACATCCTATCACCAAATAATTGCAAGGTATACCTATGGACTCAGTGATTCAGTGTCAGAGAAAGCGAAGGAGAATAGTCAATATGGTTGGAAGACAGATTTAGCTAAATGAAGGGTCACACTTCCTATGTGGTAATAAGGCATTATAGACAATTTTAAGAATGGGAAAAAAAAACTTGCTTCCTCAATCTGGCTGTAGTAAGTAATCCAAGCCAACTTATTTTGCCTATTAATGCACGATACCTTGGAAACAGTCCATGGTTCATTTAATGCCAAGTTGTTAGAAACCAGGGCATCCCTCAAATCAATCTAATGGATCCTATTCATTGTCTGAAAGAAAATAATGATTCTTTGTGTCACAAGGTTAAGCAAATCTTTCATATTTTCATTTTTTTTATTAATTCACATGACATGGGTATCACTAGCAAGGGCAAACATTTAATGCTGTTTCTTAACCACCCTTGAGACGGTCATGGTGAGCTGCCTTCTTGCCGTGTAGCTATATCCACAATGTGGTTGAGGAATTTGATCCAGTGATGATGAAAAAATAATGGAAGCTTTAAGTCAGCTTGGTGTGTGGCTAGGAGCTGAACTTGCAGGTAGTGCTGTTCCCAAATATCTTCTAGCCTTGTCCTTTTACATTCTGGAGGTTGTGTGTTTGGAAGCTGCTGTCACAGGAGCCATATTGAGTTACTGCAATGTAGATGATACACTCAACAGCCACTGTGGCAGTAGTGAAGTTAATGGATATTCAAGGTAGTGGATGTTCAAGGTAGTGGATGCAGTGCTAATCAGGCAGCTGTTTTGTCTCAAATTGTGTCACGCTTCCTGTGTGTTGTTGGAGCTGCACTCATCCAGGCACAGGGAGAGTATTCCACCACCTTCCTGACCTGAACCACCTTGTAGCAGTGCAAGTTAAATCCACAGGAAGACAGAATAATTGACAAGAGGGAGAATCCCTATAATGTGGAAAGAGGACAACTGAACATTCATCAGGCAAGATAAATTTCCATATGCATGTATTTGATGAGAGGGAGAATCAACTCATTTTGGATCCGTACAAGGACAGTCAAGAGAATCCTTATATGGTTTCAATCCCACTTAGAGTCATAGAGTCATAGAGATGTACGGCATGGAAACAGACCCTTCAGTCCAATCTGTCCATGCCGACCAGATATCCCAACCCAATCTAGTCCCACATGCCAGCACCCGGCCCATATCCCTCCAAACCCTTCCTATTCATTTACCCATCCAAATGCAATTGTACCAGCCTCCACCACATCCTCTGGCAGCTCATTCCATACACGTACCACCCTCTGCATGAAAAAGGTGTCCATTAGGTCTCTTTTATATCTTTTCCCTCTCACCGTAAACCTATGCCCTCTACTTCTGGATTCCCCGACCCCAGGGAAAAGACTTTGCCTACTTACCCTATCCATGCCCCTCATAATTTTGTAAACCTCTAGAAGGTCACCGCTCAGTCTCCGATGCGCCAGGGAAAACACCCCCAGCCTGTTCAGCATCTCCCTGTAGCTCAGATCCTCCAACCCTGGCAACATCCTTGTAAATCTTTTCTGAACCCTTACAAGTTTCACAACATCGTTCCGATAGGAAGGAGTCCAGAATTGCATGCAATATTCCAACAGTGGCCTGACCAATGTCCTGTACAGGCGTAACATGACCTCCCATCTCCTGTACTCAATACTCTGACCAATAAAGGAAGGCATACCAAACGCCTTCTTCACTATCCTACCTACCTACTTTCAAGGAGGTATGAACCTGCACTCCAAGGTCTCTTTGTTCAGCAACATTCCCTCGGACCTTACCATTAAGCAGATAAGTCCTGCTAAGATTTGCTTTCCCAAAATGCAGCACCTCACATTTATCTGAATTAAACTCCATCTGCCACTTCTCAGTTCATTGGCCCATCTGGTCAAGATCCTGTTGTAATCTGAGGTAACCCTCTTTGCTGTTCATTGCACCTCCAATGTTGGTGTCATCTGCAAACTTACTTTTCTCAAAGGTAACTAGCAGTGGGGGAAAAAATACTGATTTCATGGGTGACTCCATATCTAAATGTTTTTTTAAAAAAAAATCATGTTCCTGAGTTGTCCATACCGTTATTTAATCTATTTTCAGGAGGAAGCTCCATAAAACAAATGGCCAAAAATATAGACAAGGGACAAGCAAACAAGACCTTTTAGGTTTTCAACTTATGGCTGAGGCATTGAGAGTAAAATCATGGTGCTCCTTATATCTATTATTGCACAAAGAAACTTTGTTATTTGATAGACAAACCATGTTTCAATTTTAAGTTTCAATGCAGCACATGCTTTCTTTGATCACATTTTTCTATTATTTATCTTTTTAACTTGTATATTATAGTAATATTATCTTTATACATTTGTGTGTAGTCAATAACTTTAGGAAATTAAATATACAATGGCAGTGTGATATGGGTTATTAGGCTTCTGCATAAATACATAAACATACTTTGTTGCTTATGATGGAATAGAATGTCTGCTGGAATTCCGGATTTCCAATCATAATTTCAACTGAAAACTTATAGGACATGAGGCAAAATAGTCAGAAAAGAAAATTCCTGATAAATGTATTCAGAATAATTTAGTTAAATCTACTCTCTCCAAAGATGTTATGATACTGAATTTTATTTGTAAATCAGAAGTCAGCAATACAATTCTGAGACCCATTATTATGATTTTTAACAGAAGGAGTGGCTGCCAATCAAACTCCACTACTTCACCAGTCATACCAAAAATGTATAAGTTTATGTAATCACTAAAATGGCCATTTTGTTCCGGATAACAGTAATACAGAGAACAAACAAGACATTCAAATTTCTTCAAAAACCTCAAAACTCATTTGTTATAAACAAACAAAGAAACATTCTGATGTGTAAGTGGCTAAACTGAGTTACTATCTGGAATGGAACTATATATCCTTAAACCCCACATCATGGACAGTCATGCCAAAGACAAGACAATGCAACTCTGCAGGGAAAGTGTGTATTTTCTTTTTTAAAAAGGCCAAGGAAAAATACCTTCAGTATGGGCTAAAATGCCCATAATGTTAGATGCATTAGTCAGAGGGAAATGGGTCTGTATGGGTTACTCTTCAGAGGGTCGGTGTGGACTTATTGGGCCAAAGAACCCGTTTCCACACTGTAGAGAATCTAATCTAACCTTAGACCAAGTTCTGAACTCAAAAGATAAAAGAAGGGGAAGACTTTAGGGTCCAATTGACTCCCTGATATGAAGATTGTAGTGCTGACAGCTGTAGAATTGATGAAACCATTTAAATGAGATTTCAGGCCTTGAGTAGAGGTAATGCAATACAAGGTGATAAGACATAAGAGCAGAATTAGGCCATTTGGCTCATCAAGTTTGCTTCACCATTCAATCATGGCTGATATGTTTCTCAACTCCATTCTCTTGCCTTGTCCCCATAACCTCTGATCCACTTACCAATCAAGAATCATCAATCTCTGCCTTAAGGACTCTATGACTTGGATTCCATGACCCTCTGCTGCAATGAGTTCCACAGATTCCCGATATTCTGGCTCAAGAAATTACTCATCTCAGTTCTAAAGGGAGATCCCTTCATTCAGAGGCTGTGCTCTCTGTATCTTGTCTTTCCTATTAGTGAAGACATCTTGTACACATCCACTCTATCCAGACCTCTCAATATTCTGTAAGTTTTAAAGAGATTCTGCTCCCCACCCCCCCGATTCCCCCAATCCTTTTAAACTCCATTGAATATAGATCTAGAGTCCTCAACTGTTCCTGATATGAGAAGTCCTTCATTCCAGGGATCTATCTGATAAATCTCTACATCGCCTCTACGGCCAGCACATGCTCCTTAGATATGGGATCCAAAACTGCTTGTGATATTCAAAATGAGGTTTGACCAGAGCTTCACAGTACATTCCTGCTTTTGTATTCTAGCCCATCCAAATGAATGTTAACATTACACGTGCCTTCCCAACTGCCAACTGAGTCTGCATGCTAACATTACGAGAATCCTAAATTAGGACTCCCAGTCCTTTTGTGCTTCTGATTTCCAACGCCTTTTGCCATTCAGAGAATAGTTTATACCTCAATCATTCCTACTAATGTGCATAACCTCTCATTTTCCCACATTGTATTCCAATCTACCACTTCTTTGTCCACTCTCCTAGCCTGTCCAAGTCCTTCTGAAGCCACCCTACTTCTTTACTGCCACCTATCTTTGTCAACTACAAACTTAGCAACAATGTTAGCAATTCCTTTGTCCAAATTGGCAATGTTTAAGGTGAATAGTTGTGGTCCGAACCCCAACCTCTGTGGAACTATACTAATTACCAGCTGCCATTCTAAAAAATAAAAACCATTATCCACACTCTATGCTTTCTGCCAGTCAGCCAATCATCTGTCCATGCCAGTACCATGCCCTAAGACTATGGGCTCTATTTTATTTTGCAGCCTCTTGTATGGCACCTTGTCACAGGCTGTCTGGAAATCCAAATAAATGACATCCAATTGTTCTGCTTTGTCTAGCTTACTTGTTACATCCTCAAAGAATTCTAACCGATCAATTGAGCATGATCTCCCCTTGACGAAGCTATGCTGACTCAGCAATGCTTTATCATGTACTTCCAAGTACCCCACAATTTTATCCTTAATAATACACTCTGAAGTCTAATCATTGATTGAGTTCAGGCTAACTGGCCTATAGTTTCTGTCTTGTGTCTCCCTCTTTTCTTAAAAATAAATTCCATTAGCAATTTCCAAGCCTTCCCAGAATCCAGTGACTCCTAACAGACCACTAACAATGCTTTCACAATCTCCTCAGCTATCTACTTCTGAAGCCTGTGATGTAATCCACCTTATTCAGGTGAGTTATCCACCTTTAAAACATTCAGCTTCCCTAGTATCTTCTCTTTAGAGATGGCCACTACACTCACCTCTGCCTTCCAACTTCTGTTATGCTACTGGGATCTTCCACCATGAAGACTGATATGAAGTACTTACTCAGATACTTCAGCATTTTTGTTCCCCATTGCTATTTGGCTAGCCTAATTTTCCAGCAGTCCATTGTACACTTTTGTCTCTTTCCTTCTATAAATAAAAACTTTTGCAACTTTTTTTAATATGATTATCTAGCCTCCCTACATTTCATCCTCTCCCCTTTTATTGCTTTATTAGTTGAATTTTTAAAGGCTTCACAGTCCTCTAGCTTCTCATTAATTTTCACCGTGATATATGCTTTCCTTTTTATTTTATGTTCTCCCTATCTTTTCTTATCAGTCATGTTTGCCTTGTCCTCCCCTTCCTATGTTACTTCTTCCTTAGCATGAATATCTGCTGCACCTTCTGAATTACCCCTAGAAACACCTGCCATTATTGCTCCACTGTCTTCCCTTCTGGGCTCCCGTCCCACTCAACTCTGGCTATATCCTCTCTCATTTCCTTGTGATTACTTTTATTCAGTTGTAATATTGTATCATTTGATCCAATTTTCTCCCTCTCCAACTGCAGGGTGAATTCCATTGTATTGTGATCACTGCCCTTTCTCAGTTCCTTCATCTTAAGTTCCCTCATTATCTCTGCTTCATTACAGATCACCAAATATATTACATTTCCAAATTTCCACTATTTATCCTGCTTGTTACCACCTGAAAAATTAATACAGTTGCAAGGCATGATTTTCCCTTCATCAAGCCATACTAGCTTTCTTTGATGATCTGACATATTTCCAAATGATCTACCATTACATTATTTATAATAGAATCTGACACTTTCCAAAAGACAGATGTTAACTTACTGGTCTATAATGACCTACTTTTTGCCCCCCTCACTTTTCCAATAAGTGTTTCACATTGGCAGTTCTTTAAGCCCCTGGGATTTGTCCAGAACTTGTGCTTTATGCACTATCTCTGTAGCTACTTGCTTTAGCATCCCAGAATGCAACCTATCAAGTCTAGTAGACTTATGGGCATTTAGCTCCATGAGTCACTCAGTTATGTTTTCCCTGGTTGGTAGTTGTTGTATTTATGTCCTATTCCACTTTACCTCCTGATTGTTTCATATTATTGGAATGCAGCATTTTTTAGCATTGAGTATTTCCTGTTCTTATTCAGTTTGCCAGCAGCCTTGTTTGGAGTGCACTCTCTGTTGTACCTATTACACATGGCCACAGGCAGTGTGACAAGATACCAAGACTTTCCCAGTCTTGTTGCAGATGTTCAATACACATGTCAACCTTGACTGAGCATTAAAACTTCCAGCCCTGACTGAGGAAGAGTGGTTTAACCTATCAAGGAACAAAGAACAAAAGAGAAGGACAGCACAGGAACAGGCCCTTCTCTGCCCTCCAAGCCTGTGCTAATCATCATACCCTAACTAAATTAAAAAATAAATTTTCTGCCCTTATTCACTCCATATCTCTCTATTCCCTCCTTATTCATGTAATCATCCAGATGCCTCTTAAATGCAGTCATTGTGCCTGCTTCGACCACCTCTTCAGACAATGCGCGAAAAGCCTCCCTCGCTCAGCTCCCTTAAACATTCCTCCTCTCACCTTGAACCTGTGCCAACTTGTAATCGAAATTTCAACTCTGGTAAAAAAAACCTTTGACTATCCACCCTATCTATGTTTCTCATAATTTTGTATACCTTTAACAAGTATCCTCTCAGCCACCAACTTTCCAATGAAAACAATCCTAGTCTTTTTAAACTTTCCTCATAGCCAATGCCTTTGAGACCAGGCAGCATTGTAGGTAAAAACAATGACTACAGATACTGGAAACCAGAGTCTAGATTAGAGTGGTGCTGGAAAAGCACAGCAGTTCAGACAGCATCCACTCCACTCTAATCTAGACCCAGGCAGCATTGTAATGAATGTTCTCTCCATTGTCTCCAAAGCTTCCACCTCCTTCTGGTAGTGTGGCGATCAAAATTGCACATAATACTCCAAATGCAGCCTAACAAAGGTTTTATATAGCTGCAACATGGTTTGCCAACTCTTGTACTCCATGCCCCAGCATGCCATTTGTTTTCTCAATCACCTTGGCCACCTGTGTTGCCACTTTTAGGGAACTGTGGACCTGCACACGCAGATTCATCTGTATGTTAATGTTCCTAAGGGTTCTGCCATTTACAATTCACACCTAAATTTGATTCCCCAAAATGCATCACCTTGCATTTGTCTGAATTAAACTCCATTTGCCATTTCTGTGCCCAGGTCGCCAATCTGTATCCCGTTGTGTCCTTATACAAGGATATCCTTATCCTTATACTGTATAAGGCGACATACAGTGACAGCTCAATCCAAGGAGTCACACACAATTGAAAATGTTATCTTTCAGATAGAATTTTGAAAGAATGCTTGCTTATCTATTTGCACGAATACAAAACATTTTCATGACATTTTCCAAAGGAAACATTCCTAGTATCCTGTATAAATTTATCCCTCAGACTGATACCAGTGACCAGATTATCTAGTAAATCATTAATCATTTAATTTCTGTACTTCACTATAAGGAATAATATTTCTTTTGCAATAAAACATTTTGGGATATCATAAAATTAGTAAAGATGAAGAAAACTATAAACCTTCCCGACTTTTCTCTACTTCACTTCGGTATACCAAGTGGTGAAAGATTCAGGAGTGAGCACTCTCTTTCCTAATGCCAATAACATCTGTTCACAGATCTTCAGGACCAATATTACTGATGAACCTTATGATTGCTAGAAAACCTGGCAATCATAATATTGGTGAAACAAATTAAAACTTTACTAACATTTCTGTCACCACCCTCCTATATAATGTGAAATGAACTACAGCTACTCCCTGTTCGACATCATCAAAATATACTTGTGAATATTTAGTTCAGTCAAGAATGAAGAGTGGTGTCTTTCCCCATGAATGTTGCCAGATTATCAGAAGAATAAATACACATCAACCCAATAGGTAACCAGCCCTGCATGCAGAAGGGGTTCTTTTCTATTTCTTTATAATTGTACTTTGAAGATTATCATGGAGGAACAGAACGCAGTTGGTATAAAGAAAAATACTGTGGATTTTGGAGATCTGAAAATAAAAACAGAAAATACTGGAAATACTCTGCTACACTTCATTGGTAGAGTGTTAACATTTCCACTTGATGACCTTTCATTAGAACTCAATGGTTGACAAGGCATCTATTAAAACTCATTTTTACATAATTAAGAGAACAACTGTTTTTTACTTTGCAGACTGGAAAGATCTCAGACAAATAAGTGATATTTTTTACAAAATAATATTTGAAAATTACATTTGCCGACATTGAAAATGGAGGGAGACTGTTAAATTAAACAAATGCAAAACAGTTCCTGTATCTGCAATGCATACAAACACATTTGTCAAATTCTAGGCTGAAAATGTCAATGTCAATGGCCAGTGTCACTTCAACCTGCATTGTCACTTAGTTTTAATTCTTCAAGGTTGGCTCAAAGCCCCACAAGGAGACTGGCTTTGTGGGGAGGGCATGACCACAGCATGCTCACAATTCACCCATGAGGTTTAGATATGCAGAGTCCCAACATATGCAATAAATATCTGGTGCTTGTAATGCATATTCCATGTCCAAAAAGAAGAAAATTGTTCCACTTATTACTGTATGCTGCTATTGTAAAGTTGGGTAGAGTATTTATGGATTGGAAGGCAGGGTTTTAGAATTTGAGGTTTATTAAATGATGGTGGAGGGGTGAAGAGTGCATGGTCCCTTTGAAAAATTATGTTTTGTTTTCCTCTGCCTAGCATTTTGAAAATGTGAGCTTGTGGGCGGTAGCTTGCCAGTTGCAGGTGCTCAAATTGAAACATTTGTATCAAAAGGCTGTACTGTTAGCAGGCAAAGCAGCATTTTTACCAATGCAATATTTTTTTTAAGTTAGCAAATTAATTTAAACAGGCAATTGAGACTAAGGAGGAGAAAGTGAGGTCTACAGATGCTGGAGTATTAGAACTGAAAATGTGTTGCTGGAAAAGCGCAGCAGGTCAGGCAGCATCCAAGGATTAGGAAATTCGACGTTTCGGGCATAAGCCCTTCATCAGGAATAAGGCTAAGGACCAATTAAATTTAAATCTGATGGTTTTGACAATCTCGGACCAATCAAATTGTAAAGAAGTGAATATGTCATCAAGGATATAAAAGAAGAAGACATTTGAAAATTGGCGAAGAGCAAACTGCTATCTGAAGAGATTAGCTTTCTCAGCTCTCAGGGTAACAATCATCTGACTAAAGGTACAGCAGCACTCTTAATTAATACTCCTAACAACAGAATTCAACAGAGAGAGGTGTTCTGATGCAAGAATTCAAATGAGGAGGCATTCCTGAAAGAAGATCAATGGAGAAGACATAGAAAGATCCAGAAGACATAACCTAGCTGTAATTTCGTGACACTAAATTTTATTGTTTTGTTTTATCAGTGAGACTTGTATTTATTAGAATAGCATAACATTAGAATTTTGTTTTATTTGGGAATAGTTAGTAGTTAGAGGGGAATTGTTTGGTTTGTTAGTAGTTCTGTTACCTTGTTCACTGTTGGAGTTAGATAAATAAATTGTTATGTGTTGATTACAGAATGAGTGAAAGGATTTCGTTTCATTTAACCACTTGCTTATAACAGATTGGGGGTGAGAGGTAGATAATACCACTTGTTGCATTTCTGCTAACAGACTATGAGGCGAGATGAACTCTCTTGGTGTTTCAGGTTTAATTATCTGGCGGCGGCGGCGGGGTTGGGGGGGTGTGTGTGGGAGTGGCACCCTCAGCTTCATAACAGCTGCCATCAATAATTGATTTGACTAAAGGCACTTGACTGCTTGCCAGGTTATTTCAAGTCGGTGATGACAGCTGCTGTTGCTTTATGCGAAAAGGTTGTGTTTGGAAATAGAAAGCTTACTTCTGAGAAACACTACTGTAAGATTATTCATCATACAGAGGAATACTGAGTCAAGGGACTCTCTGTGTGGAGTTTGTACATTCTCCCTGTGTCTGCGTGGGTTTCCTCCCACAATCCAAAAAATGTGCAGGTCAGGTGAATTGGCCGTTCTAAATTGCCCGTAGTGTTAGGTGAAGGGGTAAATGTAGGGGAATGGGTCTGGGTGGGTTACACATCGGCGGGTTGGTGTGGACTGGTTGGGCCGAAGGGCCTGTTTCCACACTGTAAGTAATCTAATCTAATCTAATCATCTAATTATAAGTCAGTTGGTAATGGCTACAGACAGATATCAAATTCATGGCAAAACTCCATTAGTTCTGCAAGTGCATTATGAGTTTCTTGTTGCTCATCACTTTAATTCTCTATCCCGTTCCCACTCTGGCTGTTTTGGCTTTAGGGTACTACACTGTTCCAATAAAATTCCATGGAATATTCAGGAATGGTTGATCACACTTCACTTAGGGACTTTACAGCATTCTAGCCTCCATTTCAAAAATTTCAGACGATAACCACTAGGTCCATTTCTTTTCAAACAACATTTGATAGTAATGCTTCTGTTGTACCCATTTACATCTCTCCTAGTCTTAACGTGCTTTACCTGTCCCATTGGTATCTCCTTTTGCCTTGTATCATCATCCCTGTTGTCCTTTAACTTCTCCTACTACCCACCCTTTTGGCTGAAACTGCTGCTGGCAATGGAGAGCTTGGAGATGGGAAGGGTAGTAATTAGGGGCAGGATGGAAGCGTACCTTTACCCCATCACTTCCTACCTTCACTAGAATTGGGTTCTAGTTGGAAAGGCCCTTGTTTGATCCTCCAGCCCTAGACTAACACATTTCTGGCAGGCTTGTCCTCGTGAGCACACATGACAAGTGATACTGTGAAGGCTGCTTGTCATGTTATTGATTGATTGTTTTGTACCAAGATACAGTGAGACGTTTGTTTTGTGTACTATACAGACAGACTATACCATTCACAGTGCATCAGGGTAGCAGAACAGAGTGCAGAGTACAGTGTTCCTGGCACAGGGAAGCTGGAGAGACAGAGAGATAGAGGCATGTCAACATTAACATATGAGAGGCCTGTTCAAAAGTCTGATAACAGCAGGGACGAAGTTGTTCTTGAATCTATTTGCATGTGTATTCAAACTTTTATATCTTCTGCCTGATGGAAGAGGGTGGATGTGTATAACGGGTATGGGAGGGGTCTTCAATTATGTTGGCTGCTTTCCTGAGGCAGCGGGAAGTATTGATAGAGACAATGGAAGGAAGACTACTCTATGTTAACTGTAGTTTCTTGCAGTCTTGGGAAGACCAATTGCCATGCCAATGTGATGGGACACTTTCTATGGTACATCAATAAAAATTGGTAAGAGCTTGTGGAGATGCCAAATTTCCTTCCTCTCCTGAGGAAGTAAAGACGTTGTTGTGCTTTCTTGACCATCGGATGGGCAGGGCAGATTGTTGGTGATCATCAATCCCAGGAACTTGACACTCTCGACTATCTCCACCTCAGCACCATTGAGGCAGACAGTGGCATGCTCCCCACCCTGTTTCCTGTAGTCAATGACCAGCTCCTTCATTTTGCTGATATTGATGGAGATATTATTGCCTTTAGACCATGCTGCTAAGCATTCAATCTCTTCTCCATACTCTGTCGCATTATTGTTTGAGATCTGACCTACAACAGGGGTGTGGTCAGCAAACTTGCAAATGGAGTTGGAATGCAATTTGGCTACACAGTCGTGAATATATAAGGAAAATAGTGGGAGGCTGAGTACGCAGCCTTGTGGGCCACCGGCATTGAGGATTACAGTGAAGGAAGCATTGTCACCTATTTTTACTCTATGTGGTCTATGGGTCAGGAAGTCAAGGATGTAGTTACAAAGGGGGGACCCGAGACCTAGGTCTTGGAGTTAAGAGATGAGTTTGTTTGGAATTATAGTGTTAAAGACAGAACTGTAGTCAACAAGTAGGAGCCTTATATAAGTAGTCTTGTTATCTAGATATTCCAGGGATGAGTGTAGGTCCAGGAAAATGGTGTCTGCTGTGGACCTGCTGCACCAGTAGGTGAATTGCAATGGAAGAAGGCAATTTGGTAGGTAGGAGTTGACGTGAGCCATGACTAACCTCTCGAAGCACTTCATAATTACGAGATCCATGCCACCTTGCGGTAATCATTGAGGCATACTGTATGGTTTTTCTTTGGCACCAGGATGATGGTGGTCTTCTTAAAGCAGATGGGGACTTCAGATCATAGTAAGGAGAGGTTGAAGTTGTCTTCCAATACTCCTGCCAACTGGTCCCCACAGAATCTGAGTGCACAGCCAGGGACTCCATCCAGACCTGTCACGTTTTTGTGTGTTCACTCTCAAATGGCTGAACTAGCATCTATGGCAGTGACCACGGGTACAGGTGCATTTGAGGCTGTTGGGATGGGTGATATTGTTTCACTGACCTCCTGTTCAAAGCGAGCGTAGACTGCATTGAACTCCTCAGATAGAGATGTACTATTACCCATGATTCTGCTCGACTTTCTTTTGTCACCCATTATGTCATGTAAGCCTGACCACAAGCAACAAGTGTGTGTGTGTGATTGATCTAGGTCTCAAGCTTAGTTTGTATTGCCTCTTAGTGTCTCTAATGGTCTTAAGAATGTTGTACCTATATTTCTTGTATAGGTCAGAGTCATTCACTTGTGTGCTTCAGACTTGGACTTCAGTGGGAGTGGATTTCCTGGTTCATTCGGATTAATTCCTTAGGGAACCAGTCTTCTACACACTTACTAAGCTGTGACTGCAGTGGCATAGTCGTTTGGTTGGCCACTGTATTCATAAATATGGACCAGTCCACCGACTAAGTAGTCCTGGAGAAGTCCTTTTGTTTTTTCAGACAAACAGTGCTATTTTCTGTCACTGAATCTTCATGCTTCAATTTCTGCTCGTAAGCTGGGAGGAGGAGCCCAGTGATCTGATTTTCCAAAACATGGACGGGGGATGGTGCAGTAGGCATCTTTGATGGTTGTAAGTAATGATCAAGGATGTCCAGACTTCTGGTGGGTCAGGAGACGTTTTGATGGTATTTTGGTAGCACTTTCCTTGAAGCCTTATTGATGTCACCTGCTACGATTAACAAGGCTTCAAGGTAGTCCGTCTCAAGACTGCTTTTAACGTTGTATACTTCATCACGTGCACTTTTCAGTTCCACAAGGGGTAGGATGTAGACCGCTGTCAGGATAGCGGAGGTGAATTCACGCTGCAGATAGTAGAGATAGCACTTTTCTGTAAGATATTCAAGGTTCAGGGATTAGTAACTCCCAGGGTCACCACTTCTGAGCGCCAGGTGCTGATGATTAGGAAGCAGACCTCACCAGTACTTGCCTTTTAGTGAACTGAGAAACCCTCAGGCTGTAAAGCACACTCAAGTGTAGCAGCAGTGAGCCATGTTTCTGTAAAACAGAGCACACAGCCACCTCCCAATTTCCTTTGGAAGCTTTAAGTTCATCCATTTTGTTCTCAATTCATCGGGTATTTGCCGGTAGTATGCTGGGAAGGGGGGACCTGAAACCCTGTAGACACTGTCTCACCTGAAGTCCAGCACGTGTTCCACATTTCCTGAGTAAGTGGCAGCTTCTTGCTGATCCTGGGCATCAGTGAGGGAGTTCTGCTACTCTGAGAGGTAAATGTGTACTCCTAGTGTGTTCCTGGCATCAGTTTCAGCCTTGAACGTTCTGGGAGGATCTTGTGGCCGGTTCAGTTGGGCCTCCCCAGTGTTGGGTCACCGTGGGGTCAGGTCTTGTTCCTGTGCTGGTCAGATCTCGGAACCGGGTTTTCACAAGATTGGACCTGTGAGAGGCCAGAAGGCCACTGGGCTTGCGGTTCTAGCAAAAACAAGGAACATAGGTGTGTCCGATGGAGTTCTAGGCACTAGTCTTGTTCATGACCACTCCCAGAGATCTCACAGACTGTCCAGTTGGGCCTCCTCGATGTCAGGTCATCGTGTGATCAGGTCTTGTTCTCGTGTTTATCAGGCCTCATTTCCGGGTTTCCACTCAGTCTAGTAGGCCTTCCCCCGGGCTTGCAATTCTAGCATTGGTAGTTGAGCCTTGTTGACTGAAAATCTTTAGACCTGGAAGTAGATTTAAGAAATCATTGTTAGTAATTCAGCTAGACTTAGAATTGAGGTTCAGAAGAGCAGAATGATTATAAGAAATGTAAGAGTAAGATCTGTAGACAGCTCACAAAATGTTGCCATTTTCGGCAGCATCTTGCTGATTCCTCTTCTGAAAGTAGTAAAGGCATTCTTTTCTGCCCTGGGCATAAGAATTTGCCCTTGAGATTAGGGATGGATCTCTCATTCAATGGTAGTTAGTGCTTGAGCAGGGGACTTGACAACAGTCATTTAGTGGGGGTGGTGTTGAGAACACTTTCCCCAACACCACCAGTAATTTTCCATTCCCCTACCTCTCACACAATGTTATTCACTTAAAAAACAATCTTTATCCACATTACATACCTGTTTCCTGGGCAGAAGCCTCTGATGAGCCTTTGGTTTTTGCTAGGCAGTACTTCCACCTCCAGGACCTAAATTCTTGCAGAAGGCTCACTAATGGTCTCTCTCTTCCCTGATTGGAATCTTGCTCAGAGGGCTTTCCTGAAAAGAGGTACCACTGCTACCCAGTCACCTGCAGATAGGTGAGACCTCACACACCACAAGAAGATTTTGCTCTCTAACAAACATTCCCTTGTCTTCCTTCCTGCCCTGCCTCTGTACCTGCTCAAAAGTGGTTAGGTCCCTAAGAATGTTTTAACTTCTCATGATAGATCAACAACGTGAAAAAATAATTTGGTTTCTCTCTTCACAGATGCTAAATTATTCTTGACAAGCTGATTACATGCATCATTTTTAAACAATGCTGCTAGCCAGTATACATGCTTTATTTCGTGGGACAATTACCCTGTGGAACAACGTTCATTGAAATTGTGTTTCAGGAGGTCAATAGTGGGGTGAGCATCAAGCCATCAAAAATTTGTGTCCCATATTAATTTATCTCTTAGGCCTTATTTATTTTCCATCAACCAACTGTCCACCCAAAACTAGCATAAATCAAGATGGTTGACTTCCAAAGACTGGGCAGCAGGTAGCTCATATGGAGTATCTCAGGAAATGGAGTGCAAATTATGGGTAAATAGAAAATAGAGACAAACATTCGGGGAGGTGGAAGAGTTGGAGAAAGAGCTGAAAATATATTGCTGGAAAAGCGCAGCTGGTCAGGCAGCATCCAAGGAGCAGGAGAATCGACGTTTCGGGCATGACCCCTTCTTCAGGAAGGGCATCTACAGGAAGCATCTGCAGTCCTCACTTTCTCCGAGTTGGAGAAAGAGTCAAGGATATCAATCTTTCACTGTCGGGTCTGACAGAGCAAAGGTGGATTGAGCTATTTTTTCCTAGTGCTCCATGACATGTTTTACTGAGTGGGATAACTGTCATACCTTTAAAGGCAGGGAGTATGCTTCTTCTGATTTCCAGCAGATTTTGGGAAACTTTAGATGCATATTATGATATCATCAACCTGGGAACACATTTTTTTGTTACTCCATCCATGATGAACCATGTATTTTCCAAGCAATTATCTACTTTTTTTGACTCTGAAATAATTATCAATTAGGCAGAATTACGCAATCTTATTTTATTGATATATTTAATTGACATGCCTAGATTTCATGATATTTCCAATACTGTTTCTGGAATGAATTAGCAAGATTGATCACAAGTGTAAAAACAATATGTTTATGTCAACCTGTTAATTCTGATGACTTGAATAATACACATCCTAATAACTTTCAATGACAATAGACTGGATTGGTCTGAAAAATAAGTGGGAAATTTATTTCAATTGCTCCAATTCTTTCTGGGGAAGTGATGAGTTTGTTTGATGTTTACAAAACACGAACAAGTTGAAATAGTAACTGGCGATTTGAGGTCCTGGGTACAAAAATGGCATGAATTAAGGATAGGGAGTGATTTTTGGTCACAACAGGTTTGCATGATGAAAGCAGTATGAAGCTAACAATAGTCTTTGAGACTCCTGTGCAATCTGCAGCACTTCTGTTCTTTATGACTCCACTTTCATCTTTACATTAATTAGGAATGTACCTTTATAGTAATTGCCTTCAGCAATTACTATAAAAGACAGCTACTAAGTTCAAGATTGTATCATTTTGATGACAACATGGCAAGATGCCTATTCATGATATGTGCCTTTTACTATCTCCCTGATGAAAAATATAGTTTTGACAGATACTCCATCACTATAAGTAACAAATAGATATCTTAATCTTCAAAATTTTGTGCCTAGTGTAGTTTAAGGATTTAAGTTCCATATGTTAATACAACACGATATACATAATCACAGTGAGTGATGTATTGTCATTTAATCTTGTTGCTTCTTGCAGCCTTGTGGCAAGATAAGACAATAGCAAAACATTTCTTGAAAGGAAAGTAATTTTTTCTTACCTCAGTTGACTTTGTAAATATTCTTTAGCAGCTAAACAAGATCAACTATATGATAACTGAAAGTACTGTCATGGATGAACAACAACAATTTATATTGATACAGAGCATAGAACAATACAGCACAGAACAAGCCCTTCGGCCCTCAATGTTGCGCCGACCTGTGAACTAATCTGAGCCCATCCCCCTACACTATCCCATCATCATCCATATACTTATCCAAGGACTGTTAAAAAGCCCCTAATTTGGCTGAGTTAGCTACATTGGTAGGCAGGGCATTCCATGCACTTACCGCTCTCTGAGTAAAGAACCTGCCTCTGACATCTGTCCTAAATCTATCACCTCTCAATTTTCAGCTGTGCCCCTTTGTTCAAGCAGATGTCATCATTCTAGCAAAAAGACTCTCATGTCCACCCTATCTAATCCTCTGACTTCTTGTATGTATCTATTAAATCCCCTCTTAGCCTTCTTGTCTCCAATGAGAGCAGACCCAATCCCTCAGCTTTTCCTCATAAGACCTTCCCACCAGACCAGGCAACATCCTGGTAAATCTCCTCTGCACCTTTTCCAATGCTTACACATCCTTCACAAAATATGGGGACCAGAATGGTACATAATATTCCAAGTGAGGCCGGACTAGCATTTTGTACAGTTGCAGCATGACGTCACGGCTCCAAAACTCAACCCCTCCACCAATAAAACTTAACACACCGTACGCTTTTTTTTTAAATATATTTTTATTAAGAAAAATAGGTTTTTAAATTTTACAACAAATACAAAACAATGCAATTCAAAATAGTACAAAAATAGTTAAAAACTAAACCCAAATAATAATTTTTAAAAAAATTCCCCCACCCACCCTCCTATACGAATGTATAAACATATATAGAGAAGTATAAATTTTTTAAAAAACCTAAACTAGCTATTTAACTAAATAAATAAATACCTAACAACAAATAAATAAATAGTAATAGCTCAGCCCAGCCAAACAAAACACTCATACATTCACAGTTCCTCCTCCCTGGATATTGGACTCATGAAACACAATCATTACGGCTATTTGAAAGCCCTTGTTAGTGTGGCAGATAAATCTATGTCCAGGTATTTCAAAAAGGGTTGCCATGTCTTGTAAAAATTCTCAATTTTGTGGTGTACCATATTTGTGAGAAAATCCAGGGGAATATGCTCCATAACAATCTTCCGCCAACCCGACAGGCCTGGGGGTTCTTCGGATATCCAACCTAGCAAGATATTCTTCCTTGCACAGAACGTAAGAATGTTGAAAAGTTTTTTCTTATGCGCGTCTGCAGGAAATACAATGGGTAGGTCCAAAAGGAAGGAAAGAGGTCCTTCTCCACCCCACCCCTAAAATCCTCTCCATTGCACCCACCACAGTGCTCCAATATGTTTGAAGCCTGTCACAAGACCAAAGACAATGGGTAAGAGTGCCCATGCAGACCTTGCACTTGGGACATGCTGAAGATACCCCTGGTTTAAATTTTGATAAACGGTCTGGGGCTAAGTGGACCATGTGGAGAATCTTCAACTGTAAAGCATGGGTCCTATTGCAAATTGATATCTTCCTTGCATTCTCCCAAATATCCTCCCATGCCTCTGAAGAAACTACAACACCCAACTCTCTTTCCCACATGTTGCAGAGTCAATGAGACTCATCTGAGGTGGCACCCCCCAATTGGTGATATAAAGTACTGACAGATAGTGTACTCTTAGCCCTAAGTACCCCTCTTTCTATGTCAGATTTGTAAGGATCAGTCAAAAGTGTGGTCTTTTTTTGAATAAAATCCCTAACTTGAAAAAAACGTAAGAGGTCTCCAATAGGTAACTTGTACTTCCGTACTAACTGATCGAAGGACATCATTATATCTCCCTCAAATAAATCACCCATGCAAGATATACCCCTAGCTGCCCAACGTTTAAATCCTGAATCTATCATACCCAGTTGAAAACCCAGAATACCCACTAAAGGTGTAAACGAAGATGTTTTGCCGATATTACCTACCCTCTGCCGAATTGCCCTCCATGCTTTAACACTATTGCTGACTATTGGGTCATGGCAATATTCCCTAATTGTCCTCACCTTGTCCAAAAACAGCAAACTGGTAAGGGGGCACCTTGCTTGGGAGGCTTCGATATCTAGCCATATTGAAAGAGGGTCTCCACAAACCCAATCACTCATGTAGATCAAAAGCGAGCTTAATTGGTAATTTTTAATGTCCGGAAGGACTACTCCCCCCAATCTGTGAGGCAACTGCAGTTTGGCTAATTTAATGAGGGGCCATTTACGGTGCCAGATAAAGGGGCTGAGCCAACTGTTCAGTCTCCTGAGTGTTTGTTTATCGAAAATCAGGGGGAGCATCTGTATAGGGTATAGCAAACGAGGGAGAATATTCATCTTAATAAGCGCTATCCGACCCAACCATGAGACTGGAAATGCCTCCCATCTTTGGAGATTTTGTTTAATTTTCTCTGATTTAGCAAAATTAATCTTATACCCTGAAAAAGTGCCAAACTCGTGAATGCATTGTATAAGGCAAGGCACTGAGACTGCTGGATTTGTCAAGAAAATTAGAACATCGTCTGCATACTGCGAGATCTTATGTAATTTTGACCCCACTTCTGGAGCTGAATATATTGAGATCCCCACGAATGGCCTCTGCCAACGGTTCAATCACCAACGTAAAAAGTAATGGTGAACGAGGACAGCCCTGCCAGCTGCCCCTAGAAATATTAAAATTGCTTGATTGTACCCCATTGGCAATGACCGCAGCGAGAGGTACACTGTAGAGAACCTTTACCCATCTTATGAAAACTTCCCCCAGACCAAACCGGTCTAGAATATAGTAAAGGTACGGGCACTCAACTCGGTCAAATGCCTTCTCTGCATCTAAAGGAATCACCAATCCCTGTATTGAATGCTGTTGACATGCTTGAATTACATTAAGCAGCCTCCTAACGTTATTGGAGGATCTGCAACCCTTTATGAAGTCCATCTGATCTTCTTTAATAATAGAGGTTAACACAGTCTCCGGCCTTAACGCAAGAGCCTTAGAGAGGATCTTAAAGTCCACATTTAAGAGCGAGATGGGGCTGTATAAAGCACAATCTTCCAGATCCTTCCCTTTTTTAAGAATCAGTGAAATATTGGCCTCTCTCAGAGATGGTGGGAGACAATCATGATGTATGAATCATTAAACATATTCAGCATCGGGCCTGACAGTATGCTTATAAATTCCTTATAGAATTCACTGGGAAGTCCATCAGGACCGGGCGCCTTTCCACTCTGAAGCTGCCTCACAGCTTCCTGCACTTCTTGCTCTGATAATGGGGCATGAGAAAGGACTGTTGTTCGGGAGTCACACCCGGGAGCTTCAGATCTCTAAAAAAGGATTTCATTTTGGCCTGCCCCTCTTCACAATTCTCAGACTGATATAACTTAGAGTAGAATCTCTGGAACACCACATTAATGTTAGGCTCCCAGACCGTTCCCTAATCGCTGTAATGGTTTGTGGGGCACTCCTCTTTCTGGTAAGGTATGCTAAGTATTTGCCTGGCTTGTCACCATGCTCGTATAACCCTTGCTTTGCAAAAGCCAGCTCCTTCTTTGCCGTCTGCGTGACATAATCCTCTGTAGTTTGACCAATGAGAGTCTGTCAAAATAGGCCTTCTTGGCTGCTTTCAACCATGCTTCAAGGAGACATTGCTGCTCACCCTTCTGCCGCTTCCTACTGGTGGAATATGAAATAACTAACCCTCTGGCATAAGCTTTGGCAGTTTCCCAGAGAACAGATGAGCTATCAACCAAGCCTATGTTGATGTCTAGGGATGCCCGAAATTCCCTAGAGAAATACTCCACAAACCTATTGTCCATGAGAATAAAGGGGTCCATTTGCCAGTACCTTGAATCCACTGTAACAGCCCTAACCTTAACCATGAGGTACACTGGAGCATGATTAGAGATGGCAATATTACTAATCGTACAGGATGCCACCAGATCCAGGGTTACTACAGGGATCAGAAAAAAAATCAATCCTCATGTGACATGTATGCGGATTGGAGAAAAACGTGAAATCCCTACCTGTAGGGTGGAGACACCTCCAGACGTCCACCAATCCTAATTCCCCACACAAACCCAATAACTGTTTAGTTTGTGCAGAGGGTATCCAGGGACCTTTAGGTAACCTGTCCACTATGGGGTCCATGAGGCAGCTAAAATCTCCCCCTATAATGATGTACCGAGACTTGAGACTTATCAGTTTAGAAAAAGCATCTTCCAAGAATTTAAGAGGATGAGCTGGGGTACAATAAACATTTAAAATACCATGTCTTTCCCCTTTTATCAAGGCTTTAAGAATTACAAACCTCCTGTATGTGTCTTTAACACATTCCAACAATTTAAATGAGAGATTTTTCCAAACCAATATAGCCACTCCCCTACCTCTGGTATTAAATGATGAAAAATCAACTCGGTCAAAGCCATTCTGCTGTAATTTCAGATGCTCCTTGTCATCCAAATGTGTCTCCTGTAACAAAGCAATATCCACCTTCTCCTTTCTAAGACTCAAGAGTACCTTCTTCCTCTTAATTGGTGAGTGACTTCCCTTCATATTCCAGGTACACCATTTAACCAAATCATTAGCCATAATCTTCAGCAATTAAATTTAAATTGCAGAGAGAAGGAACCCGAACCACAAATTGCTGAGCCTTAGTGTCACATGGTCCACCAAATATAAAAACTACATAAACTAAAACCACTACATTTAATAAACATACAAATTTATTACCGTATGCCTTCTTAACAGCATTATCAACCTGAGTGGCAACTTTCAGGGATCTATGTACATGGAAACCACCATCCCTATGCACATCCATACTACCAAGAATCTTTGCATTGACCCAGCATTCTGCCTTCCTGTTATTATTCCCAAAGTGAACCATCTCACATTTATATGTATTGAACTCCATTTCCCACCTCTCAGCCCAATTCCACAATTTATCCAAGTCACTCTACAACCTGCAATGTTTTTCCACACTGTCCAGTACTCCACCAACTTTACTGTCATCTGCAATATTACTAACTCATGCACCTATGCCAGTGTCCATGTCATTTATAAAAATGACAAACAGCAGTGGTCCCAAAACAGATCCTTGTAGCGCATCACTAGTAACTATATTCCAGGCTGAATATTTTCCATCAACCACCACTCACTGCCTTCATACAGGAAGCAGTTTCTAATCCAAACTGCTAAATCAGCCTCAATCCCATGACTCTGCATTTTCTCCAAAAGTCTACCATATTGAATCTTATCAAAAGCTTTACTGAAGTCCAAGTACACCAGGTCAACTGCCCTATCCTCATCCACATGCTTAGTCACCTTCTCAAGAAACTCAGTGAGTTTGTGAGACATGATCTGCCCTTGATGAAACCATGTTGATTATGTGCAATCAAATTGTTCTTGTTAAATGATTATAAATCCTATCTCTTATAATCCTTTTCAAAACTTTTCCTACAACAGATATAAGGCTCACTGGTCTATAATTACCTGGGTCATCTCTATTATCCTTCTTGAACAAGGGCACAACATTTGCAATCTTGCAGTCCTCTGACATTAAACCTGTAGACAATGTCAACTCAAAGATCGAGGCCAAAAGCTTCACTATTTCCACACTAGCTTTCTAGAGAACCCTTGGATAAATCCCATCCGGTCCAGGGGACGTATCTACTTTCACACCTTCTAGAATTGATAGCACCTGCCCTTTACTAACCTCAATCCTTTCTACTCTAATAGCCTAGGTAAAAAATCCAGAATCCAGAATAATCTAATTGCATGTATGTCAGTCTTCACCTCTGAAATATTCTCCTTTTCCTGAGTGAAAACAAATAATAAATATTCATTTAGTACCCCTCTGATCTCCACAGGATCCACACACAATTTCCCACTTCTGACTTTGACTGACCTTATTCCTACCTTTGTCATCTTTTTATTCCTCACATACCTACAGAACATATAGTTGACCTTAAAATAGTGAAGGCAGCTGTCTGTGTGGAGTTTGCACATTCTCCTTGTGTCTGCGTGATTTTCCTCTGGGTGTTTCAGTTTCCTCCCACAATCCAAAGATGTGCAGGTCAGGTGAATTGGCCATGCTAAATTGCCCAAAGTGTTAGGTGCATTAATCAGAGGGAAATGGGTCTGGGTGGGTTACTCTTCAGAGGGCTGGTGTGGACTTGTTGGGCTGAAGGGCCTGTTTCCACATTGTAAGGAATCTAATCTAATCTTAAAGCACTTCACAGATGCTTTAGCAATGCAGGTTTGATACTGCACCATATAGGAGATATTGGAGCAAATGTACAAAGCTTGACTAAAATTGTTGATTTCAAGGAGTGGTTTAGAGAAAGATGAACTGTTGATACACAAATTGAAGGAGGCATCTCAAAGTTTAAAGCCTAGGCAGCTGAAAATATGGTTGCCAATGGTGAAGCAACAAAAAGTGAAAAAAGCGCAAGAGGCCAGAATTGGAAAAGTGCAGACATCTGAAATATTTAAGGCTGGATGAAGTTCGAGCAATGTTGATAAAGGAATGTGAAAACAAGGGTGAGGAATATTAAATGAGGTGCTGACAGAGTGAAAGCCAGTGAAGATCAGTAGGTATGAAAGTGATGGAGACAATGAGACCTTGGGCAAGTTAATAAACAAATGGCAGAGCTCTGGATGAGCTCAAATGTATGGAAGAGACAAGATATTTGGTGGTCAGCAGAGTACTACAATAGCCAAGTCTACATTGTTGCATAAGGTAATGGTTCAGAAAGAAAGAGTTCATTTTGAATTTGCATTCACTCCTCTCAGTTTGACGTACCACCCACTTAAGTAGAGAATTTAACAGTGTGACATGAGATCCAAATAGAGATAGACATGAAATCTCTGGTTCCTGATTGTTGTAATTATATCTAATGAGTGAATGTTAATTGTACCTATTGCTATCATGCAATAAACTTGTTATTGAAGGCTAATCCTCTACCACAGGTAATTAGGTGGGGGAAAGGGGAATCTTGTGGCATAGTGGTATTATTCCTATTTCCTTAGACCAGGAGGTCTGGTTTCAAATCCCTATCTGTCACAGAAGTCTGAATAGAGTGATTCAAAAGTAATTCTTGCCCATCAAGGGCTGTGAAACTTGTTTTATTTAGAAGAGTGGAAAGAACATTTTCAAAGAGGTAAAAGCATAGTGGTAATGTCACTGGACTGGTAAACAGCACTCCAGGCTAATATTCAGCCAGCAGAGTGATGTGTCCTTACCTGGAGACCAGAAAGTTTGAGTTTGGGTCTCACCTGTGCCAGAGGCGCATCATAATGTGTCAAAAGTATTAGATTTTAAAAAATAATTGTTAAGAAGGACATTTTGATAAGTTTACATTGATTCGTTTTGCTGTTGTGCCCATTAGTGGCTGTTAACCACTTATCTTAAAAAAATTGAAAGGTGGATGGGTAACAGCAAACTAATTCAAAATCACCAATACTTAGCACCTAAGGACCCATTACATCGCTGACTCAGTGCCAGGAACGCAGGATTGATTCCACCCTCAGGTGACCATCTGTGTGGAGTTTGCATATTTTCCCTGTGGCTGCGTGGGTTTCCTCCGGTGCTCTGGTTCCTTGTCACAGTCTAAAGATGTGCAGGTTGGAGGGATTGGCCATGCTAAATTGCCCATAGTGTCCAGGGATATGCTGGATAGATGGTTTAGCCGTGAGAAATACAGAGTTACAGTGATAAGGAAGGGGGATGGGTCTCATGTGGAATGTTTTTTGGAGAGCAAATGTGGACTTGATGGGCAGAATGGCTGCCTCCACACGGTAGGGATTCTATGATTCAATGTCAGAAATGATGTATAAATGAGGGTTCTGCAGCAGATATTCTGAAGTAGCAGGGAAATGGAAAGAGGCAATTTTATTGATGGTGTAGCCATGTAGTCAGAAACTTATCTCAGAGTCAAATATGACACCAAGCTTGCAAATAGTCTGATTGAAACTCAGACAGTTACTGACAAAAGGTCAGCGTCGAGAGAACAGTTTGTGATGATGACTGATATATTAAAGAGGTCACATTCAACAATAAATGCAATGAGAATAGTGAAAATAAATTTACATGTTCAATCTGGACTGTAGTCAAACAAAAATATGCATTTAAAAATGCATTCTCCTTGAATAGTACAATGTTTAAAGGGGCTGAAAAAGACTAGCTTTGCAGTATTGGTTTTAAATGGATATTCAGGATGCCACACATGTTTTTCATGCATGGAACACTGAGCTACTGATTGGAATTCCCCTCATGATTAGAATCAGAGATGTACAACTGGTCTATGCCAACCAGATATCCTAAATTAATCTAGTCCCATTTGCCAGCACTTGACCTATATTCTTCTCAACCCTACCTATTCATAAACCCATCCAGATGCCTTTTAAATATCTTATTTGTACCAGTCTCCACCAGTTCCTGCGGCAGCTCACTCCATACACGCACCACTCTCTGGGTGAAAAAAGTTGCCCCTGAGGTCCCTTTTAAATCTTTTAGAATGCCTCAGAGTGTTGCTGCTTGCTTTTCTCATGGCAATGAGATCCAAGCCTGATTTGTATCATTCCTTTTCTCATGACAGGTGGCTCAGTGGTTAGCACTGCTGCCTCAATGCACCAGGGTCCCAGGTTTGATTCTGGCCTTGGGCAACTCTGTGTGGACTTTGCACATCCTCCCTGTGTCTGCATGGGTTTCCTCCCACAATTCAAAGATATGCAGGTCAGATGAATTGGCCATGTTAAATTGCCAATAGCATTAGATGCTTTAGTCAGAGGGAAATAGGCCTGGGTGGGTTACTCTTTGTAGGGTTGGTGTGGACTGAAGGGTCTGTTTCCACACTGTAGGTAATCTAAATAGTCTTTGCATCATAGTTCACTTTCTTATTCAAATTATAAACATTATGTCTATGTTATTAATGAACAGATTTTCACCAACTGCCTGAAGACAAAATTTATAAGAGTATTTTATCCCCATCCCAAGTTAACTTTTAGCTGAAGTAATCTGATGAAATATCATCAGTACCCAAGACAGAGTGGGCATATTTTAATCTCCTGTGCATCTTTAAGTAGATCTGTATTGCCTGCTTGAATCCATGGGTGCAGCTATGATGCACCAGCAAGTAAAACTCACTGGGAAGTGAAAATTTAGGTTGTGATTACTCATAAGTACACGTCTTATGATGTAAAAAGGCTTGGCTAAGCAGCCAAACATGTGCAAAATTGGTATTTTTGGGTTATTAAAATGGCTTTTTCTAACACACCTTATTGATTTTATACCGGAATGTATGGCATCCAGATTTTATTTAAACTATTCAACATTTTTTTTACAAGTTTGACTGCAAAAAGTAGCAATGCAATGTTACATGATATTTCACTGTAAGAAAAATTACCAAATCGCTGTCAGAAAGCATTAATAGGATCACTATGGGAGGGAAGGAAGTACCTTAATTAACTTGAAAGTTACCTTTCCTCATTGTCCCAATTCACAGTCCTTTGCCTTTTTTTACATACTGGCTGACAGGTGGTGTACTCCACACTGGTATAATGCTTGAACTGCTTTCAATGTGCAATTTGTTTATATGTCCTTTCACTTTGTGACTATTGTTCATGTACTTTGTGCATAGGTGCAATAAATAGTTCAGAATTTCAATAGCAGCATACTCATTGCTTTTATTGGAAATCTTCTCAAATGGATAACTATTGGAGCATTGCCCTATTATCTCAACAGCTTCCCAGGGTCTCTCAAAGTCAGAGAAAACACAATAGTGGTGTCCCTGACTTAGTGTGAATGCTTCATTCCACAAAATTTGATTTAGTGTCTATTTCTGCCAGAAAACTGATGAACGTCAAGTATGCTTTGGAGCTCATTCAAGTTACAACTAGATTCATTAGAAAATGGTGGGTCGTGTTGAACATCCGTTCACAAATGAATGTATCAAATGGTGTCCAATGCAATTTTAACTGAGCAGAATTCCTTCCTGAAGAAGGGCTCATGCCCAAAACGTTGATTCTCCTGCTCCTTGAATGCTGCCTGACCTTCTGTGCCTTTCCAGCAACACATTTTCAGCTCTGATTTCCAGCATCTGCAGTCCTTGCTTTCTCCTAGAATTCCTATTTTGTCAACTCACTTAGCAAAACTGATCCTAATGACATATTTAGTTTCTAATTGTTTCACCGAGCCATGGATCTGTATTCCACTGTAAGTAATGTGTCATCTTATAAGATATCTTCTTCAGGGAATTGTGGTTGTGGAAAGGGATCCAGAGGGAAAATGAAAGTATATGAATTCGGTTGGCAGGAGAAGCTGGGCAGCAAAGAATCATGTTGCTATTTGTGTTTGAGATCTGAGACCTGGAGTAGTTCATTTTTAACAAAGTGATTTAAAAGACAGGAAGCTGGATTTTCTGGTGAAAAATATTTGATTTTAGACTGAATTTGGGAGGGAAATGAGATAGAGATCCTGTATTCAATGCCTGTAAAGTTTGGCACTTCTGACAAATTAAGTCAATTATTATTTAAAACTTATCCTAACATGCAGGAGAAGGCATCCAAATATCCATTACTAAATGATTGACTTTATTTGCAAATAAAGCTGTTACGCTCTCCACTTCTCTGTTGAGCTTGTTAGTATCCTTCCTCTTTCTCTGACCTCCTGCAGACCCAAAGCTGAAAGGAGCAGACCTGACAAATACTGCAGCATCTTTGCATTAGTAAAACAATATTTTTTCCTAATAAATTTTATTCTGCAAACTTTCTTTTCGCTTTTTGAATCTTTAAGACCATGCCCTCATGCTGTCATAATTTTTGAGTTCCACCATCTAATTTAGCAAGTGGAACTTTTTGTGGATTAAAATTATTTTAAAAACAAAACAAAAGCATTGACTTAAAATGGCTGTAAGCGACCCCGTAAGTAGTTACTTTTCAGGAATCTAGTATAGAAAGGGGAGTTAAATTAACATTTTATTCGAAGGTAATGATGCCAAACAGTCGGTATGAAAAGGCCCTAATCTCCTATTTTAATTTACACCTTTATAAGAATTTTCACATGTTGGAAATGGCTCTGAACTTCTGAAGAGAAAGAATACACAGCCAAATTTGTAGCAGCGGAAGCAATGAGAGCGAGGACTAGGGCACTGCTGGGAAGGTAAAATTGCCTCTTAAATACTTATTTCGGTGAGTCAGTGGTCTCCATTTTCAGGCAGCGGGAGCAGTGAGAGAGAGAGAGAGAGGTCCAGGAGGTTGCCAGGAAGGTAAACTTTCCTCATAAATACTTACCTCATGTATAAGTGGAGTGATGGATCAACAGGAGTAGATATGGACACTGGGATTGCTGGGCACTTGAACTAATATGTTCGGGCCGTGGCTATACCAAGGCACTATACGTGCAGGTGTTTCCCACACATCCTCCTCCTCTAACCAAAAAAAAAGACTGTGTGGAGGTTTGGTAAGATAAGGCCTTTTTTTTCATTTATTCAACCTGTCTTGGCAATTTAGAGCAGAGGGAATGGGGGCTAGGGCAGTTGCATGTTCATCTTGCAGGATGTGGGAGGTAAGGGTCAGCACTGGTGTCCCTGCTGACTTGGTCTGCGAGAAGTGCACTCAACTCCAGCTCCTCACAGATAGTGTTAGGGAACTGGAGCTGGGTGCACTTTGGAATATTCGAGAGGCTGAAGGTATGATATGGAAGAGTTATATGGAGGTAATCGCAGCTAAGTTACAGGATAAAGGTAGCTGGGTGACCTTCACAAGATGGGAAAGGAACAGGCAGACAGTGTAAGAATCCTCTGTGACCTTTCCCTTCGATAATAAGTATACCGTTTTGAATACTGTTGGGTTGGGTGAGGGAGATGGGGTGGGGGGGAGCGGGGAGAGGGGGTACAAACAGGAAAAACCACAGCGGCCAGATCTCTGGCACTGAGCCTGGCTCTGTGGCTGAGTAGGGAAGGGGGGAGAATAGTCATTATTGACAGGAGATTCAATCATGAGAAGAACAGACAGGAGATTCCGTGGTCATGAGCGAGACACCCAAGTGGTGAGTTGCTTCCTGAGTGCCAGGGTCAGCGATGTCTCGGATTAAATCTACAGGATTCTTCAGGAGGAGGGAGAGCATCCAGAAATTGGGGTACACATCAGTACCAATAATGATGGTGTGGGTGGTGAACAGCCAGATACAGAGAGCAGAAAGCCTGTGAGGAGGGATTGGCACTTGGTAGGGCAAAAGTGCAGTCTATGTTAATGCAAGATATATCAGGAATAAGAGTGACAACCTCACAGCATGGATCAATACTTGGAACTATGAAGTTGTGGCCATTTCAGAGACATGGATATCACAGAGGCAGAAATGATTGTTGGATGCTCCAGGGTTTCGATATTTCAAAAGGAATGGGTGGAGGGGGAGGGGAGATAAAAGAGGTGGTGGAGTGGCATTGCTAATCAGGGATAGTATCACAGCTGCGGAATGGGAGCTCGTAGAGGAGGGTTTGTCTACAGCATCAGTATTGGTGGAAGTCAGAAATAGGAAAGGAGCTTGGGAGTTTTCTACAGACCCCCCCAGTAGCAGCAGAGACACTGAGGGGTAGATTGGGAGGCAGATTTTGGAAAGGTGCAGAAGTAACAGGGTTGGTGTCATGGGTGACTTTAACTTCCCTAATATTGATTGGAACCTACTTAGGTCAAATAGTTTGGATGGTGTAGTTTTTGTCAGGTGTGTCCAGGAAGGGTTCCTGATGCAACATGTAGATAGGCCGATTAGAGGGACACCATATTAGATTTGGTGCTTGGCAATGAACCAGGCCGGGTATCAGATCTCTTGATGGGAGAGCATTTCAGTGATAGTGATCACAACTCCCTGAGTTCACTATACTCATGGAGAGGGATAGGAGCAGATTATATGGGAAAGTATTTAATGGGGGATGGGGAATTACAATGTTATTGGACAGGAACTGGGGCACTTAAATTGGGAACAGATGTTCTCATGGAAATGCATGACAGAAATGTGGAGGTTGTTTTGGAAGCACTTGCTGATAGTACTGGACAGGTTTGTCCCATTGAGGCAAGGAAGAGATGGTAGGTTGAAAGAACCCTGGGTGGCAAGGGATGTGGAACATTTAGTCAAAAGGAAGTAGGAATCTTACTTTAGGTTGAGGAAGCAAGGATCAAACAGGACTTTACCGAGTTGCAAGGTAACCAGGAAGGAACTGAAGAATGGGCTTAGGAGGGCTAGAAGGGGGCATGAAAAAGCTTTAGCGGGAAGGCTTAAGGAAATCCCTAAGAAATTCTACACATGTGTGAGGAACAAGAGGATGGCCAGAATGAGGGTAGAACCAATCAGGGATAGTGGAGAGAACATGCACCTGGAGTCGGACGAAGTGGGGGAGGTCCTTAATGAATATTTTGCTTCAGTATTCTCTACTGAGAGGGGCCTTGACATTTCTGAGGAAAGCATGAAACAGACAGGTATGCTAGAACAGGTTAGTGTTAGGAAGGAGGATGAGCCAAAAATTTTGAAAACGTAAGGATCTCCTAGGCCAGATACTACATGAAGTGAGGGAAGAGATCGCTGTGCCTTTGGCGAGGTTCTTTGCATCCTCACTTTCCACTGGAGAAGTGCTACACGACAGGAGGGTGGCAAATGCTATTCCCTTGTTCAAGAAAAGGAATAGGGATAATCCTGGGAATTACAGATGAGTCAGTCTTACGTCAGTCACTGGCAAAGTAGTGGAGAGGAGTCTGAGGGACAGGATTTATGATTACTTGGAAAACAATGGGTTGATCAGAAATAGTCAGCATGGCTTTGTGACAGACAGGTCATGCCTCACAAACCTCACTGAATTATTTGAGGATGCAATAAAACACGTTGATAAAGGTAGAGCAGTGGATGTGATGTACATGGATTTTAGCAAGGTGTTTGAGAAGATTCCCCATGGTAGGCTCATTCAAAAAGTAAGGAGGCATGGAATACAGGGAAAACTTTCTGTCTGGATACACAAGTTGCTGGTCCTTAAAAGATAGAGGGCAGTGGTAGATGGAAAGTATTCAGTGACCAGTGTTGTTCCACAGAGATTGGTTTTGGGACCTCTGCTCTTCATGGTTTTTATAAATGACTTGGATGAAGAAGTGAAAAGGTGGATTAGTAAGTTTACTGATGACACAGAGGTTGGTGGAGTTGTGGAGAGTGTGGAGGGCTGTTGTAGGTTGCAACGAGACATTGACAGTATATACAGAACTGGGCTGATAAGTGGCAGATGGAGTTTAACCTGGAAAAGTGATTTACTTTGGAAGGTTGAATTTGAATACAGAATACAGAATTCTTGGCAGTGTGAAGGAACAGAGGGATCTTGGGGTCCATGTCCATAGATCCCTCAAGTTTGCCTCCCAAGTTGATAGGAGGCATATGGTGTGTTGGCTTTCATTAGCAAGGGGATTGAGTTTAAGAGCTGTGAGGTTATACTGCAACTCTATAGAGCTCTGGTTAGATCCCTCTTGGAATATTGTGTTAAGTTCTGGTTGCCTTATTATAGGAAAGACGTGGAAACATTAGAGAGGGTACAGAGCAGATTTACCAGGATGCCACCTGGACTGGAGGAAATGTTTTATGAAGAAAAGATTAGATTAGATTACTTACAGTGTGGAAACAGGCCCTTCGGCCCAACATGTCCACACCGACCCGCAACCCACCCATACCCCTACATTTTACCTATTACCTAACACTATGGACAATTTAGCATGGCCAATTCACCTAGTCAGACATCTTTGGACTGTGGGAGGAAACCCACGCAGACACGGGGAGAACGTGCAAACTCCACACAGTCAGTCGCCTGAGGCAGGAACTGAACCCGGGTCTCTGGTGCTGTGAGGCAGCAGTGCTGACCACTGTGCCACCATGCCACCCACAAGTTGAAGGAGCTTGGACATCTCTCATTGGAGTGAAGAAGGATGAGAAGTGACTTGATAGAGATGTACAAGACGTTGAGAGGCAAAGACAGAATGGATAACCAGAGACTTTTTCCCATGGTAGAAATGTCTATCATGAGGGGGCATAATTTTGAGGTAATTGGAGGAAGGTTTGGGGAGATGTCAGAGGTCGGTTCTTTACACAATGTGTGGTGGGTGTGTGGAATCCACTGTTGGCAGTGGTAGTAGAATCAGATATATTAGTGACATTTAAGCGACTCTTGGAGAGGCGCATGGAAGATAGTACAATAAAGGCTATGTAGGTTAGTCTGACTTAGAGTCGGATAAAAAGCTGGCACAACATTGAGGGCCAAAGGGCCTGCACTGTACTGTTCTATGTTCTAAATGTGCATTTTAAAAAATATATTTTTGGCAGAGAGGTGAAATTATAACAATGATAGAACACTTAAACAAGGCTGAGATCTCTGTCTCTTGAGATGAAAAAGTATCCAGTGACAAAATAGATTGGAAAGTAATGTATGGTCATTGATAACTCAAAGGACAATTAATATTCTATACTGCTCACAATCTGAGAAATCAATAAATCAACAATGATCTTATGTTAAATGTTCATACCGTAAAGACACCCAAAAAAGATTCCAAACTATATAATCTGTTGTCTTCCTTTTATACTGGATATGCTTTTTAAACTTTGTTCCTTTAGTGTCACTAAAGGCTTGTGTGATTTCACATTACTTTGCTCAGGGTTTGCAGGTAATAAATTTGCTCTTGTCTTCAAGTAAACCTTGCAAATAAATCATTATTGTTCTAATGAAAACAATAAATTAAATTTCAATTGGAGAGAGATATAGACACATTCAAAAGAACTGAAATCTTTGTTAGTCAATTGCCCTGTTGGTCGTGGAGGTGAACTGAATCACCCTGCCTTGCTCGGTTGTAACAAAGCAAAGAACGACAGATCAGAAGTTGGTACATGAACCCCCAGTATCCATTTAGCTACTCCATATAGTTCTTCTTAATGTGAAACAGTTGTTAACTGCCCCATCATAATATAATTCTCCTCACAAGGCTAGCTTTATAAATTGCTCCCTCTAACCCTAAACACACACTTATCATAGTACAATGATTATCTGGATGAGTGATTGATACAACCCTGTATCTATTTTAAATTTAGTAACTGTTGCATCTGTTTAACATTCTGGGTATATAGGTAGCTAGTTAACATATAAAGTGTTTGATGGAGAAAATCTGGGCTTATCAGCTTCAAATTGGTGAATGAGTTTTCCATCTGAGACAGCTGTGAGATGAACATTTCCAAGAGTTAGATGTGACTAATACAGCCTTCAAATCAGGGTGACAAATCAAGTTCCATTAACTGTTTGAGTTCAATGGTCACTGCCACAAGCCTGAGAGAGAGATGTTGGCCAGGGAACAGGGTAATGTGTTAAAGTGGCAGAGAATGGGATGCTCAGAGTCTTTTTGTAGACAAAACATAGATGTTCTGTGAAGTGGTCACCCAGTTTGTGCTTCATTTCCCCAATGTAGAGGAGGTGCCAATATGAGCAACAAATGCAGTAGACTAGAAGCACAAGTGAAGGCAAATTCTTAGTTACTGATAGCTGTGGTGATGATCTCCACAAAATCACATTTCATGGTATTGAACAAATTCTGCGTTAATGTTTGACAGTAATGTGATTAAAAGTTAAAACTAGTGGTGCACATTTCAGGCGATATTTCCTTTTATAGATCTCTGATGTGAAATCAGGGCAGCTGCACATTTATTTGGAAGTGATTTCAATAGTGGGTCAAGCAAGTTAATCACATTACTGAGATTGACTGTGCAGGTCTGAAGCATCATTACAACTCCATAACACTGTAACCTTTTTGCTATAAATTCTGTGTCCTTTGGTAATGTTCCACAATGAAGAGGCTAGTGCTTCCAAATAAACTTGTTGGACTATAACCTGGTGTTGTGTGATTTTTAACTTTGTCCACCCCAGTCCAACACCGGCACCTTCAGATCAGTCTGAAACAAATTGTGCAGAAAAGACTATGCCACTGACCATATACTCCCTACAGCACAAATACATTTCGGTGTTGCATTCAGTGATGATGTGTTGGGAATTTGGTTTGCACCAATGATACTTACAACTTAATGAAAAGTATCATTGTTGGATTCAAACATGCATTCTGCATGACTGATCCGTATTCATTAATTGCAAATGCAATGACCACAGACTGACAAGCTCCTCATAGAAATTTTCTGGTATCATTTTCTAAAATTTTTTTTCAGGTAGTCATAGAATCATAGAGATGTACAGCATGGAAACAGACCCTTCGGTCCAACCCGTCCATGCTGACCAGATATCCAAACCCAATCTAGGCCCACCTCTCGGCACTCGGCCCATATCCCCCAAACCCTTCCTATTCATATACCAATCCAAATGCTTCTTAAATGTTGCAGCTGTACCACTTCCTCTGGCAGTTCATTCATACATGTACCATCCTCTGTGTGAAAAAGTTGCCACTTAGGTCTCTTTTATATCTTTCCCCTCTCACCCTAAACCTTTTCCCTCTAGTTCTGGACTCCCTGACCCCAGGGAAAAGACTTTGCCTATTTACCCTATCCATGCCCCTCATAATTTTGTAACCTTCTATAAGGTCACCCCTCAGTCTCCGACGCTCCAGGGAAAACAGCCCCAGCCTGTTCAGCCTCTCCCTATAGCTCAAATCCTCCAGCCCTGGCAACATCCTTGTAAGTCTTTTCTGAACCCTTTCAAGTTTCACACCTTTCCGATAGGAAGAAAACCAGAATTGCACGCAATATTCCAACAGTAGCCTAACCAATGTCCTGTACAGCCGCAACATGACCTCCTAACTCCTGTACTCAATATTCTGACCAATAAAGGAAAGCATACCAAATGCCTTCTTCACTATCCTATCTACCTGCAACTCCACTTTAAAGGAGCTATGAACCTGTACTCCAAGGTCTCTTTGTTCAACAACACTCCCTAGAACCTTAACATTAAGTATATAAGTCCTGCTAATATTTGTTTTCCCAAAATGCAGCACCTTGTATTTATCTGAATTAAACACCATCTGCCACTTCTCAGGCCATTGGTCCATCTGGTCCAGATCCTGTTATAATCTGAGGGAACCCTCTTCGCTGTCCACTACACCTCCAATTTTGGTGTCATCTGCAAACCTACTAACTGTACCCCTTATGTTCACATCCAAATCATTTATGTGAATGTCAAAAAGTAGAGGACCCAGCACCGATCCTTGTGGCACTCCACTGGTCACAGTCCTCCAGTCTGAAAAACAACCCTCCACCACCACCCTCTGTCTTCTACCTTTGAGCCAATTCTGTATCCAAATGGCTACTTCTTCCTGTATTCTGTGAGATCTAACCTTGTTAACCAGTCTCCCATGGGGAACCTTGTCGAACGCCTTACTGAAGTCCATATAGATCACATCTACTGTTCTGCCTTCATCAATCCTCTTTGTTACTTCTTCAAAAAACTCAATCAAGTTTGTGAGACATGATTTCCCATGCGCCAGATGTTTTAGAGTAAAATAAATGAATTTCCAGTTTAATGGATGTATTAATCCAGTTGAGTATCAAACTGCATCTAAGAGGCTAACTTGAAGAAGTTTTTCCATAATATATTGAAATTCTTTATTCTTTCCTCTGATAAAGGAGACAGGACAGGAGGCTAGATCATCTTCCCATGTAACAAATGTCACCTTCACATCCCCTCACTGTTACTGAAAGAGTTGCAAATTGCTGACAGTTACATTGATCTTTGTCTCAGTGGTTGATTCAATAAAATTCCAATAAGCATTATCTGCTTCAGTCATGGGCTGTTGAAAGGATTTAGATGGAACCTTTTTATTCAGGGACATAGTTTATTGTTTAAAGTATAGAATACTTAGTGATTCATTAAAACAAGCAGCTCTGATACAAAAAACATTATAAATCTCAGCATTATTCACAGAACTTTGACATCCAACAGACCTCAAATTTTGGCCATAAGAGAAACAACATCTGTTATCATGGCAAGCACAGAGATCAAAAAATTCATAATATGGAGATCAAAACAAAAGATGAAAACACTACTATGTATCAATCAGAATCAGAATGATTTCAAACGGAGACTTCCTTAAGCATATTATAAGTTTTGTAAATGCTTCGTTTTATACTGATGTCTCTTAAAACAAATGATAGAATAAGTCGTAGTCAAAAATTTGATTAGAGTTACTGCTATTCCCTGTCCATTGTGAGAAGTGTGCCATAAAATCCTTTTGTCTGTATTTTTGCTGCACTCCTTAAGATTACAGCAGTGAGGCTGAAGGAGCTGCAAGGAAATTGTTGGTCATTACTTTGCTGGAACTTATTTGCACATGGAAAAAGCCATCTGTTAAAATCTAATCTTCAATTCTGGAGTACCAAACCAGCTGTAAAATAACTTTATTTCTTTTCATTTCTAATTTTTATTAAGTGTCAGTGCATGGTTGGTCTCCAACAATATGTAGCAACTGGCAGTTGAGGTTTTGGAAGCTTTTGTTTCAGCATTGACAGGGAAGCTCTATCTGCAACAATGGAACTACTGACAGCTTCACTAATGCGTGTAACAACTTTACCCAAGATTTGGAGGTGCCGGTGTTGGACTGTGATGTACAAAGTTAAAAATCACACAACACCATGTTATAGTTCACCTGATGAAGAAGCGGTATTCCGAAAGCAAGTGCTTCCAATTAAACCTGTTGGACTATAACCTGGTGTTGTGTGATTTTTAACCTTACCCAATGACTCCTTTCCCACATGAACATAATAAATTATATTAAGGCACTGTTCAGAATTTCAGGGCCCAAGGCAGGGATACAAAACAGTCTCTCAGGCTTTCAGGATCTGATAGCTGCTGTCAGATCAGCCAACCCACTTCACTGTGAGCACACAGATCCAGGGCTCAGGAACTGCTAACAGCAGGAGATGACTTAACTTGCATGATGCATGATGTCCTTATCCGTACCAGAATTCCAGACATTTCCCTCCAGAGGAATTATGTAAGCGGCAATTACCAAGCAGCCCCAACACAAATGCAAATCAGTTTAATTCACCAAGGAACGTGACCCTAATCTCAGAGCAGCTTCTCAGTATCATGGTCCTCGGTTCATCAGGACCTAAAGCTATCTTTGTCAATATTAGCCCTGAGGTTATATTGAGGTGTAGTTGAACAAGAGAAACAAATATCTACATAGTTGAGAATGATACAATGATAAAGGGCAATTATTTGTGGGTTATTGCATTTCTTAATTGAAATGAAATTATGCTTCTTTTCAAGAACAAGGGAGTGGTTCAGCTACCTGGATAATTGGGGCTCATTCTGGGGTAGGTGGGACCACTCCAAACAGACTATACTATAACTGAAACAGATGGGTACCAATATCCTGGGAGGAAGTTTGCTAATGCTCTTCGGGAGGATTTAAACTAATTCAGCAGGCGGTTGGGAACCTAAATTGTAGTTCCAGTGTCCGGGAGGTTGAGAGTAGTGAGGTCAGAAGTATGGTTTCAAGGTTGCAAGAATGCACTGGCAAGCAAGAAGGTGGTTTGAAGTGCATCTACTTCAACACCAGGAGCATCCGGAATAAGGTGGGTGAACTTGCAGCATGGGTTGGTACCTGGGACTTCGGTGTTGTGGCCATTTTGGAGACATGGGTAGAGCAGAGACATGAATAATTGTTGCAGTTTCAAGGATTTAGATGTTTCAGTAAGAACAGATAAGATGGTAAAAGAGGGGGAGGTGTGACATGTTAGTCAAGGACACAATTATGGTGGCAGAAAGGACATGTGGGAACTCATCTACTGAGGTCATATGGGCTGAGGTTAGAAACAGAAAAGGAGAGGTCACCCTGTTTGAATAGTTCCAGAGATATAGAGGAAAGGATAGCAAAGATAATTCTGGATAGGAGCGAGAGTAAAAGGAGAGTTGTTATGGGGTTCTTTAACTTTCCAAATATTGACTGGAAATACTACAGTTTGAGTGCTTTTGATGGGTCAATTTTTGTCCAATGTATGCAGGAGGATTTCCTGATACAGTATGTAGACAGGCCAACAAGAGGCAAGGCTACATTAGATTTGGTACTGGATAATGAACCTGGCCAGGTTTTAGATTTGAAGGTAGGTGAGCACTTTGGTGATAGTGACCATAATTCGGCTATGTTTATTTTAGCGATGGAAAGGGATAGGTATATACTGCAAGGCAAGAGTTATAGCTGGGAGAAAAGAAAATACGGTGAGATCAGCCAAGATTAAGGATGCAGAGAAGGAAACTGCAGGGGATGGGAACAATTGAAATGTGGAGCTTATTCAAGGAACAGCTACTGCATGTCTTTGATAAGTATGTACCTGTCAGGCAGGAAGGAAGTAGTCGAGCGCAGGAGCCTTGGTTTATGAAGGAAGTTGAACCTTGTGTCAAGAGGAAGAAGAAGGTTTATGTAAGGCTCAGTTAGGGCAATTGAGAATTATAAGGTAGCCAAGAAAGACCTAAAGAGACAGCTAAGCCAAGACAGGTGAGGACATGAGAGATTGTTGGCGGATATGATCAGGGAAAACCCTAAACCCTTCTATAGGTATATAAGGGATTGAAGATAACTAGAGTAAGATTAGGGCCAATCAAGGACAGTAATAGGAAGTTGTGCTTGGAGTCCAAGGAGATAAGGGAAGCACTAAATGAATATTTTTACTCAGTAATCACACTGGAAAAAGACAATGTTATGAAGGAGAATACTGAGATCCAGGCTGCTAGACCAGATGGGATTGAGGTGCACAAAGAGGAGGTGTTAGCAATTCTGGAGAGTGTGAAAATTGATAAATCCCCTGGGCTGTATGTGACTTATCCTAGGATCCTCTGGGAGCCAGGGAGGAGATTGCAGAGCCTTTGATTTTGATCTTTATGTCGTCATTGTCTACAGGAATAGTACCAGAAGACTGGAGGATAGCAAATATTGTTCCCTCGTTCAAGAAGGGGAGTAGACAACCCTGGTAATTATAGAGCAGTGAGCCTTGCTTTGATTGTGGGTATAGTGTTGGAAAGGTTATAAGAGATACGATTTAGAATCATCTAGAGAGGAATAAATTGATTAGGGGTAGTCAACACGGTTTTGTGAAGAGTAGGTTGTGCCTCACAAACCTTATTGAATTCTTTGAGAACGTGACCAAACAGGTGGATGAGGGTAAAGTGGTTGATGTGGTGTATTTGGATTTCAGTAAGGTAGTTGATAAGGTTCCATATGGTAGGCTACTGCACAAAAGATGGAGGCATGAGATTGAGAGAGATTTAACAATTTGGATCAGAAATTGTCTAGTGAAAGAAGACAGAGGAGAATGGTTGATGGGAAATGTTCATCCTGGAGCCCAATTACTACTGGTGTACCATAAGGATCTGTTTTGGGCCCATTGCTGTTTGTTATTTTTATAAACAACCTGGATGAGGGTGTAGAAGAATGAGTTAGTAAATTTTCATACGACATTCAGGTCAGTACAGTTGTGGATCGTGCCGAAGGATGTTATAGGTTACAAAGGGATTTACATAAGCTGCAGAGCTGGACTGAGAGTTCTTAAATTAGAGTTTAACAGAGAAAAGTGTGAGGTAATTCACTTTGGAAGGAGGAAAAGGAACGCAGAGTACTGGACGAATTATACGAATCTTGGTCGTGTAGAAGAGCAGAAAGATCTCGCTGTCCATGTACATAGATTCCTCAACGTTGTTACCCAGGTTAATAGGGCTGTTATGAAGGCATATAGTGTGTTAACTTTCATTAGCAGAGGGTTCAAGTTTTGGAACCATGAGATTATGCTGCAGCTGTACAAAACTCTGATGTGGCTGCACTTGGAGTACTGCATGCAGTTCTGGTCACCGCATTATAGGAAGGATGTGGAAGCTTTGGATAAAATTTAGAGGAGATTTACCAGGATGCTGCCTGGTATGGAGAGAAGGTCTTATGAGGAAAGCTTAAGGAACTTAAGGCTGTTTTCGTTAGAGAGAAGAAAGTTGAGAGATGACTTAATTGAGACATATAAGATAATCAGAGGGTCAAATCGGGTGAACAGTGAGAGCCTTTTTCCTAGGATGGTGATGGCTAGCATGAGGGGGCATAGCTTTAAATTGAGGGGTGATAGAAAAAGGACAGATGTCAGAGATAGTTTCTTTATTCAGAGAGTAGTAGGGGCACAGAACGCACAGTTGTAGACTCGTCAACTTTATGGGAATTTAAGTGGTCATTTTGGATAGGCAGATAGATGAGAATGAAATAGTGAGGTTAGATGGGCTTCAGATTGGTTTCACAAGGCCATACAACATTGAGGGCCAATGGGCCTGTACTACACTGTAATGTTCTATGTTCTATGGATGCCCCACGAATATCCTCATTGTCAATGATGAGTAAGTCCAGCAGTTGGTACAAAGTTTACGGCTGAAGCATTTAGATTCATGTTCAGCCTGAAGTGCTGAGTGGATGATCCATCTCAGCCTCCATCCAAAGTCCCCAGTTTCAGAGATACCCGCCTTCGGCCAATTTGATTCACTCCATGTGATGTCAAGAAACAGCTGAAGACACTAGATTCTGTAAGTTCAATAGACCCTGACAAAAGTCTAGGCAAAAATGAGGACTGTAGATGCTGGAAATCAGAGTCAAGATTAGACTGATGCTGGAAAAGCACAGCAGATCAGGCAGCATCCGAGGAGCAGAAAAATTGATGTTTCGGGCAAAAGCCCTTCATCAGGAATGAATCGGTGAGAGGAGAACTTCTTCAAGGTAAGCATCCTTGCAAGAGGATTTGCAGTAAGGTTAAAATCAACTAGGCAAAAGTGAGGACAGCAGATGCTGGAAATTAGAATCTAGATTAGAGTGGTGCTGGAAAAACATAACAGGTCAGGCAGCATCCTGGTGATTCCTGGTGAAGGGCTTTTAACCGAAATGTCGATTTCCTTGCTCCTCGGATGCTGCTGTTCCAGCACCATTCTAATCTAATCTCGACCCTGACAAAAGTCTGGCAACTGTACTGAAGACTTATACTCCAGGCCTAGCTGCATCACTAACCAAGCTGTTCTGGTACAACTATAACATTGATATCCATTCAACAATGTGGAAATTTGCCCAGGTATGTCCTGTACACTTACCACACAATTAGTCTAACAACAACAAAACCATGGAATAAGTCATTGACTAAGTTATCAAGTGACATTGCAAAGGAATAACCTGCTCACTGATGCTCAGTTTGGGTCCCATCAGTTCTACATGCAACACCTTCTTGTGTATTGAGCAAGATAACTATGGATTGAGAAAATGTATTGGGTCTCAAAGCACTCCACATATTCTGATAAGGTAATGTTGTGGCTATGTTATTGGAAATAAATTGGTTATGGCAGTTTGCAAATATAAGCTTAGTTTTAATTCTGACTGGAAACAAAAAGCTGTTGGAGTAAACATGGCCATGAACTCCAATTGCAGGTAGTTCATTACATTCCTCAGGGTTGGAAACCTGCTGTCTTACTGCCCTAAATGGGACAATTGTTATGATCCCAATGATTCTGATTTTCCCTCTGAAACGAATACAATAAAGAGTGCCACATTGGTGGGTACATTACGAAGTTTAAAAGACATGTGGATAGATAACATGTGTAGGAAAGGTTTGGAGCGATATGGGCTAGGAGCAGGCAAGTGGGTTTAATTTAGTTTGGAATTATGTTCAGCATGGGCTGGTTGGAAGGGTCGTATGGCCGTTTCTGTGCTGTATGACTTTATGTCTACGTCTATGACCACACAACTCCTTACATTCTTTGGCCAAACATGGACAAAAATGGTAAAATCCAGAAGTGAGGTGAAAGCTCTAGTTGGAATCATACCAATCACAAAGGTAGATGCTTATAGTTGTTGGAGGTTGGTCAAATCAGCTCTTGAACATCATTGCAGATGTACTAACAGGTAGTCTCCTAAGACTAACCCCCATCTCCAGCTCCTGCAGTGCCCTTTCCACCATCGGTGGGGATGCTCACTGATGATTGTACAATGTTCAGATACTGAAGGAGTCTATGCAAACAGATCTGAATAACATCTAGGCTTGAGGTGATAACTGGTAATTACCATTCTCACAGGTACCAATGTTATAAAGTGGAAAGAGGTTCAGTGGGGGGAATATGTACAGCTAGGGACTAAATTAAAAAGCTGAACCAAACAAAAAGTAATAATTTCCAATTAGCCATAAGCTAATTAACATGAGGCAACAAGATTAAAGAGGTAAACACTTGGCTCGAAGATTGGTGTGGGAGTGATTGGTTCAAATTCATGGGACAACAAAGTACTGGAGAAGGAGGTGAACCATGTAAGTAGGCCTATAGATAAGACCTTAAACTAAATGGTTTGCAGTGGAATGGGGGTCGTGGTGGGGGAGTGGGGCAAGGGTTGATCTTTAGGTGCATGGAAAATTACAAAAGCAAAGGTAAAGGTAAGATTGTAGATTCGCGATTGGGCTGATTGTTGCCACAAGGAAGGGACAGAATGTGAGAACATTATATTGCATCCAAGTGTAAGAAAATTCAGTAATAGAACAAATTCAAAGGCTTTGTATCTTGTGAACAAAGCACTTCGAGTAAGGTAGATGAACTGACTGAAATTGAGGTAAATGAATATGAACTCATATCCATTATGGAAGCATGATTACAAGGAAATCAAAACTGGGAGCTTCACATTCAGGGATATTTATTTTTCAGAGAGATAGGAGGGATAGGAAAATTGGTAGGGTAGCACTGTTAACAAGAGATGAAAATGAGGACAGTGAGAGAGATGATCTAGGCTTGAATGATGTAGAGTCAATTTGGGTAGAGGTTAAAAAAAGCGAGGGAAAGAAACCATTGGTAGGAGTAGTGTACAGACTCTCAACAGTAGCCAATTTGAACCCATTTCTCTGCGTGAAATGCTATGAACAAACAAATAACATGAACATATGTTAATAATAATAAAAGTGGCTTGAATCTTCATGTTGATTGGGTCAATCAAGTTGGAAAGGCTAGTTATAACAACAAATTCATATAGTACATTGGAATAGTTTGCCAGAGCAATGTGTCATGGAGACAATCAGGGAGCAAACTATCTTGGATCTTGTAAAGTTTAAATAATGACCTCCAAGTAAAAGATCCCCCAGGAAGTAATGATCATAACATTGTATTATATTATTCAGTTTAAGATTGAGAAACCTGGTTCAACTGTGTTTAACTTAGTAAAGGAGTTACAATGAAATTGCGATAGAGTTAGCTAAAGTCAACTGGATGGATGGATTAGCAGAAATAACCATAAGTAAGCAGTGACAACATTTAAGGAGGTAATTTTCAACAAAAATACATCCCAGTAAGGAGGAAAGAATCTAAGAGACGACTAAGCCAACTATGACTAACCAAGGAAGTTAAGGAGACTATTAAGTTGAATGAAAAAGCACACAAGGAGGTAAAAGTCATTGACAGCCCTGAAGCCTGGGTTAAATTCAGAATCCAACAAAATAGTACTAAAAAGACAATAAAAGACAAAGAAAATAAATGAAGGGAAATGTAGTGAGGAATATAAAACCTGACAATAAGGGATCCTTTAAATATATAAAAATGACAAGGTGGGGGGGGGGGTTCAAAATGAACGTAGGTACCTTAGAAAATGAATCTGGGTGGAAAGTTACAGGAAACAAGGAAGTAGCAGAGGAGTTAAATAATTTTGTATCAGTTTTTATGGTAGAAGATACTTCGAACATCCCTTTAATACAAAAGTATGTGGGGGAGGAATTAAGCATAGGTGTAGCAGGTAATCAGAAAAGCTAATGGAATGTTCACACTTATCTCAAAAAGGTTGAAGTAAAATAGTAGGCAAGTTTAACTGCATCTATACATGGTACATGGGAGACTCAATCTGGAATACTGTGAACAGTTTTGGTCCATTTACAAAGTCATAGAGTCAAACTACATGGAAACAGACTCTTCGATCCAACTCATCCATGAGAACCAGATGTCTGCTAAATACTGTAATTGCACCAGCTTCCACCACTTCCTCTGGCAGCTCATTCCATAGACACCACCACCCACTGTGAAAATGTTACCCCTCAAGTCCTTTTAAAATCTTTCCCCTCTCATCTTAAATTAATGCACTCTAGTTTTAGATTCCCCCACCCTGGGAAAGAGACCTTGGCTATTTACCCCATCCATGCCCCTCATGATTTTATAAACCTCTATAAGGTCACCCCTTAGCCTCTAATGCTCCAGGGGAAACAAAAGCCCCAAACTATTCAGCCCCTCCCTATAACTCAAATCCTCCAGTCCTGTCAACATCCTTATAAATATTTTCTGCATCCTCTCAAGTTTAACAACATTCTTCCTATTGCAGGGCAACCAGAATTCTACACAGTATTCTAAACATGGTCTCACCAACGTCCTGTACAGCAGCACATGATGTCCCAACTCCTATTCTCAATGTTCTGACAAATGAAAACAAATGTGCCAAATACATTCCTCATTAGAATAGATATTATTTCACTGGAGGCAATTCAGAGAAGGCTCACTAGAATGATACCTAGTATGAGGGCATTCCTTGTGAAAAGGGCCAAATAGCGACTCTACTCACTGGAATTTTGAAGAATGAGAAGCAATATCATTGAAACATAGCGAATTCTTAAGGGTAAATGTTAAGAGGATGTTTCCTCGCATGGGAAGAGATTGGGACCAGAGGGCACAATTTCAGAATAAGGCTGTATCAAATTAAGACTGAATTGAGGAGGAATTTCTTCTCTCAGACGGTTGACAGTCTTTGAAGCTCCTTGCCACAGAGAGCTGTGGGAGTATGTTCTGTGTATGTTTAAGACTGAGGTAAATACATTATTGATCAGTAGGGGAATCAAGGGTTATGGGGAAGCATGAAAGTGGATGTGGGGAATGTCAGATCCGCTGTTAATCTATTGAATGGAGAAACATTTTCAAGGGGCCAAATGGTCCACTCCCATTACTATTTCTTCTGATCATATGGTCTGATTCATGCCACAAATGCCAAGCAATAACAATCCCTAAGAAGAGACACTTCACTCACTGAATTCTTCTCTACCAATATTCTGGAAGATTTTCATTGATCAGAAACTAAACTGGACTAGCTAATCAATACTGTAGCTACACGAGTAGGTCAGAAGCTAGGAATTCTGCAAGAAACCTCTAATCTCCTGAGTGTCTGTCCACCATCTGTAAGGTACAAGTCAGGAGTGTTACAGAATGCTCTCTTCTTTCCTGGATGAGCACAGCTCTAACATTGAAGAAGATGAATAGCATTCAGGGCAAAAAAACAGCCCTTTCGATTGGCATTCCATCCATTGCACTGAATATTCACTCCCTTCACTTCCCAGCAGAGAGGCAGCAGTTTGTACCATCTTGAAAATGCACTGCAATAACTCATAAAAATCCTTGACAGCATCTTTAAAATCCATGATCTCTACCATCTAGAAGAACAAGGTCAGCAGATGCACGGGGACACCATCACATGCAATTTTCCCCCAAGTGATGTGTCATCCTGACTTGGAAGTAAATCATACCTTCACTGTTACTGGGTAAAATTCTGAAACTGCCTTCCTAACAGCATTGCGGATGTCCCTACACACTAGAGAATGTGGCAGCTCAAGGAGCAGTTCACCACTACCTTCTCCATTACAAATGGGGACAGGCAATAAACACTAATCTAGCTAGCAACCCTTGTATCCTGTGACTAAATAAAGTTGAGGCTGAGACAGTGCTTTGTATAGTTTTACCATAACATCCTTACTTTAATATGTTCTTATTAATCAAGCCAAGTTACAGTGTGCTTACTCAGAACCCATTAGGCTACCTTTAATAATTCCTGATGAAGGGCTTTTGCCCGAAACGTCAATTTTCCTGCTCTTCGGTTGCTGCCTGACCTGGTGTGCTTTTCCAGCACCACTCTAATCTAGACTCTACATTTAATGATTTATGATTGTCTAAGTCTGGGTCACTTTAGGATTTATCCTCTGTTTAATGTTAATTCTCATGTTTTTCCGACTCATACAAAGCACTTCACATTTCTCTGTATTAAATTTAATCTGTCAACTTTTCCATTTCACTACCCTATGTCCTTTTGAAGTTCTAAACTATCATCATGCTTCAAAATAATTTTGTATCAAACATAAATTTCAAAAATGACATTATACACTCGGTCTCGGTCACTAATATTTCTGACACCGACCCTTCACCACAAAAATCTTCCTCCAGTGCAAAAACAACCCATGAACAATTATTCCATCACCTGTAACTCTGCCAATTTTAACACATTACTACTGCTTTTTTAATTCTATTTGTGCATCAATCTGTTTTATGGCACAACATTAAGTGCCTGTTATAGTGGGTGAATCAAATTTTCTGACAACTGGCATCTGTGGTGGCCAAAATATACTTGGCATTCCTGCCAACAGATGGATGTAAATGTCTTGGACTGGTCTTTCTTGCTGCCATGCTGGGACCCCCTGTCACTGAGGATGAAAAACGTTTGTAGAGCCTCCTGCTCTTCCTTTGTTTAGTTGTTTAATTGTCTACCACCAGTCACAACTGGATATGGAAGGACCATCGAGCTTCATTTGATGTGTTAGCTATGAAATCACTCAGCTTTACTATAGCATACTAAGTTCACTGTAGAGTATGTAGACACTATTGTAATGTTAGCCAATCAGCATATTCCCCTATACACTTAATTGAATGAAAATTAGTAGAGTGAAGGCCTTAGGTTTATAGATTGGGATTGAATAAAATTCTGCTTCTAGTGATGACCCATAGCATCTCATAGATATAGAGTTGTGAGGTGTTTACGAGTATGTCTGTCTTAAAATGCTCTGGTGACCAGAACATCTTTTGTCATTTAATCCCAGAGAAAGCAACTTTACTCTGAGTCACCTGCTACCTGCAACTTGCACATCTCATTTTAAAACAGGGAGATCTTCTGCCACAAAAAAATTACTGTCCTTTGTTCCGCTTCTTTATCTAACTCATTGAATACTTGGGATTGAACCTAGGAGACTGCGAAAACTATTTTGCAAATAGTAGAAAAGGCATTGTTTTACTCATATTGATGTAGCAGGAGAAATAGTGAAGGGTTTTGGAGAGATGTTGTTTTGGGGAGAGGTATGACAAAAACGAAAATATCAGACTCCCAATGTTAAGAAAATGTTTCCTGATTTTCCCCTCAAAGCTTAACCGGTTTTCTGTGCTAGACTGATGGAGACAGTGAAGTTGTATGGAGTCCAGGGTGTACTAGCTAGATGGACAGAGAACTGGCTGGGCAACAGAGAACAAGGAGTAGTAGTGGAAGGGAGTTTCTCAAAATGGAGACCTGTGACCAGTGGTGTTCCACAGGGATCCCTGCTGGGACCACTGTTGTTTGTGATATACAAAAATGATTTGGAGGAAGGTATAGGTCAGAGGTTGGGAACCTTTTCATGTGGAAGGCTGCATTATGTTAGTTGTAATCTAATAAGGCTGCATCCAAGAAACTTTAATTATATATTCTTCAGAATTCACATTGTTTTAATTTTGGCGGTCAGTCTGTGACGATTATTTCGTTGAATTTTTGTTTTACTCCCTGGTATTTTAAATACATTCATTTTAAGATTAAAATAAAAATAATAAAGGATAAAAAAATTAATAAAAAATAAAAGATTTGTTCTGCAAAATTTGGATTCATTCAAAAGGCCACACACAATGGTCTAGAAGGCTGCAGGTTCCCCACCGCTGGTATAGGTGGTCTGATTAACAAGTTTGCAGATGACACTAAGATTGATGGAGTAGCAGATAGTGAAGGAGACTGTCAGAGAATATAGATAGAATGGAGAGTTGGGTGGAGAAATGGCAGATGGAGTTCATTCCGGGCAAATATGAGGTGATGCATTTCGGAAGATCCAATTCTAGAGCAAATTATACAGCAAATGGAAATGCTCTGGAGAAAATTGATGTATGAAGAGATCTTGGTGTTCAGATCCATTGTTCCCTGAAGGTGGCAATGCAGGTCAGTAGAGTGGCCAAGAATGCATACGGCATGCTTTCCCTCATTGGACAGGGTATTGAGTACAAGAGTTGGCAGGTCATGTTACAGTTGTATAGGACTTTGATTTGGCCACATTTGGCATACTGCGTACATTTCTGGAGACCAAATTACCATAAAGATGTTGATGCTTTGAAGAGGATACACATGATGGCCACCAGGATGTTGCCTGGTATGGAGGGTGCACGCTATGAAGAGAGGTTGAGTAGATTGGGATTATTTTCGTTCGAAAGACAGAGGTTGGGGGAGGTGGGGGGGAACCTGATTGAGGTCCACAATATCATGAGAGATATAGACAGTGTGGATAGCAAGAAGCTTTTCCCGCAGTGCGGGGAACTCAATTACTCGGGGTCTCGAGTTGAGGTGAGATGGGAAGAAAGTCTAAGGGAGGTAAATGTGAAAAGTTCTTTACGTAGAGGCTGATGGGTGCCTGGAATGCATTGCCAGCGAAGGTGGTAGAGGCGAGCATGAAAGCATCATTTAAGATGTATCCAGATAGATACATGAATGAGTACGGAATAGAGGGATACCAATCCGTCGAAAATAGGTTACAGGTTTAGATAGAGGATCTGGATAGGTGCAGAAGGGCCTGTTCCTGTGCTGAATTTTCTTTGTTCTTGTTGTTCTTTGTGACTTCAGAATCTTGCTGTTCATCAAATACAGTTAGATTTATTTGCATCTAACTATTATTTGTGTACCACTTTTAATTCTCCTCTCTTTCAACAAGAAACTAGACTCTGTAACTTTCCCCATGTAAATCATAGCAGATACCTGGCAGCTGTACTCATCCTGTGCTCATCCTCACCATTGTGCAACTGCTTCTTCAGAACGTTATGCACCATTGACACTCTCCCTCGCAACACTTTGTCAACTCAAGTTGGCATCATTGAACCTCTAGCCTTATCACATTATCATGCCTGATTTTGGCTCAACTCTCACACCATTTCACCCCTTCAACACTTTACTTTGGAGCTCAGGGACAGCTATGATTTGAATGCTTCTGCCTGCCAAACACTTATTTTTCCAGCACTCTGTCCTTGTTTCAGATTTCCACTATTCGCAGGTCTGCGTGTTTACCTCAAAGCTCTTAGCTTGCATTCTTAGCACTCACTTCACACTGTAAGCCTCTGCAGAGTTCACATTACTTTCCTAACACAAACTCCTGACCTCAGTGTTGACTTAGGGGCAACCAGGCTCAGAAACGTCGATTTCGCTGCACTTTGGATGCTTCCTGAACTGCTGTGCTCTTCCAGCACCACTAATCCAGAATCAGCTTTATTAATGCAAAATGTCTTTTGTGCTCCGTTACAGACTGCAACCCTCTTTGTGGCTGTCATTGTTTTATAGTGCAGAGGGAGAAGCAGGCAGCTTGTGACAGTGAGGAACACTGAACAGTCAGTCAGATTGGCATGTCGCTGTGGCACCATGCAATGTCAAGGTCATACGTGCAGCATATACTGGCTGTTTACATGACAGCCACACTACATGTGCTTCAAGCAAATGGCCACGTGCAAAAGTAAACACAACAGTCATTACGTGTCATGAAGGGGGACTGCAAACATTAAGGGGTAACCTTTTGGATTATCCTACTCCATTCCAAAGAGGTTGAGCACAGTTAGTCAGGTGCTTTGCCCCACATGAGTCCAGGGATCAGTGTCTGGGTATTGGGTTATAGTCTATACTGTAGGCCAATTATAAGCAGGTCAGGTGCTATGGGCAGGTGATTCAGCTTGCCATTGACAAATCAGTCCAGAAGTTGGACCAGTTTTTCTAGCAATGATTCAAAGTGAAGGATTAAGTATGAGGAAGTGAATTGACCTTAGTGACAATGCATCCACAGTGAGTACTTAGGAAACAAAGAGGATAGAAGGGTTAGCAGTTTGGAAGGATGAGGAAAATGGGTTGAAGGGACATGTTACATGCAATACAAAGAGTTGTGGTTAATGAGCCTTAACAAACAGAGAGGATGATGGTTCTTATCCCTGTAGATCATGGATAATTCAGTGACCTCTGTTTTGTAATGCTAAGTATTCCTTCTGTCATGGGATACAGTGCTGAACCCAGTCTGCAATGTGTACCCAGATTAGTTTTGTTTGGTGGAGAGGTCTCCTGTGGTGGTCAGTTTGAATATGGATTGTGCTCCTCTCCATCAGCCTGTCCAAGACTTCCAGGTCTGTGAAGCATTTTGCAAGTTTTCCTTTCTTTTGGACCACAACCGAATGTTGACGCTCAAGCACTATAACATGAGGTATTGATCTTGGCTTGGAATATCTGAAGTGTTCTGTAGATGGGCTTTAAATTTGGCACCATAAGTATGAAAGTCAAAAGGTGTGCATTTCCATTTCTCTGACTGCACAATTTCCCAAGCAAAGTGTCCAAGAGCTTGGTTGTATAATTAAATAAGTGAAAAGTAGAAGACTGCGTGAGAAAAGTCATTCTGAACCATGGAAATCCAGGTGGCATGAATCTCAGTAAACAAATCATTAATTAAAAATGGAATAATTCTGCCCACATATACAACTTTTAATACTAAAGGATTGACATATATATATATATACACACACACACCAATGTTCTCTATTTATGTAGCAAAAGCTATAATGGAACGTTGACCCATTGGTGATCTCAAACAAGGATCCTTTATATTTCTAAAATGAGCCTGGATTCAATCAAGTTCCTATTTTCCCAGAGGAAAATTTCCAGTGAGAGATCAGAATATAAGCTGAGACAAAAATAAAAGTTCTCCAATTATATTTGGTATTTATGTAAAAGAGGAAAGAGACTAAAAAGTACATTAATGTAGGAGTGGGTGTTAAATGTGCACATTATGGACAATCTTCATAATTTCCATTTAAATAAATTATGGCTGAATCCATCATGAGCATATCTACTAGTGTTATTATTGAATATAATATTCATGAATTCTAGAAATAATGCGTCAATCCAATCACCAGAAATTTCATGTGTTTTTGGATCTGAATAAAAGTTTTAGTCAATATTGTATGCTTTATTATTTAACAGTTGCAAATATATTTCTTGCCTCATTTTTAATATGGAATATTAAAATATAAGAAAAAATTCCACACCAATCATACTGAATTTGGCTCAGACATTGAATCGCAAAGGATGCTGAAGTCTTTTCCCAGCACTTGATCTCTATTCATTAATTCTGGCTGTAATGGATCAGTGACTGAAAAAAAAAGCTTAATAAACCTCAATACAAACCTTCACCTCGCAGTAAATTCTACTTATGAAAGGTGGGATTTACGATAGCTTTCATTCATCTGAACATATACTGGACTGAACTTATTGCTTCCCACTGAAGCCGGAGCCAGAGAAACCAGGCTTCATCATGAAGGGTGGGTTCATAGCAGTCTTGCACCATCAGGAGAATCCCTTGAATAAATGGCAGGACAGTGGGGATTGATGCCGGATTTGCAGCCATCATCATTGGGATCTCACTCAAGGTGCTAATGGAATGAACTTGACAGACATTAATCCCTCACTGCATAATAATTTTCTGATGCTTAAGGGATTGAACAGGAACAGCATGACTTTTTTATGCCTCAGAAAGCTGTTCAGAAAGTTTTATGGGTGGCAGTGGAACTCCCACGTTACCAGGCCATTTGTGCCCAACTGGAAGAATTGGCAGAAGGAGGTAGGAGCTTGCTGAAAGGCAATCCCTTGCCCGTCTCCCATGATTCCCCACAGCGCAACTCTCATTTCACCCACACTCATCTTTAGTGTGGGGTCCCACAACATTTCCAGTTCTCTGATGAGCAAAAACCACCACTTCCCACCGTTCACACTGGTGCAGGCTTGTCACCTTGATCAGTTACCAGTCTTGAAGGCAGTGCAATTTCACCTGCAGGGGTCTCAAAAAAAAATTAAAACCATTGAGTGGATAGAGGGTGGGAATGTGTCCTGCAATCATCCACCACAAAAAAAATGAAGCAATGCAGAATATTTGTACTGAGAGATTCTAATTCTGAGTCAGAGACACATTGAGTATTACTTTCCTACCTAAAACTCAACCTCAACCATAGGATTGTGAAGTGGTTGCATTAACAGTGGGCTCAAACAAGATCAAGAATTGGCTCTAAAATTCCTGGTTACCAAGTATTTAGAATTGAGAGAGAAGATCAAAAAGAAGGCAATTAGAATAGTGATAATCAAACAAATATAGGAATGCTTCCTGGACTGAATCCATTTGAGTAAACTTATTGAACTGGAATGGAGAGAGAATTGCTGCTTTATTTTTATATAAATGTAATCATTCACAGGAAATAAGTGTCAGTGGCTAGACCAACATTTATTTCTCATCTTTAACTGGCTTCAAGATAGTGTTGAGCTGCCTTGTTGCACCACTGCAGTCCACGAGGGAAAGGTACACCTAGAATGTGTTAGAACTGAGTTCCAGATTCTGACCCAGTGACAGTAAAAAATAACAATATTGTTGTACATTAGAATGGTGAGTTCCTTGGAGGAACTTTTTGTTGCTGTCTCCTTCAGAGCTTCAGAAGCTTTAATTGTTGGAATCGTTGTGAGTTGTGTCAATGTATTATGCAGATGGTGCTAGATACAGTGTATTCATGATGGAGGAAGCTTATGTTCAAGCTGATGGGTGGAATGCAAAACAAGTGGGCTGCTTTGTCTTGGATGACAAAGCTTTTTTTGAGTGTTGGTGGAACCGCAGTCATCCAGACAAGCGGACAGTATTCCAACACAGTTGAGTTATAAACATACATTTTAGGAGGAGGAGTAGGCCATTCAACCTCCCAACCCCCTCACACACCTCCAAAGTCTGGTCCAGAAATCAGCAAGGTTATGGCTGATCGGCTGAAGATCTCAACACCAGATTCACATCTACCTCTTATCCACTTTAACTCCTTTCTTGGTCAATCTACCTTTGCTTTCAAGACATCCAAGGGTCACACCTGATGGGGAAGGGATGGCCAAAACCTCATTGTCATCAAAGGAAAATAAAAAAACTCCTCATTTCCATATTAAATGGAAATGTTTTAAAATGAAAGCTATGCTTTATAGTTCTAGTCTCCCCCATGAGGGGGAAAATCTTTCTAGGATATTTTCACTGTCAAGCTCCCTCACAAATCTGTACATTGCAATAGATCATCACTCATTCATTAAAGCCTGTCCAAATCTCTCCACCTGGATATCGGTGAAATGGATCTGTACTGAACCCCTTCTGAAGTATTCATATACTTTCTTAAATAAGGAGAACAAAGTGTTTGGGAGAATCAATACAAGTCTTTGTAATGGTTTTACATTTTCCAGCAGGATAATTCTGGTTCAGCTTCGAAGGGTGAATTAATTACAAACCATGTGGTCGTCAAAAATGGGAAGTTATCAGACTTTCTGCAGTTCAAGATGGGTTTGCTGGAATAAATGCTTCAGTTCATTACCTAGGCCTAAATCACTCCATACAGAGAGAAAACACCAGGGATCCTTTTGACATAGTCAGATGTGCAGGCCCAAAGATGGCATTATTACCATCTTGACAGCAAACAAAATGCTCAAAGAGTAAAAATCAATGTAATTGACAAGATAGGTTGTACAAGACATGGTTCCAAATAGAATTACAAATTCAGTGAATGTCCAAATGAAGCTTAATGCCAGAAGTGTGACTCATTCGAGATTTTTAATTGCTCAAGGTTAACAGCATGTTCATCAGCTCAAAAACAAATTGTACAGTTCAAGACACCCAAAAAGAATAAGTTCAAGAACTTCACAGTATAGAATAAAAGACAATAGAGAGTCAAAGGAGATATCAGATCATCAACTTGAAGGTATAACAACTCTCCAAGTCTGTGCTGAGACATTCTGCCCTTCCATACAAAAACTGTCTTCACCTGAAGGATCGATATTTCTCTATTCCCTTCCTATACATGTATTCATCCAGGTGCTTCTTGAATGCTGCTATTATGTTTGCTTCCACCACCTCCTCTGGCAGCATGCTCAAGGCACTCACCATCCTTTTTTGGAAAAAGCTTGCCTCTCCAGTCTCTTTTAATCTTCCACCATTTCACTTTCAACCTGTATCTCCTAGCAATTGTCCTCGCCACCCTGGAAAAAGGTCACACACTTCCCACTCTATCCATGCCATCCATAATCTAACAAACATCTGTTAGGTTGCCCCTCATCATCCTGCATTCCAGTGAAAACAAATCCAGTCTTTCCAAACTTTCTTCACAGCTAAAATCCACCATACCAGGCAACTCCTGGTAAACCTTTTCTGTACCCTTTCCAAAGCATCCACATCCTTCTGGTAATGTACACTATATTCCAAGTATGGTCTAACTAAAGCTCTATAAAGCTGCAGCATAGCTTGTCTATCCTTATACTCAATACCCTTTCAGTGAAGGCAGGCCTTTTTTTACTCCCTTATCTCTCTGCATTGCCATGTTCAGTGATGTGTGGACCCACACACCCAGATCCCTCTCACTATCAATACTCCAAAATGTTCTGCCATTCACAGTATAATTTCCACCTGTACTTCTTGATCTTCCAAAATGCACCATCTCTTATCTGTCTGGATTAAACTCCATCTGCCATTTTTCTGCCCGTGCCTCCAACTGATCTATAAACAGCTGTATCCTCTGACAATCCTCCTCACTATCCACAACACCACCAATCTTTTCAACATCTATATAAGGCTTTCAAACAGAATTTAAATGTGACCCAGGAACAGTTGTTTCAATATATCAGAAAGCTAATAAGCTTGAAGTGGGAAGGTCAGACGAATCAATAAAACTGCAAGGTCAAGAGGGCTCAGATCCTCAGCTGCATGGCTAAGTCTGACAAAAGCTTAGTCACGGTGTTTCATGGCATTGCATCCTCCGTATAGTGAGAAATCAAAATATCTCATTGTTGAGCAGAAATGCATAGATTTGTCTAGGTTTCTTTGCGAGTGTGGATATCTTTGAGTGAAGACAGGAGAGACTTTTGACCAGACTTTGGAAACTTATTGAAAACATTTGGGCAAGTTGATGAACAGGAGTATCATAGTAGTCCGCCGGAAGATGCTGAACTCATCTACTTGTAACAGTCCCAGGAAAAATCCTCATCCTCAGATGGGAAATGTAAAAAGTAAAATGTCAGTTGGCACATTTGAAATCAGAGTCGTAATCCTGGGGGAGTAACCATTCCCAAGACAAACAGACAACTAAGATCTCTCGCACTTAAACAAAGGAGTAAGGAGGGAAATACAACATTTTACATTTGTCAGTGAAAATTTGGCAAAATTGGCAATTTTCAAACAGTTGGATTGTAAAACCTAAGGATTTCTGGTATATGTCCTTAGACCAAGAGTCAAGATTAAAGATTACGGTTATAATACCTTTTGGGCAGTACTATTTCAATCATCTACAATTTGGAGTTACCTTTGCACCACAGATTTTGCAAACAGCAATGTCTAGAATTCGGGAAGAGAAATTGAACTATTTGCTATATGCATGACATCCTAGTGCATGGTATAATGAAGATATATGAGACATGTCAACTTCATAAATATCAACCATTGAAAGAATCTCACCTTCCAGGAGATTCTCCTCAGATGAGGTGCAAGATTGTTGCTGATCCTTTCCATGTCCATGGCACAAATGCATTCTGGTGACTGATCATTTCATCAAATGTCCTTTACGAGACAAATTGAACACACCCTTACTGCAATAGATGCTACATTGGCCACAATATTCAGTATGTTTTGTGTACTTCAATGTGCATACAGTGCACAGATTCACCTTTCCAAAACACACAGAAAATGGGATGTTCAATATATTGCACTCCCCTCACTACTTTCAAATAGTCTCAGAATGAACTGTTCATATAGCAAAATCCATGACAGTTAAATGTAATGAACTTACCAAGATTTTCAGATAGTTATGCTAAATTTGTGAACTGTTTCTCGAGGTAAAACAGAAATGTAGATAGATGCAGCAGTTAGCCACTTCACCCCTCAAGCCTGCCCCATTATTCAATATGATCATAGCTGATCATTGAGTTCAATATCATTTTCCCACCTCCCCCCATATCCCTTGATCACATTAGCCACAAGAGCTATATCTACCTCCCTTTTGAAAATACAATGCTTTGACCTCAATCATTTTCTGTGGTAGTGGATTCCATGGGCTCACCACTCTCTGGGTGATTAAATTTCTCATCATCTCAGTCAGAAAAGGTTTACCCCTATCCTTAAACAGTGATCCCAGTACTGGACTCCCCACTATGGGGCACATCCTTCCAGCATCTAATATGTTGAGGCCTGTTAGAAACTTATAGGTTTCTATGAGATCCCCCCGGTTCTTCTAAACTCCAATGAATACAGCGCTGCAGAGAATCAATATGGTTAACTTTTACTACACTCCCTCTGCAGCAAGAATGTCTGTCCTCAGATAAGGAGACCAAAACTGCACAAAATATTCCATGAATGGCCTCACAAATGCTCAATGTAACTGCTTGTTCATGTACTCAAATCTTCTTGCAATGAAGGCCAACATGCAGTTTGCCTTCTTTACTGCCTGTTACACCCATGAGTTCACTTTCAGAGACTGGTGTATGAGGACATCCGGGTCTTGGTAAACATTCCCCTCTCTCAATTTACAGCCATTCAAATAATACTCTGTCTTCCAATTTTTGTTAATGTGATAACTTTACATTTATCCACATCATATTGCATTTGCCAGTCATTCAGCCTGTACAAATCTCACTGAAACATCTTTGCATTCTCACAACTCACCCTTCCACACAACTTTTGAGAGAAGACATTTAGTTGCCACATCCTGCTATTTAGAAAAAGACCCATTTATTCCTATTCTTTGTTTCCTATCTGCTAACTAATTTTTATCTGTCTCAAAAGACTATCACAATCCTATATGCTTTAACTTTACACATCTCTTATATGGGATTTTGTTAAAAGCCTTCTGCATTCTTGAAGAATTTAAACAGTATTGTCAAGCATGATATCGCTTTTTTAAAATTAATGCTGACTATGTCTGATGTTACCATTGTTTTCTAAGTGCTCTGCTATAAAATCCATGATTTAAAAGGACTCTAGCATCTTCCCCACTAATAATGTCAGACTCACTGATCTTTAGTTCCCTGTTTTCTCTCTACATCCCTTTTTAAAATAGTGGTTACATTCCTCCAATCTGTAAGAACTGTTATAAACTCTAAAGAATCTCAGAAGTTGACCATCAATGCATCCATTAGTTCTAGGATAACATCCTTCAGTATCTGGAATGTAGATAATCAGGCCTTGAGAATTTATCAGCTTTCAATCCATCAATTTCTCCAACATCATTTTGCTACTAATATTGATTTGCTTCTGTTCCTCCCTCTTACAAAACCCTTTTAACATATATTTTCATTAACAGCTCACATCTGGAAGTCAAATTCACACAGTTCTTCTGCCCCAGATTCTCATCATGCAGCCAAACATGCACATTGTTGGAGAGAAGGGTGAAAATGCTCCAGATCATTCTGCTTTAATGCACATTTCATCAACACAAATTTTCTATAACGCAATTGACAAATTGGGGACTGTGGTACTAAAGCACAAATTTTCAAAATGTGTGTTGTGTGTAATGCAATTACATTGCCAACACTTTAAGGGCTGTTCCTAAAGTGTGATTTTTCTATAATGCGGGGTCACACGAGAAAGTAACTATCTCATTATAGAAGAACTAGCTGTACAAGTACATATTCCAATTGAACCAGTACAAAACTTAAAAGTTTTAGATGTTCATATGAACAAAAGGGTTCTTTTAAAGATATTAAGTTGCAGTGCCCAGTATAGCGCTTTTTTTTGTAATAGGCAATGGTTGAGACTTGTCGGGAGTGAGGTGCTGGAAAAGCACAGCAGGTAAGGCAACATCCGAAAAGCAGGAGAATAGATATTTCGGGCATAAGCCCTTCATCAGGAATGATTGAGCCTTCCAAGTAAACAAGTAATACACTAAAGTGTACACAATCAACCACCCATCGCACAGGATGAATACTTGGATACTGAAGTTAGCATGCCAGATAACGATCTACAACAAATGATAAACATCCACCCTTAATGATAGACAGCACACTGCAGAGTAAAACTGCACAGCCAATCCTGATAACTGTATGAGGGTTGAATTTGGTCACCTAGACAGAGGAACCTTGAAAATCAGAAGGACATGGGCAGGGCATATTTCATTCGGCTAATCGAATTCTGGATAATCGAATGCTGGATAACATAGATTAGCAGGCATTGGGAGCTTGTAATCTTAGCCGGATAAACCAATATTTGGATAACTGAATGCTGGATAATTGATGTCCCTCTGTATATCCATCAGAACATCATTTAAATGTGTAGGAACAATGTACATAAACACTTTCTTTTCTATGTTATTGGAGAAAGGCGGCCATTCTTTAAACAGAAAAATAGGAGCTATTTTATTATTGCCTAGTTCCAAGACCAGACAGGCATGTGGCCTTCTGGAAGAAAGGTGTTCAAATTTATGTTCAGCCACTCTATCATTGCAATATGTTTAGTTAATTATTTATATGCAACGTCAAATACCACCACGAAGCACAAAACCTTGACTATATATAAGGTCTGTGATATTATAACAACATGGTTAGTCTTGTTCATAAACTTCATAGCATCGGTCTCAACAAGAACCCAATCTTTGTCATATGTTACATACTGAGGGGAGCAATTAGACCATACCTCATGAGCAGTGATATTTTAATCAAGAAACACTGTTAGCAGTTCCTTTAATAGTATTTTCTCTGCCCTAATAATTGGAAAGCACAAGATAAAACACTGACAGGATTATGAATCAGTTAGGTTTCAGGCCAGAAGTTTTCAAACTCATCACATGCTGAAGCTTCTGTTTGTTTGAAAAAGCTGTGCCATTTTCCTTAAGAATGGCAGGAGCAATGCTTGGTGCTAGTTACTTATCCTCCAATGTTCAGCTGGACTCATTTGAACCGTCTCTGTTGCAAATTAGTTTTTTAAAAATCTAGATAAAGTGATACCTCCCGTCCTCTCTACAGGGAGTAAATTTGGCAGCCTTACTATGTGACTTTGTAACAAGTACTGAATCATGATGCCAATAAGGTAGTGGATCTAACTCAAGCAGCTTGACCTGGTTGAAACCTTTTGTTTTTAATAAGGCATTTTTAAGAATAAAGGTATTGGTGAATTTTGTTCAGCCTATAAGTCATAATCATATCAAGGCTGAATTTTGTTCTCTCAAAAAGTAGCCATTTTGATCCCTGAAAGCATCATGTATCCCTCAAGAAGCCAGCTTGAGTCAACTTTTTAAATTGTAGTTTTAGGGTTAGAGATGTACAACACAGAAACAGACCCTTCAGTACAACTCGTCCATGCTGACCAGATATCCTAACCTAATCTAGTCCCATTTGCCAGAGCTTGGACCATATCCCTCTAAACTCTTCCTAACCATATACCCATCAAGATGCCTTTTAAAATTGTAATTGTACCAGTCTCTACCACTGCCTCTGGCACTCATTCCATACACCCTTTGTGTGAAAAGGTTACCGCTTAGGTCCCGTTTAATTTTTTCTCCTCTCACCCTAAACCTATGCACTCTAGTTCAAAACTCCCCCAGCTTGGGAAAAAAAACATTGTCTATTTACCCTATCCATGCCCCTCATGATTTTATAAACCTCTATAAGGTCATCCCCCATCCTCCAATGCTCCAGGGACAACAGTCCCAGCTTATTCAGCCTCTCCCTAAAGCTCAAATCCTTCAACCCTGGTAACATCCTTGTAAATCTTTTCTGAACTCTTTCAAGTTCCACAATATCCTTCTGATAGGAAGGAAATCAGAATTGCATGCAATATTCGAAATGTAGCCTAAACAATGTCCTGTACAGTTGCGCATGACCTCCCAAATCCTGTACTCAATATTTTGACCAATAAAAGAAAGCATACTAAGCACCTTCTTCACTATCCTATCTACCTGCGACTCCACTTTCTAGGAACTATGAATCTGCACACCAAAGTCTCTTTGTTCAGCATCACTCACCAGCACCTTACAATTAAGTGTATAAGTTCTGCCTTGACTTGTCCTTTCCAAAATGTAGCACCTCACATTTATCTAAATTAAACTTCTCAGCCCATTGCCCCATCTGATCATTGTACTCTGAGGTAACCTTCTTCACTATCCACTCTACCTCCAATTTTGGTGTCATCTGCAAACTTACCAATTAGACCTCCAATGTTCACATCCAAATCATTAATATAAATGACGAAAAGCAGTGGGCCTAATACCAATCCTTGTGACACTCCACTGGTCACAGGCCTCCAGTCTGAAAAACAACCCTCCACCACCACCCTCTGTCTTCTACCTTTAAGCCAGTTCTGTATCCAAATGGCTAGTTCTCCCTGTATTCCATGAGATCTAATCTTGCTAACCAGTCTACCATGAGGAACCTTAGTGAATGTCTTGCTAATCATGTCCACCACTCTGCCCTCATCAATCCTCTTTGTTACTTTTTTCAAAAATACTCTGTCAAGTTTGTGAGAAATAATTTTCCATGCACAAAGCTATGTTGGCTACTCCTAATCAGTCCTTGCCTTTCCAAATACAAGTAAATGTTGTCCTTCAGGTTTCCCTCCAACAACTTGCCCACTGCCGATGTCAGGCTCACCAATTTATAGTTTTTCATACCACCTTTCTTAAACAGTGGCACTACATTAGCCAACCTCCAGTCTTCTGGAACCTCAGCTATGATTATCGAAGATACAAATATCCCAGCAAGAGGCCCAGCAATCACTTCCCTAGCTTTAAACAGAGTTCTAAGGAGCATCTGAGCAGGTCCTGGGGATTTATCAACATTTATGAGTTTAAAAAAAAGTACTTCCTCCTCTGTAACATGGACATTTTTCAAAATGTCACTATCTATTTCCCCACATTCTATGTCTTCCACGTCTTTCTCCACAGTAAACACTGATACAAAATATTCATTTAGTATCTCCACCAGCTCCTGCAGTTCCATGCATGGGCCTCCTTGCTCATCTTTGAGGGGGCATATTCTCTCTCTAGTTGTCCTTTTGTCCTTTGAACTCTCCTTAACCCTATTTGCAAAGCTATCTCATGCCTCTTGTTACCCTCCTGATTTCCCTCTTAAGTATACTTCTGCTGCCTTTATACTCTTCTAAGGATTCACTCAATCTCTGCTGTCTACACCTGACATATGCTTCCTTCTTTTTCTTAACTAAAACTTCAATTTCTCTAGTTATTCAGCACTCCCTACTCTTACTAGTCTTGCCTTTCACCCTAACAGGAATATACTGTCTCTGGAGAAAGTGAGGACTGCAGATGCTGGAGATCAGCTGAAAATGTGTTGCTGGAAATGTGCAGCAGGTCAGGCAGCATCTAAGGAGCAGGAAAATCGACATTTCGGGCATGAGCCCTTCTTCTGGACTCCCGTTACCTCATCTTTGAAGGCTTCCCATTTTCCAGCCATCCCCTTTCCTGCGAACCACTTTCCCCAACCAATTTTTGAAAGTTCTTGCCTAATACCATTAAAATTGGCTTTTCTCCAATTTAGAACTTCAACTCTTAGATCTGGTCCAACATTTTCCATCATTATTTTAAAACTCATAGAATTATGGTTGCTGGCCCCAAAGTGGCCCCCCACTGACACCTCAGTCACCTGCCCTGCCTTATTTCCCAAGAGTAGGTCACGTTTTACACCTTCTGTAATCAGCACATCCATATACTGAATCAGAAAATTTTCTCGTACACATTTAATAAATTTCTCTCCATCTAAACTCTTAATACTATGACAGTCCCAGTCTATGTTTAAAGTTAAAATCCCTTTCTATAACCACCCTACTTTTCTTGCAGATAACTGAGATCTCCTTACAAATCTGTTTCTCAATTTCCTGCTAACTATATTACAATCCCAATAAAGTGATCACCCTTTTCTTATTTCTCAGTTCCACCCAAATAACCTCCCTGGATGTATTCCCAGGCATATCCTCCCTCAGTACAACAAAAACACCACTCCCCCCTCCTCTTTTGTACCCTTTTCTATCCTTCCTATAATATTTGTATTCTAGAATATTAAACTACCAGTCCTGTCCACCCCTGAGCCACATCCCTGTAATTGCTATGACCTCCCAGTCCCACATCCTGTGTTCATCTGCCTTCCCTGTTAGGCCTCTTGCATTGAAATAAATACATTTTAATTTATCAGTCCTACCTGTTCTCTGCTTTGTCCCTGTGTGCCCCAACTATTTGATTCGCTCCTTTTCCCAACTGGACCAGACTCAGATTGATCTGTTTCCTCACTATCTCCCACCCCACCACCTTACTGGTTCAAATCCTCTTGAGCAGGTCCAGCAAATTCCATGAGTAAATCTGTGGAAGAGTATAAAGACTAATATATTGGTCCCCTTCCAATTCAGGTGCAATACGTTCTTCTTGTACAGGTCACTTCTACCCCAGAGGAGATTCCAATGATCCAAAAATGCAAATCCTTCTCCCCTGCACCAGCTCCTTAGCCAAGCATTCATCTGCTCTATCCTCCTACTCTGACCCTCATTAGCTCATAGTGCTGGGAGCAATCCAGATATTACTACCCTTGAGAACTACCTTTTTGAATTCCTGCCTGACTTTCTATATTCTCCATTCAGAATCTCATCCTTTTCCCTTCTTATGTCATTAATTCTAATGTGTACAATGACCTCCAGCTGGTCCTTCTTCCCCTTGAGAACATTCTGCACCTTCTCTAAGATATTCTTGATCCTGGCACTAGGGAGGTAACACACCATTCTGATTTCTCATTGCCAGCCATAGAAACATCTGTCTGTGCCTCTGACTAGAGTCCCCTATCACAATCAATCGCTTGGAACCTGACGTACCCCTCATTACATTAGAGCCATTCTCGGTACCAGAAACTTGGATGTTAGTGCTACATTCCTCTGAGAGTCCATCATCACCTACATTTTCCAAAACAGCATACTTGTTTGAATAGGGGATAGCCACAGGAGACTCCTGGACCTTCTGTTTCCTTCTCCTACCTTTCCTGGAGATAACACATTTATCTGACTGTATCTGCAGCTTTTCTCCCTTCCTATAATTGTAGTCCCTCACACCCCTTAGCTCCTGTAAGTGCCTTATTGCTTCTCACTGCAGCTCTAACTGATCCATGCAATCAGATAGGATTTGCAATCAAAGACACTTCCTGCAGACATAATCTTCAGTAACTCTCCCACATCTGACAGCAAGAGCATATTCCTCTACTAAAGGCTATCTTTGCTCCTTCACAATCTATAGACCTAGAAAATAGCACTGTCTTATTGCTCTAAATGTCCCTGCTCCAGGCTAACTTAGTACTTATAGTTTATATTTTTAAAAGACAGATAGCAATAAAACATTTAATCAAGAAAGAATCCACTCTGTTCACTATTGTAGATTTACAGCAAAGTTACATATTAAAAACTATGCACCTATCAGTTCCTATCTGTGAGCTCTCCTACATAGCTTCCTCCAAGGTCAGCTGTGAATTTCACTGTTTGTGTTTTTTTTCATAAACACACTCCGATGTCCAGAGAAACTTGAAGTCAAACAGCAAAGACAATAATTGTTCAGATTCACTGCTGTGACAGACAACAGTGTAGGTCTTTTTCTCTGACAATGTGGTCCCTCCCATTGTCTGTCTTCCTCCTTTTTTAAAGTGCCATTATTTTGATCCTTTTCTCCCCAAAGTTCCAAAACAATATAACAGCATATAAAACAGTAATTGTTGCTCCTGAAGTTTGAGGAAATCACCTCTAACATATAAACTACCTCAAAAAGGAGCAGCACTTACAGCTACAATTTTTCTGTCCTCCATCTTGGATTATCCAGAATCCTTTTTGATATAACTTTGCAGATTTACAATATCACGGAGGTACTGAATATTCTGTATGGTCAATAATCAGAGTTAATAGACTTAATATTATTGGTAAAAGATGTGGAATGATAAGAATAAATGCTTTCAATCAGCAAATGAACACTATCTGACTGTCCTGAAAAGGTAATACTAGCTGATTCAATAATTACCTTTAAAAGAGGGTTGGACCAGTGCTTGAAGGAAGAATTTACATGGTTTCAAATTGGGATTAGGAGAAAACATGATTGTTTGTGCAAATAGCCAGCACAGGCACAATGAGTTCAGTGGCCTATTATGATATCAGGCATCAAAGACAGCATTTAAAAACGATTAGCATAACTCACAGGGACAGCGCAATCTGGTTTCAGATACCATGAAAAGAATTCTGGAGAGAACGCTGAGCCTGAAACAAATACTGAGAAGGCCCAAGATTTTTCAATGCTTCCCTGAAGGCCCTGTTTCAAGCAGCAAGGAACATCTTGCTCTTCTTGAGACAAGAAACCTTCTCAATTCTGCAAAGTGTGGGCAAAAAATGATAATGTATGCAAATGTCAAGTGCAATGCAGTCAGGTCACTACTGCAATGTCAGAAGAAAAAATGTGTCACTAAACATAAGGTAAAGAATACTGGTTGCATATTCTCTGCTCTGATTGGTATTGCTGCTACTATTGAATGAGTTTACCTCCAACAGGACATTTTATCAGATGCAGCAATGATCCATCATAACTTTTGAAACTGCCATGAATATCATGGTATTGAAGAATCAAGTAGATATTTATTTCTAAATGATTATTTTGTACAAATGTTATATTCCTCAGGTACGAAAATTAAGATATTAGATAATAACAGAGTAGCATGCTGGTAGTGATCTGAAGTAAGATGCAAATGAGCTCTTTATGCTTTACTTCACATGCTATGATATAATAAGCATGTCTTTAAAGGTATGTTGACTGAGGAATGGCACAAGTTATAGTCCCATACCTTTTGCTTACACTCTTAATACAGTTTCTTTTAACCTTTTTCTGTTGCTTCAAGAGATTAAATACTGTTGCCTGATAGTGATGGACATTCTTAGGATAGATTGCAAGATCAGGAACACATGCCCAAGGTGGTAAAGACTGGTGCCTGTGGAATGTTTCTGAGCACCAGCATTCAATTTCCTTGAGAAGGTGCAGCTTATTACAATCTACCTTCAGGATTGCCTTTGAAGCTGTCAGCTTTCTTGAAACCATTTGTCCCTCTAGCAACTGATCCAGCCAATTATGTATCATGTCAACTGGTAACAACAGAAAATTGACCTTTCATGGTTAAGTTTGGTAGCTAGGTGGACAGGGTACAATTAGTAAAATCACATGCTGACTTGTCACTTGATTTTGCCTCTTATGCATTACAATCAGAAATAATTTATCTTTTATACTTGATATGTTCTGTCAGGTTGTAATGACACAATATTACAAACTGGAATATCATTGATTTAAGAAAACATGTACTGTAAGATTACGAAGATGATCTATATAAATGCTGGGTTGACAATAAGAAAATGTAACATAGATACAATATTCTTGTTCATGCTGAAGTATCAACATTTCAACATAGTGGAGCAGACTCTGAATTTAGCTGTTACAATGTGTCAAAATGGTCGACAATTTTGCCAGAATAGGTTTGTATAATGCAAATAATTTAAGACAAAATCATGAAGTTAAAAGGTTGATATGAAAATACTGTATCAGAAAAGGAAAAGTGATATTTTGAAAGGATAATCTCAAAATAAAATCATTTTATTGCATTTTTAAGAGTTGTTAAGAATTTAATTCAAATCAAAATGAGGTTTGTTACAATTATGTGAGGAAGGAGAATTGGCTCTCAGTTGGTCACAACAAATATTTCTTTAACAGCAAACAGATATCACACTTGAGTTAATTAAGTTGTTCCATGTCTATAGTATTCAATTCCAGCTTTCCATTTCCCACTCAGACCATCCTCTGACCTCTGAATATGATGACAAATTCAAGAAAAAAACATTGCTAATTTAGAGCAAATGTTACATTTTAGATCCATTCTCACTAAGATGTGGATAAAGACTGGCCAGACTTGTTTTGCATAAAACCCTAAAGATCAATATACGAGGATAATGGTCTGTGCTGAATTAAACTGCAATCCCCAACGGTGAATGTTTAATGCATTATCTTGTCACAGCACTTTTATAAGTTTTTAAAAAATCATTATTTTTACTACAAATAATTTCATTATTTTTACTACAAATAATTTCATTAAAGATTATTCGTTTTTAATATAATTAAGCTGGAGGCATTCAGATCAAACTGCTCTTGGAATGCTCAGTTATGTAGGCTAGTACCCTGAATTCAGTTGACTGAAACTTGACATTGCATTAGCTCAAAGTGGGTGACAGTACAATACTAAACACTGCTTGTGTTAAGCTGATGTTGTTGTTGTTGATAGTTGGGGGTAACAAGAAGAAGGTCAGCTCAAAGATGCCCTGATATTAGTATTTTTTCCATGAGGAATGGAATGTTACACATTGCTCCTTGGAGCAGTCTGGCAGGTGGGAGTAAAAGGCATATTTGAAACCTACTTTCCACAGTTGTTACTTTGCCAACACACTTGCTGTGGGAAAATTATGGCCTGTAAATGGCTGATGACCTGTTAACCCTTTTCCATTTGAATTTACCATCAGTGGAGAGTGTCTGGACTAAACCCATCTTCAGAGGATCAGTGTAGACTCAATGGGCTGAATGTCCTGCTTCCACGTTGTAGGGATTCTATGGTTCTAAATGGTAAGGTAACCAAGTATAACATGGGATAGCCTTGTTTCTGGTTAGAAAGAATCGAGAGAGTACCATATGCCTGGCTAACCTATGTACAATGCTCAACTCACCAGACAGAGCATTACCCTGACCTGCAGAAGTTGACCATCATCACCAACACCCCACCCTGGTCCAAGCTGCCTGGCACCAATTAAACCCTCCAAGTTGACTAAAATAAAGCTAAAACCAAAGAATTGGGGTTGCTGAAAATCAGAAACAAAAACAGAAATTGCTGGAAAAACTCAACAGATCTGGCAGCATCTTTGGAGAGAAAGCAAATTAACATTTTGGGTCCAATGACCCTTCTTCAGAATAAGGATTACTGGACCTGCAACATTAATTTTGCTTTCACTCTAAAATTGCAGCCTGCCGAGCCCACCTAGTTTACCATTAGGCTCTATGTTTGTTTATTGTTTTCCTTGCAGTGGCCACCACTCACATCTGATGAACCGGGAGATCTCAGTGGTGGGAGATGATGGTGAGAGAAGTTTCATCTCAGGTCAACAATGGCTCAACACTGAAAAGCAAATCTGTAAAACTAATGAATAACACATAATGTTAAGATGGAGCATCAGTGCAACCAGTACTTTCATTTTGGAACTATTACTTATTTATAAAGTCTATTTATTTTTGTTTATCTGTATATCTGGAGGGGGGTGGGAAGGGGGGGAAACCCAGCAATAAGACATTGTCTTGACCCAACTTTTGCTTCACAGGGCAGGGCCTCTGTCTCTGAATAAAATTTTGCCCTCTATCTGCCCAACTAATATTGACAAAATGCTCGTTGCATATCTAAGCAGATGGTCAAATTGGGCCTAATATGTAGTAATGGAGGAAGGTTCGCTTCATCATATTGCACACAGTCCTTGGGAGTGAAAAGGAAAAGAAGAGCAATCAAAACAAATCCATTGTAAATTAAATTAATATAAATTGATAGCAATTTCATTGCAAGTCATTTAAAATTCTTCTCATCTTGATTTTACCAAATACAGCAGCCTTTTACTATGCTGTGACCAATAAAACTCAATATTTAATCTACAAATTACTGTTAATTATTTGAACTTGTAGGTATCATTCAAGACACTGATATTATAAAAATGCCCATAGTTTAATGATTTGTAAATCCTGGTTCATCGTAAACGTCTCTCTTACATTGAGGGTCAAAGATTATCTTAAAAGCTCACTGACTTAACACCTTCTGAAATAATGATACAATGAAGAATATAATCTGCATCATCCTTCTTCCAGTAAACTATCAATTTCTGGTCTATTTCATTAATTAAGTTTTATTTGGAACGTGTTTATTTTCTTCGGTCTTTATAAGAAATATTAGCTTTTCACAAAACAGCAATGTCTCTTCCCTGGGATGGGGGAGTCCAGAACTAGAGGGCATAGGTTTAGGATGAGAGGGGCAAGATATAAAAGAGACCTAAATGGCAACTGTTTCATGCAGAGGGTGGTGCGTGTATGGAATGAGTTGCCAGAGGAAGTGATGGAGGCTAGTACAATTGCAACACTTAAAAGGCATCTGGATGGATATATGAATAGGAAGGGTTTTGAGGGATATGGGCCGGGTACTGGCAGATGAGACTAGATTGGCTTGGGATATCTGGTTGTTGTGAATGTGTTGGACCGAAGAGTCTGTTTCCATGCTGTATATCTCTATGACTCTATAAATACCAATACACATTTGAAAATACCTGCAGCAGAAAAGTAAATCTTGGAGCAGAATGCGTAAATCTATATTGGATTGATGTGCTGAAACTAAACACTCAATAAACACTTTTATCATACAACCAACACTCCTGTGTTTCATTTCTTTCAACAATCATCTCACCAAAAATAGCTACATTGATAGAAAGCTATCATTTGTACCTCTGAAACATGAGGCGTACATTACATTGCTAACTACTAGACAAGATTTTTTAAAATGTAGCTTTGTGTTAAATAATAGCTATTTAATTACTAAATTAATTTTACTGAATAAGGCAAACATGTCACAAAGTCAAAATAAAGACAAACCCACTGGGAGAGATTTTCGACTTCTGTCCAAAAATGGGTATGAAGCCAGTAGAAAGACTATTATGCTCATCTAATGGGAGGACTGAACCATTTACAGGTTTTTAAAAAATTGCAATAAAGGTCTATGCAGTCAGTTCTGACTTTTAATTTGTAAACATTTTGAAGAAAGACAGTTCACTCACTCACTCTTAACAGAGGTCCCCCTTCCCCAGTTTCCATATCCTGGTTGATCATTTCGAAGACTGGCAGATTAAAATAAATACAGCCAGTGTCTTCTATCATAGCATCTAGCTCTTGAATTACTCCAGAGTTTTTGATGTAGCTCTCTGAATATCATTCAAGGAGTCATCACTCCATGATAAGAATTTTTTTAAAATATTTGTCTTGAAATTGTCTTTTACTATTGTACCTATGTTCATTTGAGGCATGAATGGCTACAGTCACAAACATTATCAAGATATTTCCTTTTAGTTGCCATGATTAGATATATTGGTACTTTCTGAGTATCTTCGACATGGTTCAGTTAATTTAAATAATTCCAGCAACAAGCTTTTATATTTAAAATCAAGGTTAGTTTACTCCCCATACATTTGACTTGGGGGTTAATGGAAGTAATTGTATCTCACTAATATTACTCACCCACACTGGGAGAAAGTGACGACTGCAAATGCTGGAGTTCAGAGTCGAGAGTTGGAAAAGCACAGTAGCTCAGGCAGTATCCGAGGAGCAGGAGAATTGATGTTTCGGGCATAAGCCTTCCATCAGGAATCTGCACGGTCAATCATGCACATTTGAATACAGATGAAGATAACATAATAATAAAAAGAAAATTCAAATCTATTTTGGTGCAGGCAAAACTGTTTGGCATCAGATTTTGTTGACTGAAGTAATGAGAGGTAACATTATTGAAACATATATAAGATTCTTAGGGAGCTTGTCCCTGGATTTGCAGAGATGTTGTTTCCTTTTGTGTGAGAATCATTCTGCAGAGGGCATAATCTCTGAGTAAGGGGTCTGCCAGTGATGAGAGAGATGAAGAGGAATTTCATTTCTTAGTAGGTTGTGAATCTGTGGAATTCTTTACTACACGGGACTGTTGAAGCAGGACCATTAGCTTTATTCAAGGCTGAGATAAGTGCATTTTTAATCACTAAGTGAACTAAGACAGAATGGTAGAGTTTTTTATTCACTCATGGGACATGGGTGTCACTGATTGGCCAGCATCTATTCCCCATCCTGAGTTGCTGCTCAGAAAATGGTGGTGAGCTGTCTCTTAAACTGCTGCTATCTCCAGGCTGTAGGCTAACCCACACTACCCTTAGGAAAGGAATTCCAGGATTTTGATCCAGCTACAGTGAAGGAATGGTGATATATGTCCAAGTCAGGATGGTGAGTGGCTTGGAGGGTAACTTGCAGATGGTGGTTTTCCCATGTATCTGCTATCTTTACCCTTATAGATGGAATTGGTTGAGGGTTGTAAGGTGCTGTCTAAGGATCTTTGGTAAGCGTATGCAGTGCATCTTGTAGATGGTGCACACTGCTGCTACTGAGTGTCTGGTGAGATGATAGAAGGGATGTCTGTTTATGGATGTGGTGCCAATCAAGCGGGCTGCTTTATCCTCAATGGTATCAGCTTCTTGAGTTTTGTTGGAGCTGCATCCATGCAGACACGTAGGGAGTATTCTATCACACTCCTGACTTGTACCTTGTAGATGGTAGACAGAATCTGGGGAGTCAGGAGTTGACTTCTTCACCGCAGTAATCATAGCCTCTGACTTGTGCTTGTTATGAGTCCAATTGAGTTTCTGATTAATGGTAACACATAATGGTGATAGTGGTGGATTCAATAATAGCACTTTTGAATGTTAAGTTGATGGTTATCAGATGAACCATGATCTCATTCAATGACAGAGCAGACTCAATGAGCTGAAAAACCTAATTCTACGCCTTTACCTTATAGTCTTATTATCTAAAGGAGATATCACAAGAACTATAATTGTTCTTAAAATTAATCTGCTGAAGGTTGTTTTCACAGGCAGGATTGAGGATAGGAAAGGGTAGAAAAAAAAAAGAGGGAGAAAATTTGTTTCTCTTTCAAGATATTTACTTTGCTGTTTAAATGCCTACAGCATATTTTTCAATTTGATTTGTTATTGTCACGTACCTAGGTATAGTTACAAATTTGGATTTGCATGCAGTACAAGTAGATCATACTATACAAAATACATTTGGGTATTAGAGTGGAGTAAATAATACAGTGCAATGGCTGCAGAGAAGGTGCACAGAGAGTGAGATCAACATCAAATTTAAAATTTAAGAGGTCCATTCAGAAGTCTAAAAACAGTAGAGAAACAGTTGTTTTTGAATCTATTTGAAAGCATATATAGAATTTTATATCTTCTGCCTGACAAACTAAAGTGAAAGAGAGCATAGCCAGGGTGGAAAAAGTCTTTAATTATGCTGGTTGCTTTCCCAAGGCAGCGGAAAGTATAGATGGAGTCAGCAGATGCAGGGCTAGTTTGCACGATGGACTGGACTGTGTTCACAACTCTCTGTAGTTTCTTGCATTTGGAAAGAGCAGTTCCATACCATGCTGTGATGCATCCTGCTGGAAAGCTTTCTATAAAAATTGGTAAGAGTCCTTGTGAACATGTTGAATTTCCTTAGTCTCCTGAGGGAGTAGAACTGGTGTTGTACTCACCTTCTTCTTGGGATGATCGAGGTCTGACTTTCTTTCAGAAGACTCTGATGCAATCAGTATTCATTTCAATGAAAACCTTTTTATTAACAAGCTTTCTTTTTACACAGTTTGGCATGAGTTGACAGTGTGTCCCCATAAGATCTCCCTCCAGATTGTCTCTGGCTAGTCATGTGACCTTGCATCATCGTTATATCTTGATCTCTGAGGCAGTTAATCTATTAGTCAGTATCTTCCCTCAGACTCTATAACATTATTTGTATTTTCTTCAGCTCTCTTCAGAGCCTCAAACATCTCTGGCTTAGTCCCTGAGATTGCTTTCAAATTTGTACCACTAGTTAATCTCATCAAATTGCTTTCTGAGGATGGTGGTCTGTTACATTTTCTCTCCTGTCAATTCAAGTGTGCAGAGTAATATGCCCATTATGGTATTTTTAGGGTCTCTGATCTCTCCTCAAAATTTTGTTTTTCTGTTTTCTCAAGAACAGTTCCTTCTTGCTGTCAGTGTCAGCTCCTTACATTCTCACCAGCTGAAGAATTGACAATTCCCATCCTTGATGCCAATGATTGAAGTATCTAATTTGTTTTTCTCTTTGCAATGCTTGATGTTTTCTCACTCCAAGATGGTCTTTGTGGTAATACAAGCCTTTAATTTTCCAGATGATGATGGAATCTGCATCTGCCATCATCCATAAGTCAATAGAGACAATTACTACCATAATTTTTGCTCAGAAGTTCTTTTACAGTTAAAATTTCTCTCTGTACTTCACTGATTTCTTGATTGCACATAATCAGGCACATTTGTTCCATAAATGAAACTATAATCATTGCCAAAATCTCTGAATTGGTAATTTGCTATTTGTGGTTTATGATCAGATGCAACAATGTCAGTAGTACCATGAAGTGAATAGATTTGTTTTGAAGCTCTTTATCACTATGTCCACTGTGACACTGTGTTGATTTATCTTAATCCATCTTGTGTAATAGTCAATAATGATAAATATTTTCACTTAAAACTCACAAGTCCATTCCTAAATTTCACGAGGCCTTGATGGAAATGATGACAGTAGTCAAAGTTTTTCTGTTCTTGACTAGTGCAGACATGCAGTTTAGATATAATTTCCTCAATAAAATGAATGATTTCAAGCTATCTGTCTGATTTTGGGTTCTTTCTTAACATTTTGACGCTCTGACATTACCTTAATTAATCTTTGGAGAAGATTAATTCTGAAGGGTATATCCCTAACCCATTCATTAAAGAATAACAAATCATTCATAATTGAGCTTAGTTATTACTGTTTAAAAGATGGTCTTCATATAGAGGTGTTGGGATTGTTTGCTTGCCATCCAGTCTGGCAATATCATCTAAAATGAAGAAATTCCTTACCTTTGTTTTGGGCTTCCCTCATCTCTTCCAATTCCTTTTTTAAGTGATTCTAATAATGTTTTATTGTCATTGTGTGCTTTCAGATGTCCTATAAATTCCAAATCTTGCATTTCAGCCTTTTCAGATGCTAGTTTTTCTGTAAAATGTCTGCCACTCTTTGAGACTTCCCTTTAATGTAGACACGGGCTAATTATGTCTCATCGAACATGTCTGAAGCACAGATGTAAGGTGGCATCTTTATCATTTCCTTCATGCTGAGAGGAGAAAACAATGCTTCTCTTTCAGTGTTAAACCTTAGCTCCATAAGTAGTTGGAGAACTTATGGCACACCCACATTGCCAAGCCATCTTCTTCAATTGTGAAGTGTCTTTTCTCTATTGTGATAGAGACCTCATAGCATCATAGAGTGGCTTATGTTTAAATTCTTCAGGAACTTGTAACAATACTCTGCTTACACCTGTGGATGACCCACGTGTAGCTCTCTGTGTACAACATAAAGTGTTAGTACTTTGGAAGATGTTAACAATTTTTGAATTTTTTTTGAAAGAATTTCTCTCACCAACATTTAAGTGCCACTGTTAGCCCACATCTCAACAACTCTATCTGCTCATTGGTAAATGAAAGCATATGAACGTCCCTTTTTGATTCTCCATCTCCAGGACTATTTGTAACTCTAATATGTTCTTGGCTTGTGAATATTTTCTAATCACCTTTGTTTTCTGAGGATTAACCAATGATTTTAAGGCATGCATTATGTGACCTAGGGATTTGGTCATCAGCTTTGTAAATTTATACTTGTCATTTAGCACTAGTTCTCAATTTTTCAATGTTTTCAAAACTCTATGCGCATGCTCCACCTTTGTGGCACTGTGTATTAGAATATTATATAGGTGGCTGTTTGCTAAGAGGTAGTGTTCAGTGATGAACCCAGACATTCCAGGACATCCAAGAAGCCACTGGGGCCAGCTGACAACATATCATTTTCAAGGCAAAACCATGACTTGCACAGAGATTTTTACTTGTTGCAAATTGCTGATTGTATTGCATCTAGTGCAAAACAGAATGGTTATGGAATCATCTTATTGAAATGCTTCAGCTGCTCACTAAACTGTTAAACTTTATCATCTTTGTCCATAAGCTTAGTATCCATTCTCAATGCAAAGGCAAAACATAAGCACAAAATATATGGCCTAACCCAGCTACAGAATACTCTTCAGCAGAAGCAAGGAAATTGGAAATTAGTTCAGAACATTTTTCTTTTGGATAATTAGTATTATGGAAGTAACAAGAATAATTGCTTTGTCTTTAATAGCAGGACGCAGGGCATTAAATTCAAGATAAACTGCTAATCAATAAGTAATTAAATCTGTGAACAAAATGTCAGCAAATAGATTTAGCTTCAAGTTAAATTTAGATCGAAGGGTTTTGTTGTCATCACAGCTGTACTTGATTCGAAGACTACATCTGTTCTGGGGCATGCTTTCTATTATGAGTCTTCTAGCGATTGAACAGGTTGATTTTCAACACACGGATCTTTGAGCAGATGAAGCAGTATGTGTTATGAAGTGCTCAGATCTACAGTACTGGATCTTCTACTTGATGTTTCCTTCTATGCCTCAAATTTCAGACATCAACCCAATGTTTATTGTGACTTTTGAACACTTGGTAGAAAGTTCCTCCCAGCAATTAATGTCAATATTGTTGCACTTCAAGCAGATTGTAAGTTTACTCGCTGAGCTTCTAAGTTTGATCGCAGATATTTTGGCACCATGCGAGGTAACGTCATCACTGAGCCTCCTTGAAGCACTGGTGTTCTGACCCACTTACTATTTGTGTGTCTTGGGATGTTAGGGTGCGTGATATCACTTCCTGTTCATTTTCTCAGAGGTTGGTAAATTACATCCAAATTGTATATTGATGGATTTGAATGCTAGGCCTCGAGGAATTCCTGTGTGTGACTCTGTTTAGCCTGTCCTAGGACGGATGTGTTGTCCCAGTTGAAGTGCTGTCCTTCTTTGTCTGTGTGTAAGGATATTAGTGATAGTTGGTCATGTCTTTTGGTGGCTAGTTGGTGCTCATGTATCTTAGTGGCTAGTTTCCTGCCTGTCTGTCTGATGTAGTGTTTGTTGCAGTCCTTGCAGAGTATTTTGTATATGACATTTGATTTGCTGGTTGTTGGTATGGGGTCCTTTAGGTTCTTCAGTAGCTGTTTCAGTGTATTAATAGGTTTGTGGTCTACTATGATGCCAAGAGGTCGTAGTAGTCTGGTAGTCTTCTCCAAGATGCCTTTGATGCATGGTAGTGTGGCTAGAGTCTCTGGGCATGTCATGTACAATATACCTGTTTGTGTTTGCTGTTTAAGAATTGGCGAATTGTGTTTATTGGATACCCGTTCTTTTTGAAAATGCTGTATAGGTATTTTTCTTCTGCTGCTCATAGTTCCTGGGTGTTGCAGTGTGTTGTGGCCTGTTTAAATAATATCCTGATGCAGTTCCATTTGTGGGTGTTGGGATGTGTGCTTCTGTAGTTGAGTATCTGCTCTGTATGTATTGCTTTCCTGTAGGTGCTAGTCTGCAGTTCTCCATTGACTGTTCATTCCACTGTGTCATCACGGAAGGGCAGTCTGTTTTTGTTCTCTTCCTCTTTAGTGAAATTTATGCCAGAAAGGATGTTGTTAATGATATTGTAGGTTTCCTCTAAATTGTTCCGCTTCGTGCTGACAAAAGTGTCATCCACAAAGCGGGCCCAAGTTTTGGGTTGGGCTGTTCATTCTAATCTCTGCATCACTGCTTCTGCTCAGAATCCTGACACTGGTGATCCCATGTGTGTCCCGTTGATTTGATTGTAGGTCTTGTTGTTGAAGGTGAAGTTGGTAGTAAGGCACAGGCCTACTAGCTTGAGGATGCTTTCCTTGCTGATAGAGATGGTGATGTCTGGTGCTTGTGTCCTTAGTTCATCTAGCAGTGAGGTCAGTGTTTCTTTGGCTAGGCAGATGTTAATTGATGAGAATAGGGCTATTACATTGAAGGAGACCATGACTTCGGCCTCTTCAACCTTGGTGTCTTTGTTGTCCAGGAACTCTTGGGTGGAGTGGATGGTGCGACATGAATCTTCTATTAGGTATTTCCATTTACGGTGAAGTTCCTTTGCAAGTCTGCATGTCAGTGTGCTGGAAAGTGAGACTATGGGTCTGCGGGGAGCCCCGGGTTTGTGTACCTTTGGTTATCTGCTCCATTCCGCCCAGGAATTCCTGAACATATCAAAACTCCGTCAATAAACGCATTGATTTGGACCTCATTTACCAACCTCCGAGAAAAAGAACCGGAAGTGATATCACCCACAGCAGACCAAGCCACATAACCAGAAAGTGGGATAGAACACTACCGCTTCAACAGAGGCTCACTGATGATGTTACTTAGCATGGTGATGAAATGTCTTCGATAAAACCTGCCAGCTCAGCGAGCAAACTTATTACCTGAAACTCAACCTGAGCTACAAATCTTCTCAGAAATCGCAAACTTAAGCAGCATTTCAAAGTATTTTTTGAAGCATTTTCTTTATCTATCCCTTTGAACATTGGACATTTTCATACGAAGAAGCCACATTTCATGAGGAATCATGTCCTAGCAATTCCAGTCTGTTTCGTGTATTTGAAGGACTTTTGCCCAAGTGCCTGTACCTTGCTTCGAGCAGAATAATAACATTTGTTTGATAATCCTTCCATTGAATCCAGAGGATGCAGTAGAGACTTCTCTAGAGTGTTTGTATGTTGCTGATACATAGTGCAGTTCTCACTATGTTGCACTGTGATGATGACATCTATGCTATGCACTCATTTTTTCCGTTGTTTGAAAATTTATATTAAACTATATTGGCTCCATTCCTCTCCCAGCAGTGCCTGGGACTAATCCAGTATGTTTATAAATTTGATGCTATATCCCATCCCCCAATTGAGCTTACAACCACTTCCCCCACCTTAACAACTTTTGGCCTCATCTCCATAATACGTTCAAACCTTGTGCCTTAGCATTTTTGCTGATAAAATTCTTATTCAAAACTGTAAATGTTGACTGTTTTGATGCTTTCCAACATTCTACCCTCTGCGAACTTGTGATCACCCAAAACTGTCAAACTAAATCCCATTAATTGCCGCCCTAAATTGGCTTTCAAACAACATCTCCATTTTAAAACTTTGATCAACGTATTCAAACCTCGGTATAGCTTCACCCCTCTGTAATCTCCTCCTGCCTCCCAATCTTACAAGGTCTCTGTGCTCATCTAATTTTGCTGTCTTATACATCCTCAAATCTAGTTGTTCTAGCACCGGAGGCCATGCCTTCTATGACCACAGCTTCAATCTCTGCAATTTCCACCTTACAGCTCAATCCACCACTGTTTCTTCCTTAAGATGTTCTAGAAAGCGTACCCCTTTGACTGAGTTCTTGGTCCTCATCACCATAGGATTACGTGACATGGTATCGAATTTGCATTGTAACGCTGCAATGAAATACCTTGGGATTTTTTAAATGTTAAATATGTTATATAAAAACACTTCTATTTGCTTTTATTGCATAACACATGTTGTTGAACAAGCACTAAATTCATGCTCATAATCAGGACTGCCGTTAATTTATGAAAACAGTGAATTTCTAAAAGCAAGATAGGCCAATCTCTAGGTCAACATAACTCTGTTTAAATTGAATATTGGAAAAGTTAAGAGGTTGCTGAGTAATCTTACTGGCTCATATCATTACTTTATTCTGCTCAGCTGGCAGTAAGGTGTTAGTCAACATCATTAGCTGGAGCTGTTATACAGTTGTTAGCTGCTGGCAGCCATTGTCAGCAGGTTAAAAATAAGCTAGAACACATTTTGTCCATTTACTGCTAATGGAAATATTCAATCCAATAATACCTAACAGCCTAAGAGTTGAGGAAATTTAATGGAAACCTATTGTTGATTGATTTTTCTTCACCTTTCCTGACTTGTGCCTGCCAAAAATGGGATGGGCAGTGGGTTAAGATTGGGGCAGCATCCTTTCCTCTGCATTTCCACTATTGTGCTGATTAGCTGGTGATGATTGGGTTCTCATCATATACCAACTTAAAATCAGACGTTGTTATTGGCTTGTCACAAGCATAGGCAAAGGCACAATAGCAAAGGTTGAAGCTTGAGAGTAAAATTCTTGCCCCCAATTATTAGAAAAGCTTTAGAGACAAAAAAAACCTGTAATGTTTCTGGTTTGTGAATATGGTTCATAAGCTGAATTTTCCCAGTTCTTTTTTTTGAGTGAAATAGAATCATAGAGTCATATATCATGGAAATATCTTCGGTCCAACTCAATCATGCTGACCAGGTTTCAAAGCTAAACTAGCCCCATTTGCCTGCATTTAGCACATACCCCTCTAAACCTTTCCTATTCAGGTACCTGTCCAAATGTCTTTTAGATGTTGCAACTGTACCTGCACTTACCACTTCTGGCAGTTCATTCCACATACAAACCACCCATGATGTGAAAAAGGTGTACTTTAGGACCCTTTTAAATCTTTCCCATCTCATCTCAAACCTATTTGCTCTAGTTTTGAACTCCACTACTCCAGGGTAAAGACCTTTGCTATTCACCTTATTTATGCCTATCACAATTTTATAAACCTCTATAATATCACCCCTCAATGCTTTATACTCCAGGGAAAAAGTCCTAACCTATCCAGGCTCTTCCTTATAACTCAACCCTTTGATTCAGGTAACATCTTTGTAAATCTTTTCTGCGTCCTTTGCATTTGAATAATATCCTTTCAAGGTGACCCGAACTGTAAATAATTCTCCAAAAGTGACCTCACCAATATTCTGTACAGCCACAACATTATGTTCCAACTCCTATGTTCAATACTTAGACCAATTCATGATGATTCATGGTCCACCTTAACTCAAAGTAGTGTTTCTCACTCAATTTTCTGAATTTCACCTTGTTTGTTGTGCATCCAGATTAATTGGCATCTTTCTGAGAGAATTGTGTAACTACAGTGCTGCTTACTATTGCCAGGACCTTCTTGCATTCACACTGCTGGCATAATGTTTAAAGACCCAGCTGTGCATTATGTCAGACACTCCAATCCAGAAAATGGCCTGTCACATCATGGCACAAGAGAATCTAAATTCACATGGAAGAAAAGAAGTTTTACTCCACACTTTGTGGACAGGGACTGGAGACCTCCTTGGATGAGATGTGGAGAGGACTGTAGTTGTATTTCCAACTGATAGCCACAGGATGTTACACTAGTTCAGCCTGGACAAAGAAAACAACTCGAGTCAGTACTGTATGCTGGGTGAAGCAGGATGTCCAACAGTATGGAAAATGGTTAATGATCTCCTGGGATCTGTAACAGTAAGTGCCACATGTCTCACAGAGCCATCCTTTGACTAAATCTGCCACTGCACAAATACCTCATCAAGTCTCATGAACTATAACATCTCATCATCTCATGCTTCATGTCCACCAAATAGTTCTCGCCCAACTCATTATCCCAAGCAGTAACCTTTCCTGTCCTCTGTGCTTCTTACTCACTCACTGAGGCCATCTTCTTACCTCTCAAGCATAGATAGGAACTTCTCCTGAATCCACTACTATCATACATAATTCCTCCCTATGTCTCACTTCAAGAAAAGCTGACTCACATCTTGATGTTGCTAAAGCATTCTGATCTAACATCCCATAATTTCTGGACTGTTTGCACTTAACCTGTGGGACTGATCATAACTTAATCCACAGACTGAAAGGACTTGGACCCTCACACTGCTAGGAACAAGTGCCTACAGAGTCTAATCCCTGGATTGGAATTGGATGAGCTCCTCGCCGACCTGTGACAGTATCCCTACCTGGCTGACATGGCTAATTGTTGCACTTTATGGCAGGATTCTGCAATTATCATTTAAGGCTTATAGGGTAATTGGAAAAACATTTCTGAAAGATAAGAATGTGGTCTCTCCAATCTTTTTTCTTCTTTTTTCCATACTATTCTCATTATTCCTTAATACATTGTAGAGAGAGGAAATGTTCTGCCTATAAAGACCAGTGATGGACAATTCATGAAGTTATTTTATTCTGTGGAATATTATAAGGAACGCTAATGTTTTGGATCTCCGTCCCTTTGACTGTTCAGTGAGCCTTACCATGACAAGTTTCCCGCTTTTCACTTTTCACTTAAAAGCAATGCAAACCACAGTCACTAGTAGCCTATAACTGAGAGCTAATAAGAAAACAATGAGATCCACACAGAGGCTGACAATCTCTATGCCAATGCTGAAGTGAGTAAATGCTATAAAAGGAATGTGAAGTAAACTAAGGCTGACAGCCTCCGTTAAAGCATAATGTGAGTTAGTGCAAAGAATGCCAGTCAATAACCATAAGATGCATCCTGCATAAATGCATCAAATGTATGAGTATCTATGCATGCAACATGACCTGGCAGAACCATGCAAATTATAGGTGTCTCTAAGCACTTGTTGAAGGGCTGAAGTGGTGTTACAAGTTGGTTTAACAGCAGGCAAGATGATGAGTTGAGGCTGAGGATTTATTGATGCTGACTCACATGAATGAAGATTTGAGGAGAATTGTGACCATTGAGAATGCAGGGATATTATGATAGAATCATAGAATCCCCACAGTGCAGATTGAGGTCATTCAGCTCATCGGGTCTGCGCTGACCCTCTGAACAGCAACCCATCCTACCCTCGTAACCCCATATTTACCATAGTTAATTCAGTTAGCCTACACATGTCTGAACACTGCAGGTTAATTTAGCATGGCTAATTCACTAACCTGCACATCTTTGGACTGTGAGGCAACAATGCTAGCCACCAAGACACTGTGCTTTTCTTGACAGAATTGGAGGATGATCAGGATAAGCATTTATTGAACTGTAGCCATCAGTTACTGATCATTTACACAATGGAAATTTGCACCATCCATTTTCTTGGTAGCAAAGAGCAACATTCCCTCGCAAGTGTGTCGCTCTGAGTGTCTGTGAATAACTATTGGTATGATGGAGCGTTGACTTCAGAAGCCACTGCCACTCATGCACTTCACAGTGCCACACAAAGAGAAAAAAATTAGAAGGACTATAAGTGAAGAGCAAAATTCAAAGTGCTACATACACAAGGTGAATTGGGGTTTAATCAGATATAAGTTCATGGAAGTAAGGATGTCATCAATTTATGGCAGGATTCTGCAGTTATCATTTAAGGTGTGAGGGGTATTTGGATAAACATTTCTGAAAGTAAAGAATGTGGTCTTTCCAATCTTTTTTCTTTTTCTTTCCATATTATTCTCATTATTCTTTATTACATTGCAGAGAGAGGAAATGTTCTGCCTATAAAGACCAGTGATAGACAATTTGTGAAGTTATTTTATGCTGTAGAACATTGTAAGGATTGCTAACATTTCGGATCTTGTTGGAGCAGGGAACTTGAGGTATGCATTGTTATTTAAACTTCTTCATATAAGTTTTGTCATTTTTACCCAGAATATTGCTGGATTTGTGAGTTGTGAAATACACAAGTGATAACACCTCCCTTTGTGTACAATTGGACAAATTCCTAGTTGAGGAAGGTCAGGTTTTGCTGGAGTTAAAATCTCTAAATATTTTTGGCGCATGTGTTATGACACAGTGGTGAGCCCTTCCGTTAATTAAACCAAACATACAGAAAAGTTCACCTCACCTCATATACTATTAAAATACAAGTCATAGTCATAGAGTCATAGAAATGTACAGCACGGAAACCAAACCTTCAATCCAACCCATCCATGCCAACCAGTTATCCCAACCCAATCTAGTCCCACCTGCCAGCACCCGGCCCATATCTCTCCAAACCCTTCCTAATCATATACCCATCCAAATGCCTCTTAGATGTTGCAATTGTACCAGCCTCCACCACTTCCTCTGACAGTTAATTCCATACACGTACCACCCTCTGCGTGAAAAAGTTACTCCTTAGGTTTTTTTTATATCTTTCCCCTCTCACCCTAAACCTATGCCCTCTAGTTCTGGAATCCCCGACCCCAGGGAAAAGAATTTGTCTACTTATCCTATCCATGCCCCTCACAATTTTGTAAACCGCTGTAAGGTCACCCCTCAGCCTCCGACGCTCCAGGAAAAACAGCCCCAGCCTGTTCAGCCTCTCCCTGTAGCTCAAATTCTCCAACCCTGGCAACATCCTTGTAAATCTTTTTTGAACCCTTTCAAGTTTCACAACATCTTTCCAATAGGAAGGAGACCAGAATTGCACGCAATATTCCAACAGTGGCCTAACCAACATCCTGTACAGCCGCAACATGACCTCCCAATTCCTGTACTCAATAGAACTCTCAAATTTTACTACTTTTTAAAAAAAACTCAATGTATTCTTTAATTCTAAAACATTAAACAAGAGCTATTCACAACTCCAAGCTCCTATTCCTCCTAACTGTGTATTACCGGCCTCCAACTCTACAACAATATACTGTTCTAATAAAACACTGATTAAAATTGCATCTAATTAACTTCAAAATCATACAGCAGCTGTCATGTTCAGTGCTTGCCTGTCCTGGTTGAAGATCCCCCTGGGTCACCTTCTTTCTTTTTACTGCGAATATGTTTCATATGAAAAGATACCTTTTGATAGAGAGTGTTTCCTAATTTATTAGCTCTCAATGGCAGTTGCTCTGTTTGATTTTCAAAATACCTGCCTTTTTTATAACCCCATCATTGGATTGTTTCATTGGTTTGATGTTGGCAAAACAATAAATTCAAAAGCGAATGGATTTTAGTATCCTGGGGCATAATTTATACTGATTGGTTAAATTCAAAGTGTTGTCCAAACAGCAACCAATTCAGGTATCTACTTCACAGCCAAATGTTACATATTTTCAATTTTCCAGTAGACTCTGAGACTGCTCTTGTAAGCTCTCAGGGCAGAACAGCATTCACTCTCTATTAAAGATACATTACATGCCTTCAACTTCATAACACATGGCAGTGGCGGATCATGGTGGATCATTTTCTACGATGGGTTCTGTATTTGCATGATACAAATATTCATTATCTTTAGAATTACTTGAAATTAAGTTCTACCATCGAGAATTAGTCAACAGTAGATGAGAACTTGATGGCACCCAGTTCCTTTTTGGCTAAAGCTGGTATGCAGCAATTCCATTTGTGCACTTCTCTTTATGGCACAAAGTCAGAAGTCACAAGACACCAGGTTATAGTCCAAATGGTTGATTTGAAATCACAGGCTTTCGCAGCATTGCTCTTTCGTCAGGTGAGGTCAGTTCAGTCCAACACTGGCACCTTCAATTTTTGGCACAAGTAAGAGGAGCTGGAGAACAGCAAGTTACCAAACTAATTCCTGAGACAGAGGGATTTTCCAACGAGGTAAGATTAGATAGACTGGGCCTATATTCTGTGGAGTTTAGAATAATAAGAGATAATTTAATCAAAACTATGCAAAATTCTCAGAGTTTGAATGGGTCTATGCAGGAAAGATGTTTTCCATATCTGTGGCAGGTGGTCTAGAACCAAAGAACACAGATTTGGAACAAAGAGCAGACCATTTGGGACAGAGACAAATAGGAATTTCTTCACAGAGAGAGGATTAATTTTTGGAATCCTGTGTCCCAAAGGGCTGTGAAGCTTTGGTTGTTGAGCATGATCAGTACTGAGACTAATGGTTTTGTTCATACTAAGAACAGCAAGAGATACAGGGATAGTGGATGAAAATGGTTTTGAAGCAGAAGATCAGCCATGATCTCATTGGCTGGTGGAATGGACCCTGAAGTCTGAATAGCCTATTCCTGTATTTATTTCTTATGTTTCTTATGTTGCATGAAAATCAAGAATATCAAGGGTAGTCAATGGTGAAGCAGGTGTGTGGAGACTTCTGAGAGTCACGGAGAGTGAAATAACATTGAGGGTGGACAGTGGTTGGGATCTAGGTGTTTAAGTCAAAGAATGTGGCACTGGAAAAGCACAGCAGGTAAGGCAGCATCCAAAGAGCAGGAGTATTGGCATTTTGGGCATAAGAGCTTCATTAGGAATGCGGAGGGGGTAAGGGTGCTAAGAGATAAATAGGAGTGTAGTGGTTGGGGGGAGGAGCAGTAGGCAGCTGGGAAGGCAATAGGTAGATGAAGGTAGGAGTGTGATGGTGTTGGTCAGAGAGGAGGGTGGAGTGGATAGGAGGGAAGGAAGAGGACACACTTCGAAGAGAATATTTTTCTTTGATTTCTTTTTTCTACTAACTTACCTTCTGGGGATTGGCATTGGGCTCCTTGAATTTAGTGGTCAGCTAGATATCTAATCTGAGGCAACGGCTGAGGACCTGACTCAGGATTCTTGGTGAGTTCCCGATGCCTGCTGAAGGCCAGGCCAAGGCTGAGGCCCATTGCAGACTGTGCCCAGATCGGCATCTGGTGATCTGGTGTGTGGCAGCGGCTGAAGGCCTGGATTGGAACTTTGATGGTCTGAGATCCCAGGAGTGAGCCCAATGCAGTGATGGAGTTTCCCTCAAAATCTGCAGCAACAGTGAAAGCAGAGGAGATTGAACCAGAATGGGGAAAACTTGCCAAAGCGGAGGAGAAAAAGCCATTGTAGAAAGTGCTGTCCCAGCATGGTTAAATACTTCAGAAAGGTAATACTAAAGAAGGAATGCAATGTTTAACTTTTAACTTTATTTCTTTATTTTTTATGCTATACCAAGAGTGACTGTGATGTTTCACTTTTGACTTTGCTCCTTATTTCTTTCTACCTTGTTTTTACTTTTTTGTACCGAGGTATTCGTACTTAAGATGGTGCCATGTGTAGCCACACTGAAAACTTTTCACTGTATGTCTGTACTTGAGTACACGTGACAATAAAGTCCAAATCAAAATCAAGACAGTGTGGCAGGGGTATGGAAAAGGGAGGAGTAGTAAACCTCACCACTAAGCAGCTGTAGGACAAAAGCCATGGACATACACATCCTTATATGAACATTGCCTTTTGCACATATTTCATTTGGTGAGTCTCATATACCAAATCTACCTACAACGTGAGGAGCTGGAAGTGGTGATGTCACAAAAGAGAGGATACTAGCTGGTAAACAGCTGAGGCCACAAGACCAACTGCAAGCAAGACAAGAGGAGAAACGTGTCAGGCAGGCATCAAAGAGGATGTCACTGGTGCAGCAGCAAGGGAGGCAAAGTAACTCCAGAGATCTGAGAGATAATGTCACAGATATTGCAGACGTATTCATCAAAATCTGCCAGGAGCTGAATATTATTTAAATGGAGAAAGACTGCAGAAAGCTGAAAAACAAAGGGATTTCTACAAACACACTCAAAATTCAAGCATAACATACTCACCATATTTGCATGCAAAATGAGAAATTCTTATGGATATTTAAAATGCTGTACATTTACCAGGACTCATTTTACAGTCAGTTCTTCTAAAATGCTCTGGTTGTGTTCTTTAGCAACTCCGGGTTATAGAAAAATCACACTTTAGAAACAGCATTTAAAGTGTTGGCGCAATAATCTTATTACAGCCACCACGTTTTAAAAGTTTGAGCTGTACAAATGGTGTCCTCTATACATCAATCTTGCTACAATAAATTCATGTTGACGAAACTGGTATTATAACTGAACTAGCTGTATTGCTATTCCCATAGAATCTCAGAATATTTCTTGTGTAAGAGGTTTTTAGGGTAACCCTCTGGTGATACTCACTCAATTGGCTCTTGTGACTCTTGATATTGCCAGTCAATGTAATCAAAGGTGTCTTTTTCACTTTCCAATAGCATTGGCTCTCTGGCAATGGACAAATTGTGTACTCTCAATTTGAAGCCTTTTTCTAGTGCCTGGGTCCTCATGTTCTTATTCAAAAAAATCACTAGCAGTAAAATAAAGCACACTACAGGAATACTAATCTTTTGGAATACGCATAACGTCAGTTCTCCTGAAAGGATAATCACTACCATCATTATCATATGGCAATTGGCAGATGCCCATGAATTCCATGACTTATAATGTTCCTTGCAAGCCTGGCATGTTGTATTGTGTTGAATGCCTCTTGAAAATCTATATCACAACAACAGATTTTCCCTCATCAACCTTTTCTGCCATCTCTTCAAAAACTTTAGGAAATTAATTAGACATGAGTTCCCCTCAATAAATCTATGCAAGTGTTCCAAGTCAACCCACATTTTTCCCTGGGTCTGTTAATTCTATCCCAAATAATTGTTTCTAGATGTTTTTCCACCATTGATATTAACCTGACTGATCTGTAATTGCTGAGCCAATCATTACAGTCATTTTTGAGCAAGGGTGTAATGTTTGCAATTCTCCAGTACTCTGACACCATCTTTCATACAATCCATAGAATAGAATCACTAGAGTGTGGAAACAGGCCCTTCAGCCCAACAAGTCCACACTGACCCTCCGAAGAGTAACCCACGCAGAGCCATTCCACTATCCTATTAACTTACATTTACCCCTAACTAATGCACCAAACCAACACATCCCTGAACACTATGGGCAATTTAGCATGGCCAATTCACCTAATCTGCACGCCTTTGGACTGTGGAAGGAAACCAGAGCACCTGGAGGAAACCCACGTAGTCAGAGGAAGAATGTGCAAACTCCACATAGACAGTAGCCCAAGGTTGTAATTGAACCTGGGTCCCTGGCACTGTGAGGCAGCAGTGCTAACCACTGAGCCGCTGTGCCACCCCTGAATGCAGAAAAGGCTGAAAGATTATTGCCAGTGTCTCCTCAATTTTCACTCTCACTTTTGTCAAAATCCATGGATATATCTCATCTGCTCCTGATATTTTATCAACTTTGAGCATTAACAACTGATTGAAAACCACATCGTCCATATCAATTTCAAACTGAATTTCCTCCTCTCTCTCCTGGGAAGCATCTGCCTCATAGGCAAAGACTGATTTGAGTATTCATTTAAGACCTTAGCCATGCCTCTTGTCATGAAGTATAGCTTCATTTTTTAGTCCCTAACTGGCCATGCTCCTGTTACCATCGTTTTACTGTTGATTTGTTTATTGAAGACTTTGGGATTTCCTTTATGTTAGCTACCAGTCTTTTATCATACTTGCTTTTCTGCTTTTTTTCTGAAGCTTCTATATTCATTTTTAGTTTTCAATTGTACTTATTGCCTGACACAAAAGACTTTGGATTTTCATTTATGTTCACTGGCAGTCTTTTCCATAATTTTGTTTTTCACCACCTTTTTTAATTTTCTGTATTCAGTTTGTTTCTCAATTATATTTATGACCTACCACCTGCATTAAGGACACATTTTCCTTAGCAACTTCTATTTCCTCAGTCATCAAGGGAGCTCTAGATTTTGTTGCACCTTTCGCTTCTAACTGTGCCTGACATAAGTCTTTTTGAAGGTAAACTATTGTTCAATTGTTGCTTTTTCTGCCAAACTTTGATCTCAGCCTATCTGGCCCACGTTTGTTCTTGCTTCATTGGAAGTTACTTTCTGCTAATTGAATATTCTTACTCCGGATTGAACAAAACCACACTGTCATCCTAAGCCTAACGATGAGATGATCACTGTCCACCAAATACTTCTCCTTTGTGGTTTGATCTGCTTGGTCCTTATTATTCCCAAGAACTAAATCTAGCATTCCTCTTTTCTTGGAGGACTGGATAGATACTGCTGTAAGAAGTTCTTCTGAATGTAATTTAGGAGCACTTATACCTTGCTTTCTTTTATATTATTACTATCCCAGTGTAAATGCAAGTGATTAAAGGGCATTATAACACACCTCTAGCTGAGACTTGGATCTGAGCCTCCTGGTCCAAAGTAGAGACAGTACCACTGTACCACAAGATCCTTAAACAGAATTATCTGCCGACAATAGATATTTTCTGATCAACCAGTTCAGAGATGTTATTACACACAGGAACAGGTTGAACTTGAACCCAAGTCTCTTGGCTCAGAAGTAGGGACATTATCACTGCATCACAAGAGCAACACCAATAAGAATAGTACAATTGTCTCCAGTAGCATGAACAGTCAAGTCTCTGGTATAGAGAGTGGCTCTAATGCAATGAGCTGAAAATGTGTTGCTGGAAAAGTGCAGCAGGTCAGGCAGCATCCAAGGAGCAGGAGAATCGATGTTTCAGGCATAAGCCCTTCTTCAGGAATGAGGAAAGTGTGCCAAGTAGGCTAAGATAAAAAGTAGGGAGGAGGGACTTGGGGGAGGGGCGTTGGAAATGCGGTAGGTAGCTTCAGGGCAGGGGAGATGACCTGGGGTGTGCAGTGAGAGAGGGACTCACTGAAATCCTTGTAGAGGGAGGAAGAGAGCTTCTTCAAGGAAGGCATCCTTATAAGAGGATTCGCAGTAGGTTAAACTTTTCTAGGAGAAAGTGAGGCCTGCAGATGCTGGAGATCAGAGATGAAAATGTGTTGCTGGAAAAGCACAGCAGGTCAGGCAGCATCCAAGGAGCAGGAGAATCGATGTTTCAGGCATGAGCCCTTCTTCAGGAATGAGGAAAGTGTGCCAAGTAGGCTAAGATAAAAAGTAGGGAGGAGGGACTTGGGGGAGGGCCAGCAGGAGGTCATTGTGCACATTAGAACCAATTACATAAGAAGGGAAAAGGTTGAGATCCTGAAGGGAGATTACAGAGAGTTAGGCAGGAATTTATCAAGGAGGTCCTTGAGAGTAGTAATTTCTGGATTACTCCCATGCTGTGAGATTATGAGGGTAAGAATAGGAGGATAGAGCAGATGAATGCATGGTTGAAGAGTTGGTGCATGGGAGAAGGATCCACATTTTTGGACCGTTGGAATCACTTCTGGGGTAGAGGTGACCTGTAAAAGAATGACGGATTGGACCTAAATTGGAAGGGGACTAATACACTGGCAGGAAGGTTTACTAGAGCTGCTCAAGAGGATTTAAACTAGTAAGTTGGGGGGGGGGGGAATGGGACCCAGTGAGATAGTGGGGAAAAAGGTCAATCTGAGACAAGCACAGTTGAGAACAGAGACAAGTCAGTCAGGGCAGGCAGGGAAAAAGCAGAGAACAAGGTAGGACTGATAAATTAAACTGCATTTATTTCAATGCAAAGGGCCTAACAGAGAAGGCAGATGAACATAGAACATAAAAAAATACAGCGCAGTACAGGCCCTTCGGCCCTCGATGTTGCGCCGACCGAAGCCTACCTAACCTACACTAGCCCAATAACCTCCATATGCTTATCCAATGCCCGCTTGAATGACCATAAAGAGGAAGAGTCCACCACTGATACTGGCAGGGCATTCCATGAACTCACAACTCGCTGAGTAAAGAATCTACCCCTAACATCTGTCCTATACCAACCCCCCCTTAATTTAAAGCTGTGTCCCCTAGTAACAGCTGACTCCATACGCGGAAAAAGGTTCTCACTGTCAACCCTATCTAAACCCCTAATCATCTTGTACACCTCTATCAAATCTCCCCTAAACCTTCTTTTCTCCAATGACAACAGCCCCAAGTGCCTCAGCCTTTCCTCATACGATCTTCCTACCATGCCAAGCAACATCCTGGTAAACCTCCTCTGCACCCGTTCCAGTGCCTCCACATCCTTCCTATAGTATGGCGACCAAAACTGTACACAATACTCCAGATAAGGCCGCACCAGACTCTTATACAACTACAACATGACCTCAGGACTCCGGAACTCAATTCCTCTACCAATAAAGCCCAGTACGCCATATGCCTTCTTCACAGCACTATTTACCTGGGTGGCAACTTTCAGAGATCTGTGTACATGGACACCAAGATCCCTCTGCTCATCCACACTACCAAGTAGCCTACCATTAGCCCAGTAATCCATCTTCTTGTTACTCCTACCAAAGTGAATGACTTCACACTTAGCTACATTGAACTCCATTTGCCACCTTTCTGCCCAGCTCTGCAACTTATCTATATCCCGTTGTAGTCTGCCACATCCTTCTTTGCTGTCCACCACTCCACCGACTTTCGTATCATCCGCAAACTTGCTCACCCAGCCTTCAAGCCCTTCCTCCAGGTCATTTATAAAAATAACAAACAGCAATGGTCCCAAAACAGATCCTTGTGGAACACCACTAGTAACTGCACTCCAAGATGAACCTTTACCATCAACTACTACCCTCTGTCTCCTTCCAGCCAGCCAATTCCTAATCCAAACTTCTAATGCACCCTCAACGCCATTCCTCCGTAATTTTTGCAGTAGCCCTACCATGGGGTACCTTATCAAATGCCTTGCTAAAATCCATATACACCACATCTACGGCTTTACCTTCATCCACTTCCTAGGTCACCTTCTCAAAGAACTCAATAAGGTTTGTGAGGCACGACCGTGCCCTTCACAAAACCATGCTGACTATCCTTGATCACATTATTCCTATCCAGATGTTCATAAATCCTATCCCTTACAATTCTCTCTAAGACTTTGCAAACAACAGAAGTGAGACTCACTGGCCTATAGCTACTAGGGCTGTCCCTACTCCCCTTCTTGAACAAGGGGACCACATTCGCTATCCTCAAGTCTTCTGGCACTATTCCTGTAGACAACGACAACATAAAAATCAAGGCCAATGGCTCCATTATCTCCTCCCTAGCTTCCCAGAGGATCCTAGGATAAACGCCATCAGGCGCAGGGCACTTATCTATTTTCACCCTTTCCAGTATTCCCCGGACCTCTTCCCTACATACCTCAAAGCCATCCATTCTACTCACATGTGACTCAATATTCACATCAGCAGCAATGTCCTGTTCCTGAGTGAATATTGACGAAAAGTATTGATTTAGTGTCTCTCCAATCTCCTCCGCCTCCACGCACAACTTCCTACTACTATCCTTGACTGGACCGATACCTACCCTAGTCATCCTTTTATTCCTGACATACCTATAGAAAGCCTTAGGGTTTTCCCTAATCCAACCAACCAAGGACTTTTCATGTCCCCACCTCGCTGCTCTTAGCTCTCTCTTTAGATCCTTCCTGGCTACCTTATAACTCTCAATCGCCCCAACTGAACCTTCACGCCTCATCTTTACATACGCCACCCTCTTTCCTTTTACAAGGCATTCCAATTCCTTATTAAACCACGGCTCCCTCACAAGACCCTTTACCCCCTGCCTGACTGGTACATACTTATCAAGGACACCCAATAGCTGTTCCTTGAACAAGCTCCACATATCATTTGTGTCCTTCCCTTGAAGCCTATTTTTCCAATCCACACATCCTAAGTCATGCCTCACCGCATCATAATTTCCCTGCCCCCAGCTATAACTCTTGCCCTGCAGTGCACACTTATCCCTCTCCATCACTAGAGTAAAAGTCACCGAGTTGTGGTCACTGTCCCTGAAGTGCTCACCTACCTCCAAGTCTAACACCTGGCCTGGTTCATTACCTACAACCAAATCCAGTATGGCCTCACCTCTTGTTGGCATGCCTACATATTGTGTCAGGAAACCCTCCTGCGCACATTGGACAAACACCGACCCATCTAACGAACTCGAGCTATAGCTTTCCCAGTCAATATCTGGGAAGTTAAAGTCCCCCATAACAACCACCCTACTACTTTCACTCTTCTCCTGAATCAGCCTTGCAATACTTTCCTCTACGTCTCTCGGACTATTAGGAGGCCTGCAGAAAACTCCTAACAGGGTGACCTCACCTTTCCAATTTCTAACCTCAGCCCAAACTACCTCAGATGGCAAGTCTTCCTCCATCGTCCTTTCCACCGCTGTAATACTATCCTTGACAAGCAATGCCATACCTCCCCCTCTTCTACCCCCACCTCTGACCCTACTAAAACATTTAAACCCTGGAACCTGCAATAGCCATTCCTGTCCCTGTTCTACCCACGTCTCTGTAATGGCTACAATATCGAAGTCCCAGGTACCAACTCATGCTGCAAGTTCACCTACCTTATTTCTTATACTTCTGGCATTGAAGTATACACACTTCAAGCCACTTTCCTGTTTACTGGCACCCTCCTTCGAGATCGATGCCTTGTTCCTAACCTCCCTACATCCAAGGTCCTATACCCTAAAGCTACAGTCCAGGTTCCCAACACCCTGCAGAGTTAATTTAAACCCTCCCAAAGAGCACTAGCAAACCTCCTCCCAAGGATGCTGGTACCCCTCAGGTTCAGGTGGAGACCATCCTGTTTATAGAGGTCCCACCTTCCCCAGAAAGAACCCCAGTTGTCCAGAAACCGGAATCCCTCCATCCTGCACCATCCCTGTAGCCACGCATTTAACTGTTCTCTCTCCCTATTCCTCGACTCTCTATCACGTGGCACGGGTAACAAACCAGAGATAACAACTCTGTTCGTTCTAGCTCTGAGCTTCCAACCTAGCTCCCTGAAAGCCTGCCTGACATCCTCACCCCTCTTCCTACCTATGTCGTTGGTGCCAACGTGGACCACGACCTGGGGCTGCTCCCCCTCCCCCTTAAGGACCCGGAAAACACGATCAGAGACATCACGCACCCTTGCACCTAGGAGGCAACATACCAATCGTGAGTCTCTGTCGCCCCCGCAAAACCGCCTATCTGTGCCCCTCACTATTGAGTCCCCAAGAACTATCGCTCTACCTTTCTCCGCCCTTCCCTTCTGAGCAACAGGGACAGGCTCCGTGCCAGAGGCCTGAACCTCGTTGCTTACCCCTGGTAAGTCTTCCCCCCCACAAGTATCCAAAACGGTATACTTGTTATTGAGGGGAACGACCGCAGGGGGTCCCTGCACTGGCTGCTTCCTCCCAGTCCCCCTCACTGTCACCCATCTGTCTATAACTTTCGGAGTAACTACTGCCCTAAAGCTCTGATCAATGACCACCTCTGCCTCCCGAATGATCCGTAGTTCATCCAACTCCAGCTCCAGTTCCCTAACGCGGTCTTGGAGGAGCTGGATATGGGTGCACTTCCAGCAAGTGTAATCAGCAGGGACGCTAATGGCTTCCCTCACCTCAAACATCTTGTAAGAGGAACATTGCACTGCCTGCGCTGCCATCCTTCTAAAAGGTAAACTTTAAAAAGAAAACTGGATCTAAAGAAACAAACAAGCAAAATGTAGCACTTACCTGCTTACCACAACGGGTCTTATTATTAGATTAGAGGAGGAGGGCGGGTGGGAGGCTCTACCCCTGTAGTGCCTCGGGTTCCTCGCCTGCGCGCTTTTATAGAGAAAAAAAACCTTCCCAGGTAAGCTAGCGTGACACCAGCTTCCGGGTCCGCTAGGCGCTTAAAAAAAACTCAGAACATGATTAGGAACATGGGACTAGGATATCACAACAATTACAGAAACATGGCTCATGGATGGACTTGACTGGCAGCTTAATGTTCCAGGATACAAAGGCTACAGGAAGGATAGAAAGGGAGGCAAGAGAGGAGGGGAAGTGGTGTTTTAGATAAGGGATAGCATTACAGCTGTGCTGAGGGAGGATATTCCCGGAAATACATCCAGGGAAGTTATTTGGGTGGAACTGAGAAATAAGAAAGGGATGATCACCTTATTGGGATTGCATTATAGACTCCCTAATAGTCAGAGGGAAATTGAGAAACAAATTTGTGAGGAGATCTCAGTTATCTGTAATAATAATAGGGTGGTTATAGTAGGGGATTTTAACTTTCCAAACAAGAATTTTCAAAAGTTGATTTGGGGCAAATGTTTGCAGGTAAAGGGATGACTGGAAAATGGGAAGTCTTCAGAAATGAGATAACGAGAATCCAGAGAAATTATATTCCTGTTAGGGTGAAAGTAAAGGCTGGTAGCTATAGGGAATGCTGGATAACTAAAGAAATTGAGGGTTTGGTTGAGAAAAAGAAGGAAGTATATGTCAAGTATAGACAGGATAGATCGAGTGAATCCTTAGAAATATATACAGGCAGCAGGTATATACTTAAGAGGGAAATCAGGAGGGCAAAAAGGGAACATGAGATAGCTTTGGCAAATAGAGTTAAGGAGAATCCAAAGGGTTTTTCTAAATACGTTAAGGACAAAAGGGTAACTAGGGAGAGAATAGGGCCCATCAAAGATCAGCAAGGTGGTCTTTGTGTGGAGCCGCAGAAAATGGGGGAGATACTAAACAAGTATTTTGCATCAGTATTTACAGTGGAAATGGATATGGAAGATATAGAATGTACGGAAATAGATGGTGATATCTTCAAAAGTGTCCATATTACAGAGGAGCAAGTGTTGGATGTCTTGAAATGCATAAAAGTAGATAAATTCCCAGGGCCCGATCAGGTGTAACCTAGAACTCTGTAGGAAGCTAGGGAAGTGATTGCTGGCCCTCTTACTGAAATATTTGTATCATCGATAGTCACAGGTGAGGTGTTGGAAGACTGGAGGTTGGCTAATGTGTTGCCACTGTTTAAGAAGGGTGATAAGGTCAAGCCAGAGAACTATAGACCAGTGAGCCTGATGTCGGTGGTGGGCAAGTTGTTGCAGGGAATCCTGAGGACAGGACATACATGTATTTGGAAAGGCAAGGACTAATTAGGGTTAGTCAACATGGCTTTGTGCATGAGAAATCACGTCTCACAAACTTGTCTGAGTTTCTTGAAGAAGTAACAAAGAGGATTGATGAGGCAAGGTGATAGATGTGATCTATGTACCACCCTCTGCGTGAAAAAGCTGCCCCTTAGGTCTCTTTTATATCTTTCCCCTCTCACCCTAAACCTATGCACTCTAGTTCTGGACTCCGCCACCCCAGGGGAAAGGCTTTGTCTATTTATCCTATCCATGCCCCTCATGATTTTATAAACCTCTATAAGGTCACCCCTCAGACTCCAATGGTCCAGGGAAAACAGCCCCAGCCAGTTCAGCTCAAATTCTTCAACCCTGGCAACAGCCTTGCAAATTTTTCTGAACCCTTTCAAGTTTCACAGAATTCTTCGGATAGGAAGGAGACCAGAACTGCACACAATATTCCAACAATGATCTAATCAATGTCCTGTACAGCCACAACATGACCTCCCATGGAATGAGCTGCCAGAGGAAGTGGCGGAGGCTAGTAAATTTGCAAAATTTAAAATGCATTGGATGGGTATATGAATAGGAAGGGTTTGGAGGAATATGGGCCGGGTGCTGGCAGGTGGGACTAGATTGGGTTGGGATATCTGGTTGGCATTGTCGAGTTGGACTGAATGGTCTGTTTCCGTGCTATGTATCTCTATGACTCTAGGACCTCCCTACTCAATTTTTTTTATTCTTAGAAGACTAAACTGATATTCATTTTAAATTTACCTTTTACTGGCTTGATACTGTATCATCATTAGTTACTGCCAATATTTTATAGGTAATAATGAGGAAAGCAAAGAACATTGCAGCACTGGAACAGGCCCTTCAGCCCATCCAGCCTGCACTGACACATGATACCTTTCTGAACTCAAAACCCTTAGCTCTACGTCATCCAAATCCCTCTTTTCCCTGCCTATTTATGTATCTGGAACAATATTACAAGGATTACCTTTCCTCAACAATTCATTATCATATCCTTCTTATTAATAGCATTCTAGTTTTGTAATGACATTAATCTAGCACTTTCCAATTGAATTGCCATGTTGAATTTGAAATAATCTCAGGAATTTGTTACCCTACACAACCATTGTTGATACTGTTGGAGTTTGCGGCTCAGTGAGAGTAGCTGAAAGATGATCATCCATACTTGTTCATCCTATCCAGTGCAGGGTTCGGGATCAAGTGCCAATGCTACCTTTTTTCTTGTGGCAGCAGAGACTGACTACAGCTCATAGCAATTATGATATTTGTACTAAATAGCCTCAAGCAGATGGAGTTCTCTTCCCTGGATCTTTTATTTTACCATACACACCAGAACACTTTCACCAACAACTATATGATCTTAACTGCAGTGGCCTTTAATCTATGTTGAAGTTGGGTGAACTCTTCTCGCATCCAGGGTCATGATAGCAGGATCTAAAGAGTACAAGACATTCTCTTGGAGGCTGAACAGCTGCTAACATATAATATTAGATTTTAGATGAGGAAACTAAACATAACATCTCCAAATTTACAGATAGCACAAAATTCAGTGTAGGGTTGAATCTATCCACATTGGCAGTAACAATGATTGATTATTATATGAATGATTATAAATTATAAAATGGAAATGTGCTGTCATACACCAGTTGCTGAAGGTAACCATGATAGTGCAGCAGGCAATAAAAAAGGCAGTTGGATGTTAGCCTTCATTTCAAGTGGATTCGAATGTCTTGCTGCAGTTGTACAGAGCCTTAATGAGACCATGCCTGTAGCATTATGTGCAGTTTTAGTCTCCTTACCTGCGGAAAAATGCTCTTACTATGGAGGGAATGCAGCGAAGATTTATCAATTCCTCAGATAGCGGGATTGGCTTATGAGAAGAGTTTGAATCAGTCAAGATTATATTAGTCAGAGTTCAGAAGAATGAGGGGGATCCCACAGAAACCTATAAAATTCTCACAGGGCTAGATTGTGTAGATGCAGGCAGGGTGTTCCTGATGGTGGGGGCAACCAGAACCAAGGGTCATAGTCTAAAGATATGGTTAAACCATTAAACCATTGAGTTGAGGGGAAATTTCTTCACTCAGAAGTGAGTCCATAGAATTTGCTACCACAGAAAGCAGCCAAAACATTGCAAGATTTTGAGAAAGAGCTGGATGTAGCATTTGGAGCTAAAGGGATCAAAAGATAAGGGGGAACTGTGGGAACAGGCTATTGAATAAGATGATTATATGACTGGTAGAGAAAGTTTATTCCTGCTCCAACTTTTCTGTTTTTATATTTCTAATCACATGATACCCAGTCATTTAGATGCCAAATAATCTCAGGTGGGCTAATGCTTTGGACACTAATCAATGAAATGACTAAGACTTAATGTTGTGATCTTCCTCCTCATCTTAGAAACAATGCTGATCATACTAATTAACTCATAATGTAGCCATCACACAAGAAATTACATCTGGAATAAGACAGATGTCTCTTCACATTGGCTTCCAGCAGATTTTACCCTCTTACACGAGACCTAGTAAGCCCTGTAAATCCTTATTAAGAAAGAGGTAGCAAACATACTAAATGAAGTTTACATCATGATGACTTTTGATAAGGATCCATTATTTGACAGGTGTAATCTCTTTGTGAGGATCCACTCTACCTTCTTCCCCTATAATACTGTAAGACAGAAGAGCAGAATTAGGTAATTTGGCCCATTGAGACTGCTCCACCATTTAATGAGCTTATAATTGATCTGATAAAGCTAATTTTCTGCTTTTTTCTCATAACTCTTCATTTCTTCACTGATTAAAAATCCATCTATCTCAGCCATGAATATACTTAATGATTCAGGCTCTACAATTATCTGCAATACAGAATTCCTCTGTGAGATAACATTCCACTTCATCTCTGTTTAAATGGGCCAATCCCTTACTCTGAGATTATTACCTCTAGTTTTAGAGTCTCCCAAAACAAGAAGCAACCTCTCAGCATCTTCTCTACTAAGCCCCCTAATAATCTTATATGTTTCAATAAGATTTCTTCTCATTCTTCTAAACTTCAATGGATAAAAATCAGTATCAGAAAATCCCTCTTTACCTAGAAACAATCCAGAAAACCTTCTCTGGAATGTTTCCAATGTCAGTATATCTTTCCTTAGGTAAAAGAACCAAACTGTTTACCATATTGCAGGTGTGATCTGACTCGGACCTTGTACAGTTTTAGTAAGACTACCATATCTTTACATTCCATTCCTTTGAAATAAAGGCCAGCCCTTCATTTGCCTTCCCTATTATCCACTAAATTTGGATGCTAGCTTTTGAACTTCATGCACAAGGGCACCCAAATCTCTCTCTACTGGAGCTCTCTGCAGTTTTCCCTTTCTAAGTAATATTTAACTCTTCCATTTTTCTGGCCTAAGTGTGTAAACTAATTTCTTGTCTTCTTTGCTCTCTGCTTATGTTTCTCTGCTGCACCCAAGAGGAGTTGCTATTGTAGATTTCATGATTGAAGTAAATGGTACATATGGGCAAATGACATAAACATTTGAATTAGGGATAAAGGAATATTGCTCAACTCCTTGAATCTGCTCTGCTATTCCTTACCACAATGCTTATCAACTATCTACCCAAACCTGCCTCAAATATATTCAAGGACTCTGCTACCACTTACATGGAGGAGAATTCCCAAGATTCTCAATGTTCTGTCTTAAATGAATAACCACTTACTTTAAAAAAGTGACCACTAGCTCCAGAGTTTCCCACTGGAGGAAACATGCATTCCACATCTACCCTGTCAAGCCCCCTCAGGATCTTACATGTTTCATGTAACCTATCCATTGCACTTTAAAACTCCAGCAGATACAAGGCTAAACTGTCCAAGCATTCCTCAGAAGACAACTAACCCATTCCATATTTTAGACTAGTAAACCTTCCCTGAATTGCTTTCAATGCATTTATATTCTTCATTAAATAAGGAGACTAATTCTGTACATGCTGCTCCAGATGTGGTTTGACAAATAATCTGTAATAACTAAAGGTGCAGTTTTTCTACTTCTGTATTTAACCCCCACACAATAAACATTAACATTCTATTAGTCTTTCTAATTACTTCCTGTGCCAGCATACAAACATTTTGCAACTCATGCACGAGGACTCACATATCCATTTGGTACATTACTACCCACGCGACCTGTCTATATTTGTAGGCTCATGTCCTCTTCACAAAATAATCAAGTATCTGTCTTTGCTAAACTCACTGATGACACAATCATAACTTTGGTCCCTTCATCTCAGTAATTTGTATCCATTTTTAAACATTAAGACTCAAGCACTTTTTCTTGTGACACCTCACTCATTACATTATGATAATCAGAAAATGAGATGGGGTGTGACACACTGCATTGTACTGAGGTAGAAGAGAGCTGTTCTAGTAGATCAGGCTTCACTTGACACTGATCTCAACATAATTTCTGATCACTCAAATAGCCAGGATAGTAGAGAGGACGTTAAACTAAAGAGAGGAGGTGGTGAGGTGCAACTCTCTGGAGGAGAAAGTGTAGGCATACAAATGAAAGGATATGGCAGCATTGAAGGGCAGCTAATTAAGTAATGATAATGTCATGATAGCCTGAGTGGGACAGGAGGGACAGAGTGTACAAACATTACAAGGACAGGAAGTAGCATAAAATGGGGAGAAAATTATAATAAGGCCAGTTAATGGCTCTTTAATTAATCAACTTTGATATTCAGAAGAAAACAACTGATTTAACAACACAGACAGAAGTTAATGAGGATAATTTCGAAACCATTACAAAGACAATATTCAGTCATCACTCAAAACTAAACATTCCTGATGAAGGGCTTTTGCCTGAAACATCGATTCTCCTGCTCCTCTGATGCTGCCTGACCTGCTGTGCTTTTCCAGCACCACACTCTTGATACTAAATATTCAGGAAAGAAAAATTAAGAATGGAATGGTAATCAAGTGACTTTGTTTTTGCGAGAAGGAACAAGTTCAATATAAAGAAATAATTTGCAATGAAGGATGTAGAATCCTTGGGGGGTGGGGGGGGGAGGGGTGGTGTTGATGTTGAACATTAAAGACAAGAAGGTATTGATGGGAGTAGCCTATAGGCTATTGTCAGACAGAGAACAAGTCAGGAGAGAATGAAGGCATATAAAAACACAGAGACCATTAATAATGGGTGACTTTAACCTTTTGTTTACATTAGATTCCCTACAGTGTGGAAACAGGCCCTTCAGCCCAACCAGTCCACACTGACCCTCCGAAGAGTAACCCATCCAGACCCATTTCACTCGAGCCAATGCATCTAACACTATGGGCAATTTAGCATGGCCAATTCACCTGACTTGCACATCTTTGGACTGTGGGAGGAAACCAGAGCACTCAACAGAAACCCACGCAGACATAGGAAGAACATGCAAAATCCACACACCTGAGGCCAGAATCAAACCTGGGATCCTGGTGCTGTGAGGCAGCACTGCTAACCACTGAGCTACTGCTTAGATGGAGGAAATCTAAATTGGAAGAGGTAAACATGAGGAGGAAATCATCGACAATCAGGACAGTTTCCTATGAAATTATGTTGTCGATTCAACCAGTGACTAGACAATTTAGAATCTGGTATTATAGTAATGAGGAAGGGTTAATAAATGTTCTTAGAGTGAAATATCACAACATGGTGGAATTTAGCATTTAGTTTGGAATTGAGAAACTGGGGTTGGAAACAATCTTAAATAAGGGTGTCACGGGATCCATTACTTCTTCATGAAAAGACTCGATTCCTCTGTGGAATTTTACCTGATTATATTATATTGTATAAGATTAAGCTTAACAACAATGATGCTATTAACTCGTTAAGTGTCATGGGATCCGTCTACTTCTTCATGAAAAGACTCGATTCCTCTGTGGAATTTTACCTGATTATATTATATTGTATAAGATTAAGCTTAACAGCAATGATGCTATTAACTCGTTAAGTGTCATGGGATCTGTCTACTTCTTCATGAAAAGACTCAATTCTTCTGTGGAATTTTACCTGATTATATTAGATTGTAGCAACAATGATACTATTAACTCTTTATTGTATTTTAGCCTAGCAACAATTAAGTATAACTATGACTATGTGGCAACTGCTCTCTACTAGCTACTTATCAGCTACTTATTGTTTTCTCAGCTAATTAAGTGTTTAACGCGACCTTTAAACAATGCTGACCAAGGCACAGTTTGAGATTCCAGTTCTTTAAACAAATGATGTAATTGCTTAACTTAGACTGTAAGGGATATAAAGCAGAGCTAAAACAGACAGAACTCACTCTTGTCTTGAAACACAGACAATGAGTCACCCAACCATCCTCTGAACCACCAGGCTTGCAGAAAAGACACATTTGTGCAAAATACGGACCGATCGGATGAAACATACGGACGGCTAAGAGCTTGCTGAAATACGCCTGCCTAAAAGATTCTCGGTTGAGGCACTGCATTCTAGCCTGAAGAAGATACAATCTGAACCAACTAGCTGATACACGCTAGTCTATGAAGATCCCATTTGGGACACTCAGGTATTAAGCTCTGCTTTTATCCTAGGTATCTTTTAAGGACATTCAAAAAGGCTGTAACGATTGTGATTAACTGAAAACATCTGATTGTGAGTATTCAACTTATTATATTGATAAATTTCTATTATATTTTACACCACACACTTCGTATTCGCCGAACCTTTATTTGATAAGATATGTTTACCATTGTGTTGGTATGTTAAGTCTAGAACTTAGCTGAGAAGGCATTAGGATTGACTTAAAGTGAATCCCTCTCACTCCTAGGTGAAAGGATAAACTGAAGGGACCTAGAGACCTGCGATAAACCCAGCCGAGTTTGTAGCTATCAGGACCATACAGACAATAGGGACCACTGGTAAACTTGACAGGTAACGGCCTCAGGTATATGCCCGAGGTACTGTAGTTTAATCCGGTAGTAACCCATACCTATTGAGGATATCCACCTGAATAACATAACAATTGGCGCCCAACGTGGGGCTCGAGAGATTGCACTATCTTGAACCTCACGGCGTAAATATTATCTTTGTCACCAAATAAACTCCTTCTGTAGGGATATAGCGAATAGTACAAAAAAAAAATAAAAGCCCCTCAAAAAGAAAAAGAAAATGGCCAATATACCTGCCTGTTATTTTAGAAATGATTGGGCAGAAATAGTCGCAGCAGGAAACGACAATATAGTCTCCCCACCTAACCTAAGAGGTCAGGAGGTAAGACTGAGGGCAGATGAGTCAGTCCTAGAAGGACTAAACAGACTCAATGGAGAACCTATAGCAGCAAGACTCCGATACAGGTTCAGAATAGAATATGTAGATGGAACTCACCATCACTATGATGGATGCATACCAGCAGATGGAACTGGAAACCCCCTAGAACCAGCCCACCAGCATACCGCTGGCGTTCTACCAGCTCAACATACGGTAACAGTAATTAGAAGAGAAACAGACCTAAGGGGAAGAGAAGTACCGCTAGTACCAGGCATGTCAGAACATGCCTGGGCAGAAGATATAGCTCAGCAAATTATAGTGGCAGCAGACAGAGTGCTCCAAATACCCCAACTAAATAGAGTAGCAGCACAAGTCCTAGTGGCGCAACATGCTGTAGAAAAAGCCCGATGGCTAATCAATAATCCCAGGCCCGGACAAGCCGGACAAGCACCACAACCGGTAGCAGCCCGCCGTGTGTACGGTGATCCCTCACTGAAGAATTTTAAAATCTGCTTCCTAGACTTTCCCTCAGATGACAGAGCAGCAATAAAATATATAATTCAACATTTCGAAAAACTAAAAGCCTTCTTGGAAGGACTAACCCCCCAAGAAAATTCAGATTTATTTAAAGCCCTGGATTGTCCTGCTTTAGATCAGGAACCGCACACCACCATAAATCTAGTTACCATACTCCATGAAGCCCACAACCGGGTATATGGAACCCAAAGAGCAGAAGCAGCCAACAAGATATTCAAAACACTCCTGGAATCAGGGAGAACAATGCTCCAGGTAGCACAATCCGCTGAAGATCTAGAAATAAACTATGTCCAAGTCAGGTCGCAATTATTCAGACAATTCCAGAATGAAGGCCATGCAAACAGGCTCAGGGAAGCCACAAACAGAGCACTAGGACAGGGACAAAACCCATGGCAAGTATTCAGACAAGAATTAATCAACTTAGGAGAAGTCCTCAATCTATCCCTAGATAGAATAGGAAAACAAAATCCCCACGGACCTCAACCAGAAGCCAAGGAAAGGAAATCAGAAAAACCTAAATCAGAAACCCAGAAATCCAAGGCGCAAGGACGCCAACAAAACCAAAGAAAACCATGGACATACCGACCCCAATATGAACCATTGGTTCAGGTAGTGGAAAAAGTCCAACCCAGAAACCAGGGACCTCCCCGACAGCAGCTACCTCCTAGACCAATTCCAGGAGTAAGCCCAAACTATTTAGGGAGAAACCCCATTCCGAATTATCAAGACCCAAGAGCTAGAGGGGGATACCAACCTCCACTACAGCCAGCCCAGCAACCACAACAACCTCGGGAATATAGGCCACCCCAACAAAATTTTAGACCTAGGCCTCCAAATGGACAAGTTCAACAAGAACGATACAACCTGAGACCCAGAAACAGTCAGGGACAAGCAATAACCTCTGGATCAGCCAGAGTGCAAACACAAGGGGACGAAAGGAATACAGAGGGGCAAAGAATCCACCAGACAGGGATGGTGAGAAAACCCAGACAGACCGCAGCAGAACCATGCTACCCTCAAGAACAAGGAAAAATAGAGGGGTATAAACCCCACAGACAGCAATGGCTCACAATAATGCTAGACACAGGGGCAGAAATGTCATTAATGGACAAAAGTTTGGCAGAAAAACTAAACATACCAAAAGTAGGAACAGAACCTTATCAGGGCATAGGAGCATCTGTAAAATGGGCAGATGTAGGAAAAATCAAATTAATCCTAAAAAATGGAAAACAAATAGAGACTAAAGCTCTAATTATAGAAGGTCTAAAAGACCAGGGAGAACCAGTAATATTAGGATGGGAAGACATTAAAGGACACAAACTACTAGAACAAACAGAAGACAAAAGAACAGAAGACTTAAAAGAAATTTTAGATAAAGAAAGCAACCCCAAAATCAGAGCAAAAATAAAACACCTAGTGCAAACTCACTGGGAAATCTGGCAAAAAGACTCATACCATTGCGGTAATCTAAACATTGATCCCACTCCCACAGGAATGGGACACTTCAAAATCAAAAAGAAGTATGGCATCAACAAACCAGAGATAGCTAGGGAAATCCAAAAAGTCATAGAAAGACTTGAGGAACAGGGAGTCCTAATAGAAAAAGGATCCCCATACAATACACCCATAATTGGAATACCAAAGCCTGATAAGCCAGGAAAGTACAGACTTGTCTGTGACTACCGAGACTTGAATTCAGGATCAGTGCCCTTCTCGTCATACTTTAAAGGAGCTCAGACTACATTGAATACCTTAAGAAGGGAGAAATATAAAACTACCCTAGACTTATCAAATGGATTTTGGAGTCATCCAATCCCAAAAGAAGAGTGGCCATATACAGCCATAACAGACACCCTAGGGAGACAATTAGTTTGGACCAGACTCCCTCAGGGATACCTAAACAGCCCAGTAATATTTTCTGCAGAAGTCAGAAAAACAGTACAAAACTTAGCTCCGCCAGGACAAATAGAATGCTATGTAGATGATATTTATATCACTCATGGTGACCTAGAAGAACATTTTGCCTGCCTACATAGAATAATGGAACACCTGTACCATAAGGGATATATAATTGGACTAGCAAAATCCCAGATCGCCAGAGAAAATGTAAAATACTTAGGAGTGGAACTAACCAATGAAGGAAAAGGACTAACTGAAGAATACAGTGAAAAAATAGCTGATATTCAACCTCCTACCAAAATTAAAGAATTACAAGCAATATTAGGCCTATGTAACTATGCCAGAGACTTTGTCCCAGGATATGCAGAAATATCTAAACCCCTGTACAAAAAACTAACCGAGAAAGTATTCTCATGGACTGAAGAAGATCAAAATAACCTAAATGAACTAATCAACCAATTAAATAAAGCAGAAAACATGGGAAAGCATGAACCAGGGAAAGACATTACACTAGAAGTAATTATAGGGCAAGAAAGTGCCACCGTAAGAGTAACCAGTCAAGGACAGAACAAACCCTTCCAATATATCTCTTTAAACTTTACAGAAACAGAGAGGAAATACCCAAAAATAGAAAAAACATGGGTAGCCATAACTAGAGCAGTGGAACCCATCAGAAAAATCCAAGGGGAAGGAAAGATAATTATCCTCACGGAATTGGCAGAATTACAATCCAAACAACAAAAAATAGAAAGGAGCCAAAGGGTCCACTCGGCCAGGTATGAAAAATGGGATATCCTACTAGCTGACCCCACTATAGAAATACAGCCCCTTACAGGAAAAACAGATACTTGGTGGACACCGAAATATAAACTAGCTGCTACTGAAGAAAAAACTGAATTCAATCCAGATATGTACATCTATACAGATGGTAGTGCCCAAAGAGGCCTGGATAAACAAGGTAAAGAAGAAAAATTAACAGGAATAGGAATAGTAATTGGTACAAAACTAAACAATGAGTTCCAAGAAGAAAAGGTCTTAGAAATAAAAGGACCACTGGGAGGTTCAGCCCAGAAAACAGAAGTAAAGGCGTTAGAATTAGCCTTAAAAGAAGCAAGCCAATTTCCTGCAGAACTCCAAATTCTCGTTTGTACAGATAGCTTTTATGCCAGTAGAGGCTATAATGAGGAACTAGATAAATGGAGTGAAAAAGGATTCCATGATTGTAGGAATCACCCCATACAATATAGACAAATATGGGAAGAAATAGCTAGATTAAAAGAAAACCTCCCAAATGTAAAAGTAATACATGTCAGAGGACACCAGAAAGAAGGTGAACACAAAAAAGGAAATGATCTAGCTGACCGAGCAGCCAAAGCCGCAAGTTTGGGAAAAGAATATAAAATAAGAGTAATAACTAGGCAAATGCAAAAAGAGAATCAGGACAAAGAATTGGAAGACTTACTTCAGGGCAAGGAAGTAAAAGGATACCCTAAAAATCAGGACTACTGGGAAGAATCTGATGGGGTAGTCAAAACCAAATTTAAAGATCAAACCACAGAACAGGCTAAGATAATACCCCCTAGAAAAGGGAGAAGAGAACTTATCAAGACGGCCCACGAAGGCTTAGGGGCCGTGCATCCAGGAATAAAAACCACTCAGTCACACCTAAAGCAGAAATACTGGTGGCCTGGGATGAATGCAGAAGTTAAAAGATATTGTAATGAATGCAAAACTTGCCTAAAATATAATATCAAGGGAGGAACTAAAAAAGAACCGAAAATTATTCAGTCACAAAATATGGAGCCCGGGGATAAATGGATAATGGATTTTATCGGCCCATTGCCGACCTCTCACGGGAAAAAGCCATTTAAAAGACCGAATAAATATTGCCTAGTATGTATTGATGAATGTACCGGATTCACCACCCTGATCCCAACAAAGAGTTGTAGGACACAAGATGCTATAGAAGCTAGTGAGTTGATTCTGGTCGCTAACGGGCCTCCCAGAGTAATTCATACAGACCAAGGACCTGGCTTTAAAAACCAGGACTTTAACATGTGGTGTACCGCTCATGGGATACAGCTGGAGTTTAGCACACCTTACCATCCTGAATCGGCAGGAAAGGTAGAACGGAGAAACCAAGATGTCAAACTAGCCTTGGCAAAATTATTGTGCACTCGCGGTGGTAGTTGGAGTCAATGGTTGAAGGAGGTGCAGCTGGCCATCAATAACACACCCATAGATCTCTTAGGAGCAGAGAACCATATAACTCCGCACTATTTGAGATATGGAGTACAAATGAATACAGAAAATAAGCCTGAAATAGAAACCCAAACTAAACTTAAAAAAGAATGGATAGATCTCCTAAAAACTAAAAAAGAAGAATTAAGACAACAAAGGGAACAGAAAATTCAAGAAGACAGAAAATTTTGGCAACCTAAAGTAGGAGATTGGGTACAAGAGAAAAAACAAAATAAATCAGGAAGAGCCTTTAAAGCCCGCTATCATTTGCCTCAACAGATAATCCAAGTAGGAAATAGGACAGTGACAGTCGGGAAGGAAGGCAAGGAAAGGACTTTATCTGTAGATAATATAAGACCAGTTAACAAAGACTAAGAACATGGCAGATTGGATGGCTGTATATTTAGGAGAAGAAGAGAAACACAGGGAACAAATGGAGGGATTTTTAACCTCCAAGAGAGATGTAAACAGCAGAAATGAAAAAAAAAATTGGAAACAAATATTTAAAGAAAAAAAAAACAAAAACAGAACAATATGGAGTTAGGACAATTAGGGAAAGGCAAAAGGATACCAAAAGTAAAGAAACCCTCCTAAACTTAAATAAAAAAAAACCAAGAAAGAAGAGACTAAGACGATTAAACAAAAGAAACTCACGGCAGAACGCTGCTCTAAGTGTAATATAGTTCAACACACCCTACTATTTATAGTATTAGCCTTTCTAACTATAGGATGGATACTTCAGGCAGTAATAAAGCGCAGCCTGGAATGTAACACAGGTAATAACCCCGACAGCAACAGTAACTCGACAAATTCAGCAGGAATGCCTCTAATAATAGGAGGATTAACCCTATCCAACATGGCCCTAGTAATGTTAGGACTAATTACGATAAATGTTGCGCAAGCTCAAAAATATGAAACTTGGACAGATCCAAGACCCTCAGCAGAAATAATAGGAGAAGAAATTATAGGACACACATACACCTTAGACATAATAGTCTTAAAACAGGAGCTTGGGAATGAAAACCAAGAACAAGATCAAAGAATAGATAATCTTATACAAAATTGGATAGACGAATTACTATCTTATAGTATACAAAATGTTACAACAAATGAAGAAACCTCAGAGAGAGATAGATGGCTCTACTGTTTATACAAAACGTATAACCGTTCAGACTATCAGATCCAGGATCAAAAAACCACTATAACTGCTCCTATCCTATTATTATAAAAATAACACCCATATAATTGGATGCACCGATAAAGCCACACAATGTTATAGCCCATCAGGATACAATACCGCTCTCCTCCAAAACTGCCCAAATGATAATAGAGCAAAAAGAAATGAAACCCATGGACCATGGTCCTGCAAAATTCCCAACTCAGGAAAAGTAGTATATATAGAACACGGTAGATTTAAATGTGGATACACTTATGAAGTTCCTTAGGATAATTACTATGAAAATAATACCAAACAGTATAACACTGAGGCAGAAAACCCAGATGGAAATCAAACATCTAAATGGAAATCAGTATATCAAGACTGGAAAAAATTAAAATACTTCTTAAAAGACCCACAAAGACAGGGAACTGAAATAAAAGTAGAAAATACAACTCTGTACTGCTACCATTGGGGCAGGATGTACTGCTACAAAACAAAGCAGAATGCCACCTTTTGGGAACAATCTTCTCCTGATAGATGGCTGGTGATAACCACAAATCAAAAAAGCAGTAACAGCAACAATAATGATAATAATAATAATAATAATAATAGACAACAACAGGCAGAAGCATATATTAAGGATTTATTCAAAAATCAGAAAATACAATGGGAAAACTCAAAAAACCTAATAATAGAAGTGATAACAATCAAAAAAGACCAAGCCTGGCAAATTGCCTTTAATGACCTTAGAAATCAATTAAATGTAATAACTAGACGATGGTTGCATAACACCGTAAGAACAGAAAACAGGACAACAGCTGATTTAACCTCAAGGGTATACAGATCCCACGTGGAAAACAAAGATCAACAACTAAAGATCTCACTAGTAGAGATCAAATCCATTCTCACAAACGAAAATTACGAAACTAAAATAAAACAACCAATTTGGCAAAGCCTAAAAAATGGGTGGCTAAAAAAGGAAAAATGTATTCAAATTAACAATCAGCCTCAACTGATCGAATTCTCTAATTTAATCCTATTAAAACCCTGTGATAATAACAAGGTTCAATATGTTAAAAAAGATTGCCAGATAGAGTACTTCCATCTGGAAATACCTGGCTAACAAACCAGTCAGGAGAATTTAATGTTACGACAGGACATGTCGGATGTAATGACAAAATTATGAGACAAAACAGAGAAACTTATAAGAATCCGGCAGAAAAAATTAATCTAAAAATAGAAAAAACCCAAACCTGACCTAGAACATTTTGAAAGAATGCTAACCATCTATTCAGAAAAGCAATGGATGGAGATAACCTTCTCGGGCCCAACGGATGACGAGAAGCTAAAGACCTTCCAGAACCTAATATCAAAAGAAAGGAAGGCTGACCAAAAAACTCTACAGGAAGAGATAAAAATATGGGTAGAAGAATCAAGAAAAAATTGGTATGATAACTTGCATATTAATGCATGGACTATGTCAGTATTACAAACTACTGCAAACATTTGGGTGCAAATCTATGATTGGATTTATTGGATTCTATCATGACTTGGCCTAGAACAATATACACCGCTCTTAGTGGGACTTATCCTACTCTGGGTGTTTGTGGTCGTAATTTGGCCATTTCTCAAGCCATTAATCAAAGGATTGATTCCAGAACGAAAATAAACCACATTCTGCTTCCTCGACCGGCAAGCATGGATGAAACCACAACCAAATACCAAGAAGTCCTAGACTTCCTGGGAAAACAAAACCAAGACTTACTTGGGACTCTGAACTATTGTGAAGGAACGGGAATTCCTCGAACCAATGTGGTATTTTCTCCCACATGAAAGAACAATTTAGCCCTGTAGTCATGCCCGTAAGTCTATGGGACGCCTACTGCCACCACCTACCCATTATAGGAGGAAACATTCTGAAAGGACTCCAGCTCCTTTGGGGCTTGGTAGAATATAAATGGGTCCATTTGACCCTAGATATAGGACTAATTCTCACAATTATGATTGGCTTTGAATTTAAACGAAGAAAATTTGAAATTACTAAGGGAGAATGGGGATCGTTTTTAACACTGATCTCCTCAACCATAATCATATCTTTTAATTACGAACCAGAATGGGCCATTTCTTGTGCTACCATTCACTTGATTCTAAAGACATTAATTGTCTGTCATTCGGTCTTAACACAGACCTCAAACCAGGATAAACCTTCGTTTGTCCAAACCAAAAACCAAACCAAACCTTTGAAACACAGACGCGACCCGTCTTTGGGTGACGCTAAATCAGAAAAACAAAATAAGTCCAAGCAGCTACCACCTTGGAAGAAACCAAAACCACAGAAAACCTGCGTACCAAAATGGAACCAAAAACTTACATTACTGGAACTCAACAAACCCTCTGCATCTATGCGAAAAAAAAAACAACCTCAATATTCCTTTATCAATATCCAAAAATTAAAGAATGGGTAACTAGAAAGAAGGAAACCAACACCACACGGAATACGGATGGTGGACTGAGCCAAGAACAGTTCTAAAAGAACACAACATTGGACAATGTTTAAATTGTAATGGACGTAAAAAGGCACAGAGACTAATATGCACATTTTGCTCAATGCTATTCGAAGAATTGAATATGAACATATTACTTTCTGTATGCAAACCAACAAAGATGTTGCCAGACCCAGATTTGATCAAAGGGGAACGCATTCGACAAACACCCCTTTCAAAAGAATATATGGTACAGTATGACCGTAGAAGAGGCCATAACCTGGCTGAACACTTAATGATACTCTCCAAAGGAAAATATACCTTTGTGGACTGTCTGAACTATGTTGCAAAACTACAAAAGCGGAATGAAGAAAACCTAACTGACCTAAACATGCTCCGATCCAACATAAAACAAGACGAGTTTAATTACGTAACCAGAGAAGCCAACAGACCGTTACCTCATCCACAAATCGATATGATAACCGAATGGTCAAAATGGACATGGTCACCTAAAGCCATAGAAACGGTGGTAACTTATACATCGCCGACCCATGATTGGAAATGGACGGAAAGAGAATATAAGAACCCACCTGGATACAATGACTGCCTCCTGAGGGAACTCCGGAGAAAACACAAAATATCCCCCTACATGGCATGCGAAAGAGACCGCAAACAGGATCTCAAAGACTACCATGAGTACAAAATGAGGATTCTGAATGAAAGACCAAAACGGATGGTCCAACAAACTTCATGGTACAGTTGGAAACACGATGGCTGTCAAGGCCCCGAACCAAAACCAACATGGAAACCAGAGGTCCGGCTCTTTGACCACCAACATGATTGGAAACGAAATCCACTGATGAAATTCGTCGGAACCCCAACAACTGAATCTGATCATGAAACCCGCCATGGGAAGTCTGACTCAGAATGATTTCGCATAATTAAATGAAATGTATGCGTTGATTTAATGTTGCCTTTTCCGCTTTACTCACAATAGCTCTCATAATAAGAGCGTCAACTGCAACAAACTACACCGCTGATGAATAAAGTGAAGATAATAATAATGGAGCGCAGAAAAACGAAAAACTCCTGATACATGCTGCTATTGGTACAACAATCATTGTAGAACTCTGTTCAGCTATCATTTGAACTTTTTAAAGACACATGGGGAAATCTCGCTTTTCAAGAGGGGGATGTCACGGGATCCATTACTTCTTCATGAAAAGACTCGATTCCTCTGTGGAATTTTACCTGATTATATTATATTGTATAAGATTAAGCTTAACAACAATGATGCTATTAACTCGTTAAGTGTCATGGGATCCGTCTACTTCTTCATGAAAAGACTCGATTCCTCTGTGGAATTTTACCTGATTATATTATATTGTATAAGATTAAGCTTAACAGCAATGATGCTATTAACTCGTTAAGTGTCATGGGATCTGTCTACTTCTTCATGAAAAGACTCAATTCTTCTGTGGAATTTTACCTGATTATATTAGATTGTAGCAACAATGATACTATTAACTCTTTATTGTATTTTAGCCTAGCAACAATTAAGTATAACTATGACTATGTGGCAACTGCTCTCTACTAGCTACTTATCAGCTACTTATTGTTTTCTCAGCTAATTAAGTGTTTAACGCGACCTTTAAACAATGCTGACCAAGGCACAGTTTGAGATTCCAGTTCTTTAAACAAATGATGTAATTGCTTAACTTAGACTGTAAGGGATATAAAGCAGAGCTAAAACAGACAGAACTCACTCTTGTCTTGAAACACAGACAATGAGTCACCCAACCATCCTCTGAACCACCAGGCTTGCAGAAAAGACACATTTGTGCAAAATACGGACCGATCGGATGAAACATACGGACGGCTAAGAGCTTGCTGAAATACGCCTGCCTAAAAGATTCTCGGTTGAGGCACTGCATTCTAGCCTGAAGAAGATACAATCTGAACCAACTAGCTGATACACGCTAGTCTATGAAGATCCCATTTGGGACACTCAGGTATTAAGCTCTGCTTTTATCCTAGGTATCTTTTAAGAACATTCAAAAAGGCTGTAACGATTGTGATTAACTGAAAACATCTGATTGTGAGTATTCAACTTATTATATTGATAAATTTCTATTATATTTTACACCACACACTTCGTATTCGCCGAACCTTTATTTGATAAGATATGTTTACCATTGTGTTGGTATGTTAAGTCTAGAACTTAGCTGAGAAGGCATTAGGATTGACTTAAAGTGAATCCCTCTCACTCCTAGGTGAAAGGATAAACTGAAGGGACCTAGAGACCTGCGATAAACCCAGCCGAGTTTGTAGCTATCAGGACCATACAGACAATAGGGACCACTGGTAAACTTGACAGGTAACGGCCTCAGGTATATGCCCGAGGTACTGTAGTTTAATCCGGTAGTAACCCATACCTATTGAGGATATCCACCTGAATAACATAACAAGGGTACTTACAAAGGAATTGAGGAAAAAAAGCTGTAATTCCCCTTAACTGACAACTCACTGCTGCCTGCTGAGAAACTCATGCCACTATTCAACAAAAGCACAGAAGATGCAGCAAGATGCTCCCAACATTATGATAGGCCTTTTCAGACTTCTCATTCAGTTCTGCCACAAATCCCACCAAATCATACAGACTCCCTATAAGATTTCACCCTTCACGTTATTTTTCATACAAGACTATACCTTGATCTCAAGGAATGTAGTTACCCAGTGTCTACCATATTAGTATGAAACCAATTGTATGTTTTTCTTGTGTGAAAACGATGTGCATCTTAATTACCTGCTAATGCTGAAACAATGTTAAAAACATGAGTCAAGCTTTGCACAGAAGTACAAGTTTTTAGAGGAACAGGGCCCAGTACAAAAGGAAGATGAATAATACTAATTTCCAGATTAAAATCCTTTTGTTGCACTGTCAGGTGTAAGATTTTAACCTGATATCACAGTTGTTCAACTCATATTGTAAATCCTCATAGGTAGTCAATATTTCTGCTATGCTCGATGTCTGGGTGCTTCTTTTAATCAGCTCCATTATCGAGCAATGTTACTTCTTGAGAGGGTGAGTGCACTTTCTTCAGCTGGTTCCAATTACAAACTATCTTCTTCACTCTATTAAAAGCAGGTCCCTGAAATATAATTGATTTGTGTATCCTAATATTTGACTTCCTCGTTTGTAGGCAATATCTTTCTTGTCCATCATGTAAGTGGAAATCAAATAGGACAAGGAGGCTCTGGAGTCTATGTTTTCTAATAAAAATTTTATTTCAGAAAATTTCATGTATTCCCCCATGTCTTCTCTCCACAGATTCTGCCAGCCCTGTTGAGTTTTTCCAGTAATTTCTGTTTTTGTTTCTGAATTCCAGTATCCCATGTTTTTTTTTGTTCCATATGTTCCACTTTGGTTTTATAAAGTTTGGCTAAACCTAATGGTTAGCTGAGGCTATTTTAAGTCAGTCTTTTTTCTTTTACAAAACCATTTTCCTACATGAAAGTCCCAGATACAAAAATCAGTTGATGAACTTGAAAATCAATAGTCCATATTTTATTATTGTCATTCGAGTGCCGAGTAGGAGTTGAGCTGGTAGTGGTCAGTCATGTATTTTAATATGATGACAGATGTTGCAGTCAAATCTACAATTTTCTTGGCCTGAAGGGCTACTGGATGAATTCCATGAGTTATTTGAAGAAACCTAAAGTGGGAAGTAATAAAAACTTGAGTCTGAATGGTGTTGCTATTCTAGCTACTCACACTAATTAATTAATTAGTATTCCCATACACGATAATCAATCACAAGTAAGAATATCTGAAGAGTACACATTTGTGAAGGGTGTTACATGATATCATCACTTTCATTGACTCTGGCATTTGCATTAATTCAAATAAGACAGTGTATTTTGACTACTAATTAAATTGACCTGATAAATTGACAATTCTAATTTTTGTTCTTTTTTTAAGAAACAGAAAGCTGATAACTATTGTCTCTTGTCCAATAACTAAACCATGTGAATCCTAAAATGCTCTTCTTCATAATAGAGGTATTTTTGTCCTTCTCAATTATATGTTGAGTCATTCCCACCAGCTCCCCCTCACCCAAACTCTCTCCCTCCGCCTTCATAATTCTTGTCCATTCTGTATCTCAGCATAGGCCATAGACAGTAGAACATAGAACATTACAATGCAGAACAGGCCCTGCTGCCCTCGATGTTGTGCCGACCTATGGAACCAATACGAAGCTCATCTAATCTACGCTACTCCATTTTCATCCATATGTTTATCCAATAACTATTTAAGTGCCCTTAAAGATGGTGAGTCTGCTGCTATTGCAGGCAGTCCATTCCATGCCCCTTATACTCTCTGAGTAAAGAAACTACCTCTGACATCTCTCCGATATATATCACCCCTCAATTTAAACCTATGTTCCCTCATGCTAGCCATTGCCATCCGAGGAAAAAGGGTTTCACTATTCACACTATCTAACCCTTTGATTATCTTATTTGTCTCGATTTAAGTTGCCTCTCAACCTTCTTCTCTCTAATGAAAACAGCCTCAATTCCCTCATGAGACTTTCCCTCCATACCAGGCAATATTATAGTAAATTGCCTCTGGATGCTTTCCAAAGCTTCCAAATCCTTCCTATAATTTGGTAACTACAACTGTACACAATACTCCAAGTGCCTCCACACCAGAGTTTTGTACAGCTGCAACATGACCTTGTCGCTCCAAAACTCAATCCCTTGACCAATAAAAGCTAACACACCATATGCCTTCTTAACAACCCTATCAACCTGGGTGGCAACTTTCAGAGACCTATATACATGGACAGCGAGATCTTTCTGCTCAACTACATTGCCAAGAATCTTACCATTAGCCCAGTTCTCTTTATTCCTGTTGCTCCTTTCAAAGTGAATCACCTCACACTTTTCCATATTAAACCTCATTTGCCATGTCTCAGCCCACCTCTGCAGCTTATCAATATCCCTCTGTTACTTGCAACATCCTTCAGTACTGCCCACAACTCTACCGACCTTAGTGTCATCTGCAAATTTTCTAACCCATCCTTCTACGACCTCTTCCAGGTTATTTATAAAAATGACAAACAGCAGTGGTCCCAAAAGAGATTGTTGTAATTCACCACTAGTAACTGAACTGTATTCTGCTCCTCGGATGCTCGTGACCTGCTGTGCTTTTCCAGCACCACACTCTTGACTCCAGCATCTGCGGTCCTCACTTTCTTCCAGTAACTGAACTCCAGGATGAACATTTCCCATCCATCACCGCCCTCTGTCTTCTTTCAGCCAGCCAATTTCTGATCCAGAATATCATCCTCAATTCCATGCCTCCGTATTTTGTGTAATAACCTACCATAGGGAACCTTGCCAAGCATCTTACTGAAATCCATATACAACACATCAACTGCTTTACCCTCATCCACCTGTTTGGTCACCATCTCAAAGCACTCAACAAGGTTTGTGAGGCACGATCTACCATTCACAAAACCATGTTGACTATCACCAATCAACATAATCCTTTCTAGATGACTACAAATCCTATCACTTATAACCTTTTCTAACACTTTACCCACAATCAAAGTAAGGCTCACTGGTCCATAATGACCAGGGTTGTCTCTACTCCTCTTCTTGAATAAGGGGACAACATTTGCCATGTTATAGTCTTCTGGCATTATTCCTGTATACAATGATGACATAAAGACTAAAGCCAAAGGCTCAGCAATCTCCTCCCTAGCTTCCCAGAGAATCCTAGGATGAATCCCATCCAGCCCAGGGACTTATCTATTTTCACACTTTCCAGAATTGCTAACACTTCCTCCTTGTGAACCTCAATCATGTCTTGTATAGTAGTCTTTATCTCATTATTCTCCTTGACAACTATCTTTTTCCAGTGTGAATACTGACAAAAAATATTCATTTAGCACTTCTCCCATCTCCTTGGACTCCACGCACAACTTCCCACTACTGTCCTTGATTGGCCCTATTCTTATTCTAGTCATTCTTTTCTTCTTGATATATCTATAGAAAGCTTTAGAGTTTTCCTTGATCCTATCTGCCAATGACTTCTCATGTCCCCTCCTGACTCTTCTTAGCTCTCTCTTCAGGTCTTCCCTGACTAGCTTGTAACTTTCAAGCACCCTAACATAAGACTTCCTCTTCCTCTTAACAAGAGATTCAACCATGGATCCCTCGCTTGACCATCTCCGCCCTGCCTGACATACTTATCAAGCACATACTGTAGCTGTTCCTTGAACAGGCATGTTGTTTCCAATTCCCAGAAATGCCTTTCACCCTCCTTACTGCAACTATGATCCAGACAATTAGTCTCAACTTTCATTCAGCTGACATCCAGGACTAACCTTGGACCAATCCCCTGACTGACTTCAATGGACAGCCCCAACTGATGACTGACCAAACCCCTGTTTGATCTCTGTATAGCTTCCAAACTGATCCAACATGACTCCCCTGGGCTGATTGCACCAGATCAACATAAGTGAGGTGAGCCCACTCCCATAGACTGTGGTGATGTGAGCCAACAGAACATGATTGCCTCAACTAGCCAAGTGACTGTGTCCCTGCCCTCACTGATATTGGATACTGTCCCTGAATAACTGCTGGAAACCCCCGATGAATGTTGTTTTATTTAAGCTGACTGATGACTACACCCCTTTGACTTTAAAAATTGGCCATTTGGTTAATGCATACACAGTGTGTAAACTTCTGACACAGGGTACAAGCATGAGCTTGATTATGGCTCATATAAAAACATGTTCACTCCTTGTCTGATGACTGGACATAACCATGACAAGCTGCTTAGTTTTGTGTCAGCACTAAAATGTAAGGCAAGTCAACTGTAGTGTGAACCTTGAAGCTCTGGCTGAGTGAATGAAAGTGCAAAGGAACAAGGCAGAGATGTGAGTATCGAAGTAGGTGTGATGTGAGTGTGTATGAAGAGAATAAGTGAGGAACTCTGAGATACACCTTGGCCAATTCCATGGGTTTGGCACTTCTCCCAATGTGTAGAGTTCCGCAGCTGCATATTATAATGATGAATGCTGGGGCACTCCAAATTTCAGAAATGAAGTACAGGACTCTATTGTATTTGGATCACAGATGTACCATGAAGGCTGTCACATTTCCATACTTTACTGGCATCTGATAGAGATTATTAACATAGGAATAAAGATTGCCGAAAGTGTTCTGATGATGCAGTGGTAGTGTCCCTACTTCTGTGCTAGCGGGCCTGGTTCAAATGCTATCTATATCAGAGTTGTCGAATAACATCTCTGAATCAGGTGATTATTGAAATATCTAAGAATTACTCTAGAGTCTTGGGTGGCATACTGAATTTTCTCTAATATGTGAGGCCCCTATCCCACAGAAACCTGACATATGATTCTTTGTGTGAGCCCCTACCCCATAGAAACCTGACATATAATTCTTTGACCTCGCTTTCTTCATCATCCTTTATCTTGTTGAAATATTGTGAGTGCAACTGCCAATCATGTACATGACTATGCTGTCCTGCTCCTTTTCTGGCTTCTGAGCAAAGTCCAAAGGCAACCCTGTGCCAATAGATTCAGCAACAACAGTTTCTCCAGTGCACTGTGGATTCAAGGCCTCCCTAAAAGTCTAGGGGCTTGCATATAGACAAAGTTTTCCAAACATTCTTTGTACATCTAGTCAGCTATTCCAGGTCTTGGCTAATGGTAAGTTAATCCAATTGCTGCTGTGGGCATTTTTCTCGAATGCATTCTGCCAGATGGAAGGTCAGTTACTATTCTGCTTTTCCCAGTATCATATGGGATTCTTTGTAAATGACTCACAGATTGTACACTATCACTGTGCTGTCATCATGCATTAATATCACAAGCATGTTTTGAGAGCCTTGGATAGATGAGGACTGCACACCATATTAGTGTAAACCCATGAACATTTGTTAACCATTGACATTATGTACAGAGGAACACTAGAGCAGAACATCATTTAAATCATCTCCACCTGGGTCCCAGTACCATGTGGTCTGATATCACTGATGGTACAGTCTGGCTTTTGGCAGATAGCCATTAATCTCATTGACCACGAATCTCAGCGGGGTAATTGAAATGTTTGAGGTGAACTCAAAACCATGAAAGAGCTCTGTCAGCCAACAGCCAGAGATGCACCCATAATCAGATATTACTGGCGCCATCCTTTGACCTCTCCTTGACTTGACTGAATGCTCTCACTACACTCACTCCCCCCCCCCCCCCCCATCATTGACTCACCTTCGCTAGTTTCAAGCATACAAGCAAGCTGCAATTCTTCTGCTGTCTTCCCTTGTGCTGTAGACTTAAATACTGCTGAATTAAGCTGACAAGTGCATGACGCTTTTAAACTAATGTGGACAAGATGCAATGAGATTCATATGTAGCGCTAATTTTATTTTAAACACAGAAAATAAATAAATAAAATGCTTTTGATAAAGTCAAGACAAGCAGAAGTATTACAATGTATCACAAATACAAAACGTGGCGAAACTGTAATCTTGCAAATGACTTTACCTCGGCATTTCTACCTCTTGATAGGCAAACAAAATTTTGCATCCTGCATAATGTAGTCACCCTGCATGTAATTTCCACTCCTGCAAGCTCTATAAATTTCCCACAATGCCTTGCTGTATTCATTGCAGACTCTTGCAGTTGAATAGATTGTAACTACTATCACACTGAGTTATTGATGATACATGAGCTAATGCTACTGATACTAATCAGGTGATGACATTGGCATGGCCATTTGGGAGGTGTGAAAGTGGTGAGGCCTGATATGATACAAAATGGATAGTAAATTGATAGAATGGTCACTTATTTGAAAAGACAAGAAAAACTGATACGGTGTGAGTGTTAAAGGGAAACTGTTAAACCAAAAATATCAGCAAAGAATGGTCCTTGGTCCTGAGGATTTGTCTACATGCAGGTCATTATAGTGTTCCAATAGTGATTGGGTATGTTGCCAGTAATGTCAAGCTTCAGTTCTTCTTGTATGGCAGAGACATACAGGATATATAGCAAGCAACAAAGATACAATCCAATACATACTGCAGAGCTCCAGCTGCTTTCTCTGTGCAATGGGCTCTAATTTTGTGAGTATGTTTTCCCCTTTGCAAACCACCACTGCTGCTGATTGGGGCCACTGTTATTGTATAATTATCCTTACAAGAAAGGCTGCGTCCAACATCCAGTCCACTCTTCAGCCCTTATTTTCATCATGGAAGAGGTCAGATAGAATTGATTTTGAAGGCTGAAGACAAATTCTAATATACTTTGCAATGACCTGTAAAGCTTCTGCACATTATCACAAACAAACAACATACTGAACGAGTGAAAACCTCACCTATCTAAAAGCTGAGGCCCATTTTTTCTTTGACTCTCAAAGGATGTGGGCGTCTTGCAGCATGGATTTAGGGCGAGCTCAAAAGAATGTTAAACTGGATGAGAAAAGAAATACTTTTGTCTCCACAAAAGATTTTGTGAGATATTAAAATGCCGGAAATGAAGATTCTGGCAAAAATTATCTATGTTTTTCAGCTCCTGTGGCAACCCATGTTCCAGAATTCCAGTGAAATGGTCTTACTAATAATGTGCTTGTATTTCAGCGTAAAGTCTGCTTTGTCCAGTCATAGATCACATAATTTTGTTGACAAATTTGCTGCTTTTAATGAATTGCAAATGAATGATGTTGACATTGATTGAAACTTTTCAGTTCTTATTTGTGCTTATGCAAACAGAATAGAGAAAGCAGTTTGCTGAGTACATTACCTCATCAGTTATTTAAATTGATTGCCTGAATGCAGCATTTTTTACTTTGCAAGAGTGACTTCTGTTTTCTATTTCACCCCATTTTCTTTCTGGCTACCTTACTTTCATTATTATTTTAAATAAGTAATTCAAATGACGTTTTTGAAAAGATGATCAGAGAAAAGACCATAAAATATTTAGAAGGTGAAAGGCTATTCTTGCAACCATAACTATTCTGGATTGCATGTTACAACTTCCAGTTTCTCTGCTAATCTGTATGGCAGATCAGTGGTGGGTGCAGAAAACTGCAGGTGCTCCTACCTGCATCTGATTTCCTGCTACATGGGATGGGGAAGTTCAATGTATAAGATAAACTGTATATATTGAAATGACATGAAGAACAGGCAAAAAGTCATCTAACACATTTGTCCTTTTCCTTAGGCCAGTAATAATATTTAACAGGAGGAATGCAGGAACTTTTTGAACTTCAAATATCAATACCATGATTAAAAGAAGACTGTCAAACACAAAGGTGAAAACAATAACTTAGCTAATAGGTTTTAAATTGATGATTCATATTAAATAGTAAATATTGAGAATGAAAAATTTCTCCTAGTATTCACAAGGGAACACACGAATATCATGTCAGTCTGAAAAATTCAATCTGAGCTTTTCTCTGTGTACACCCAGCTCACTCCCAGTCTCTGGTCTCCCACACTGGCTCACTTGCATTAGTTTTCCATCATTCTCACACTGAACAGAAACTAAAAAGTGATGAAATTTGGAAGGGCCTGGCAAGGTAAACAAAAATTGAGAGGAGGGGATGGCAGTGTATGAACCATTGTGTGAAACTATGCCATATCCTCTGCATGAAGGAGGTTGGATTAGGAAGAGTCTGGCCCAGAGCCTTACATTATCAAGAAGGTGAAGTTGATAAAGAGTCTTTTGTGAGGAAGGTAAGGCACTGCACACTTTACCTTCTGTGTACTCCAGTTTGAGCCCACTCTGGTGTGCAGAGAATTTTCATCAAAAGAGCAGTAATCAAATGAGTTCTGACGAGAGATAAGGAAATTTCAGGGACCTGGAAATCCAGTGTCTACTGCTCAGCCAAAATTAGCAACCCTTGGCTGAATAATTTTCAAGACTAGAGTGGTGCTGGAAAAGCACAGCCTTCTCGCAGAGTGCTTCAAAGAACATCTCCAGGACACCCATACCAATCAACCCACCACCCAGTGGCTGAACATTTCAACTCCACCTCCCACTCTGCCAAGGACATGCAGGTCCTGGGCCTCCTCTACTGCCACTCCCTCACCACTCAACACCTGGAGGAACAATGCCTCCGCCTCTGACCCCTTCAACCCCTTCACCAGTTTCCTTATTTCCCCTCCCCCACCTTACCCCAATTCCGAACTTGCAGCTCAGCACCATCCTCATGACCTGTCCCACCTGTCAATCTTCCTTCCCATCTCTCTGCTTCACCCTCCTCTCCAACCTATCACCTTTACCCCTTCCTCCCTCCACCTATTGCACTCTCAACTACCTTCTCCCCAGCCCCACGCCCTCCCATTTATCTCTCCACCTCTGAGGCTTCCAGCCTCATTCCTGATGAGGGGGTCCTGCCCGAAACATGATTCTCCTGCTCCTCGGATGCTTTCTGACCTGCAGTGCTTTTCCAGTACCACTCTAGTCTTGACTCTAATCTCCAGCATCTGCAGTCCTCACTTTTGCCTGAATAACTTGTCAATCAGGATTGATTATGTGCAAATTGATTGATTTGGTCAATGTCCATGAAGATTGACAGATGAATTGGTAATTGTAATCAGCCTCCTTCAGAGGCACAACAGTGATTGGCATGGCATGTGACCCTCTCTCCCAAACCCTGACTGGTGGAAAGCTACTAACTTAGTGGAGGAAAGTACAAGTAATTTTAGAGGGTGACCTTGAGCAGCTTTGGGGCGAGAAGGACTTGGACTTCAGACTCCAACACCTTGACATGGCTGGCAGTAGACTGGGGCTGTGGCAGAAAGAGAATAACCTGCATTGTCACAGTGAGGAAGAGCAGCTGAGTGAGACAGTGGGAATTTTGTTCAAAGTGGGAAATTGGGACATGGGGGGAAAGAAGTGTTTTATTTAAGGTTTACTACAAGAAATAAGGTCTACAGAATGAGAGGTGAGTGGGAGGGGAAATAAGCCACAGAGCAAGAGGCTTAACTGCACTGAGACCAATGTCATCCTGCCATTGTGAGTGCAAGAAAAGTAGTTGACTTTTGAGTGGATTTGGTTAATAATTTTAATTTTTAAGATAAAAGTTGGATGTTTAGTTTGTGATTAATATTGCATGCACTTTGTTTTCTTTTTCTGAAAAATAGCTTGTTTAATTTTCATAGTAAGGGAAAAGAAGGTGAAAGTGAGGACTGCAGATGCTGAAGATCAGAGTCAAGATCTCATTCCCAATGAAGGGCTTTTGCCCGAAACATAGATTTTCCTGCTCATTGGATGCTGCCTGACTTGCTGTGCTTTTCCAGCACCACTCTAATCTTGACTAATTTTCATAGTAAGTGCATAGTTATTCCAAATGCAACAAATAAGAGTATATGGGGTGGCAGGTGAGAATGGCCAAGTGGAGTGTACATCCTGAGGAAGGTGTGAAGCCATTTGTCTAAACAAACACATCTGTGGCAATTGTCACTGACTACACAAGCTCAAGTCTTGGAACTTGAGCAGTAGATGTTCTCCCACTGGACACCCTGTACATCCATGACTGTGTTACCAATTTCCAAATGAACACCATCTCCAAGTTTTCTGATGATACCATTATAGTAGGATGGATATCTAACATGTCATTGATTGTATCGGTTGCTCCTGATACAGTCTCTTGTACAGTGGGGAGACCAAACACCTTCTTGCAGAGTGCTTCAGAGAATATCTCCTGAACACACGTACCCATCAACCCCACCGCCCTGTGGCCAAACATTTCAACTCCCCGTCCCACTCTCCCGAGGACATGCAGGTCCTGGGCCTCCTCCATCAATACTACCTCACCATCTGACACCTGGAGGAAGAACGCCTCATCTTCCGCTTCGGGATCCTTCAACCCCAGGGCATCAATGTGGACTTCACCAGTTTCCTCATTTCCCCTTCCCCCACTTTACCCCAGTTCCAACCTTCCAGCTCAACACGTTCCTCCTGACCTGATCATCTTCCTTCCCACCTATCCGCTCCACCCTCCTCTCCGACCTATTACCTTAAACCTCACCTCCACCCACTTACTGCACTCTCAGCTACCTTCTCTCCAGCCCCACCCCTCCCATTTATCTCCCCACTCCCGAGGCTCCCAGCTTCATTCCTGATGAAGGGCTTTTGCCTGAAATGTTGATTTTTTTTTTCTTGCTCCTCAGATGCTGCCTGACCTGCTATGCTTCTCCAGCACCACTCTAATTTTGACTCTGATCTCCAGCATCTGCAGTACCCACTTCCATCCTCTGGATATCTAACAACAATGAGCCAAAATTCAGAAGCGAGATAGAGCACTTGGTGGCACAATGCAATAAGAGCAACTTTTCTCTCAATGTCAGCAAAACCAAAAGAACTGGTCATTGACTTCAGAAGGGAAGGAGAAAATGACCCTACCTACATCAACGAAACTAAGGTTGAGAGGGTGGAGAGCGTTAAGTTCCTCAGAGTGACAATAACCGACAATCTGTCCTTGACTTCCCACATAGAGGCAATGGTCATGAAGGCAAAACAATTCCTCTTCTTCCTCAGGCAGCTCAGGAAATTTGGCATGTCCATAAGGACCTTCACCAACCTAACAGAAGCACCATTGAAAGCATACTGTCCGGGTGCATAATTGCCTGGGATGGCAACTGCTCTCCCTGTGAGCAAACAAAAACTACAGAAGGTGGTGTGCACAATCCAGACCACCATGGAAGCCCATCTTCCATACATGGGACTCCATTTACATGGCTTGCTGCTGCAGAAAGGCAGCCAACATCATTAAAAAACCATTGCACTCCGGTAATGATCTCCTATAACTCTCCAAGCATTAGATACTGAAGCTTGAAAATGCGCACTAGCAGGTTCAGGGACAATTTCTTACCAGCTGTTATTAGATTGTAAGGACAAGCCAGTGAACTACAGACTGGTGAGCCTGACATTGGTGGTGGGCATGTCATTGGAGGAAATCCTGAGGGGCAGGATTTACATGTATTTGGAAAGGCAAGGACTGATTAAGGATAGTCAACATGGCAAGTTCTCTCAAACTTGATTGGGTTTTTTGAAGAAGTAACAAAGAGGATTAATGAGGACTGAAATTTGAACGTGATCTATATGGACTTCAAAGTGATTGCTGGGCCCCTTGCTGAGATATTTGTATCATCAATAGTCTCGGGTGAGGTGCTAGAAGACTGGAGATTGGCTAATGTAGTTCCACTATTTAAGAAAGGTGGTAAGGACAAGCTTGGGAACTGTACATCGGTGAGCCTCATGTCGGTGGTGGGCATGTTGTTGGAGGGAATCCAGAGAGAGAAGATTTACATTGTATTTGGAAAGACAAGGACTGATTAGGAATAGTCAACATGGCTTTGTGCATGGGAAATCATGTGTCTCGAACTTGATTGAATTTTTGGAAGAAGTAACAAAGAGGATTGATGAGGGCAAAATGGTAGATGAGATCTATATGGACTTCAGTAAGGCATTTGACAAGGTTCCCCATGAGAAAATGGTTAGCAATGTTAGATCACATGGAATACAGAGAGAACTAGCCATTTGGATACAGAACTGGCTCAAAGGTAGAAGACAGAGAGTGGTGGTGGAGGGTTGCTTTTCAAACTAGAGGCCTGTGATCAGTGGAGTGCCACAAGGATTGGAGCATTGGATTTGAACATAGGACGTATGGTTAGTAAGTTTGCAGATGACACCAAAATTGGAGGTGCAGTGGACAGCGAAGAAGGTTACCTCAGATTATAACTGGATCTTGATCAGATGGGCCAATGAGCTAATGAGTGGCAGATGGAGTTTAATTTAGATAAATGTGAGGTGTTGCATTTTGGAAAAGCAAATCAGAGCAGGACCTATACACTTAATGGTAATATCCTACCGAGTGTTGCTGAACAAAGAGACCTTGGAGTGCAGGTTCATAGCTCCTTGAGAGTGGAGTCGCAGGTAGGTAGGACAGTGAAGAAGGCATTGGTATGCTTTCCTCTGTTGGTCAGTGTATAGTGGGAGGTCATGTTGTGGCTGTACAGGACGTTGGTTAGGCCACCTTTGGAATATTGCACAATTCTGGTCTCCTTCTTAGAGGAAGGATGTTGCGAAACTTGAAAGGGTTCAGAAAAGATTTTCAAGGATATTGGCAGGGCTGAAGGATTTGAGCTACAGGGAGAGGCTGAACAGGCTGGGGCAGTTTTCCCTGGCACATTGGAGGCTGAGAGGTGACCTTAGAGAGGTTTATTCAATCATGCAGGGCATGGATCGGGTAAATAGACAAAGCTTTTTCCCTGGGGTAGGGAAATCCAGAACTCGAGGGCATAGGTTTAAGGTGAGAGGGGAAAGATATAAAAGGGCCTTAAGGGGCAACCTTTTCATGCAGAGGGTGGTGCATGTATGGAATAAACTGCTAGAAGAAGTGGTGGAGGCTGGTACAATTGCAACATTTAAAACTCATCTGGGTGGATGTATGAAAAGGAAGTGTTTGGACGGATATGGGCCAAGTGCAGGCAAATGAGAATAGTTAAGTTGGGATATCTGTTCGACATGGACAAGTCGGACTGAAGGGCCTGTTTCTGTGCTGTACATCTCTATGACTCTATGACTCTCTAGCCTCAAATCATACTGATCTTGCTAATGTTGATCTCACCTCACCCACGCTCTGTGCAATGTAGCCTGCATGCCTTTGTCTAAGTCTTTTTACAACCCCATTCTGTATATCTGTACTATGATCTGCTTGTAAACAACGCTTTTTATTCTACTTTGGTACATGTGACAATAAATCAATCAAAATCCAAATCAAAAATCAAGTATTGAGCAGGGAGATTCGCTAGCGGTATTGGGATGAGTTTAAATTTAACTTGTCAGGGAGGTGGGAACCAGAGGGAAATCTCAAATTAGAATGAAGAGAGGGAGCATAGAACTTGCTTCAAAACAAAATTATGTCAAAAATACCAAGTTCAGGGCAATATCTGAATGCATGCAATATTCACTTAAGATCGCTGACTAAAGATACACATAGAAATGCATGACTATGATCTAATTGCTATTACAGAAACATGGCTGCAGGATGATCAGTACTGGGAAGTGAATATTTAAAGATAGTTGAGATAAAAAGGACAGAAATGAATGGAAAGGAAGTGTGGTTTATAAGGAATGGGTTTAGTAAATAGTAAGGCGATGTCCGATCAGAAGAATAATGCCTGGAATTTATTTGGATAGAGCTAGGAAAATGTAAATGGTAGCAGAAACTGGTCAGAGACATTTATAAGCTATCAAATAGTAATGGTTGTGCATGGTAGATATTAGTCAGGAGGTGAGAGATGTTTGTATTAATGACAACTTAGTTGTCATGTATGACTTAAATCTACATTCAGATTGGATATCAATTCGGCACTGATACCGATTTGATTCTGGAGTGTGTTATGGATGCTATCTCATGCTATTTGTAGATGAACCAACCAGTATTATGTATCAAAAAACAGCTAATTAACAATTTTGTTTTAAAGAACATTTTTGGGATGAGTGACCACAATGTGATTGAAATTTAAATTATGTTTGAAAGTGAGGTAATTTATTCTGAAACAAATTTATTAAGTTGTTAAATTTCAAAAAGGGAAATTATTAAGGCATGAGGCACAAATTGACTGAGGTGGATTTGAAAAGTATGTTAAAATCTATGACTGCACAGAGACAATAGCTATAATATGACTTTCAACTATGTATCCCTTCAAAGCGCAAAAACTCAAATGTCAGTCAATTGCAGCTAACAAAGGTGGTTCAAAACTGTACATGATTAAAAGAAAAAGCCTTGAAAGTTGGCAGAAATAGCTATAAGTCTGATGATTGGAAGGTTCATAGATTATAACAAAAAAGGATCAAGAAACTGATCAGGAAGGAAGGAATAATGAATGCAAGCTAGATAAAAACATAAAAATGGACTGTGCAAACTTCTATAGGTACATAAAAAGGAAGCATTTTGCTCAAGTGAATGTTAGGAGAATTTCTAACATAGAGAAATAACAGATAAGCTAAATGATTACTATGTATCTGTTTTCACTGAGGTAGATACCAGAAACCTCCCAGAATTGGAGATCCCAGTGGATGGAGCAAATAAGAAATTGAAGGGAATTAGCATTAGTAAGAAAATTGCACTGAAGAAATTAATGGAGCTCAAAGCTGACAAGGCTCCAGAACCTAATCGGCTACTTCCCAGACTATTAAAGGAGATGGCTATAGTGATTTACCCACAGCAGTCCCTTTGTACATCTACACTTTCCAACCTCTTACCATTTAAGAAATAATCTGCCTATTTACTTCTCCAACCAAACCTCACATTTTTCCACATTACAAGCCAACTGCTATGTTCTAGCCCTTTTATCATAGAGATAGTCAACATATTATTAATTATCTTCTAAAATTCTACAGGTTCTGAAATGATTCCTGCAATTGGAAGGTAGCAAATGTCATTCCACTATTTAAGAGAGTGAGAGATAAAACAGAATTACAGACCAACATTAATTACAGAAAAAATGCTACAAGCTATTATAAAGAATGGGCTAAATAGATACCTCTTTGTTAATGATTTGATTCAGCATAGGGTTAGCATAAATTTGCAAATGAGAGATTGTATTCAACAATCTTGGGGGAAATGTTACTTACAAAGGAGATTCAATGGACATAAAGCTTAGATTTTCAGAAGATATTTGATAAAGTCCACCACAGGAGGCAGGCAAGGACATTTAAAGTACATGGGATAGGAGGAACTTTACTGGTATGGATGAATGATTGGCTAACAGAGCGCAAACATAGAATAGGAATAAATAGGCCATTCTCACCTTGGCAATCTATGACCAGTGGCATAACTCAAGAATCTGTACTGGGACCCCAGCTGTTCAATATATCAATCTAGTGTTTCCAAATTTGCAGATTATGTAAAGCTGCATGGGAAACTGTATGTTTGAGGAAGATGTAAAGTAGCTTCAGAAGGAATTGGACAGACTTAGTGAATGGGCTAGAACATAGCAGTTGGCATCTAATGTGGAAAGATGTGAGGTTTGATTTTGGAGAAATAAATGGGCAGATTATTTCTTAAATGGTAAGAGGTTGGAAAGTGTAGATGTACAAAGGGACTGCTGTGGGTAAATCACCACAAGCTACCTCTAATTCAGCAACTCATTAAGAAATCTCACAATCAAGTGCTGAAACCATGAATTAAACTTTATTGCTTTTAGAAAGCTCAAATAAGCAACTTAAGCTTCACAGTGTTGTTCTTTGAAGTTCTGATGTTGAAATCTTGTACAGTTTCTCATTCTTCAGGTGATTATGATGATCTTTTAGATTCTTACATCCAAAATATTGATTATTCCTCTGGAATTATCAAGTTTACAGCTTGCCTTTTTATCAGAAGTAGTGTCTTTGTTTCTTGTTGCATTTGGCATTGAAGACATAATTTTTCTGAGATTAACTCCTTAAATTCTTCTGCAGGGCAATCATTTGTCCTTTTGGCATAATGCAGCCAATTGTCAAGCAAATATCAAAACAGTTTTGTTTATGTAGCTTCAATTTCCTCTTTTCCCAGGCATGGCTAATTGCTTTCAATTCCTGTATAAGTTTGTCCTTAACCTTTAATCATTCCAGACAGAGATATTGCTGCTTCTTTCAATCTATGAACAGTTATTAAAGTTCTGAGGTTTACACTATCATAGGACCTAGGTGTTCTTATTGACACCTAACAGCTGCAGCTTCAGCAAGATATTAGGAAGACTAATGCAATGTGAGCCTTTATTGCAAGATGATTTGAATACGGGAGTAATGAAGTCTTGCTTCAGTTGCATCGAAGCCTAGAGTACTGTGAATAGTTTTGTTCACTTTATATTTGGAAAGGTATTATTACCGAAGACAGACTTGCACCGAGATGTGAAACTGGCCTATGAAAGGAGATTAAGGGAAACGTGGCCTGTATTCTGAAGAATGAGAGATGATCCAATCAAAACTTACTAAATACCTAAAGAGATAGCATAGATGCAGGTAAGATGATTTCCCTGACTGGGGAGTCTAGAAGTGAGGTGTACAATTTAAAAATAAGGTGGACGTCATTTCGGCCCAAGATGAAAGGATTTTCTTTAATCAGAGGGCTTACACAGCAAACTGTATAGTCTTTGAGAATGTTTAAGGTAGAGATTGATAGATTTATGGTGAATTTTGTTATGGAGATGGGGTGGGTAAAAATCGTTAGTGTGTAATGGTGGGCAGGCCTAATGGACTGAATGGCTTACTCCTATTTCTCTGTCCCTAATGACAATAGCAGGGATATTGAATGAGTTAAAGCAGTGAGAGTTGAGAGATGACATTAGGTCCCACACCATGGAGATATTATATGCTCCAGAGGTGCAGCTTCAACAATATCTATTGAGCAAAAATGATGGACTGCTATGAAAGGTTGTATGACTCTTTCAGCATTTGTATCCACATCCATGATAATAATAAGCTCTGTTTGTCTAATATAGCATTGCATATTGAGCTATTAATATTCTAAATACAGGATTGGTATTAATTTGCCTTGTAACACAACCAATAACCCCAAGCCATATTTATACATTAATCCACATTCCCAAAAGACATGTGGTCTTTTTTAAAAATTCTCAAATCCTTTCTAACAAGCTCTGTTTGCCCTGTTGTACTGAATCCTTTTGAAAGACTATCACTCAATCCTCTGAGCATACCTGAATGAACTTTGAACAGCAAGGCATTGCCTTGTGACATCTTGGTCTAGAATTTCTACAAAGTCCCTATTTTCAAAAAAGCATTCTCATCAGCATTTTGCTCTGACAGCAAAGTTTCACGGTATCTTCATTCAGAAGCATCTCTGTCTCTATCTCTCTCCATTTGTCTCTATTGTTTCTAAGTCTGACTGACTAACAGTCTATAAGTCATCACAAAGCAAAGACAACCGCTTCTGCCTTTGAGTTCAGGCTTGGAATCTCATATTTAAGCTTCAATAGAGCTTTACGTTAGCCCTCCAGCCCCCATGACAACCATGTCACATAGGCTTATCATTGGATAGAATCAGTAGGAAATTGTGTATATGTTCTCTGGTCTATTTTTTTTAAAAAAATGAGACAGCTTAAAACATAAACTTGCTGCTCATGAGAGAGGGGGATGCAGAGATAAGAAATAATTTTAGAAATAAATTGTTTGGGCTCATGGGGAACTAAATTTGCAGAGTTAGAGAAGAAAATGACACATTGGGATTAAATGCATTGCTATTTAAAGCTTGAGCTGAATGGCCTAGGCTGTAACATCATAAATTGAAATGTGCTGGTGAGGGTGAAGTGAGGCTCCAAATATTAAGCATGAGTCATGACAATATTGAAGAGAATGATCGAGGCGTGATGAATTAAATATTGTGTTTTGCTAGTGGTGCTTTTGGTGGTGTAATGGCATTTGAACATCTATTCTCCTCCAATGACCAATCATATACGGTCATTAAACTTTTTCCTACCATCCTTGCAGTGAAATAGCAGCCACCACCTGCTGTGGCTACCTACTCATACAGCCACCTTTTTTATCTGCCCTACCTCTATATGGATAGAGGACATCTCTCAATCTGTCCATCTCCTGTACCAGGGACTCCAGAGCTACAGCAGAAAACCACATAACATTCACTTTCTCCTGTGATACTATATTTGACACTATATTCATACTTTTTTCTGGTTCAGAACATTTTCTGCGATCAGATCCAGCGCCCATTGCATCCAGTGTGCACCTTCCCTTTAATTAGTACATGCTAGCTTTAAGTGATGTGAATTTTACATGAATTTGCATTTGATGCTGAAATGTGATCCACTCAGCAGTGCATTTAATACTGAGTTACACAATCCAATTACAGAAAATGAATAGACTGCATGAAATTTGTGTTCTGCTTTATTAAAAGGAATGGACAAGAGATAGTCAAACATTGTGATTACCAGTTTCGATTACCAAACTTTTCTTCCTTAGCAACCTTGAAATGCTCTTCCAACATTCCAATATATTTAAGTTTGAGATAGCCCACAGCTGTCCACAGAATATAATCTGACTTTCTATTGAAGATAAATTATTTTTGTAATACCAGATCCAAACATTCTCAATAATCCTGCCACTGTGGATTATGAACATCCAGGAGCCGAACACTTATGATGTTTTGAGGCAGTTTTAAGAAGAGTTTTATGCTGGGTGATGGATGGGCAAATCTAAAAATACTCTGCCACAAATGCAGCAAAAACAAGATTTATTATCCCTAAGGTTGCTGGAGTGTCTACAAAAATGATAATCTCCAGCCTATTTATAACACTCTCAGACCAGAAGCCACTCTGCTACTTCATAAGAGGGCTTCAAATTTTTTTTTTAAAAAATGTCTTCTCTAGGGTTATTGTTTTATTCCATTTTATATCATGTTTGTTATTAAAATTAAAAAGTTCAAACTTGGTATCCAATTTTACAAAAACAATTCTTCAAGTAGAATGGCTTAGAAAGGGGAAAACACAGTGAAGAAAATCTCACTAAAAAAGTTGTTTTTTCTTCCTTTATTTGAAATCCTAAACAACTATCTTTTTTTGTCTCAATGTTGGGAGTAACTTTCAGAGTTGTTGTCGTCATTTCAAAACGCATCCCTGGTCTATGTTACTCCTGGAAGTGTTAAGGTTGAGATACCATCAGAGATTTAATAATTTACTATCATGAACTTTGTTTCCTAGCTACCAAATCAATCCCTTTCCCTAGCAACGGCCTAAGATTATTCCAGTCTTTTTTACAACTTCAAAGCTATATTTGATACTGAGAATAGCTTTCTGACTTCATAATTACACCATCATTAAGATCGCCAGTTCCACATTTGTGACATCCCACAAAATTGTCCCTATCCCAGCTCATCTACTGCTGACATCCACATCGATACCTCCATTATCTCAAGAATCAACTATTCCAATATTGCTTGTCTGGTTTTCCATATTATACCCTCCATAAACTTCAGATGATATAAAGTTCTGCTGGCAGTGACTTAACTTGCAGCGAATACCATTGACCTCTTAACCCTATGCTCTTTTCCCTACATTGGCAATGTTCAAACAACATCTTGACTTTAATATGCTCATCTTTGTTTTCAAATTCCTCCATGACTTCACTCCATGCTGTTTCTATAAAGTCCTGTAGCATCACAATCCTCTAAGATATCTGCATTTCTCTCAAGAATGAAAGATGGGCAGGATTGGCAGCTCAACATCCCTAATTATGGAATATTCAGATGAAATCAAGAGAGAGATAGAAATGGGGGTGGGGGAGTGGGGTTTGCAACAGTGATCAAAGAATCCGTTATAAAATTGAGGAAGGAATCCATTATAGCATTGAGGAAAGAATGATATCTTGGAAGGATTAGCAAAAGAAGTACGTGTAGAAATAAAAGTCACACAGTGGAAAACATGCTGTTGGTTGTATACTATAGGCTCCCAAAAAGTCAGAATTTAATATATAATCAAATGTAAGAGAAGTATAGGAAAAGTAAGGCAGTAATAGTAGGGAATTTTAATTACAGATAGTAATTGAGATAGTTTGAGTGTTCAAGGTAGAGAGAGAACAAAATTCTTACGTTGCTTTCAGAAGAACATTTTTAGTTAGTGCTTAGAAAATCCAACGAGGGGATTAGCATTTCTGGAGCTAATATTCAGGAATGAGCCCAGGTAGGTGCAAGGTCCATCAGTAGGGAAGTATTTTGGAAATAGTGACCATAATCTAGTTAGATTTGGGGTGATACAGAGGTCCCTGGTTTACATCTGCAATTCCACAATCCCATACATCGGTGCCATTTTAAAGAACTGACATATGAATATTTCCTGTACTCATAAACAGCTACTTTAAATTACCCTTCATTATGTTCTGATTTATGGACAAATCAATTTGCAAACACACTCAGGAATAAAAGTCCAGTCAGAACCTGGGGACTGCCTGTAGTTGTAGAAAAAAAGGATGGGTCAGGAAAGGGAGTTCTAAACTGGAGGAAGGCGACTTTCACTAAGGTAAAGTATTTGATTTGGCCATAATGGACTGGGAGCAGCTACTTGCAGTTAAATCAGTGTCAGAGCAGTGGGAGGCATTCAAGGAGAAAACAATGAGAGTGGAGGGAAAATCAGTTCCTGTATTAACAAAGGGTGGGACTAAGACTGCAGAAACCTGAATGTCAGGTGGCATAAAAATTAGGATTTATAAAAAAAAGGAAAGAAACTTATGGGAGAGTTCCTGGAGAAATGTACAGGTGGGAATTTAGAAAGGAAGTTGGAAAATAAAGAGTGCTTGAGAAAGAATCAGCAGGTACAATAAAGGATTTTTAAACATTTAAATATCCAAGCAGCAAGAAAATAATTAGGGTAAGACTAGGGCCTAATAGGAGCCCAAGAGGCAATCTGTGTTGACTCAGAAGGCAGTGGTTCAGTCCTCAAAGAATACTTTGTGTGAGCCTTCACAATAGAAAAGGATAATTTCAGGCATAGCCATCTGGATGGAGGACTGTGAACTATTAAAAGAAATTAATGTAGTGAGAAAGAGAGAGAGAGATGTGATGTTTCCTAAGTTGTTGAGACAGGTCCTGACAGTAATTTTCAAATTGCACTGGTGAAGTGGCAGAGAACTGGAAGACTACTAACATTGTCTCATTACTAGAACAGGGAGTAAGAGATGAACAAGGAAATTGTAGGTTAATCATTCATACCTTAACAGTAGGAAAATTGTCAGAAAGGATTCTGAGGGGCAGAACATATTTGCACTTGGACAGACATGAAATAAACGGGGACAGTCAACATGATTTGTTGAGGGAATGTCATGTTTGACAAATTTAATTGATCCTTATAGGGAGATAACCAGGAGTGTTTTTGAGGGTAATGCATTTGAAGTAATCTACATGGGCTTTAGTAAGAATTTTGTTAAGGCCCCTTATATCAGAGTGATCAAGAAAGTAAGACATTATTGGATCTAAGGCAAAATGATGAGTTGAATCCAAAATTGGCTTAGAGACAGGAGGAAAGAAGGATTTTCCCATGACCTGGAAGTTTGTATTTCCAGAGGGGTTCCACATACTTGGTGCTGGGCCCCTTGTCTCTTGTAGTGTACATTAAAGCTTTGGACTTAATTGTAAGGTGAATGATCAAGAAGTTTGTGAATGACATAAAAACTGGTAGGGTAGCAAATAGTAAAGAGGATGGTTGTAATTTGCAGGAGGATATCAGCAGACTGGAGAGTTGGGAAGAGCAGAAGCAAATGGAATTTAATCTGAAAAGTGCAAGGTAATATACTTGGGAAGTCAAGTGATAGTAGGATCATAGAAAGTGGAGCGATTGGGAGAAACCTTAGGGTATAAAGGCAGTAGAAGTATAGTTAAGAGAGAAATCAGAATAGCAAGAACAGGACATGAGAGAGCTTTGACAAATAGGGTTAAGGAGAATCCAAAGGGATTTTATAAATACATTAAGGACAAAGGGGTAACTTCGGAGAGAATAGGGCCTCTCAAAGATCCGCAAGGCAGCCTATGTGTGGAGCCATAGGAAGTGGGGGAGATACTAAATGAACATTTTTGCATCAGTGTTTACTGTGGAGAAGGATATGAAACTTAAAGAATATGGGGAAATAGATGGTGACGTCTTGAAAAATGTCCTTATTACAAAGGAGGAGGTGCTGGTTGTCTTGAAAAGTATAAAAGTTGATAAATCCCCAGGACTTGATCGGATGTAACTTATAACTCTGTGTAAAGTTAGAGAAGTGATTGCTGGGCCCTTGTTATGATATTTGTATAATCGATAGTCACAGGTGAGGTGATAGAAGCCTGGAGTTGGCTAGCGTGGTGCCACTATGAAAGAAAGGTGGTCAGGAAAAGCCAGGGAACTATAGGCCGGTGAGCCTGACATCAGTGGTGGGCAAGGTGTTAGAGGGAATCTTGAGGGACAGGTTTTACATGTATTTGTAAAGGCAAGGACTGATTAGAGATAGTCAGCATTGGGTTTTCTGAAGAAGTAACAAAGAGGACCGATGAGGGCAGAGTGCTGGGCGTGATTTATATGGACTTCAGTAAGGTGTTCAACAAGGTTCCTGATGGGAGACTGGTTAGCAAGGTTAGATCTCATTGATTACAGTGAGATCAAGCCAATTGAATAGAGAACTGGTTCAAAGGTAGAAGGGGGTAGTGGTGGAGTGTTGCTTTTCAGACTGGAGGCCTGTACCAGAAGTGTGCCATAAGGATCGGTGCAGGGTCCATTGCTTTTCAGTATTTATATAAATGATTTGGATGTGAACATAGGAGTTATAATTAGCAAGTTTGCAGATGACACCAAAATTAGAAGTTTAGTGGACATCGAAGGTTACCTCAGAATAAAATGTGATCTTGATCAGATGGGCCAATGGGCTGAGAAGTGGCAAATAGAGTTTAGATTAGATTACTTACAGTGTGGAAACAGGCCCTTCGGCCCAACAAGTCCACACCAACCCGCCGAAGCGCAACCCACCCATACCCCTACATTTACCCCTTACCTAACACTACGGGCAATTTAGCATGGCCAATTCACCTGACCTGCACATCTTTGGACTGTGGGAGGAAACCAGAGCACCTGGAGGAAACCCACACAGACATGGGGAGAACGTGCAAACTCCACACAGTCAGTCGCCTGAGTCGGGAATTGAACCCGGGTCTCAGGCGCTGTGAGGCAGCAGTGCTAACCACTGTGCCACCGTGCCGCCTACTTTAGACAAATGTGAGTGTTGCATTTTGAAAAGGCAAATCAGGCCAGGAGTTAAACACTTAATGGGAATGTCCTGGGGAGTGTTGCTGAACAAAGGACAGGTTGCATCTGAACTGGAGGGGCATAAATGTCCTGGGTGGGAGATTTGCTTGTGTGATTCAAGAGCATTTAAACTAGATTGGTGGGGGGTGGGAATCAGAGCCAGATATCTGAGAGGGGGACAGTTGCAGATAAGGCAGTGACAGGATGTAATGAATCTAGCCAGAAGGTTTCTTATGTGATGAAACAAAGGGATTGGTTAAAGTGTGTCTGCTACAATGCAAAGAGTGTCAGAAATAAGAACGATGACTTAGAGCATGGATCAGTACTCGGAGATACGATGTTGTGACCATAATGGAGACGTGGGCTTCACAGAGGCAGGAATGGTTGCTTGATGTTCCAGGGTTTAGAACATTTAAAAAGAACAGGGAGGGTGGAAAACGAGGAGGGGGTGTAGCATTGCTAATCAGAGAGTGCATCGCAGCTACAGAAACGAAGGTTGTTGAGGAAGGTCGGTCTGCTGAGTCAGTATGGGTGGAAGTCAGGAACAGCAAGGGAGCAGCCACCTCATTGGGGGTTTTCTACAGACCACTTAATAGCAGTAGAGAGATTGAAGAATGCATAGGTGGGCAGATTCTGGAAAAATGCAGAGGTAGCAGGGTTGTAGTTAAGAGTGATTTCAACTTTCCCCATGTCGACTGGAACCTCCTAACCGCAGATGGTTAGGATGGAGCCGTTTTTGTCAGGTGTGTTCAGGAGGGTTTCCTGTATGTAGACAGACTGATGAGGGGAGAGGCCATTTTGGATTTGATGCTCGGCAATGAGCCAGACAGGTGTCAGATCTCGTGGTGGAAGAATACTTTACTGACAGTGATTACAACTGCCTAACATTTAACATAGCCTTAGAGAGGGAAAGGAGCAGTTACCAAGGGAAGATATTTAATTGGGGAAAAGGAAATTTTGACGCTATCAGACAGGAGTTGGGAACTACAGACTAGGAGCAATTGTTCCACAGAAAGGCACAGCAGACATGTGGAGATGTTTAAGGAGCAGTTGTTGTGAGTGATGCATGCATTTATTCCTCTGAGACAGGTAAGAAGGGGTAAGATTAAGGAACCTTGGATGACGAGAATAGAGGAGCTTCTCATCAAAAGGAAGAAGGCAGCTTACGTAAAGTGGAGGAAGCAATGATCTAGCACAGCCTTAGAGAATTACAGGCTTGCTAGAAAGGAGCTCAGAAATGGACTGAGGAGAGCCAGGAGGGGGCACAAAAAAGACTTGGCAAATAGAATTAGGGAAAACCCAAAGGCATTTTACTCATACATGAGGAATAAGAGAATGATCAGGGAGAAGGTAGGGCCGATCAGGGATAGCATAGGGAACTTGTGCGTGGAGTCTGAGCAGATAGGAGAAGCCCTGAATGAGTATTTTGCTTCAGTTTTCTCTAAGGAAAGGAACCTTTTTGTGAATGAGAACTTTGAGGAGCTGGGATACAGACTTGACCAGATCAAGATTGATGAAGTTGATGTGCTAGAAATTTTGGAAAACATTAAGATTGGTAAGTCCCCAGGGCCAGACCAGATTTATCCTAGGCTGCTTTGGGAAGTAAGAAAGAAGGTTGCTAAGCTGCTGGCGAAGACCTTTGGCTCCTCACTCTCCACAGGAGTCGTACTGGAGGATTGCAAGAAGGCAAATGTTGCTCCTCTTTTCAAGAAGGGTAATAGGGAAATCCCTGGCAATTACAGACCAGTCAGTCTTACGTCTGTGGTCAGCAAAGTTTTGGAAAGAATTCTGAGGGATAGGATTTATGACTATTTGGCAAAGCAAAGCAGTCAGCATGGCTTTGTGAGGGGCAGGTCATGCCTCACAAATCTTATTGAGTTCTTTGAGGAAGTGACAAGACAGGTCGACAAAGGTCGAGCAGTGGATGTGGTGCATATGGACTTCAGCAAGGCATTTGATAACGTTCCCTATGGTCGGCTCATTCATAAAGTCAAGAAGTATGGGATACAGGGAAATTTGGCTATCTGGATTCAGAATTGGCTGGCTGACAGAAGGCAGCCTGGTGGTCAGTGTTGAGTGGGGTCCCACAGGGCTCTGTTCTTGGGTCTCTGCTCTTCATAGTTTTTATAAATGACTTCGAAGAGGAGGTTGAGGAGTGGGTTAGTAAATTTGCAGATGACACAAAGGTTGGAGGCGCTGTTGATAGTATCGAGGGCTTTTGCAGGCTGCAGCGCGACATAGACAAGATGCAGAGCTGGGCTGAGAAATGGCAGATGGATTTCAACCTGGCTAAATGCGGAGAGATGCATTTTGGAAGGTCAAATTCTTATGCTGAATGTAGGATTAAAGACAGGATTCTAGGTAGTGTGGAGGAACAGTGGGATCTGGGTGTGCAGGTACATAGATCTCTCAAAGTTGTCACCCAAGTGGATAGGGTTGTTAAGAAAGCATATGGTGCTTTCATTAACAGGAGGATTGAGTTTAAGAGCCGCGAGGTTTTGCTACAGCTTTACAAGTCCCCGGTGAGACCACACTTGAAATATTGTGTCCAGTTCTGGTCGCCCTACTATAGGAATGATACAGAGGCTTTGGAGAGGGTGCAAAGAAGGTTTACCAGGATGCTGCCAGGACTGGAGGGCTTGCCTTATGAAGAAAGGTTGAAAAAGCTCAGACTTTTCATACATTGTCTCCCCAATGTAGAGGACAAGGCCGCCTACTTGTGGAACGTTTCAGAGAACACCTCTGGGACACCTGCACCAACTAACCCAACCACTCCACCCCCCCCCCCACCTCGCCATGGCTGAACGCTTTAACTCCCCCTCCCACTCTGCCAAGGACATGCAGGTCCTCTGCCTCCTCCATTGCCAGACCATGGCAACACGACGCCTGGAGGAAGAGCACCTCTTCTTCCGCCTAGGAACCCTCCAACCACAAGGGATGAATGCAGATTTCTCCAGCTTCCTCATTTCCCCTGCCCCCATCTTATATCAGTCCCAACCCTTGGACTCAGCACCGCCTTCATGACCTGCAATCTTCTTCCTGACATCTCTACCCCCATCCCCTCTCCGGCCTATCACCCTCACCTTAACCTCCTTCCAACTATTGCATTCCCAACACCCCTCCCCCAAGTCCCCTCTCCCTACCTTTTATCTTAGACTGCTTGGCACCTTCCTCATTCCTGAAGAAGGGCTTATGCCCAAAACGTCAATTCTCCTGCTCCTTGGATGCTGCCTGACCTGCTGCCCTTTTCCAGCAACACATTTTTCAGCTATGACAAATTTGAAGCATATTGTGTTGAGGTCGCTATCACTAAAATATTCCCTCACTGCCACATTGAACACTTGTCCCACCTCTTTCCCCAGAATCAGATCCAACACTACATCATCCCTTGTTGGGCCTTCTATGTATTGATACAGAAAACTTTCTTGGATACATTTCAAAAAAATCTATCCCTTCTAATCCCTTCTAATCCAATTCATGTTGGGAAAGTTGAAAGCCTTTGTATAGTTACCAATTATTTCTCTTACACAATTCAGTGAACTGTCCATATATTTGTTCCTCTTTTACCTGCTGACTCTTTGGGGACCTATAATACATTCTCAGTAATGTGACTGCTGCCTTAACATTCCTCAGTTCTACCTCCAAAGCTCATTTGAAGACCCTTCCAAGATATCAGTATTTGACTCCTTAATTAATAGTGCTACTCCACCACCCTTTTTACACCCTTCTCTGTCTTGCCTATGGAATGATCCTTCACCCCGGGATGTTGATTGCCATTCCTTTGTAAAAGTGATGGAGTACCACTGTATGAAGCTTGCCATATTTGAAATGATGTGCAATTAGGCTTTAAAAATGGAGCCTGAAGTTTGAAAGCTGGAATGTCCCAGTTTTGGTAAATGCTTCTAGCTCTCTATCCATGTAATTGCTGGAGAAAGGCAACCCAAGAGCCCAGTTGCACATTTAGTGAGCTATTGATTGGACATTGCACAGGAAAAGGTGGTCCAAGCCATGGCAGACCAGGCATGGTAAATCTCATTCAATAAAATGCTAATTGAAAATGGGAAAATTTGCCCATTATGTTGTCTTTCTCTGATTGACAATCACCAGTCTAAATGATAAAAAGCAAATGCACCCCTGAGGAGATTCAGAATTTAACACGGGCTCAGAATAAACCTCAGAACACTAACTGGGTCCTGTTATGAAGGAAATTTCTGATCCAAAACATGTGTTGGACTAAGATTAATATTTTTAAAATTTTCAATAAGCTAGAATAAATGTTACACATGAAAAATTGGCAAGATATTAATAATGATAGTGCAAGTATTATAGTCTAATCTATCTGTATGCTGCTGGCTCAGACAAGAATCATTCATTGACTGACTAGTGTTTTTGAAAGACAAATTATAACTGATCGACTTGTAGAATAAGAGGACCAAAAAGAAGTTTTGATATAATTTGCTCAAAAAGCTTAATGACTAATGAATAATCATTTTGCTCATCAGGCCATGACTTCTTAGCAACCAGTACAATAATGGATGTCTTCCAACAGCAAGGAGAAGTGTGTGTGTCAAACAATTTCTACAAGATCAGACAGAAATAAACTACCAACAGATGCAGACATGCCTTAGGAATTTTACTGCTAATCTGATGAGGGCTGCATTTCATGGATTCAGTCACTTAAATTACTTCTCTATTTCACATTTATTGAGAGTAATACGAAAACCTTCTCGCTGACAAAGTAAAACCTGGTATAGGATGAGATGGTCATTAAGTTCATCAATTTAAACTGACTAAAAGTGCCTCCAATTGATTTGCACCATCATAAGGAATATCTGTGGACACAAAGAGGTTATTTCTTTTTCTCAATGTGAAACCAGGTGTTTTATGCATTTTCATACAGTTCTGGATTATTTATCCAAAAACAGTTAGGTTGTTTGTCTCTGCACATCTTTTCCATTCTGAATTTGCTTTCTTACCTTGATTTTCAGTTAATCAAGTTTGCCTTGGTCTACTGCATTAAATCCAATTTGTCTTTCTTCATTGTTGCTCTAAAGTCCTCTGTTAGCTAAGGTTTCTTATTGGAAGATGTTAATTGCTTTAATTTGGATATAAAGCTGTTCACAGATGATATGATCATTTGTGATATTGGTGCTCTTACTTATATTTTCATCCTTAATAAAAATACCCCAACTTGTATTATTAAAGCAAATTTGCATATCTTGAATTACTTCATTATTTCAAATTTCTTGCCAGATTTTACTGATTACAGTTTTAATTGACAGTTAAAGAAGAGATTAATAATATTATGGCCTGCATCTCCAAACTCTCATTGAAGAAAAAGCTTTTAAGAGTCAAGACAGGAGTTAAAACATTGATCCAATATCTTCTTCCATGAGTTTATTTGTCAACACAGTTAGGGGACATCATAATGGCTGAGTGATAAGCACTAGTTCGATCCTTGGGAGCCTTGGGAGAGTCTGTGTGGAATTTTCACATTCTTCCCTGGTCTGTATGGGTTTCGTCTAGATGCTCTGGTTTTCCCCACAGTCCAAAGATGTTCAGGTTAGGTGGATTTACCATGCTAAACTGCCCATAATGTACAGGGCTAGGCAGGCTATGTGGGTTAGCCATGGGAAATACAGGATAGAGGGATGTGTCTGGGTGGGATGCTCTTCAGAAGGTCGGTGTGGACTTGATGGGCCAAATGGCCAGCTTCCACACTGTATACCACATCATGGTTTAAAAGAGAGGTCAACCTATATGAGCATATGCAAAAACATGATTTACCTGGCCAGAAAAAAAATGAGTCATCTTGTATGCTGGGTTAATTACAAATTGACTTCATGTTTGCTCTAAAACATATGAGTGATTTGTGCCCAGTTAGTGGAGATGAAAATTTAAGTCATTATTTTTTCTATCTTTTTCTATTCAGTTGGGTCGGTGTCCTAGAATACTAAACAAGAAGCATTTACCCACTTTTTGAACTAATAGTTCCACCAATCTTTGTAAACTACTGCCAGGGGATATTGTTACATTATTATAGATTGGTGGTTGCCAGGAAAAAAAAGGGCTAGTCTTTTCTTTCTAATCTAAGTTTGCATAGTGTAGGAATGGAAAAAGTGTTGGTGCTAAAGTCTACCACCCAATTTCTACGTCATTAACCCAAATTCAATCGCCCCCTACGGGCTGCAACATAATAATGATAGAGTGGGACAGTACCTTGGTCCCTGATCGAGTAACCTGTCATCTTGGCTTTCCAGAATCACCAGGAAAATGGTGGCAGTAACATCCATGAAACAGTCATACTAATCCAGCAGTGCTTCTCTGGAGAAAGAAGGATTAATAACAGTCTTTCCAACCTTGATTCCATCCTCAATATTTCCTGGCTGAAGGATATAGCCTTTCCTTTGATGTTCACTGGGAAATTCATGGGTTTTCATGGTTAATCTACCTTTTGAAGTGTGCATTTTGAACTGTTTCCTGTCAGTACAAATCTTTCTTTATCACAACAGAGTAATTAGAAATGCAAATTTCTTTAAAATATGCTACAGTTATGTCCACTTTTGTATGGCTTAAGCTTGTACAGTAAGTTGTTGCTTCAGCATTAAAAGAACGAAATTCGCTACATCATGATCATTGATCAGTTACAGACATATTTAATGTTTAATTGCAATATGGGTTTCTTGAACGACAAAAAGAAACTGTCAAAAGTTAACCAGGATGTAAATTCAGTCACTGTCTGGAAAGAGAGAGACCTGGATTGTACCCAACCAATAATGCATCAAGGAATCTTTAAAGGCATGAACTTTAAGGAAGAAATGCACTACCACTAAAGCGTAATCTATTAGAAGTTTCTCAGACGGTGACTATGATGAAGAAAAGGCAGTCTGGGAAACAGTCATGTTTTTGTCTTCCCTTTTTAAAATTACACAGCCCTGAGTTGTGTGGACTAGTGGAAGAAAGTGTACTAATGAGCTCGGGTACTCATGTGTTCTAGCCTGTATTTCAGCGTTAGTGTGTTGTGAAGACTCAAATAACGCTCAGATAACCACCCACTAATCACCTCTGCATTGTGGTTAAAGGACTCTTCTCTCAGAGCACTAGAAGCCAGGAAGCCAGTTAAGCAAAAACCAGATAAAAGAACATTCTCACCGGAAGGTAACAAATGTCTAAAAGAAAGTGGCCAAAAGAATTTCAATGAATCTGTATTCCCAAAATAATTATCGGAAATTATTTTTGAGGAGATACAAGTTCTGTCCCTTGAACAGTTGTAGCTTTCAGTGAGGTCCTTAGGATAATGATTTTGTATAAAAACCAGAAAACTTGGAAATTTAAAACTGGTGTCCCATGGTTTACAGGTAGAAATTGAAGATGATGAAATAGATGGCTTAGAAATAGAAGAATTAAATTTGGAGCAGCAGAAATTAGAATGTGAAAAATAAATGTGAAGGAAAGGCAGAGAAGAGAGGGACAGAAAGAGGAATGAAAGACAAAGAGAGTAGACATGGGAAAGAGAGGAAGGAGCAATAAGAGAAGACAGAATTTTGGGAAAACAGTCGAAAAGGGAGTTTGAATGTAGACAGATCCAGCTGAGGAATAGGAAACCTATTGAATCCCTTCAAAACATTGTTGACTCAGACTCAAGTGTGGCAACAGCTTGGTTTGCTCATATAATTCCAATATTTGATGAGGCAGAGGTGGAAGCCTTCTTTATATCTTTTGAATGGATAGGACAGCAGTTAAAGTGAATATTCCAAAAATTGGTCCTTAGTACTGAAGGATAATCTCTCGGGGAAAGCATACAAGGTTCACTCCCTTCTGCCTGAGGGAAGTGCCAACATTTATAAAGCAGGAGAGAAGGTTATCTTAAATGCATAATAGTTAATGTCAGAGGCATACCATAAAATTCTAGACTCTCAGGAAACAGTCTGACCAGAAGTACCTGAAATTTGAAAGGCTAGAATAGTTTGCTTTTGATCAGTGGTTACAGGAGCTTAAGACAGAAGCTAAAAGTTCCATGAAATAATTCTCTTTTTGAGTAGTTCAAAATAAGAATACATCTATAAGAACAAAGAATGATTGGGTCAAGACAGGCAGCCACACTGGTGATTATGATCCACAAACACTTAGACAAGAAGAAACCTTACCAAAGTCACCCCAACCAACTGGAAACGATAGAAACTGTAAGAGTGTAGGAAACTGAGTAGCCACAGGAGAGGTGGAAGTGCTACGGTCCTCCTCAGTACAGGAATGGTGGTGCTGAGAAGAAAAGTAAAGCCTAGAACCCTATGTGGTTAAGCTGCCAAATGGCAGGACATGTCCAGGCCAGCAGGTGGTGGTTATGGGAAAAACCAGTGGGCTTAATCAAAGCGTGTGCACTCCAAACAGAGAATAGGAGACCAGGACCAGGTGCAGCTGTGAATACCTATGAAGTTAATCCTGAAAGTGCAGATGAGGTTAAATGAATCCCTGACAGTTACCAGGACTTTGTATCCAAGGTCAATGTGGCCACATTTCCCCAGGGTGAGTCATGCAACCTAACAAGTTTATCCACTGTTAAAAACAAAGCTCAGACTGCTTTTCTGAAGCAAACAGACTTGCAAACAAAGAATGGGCAGTGATCTACCAGATAATGGTGCCACTGAGGTCTGATAAGGCCATTTTGCAGTTAGCTCACAAAATTCCAATGACTGGGCATGTCAGTGTGCATAAATCCCAAGCCCACGTCAGCCAGCACTTTTATTGCTCACAGCTCCACAGGGATCTCATACAGTTTTGCAAAACATGGCACACTTGTGAGGTTGTGGGAAAACCAAAAGTTACAATGAAATATGCGCATATGATTCCCATACCAACTTTTGGGGAATCAATAGGCAAGGTGTTAGTGGACTTTGTGGGATCTCTGTCTAATACAAAAGGAGCTGCCAGTATCTTCACCACATTATAGACATGGCCACCTATGTCTCAGACACTGTTCCCTTGAGAACTAGGTTTACCGAGATAGTGGTGACAGAATTGACCCAATTCTTCACCTGGAATGGTCTCTCCATTGGGATCCAGTCAGATCAAGGCTCAAATTTTCAGGAAGTCACGGATAATCTGGGTATGACCCATCTGAAGACTTCAGTGCATCGCCCACAGTCTGCAGGGTATTGGAATAATACCACCAGACCTTAAAAGCAATGATCAGGTCTTTACACCACAGGTATTGTCATGACTTGGATAAAAGGACTAAATCATCATCTGTTCACTGAAAGATTTACTGGAAGAGTCCATTGGTTTTACTCCATTTGAATTAATTTATGGGAACCAAATGTGAACGCCTCTGAAACTAATCAAGGTGAGGTTAATTTCTAATATACGTGTATGTGCTATTATTTCTTTTCAAGTTTAGTAGCTAATTAACTCATCCGTTCATTCAAGAAAGCTGGGTTAAATTGGATCCTTTAAAGCATATATTCACTTAATCTATGTGTAAAGTACCCACAGGGAAGGGGATCTTTTGTAATTAAATGTACTTCAATGAACCAAAAGAGCATGTGAATAAAGAAGGGGATCAAGTTCACCACTCCTCACCTGGGAGCTTGACAATTGGAGGTGTCCCTCAGGGACTGTCCTAAATTGGGCAACATCCCCTCGATGCTTTTTGTAACAACTAATTAGATATTGCTATCTGTAATAGGATATCAGTTGCATGTAGTTTAGAAATTTTAAAAAAAAGTAAGATCTGTATCTTGTGGTCTATTGCAAGCATAATTATAGTGCTGTCAGCACTGCGAACAATCCCATAGCATCTACAATGTGTAGTCTCCTAGCAGCATGTCCCAGATCAACCAGGGCTGTCTGATGTCAATCATTAGGAAGATCAGCGTTTCCTGAAATGTGACTTATTTTGATACATGTCACTGTAATGGCTCAGCAAATCTAAGTGATGATAACATCTACCAAAGTATTGCTGACCATAAATATTACGATTGCAATGCCCTTGACCTTTCAGCTAAGAGCAACAGATGCGATAGGTTCAATATAGTGTCAATCACATGAGGGCATTGTGGAGGAAGCTAAAACTATCATATGGGGGTACATATTCTACAAAGGAATAATTTTAAAAATTAAAACAGGACCTTCATATATATGAATATTTCATTATATCTGAAATATTTATCCTTTTTTACTATAAATGATAGACCAGCAGATTCATTCTTTTATAATACTATTGAAATGAAATACATGGTATACTTTCTTGAATCTGTATAGCTCTTTGCTGTTATGTTTTGTTAAATCTTTTGCTAAGTTATGGGTTAATAAGCAAATGATAATCATAATGAACTGTAGTAACCAGGCCCAATCTGTTTGTTGCCTGGGAACACAAGTTGAGAAAATGAGTCAAAGGTTTTATTCCACATTAGATGCCTGGAAATTTACTGAACTGTCAGGGAGGGATGGCTCGAATGAACATTGAACACAAAAGATTATTAGTTCATGACATAAAGGCTTTGAAATAATGAGTGTAATTTTATATCAAACAATATGTATATGAGCATTAAAATTTGTCCTTGCATAAAATATCATCTTTGTGGTAAACAACCAGATGGCTAAGTTGCAAGACTAAATCAAGTAATCAGAGAGAAATAATCTGATTTGTTACCTTTATTATCTGGACTGATTATTGGTGAATATATGAATAAAATCTACTCTGTACATTTAACTGACTTGTGTTTACTCAAAGCATATTGCATGAACCACAGATGAAGAAGGTTCACTATTAACACTTGTTTCTGTGGATTTTCGGTATTGTATTTCCTTATGTCAAGAGTGCTTGAAATAATTACCCGGAAATGACTTTTCTTTGATTTTTTTGTATTTTGCATATCATTTCACATCAATTTCTTGAAGGTAACCTTTGTATCCGCCGAACAATGCGTGGCATAACGCACTCTAATTATAGTAACAAAACAGAATTTTAAAGCTTGGTTCCTTGGCAATACCAGAGATTCAAACTCTTGCAGCATGTAACTATATGGCTGATGTAACAGGGAATGTTTACCAGTTCTGGAGCAACAGGATGGGAGGCCAGGCAATTGAGAAAGTTGTGAGCCATGTCAAATCAGAAGCAGCCAATCAGTTTGATTAATTAAAGGGCAAATTAAATGTGAAGTTTTTCCAAGCTTCTGGCATTTTGTCAGCCGTATACTGCCTGTCCCTCTTTCCTACTCACTGCAAAGGCTGGCTTGCAACCCCAATGCTGCCAGTGGAGGTCAGTCACCTCGATTTGTGGGATTTGTTTACTTTGCTCATCAGCAAAACAAAGTCATGTTCGTCTCCACAAGGACACCTCTATTTTGAGACACCCTTGCATTCTCCTAACTATGCCTATCTTGATAGTGGTGCCAAGGCTGCAACAAGCACCATGGAGCTCCCATTATTTTTAATTGGCTATCTCCCCCATAATTACCTTTTTCGGGAACATTACAGTATAAGTCTCATTTCACATCCTTGCAATTCTCCAATCCGGAAACCACCGTGAAGATATTATCTCCGTTGCTTGGAAAAATCACTTTCTTGGTTTCTTATTGCCACCTACATGTTACTCTGTCAAATGGAATTCCTGCCTCGGAAAGCAGCTGTACCTCACAAAAGATATGTTTACTTTGCTAGCACTTGCACACATTGTATCTGATCCAGTGGTAAATATAATTATGAATACCAGTGAGAAAGGCTTTTTGAACTATGGGGAAGTTGAATAATCAGCCTGCCTATGGAACAATGTATCAATTTTTGGTTTGTTGACTATCATCATATCTCACAGCTATTGAGAAAGGTCATTCAAACAAAAATATAAGGTCATGAGCTAGAAAAAAGAACATTTTTATAAAGTACTTCTCACCATCTCACTTAAACTTGGATTAAGTAATGCCTGTGTCTCAAGATAAACGATAGAGACAAAGTATCCTATTTTCTTCTGTCCACAGTCAATGTTCCCTCGCTGCTCCAGCTTGAAGCAGAGAGTTAGAATAAACATGTCCTTTTCAGAGTGGCAGGCAGTAACGAGTGGGGTGCCACAGAATTCAGCGCTGGGACCCGAGCTGTTCACAGCGTATATTAACGATTTGGACAAAGGAATTGAATGCAGTGTCTCCTAATTTACAGATGATACCAAGCCGGGTGACAGTGTGTGCTGTGAGGTGGATGTTAGAGGCTGCAGGGTAATTTGGACAGGTTAGCTGAGTGGGCAAATACTTGGCAAATACATTATAATGTAGATAAATATGAGATTATCCACTTTGGCAAAAACAGGAAGGCAGATTATTATTTGAATGGTGGTAGTTTAGGAAAAGGTGAGGTGCAACGAGACCTGGATGTCATGGCGGAATGGCCGCTGAAGGTTAGCATGCAGGTGCAGCAGGTGATAAGAAAAGCTAATGGCATTGCTAGCCATCATAGTGAGAGAATTTGAGTATCAGAGTAATGTTGTCTTGCTGCAGTTATACACAGCCTTGGTGAGGCCACACTTTGAGTACTGTGTGCAGATTTTGGCTCCTAGACTAAGGAAGAACATTCTTGTTTTTGAGGGAGTCCAACAAAGGTTCACCAGACTGATTCCCAGGATCGCAGAACTGACATATAAGGAAATATTGGATCAACTGGGCTTGTATTCGCTGGAATTTAGAAGAATGAGGAGAGATCTCATAAAAACAAATAAAATCCTTTTGGGACTAGATAGACTAAATGTGGAAAGAATGTTCCTGATGTTGAGAAGTGTAGAAGTGGGGATCACTGCCTAAAAATAAGGGGTAAACACTTCAGGACTGCGATGAGGAAGAATTTCTTCACTCAGAGAGTTGTGAACCTGTGGAATTCTCTCCTACGGGAAGTTATTAGAGCCAGGCCATTAGATATATTCAAGAGGGAACTGGACATGACCCCTACAGCTAAAGAAATCAAGGGATATGGAAAGAAAGCTGGAATAAGATACTGAGATTGAATGATCAGCCATGATCATATTGAATAGTGGTTCAGGCTTGGTGCCAAATGGCCTACTCCTGAACCTATTTTCTATGTTTCTGTTGACTAGCTGGTGATCTCTACTGACAGTCTAATGACCTGGTTTTACATTTTCATTATTGCTGATTTATGGACAAATGTGCATGGTTCCCTAAACAGTGCATGAGATATATGATCTGTTCATCTGTTTTTGTTGACATTAGTCAAGATAGGATCGTAATCTGGGCATGGAGGGGAAGTAAGACAAAGACTTGCGTGACTTTGAGCTATCCCAAAACAATTTACAGCCAATACGAAACTTGACAGATAATGTATACACAGTATTGCAGAAGTAGGAATATATAATGATCAGTTTTTAGTGATTTTAATTGAGAGATAATTATTAGTCAAGACACATGGAAGAACTTAAAAATGTGTTGCTGGAAAAGCGCAGCAGGTCAGGCAGCACCAAAGGAACAGGAGAGGCATGAGCCCTTCATCAGGAATGAGGAGGGTGTGCCAAGCAGGCTAAGATAAAAGGTAGAAGAACTGCCCTGCTCTTATTTGAAATGATGACATGAGGTGATTTAAATCCACCTGAGAGAACAGACAGGGACTCATTTTAACATCTCATCTGAAAAAGAGCATTTTCCACAGGACAACACTACTCTGTTAAATACTGCACTGCTGTATCAGTCCAATGTTTGTTCCACAACTTTGTGATTTCAAGACAATGGTACAATCAACTATGTCAGGGCTGAACCTCCTTTCTCTAGATTGAATGGTGCTGCAGCTAACTCAACAAGAAAAGTCTCAATTTGTTACCTGATCCAAAAGACATTACAGCGCCATTGCAATAATGAGTAAAGTGTCATCTTACATTTTGTATATAAATACCAGATTCAGACTGAAACAAGAAGACAGTAAAAAAGCCCACCATTTCTTTGAGATTTTATAATATATACAGGCAGACCGAGCGAAATATAGCTGTATTAATTAAAACAAACTTAAAACCTTTTTCGCAAAAATGAAAACATTAAGGACAAAAAAACAGAGGAGCGACAAGCAAATTAATTTGATGAACAAAAGCAAAATGCTGCATATGCTGGAAATCAGAATTAAAAGCAGAAAAAAGTAAAAATGTAATTGATCAGCCAACATCCATAGAAAAAGAAAAGAAGCAGATAAATAGCTGGCATAGGGCAGGATAGTGGCTCAGTGGTTGGCACTTCTGCCTCACGGCGCCAGGGACCTGGGTACAATTTCACCCTCGGATGACTGTACAAACTCCACACAGATATTCTCCCCTTGTCTGCATGGGTTTCTTCTGTGTGCTCTGGTTTCCTCTCACAGTCCAAAGATTAGGTGGATTGGCCATGCTAAATTGCCCATCGTGTCCAGGGATGTGCAGGCTATTAGCCATGGGAATTGCAATGTTACAGTTTAGGGTAAGGGGCTGAGGCTGATTCTAGGTGGGATGGTCTTTGGAGTGTCAGTGTGGACTCTGGGTCAAATAGCCTTCTTCCACTCTATAGGGATTCTATGATTCTAGATAACTGGCAGGAAAGGAGGATTGTAGGTGCCCATTTTCTATGAACTAGAAGTTACCTTAGAGCTCTGCAATGGCACTGCAGCATGCACACACAGTTACTGGTGAGGTCATTAGCACGGATAACGTCAGCACCCATCAGAAGAATGAAGGACAAATCTTGACATCAGTCAATGTGCAATGTTGAATTAATGACAAAAATGGCAATTTTTTGGCTATTATCCTCTTTTAATTATGCATTTTTAAAAATGTATTGTTGTTACAATTACCTAAGTTTTGTTTTGCGAGCAGTATAGGCAGATCATAGTTTACAAGGACGTACCCATCATAGGGTATTTAGATACACTGAGACATATAAGGTTATAGCTGCACAGGAGGTGCACAAAAGCATAATCAACATTAGGTTTGAAATTAGAAAAGTTCATTCAGGGATCCAATAATCGCTTAATCACTGAAGAAATGTTTAGCAGCAGTAATAAGCCAGGCTAGTGTGTAAATTAAGGGGGACTCAATTACTTAGTGGATTTTGATAAGGCAGTTGTTTCACCTTACAAATTGATTATGATAGTTTATTCAAGTTCCATAACTCAGTGGCAATTGACCTAATTGGTGCTGAAAGAGTAGAAAGGTTATTGCTGGGTGAAGTATTTGTATGAGCCGGTTAGTCTCAGATATGGCCCAATCAAGCAGAAGCCTACTAGGCCAGCAAAGTCTTAGAGTAACCAGTTTGTGTAGAAACTTTGAAATGAGCAAAATGTTTCCACAAGCTGAACCACTGGCTGGAGGTTTTCAATACTCAGCTCAGCAGCTCTCAAGATACATATTGCGTACTGCCAACCTCCTCATCATGAGGAGACTGATGTGCTATTGAAGCTAAGCAAAGCTATTTGAATATATGTTTATCCACATGTACACAGCATGATGTAATATAATTCCCCATGGGCTGTCCCCATGATGCCTAGCTAGGAACACTGCAACTGTTCCTGAAGAAGGGCTCATGCCCGAAATGTCGATTCTCCTGTACCTTGGATGCTGCCTGACCTGCTGCGCTTTTCCAGCAACACATTTTCAACACTGTAACAGCAAACAATGAAGAAAGCATTTATCCATTCTTGACACCCTTATTTAACAAATGTCTCTAGGACAAAAACTTGAAGACTTGAAATGTTCCTGTCTTTAGCCTCGGGTGACTGTCTTTGTGGAGTTTGCACATTCTCCCCGTGTCTGCATGGGTTTCCTCTGGGTGCTCCAGTTTCCTCCCATGGTCCAAAGATGTGCAGATCAGGTGAATTGGCCATGCTAACTTGCCCATTGTGTTAAGTGCATTAGTCAAGGGAAATAGGTTTGGATGGGTTACTCTTCGGAGGGTCAGTGTGGACTTGTTGGGCTGAAGGGCATGCTTCTACACTGAAGGGAATCTAATCTAATCTAATCTTTTGCGAAAAAGAAATATAAACTTTTTACTGACTTATATGTGAAAAATTCTTCTCAACTTTTAATTGCCTTGCTCTAATTTTAACATTATGGATTACTCCAGTAGAAGAAATAATGAACAAAATCATACCCATCAGGTAGAGCACCCAATATTAATTAATAAAGTAGATCGTTGGTCAACATTGGGGGTTGACACAGGGCTTTCCCCTCAATTTTATACGTGGCACAATTTAACTAGATTACTCTTATGTTAAATCTTCTCAAAACTATCAGGAATCTGGCAAAGTTCCATCAAAACTTTCAGCAACAATTCTTTCACTCATGAATACTGTTTTCAAAGCTCCATATTCAGTATTCTAATCTGTAGAGGTCATTAATTAAACTGCCTATGCATTTTCATGACACCTGAACTTTTCTGTTAAATCTTCCTTATTCAACGATGTTATTTGTTCTTATATTGAAGTAATTATAAAAAAAATTCTCCTAGTATTCTTCAAAATTGTCAGTATTCTCTTTGATGTATTGTCCGTAAGAACATCATCTACAATTACACCTGCTGATTAGAGTGTTGTATTAATTTGTTCAGCTTCAGTTTGAGAGTTAGACTTTATAGCAATGTTGCAGCTTAAGAACTGTCAGTACTTGTAATAAAACCAGTACTTGTACTCTATATATTTTTCCTCTGACCTGAAACTGTCTCACCTTATTATAATTTATGTAAAAGACTTGATAGAAAGGTAGCTAACTCTGCTGATGACACAAAGACAGGTAGAAAAGTAAGTAGTGAAGTGACCAAAGTAGTGAAGTGACTGGCAAATGGAATATAGGTGGGAACATGTTAAATTGACAATTTTGGAAACAAAATAAGAAAGAAGCATATCATTATCTAAATGATTTAGAGATTGCATAGATCTGAAATGCAGGGGAATCTGGATGAAAACATGTATGAATCACAAAAAATTAGTATGCATATCAAACGATTAAGAAAATGAAAATAATGTTATTGTTTGTTGCCAGGGGAATTTAATTAAAGAGTGAGAAGATTATGCTTCAGTTATTCAGAAATAATAAGACTACATCTATAGTATCCTTCTCAGTATTGGTCTCATTATGTAAGGAAGGATGCAAATACTTTGAGAACAGTTTAGTGAAGCTTAATAGGTTACTTTCAGGAAAAGGCAAGTTGTTTTCAGAGGAAAGGTTGGATAGGTTAGGCTTGCATCCAATCAAATTTAGCGGAATAAGAGATAACTTGATTGAAACATATAAGATCTTGAGGGAGCTAGACAGTGTAAATGTGGAAAGGGTGTTTCTTTGTTTGAGAGAATCTAGAACTATCACTCACTATTTAAAAATAAGGGATCACTCCTTTAAGATAGAAATGAGAAGAATTTATTTCTTAGAGTCATGAGTCTTTGGAACTCACTTTTTAAAAAGTCATTGGCAACAAAGTCTGAATACTTTTTAAAGCAAAAGGGAAGGAAGGAGGTGAATGGTTGTCAGGGTTATGTGGGTATATAGATTTGAAATTATAATTAGATTAATCTTATTAAATGATGCAGCAGGCTTCAGGGATCAAGTAGCCTGCTACTCTGGCTACCATGTCTGTTGTAGTTCTGTTTTAAAGTGTTATTTTATGTTTTTTACACACCAATGGTTAAATATTGATCTCTTCACATTTTTGACAGCTTTATACCTATAAATTTTGGCTCATCCCTGTTTAGGAATTGAAGGCCGATGCCTGAAATATCTGTTGAGTAACAATGATCTAATGATGTGTGAGAATATAAAATACAGTCAGTAGTTTGTTTTGCTGCTTGCTGTTATGGACCTGCTCTCCTATAATTTATAGCAAGAAAAGTTTCTTTATGGCAGCTTTATATTAATTACTCTAAGACATTGGCTCCCAAAAGAGATTAATTATGCTTTACCTCAAGCAGCATTAATAATTTTCTAAAGAGCTATCAATTCTACCTATTTTCAGCCAAAGTGTTAGAAAGATAATTTATGCCTTAAAGAATTCAAAGCTTTGTTTTAGACTTCAAATCAATATGTTTTCAATCATAAAGATCTAACAATAAAGCATAATAGTAAAATTCAAGATAATGAAAACCAAAAGAATGCGGATGCTGGAAATCAGAAACAAAAACAGAAATGGCTGGAAATATTCAACAGGTCTGGCAGCATCTGTGGAGAGAAATCAGAGTTAATCTTTCAAGCTCAGTGACCCTTCTTCAGAACTGGTGGTAACTTGGAAAAAGTTGTTTTAATATAGAAGAAAGGGTGGAGAGGGGGGGTAAGACGTAAACAATAAATGGAGATAGAATCCAAAGAGAGGGAAGAACTATTGGACAGACAAAGGAGTGGATAATGGTCAGCTGAGGAGAATGAATCGGGCATAAGCCCTTCATCAGGAAATTTCGGGCTTATGCCCGAAATGTCAAATTTCCTGTTCCTTGGATGCTGCCTAACCTGCTGTGCTTTAACTAGCAACACATTTTCAACTGTGATCTCCAGCATCTGCAGACCTCATTTTTAACTGAGGAGAATGAATGGCTGTTAATGGGGACTATTAATAGTGAACATAATAGATGACCTTGTGATAACAAGGTCTTGTGTATGGGAATAGGAAAATCCTGTGGAAAGTGATCAAGCCTAAAATTGTTAAATTCAATATTGAGTCTATTAGGCTGTACAGTCCCCAAGAGGAAAATCAGGTGCTCTTCATTCAGCTTGTGCTGAGCTTTGTTGGAGCACGCCAGCAGGCCTGAGACAGAAATGTTGGCCAGGGAATAGGACAGTGTATTGATTTGGCAGGCAATGGGAAGCTCTGGGTTTTCTTTATGGACAGAACGTAGGTGCTCTATGAAGCAATCACTATGCTATGTTTCCCCAGTGTAGAAGAGACCACACTGTGATCACTGAATGCAGTAAACTAGATTGAATGAAGTGCAGGTAAAGCACTTTGGGCCCTTGGATACTGAGGAGGGGGCAATGGACAGGTGTTGCACCTTCTGTGATTGCAATTGCGCTCTGGGGACGGCATTGGAAGTGAGGGAGGAGTGGACCAGGGTGTCCTGGATGGAATGGTCACAGAGTCATAGTCATAGAGATGTACAGCACGGAAACAGACCCTTCGGTCCAACCCGTCCATGCCGATCAGATATCCCAACCTAATCTAGTCCCACCTGCCAGCACCTGGGCCATATCCCTCCAAACCCTTTCTATTCATATACCCATCCAAATACCTCTTAACTGTTGCAATTGTACCAGCCTCCACCACTTCCTCCGGCAGCTCACCCCATACACATACCACCCTCTGTGTGAAAAAGTTGCCCCTTAGGTCCCTTTTATATCGTTCCCCTCTCACCCTAAACCAATGGCCTCTGGTTCTGGTCTCCCCCACCCCAGTAAAAAGACTTTGCCTATTTATCCTATCCATGCCTCTCATAATTTTATAAACCTCTATAAGGTCACACCTCAACCTCTGACGCTCCAGGGAAAACAGCCCCAGCCTGTTCAGCCTCTCCCTATAGCTCAAATCCTCCAAACCTGGCAACATCCTTGTAAATCTTTTCTGTACCCTTTCAAGTTTCACAACATTGTTCCGATAGGAAGGAGACCAGAATTGCATGCAATATTCCACAGTGACCTAACCAATTTCCTGCACAGCCGCAATATGACCTCCCAACTCCTATACTCAGTGTTCTGACCAATAAAAGAAAGCATACTAAATGTCTTCTTCACTATCCTATCTACCTGCGACTCCACTTTCAAGGAGCTATGAACCTGCACTCCAAGGTCTCTTTGTTCAGCAACACTCTCTAGGACCTTACCATTAAGTATATAAGTCCTGCTAAGATTTGCTTTCCCAAAATGCAGCACCTTGCATTTAACTGAATTAAACTCCATCTGCCATGTCTCGGCCCATTGGCCCATAACCTTCTTCGCTGTCCACTACACCTCCAATTTTGGTGTCATCTGCAAACTTACTAACTGTACCTCTTATGCTCGCATCCAAATCATTGATGTAAATGACAAAAAGTAGAGGACCCAGCACCAAACCTTGTGGCACTCCACTGGTCACAGGCCTCCAGTCTGAAAAACAACCCTCCACCACCACCCTCTGTTTTCTACCTTTGAGCCAGTTCTATATCCAAATGACTAATTCTCCTTTTATTCCATGAGATCCAACCTTACTAACCAATCTCCCATGGGAAACCTTGTCTTACTGAACTCCAAATAGGAGAAAGTGAGGACTGCAGATGCAGGAGATCAGAGCTAAAAATGTGTTGCTGAAAAAGTGCGGCAGGTCAGGCAGCATCCAAGGAGCAGGAGATTCGACGTTTCGGGCATAAGCCCTTCTTCAGGAATTAGGAAGGTGTGCCAAGCAGCTAAGATAAAAGATAGGGAGGAGGGACTTGGGGGAGGGGCATTGGGAATGCGATAAGTGGAAGGAGGTTAAGGTGAGGGTGATAGGCCGGAGAGGGGGTGGGAGCAGAGAGGTCGGGAAGAAGATTGCAGGTCAAGAAGGCGGTGCTGAGTCCGAGGGTTGGGGGGGAGGGGAAATGAGGAAGCTGGAGAAATCTGCATTCATCCCTTGTGGTTGGAGGGTTCCTAGGCGGAAGATGAGGTGCTCTTCCTCCAGGCGCCATGTTGCCATGGTCTGGCGATAGAGCCGGCCAAGGACCTGCATGTCCTTGGCGGAGTTGGAGGGGGTGTTAAAGTGTTCAGTCACGAGGCGGTTGGGGTGGTTGGTGCGGGTGTCCTAGAAGTATTCTCTGAAACGTTCTGCAAGTAGATGGCCTGTCTCCCCAATGTAGAGGAAGCCACATCAGGTGCAGCGGATGCAGTAAATGATGTGTGTGGTGGTGCAGGTGAATTTGTGATGGATATGGAAGGATCCCTTGAGGCCTTGGAGGGAAGTGGGGGGGAGGTGTGGAAGCAGGTTTTGCATTTCTTGTAGTTGTAGGGGAAGGTGCCGGGAGTGGAGGTGAAGTTGGTGGGGGTGTGTGGACATGATGAGGGAATTATGGAGGGAGTGGTCTTTCCAGAATGCTGATAGGGGAGGGGAGGGAAATATATCCTTGGTGGTGGGATCTGTTTGGATATATACATTTTCCTGCACCTCGGAGTCAGCACCACCTTCTTGACCTGCAATCTTCTTCCCGAACTCTCCGCCCCTATCCCCTCTCCTGCCTATCACCCTCACCTTAACCTCCTTCCACCTATCGCAATCCCAACGCCCCTCCCCCAAGTCCCTCCTCCCTATCTTTTATCTTAGCCTGCTTGGCACACCTTCGTCATTCCTGAAGAAGGGCTTATGCCCGAAACGTCGATTCTCCTGCTCCTTGGATGCTGCCTGACCTGCTGCGCTTTTCCAGCAACACATTTTTCAGCTCTGAAGTCCATATAGATCACATCTACCACTCTGCCCTCATCAATCGTCTTTGTTACTTCTTCAAAAGACTCAATCAAGTTTGTTAGACATGATTTCCCACGCACAAAGCCATGTTGATTATCCCTCATCAGTCCTTGCCTGTCCATATACATGTATATCCTGTCCCTCAGGATTCCCTCCAACAACTTGCCCACTACCAACGTCCGGCTCAGTGGCCTATAGTTCCCTGGCTTGTCCTTACCACCCTTTTAAAAGAGTGGCACCACGTTAGCCAGTCTTCAGGCACCTCAACTGTGACTATTGATGATATAAATATCTCAGCAAAAGGCCCAGCAATCACTTCTCTCGCTTTCCACAGAGTTCTAGGGTACACCTGATCAGGTCCTGAGGATTTATCCACCTTTATGCATTTCAAGACATCCAGCACTTCCTCTTCTGTAATATGGACATTTTGCAAGGTGGCACCATCTATTTCACTACTTTCTATGTCATCCATATCCTTTTCCACAGTAAATACTGATGCAAAATTCTCATTTAATATCTCCCCTGCCTCCTGTGGCTCCACACAAAGGCCACCTTGCTGATCTTTGGAGGGCCCTATGCTCTCCCTCGTTATCCTTTTGTCCTTAATGTATTTGTAAAAAACCTTTTGGATTATCCTTAACTCTATTTGCCAAAGCTATTTCATGTCCCATTTTTGCCCTCGTGATTTCCTTCTTTAATTGTGCTCCTAATGCCTTTATACTGTTCGAAAGATTTACTTGATCTATCCTGTCTACGTATGCTTCCCTCTTTTTCTTAACCAAGCCCTCAATTTCTTTAGGCATCCAGCATTCCATATACCTACCAGCCTTTCATTTCACCCTAACAAGAATATACATTCTCTGGATTCTCGTTATCTCATTTCTGAAGGCTTCCCATTTTCCAGCTGTTCCTTTACCTGCAAACATCTGCCCCAATCATCATTTGAAAGTTCTTGTCGAATATTGTCAAAATTGGTCCTTGTGGAAGGCTGACAAAGAAGGATCGGGGAATATGTGTGTGGTGATCGCATCCTATTGGAGGTGGCAAAAATGGCAGAAATGATCTTCTAGATGTGGGTGATGGTGGGATAATAGATGAGGACAAGGGATACCTATCACCATTGTGGGGAAAGGGGATGAGGGCTGGAATGCTGGAGGTGGGTTGGACCAAGCTGAGGGCCCTGTTAACTATGGTGCTGGGGCATCCTCAGGAAGAAGGCAGACATTTTGGAAGCTTTCTTGTTGAAGTTGGCCTCATCAGAACAAATGTGATAGAGATGGAGGAACTGGGAGAATGGAATGGAGTCTTTACAGGAAGGAGGGTGTGAGGACATATGGTCCAAATAATTATGGAAGTCGATTGGTTTGTAGTGGATATGGGTGGCCAGTCTATCCCCAGAAATTGAAACAGACACGTTAAGGAAGGGAAGGGAGGAGTCAGGAATGGACCAGGTGAAGGTAAAAGTGGGTTTGAAGTTGGATGAGAAATTGAAAAACTTTTCCAATTATGGACAAGAGAGGGAAGCTGCACCAATGATATCATTGATATACTGTAGAAAAAGTTGTGAGTGGGGGCTGGAATAGGACTGGAACAATGAAAATTCCACATACCCCATAAAGAGACAGGCATAACTGGAGCCCATGCGGGCACTGATGGCCACCCCGCTGACCTGAAGGAGTTAAAAGAGAAGTTGTTCAGAGTGAGGATGAGATCAAACTGGCTGAAGAGGGAAGTGGTGAGCAAGGACAGTTCAGGCCTTTTTTCCAGGAAGTAACAGAGAGCCCTGAGACAATCCTGATGGGGGATAGATATGTAAAGAGATTGTAGGTCCATGGTAAAGAAGAGGTGGCTGGAGTCCGCAAACTGGGAATTCGGAAACTGACGTAAAGTGTCAGAGGAATCGCAAATGTAAGTGGGACAAGGAAGAAAAACAGTTGAGTTAGGAAGAGATGAGTTCTGTGGAGCAGGAGGAGACAGAAACAATGAATCTTTCCGGCAATCCTGTTTGTGGAATTTGGGAAGGAGGTAGAAGTGAGCTGTCTGGAATTAGATTCAAAGAATCCTTACTGTATGAAAGCAGACCATTCAGCCCATCAAATCTGCACTGACCTTCTGAGAGCATCCCACCCAGGCCCACCAATCCACAACCCTGTATTTCCCATGGCTAATCCACCTAGTATGCACATCCTTGGACTCTATGGGCAATTTAGCATAGCCAATCTACTTAACCCACACATCTTTGGACTGTGTGTGGAAACCAAAGTGCCCAGAGGAAACCCACGCAGTCACAGGGAAAATGTACAAACTCTACAGTCGCCCAAGGCTGGAGATGAACCCCGGTCCTTGGAGCTGTAGGGCAAAGTGCTAACATTGAGCCACTATGCCACCCCAGAGGGAGAAAGAATGAAAATGAGATGACTGTGACAGGATGGAGCACAGGAGAGCTTAACTAGCAAAAGATTTTATACCACAAAAATCAAAGAGAATAGTAATAGTTAAAAAAAGCAAAAATTGAGGTGGGAATGGCTGCAGCGTGGCCATCTAAATGCAACGTGAAAGAATAAAGGAAGATAATATCAGAAATCGCACAACACCAGCTTATAGTCCATCAGGTTTATTTGAAATGACAAGCTTTTGGATCATTGCTCATTTGTCAGTGCTCCAAAAGCTTGCAATTTTGAATAAACTTGTTGGACTATAATCTGGTGTCATGTGACCTCTGACTTTGTCCACCCCAGTCTAACATCGGTACCTCCACATCAAATAAAGGAAAATATGAGACAAAAACAAACCAGCAAAAAAATTAAATAAAATGGAGGTACAGGTTATGATCTAAAGTTATTGAACTCATTTATGAGACCACTGAATATAGATTGCTGAGTCAAAATATCTAAAACATTCCTACATGAGTCCAAAGATGTGCAGATTAGGTGGATTGACCATGGTAAATTGACCCATTGTGTCCAGGGATGTGCAGGCTAGGTGGATAAGGTATGGTAATTGCAGGATTATGGGGATAGGTTTGGGATCTGGGTGGGATGCTCTTCAGAGGATCGGTGCAGATTCATTGGGCCAAATGGCTTCTTCCTGCACTGTAGGGATTCTATAATTCTATGAAAAAATAAGATGCTGTTCCTTATTCTTGTGTTGAGCTTCATTGGAAATGTGTAAGCCAAAGATGGAAATGTTAGAGTGAGAATTAGATGGAATATTGAAATGGCAAGCAGCCAGGAGCTCAAAGAACATGCTTGCAGCTGAATGAAGGTGTTCCACAAAGCAATCACTGAAGTTGCGTTTGGTTTCTTCAATATGGAGAGACTATATTATGAGCGCTGTATGCAGTGTACTAAATTGCAAAAAAGTACAAGAAAACCACTGTTTTTTGAAAGGAGTATTTGAGGCCTTGGTTAATGTTTTGCTTCTGCTGCAATTGCATGGAAATGTGCTATATGAAAGGAAGGTGGTGTTGAAGGTGACTGGGTGGACCATGGTGTCGCAGCAGGAATGCCTTATTGGAAGACTGAAAGTGGAAGGCAGGAAAAAGTGGATTGTGTGTTGGCATTACTCTGGAAGCGGCAGAAATGGTAAAGGATGATCTGTTGTAGATGGAGGCTGATGAGGAAATACCTTCATACTGTGCTTCATGTCTCTCAGGAACATGCCTCATTTATAGTCAAATGTCTTGAATGGCTGTCATGAAGGAAAATACATTAATTATTTCTTGCATATCATGCCACGGATTAATTGGTGGTGTTTAAGAAAAGAACCATCTGATTCACTAATGTCCTTTAGGGAAGAAAATCTGCCTGTCTTTATCTGAACTGACCTGCATGAAATTCCAGACCCACAGCAATTTGGTTGATTCCTAACTGCCCTCTGAAAGGCCCAGCAAGCCCATTCAGTTAGATAAAAACAAGGGCTGCAGATGCTGGAAACCAGAGTCAAGATTAGAATGGTGCTGGAAAAGCACAGCAGTTCAGGCAGCATCTGAGGAGCAGGAAAATCGACATTTCCAGCAAAAGCCCTTCATCAGGAATAGAGGCAGGGTGCCAGCAGAGTAGAGAGATAAATGAGAGGCGACGGGATGGCGGGGGGATGTGGTGGGGAAAAGGTACCATAGAATACAATAAGTGAATGGGATGGGGATGGAGGTGATAGGTCAGAGAGGAGGGTGGGGGAAGGTAGCAAAGAGTACAATGGGTGAATGGGGGTGGGGATGAAGGTGATAGGTCAGAGAGGAGGGTGGAGTGGATAGATGGAAAGGAAGATAGGCAGGTAGGACAGGCCATGAGGGTGGTGCTGAGCTGGAAGGTTGGAGCTGGGGTGAGGTGGGGGAGGGGAAATGAGGAAACTGGTGAAATCCACATTGATGCCCTGGGATTGAAGTGTTCCGAGATGGAAGATGAGGCATTCTTCCTCCAGGCGTTTGGTGGTGAGGGAGCAGCAGTGGAAGAGACCCAGGACCTGCATTTCCTCGGCAGAGTGGGAGGGGGAGTTGAAATGTTGGGCCACAGGGCGCTGCGGTTGATTGGTGTCCCGGAGATGTTTCCTAAAGCACTCTGCTAGGAGGTGTCCAATGTAGAGGAGACCGCATCGGGAACAATGGATACAATAAATGGTATCAGTGGATGTGCAGGTAAAACTTTAATGGATGTGTAAGGGTCCTTTAGGGCCTTGGATGGAGGTGATGGGGGAGGTGTGGGCGCAGGTTTTGCAATTCCTGCAGTGGCAGGGGAAGGTGTCAGGGTGGGAGGGTGGGTTGTTGGGGGGCATGGACCTGAACAGGTAGTCACGGAGGGAACGGTCTTTGCGGAAAGCAGAAATGGGTGGGGAGGGAACTATATCCCTAGCGGTGGGGTCCGTTTGGAGGTGGCCGAAATGTCGTTGGATGATGTGGTTTGTGGAAGGTGAGCACCGGGAGGTTCTGTCCTTGTTACGGTTGGAGGGGTGGGGTTTGAGGGCGGAGGGGTGGGATGCGTTGGAGGGCATCTTCAAGCACGTGGGAAGGGAAACTGCGGTCTCTATAGAAGGAGGCCATGTGGTGTGTTCTGTGGTGGAAGTGGTCCTCCTGGGAGCAGATACGGTGGAGGCGGAGGAATTGGGAATACGGGATGGCATTTTTGCAGGAGGTAGGGTGGGAAGAGGTGTAATCCAGGTATCTGTGGGAGTCGGTGGGTTCGTAAAAAAATGTCAGTGTCAAGTCGGTCTTCATTTATGGAGATGGAGAGGTCCAGGAAGGGGAGGGAGGTGTTCAGTTCACAGATAATTAGGACGGGCAATAAATGCTGGGCTTCATTAGCAATGCCCAGATCCCACGAGTGCATACAAAAAAAATCACTTCACTTGGAAGGTTTTGCTGCTTTTGGGAGTTATGATCACTTGGGTCCACAGTACAAAACAGTACTATACAAGTCCTAACTGTCACAAGCACACATCTGTTAGTCAAGTTGAACACTGGTACAATTTACTCAGAAAGTAGCAGGGGCTAGGGACATGGAATACACTGCCTGCAACAGTATGAAACTTGTCAATTTTAAGGGCATTTAAATGGTCATTGGATAAACATATGGATGAAAATGGAAGAGCGTAAGATAGGTAGGCTTCAGAATAGTTCCACAGGTCGGTGCAACATCGGGGGCTGAAAGGCCTGTACTGCACTGTAATGTTCTTTGTTCTATGTTCAATGATGATTATAGAGAAATTAATATGTAGGAGAGTTTCATTGTTCCACCTGAAGGAGATGGCATAGGAGTTACTTAATTCATGGTGTCTAACATGAAAAAGAGGACAAGGGTTAGCTTGAAGAGTATGAGGATAAACAGTAAAAGAGAAGTGGGTGGTGACGGCATCTGTAGCTTCTCATGTCATGTCTGGGCTGAAGTAGAAGTCAGAAAGGAGAAAAGGCTTAAGTATGAAATGACATGACCCAACATTGCCAACATTGATGCCAAACACTATGGCATTGACTTCACTCCCGTTCACGATGGCAAACAATTGTTCATGAAGTCTGATACTAGGGCACTATGATTTGCAGAAGGTGGCCTGCTCAAAGTTCTTAATGTAACATTGGGCATCTACTCAATGCAGTACCTCGCACTTCAGTTTTCTCTCTACACAACCTCTTCAATACTTCCAAAAACTCAAGCAAAGCCATCAGAAAGTATTCAGTACTCAACACAAACATCGTTCACAATTCCCTTAACTACTGCTTGTGAGGAGAAATATGGGTCTGTTGTACTGCTGAGCATTTATTGATCTTTGCCATTTTAAGAGATGACAATAACTAGACTGGTTAGATAAAGGCTGGCCAATCTGATACTAAATCCACATTAGAGGCTAACTGATATCACAATTTGCCTAAAACAGACACTCCAAGGGGATGTTCAGCATGAACCATGACAAAAGTTGGCAAGAGAACTTTGCGATTAAGCCATCACAAATAATGGCAAAACTACTGAAATTAAAGGGCCAATTTTTAAAGCTGTTAGCAGTCATTTACAAGCAAGTTTTCTTATTGGTTCTTTTGGAGAGATTTTGATAAGTTCCTATAATTTTATTTTAATTCAGGAATTGGTGAAAACTCTTATTCATTTCCATTCATATTGTGAATCATTAAAACGTTATTTCACAAAAGCATTGTTGCAACAAAGCACGATTTATCTCTACACATTTACAATTATGTATGAAATTAAATTAATCTGTGTCAGAAAATTATTTTACTGAAAGTAATAACTAAAATTATTAATCGATGGGATCCAAAATCCTTGATTTTTTCCAAATGGAAAAACACAATGGCCATAAGGTGCTTCCCTGAGACCACCCATTGTTAGCAAGCAGTGATTCAAATAGAAAATTTTCTGCAGAAATAGTCTAAAATGTATTGGAAAAACAACTATTGATTTTTGTTTTAATTGAAGAATCCATTTTAACTGGGAATGGATAATTTGTATTTGCAGATAGAAAATTGAAGACAAGGCTTACTGCTGTCTAGGGACTGAGGAATTACACCAAGGTTAGAAATAATGAATGGCTTTTCTACGAAGCTGTCCCTATCGGTGGAAAGGATGACTTGCTCCATGAATATCTCCATGCTCAGTGAGCTGGAAATCAATAAGCAAGACACTAACCTTTGCATTTTGCAATTGAACAGCTTGACAGCCAAAAGGGCTAGGTAGGATATTGCTACCTAACTATTAAAATTAGATTATTCATTAACATCAAATTGGCATCACTGCCCAAGACAAATTTCAACCCATTGATTCTATTGCAGTTCCATGGAAAGACATAGTTACATTCATAGATCTTTTGTTTCCACACACAAGTGGCCATTCTTCATCGAAGTCCATGCAGTTTCTAGCTTGATGGGTCATCTTGTCTTGATCTTGTCTCATCTGTTATCATTAGTCACACAAATATCCAGCAACAGTCAATGAGTAGCAATCAGGAGTAGAAATGCAAAGCAATTTTCTTTTTCTTAGCCAGGGGAGTGTAGCCCTTTTGACAAGAATAACAAAATTCTAAGAGTCAGTTTCCACTGGTTTTAATAGTTACACCAATATTAGTTTTAGATGCTAGACAGTAGATAATAGCAACAAGTCAGCAGCAGAGGTAATACACTTCCATTAATTTGGATAGCTGTTCATACAAATATCAATATAAATATTTTAATGAGACAAGTGAGATAAGTGGGGAGGCAATGGCCTGGTGGTATTATCGCAAGACTATTAATCAAGAAACTAAAAGAACAGTCTGGCCATCCAGGTTTGAATCCAGCCATAGAAGATGGTGGAATTTGAATTCAACAAAGAAACGTCTGGAATTAAGAATCAAGAAACATTGTCAATTGTTGGAAAAACCCATCTAGCTCACTATGTCCTTCATGGAAGAAAATCTACCATCCTCACCTGGTCTGGCCAACATATGATTCCAGGCCCACAGTAATGTGGTTGATTTTCGGCTGAAATGGCCGAGCAAGCCATTCAGTTGTATCAACCACTGCAATGTCTCAACAAAGAAATGAAACTGGACAGACCACCAGATAGCGATTTAGTCACTAGAAAAGGTAGCAGCAGAAATAGCCCTGTCAAAATAGTTCTCCATGTTAACATTTGGGATGACTGTCAAAATTGTGAGAGCTGTCTCACAGGTGCCCGAGATGGTCCATGTGAACTTAAGGTCAGAATGGAAAGTGTTTGTGAAGTTGATGAACTGTTTAACCACCTTGTGGGAGAATGAAGTGGCGGTGATACATTCATCAATGTAGTGGAAGAAAAGGTGGGAGATGGTGCCAGTGTAACTGCAGAAGTTGGACTATCCCACAACATAACTAGGGTCCATGCAGGCGCCCATGGCTATCCTTTTGCTTTGAAGGAAGTGGGAAGATTTGAAGGAGCAGGAGGCTTACAGAGGGCAGAGTTTATTAAGTGCATCAAAGAGGGTTTCTTGAAACAGTATGTGGATAATCCAACTTGGGGAGGGGCTATACTAGACATTGTACTGGCTAATGAGCTTGGCCAGGTGACCAAACTTTCAATGGGAGAGCATTTGGAACCAGTTATCGTAACTCCTCAAGTTTTAAGATAGCTATGAATAAGGATAAGTCAGGATGTCAGGAAGGCACTAAACTGAGGGAGGGCAATTACACCAGTATTAGGCAGGAGCTAGGGAGCATTATTTGGGAGGAGCTGTTATGTGCAAACTGTTTAAAGACCTGCTGAGGGGAGAGGATTCAAGATTTGAACAGTCTGCTGGGCTCTGTGCCATACCCCAGGCAAGGTTGGCTCCTGCTCCTGCCCCTGCACACCCCCTCACCATTAGTCACCCCTGAGGAAATTTGTAGTACAAAGTAGGTAGAGCATCTAAGCCCCCTGTAAATTAGGATTTCGAGGATCTGGAGCTGAAATGAAGACATCTAAAGGAAAGGGAGCTAGGGGTGTGCAGCAGGCAGGGCATTACCCAACTACGTCGGGCACTCCTGCAGCCGCTGCCTCGACTCCCAAAGCAGTGCCTTTAAGTTCAGTGGAGCAGCAATATCTACTCATGGCGTTTGCAAACCTCCATGACAAAATCGAAGGAGCGCTGAAGCCAATTACTGCCATGCTGACAAAACATGAGCAGGAGATCCAGGCTCTGGATCAGTGCGTAGAAGCAGTGGAACAAAGGACTGCAGCCTCGGAGGCCATGATGGAGAACTCCAAAGGGCAGTCTGAACCTTAGAAGGCCAGATTTGGGCCCTACAGGAACAAGTAGGTGACCTTGAAAACCGAAGTTGGAGAAAAACTTACATGTTGCGGGTCTTCCGGTGCGTGAGGAGGGCAAAAGCCTTGTTGAATTTCTCAGGAGGTGGCTTCCGGAGTTGCTGGGGCTAGATATCGAGTTGGGCTGGGTGAGTGTGAAGCAGGCCCATTGGATCACGACGCGCAGGTCCGGGCCTGATCAGCGCCCCTGTCTGGTCTGAGTGCAACTCCAACACTATAAAGAAAAGCAGTTAATAGTGGAAACAGTCAGAAGGCTGGGCGGAGATCCACAGGCTTCGGTTTATAAAGGTTTAAGGATAATGCTTTTCATGACTTTTTTGGGGCAATAATTAAGAAATAGAACACCTTTGACGATGTAAAGAAAACATTAAGAGATCTTAACATTCAGTATTCTCTGAGGTACCCAGCAGTACTACATTTCAAGGAAGGAAAGGGCAATGGCATAATAATTTTTTTTATCTTCTCTTTCTTTGTTCTTTTCCCTTTTGGAGTCTCGGGTCTTAAAGGCTTGGTATTGCTTTGGTATAAAGTCTGGTATGTTTTATATTATATCCGTTTGGTAGTTATCTGTTATTCTACTGTTCTGTATTTCTGGGGGAGGGGTGGTTACCTCTTTGGTGTAAAGGTGTGTGGAGTTGAGATGTAAAGGGAGAGGGGCGAGTATCCATTGTTAACTTGCAGGAGTGTAAATAACATGTTTTTGCCATTGCTTGCGTTTGGGGCATGGCCTTAACTGGAAGGTGCAAGGACAGCTGTAAGGTTGGGAGTGAATGCCTCTTATGAGCGAAGAGGGTGATCTCTGGAGATTTGTGATTTTTTAATTTATTTGTTCAAGTTAGGAGTAAAGGTTAGTTTCTTAGTTTTATTAGTTTTAGTAGTGTGTATAGGAATAGTCTTTAGATTTGGTACAGTTTGTATTTTTTCACTCGCCGCACATTGAATGAACTTCTTCCTCTCAGGGGACCGCAGGCTATAGTGTGTGGCCATGGCTACCGATCTGTTCAGGTGGTGCATCTAGAATATAAAGGGGAGCCATTCCCCCATTAAAAGGAAAATGATGCTCTCAAATCTTAAGAAGGAAAGGGTTGACATCATGCTGTTGCAAGAGACACATTTGACTGATAGGGAGCATCTGAAGTTACAGCGGGGGGTACTACAGGGTATTCTTCTCCTACAGGTGGTGCATCTAGAATATAAAGAGGAGTGGCCATACTGTTAAAAAGGAACCTCCCATTTCAGGTGACAGATCAAATCAAGGATAAGCATGGACGGTACGTCATTCTCAAGGCTCAGGTACGTGGAGAAGAGTATGGCATCCTAAACATTCACTGTCCCCCGGTGCATCCTCTTAAATTTTTAGTTGAAGCATTCTTTAAATTAACGGCTTTTGGGATGTGCTGTACAGTAATAGGAGGAGACTTTAATCATCTCATGGACCCTGGGATAGACAGGATGCCAAGGGGTCTGTCGGTTACACGTCTACAATCTAGACAGTTAGTGAACTTGTGTGAGGAGTTGGGGCTAGTGGATGAGTCTCCACCCTAATGGGAGGGATTTTACCTTTTACTCCAACCTGCATGAATGCCACACAAGAATTGATAAGTCCTCTGTTGCATCGGTATGTTTGGACTTGATGTTGGCCTGCAAGGTTGGGAATGTAACTGTTTCGGACTATGTGTCAGTGTATTTAGATGTTAAGACCAAGGGTAGTGGAATTGGTACGCGGCACTGGTGCATGGATCCGTTTCTGTTGAGATATGGCCTGTAATCCATCAGTACTCTGGGAAACCACCAAAGCATTCTTAAGGGGTCTGCTTATTTCATACTCGACAATGAGAAGTAGGCAGAAAGGGGAGCAGCAGTGGATGCTTGAGGCCTGACTGAAGGCAGCCAAATTGGCATATAATACCAGATCATCTGTGGTCAACTTACAATGGGTCACGGCTCTCCGGACTGCTCTGGACTCAGTGCTCACACAAGCGGTGAAGAGAGGTGTCTCCTTTGCAAAGCAAAGGCTGTTTGAATATAGGGATAAGTCAGGTAGATACCTGGCTTGAGTTGAAAATGTGTTGCTGGTTAAAGCGCAGCAGGTCAGGCAGCATCCAAGGAATAGGAAATTCGATGTTTCGGGCATAAGGCCTTCATACCTGGCTTACCTGGCTAGAAGGAAAAGTGCTCCACAGTCCATTATGTCTATTAGGGAGAGAACTCGCAATGTCAATTGTGCACTGAAAAAGATCAATGCCAGATTTTGAGAATTCTAGGCAGAGTTATACTAGTTGGTGGGCTGTGGGGATGGAGTAGCGAGAATGGAATCCTTTTTTGAAAACCTGGACCTCCCCAGTATATACGCAGATCAGGCCTCCCTTTTAAATGCACCTCTGATGGTGCAGAAGGTGCAAGAGGCAGTACGGCAGCTCCAAGGTGGCAAGGCACCTGGTCCAGACAAGTCCCCAAGGGAATTTTACAAGGAGTTTATACACATGTTAGCTGAAGCACGTCTGGAGCTGTATAGTCATTCGTATAGCCAGGACTGCCTTCCGCCTTCTCTTAGGAAGGCTAATATCTCTCTTATTCTAAAGAAAGGGAAAGACCCTGAGGACTGCTCATCATATAGACCCATCTCATTGTTGAATGTGGATTTTAAAACCCTATCAAAGGTGTTGGCTCTGAGGTTGGAGAAGGTGATGCCCATTATTATAAAAGAGTACCAGACAGGTTTTATCAAGGGCCGCAGCTCCTCCAACAATATCAGGTGGGTACTGAATATAATGCAAATATGTCAACAGAGACTGATTCCGGGTTTGGTGGTTGCCCTGGATGTAGAAAAGACTTTTGATCGGGTGGAAAGGTCATATCTCTTTGCCGTTCTAGATCGTTTTGGTCAGGGAGGCCCTTCACCAGGTGGGTAGATATTATGATATAAATGTGGTGTGGTGAGGGGCAGCCGACAGGGATGTCCCCTATTGCCACTGCTATTTAGCTTGGTAGTTGAATCATTGGTGGAGGCCATCTGAAAGGACCCTGCAATAGTGTCACCAAAGGTGGGAGTTGAAGAAAACAAAATCATTCTCCACACGGATGATGTCCTTTCTGTTTTGGGCTATCCCAAAAAGTCCATATCCCGGCTAACACAAAACATGAAATTATTCAGCAGCTTTTCAGGATACAGGATAGTCATGTCCATGGGGGGAGGATGGAATGGATTTTCCTTTTAGATGGTCATGGAAAGGTTTTCTCTACTTGGGAATTTTTATTACCCCTACCTTGCAACAGATGTACAGAGCTAACTTGGGACTGTTGTTTGAGAGAATAAAGCAGGACTTGCAGTGGTGGGAGGGACTGCCCATATCATGGTTAGGCCTTATATTATATCCCAAGAGGATGCTCCCGTTGTTATTATCCCAACAGGTGCTGCAGAGGTTTACTGGGTGGCTTGGATCATTTATTTGGTGCCGTAGGCGCCCTAATTAAATTTACCAAGCTGTAATTTCCTCAGGATATGGTGGGGCGGGATGTGGGGCAGGGTGGACCTCCCAGATCTGAAGAGATACCAAATAGGAGCCCTGTTGTCATAAAAAGGTGAATGGGTGCGTAATGACTCAAAGTTGATATGGTTTGCTGTTGAGACCTCGCAGGCAAGATGCCCCCTCATAAACTTACTGTTCATGGATAAGATGAGATCTGTAATTGAGCACTGTGAGAGTCCAACTATTATAAAAATGGTGAAAGCATGGGGAACAATGCAGCAGGGTGAGGGCAATTCGCTGAAGACTTCACCATTCACCCCATTAATGGGAGCCCCAGGATTTAGACCGGGGTTAATGGACTCTGGCTTCAGAACATTGGAGGGTAAGGGAATCTCCTGTTGGGAGATTTATTCGAGGGAGAGGTCTCGATGTCTTTCAACCAATTAGGTCAGAAGTATGGATTTCCTAATAGGGACCTTTTCCAATAATTCCAGCTTAGGTATTATACACAGAAGAAGACCATGCTCTAGGCCCAGCCCTACAAGTCGGATGTAGAAAGAAGAGTGCTCCGATGTGGGGATGCTCTCTCAGTTTGTACGATATATCATCTGCAGAGAGGGAATGCCTTGGAGGATATGGAGAAACTTCATGAGATTTGGAATCAGGAGTTCGGGGAAGAAATCTCATCGGAAACCTGGGAGGATATATGGGTGAATGTAAAGAAAATTTCAATATGCAATAAGGTACAACTGATGCAATTGAAGATCCTCCACAGGGTCCATATGGTGCCGGAGAGGTTAGCAAAGTTTAAGAAAAGATCTTCCCCGAAATGCCCCAAATGCAAAATTAGCATAGGCACCCTTACACATTCTTTTGGTCCTGCTACAAGATTAATAGATACATTGTGAGGAGATCCTGGGAATGTAAGTTAAGGAAGATCCCTCCTTTTGAGATTACTGCCCTCTCTGGTTGAGAATTTGCCCTCTCTGGTTGAGCACAGGAAGAGGTTATTGAATATTCTTACACGCTCTGCGGGGAGGAACATCCTAATGAATTAGATATCAGAAAAACCTCCATATCTCGCAGGGTGGCACAGACTTGTGATGGAGCATGTCCCCCAAGATTATCTGACAAGTATGGTCCGCCACAGAACAGAGCAACTTTAAAAGACATGGCAGCCCTTTCTAAATTACATAGATATGGACCTATTGGTGGTACTGATTAAGGCCTTTACATAGCCACAAAGGCCATATATGGTGGTCCGGGTCCCCAATGGGTGGGAGGTCTAGTAAATATGGGTATTGTGCCCGTGGACAGGAGCTTCGGTGGAGGTGCGGTGAGTGGAGTAATGTAATGTAATGTAATTTTAGTAAGTTGTAATTTATTTGTATGTTATTTCACTTAATTTGAGTTTATTTTAATTTGGGTTAAGTTAAGTAAGTTTCAGGTTTTTTTGTAAAAGAGTGAAAATTTTTTCAATAAATATATACATAAAAAAACGCACCTGCTGAGGAGAGTTCAAGACCAGCATGTTCCAGTAAAGAGGAAGAACAAGAATGGCAAGGTAAGGGACCCTTGGATAATGAGGGAGGTTGTGAATTTAGTCCAAAGATAAAGAGAAGCAAATGTAAGGTTTAGGAAGCTAAAATCAGACAGGACCCGTGAAGAATATAAAGAGAACCAGAAAGTATTCATGCAAGGAATTAAGAGAGCAAGAAGGGATCATGAAATGACCTTGGCAGCTGGGTTAAAGAGAATCCCAAGGCATTCTATATATACATTAAAAACCAAAGGATGACTAGAGAGAAAGTGGGACCAGTCAAGAATGAAGGAAGAAACTTATGCTTGGATGCAGAGGATGTGGGCGAGATCCTAGGCAGTACTTGGTGTCAGTATTCACACAAAGAAGGACATGGAGAAAAGTGAGATTTGTGTGGAGCATACTAATATGTTAGATCAAGAAAAAAGTGGTGTTGGATCTCTTAAGAAGCATTAAGGTGGATAAGTCCCCAATGTCTGATTGTATCTACCCAAGGTTATTGAGAGAAGCAAGAGACGAGATTGCTGGAGCCTTGACCAAGATCTTTGTATCCTTGCTAGCCACTGAAGAGAACTGGTGAATAGCTAATGTTGTTCTTCTGTTCAAGAAGGGAAATGGGGTAATCCAGGAACTTATAGACTGGTGAGTCTCACATCAGTGATTGGGAAGCTCTTGGAGAGAATTCTTATGAATAAGATTTACTCACATTTGGAAAAGCATGGCCTGAATAGAGACAGTCAGCTTGGCTTTGTGCAGGGCAAGTCATGTTTTACTAACTTGATTGAATTTTTCAAGAAGGTGACAATGGTGATTGATGAGGGTAGGGCAGTGGATGTTATCTACATTTTAGTGAGGCTTTTGACAAGATCCGTCTTTGTAGGCTCATCCAGATGCATGGGATCCATGGTGACTTGATCACAGGGTTTCAGAATTGGCTTGCCCATAGAAGAGAGAGGGTAGTGGTGGAAGGGTATTTTTCAGGCTGGTGATCCATGACCAGTTGTGTTTGGCAGGGATCTGTACTGACCTTTGCTGTTTGTGATATAATTAAATGACTTAGATGAAAATGTAGATGGTTGTGTTACTAAGTTAGCAAATGATACAAAGATTGGTAGAGTTGTGGACAATGTGGAAGGTTGTCAAAGGATATGGCTGGATATAGATCAGTTGCAGATGGGGTGGAGAAATGGCGGATGGAGTTTAATCCAGATCTGTGTAAGGTGCTGCACTTCCGGAGGTCGAATGGTAAGGAAAAGTGTACAGTTAATGGCAGGACTCTGAACAGCATTGATGTAACAAGGGGTTCAAGTCCATAGCTGGCTGCAAGTTACTACTCAAGAAAATAGGATGGTAAAGAAGGTGTATGGAATGCTTGCCTTTATTGGTCAGTGAATTGAGCACACCAGTCAGGATGTCATGTTGCAGCGTTATAAGACTTTAGTCAGGCCACACTTATAATGTGGCATTCAAAATTGAATGCAATATTCTATGAAGGATGTGGAGGTGATGGAAAGGGTGCAGAAGAGGTTTACCAGGATGCTGCCTGGAATAGAGTGTCTGTGCTATAAGGAGAGGCTAGAAAAAGTCAGGTTATTTTTTCTTGAGCTGCAGACGCTGAGGGGAGACTTGATAGAAGTTTATATAATGATGAGATACATAGATAGGGTTGACAGTCAGAATCTTTTCCCCAGAGTTGAAATGTCTGATACTACGGGGCGTACATTTAAGTTGAGAGGGGGAAAGTTCAAAGGAGATGTGAGGAGCACATTATTTACACAGAGAGTGGTATGAGTCTGGAATTCACTGCCAGGGGTGGTGGCGGAGGCAGATATGATAAGGACGTTGAAGGGATTTTCATGTCTGTGCACATGAATATGCACAGGCTGGAGGGATATGGACCAAGGGCAGGCCGAAGGAATTAGTTTCATTTGGCGTTATGTTCAGCATAACGTAGTGGGCCAAAGGGCCCATTCCTGTGCTGTACTGTTCTATGTTCTATCATTTTAACTCTATTGGAAAACTTAGCGGAATAATAGACAAGGGGTGAGGCCACATTGGATTTGGCAATGGGTAATGAACCCGGCCAGGTGTTAGATTTAGAGGTAGGTGAGCACTTTGGTGATAGTGACCACAATTTGGTTATGTTTACTTTAGCGATGGAAAGGGATAGCTTTATACCTCGGGGCAAGAGTTATAGCTGGGGAAAGGCAACTATGATGCAATTTGGCAAGATTTAGGATGCATAGGATGGGGAAGGAAACTGTAGGGGTTGGGCACAATTGAAATGTGGAGGTTATTCAAGGAACAGGTCCTGCGTGTCCTTGATAAGTGTATACCAATCAGGCAGGGAGGTAGTGGTTGCGTGACAGAGCTGTGGTTTACTAAAGAAGTTGAATCTCTTGTCAAGAGGAAGGAAAAGGCTTAAGTTAGGATGAGACGTAACAGCTCAGTTGGGGTGCTTGAAAGTTACAAGCTAGGCAGGAAAGATCTAAAGAGAGAACTAAGAAGATCCAGGAGGGAACATGAAATGTCATCAGCAGATAGGATCAAGGAAAACCCTAAAACTTTTGGTAGGTATATCAGGAATAAAAGAATTACAAGAGTAAGATTAGGGCCAGTCAAGGACAACAGTGGGAAGTTGTGCATGAAGTCCAAGGAGATAGGAGAAGTGCGAAATGAATATTTTTTGTCGGTATTTACACTGGAGAAAGGCGACGTTGTTGAGGAGAATATTGAGATACAGGCTACTAGACTAGATTACTTACAGTGTGGAAACAGGCCCTTCAGCCCAAAAAATCCATACCGACCGTCCAAAGAGCAACCCACCCAGACTCATTCCCCTACACATAACGCTATGGGCAATTCACTTAACCTGCATGTCTTGGACTGTGGGAGGAAATCCACACAGACACAGGGAGAATGTGCAAACTCCACACAGACAGTTGCCTGAGGTGGGAATTGAACCCCGGTCTCTGGTGCTGTGAGGCAGCAGTGCTAACCGTTGTGCCACCCTAGGATTAAGGTTCACAAGGAGGAGGTGTTAGCAATTCTGGAAAGTGTGAAAATAGCTAAATCCCCTAGTCTGGCTGGGATTTATCCTAGGATTCTCTGGGAATCCAGGGAGAAGATTGCAGAGCATTTGGCTTTGCTCTTTATATTGTCATTGTCTACAGGAATAGTGCCAAAAGACTGAAGGTTAGCAAATGTTGTCCCCTTCTTCAAGAAGGGGAGTAGAGACAACCCTAGTAATTACAGATCAGTGAGCCTTACTTTGGTTGTGGGTAAAGTGTTGGAAAAAGTTATAACGGATAGGACTTATAATCACCTCGAAAGGAATAAGTTGATTAAAGATAGTCAACACAGTGCCTCACAAATATTATTGAGTTCTTTGAGATGGTGACCAAACAGGTGGATGAGGGTAAAGTGGCTTATGCGGTATATATGGATTTTAGTAAGGTGTTTGATACAGTTCCACGCTGTAGGCTATTGCACAAAATATGGAGGCATGGGATTGAGGATGATTTAGTGGCTTGGATCAGAAATTGGCCAGCTGAAAGAAAACAGAGAGTGGTGGTTGATGAGAAATGTTCATCCTGGAGTTCAGTTACATATTGGTGTACCGCAAGGATCTGTTTTGGGGCCACTGCTGTTTGTCATTTTTCTAAATGATCTGGAAGAGTGCATAGAAGGATTGGTTAGTAAATTTGCAGATGACACTAAGGTCGGTGGAGTTGTGGACAAGGATGAAGGATGTTGTAGGTTACAGACAGATATAGATAAGCTGCAAAGCTGAGCTGAGAGGTGGCAAATGGAGTTTAATGTAGAAAAGTGTGAGGTGAATAACTTTGGAAGTAGCAACAGGAATGAAGAGTATTGGGCTAATGGTAAGAATCTTGGCAGTGTAGATGAGCAGAGAGATCTCGGTGTCCATGTACATAAGTTACCACCTAGGTTGATAGGGTTATTAAGAAGGTATACAGTGTGTTAGCTTTTGTTGGTAGAGGGACTGAGTTTTGGAGGCACGAGGTCATGTTGCAGCTGTACAAACCTCTGGTGTGTACTCACTTGGAGTATTGCATACAGTCTGGTCACCACCTTAAAGGAATTATGTGGAAGCTTTGGAAAGTGTTCAGAAGCGATTTACTCAGATGTTGCCTGGAATGAGGAAAGGCTGACAGAATTGAAGTTGTTTTCATTAGAGAGAAGAAGGTTGTGAAGTGACTTAATTGAGACATATAAGATAATCAGAGGGTTAGATAAAATGGGCAGAGCTTTATTCCTCAGATGGTGATGAGGGGACATAGCTTTAAATTGAGGGGTCAAGATATAGGACAGATGTCAGAGGTAGCTTCTTTATTCAGAGAGTATTAGGGGTGTAGATGCCTTGCCTGTAGCAGTAGTAGACTCGCCAACTTTAAGGGCATTTAAATGGTCTTTGGATAAACATATGGATTAAGTGGAATAGTGTAGGATAATGTGCTTCAGATTGGTTTCACATTGAGAACCAAAGGGCCTGTACTGCACTGTTATGTTCTATGTTCTATGTAACTATTACTAATTAACTGCCCCAATATAGTAACATCCCATAAACACACGATTCTCACACACTTCTCCAATCCAGGAGGAGAAGGCATCAAGAGTAAATTCAGAAAGATTAGCAACCAAGAGACATTCACTGAAGCTTCCAACTACTTTGAGACCCCACAATAGCTTCTGCTTAAAACTAAACCAAAAAAAACTGTATAAAAGCTAGGAAGCCTGATCTGTGAGAGCTGGCTACACCCAGGCTGCTTCCATTGGTCCAACTTTAAAAAAACAATGTAAGGCCTCACAAGCTCTTTACTCAAGTGGTCTTCAGTAACCTGCCTAATAGTTCTACCTTTTAACCTCTCTTCCAAGAAACCAGGACAAAATAACCTTTTCAAAGCCACAGCATCGTGACACTCCCCGAAGCCTGTCCATCACCTAATAGGCACAAGTCAGGAGTGTGATGGGATATTCCCCATTTTCCTGGATGAGTGCAGTTCCAACATACTCCAGAAGCTTGCCTCCATCCAGGATGAAGCAGCTAATTTGGCACCATACCCACAAACATCCACTCCCTCCACTATTAATGCTCAGTAGCAGCAATGTGTACTATCTATGAGATCCATTGCAGAAATTCACCAAAGATCCTTGGAAAGCACCTTCCAAACCCATGACCACCTCCATCTAGAAAGATCAACACAGCAGATACATGGGAACAGCAGCACCAGCAAGTTCATCTCCAAGCCATCCACCATCCTCATTTGTAAATATATCACCATTCCTTCATGTCACTGGGACAAAATCCTGGAATTTCCTCCCTAAGACAATGTGGGTCGACTTACGGCACATGGACTGCAGCAGTTCAGGATATTAGCTCACCAGCACCTTCTCAAGAGCAACTGTTGTGAAACTTGAAATGGTTCAGGAATTACTTACAAGGATGCTGCATGGTTGGAGCATTTGAGCTGTAGGCAGAGGCTGAATACACTCGGGTTGATTTCCCAGGGGTGCGGAGCCCGAGGGATGACCTTATAGAGGTTTATAAAATCATGAAGGGCATGGATAAGGCAAATAGACAAGGTATTTTATCTGGGTAGGGAGTCCAGAAGTAGAAAGCATAGGTTTAGGGTGAGAGGGGAAAGATATAAAAGAGACCTAAGGGGCAAAGTTTTCACAGAGAGGGTGGTACATGTATGGAATGAGCTGCCAGAGGAAGTGGTAGATGCTTGTACAATTGAAATATTTAAAAGGCATTCGGTTGGTATATAAATACGAAGGGTTTGGAGGGATATGGGCCAGGTGCTGGTAGGTGGGACTAGATTGGGTTGTGATATCTGGTTAGCATGGACGGGTTGGACCGTAGGATCTGTTTTCATGCTGTACATCTCTATGACTTTATCCCTCTATAATAATAAATAGCTCTATTAGTTAAAACTCTAAACACATTTTAAAATTGTTATACACACACAGACTAAAAAATCTTTTTATGGATAGAGGGAAATGTATTGGTGAAACAGAGTCAATAACATAGGCTAGGTGAGCTATTCCTTTATCTTTCCAGACATTCTGTTCCCCAAAATCCTATCTTCCAAATTCTCAGTTCTTTGCCAAAGACATAAGGGACTTTTACATTAACTGCTCAGTTTCACAGTTACTGGTTACAGAAAATAGGGGGAGAAAAATTACTTATTATATCCAGGCTTGGTTTATTTTGTTACAGCGTGATATAGGGACAGATCATCCTTCTTCCAGTCCGGAAAACTTTATGCCACTATATAATTCACACAAACTATTCATCTGTCCAATCAGAGAGTTAATACCACATTGATTACCTTTGGCACATTGCTGAAAACAATCAGCTATCTGTTGCCAGCTGAATCTCACTCAGCCCATACACCATAGTATCGAGCCATTTTAGCTCACCTCACCACTGCTTACAAAGCAACAGTGCAAACATGATTCACAAAGAGTTCCAATAATGTGTTTTTAAAAGTGATCCATTCCTTCCTTTTTTCTTAAAATAGTAATTTCCCCATCTTAGTCCATGATCAAATATAAACAAGGTAAAAAAAATCAGTCTTTTCAGTGATCTCACTTTGAAGTCTCGTGAATGGTTATCCATGTTTAATGAATCATTTCTGGTTAGAATCAGGCAGTTGGACTGAGAATAGAAAATCTTATTTTTCTGAGAAATTAAGTGCCTCTGTAAATTAACAATCATTCACCTTCAGACAAATAAGCCTGCAGCTCTACAAGGAGCACAGAAAGTTAATGTGTGGGTACAATAAAAATAAGGAAAGCAAATGGCCTGTTGGCCTTTATTTCAAGGGGCATGATGTACAAGAATAAAAAAGTTTTTTTCTAATTGTAGGGGGTTTTAGAAAGATACCAGTTTCAGCTCTGTGAATAACTTTTGTCTTCTTATTTAAAGAAAGATACACTTCCAATTGGAAGCAGTAGAGCTAAGGTTCATTAGGCTGATTCATGGGAAGAGAGTGTTGTTTTGAAAATGACAGGCTGAGTAAATTAGCTCTCTATTCTCTGGAGTTTAGAAGAGTGAGAGCTGACTACAAGAGTAAGATTAGGGCCAGTCAAGGACAGGATTGGGAAGTTGTGCGTGAAGTCCAAGGAGATAGGAGAAGTGCGAAATGAATATTTTTTGTCGGTATTCACACTGGAAAATGACAAAGTTGTCAAGGAGAATACTGAGATAGAGGCTACTAGACTAAATTACTTACAGTGTGGAAAAAGGCCCTTCGGCCAACAAGTCCACATCAACCCTCCAAAGAGCAATCCACCCAGACTCATTCCCCTACACCATGGGCAATTTAGCATGGCCAATTCACCTAATCTGCACGTCTTTGGGAGGAAACCCACGCAGACATGGGGAGAATGTGCAAACTCCACACGGCCAGTTGCCCAAGGTGGGAATTGAACCCAGTCTCTGGTGCTTTGAGGCAGCAGTGCTAGCTACTGTGCCACCGTGCCACCCTGGGCCTGTGGTTCACAAGGAGGAGGTGTTAGCAATTCTGGAAAGTGTGAAAATAGCTAAATCCCCTAGTCTGGCTGGGATTTATCCTAGGATTCTCTGGGAATCCAGGAAGAAGATTGCAGAGCATTTGGCTTCGATCTTTATATTGTCATTGTCTACAGGAATAGTGCCAGAAGACTGGAGGAGAGCAAATGTTGTCCCCTTCTTCAAGAAGGGGAGTAGAGTCAACCCTGGTAATTATAGATCAGTGAGCCTTACTTTGGTTGTGAGTAAGAAGGGCATATGCCCGAAACGTCAATTATCCTGCTCCTTGGATGCTGCCTGACCTGCTGCGCTTTTCTAGCAACACATTTTTCAGCATTGACCTCAACAACCTTGCAAAAAGAGTTTATCTAATTCCATGTGAATAACTAGTTCAGAAACGAATGGTTTTCAACTAGCCAGTAAACAAGTCACTGAAAGGAGATTACACTGGACCTCAAAGACCCATGGCAGAGCTCAAAGTAAAGGAAATATCTATTGAGATTACTTATGTTAGTAGAAGTGAACTGTTTCATACTGTTAACAGAAAAGGAAAGGCTTCATATAACTGGTGGAAATGTTTTCAATTCCTTTCATCACTGGAGATGGATCAGAAAACAAAACTCAGCAAGTTTTGCCAAAAGAAAAAAATATTGAGAACAAGAATAAGCAGTACAACCCACTACAGTGCATGGATAAATCTTTAATTCAAATCATTCACACAGCAAAATGGATGATTAAACAAATTGGTACAGTGGATGTGACTTTGTTCCCTGATGGTAAGATCAAGCTCAAGAACAACATTTCAAACCTCTAGGCTACCTGAATTTGTGAAGCTGGAGACTTGTCATGAGATGGGGTCATAATAAACATAATAGTAGTTATGTATCTGAATGCATAAATGTTAATTATATAATATCAAGATTTTTCCTTCAGGAATTGTTCCGAAAAGGTTAGCGATGAAGGTTGTGTATTGCTGCTGTCAACATCATGATGCCACATAGTCTAAGGTGGAGAACTGAGGAACCTAGCTCAAGGTCCCACCAGAGACCATTATGTTATCTTTGGCTTATGATAGTCTTTGTAATTATATCTAAGTAATGAATTAACGCATACCTGCTGATGTCATGCAATAAATTTAGTTGTAAAAAACAAGTATACCTTCTTGTTAAGAGGTTAAAAACAATGACAACACATTCCACCCTGACCTTAAATTTACCTGGACCATCTCTGACACCTCCCTCCCCTTCGTGGACCTCTCCATCTCCATTAATGATGACCGACTTGACATTGACATTTTATACAAACCCACCGACTCCCAGAGCTACCTGGATTACATCTCTTCCCACCCTACCTCTTGCAAAAATGCCATCCTGTATTCCCAATTCCTCTGCCTCCGCCGTATCTGCTCCCAGGAGGATCAGTTCCACCACAGAACACACCAGATGGCCTCCTTCTTTAGAGACCGCAATTTCCCTTCCCACGTGGTTAAAGATGCCCTCCAAGGCATCTCGTCCACATCTCGCACCTCCGCCCTCAGACCACACCCCTCCAACCGTAATAAGGACAGAACGCCCCTGGTGCTCACCTTCCACCCTACAAACCTTTGCATAAACCAAATCATTTGCCAACATTTCCGCCACCTCCAAAAAGACCCCACCACCAGGGATATATTTCCCTCCCCACCCCTTTCTGCCTTCCGCAAAGACCGTTGCCTCCGTGACTACCTGGTCAGGTCCATGCCCGCCTACAACCCACCGTCCCATCCTGGCACTTTTCCCTGCCACTGTAGGAACTGTAAAACCTGCGCCCATACCTCCTCCCTCACCTCTATCCAAGGCCCTAAAGGAGCCTTCCACATCCATCAAAGTTTTACCTGCACATCCACTAATATCATTTATTGTATCCGTTGCTCCCGATGCGGTCTCCTCTACATTGGGGAGACTGGGCGCCTCCTAGCAGAGCGCTGTAGGGAATATCTCCAGCACACCTGCACCTATCAACACACCACCCCGTGGCCCAACATTTCAACTCCCCCTCCCACTCTGCCGAGGACATGGAGCTCCTGGGCCTCTTTCATCGCCGCTCCCTCACCACCAGACGCCTGGAGGAAGAACGCCTCATCTTCCGCCTCGGAACACTTCAACCTCTGGGCATCAATGTGGACTTCAACAGTTTCCTCATTTCCCCTTCCCCCACCTCACCCTAGTTCCAAACTTCCAGCTCAGCACTGTCCCCATGACTTGCCCGGATTTGTCCTACCTGTCTATCTCCTTTTCCACCTATCCACGTCACCGTCTCCTCCCTGACCTATCACCTTCATCCCCTCCCCCACTCACCCATTGTACTCTATGCTACTTTCACCCCATCCCCACTCTCCTCTAGCTTATCTCTCCTGGCTTCAGGCTCACTGCCTTTATTCCTGATGAAGGGCTTTTGTCCGAAACGTCAATTTTGCTGCTCCTTGGATGCTGCCTGAACTGCTGTGCTCTTCCAGCACTACTAATCCAGCTTCTTGTTAATACGCAATAGTACCTCATCCTCTAAAACAATTAATTAAAAAGATCCTTAGACTTAGCACAGAGAGTTGGATTAGTGTCCCTACTTATGGGTCAGAAGTAATAACACCTCTGAACAGGATGATCAAAAACAAAAAACTGATGATGAATAGAGCACAAGGTTTCATAAAGCAACATGACATTGGTGAGGGCCATGGTACCTGACTGCCACATTTCACAGTTCCATCTGAGCTAGGGTTCCATCAAGAGAGAGCACAAAATAAGCTTTTAACAATCAGTGTACACAGCAGGGTGATTCATCGCTATGGACAATGTTATTTTGACCTAATAACTTTATGTTAACCATTTGATTTTGTTTCTGTTACAATGCCCAACCAAGAGCATTTACTTTTGAAAGAATAGAAAGAGGGTGCAAGGATAGCGATCCTACATTTGGGTAGGAGGCCAAGGTTCAAGTTGCATGTGGTCCAGTTATGTGCCATAACATCTCTGAGCAGATTACTGAGAATTGTCTGAGAAAGTGGGATTGTTGGCAGAATTCTACCCCAACTAGTTGTTGGTACTTCAAATATGATCTGAAATTTTAACTAATCCCTGAATCTAAGACATGAATGTAAGTAAAACAGGATTAGTTCCACGGCAAATCCAGCCCACTTGATCTAATACTCTGTAATGCAATGCTTTATTAACTGCATTTTGAAAGTAATCACAAGGATTGTCAAGTTCTTTGGTTGCATTGTACGGAAAGAATTGAGACCAATGCTGAAATGAAAAAAGAGGTATTTATAGCTCTTGAGTCTGTGAAATATCATGGTCTGATTACAAATAAAAATGAAAGGTGCCAGAAATGCATATCAGATTAGCTCAGATCTCAGGATATAAATAGTTCCATTTGAAACATTGGCTAACTTATATCTTGATACTGACTAATTCACCATACCAGTAGCAATAGCATAACTTGTTACCAGTGAATATTAGAAGATCACAGAGAGTGGTTAAATTTCTTTCTGTAGATGCATGCATAAAAACATATTTCATATTTTCAGCATTTGGAAATTTCAATTTTATCGCCAAGACATTTTATCAGATTTCTATTCGTCGTCAAGCAAATGTCTCTTAATAGTTATTTTTAGGTGCCAGATAAATGATCTATATTAGCAACAAGCTATAACAATTAATCATTCCAGCTTATGGTAGGATTCGTCAGTTCACTATAAGTAAATGTGCTGATGGATCAGTCTCATAATTATCCACTGTGATTAGACAACAGGAAAATTGATTCTGATGTTACCATACTCCTCTCTGAAAACTCATTACTTATACATCAGATAATTTTCCTCTACAATTTAGATGGATGAAAAGGTACAAGATATAAATTTTTAATACAGTTATTCTTTGTGCCATCTTTAATAACTTAGCTGCAAGGGACCTCTTTTGTCCCTGATTCAGAAGATTGCGAATTAAATTCCCTCCATGGAGCTGAGTACATAATCAATGATAATTTTTCAGTACAGTTGTGAGCAGGGTAGCTGTCTTCAAGATAGGATATTAAACAAAGCTTTGATTTCTTGTTCAGTTCTATGTAGAAGACCATTGACACTAAGTTCCTTTTTTTTACTCACTCATATAGAGTATGGGCATCTCTGGCGAGGCCAGCATTTATTGCTCATTCCTAATCACTCAGAGGACAGTTAAAAGTCTGAAGTCACATGTTGACCAGACACAGGTAAGGATGACAGATTTTCTTCCCTAAAAGATATTAGTGAACCAGTTGAAATTTTCAAACAATTGACAATGGTTTCATGGTCATCATTAGACACTTAATTCCAGATTATTTAAAAAATTCAAATTCCACCTTCTGCTATAGTGGCATTTGAACCAGGATATTCATCGATACACATTGGCTACCAAATTGATGATGAAAGCACTTCAGAAGCTCATTATTGGCTGAGAAACATTTCTTGACATTCTTAGGAGTGGAAAGTGTCGATGTAAATTATTTCTTAGTAGTATTTCATTGGATTCTGAATGCTTCGCAGTCAAAGTTACTCTTAGAAAACTAAGTAGTTGGTATCTTTAATGCAATTGATTATAACATAATACATCATAACATAACACATCACTGGTCCACTTGCAGATTAGTTCTACACTTCAGTGCTGTACCTTGAAATACTACAGCACTGCTCTCAGGGACAGGCACCCAGCTCACAGACTGGACCAGGCTGCATCTCTGGGAAATTCACTACTGTTTTAATGTTCACTCACTCTGAGTCAGCCTGGATGCTATCAGCATCCCTGCTTTGCATTCCCTTGCATTAATTGACTTTTGTGTGCTTTGTTCCCTCAGCAAGAGCAACCAGGCTGTCTTGCCAGCACAGGCACACAGGCATGAAGCTTGTAGTGGTTGTCAACCAGCCTCAGTCAAGTCAAAGTGATTAGCATTCATTCAGATAACTCCAGTACAGTAAGTCAAGGACAACCTCCAATACCAGTCGAGGGACGTAGATACAGTCAATCATTCAGGGCAATCAGAGTCAGAATGCTCCCACTTAATGGGTGATGAGCCAAATATTAGGCAACCCGTCTCCCATCTTGACTCTTTCTGACCTATTGTGGGTAGTTTGCCCCCTGGAATCAGTTAGAGGCAGATATTATGGGAGGCGAAAGTGGGTGGCCAGTAGGTGTGGAGGAGTCCCAAGCAAGTGAGTGGGCAGCACAGAGGGGCTGGAGAGTTAGTAACTGGTGGGATTGTGGTTAGATTAGATTAGTTAGATTACTTACAGTGTGGAAACAGGCCCAACAATGGTTGAGAGTGGATGAGGAAAGATGCTGCAGACAGTGGTAAGAGTGGTGGAACATGAGCCTTTGTGAAAAGTGGATGCAGCAGAAAAGATAACATTACGGTGAACTATAAGATATAGAACTTACACTGGCGGAGTGCAGAAGGTCGTCGATCTGAAGTGCTGTGCATTCCTGCAGATGACTGAGACTGCTTTAACCCAGCTGGAAATTCCTAATCAGGCTGGCATGCTCTGATGGCATGAAGGAGCAGGAAATCTCAAGTTGACACCATCCTATCCAGAGGACCTTAAAGTCCTCAATAGTGCACCAACTTTCCCCTGCCCACCACATCCAGGGTAAATACCAATAACTATGCTGGACAGTTCCAGACAAACAGTACAGGCTTATGGATGGATATCAGCTGAGTGGCAAGTTGTGCTGGGAATGGTGACTGGTGAGAGGGATGTCAATGGGAATGTGTAGGCAATTAATGAGGCAAGATTGGTAAGTTACAGCAAGAATTCCTGCTGGGCCTCAAGGTGAGATTGCCTCAAAAATTCATTTCTAACACACATTTCAGTTATAAAAGAAGATTTAGCTCAATGAACCTCACTTATTCGCTCATGCACACAGATAAACACACACACACGGAGGTAAAGATGAATTCAAGAAACAAACTTGTTTAAGTTATTAGAAGAAATATGAGAAGTAAATCACATTTTCAAATTTCTGTCCTTTAAAATGCACAGACTGCAGGCCTGGATGTGTTCTCTTTCACAGTTGTTTGGATGAATGGCAGTTGGGTGTCTCTAGATTTCCAACAAGGTTACGGACAAATCTTTGGAGAGGCAAATCTTTACAGGTGAAAGCAAATTAGTTCCTCCCCATATTGCCTCAGTCAACAGGGTGATCATCTAGACCAAGGAATCATTCCTTTTGTTCTGTTGGTTCTCAGATAAGCCATTTCCTCCTGGTTATCATGTTTTCATGATTGATTTACCTGTGGAGAGAATATATTGTTTCAAGTCCAGTGACCCTTCTTCGAACTGTTCTGAAGAAGTATCATTGGATTTGAAATGTTAAATCTGTTTTCTCTCCACAGATGCAGCCAGACCTACTGGGTTTCTTCAGCAATTTCTGTTGTTGTTTCAGATTTCCAGTGTTTGCAGTTCTTTGTTTTATGTCATTGAATTATCTGTGGTCAGTTTCCATCACATAATCAATATAACCGTTGTCTAGTTAAAATGATCTAAAGTTATAATCCTTTGCTATCCAACAGAGAAATTGGATCATTCACATCTACTTATGTTTTGACAGGATATTGGTAAAGCCACTTTTAGAATTCTTTACTTAATTCTAGTCTCCCTCCTGCAGGAATGATATTCTTAAATTTGATAAGATGCAGAAAACATTTACAAGGATGTTGCTGGGATTCAAGGGTCTGAGCTCTAAGGAGAGGCTGAATAAGCTGGGGCTATTTTCCCTGAACCTTTGGAGATTGAGGGATGTTTACCAAATCATGAGAGGCATGGATAGGGTGAATAGCCAATGTCTTTTTCCTCAGGTAGGGAAGTCCAAAACTAGAGGGCATAGGTTTAAGGTGAGAGGGGAAAGATTTAAAAGAGACCTGAGGGACAACTTTTTCAACAGAGGGCGGTAGATGCATGAAGCAAGCTGCCAGAGGAAATGGTGGAGGTGTGTACAATTACAACATTTGAACAGCATTTGGATGGGTACATGAATAGGAAAGGTTTGCAGGGACATGGACCAAATGCTGGCAAATGAGACTAGATTAGTTGAGGATATCTGGTTGATACAGATGAATTGGACTAACGAGTCTGCTTCCGAGCTGTATATCCTTATGACTTTGTGACTCTATGACTGTAACTTTCTCTACAGTAATCATTCTAAATTTCAAGCTTGGAAGTAGTAAGTCTGGGAGTTCACAGATTTTTTTTAATTTTGGGTGGGTACACAAATCAGAGAAGGTGCAAATTCCACAAATACTTTCCACCTTGATATATCCGTTCACAGAAGTCACTTCACCCATGGTCAATCAAATAGAAATATTTCTACGAAGTCTATACAGAAATTGAAAAAAATTACTAATCCTCAGCTTTCAGCATATATTTTTAAAAGAGATGGTAGCTTGAACTAATGAATATAACATGCCTTGACTGGGCAGGACAATTTCCTGTAACTTAATACAGACATGAAACTAGGAGGCAAATAATGGGGTAAGGGTTAGACAATAAGCCGACCTGCAATATACCCATTTCCTCCGAGAATCAAGGTGGTTGGTAGGCAAAGACTTTCTTTCTAAATACACATTGACAGCTGTTGACTGCTGTATTGTTGCACAGTTTGATCTTCTAATGCTGTGCATATGTGTTTTCATTGTTTTACGTAAGAATATAAGAGATAGAGCTGGAATAGGCCATTCACATTTGAGCCCACTCAGCCATTCATTCAGATCATGGCTGATCCTCTACTTCAACGCTATTTTCCTGTGCTATCCCATATCTCATGGAACTTTTAATATGGAGAACTCTATCATTCTCAGTCTTGAACATGCTCTATGATTTGGCATTTCTAAATCCCAGATTATTTTATTATTCTGAGATAGTTGTCTGCCAGTATTACTTCCTGTATGTTTTTGAGTCATTAACAAGTGTCACAACAGATTAGAATTAAGTCTTGAGAATTCCTTGGTGACTGGATCAAGAGGTAGATGCATTCTGCATCTACAACTGTGACTGTAAACAAATGATGTTTTCCCAGTTTATATTCAGTTGATTTAAGTCTCCCATTAGAATAACATTGCTTTTCTCATATATCCTTCTTAGCAACATTAAAAAAACGCTCTGCTTTTTATGTTGGCTAGGGGCTGTGGTACCCAGGGATTTATTTGCTGCAATTTCTTTCTTTTGTTTTTGCAGCCGCTCAGTATTCAGATATTTGACTATTCCACAGGATTAATTTCTTTCAGATCTTTTTATCTCTGGCATATGGAGCAAGATCGTCTAGCTTTTCCACATATTCTATTTCAATGGATGTTGTTTTCCTTTCCATTGTTTAGATCTTGCTATGATTCCAATGCTCTCAGTACGTAACAGCCTACAATTTGAGCATCTTTTTCCCAATTAACATCCATATAATACTTGCTATAGACTTGGTATGTCAGATGATGGTTGATTCCTCTTACATACTTTATTGACTGCCTAAACATGGTCTCTCTGGGGTTTTGTATCCATATCAATCTGCCCTTTAAAAACTGTCTGGCAACGCTGCCCCAGATTCTGCTGACAAAAGCAATCAGACTGGCCTTGATTTCCCTCCAGCTTCTTCCTCCACTTCTAGCTCCGCTCACTCTGCAAGCAAGACTTGAACTACATTTCCCAGGGTCACTCCTGAGGACCTACTGCTTACCTGCAGCCAGTACACCAGCTCTCCCTGCTCACCCATCAACCACAAAATGTACCCTATCCCTCTACCTCTCCCTCTTCACCCAATCTCCCCTTCACTCCTTCCTACTCCCCCACCCCCTCCAAATCTCCTTTCTCTCCCACATCCACCCACTCTCCCTCCCACTACACCACATACAACCCTTGCCCACCACATGCCATCACCCTTCCCCTCCTCTACTCCTCGGGATCCACCCAAAAACCCGATCCATGAGCCTTGCTACATATTCACTATGCCCTGGCCTTGAACTTTCTGAGGCAGAATGGTCCATCTAAAGAAAAGGGCTCACATTCATGCCCCTCTGTCCCCACCACAATGAGTTCCTCACCCACCATGATGCGGAGCTCTTCTTCTGCCGCCTCTGCCTTCGTGCCTTCTTCTTTGACAAATACCCCCAATCTCCCTGTGAAAACCCCTTCTCCTGCCTCCAATCTTCCTCCTCCACTTGTCTACCCCTGCTGGCCTTGCATCCACCCGAGACCTCTTCATTGCTGATTGCTGGCATGACATCAGCTGCCTCAATTTCTCCACCATCCCCCAACCACTCCAGCCTTACCCCCTCAGAACATGCAGCCCTCTACTCTCTCCACACCAACCCTCGTTTCACCAACAAACCCGCTGACAAAATCAGGACAGTGGTAGTCTGGAGAATGGACCTCTATGTAGCAGAGGCTGAGCGCCATCTCTCCAATACCACATCCTTCCTTCCCCTTGTTCCCCCCACCCCCCACATCATGCCAAAATCACTCACACTGCCCTCATTGCCTCAGGTGATCTCCCCTCCACTGCCTCCAATCTTATAGTACCCCAACCCGCACTGTCCAGTTCTACCTGCTCCCCAAGATCCACAAACCCAACTACCCAGGTCAACCCATCATTTCGGCATGCTCCTGCCTCACCAAACCCATCTCGTCCTATCTCGACTCCATCCTTCCCCCCTTGGTTCAGGCACTTCCCACTTATATCTGTGACACTAAACACATCTTCCATCTCTTCAGGACCTTCCAGTTTCCTGGCCCCCAGCACTTTATCTTCACTATGGACGTGTAGTCCTTATACACGTCCATACCCCAAAAAGGATGGTGCTCAGGCCCTCCGCTTCTTCCTCTCCAACAGACCCATCCAGTCCCTCTCCACCAATATCCTCCTCCACCTTGCTGAACTGGTCCTCTTCCCTGATAACTTTTCCTTTAACTCCTTCCAGTTTCTCCATTGCCTCTTTGTCAGCCATGTCAAACAGTCTCTCCTCAGTATTTATCCAGGTACTGTGCCCAATTCTTCTGCCGTCAATGACTGCATTGGTGCAGTTTCCTGCACACAGGCTGAACTAGAGCAGTTCATTGACTTCGCCCACGACTTCCACTCCACCCTCAAGTTCACTTGGTCCATCTTGGATACCTCCGTCCCCTTTCTTGACCTCTCCGTTTCCATCTCCAGCAATAGTCTCCAGACAGACGTTCACTACAAACCCACAGACTCTCACAACTACCTGGATTACACCTCCTCCAACCTAGTATCCTGCAAGAACTCTATCCCGTTCTCCCAATTCCTCTGCCACATCTGCTCGGATGAGGAGATATTCCATTTCCAAGCATCTCAGATGTCCACCTATTTCAGACAACGTGCTTTCCCCTTCTGTCATGCAGTCAGTCTTCCACCACACCACCTCCATTCCATGTTAACTGCTCTGAGCACCCCCCCCCTCAAATGCAATAAAGACATAGTTCCTAATCTACCACCCCATCAGTCTCTGCATCCAATGCATCATCCTTAAACACCTCCGCCAACACCAACTGGACCTCATCACCAAGAACATCTTCCCTGCCCTTTTCCTCTCTGCCTTCCGCAAGGAATGTTGCCTTCGACAGTCCTTGATTTGCGCCACTCTCCCCACCAACCCCCCCAAACCCCCAGCTACCTTCCCCTACACCCACCCCCCCTCACATCCATCCAGGGCCCCAAACAGTCCTTCCAGGTGAGACAGAGGTTCACCTGTCTCTCTTCCAACATGGTTTACTGCATCAGGTGCTCCCAAAGCAGTCTTCTCTGCATTAGGGAGACCAAAGTCATCTTAAGGGAATGGTTCGCCGAGCATCTCATACGGGCCCACAGGGGCCGACCAGACCTCCCAGTTACCGCCCATTTTAATTCCCCTTCCCACTCCCTTTCTGACATGACCATCTTGGCCTCCTCCACTGCCATAATGAACCAAACTGCAAATTGGAGGAATAATACCTCATCTTCTGCCTGGGCAGCCTCCAGCCCGGAGGACTCGAGGACTCAACATTGAGTTCTCCAATTTTAAATAACCTCCCCTCCTATCCCTTGATTCCATCCCCAGCCCCTCCCCCTCCCTTCAATTATTCCCAGCCACCTACTGGATTCATTCCCTCCATTGACCAACCACGTCATACCCTCTACCTGTCTTCACCTATCCCCACTTCACTACTCTGACCCTGCCACTGCCTTTATCTGCAGCTCCCCTTACACCCACCCCCAGTCCTGAGAAAGGGTTACACCTGAAACGTCAATTTCTCCAACTTCTTATGCTGCCTGGCTTGCTGTGTTCTTCCAGCCACCTTCCTGTCTACCTAGGATTTCAACATTTGCAGTTTATTGTTTCTTTAAAAACTGTCAGCTTGTTACAGTCTCTATGAAATGGCTAGAAATAAATCACAATCCATTGTCTATTTTGATAGTTTCCTTAAACCCCATTTTGCATATTACAATTTTCTTAAATGCCAATGACTGCAGTGATGGTTAGTGCATTTGTTGTTATGATTAACAGCCATTTTCCAAATAGATCATAAGGAGCAAACAAAAAGTGTTAATTGCTAGGAGCTTATATGTCTCAGAGATATGATGTGGAGGTGCCAGTGTTGAATAGGGTGGACAAAGTTAAAAATCACATACACCAGGTTATAGTCCAACAGGTTTATTTGAATCTACAAGTTTTTAGAGTGCTGCTCCTTCATCAGGTAGCGAGTGAGGCAGGATCATTGGACACAGAATTTATAGTAAAAGATCAAAGTGACATACAGCTGATGTAATGTTTTAGACAAACCTAGATGACTGTTAAGTCTTTAATCACTTAGAATGGGGATGCAGATTTCGATTGATGAATATATAAATCCCAGAACTTCTTTCAAGTCACAGTCCTGAGATAATTTAAGTTTTTATCAGTATAAAAAAGAGGTGACATCTCAGCTCAGACACTGCATTGAAGGTGGGAGGTTAGAGTCTGTCTGTATCCCAACCAAGAGTCAGACAGGTCCTACTTCCAAAGTTGGAATTTATAAAATGTTACATGGATTGACTTGTATTCGCAGATGCATTCTATTTTGTTCAAAAAGCACACAATCTGTAGGCAGTCAGTCCACGTGCCATTTTATAAGTTCCTGCTTTGGTAATAGAACCAATCTGACTCAAGTTTGGGACACAGACAGACTCTAACTTTACACCTTTAATGCATTGTCTGAACTGAGATGTCACCTTTTTTTTGTTAAACCTTAAGTTATCTTGGGATTGTGACTTAAGAGATTCTGGGATTTACATATTAATCAATTGAAACCTGCATTCCCATTCTAAGTGATTTAAGACTTAACAGCCTGTCTAATACATTCATCAGTTGCATGTCGCTTTGATCATTTACTATAAATTCTGTGTCCTCTGATCCTGCCCCACTAGCTACCTGACGAAGAAGCAGCACTCCAAAAGATTATAGATTCAAATAAACCTGATGGACTATAACTTGGTGTTGTGTGAATTTTAACTTTCTCAGAGATAAGAACATAAGAACTAGGAATAGGCAATTCAGCTCTTCGGGCCTACTCTGCCATTTAATGCAATCATGGCTAATCTCATCTTGGCCGCAACTCCATTTTCCTGCATGCTCCCCTATAACCCTTCAATCCATTACTAACTAAACATTTCTCTATCTTCTCCTTTAATTTATTCACCGTCCTGGCATCTGCTGCACACTCGGGCAGTGAATTTGACAGATTTATAACCCTTTTGAGAGAAGTAATTTTTCTTTGTCTCTATTTTAAAACTGCCACAAAAAAAATTCCACATATCCTACAAAAGGCTGGAAGTGTTGGAAGCCATGTGAGTACCCATAACAACATGCATCATTTGGAGAAAGTGAGTGGAGTTAAAGAAATTGTTCAGAGTGATAACAATTTCATGCACGAGGAATGAAAATACTGGTGAAGGGGATTATTTGCACCTCTATTCAAGGAAAAAGCAAAGTGCTTCACACTGTCAAGACAGGGATGGTGGTGTTCGGAGAATGGGCATTGACTGTCATTCACTTTACCAATTTCCAAATTTCTGGATGTAATCAAGGGCATTGCAAAGTTACGTAGGGAGAGACTGGTCAAAGTGAGAAAATTGAATTAAATTAAGAAGTATCCAGCTAATTGCGGTAAGCATAGCTGAAATAATGTATTGCATTCATCAGGGCGATAAAGAACAGTTTGAGAAATAGCAGGATAGAGGGGAAAGTGTTTCAATAATTCATTCATATCGTATTTGATGTATGTCAATAAACCCCACACTATTTGACTGCAAGACATTGAATTTACTGGTTGTAATATTTACATGCTGTTGACCATACTTGAGCTCTTCCTGGTATCCAATGAGAACCTTAGAGTGAAAGTAGATGGCATTATGAAGATACAAGATAGACCATAGCATTCTTCGACAAGTAAACGTACACAAGGGCACCATGAAACTGAAAATCAAATATGTATCAAATAGCCAAATTTTAACTACAATATTTGAGGCAGCATGGTGCTCAGTAATTAGCACTGCTGTCTCATAGCACCAGGGACCTAGGTTTGATTCCAACCTCAGGTGAATGTCTGTGTGGAGATTGCACATTCTCCCCATGTCTGCATGGGTTTCCACTGGGTGCTCCAGATAGGTCTAAGTAGGTTACTCTTCAACTTGTTGGGTCAAGTGGCCTGGTTCCATACTGTAGGGATTCAATGAACTCAATATCATCTCTATCAACACCAAAGTAGATCGAGCAGTTGCTTAGAACTGATGTTTAGAAGACCGTAAATCATAAGTGACCTAGCCCATCTGGTCTGCTCTTCTTTTCATTGAGATCATGGCTATCTATTTGATAAGAGCACAAAGGAGGATGTAAGATGCTTAAAGCAAACAGACCAGGATATTTTAATGTCTGTGGTTATGGAGATAAATGTCCTTTTTCAATGACTGATCACGAAATTGATCGTCCACCTCTTCAAGCAGATTATGCAGAATCACAACCTCAAATTTGTAGTTTTCAGTGCCATCATCAGTAACCTTCATATCTTAAAGATTATTTTTGTACTTAAATAAAATAAATAATCTGAACCTTTCTGTCCACAATCCTGGGGATAGCTATTTATAAATATTCATTATTAATACAGTGATATGTGAAGCTAACTTAATAATTCCTGCCACCTTGTTTACTGGAAGGACACCATTCTCCCTGTATTTCCATTTCCATCCCATGTGTAACAGTGTTTCTGATATATTATCCTTTTCATTAACGGTGATTCCAGCCAACCGTGCTTAATAGGACCCTTGGCCGTGTCAATTTCATTTACTTCATGTGCACTTTCATGCCTTTCTCTCCCTCCCAGAGCTACAATATGGTTTTCTTTGCTGTCATTTTTCATTATATCAGTCTCTATGTTTAACATATCATTCCCCAACATTTCCAACAAAGGACCTTGCCTCATCTTCAGTTCTCACAGTGCAGAGTAGTCAGTGCACTATGTAGGCAATCAGTCAGTCATAGCGTTACAGCCAGGTAATGCAACCATAACATCAGCAAGCACATATCGAAGTCTAAGATCTATGACAGTGTCAATAGTTAGCATCATCCTTCAAGACAACTATCTCAATGAGAGGAGGATATAGTCGCCTAGTTGTAAGCTTACTAGACTAGTGATCCAGAGTTATAGACTAATGTTCCAAGGATATGTATGCAAATCCCTCAATGCCAGGTGGTGAGATTCAATTCAAGAAAAGTCTGGAATGTAAAGCTAGCCTAATGCTATACTGTCGTTAAAAACTATTCTGATTCACAAATGTCCTTTTGGGAAAGAACTCTGCCAGCCATTCCTAGTCACATGTTCTACATGTGATTCCAGACCCATAGCAATGTGGTTGATGCTTAACTGCTCCTCTGGGCAAATATGGATAGGAAATAAATGCTGGCTCAACCTGCAACACCCCTATCACATAAATGAATAAATTAAAACCCAGTCTTTGTGATATTTTACACATCACATAACATACAGCATGGGTACAAACCCTTCAGTCCAACTAGTCCATGCCAACTATGTTCCCAAACTACCACTAGGCCCCCCTGCCTGTGTTCAACCATATCCCTCCAAAAATTCCTATTCATGAACTCATCCAAATGTCTTTTAAACATTGTAACTGTATCTACAGCCATCACTTTCTCTAGCAGTTCATTCCACAAATGAACCAGTCTCTGTGTAAAAAGGTTTTCCCTCATATCCTTTTAAAATCTTTCTTCTCTCACCTTAAAAATATGCACCCTAGTTTTGAACTTCCTCACCCTAAGAAAAGACCCTTGTCATTCACCTTATTCAGGGCCTCATGATTTTATAAACCTCAATAGGGTCGCCCCTCAACCTCATCGGAAAGGACTCGGGCCATATCATATCGCCAATGACAAGTGACCAAAGAAACTACATCATAGTGGTAATTAGCAATGTCAGTCAAAAGATGACAGCTGCAGTGATCGTGAAGACTCCTTCCCTAACCATCATTAATCAATTCTGTGGGTTCAAAGCCAAAGTACGCAAGCAACAACCAAGATCAAAGTGCTCCAGTCCATTCTATAACACAGTAAAGTCAACAAGGAAGGAGCATACATGAATATTTCTCTTCACAAAAACAATAAAACAGTTGATCTGTTTTTTTTATATAAGGGTTTTGCAATTGATGCAGGATAGTTCTAAACTAGTGAAGTGATCCTTAGGCAAAGCACAGACAGAAATACTGTAAAAAATGTTCTCTTTGATACTAAATATTGACCTATATCTGGAAATGGTCAATGTTTCAGCCTTTTCTTTTGGAAGTGGTGCAAAAAGTATTCAAAGGGTATGTATGACATTATGTCAATCTCCCTTATAGCCTGAATGCCAGACTCAGACACTGATCTGCTACTTTCAAACAGCAAAAAAATCAGAATGACAGAAGAAGAGAAATCAACAAAGGCTAAAATATTACTCTACAATTAAAGTCTTCATATACTGGCATTTTAAATAGCATTGAACTGTAAATTAAAAAATGGAAAGCAAACACTTACACATGCCATTGACACCCTGTTAGAATTTCAGGCATTTAAAGAGAAAATTATTATTTGCTTCATAAATCAACAAAGATCTAATAAGGAAAGACAAGCAGTCAAAATCCTTGTTGACTTGAGAAATGAAGGATTGAGAAAAGTAAATTCCTTGGGAATTCCTAATAATTACGTTTAAGATGCGCTGACAGAATTTTACAATTTTTAGAAGACCAGCTTAAGGCATAAATTAATTTCAGGCTACACAAGGTGGAGGCAGATACACAGGATGTTGAGATCAAGTCACGTTGACAACAGCAAGTAGAACAATTGATCAGTACAGTCATTTCTGATATAACACAACAGTTCTGTTCTTGTGTGATCTTGTGTTATAAGAAAATCACGCAGTAGCCAGGGCATTCAAAGTAAGGGGCCAGAATCATGTTGTAGCCAATACAGGTAAGGAAACTTTGCATTCTACACATTAAAGCCAATTCATGTTGAATAAGCACATGTTATAGCAGAACCAACTGTACCTATACTGTATCAATACAAAGATATGGAATGTGATTTCACCAAAGCTAACTTAGCTGAAAGGTTTTTGGAATTGGTCATTCCTTGCACACCCATTAAATTCCTCTGTAAAACATGACTAGAAATTCCCAAAGAATATGCCAGTCATGCATTGTTAAACAAATGATGCATGTTTGATGTCATTGTTGTGGGCCAGTAGCATCTTCAACTACTTGACTCTGCAATAACTATTACAGCAATCAAAAGATCAGTAAAATATTTAAGCCTTATAAGCAGTGTGGCTAGTATCACGCACCAGCACAATGCCCAGCATTTTGTGACATAAACACATTACTCTACAAGAGGATGTTTGGCTAAATATGCAAAATACTCCACATGCTGAGGGAAACCCAAAACACAACATAATGTTCCACTGCAACAAGTAAAGGACAGTGAACCAAGAAAGAATGTCAAAAATATATCCTGTAAGTCCATCCATAACATGAAAACTGGTCAAAGAGGTCCAAGAAGCACCTACAATACTTACTTACAGAGTGCAGTCAGACCATATAGGTCATCAATTTGACACACCAAATGAACAATGAGAAACGCTGAAGCTTTTGTCTCTATCTCAGTGATACCCCCAAAAAGATGCACAACATAGAGCAAGTAGCAAAATTAAAACACCTGCAAGTGCAAATATAATTCCATCATGCATTTTATATGAGCTGTACTAAGGAATGTGACACAAAATTGTACTGTCTACACGCAATAGAATTGCATTTCGTATCTTTGCATCTTACCTGTGAATATGTCTCCTTGGTATAAATATCTAAAGTGTTCCACATCATTGAAACAACAGAACCAGTTATTATTGGTACAATAGTATGTAAGGAACAATGTGCTATGACAATCCATAACATAACAAGCAAGTCAGTTGCAACATCAAAGACTCCAGACCATAACTTTGCATCTATGCATGATCTGACTAATCTTTACCAGGCATGTATGATATGGTGGGCAACTTTAAAGTTTAATAACTGAAAGACAATGCCAAACTCTGCATTGAGCTCTCTTGTATGTGCAACGTTGACATGAATTGGGACATCATTACTGACTGGTAAGACTTTTTTTTTGTACTTCGAAGAAATATGGCATTATATATGTAGGCTTAGATGGTCGAATATTGCACTTAACAAATGCTTACACAAGATTTCTATCTTCAAAAATCTTAATCCCAATTTCCCAGATGCCAAGTATTTTCCCAAGATCATTACCAAGAAGGGATATTAGTCCATGTATCTTTCCCTGGAACCACTGGAACTGACAACTTTTAGAACACCTTTCACTTGATCTTGTTTCCTCAGATTATGATTTGTATTAATGGTCAACCAGGACATATTCCAAGAACAAATGGATCCATTGACAATCTACCAGGTTTGTTTCACAGAAGACATTGCGTTTTTCGAAAGAATTCAACAATGGCATGTCTCAAACCTTCATCAGATTATGACAGCAGCAAGGAAACATGATCATGTTTTCATCGGCACAAAATAGATAACACGAACCAATTTAATTTCTAAGGATTAATCTACTCATTAAACAGTATTAGATCTGATCTTTCCAGAATGAAAGACACACAGATGGTGTCGACACCATAATACAGAGATATCTTACAAAGTTATCTCCATTTTTTGAATTTCTTATCCAAATATATTCCAGCTTTTGTGTTCTGTCTTTCCTTTTTTGAGCTCTAATCCACAAAGGCACATATCTATGGTAGGTCAAGAATCAACACATTTCTAAATCTCTCAAAAATAGTGAATACTTTCTTCAATATTATGATCCTCAAAGCTATTGGAAGTAGATGTTTCCCGAAAAGGCCTCAGACCATGTCTGTTACAGAATGACAAACCTATTACATTGATTCTACAGTCCTCATGACAGTTCAGACAAACTATTCTAACATAGAAAGAGAAACTCTTGCTCCAGTTTTTGAGATACAATAGTTGCACATTTACATATTTGGCAAGCATTTCATTTTTCTGACGGCAATCCATTAGAAATAATTTATCGATCAATGCAGTTTCATGACTCCAGCAACTTCTTGTGAAGTTCCAAGTGTACAAATAATTATTTCCAATGCTCTTAGCCAAGTTTCACAGAAATGCTTTTTTAAGCATACAAGTGGATATAATTGAATCATGTTATGAGATAATCTCAAAATTGATCTGACATATTTTGGTCAGTCAGGCAGAGTCAGCAAGCCATGTCAGCTGGTACCAGCTGCAGCAGCTTCGAAAGATCAGCAACAGCAGGTGGCCTGAATATACTCAACAGATCCCTGAGCTAGCACATTCTTTCTAATATTTCAGAGACAAACTGGGTCTTTACAGAAATGTTATTTCTAAAGGCAAACAACTAAAAATTTCACAAGTTCCTCTTCAAGACATACTAAGCTATATGCATATAGGTCACATGGACAAAGAAACAAAACAAGAGATTAGCTAACCATCCATTGGTCCGGCATCAACTAGGATATTTATCAACAAATCAAATTGTGTGAAACATTCAACACCTCCACCATAAAGACAGCCATTCCTTCCACATGAGATTTTTTTTTCTCTGAACTGGGGTGTAAGCTTGCAATTGATATTTTTCATGTTCAAAAGCACAATTACATTCTGGTGACTGACTATTTCACAAAACTTCACTTTGCATGTCAAATCAAAAATACCACAAGTGTGATGTTATTGACACATTGCCCATTGTACTCAATTTGTTCAGTGTTCCACAGCAAATTGTATTTGACATTAGTCCACAATATACCAGTACAGGATATCCTTCCAAGATATGGGCAAGACATTAGCTCTTCTCTTTATTACCCTCAGTCAAATGGTCTCCGAGAATGTTAAAATTCATGGTAGTTAATTGTAAAGTGTTGTCATGATTTTTGGCTCATCTGTTAATTCTATATGTTACCTTTCAAGGTATTGGCTTACCATCTCCCTCAGCTGTCATGTTTGGAAGACAAATCCAGACAGTTCTTCCTTTCCACACTGTCTCTAACCAATCATATGTGCATGACATTGTTGGGAAGAAGGGATAAAATATTAGAAACAGCATGATCAATGAACATTCAGTGATCTCAATCTGACCCAGGACAAAGACAGTTAAGGCAGTTGTACAAAAACTTGAGTTTGTGGAAAAATGTTACATTGATACGTCCAGCCTAGGTCATATGGTGTTGCAATGAGCAACATTAAAAATGTAAGAAATAATTAGCAACTTATCTGAACAGCATATAATCAATCACCCAATATACAGGATGATGAATTGGAAACTGAAAGTAATATGTTGGTGTCAGACAACAACCACCCATCTCTAAAAACTGATATACCTCATTCTGCACTAACAGCTACAGAGTGAAGCTACTCCACCAACTCATGATAACTATATAAGGACTATATTTGATTGTATTTATCACCACTAAAAGTATCTCCTTAATTTGCAGAGATGATATGTATTCTTGTATACGCTATCACAGAGATTCCTAGTCTTTCAAGGGAAAATGGATTTGCAATATTATTGCGTGGATCCCAGAAAGGCAGTGTACCTTTAAGACAGATAATGTAATGACAGCCATCTTTCCAAAATCAAAGTTCTTGCCTCACCTTGAATAGTCACAATGCAATGGAATCAGAGCAGTCTGTCAGTCAGCCATGTGCAGTGTTATAACCGTGTCATGTAATCACTATATTGAGATGCATAGCACCCAGACTATTTGTAGGTCTGAGATTTTATATAAGTCTAAATAGCTGGTGTTAATAATCTACAAACATCAGTTTCAACAAAAACCCAATCTTGTGGTGTATATATTACATGAGTTAATGCATGGGATCAGGCCATATCATACTGGCAGTGGTGTTTGATTCAAGCACGTCACTCAGCAAAAAAAAGGGACAATTCCTTCTATGGCCAATCACTCAAACATTCCATCTCCTTCTATTGGCACTTTTCCATGCAATCACAGGATATTCAACACCTTTTCTTAACCTCTTCTCTACCCATGGCCTAAGGCTTCGAACTCTCCTTTCAGCAGAAACAGTAATATATGTGTACCACTTTCAATGTTATCCACTGCACTCATTATGAGCAATGTGGATTGATTTACACTGTGCGGATGAAAATGCCTGTAATTTCTGCCTACAATTTTATTTCCTTTTCTTTGCATATTTTGTTTAATTCTTGTTTTTCTCTTGCCTTTGATTTCAGACAATAGCGTCATTATTCTGCCATCCACACATCCATTAGTCAAATCTTTTGTTTCTTTCTTTTTCCTAATCAACCTGTTCAGTGATATTATTAAAAACCCCTGGAGCAGGTGCGACCTGAACCTATATTTTATTTCATTACTTTTCCAACTGCCACTCACTTTGGATTTGCAATGGCAACTGTTTTGTCATTTAATTTATCAGGTCTTCCACTCTATGAAAAAAACTTAAAGTTTTGCTCTTTTTTCCACCTTCCTCTGATTCACCTGCTTAAAACCTCTAACATTTGTGAATTACCAGTTTTGCTTAGATGGAAATATTAACTCTGTTTCTCTAAATACAGATGCTAGCTGACTTGTTGAATATTCTTTGCATTTCTACTAAGCAGAATTTCCAGAATTTGTAGTATTTTGTTTTTGTCTATCTGTTAAACACTTCTACCTTCTCACTCTCTTGTCTGACATCCTGTTTTCTCCTGCCATGCCCCTTGTTAAGGCTCCATCATTAGAAGCCTTTTTGTCTCTGTTAAGCAAATATTTAGCCCTTCTCTCCTGTTTCACGAGTAATAATTTTGCTTTTTTTTCACGAAAATAGCGATGTACTACCACATTATCACGTTACCAGCTATTTTTTGCTCCATCAACCTTTTCAAGATGATAGAATTTATCTATACTAGAATCACCTTACATATCAATGTGATATTTTCTCCAGCCTTTACTGAAGTGGAAAATTGGCAAACTCCAAGGCTGGCAAGAAATTCGGTTGACGCTGAATTCAAATGTTTCTGTCAGGAAGAGGAAAGAAAATCAATAAGTCATCTGAAAAACATTGGAGAAATATTAGTTACAAAGACTCTTTCTAAGCACGTCTAAAGTCTGAGCATTAACTATGATAGGTATTGGACCAGATACAATGTTCCATCTCTAACCCAGATTGATATCAACAGCTGTTCAATCATACACTTCCCTTCTGTTAATCAACAGGTCATTGGTTGTAAGTGTTAAGGGCTATAGGTGGCTCAACAGCTGTTACTGGCAGATCAAAGGTGAAAGTACAAGTACTCGATATTCAAAGCATAGAATTCCTGCTGCAAATAGTGTTTGAAAATGAGAAAGATGAACAGCTACTTAGATCCGAGGTTTAAAGAAGGTTAACTTCAGAACAACTAGACAAAGACTACCCACAGTATATGGACATATTTGGTAAAGGGGAAAATAACATGATCAGAGGGAAGAGTACAAAAGAACATGCTCTCTGATACAGAACTAGTTTTAACCCTCAGTGGCAAGAACTCGACTTTCACCAAAATACTCAGACATAAGAATCAGTATAAAACTACAACTGAAAGCATACAAAAAAGCAAAAGATAGCACAGATCCTTGTGAATGAGAAAGATGCAAAGAATAGTACTGGGGAACAAATCAAAGTTCCAAAAAGAAACTGGCAAAGAATATCATGAACAACATTTTCACATTGTATGAGGAGACAGAACTGGAATGGTCTTTTACTCAGATCGCAGTGATGTCTACAAGCTAGAATGCTCCAGGTTCAAGTCCCACTCCAGGAGCTGGCTCAGAAGGACTAGGGAAGACAAGCCATTTTTTATTGGTTCTACTTCCCGGGCTAGATAAATAGAGAAAGTTAGTGGCAAGAAGGCTAGCTGGCTACAAAAACATGCTGCCAAATTCCAAAAACAATATCAATTGTGACAGGATGATTAATCAACATTGTGTCAACAAGGGTGATTAGGAAATCGAAGGTGGAACACTTTGAAAAGGATCCACATGTTGCTCTTGGGGTACAGCATAGGTGTATCAATGAAAGGCTTCAGAGGAGTCAAATAGCAGAGCCATGCATCTTCAGAATATTTGTGGAACTCATCCCTGATTTTGCATGATTCTGTAAATGACAGTATCGATATAGTAAAGAAGATAAAAACCAAAGATTGTTCCTTAGGGGCACACTGGTAGTACTGATCAAAAAACATGAAAAGTAGCATTTTAATGAAACTTTGTCATCAAATGAATAAAATTGGAACTAAATGAGAGGAGTTCCATTGAGGAGCAATAGAACAATTAGACAAAGGAGGAGAAGCATTGGAAGAGATAGTGTGGTCAATCATAGAAAATTCTAGTCTACTGTATAAGGAGGTTAGTTAGGAATACCTATAATGTTATGGACTATGTGAATCTAGAATATAGAATAGTAGTTTTGATATTTCTGGGTTGAAAAGAGTTTATTATGTGATTTCTTAGAAACAAAAAGTCAGAAGGTCAAAGAGAACAATGAATGATCTGATGTTTACTAGAAAAAACAAATCATTATGGAAGAATCCTGTATGGCTTTTAAGAGAGGTAAAAGGTGGATTTTATAACCCTTAATTGCTGGGCAAACAGAATAGGAAACAGTTTAGGATTTGTGCTGTTAATTTCCCAATTACAGGCTTTGGATTAATATTGCCGTGTGTTTCTACAGATTAGAGAGAGCAATTAGAGAGGGACACAACTAGTCTTTCTCTTCCAGAAGTAAGGCACTGAGTAAAATCAGTTGAAACATTGCTCAGTAAAATATTTGGGAAACCTTGTGAATATTTAAAAATCAACGTGCTTAACTATTTCCCATGTGAATCGATATAGTAAAGAAGATAAAAACCAAAGATTGTTCCTTAGGGGCACACTGGTAGTACTGATCAAAAAACATGAAAATCTGGTTTGAAGATCTTCCATCATTCTGAAAAAATCAGTAACTTAATCTCAGCAATAGGAAATTGAAGGAAATGTGAGAGATCAACCTAAGCAGAGATGCATTGTCATATTGTGTCTGGATATGAATGTGCATGCTTGGGATAAAGGAAATATAGTTCAATTCAGAATAGTAGCTGAGATTTTTCACCATTTTTTGTCACTACAATTATAGAATCTTACAGTACATAAGGAAGCAATTCCACCATTGTGTCTGTACTGACTTTAAAAGTGCTATTAAATGAGTACAGTTCTCCATCCCCATCTCCATAGTCATCTCTTTCAAATATATATCCAACTCTGTCTTGACACCTTCTATGGAATCCGCCTCTACCACTCACCCAGGCAGTACATTTTAAATTCTTAATAACTCCCTAAGATGTTTCTTTCTTAGCTTACTCCAGCCCTCTTGCTGACAACCTTGAAATTATGATCCCTAGTTACTCACACACCAACTAATGGACACAGAATATCCTTCTTCACCCAGTCAATGTTGTTGACAACTTTGAATACCTCAATGAGGTCTGCTATATTTTATCCACTGTTTTATGCACAAAAGTAAGCTTCCAATCAACATGCTCCAGATCAACTTCTGCACTCCTAAAATCTATGCTTTCCCAGTCCGAGGTCACCTCTTAATCATCCGCTCCAGGGAGAATAAGCTCAATTTCTTTAATCTTTCTTTTCATATGTGTGCGCATGTAGGAGCGACAGGTTGAGTGTACAAGTGAGTCTGTGCATGTGGGTGTGAGTGCACGTGATAGAGTGTGTGTTTACAGGTATATATGTATGTGTGTGTGTGTAGGCTTGGTTAAGTGTGTGCGTGAGTGTGATGGGGTATGTCTGAGAGGATGCATGTGTCAGTGTGAATGTGGGGGTTGTATGCGTGTGCATATGAGAGAGAGCTTGTATATGAGGGAAGGTCTGAGTGTGTGTGTATCATGCAGTGGGGTCACCTGTACTGTGAATGAACCCAAGGTCCTGGTTGAGGCCATTCCCATGGGTACCAAGCTTTACTATCAGCTTCTGCTCAGCCACACTGCATTGTTGCTTGTCCCAAAATCTGTCTTGGAGGATGGTCACCCGAATGTCCGAGGCCGAATGTTCCAGACCACTGAAGTGTTCCCTGACTGGGAGGGAACACTCCTGTCTGGTGATTGGTGTACGGTGTCCACTCACCCATTGTTGTAACATCTGCTCGGTCTCACCAATGTACCATGCCTCAGGGCAGGATTCTTAACAACTGTTTCATCTTGCCTGGCCACCTCAGTTATGCTTGTAAACCCCAAGGTCCTTCTACTCCTGTACTCCCCGTAAAGCTGTACCATTGAGCCTGTACTGTCTCTCCATGTTTCTTCTGCCAAAAGGCCATTTCTCTGCATTAAAATTCATCTGCCAGGTATGTGCAAATTTGGCCAACATGCCAATGTGCCTCTAAAGCCACTTAGCATCATCCTCACAATTCACTATTTTCTCTAGCTTAGTATCATTGCAAAATTAAAGATATTTCCTTCAACACTCCTTTCCAAATAGTTTATATAAATCAGAAAAAGCAAAGTCCTAACACCAATTCATGGGGAATACCACTTTCAACTCATTTCCAATCTGAGAAATGACCATCTATACCTGCTCTGTTTTCTGTCTTTAGCCAACTTCAAATCCAAGAACCCATTCATCCCAAACATTTCTAATTTGCTAACCAACCTGCCTATGTGGCAACATATCAAAGGCTTTCTGAAAGTCTAAATATACAAGGTCCATGGCTCTACCATCACTAACTGCCTGTGTCATCTTGTCAAAGAACTCTCATTTGTCAGATATGACCTGCCCTTGACAAAGTCATGAATCATTGAACCCCTACAGTTTGGAAAGAGGGCCTTTGGCCCAAGAAGTCCACACTGACCCTCTGAAGAGTAACCCACCCAGATCCATTCCCCTACCTTGTATTTACCCCGACTAATACATCTAACCCACACAGCCCTGAACAGTATTCACCTAACCTGCACATCTTTGGATTGTGGGAGGAATCCCACACAGACACAGGGAAAATGTGCAAACTCCATACAGACGGTTACCTAAGGCTGGACTTGAACCCGGATCGCTGGCACTATGAGGCAGCAGTGCTAAACACTGAGCCACTGTGCTACCCTGTGTTGACCTTCAAGTATTTACTTATTTTTCTCTCAATGTATATTTGCCTAATCCTGTATTATGGCTTCTATCAGTTTTCCCACTATTGATGTCAAGCTGACTGGTCTCCAGTTTCCTGGGTTATCCTTTGCTCTTTTCATAAACATTTGCAATCCTCCAGTCCCCTAGGACTAATCCTGTGCTCAGAGAGGCCTGGAAAACTTCTGTAAAAGGCTCCATGATTTGCTCCCTTGCCTCTCTCAGTAATCTAGGATGCATTTACTATGTCTGGTAACTTCTCCACCTGGAGTGTTGCCAGCCTTTTTAGCAATTCTTTATCCACCGCTATATTGCACCATTGCTCAACACTCACATTTTCAACTAGACAATTGTCCCCATCTTCTAATTTGGTAAAAACAGAAACAAAATATTCAATTAATTCCTCTGCCATAACTTTGCTTCAGCGAGCAGCTTACCCTGCTTGTTCCTTATAGGCTTCACTCTATCCTTCATTAATCTTTTACGATCAATATATTTCAAGAACATTTTACAATTTGTTTTAGCACAGCCTGTTATCTTTTCTTTTTCTTCTTCTTAACCTTCTTCTTAACCTTCCTTAAGATATTCTTCCTGATTTCTATTGCTATTCTTGTTCTGGTAAGCATCAAATGCCTCACTTTCTTTTTCTCAGACATATCCTTAGATATCCAAAGTATTTTTGTATAGGTATATGATTAGATTAGATTACTTACAGTGTGGAAACAGGCCCTTCGGCCCACCAAGTCCACACCGACCCACCAAAGCGCAACCCACCCATACCCCTAACCTAACACTACGGGCAATTTAGCATGGCCAATTCACCTGACCCACACATCTTTGGACTGTGGGAGGAAACCAGAGCACCCGGAGGAAACCCACGCAAACACGGGGAGAACGTGCAAACTCCACACAGTCAGTCGCCTGAATCAGGAATTGAACCCAGGTCTCTGGCACTGTGATTATGTCCCTATTTTGCAACCTAATCATTCTCCCATAGTTTATCCACTGTTTTATGCACAAAAATAAGTTTCCAATCAACATGCTCCAGATCAACTTCTGGACCCATAAAATCCTTGCTTTTCCAGTCTGGAATCTTAACCATTGACTGATTTTTACTTTTTTGAAACTTAATATTAAACCTTATTCTTATGTATTAATCATTATTTCCCAAATGCTTCCCCACTCTGACATTCACCACTTGATCTGTCTCATTTCCTAGGACCCGATCCAGCTCCCTCACTATTTAAAGAATAAGTCTTGCTTGAAATAAAGTTACTTTGAATTTATTAAAGAAGCAACATAGCCATTACTTTTACTCTGTATTGCAGTGCAAGAATGACAAGTTGGCCATTTGGTGAAAAATAAAGTTCTTATTTTTTTTTGTAGCTCATGAAGTACAAGGGCTTGATTACTGACACACCAGATTCATTCCAAGTTGAAAGGGTTAACTGACATAATCAGATAAACTCCATCCATCAAGGCATAAGATACTTCCTGAAAGAAGCAAACCAATGGGTGACACGGTGGCATGGGCGGCACGGTGGCACGGTGGCACTGCTGCCTCACAGCGCCTGAGACACGGGTTCAATTCCTGACTCAGGCAACTGATTGTGTGGAGTTTGCACATTCTCCTTGTGTCTGTGTGGGTTTCTTTCGGGTGCTCCAGTTTCCTCCCACAGGCCAAAGATGTGCAGGTTAGGTGAATTGGCTATAGTAAATTGCCCATAGTATTAGGTGCATTAGTCAGAGGAAAATAAGAGGTAGGGAATGGGTCTGGATGGGTTACTCTTCGGAAATTCGGTGTGGACTTGTTGGGCCAACTGATCTGTTTCCATACTGTAGGGAATCTAATCTAATCTTAAGATGAACCTGATGCTTCAGAAGAGACCATCGTGTATTTCGAAGATAATGCATCTACAAAATAAGTAATATGTCATTAATCCATTTACTGTTCATCAAGATCAAGCCTATCTTCTGTGGAATATCATGTGAGTATCCTTCTCTGCTTGGAATCAATAACACTGACTAATACCTACAAGGAAGTTTTGATGACAGCAAAACTACTCAAGGAATCCCAGATGAGTCTATTGGAAAGCAATATATATAAGACTGACAGTTGGAGATTTAACTGCAGGTCTCACAGAGAATTAATTCAATTTGAGCTACATAAAAGGCATTTAAAATAAAAGGGGAAGAGTTGAGTTATTTGGGCAAGGATTTTGGCAATATGCAACTCTGCTTAATTTCATTCACCATAAAATCATTTTATCAGCTGGAGAGTCGATTCAATCATTAATTTATATTTTTAGAAAGCAAACATTGGTTAGGCCACCTTTGGCATGTTATGTGCAATTCTAATCTTCCTCCTATGGAAGGATGGGATAAAACTTGAAAGGGTTCAGAAAAGATTTATCAGGATGTTAACAGGGTTGGAAGGTTTGAGCTATAAGGAGCGGCCGAGTAGGCTGGGGCTGTTTTCCCTGGAGCATCGGAGGCTGAGGGTGACCTCATAGAGGTTTATAAAAGCATGAGGGGCATCGATAGGGTAAGTAAACAAAGTCTTTTACTTAAGGTGGGGGAGTCCAGAACCAGTGGCATAGTTTAAGGTGAGAAGGGAAAGATTTAAAAGGGATCTAAGGAGTAATGTTTTCACATAGAGGGAGGTGTGTGTATGACATGAGCTGTCAGACAAGTGGTGGAGTCGAGTGCAATTATAACATTTAAAAGGCATTTGTTGCGTATATGAATAGGAAAGGTTGCGGAATTGAGAAAGGCAGAGTGGTGGGCATTGTCTATATAGGTTTACAGGGATATGGGCCAAGTGCTGGCAAATGGGACTATATTAATTTTGGATATCTGGTAGGCATAGATGAGTTAGACTGAAGGGTGTGTTTCCATGATGTATATCGTTATGACTCTATGACTCTATCTGATCCTCATGGGAGGATCTTTACGAAGTTTTGGCTTTGTAGAATGTATTGCAGATTTCTCAGATTGGAAACTAACATTGCAAGTTAACCCAGAAGGTATGGTAAATGCCAAGTATTCTGTTTTAAGTGGCTATGTTCAACGGTGTTCCATCAGCAATAATCCTGCCCCTTTCCTGTTCACGTTATTTACAAACAATGGACAAAAAATGCTTTTATTCATTCATGGGATGCAGATACAGCTGTCAAAGCCAGCATTTCTAGCCAATCCCTATTTGCCCTAGGACACATGTGGTGAACCATATTCTGAACTACTGTAGTCAGTGTCAAGTAGATGTACACATAAGAATGTTAAGAAGGATTTTCATGCAGTAATGATGAAGAAATTATGATATATTTCTAAGTCATTATAGTACAACCTGAAGGGAAATTTGGAGGCTGTGATTTTCTATTTCATCTGCTTTATTTGTCCTGTACTATGGTCAAACTTTTGAGTTGAGGAATTGACAAAGGCAGAGTGGTGAACATTGATTATATAGATTTCATAAAGGTGTTGACAGGTTCTACATGGTATACTGGTCAGCAAGGTTAAATCATATGGAATTCAGGCAGATCAAGTCATTTGGATATAAAATTGACATGAAGGTAAGAGACAGTCGGTGATGGTAGAGGGTTCTTTCTTGGAATGGAGGCCTGACACCAGCAGTGTGCCATATGGATTTTTTTTCATTTATATAAATGTGTAAATAGGAGGAATGGTTAGTAAGTTTGCAGATGACAACAAAATTGGTGGTGTAGTGGACAATAAAGAAGGTTATCCTAATGGGACCTTGATCAGATGGGCCGATGGGTGGCAGATGGAGTTAAATTTAGATAAATGTGAGATATTGCATTTTGTTAAGGTAAATCAAGGCAAAACTTATACACTTAATGGTAAGGTCCTAAGGAATATTGTTGACCAAAGAGACTTTGGGGTGTAGGTTCATAGTTCCTTGCAGGTGGAGTCACAGGTAGACAAGAAATAATGAAGAAAACATTTGGTAGACTTGCCATTATTGGTCAGTGCATTGAATGTAGGAGTTAGGATGTCATGTTGCAGCTATACAGCTCATTGGTCATGTAGGTTAGGCTATATTTGAAATACAGCATTCAATTCTGGTCTCTCTGCTATAGATAAGATGTTGGTAAACTTGAACAGTGCAGTACCATTCACATCTTTTCAAATTCAGTAGTAATATGTGTCCAAATGCAGCAAGTCCTAGATGATGTTTAGACTTGGACTGACAAGTGGCAAATGACAGTCATGCTACAAAAGAGCCAGGTAATGATCTTTCGTAACAAGGCAGCATCTAACCATTGCCCCTTCACATTCGATGGCATTACCATTTGCTGAATCCCCAATTATTAGCTTACTGAGGTTACCACTAACCAGAAACTAAACTGGACTAGCCTTACAAATACTTTGCGTATGACAGCAGGTTAGAGTCTAGAAATCTTGTAGAAAGCCTACACATGAGCTATCAGGCACAAGTCAGGAGTGTGATGAAATACTCCCCACTTGCCTGGATGAGTGCTGCACCAACAACACTCAAGAAACTTGACATCCAGAACAAAGCAATTACATCTACAAACATTCACCCCCTCCACGTTTTGGACTCACCCCCTCCATGGACTGTTGTGAAAACTGGCAAGTTTTTTGAGAATAGAGCTTTCTGTGCTTGGCCAAAGAGACTTGCATAATCTCGATGTGTGATTTTGCTGTAGTACTCAGTTGTTGGATGATATCTACCTGTATTGAAATGGAAGCGGAGACACATAATCACTGGGTGCTGCTGAAGGGCTTGGTAAATAAGTATTGTCTTTGAATTGGCCACCACTTGCCTAAAAGAAAACATGGATTGCAAACTCTATTCAAAGTCCTGTGCCAAATTGCTGCTGGAATACTCCAGGTTCCAGAAAGGCAGGCAATGTGGCACATTACATTTGTTGTCCACATTGTAATTAATAGCCGCAGGTTAATTTTGCATTACATTCCTGTGTTTATTTTTGTCCAAACTAATCCCTGTTTGATTGTATTGCATCACCTCAATCTCCACTCCCATTGACATTTAGACAGACGTTTTGGGGTATGGTTTTATTTGGGCTATATCAAAGAAATGCAAATTCCTGTACACAGCGAAAGATCAATACTTCACATTCACTAAAGTGTAGAAATCAGCAAAATTACTGCTATTGGAATGATGTAGCAAAGAAAGAGATGATTTGCCCCATCACCCTAGTGCTAGCCTTTTGGGGAGCTATCCAATTAGTGTCACTCACCTGCTCTTTTCCTACAGCTCTGCATTATTTTTCCATCTCGTATTCTGACAACAGGTGATCCTTGTTGAGATATTGTGGAATAAGTCTTATGTCGGAATTTTATCAACTCTTAGGTTTTATGATGAATTCCCACCTTAAATTCCCTCCTTCTATAAGCCTTTTTGGAAAATTGTGTAAACAATTGTGTAAACAGCCATCTTTAACAGTTTATCAGGGGATTCCACCAAAGTTTTGCTGAGACATTAAGAGGACCCCATAAAGATTCCAGATAAATATTTTATAAGTAAATTATAATACAGCTTGAAGCAGCATGCCGTATGTATGTTGGTATAGTGCAACTTCAGCTTTCAGCTGAAAATGTGTTGCTGGTTAAAGCACAGCAGGTTAGGCAGCATCCAAGGAACAGGAAATTCGACGTTTCGGGCATAAGCCCTTCATCAAGGCAATGTAACCTAAGGCAGCTGACACAGTGAAGGCTGTCCAAAATAACGAGGTGAATACCTTATGCCCTTTCTCAATGCCCTACCCCATTCTGAAACATGGCACCAAGTAGAAGTTGTGATCATGGAACTCCTGCTTTCATCCAATCCAACGCCTCACATCAAATTTTCTAATGCTTGCTTTCACATACCTGTGTATTGTCGAACTCCTGTAGACTCAGGAGGAGGAGAAAGCACAATATGGGACTAATGAAGAGTCTGAGGCTCTTGACCTGACCCACACAGCCACCTTCTCAGAAACTAACATTGTTTGTATTTTGGAGGCTAGCACAAATTTGGGTTCAGTACAAGGTGAGTCGCTAGGCATCAGTGGTCTGCAATCAAGTCAAAAGTAAAGGATGGCTTGTTTTTCTGTTCACTGGATGCCATGGTAGCAGAGTTGTTGCACTGCAAAGGACTTGGAAAAGGGCCTCCATGCATACAGGAGATTGCTGGTGGCCATGAACACTGAGATAGGAGACATTGACTGTATAGGTACATGGAGGAAATCATCCCCAATTTGGCAGAGGGCATCATATGAAGTTTGCTCTCTGTTCAGCCTCTGCTCCAACTCCATGTCCTTCTACACATCCCGAGGCACTGTTACTGCTGACTATCTTCCAGCATTTTTTAAATCTTCTGTTGCTGCCCCTGTAGGGTTGGAGCAGCATGCTGAGAAATCCAAGAATTCACCACACCACCTTGCCAAATATTCCAAAATACTTTTTGGACACTTTGCAATAGAAAATATTCAAAAATGTTACTTGTAGTCAGTGTGTTCAATCTTTTAAATAATGCTACTGAAGCACTCAGCTTATAGTTTCACATGTATGTGACCTTATCCCTGCCAAAAGCCACACAATGGAACAAGTGAAGTGGGGGTCACATCGAGAACAGTGCATACCCTCATTGCGGTGTGAGATAATTTCTTACCATGGCAGTAAAAATTGGTGGTGCTCTCTGTTTAGATGTGTCAATTGCAGGACAAAATTACAAAATAATAAAACCCAGAAATTCATATGATCTCTTTCTATCAGTGTAAGTGTAGGAGAGTAGAACACTCTCCAGATTGATCACAGGTACCTTCAGCTATTAAAATACTGGCTATTTTACAGAAACCTGGACAGCTGGTGTACTTTATTGAGACTTAGGTCACAATTCTGAAGAAATCCTCAACATTTGCCATCAGACCACCCAATAAATTTAAAGGCGTATAATGGTAACATTAAGCTCCTTCAGATATTCCAGTGGCGTGAAAATTCTTTTCACCTTTCCAGCCATAAGGATTTCACATCCAAATGTGTATCACAGCCAGACGAATGGATTGGTTGGAGCAAAGGTTAGAGGCAATGAGGAATTTACAAGAGCAAGTGGTGTGATGGATGAAGTTAGAGGAAGGGCGAAAAGTTGCAGATACAGTCACATAGATGAGTTAACTCCAGGAAGAGTAAGAGAGTGAGGCAGGTAGTGCAGGAGTCATCTGTGGCTATCTCCATTTCAAACAAGTATGCTGTTTTGGAAAACGTAGCAAGTGACGGATTCTCAGGGGAAAATAGCATGAACAGCCAAGTGTCTGGTATTGAGAATGGCCCTAATGCAATGAGGGGTACGTCGGGCTCCAAGAGATCGATTGTGTTTGGGGACTGTCTAGTCCAAGGTACAGACGGGCGTTTCTGTGGGCAGCAGGAAAAATCATAATGGTGTGTTTCTTCCCTGATGCCAGGATCAAGGATGTCTCAGGGAGGGTGCAGACTGTTCTTAAGGGGGAGAGGGGCCTGTAGGAGGTCATTGTACACAATGGAACCAACGATATAGGAAGGGAAAAGGATGAGATTCTGAAGGGAGAATACAGAGAGTTAGGCAGGAATTTAAAATGAGGTCCTCTAGAGTAGTATTACATAGATTATTCCTGATGGTCTGAGCTAGTGAGGGTAGAAATTGGAGGATAGAGCAGATGAATTCATGGCTGAGAAGCTGGTGTATGGGAGAAGGATTACAGTCTTGGATAATTGGAATCTCTACTGATGTAGAAATGACCTGTACAACAAGGACGGATTGCACATGAATTGGAAGGGGACTAATATACTGGCAGGTAGATTTGCTGGAGCTGCTTGGGAGGATTTAAACTAGTAAGGTTGGGTGGGGCGAGGGGGTGTTGGTTGGGACCCAGGGATACAGTGAGGAAAAAGATCAATCTGAGAGTGTAGTTGAGAAAAGAAGCGACTCAAACAGTCAGGGCAGGCAGGAATAAAGCAGTCAACAAGGTAGGACACATAACTTAAACTGCATTTATTTCAATGCAAGGGGCCTAACAGGGAAGGCAGATGAACTCAGGACATGGTTAGGAACATGGGACTGGGATATCATAGCAATTACAGAAACATGGCTCAGGGATGGACAGGACTGGCAGCTTAATGTTCCAGGATACAAATGCTACAGGAAGGATAGAAAGGGAGGCAAGAGAGAAGGGGTGTGACGGTTTTTGATAAGGGATAGCATTACAACTGTACTGAGGGAGGATATTCCCGGAAATACATCCAGGCAAGTTATTTGGGTGGAACTGAGAAATAAGAACAGGATGATCACCTTCTTGGGATTGTATAATAGACCCCCTAATAGTGAGAGGGAAGTTGAGAAGCAGATTTGTAAGGTAATCTCAGTAATGTGTAAGAATAATAAGGTGGTTATGGTAGGGGATTTTAACTTTCCAAACATAGACTGGGACTGCCATAGCATTAATGGTTTAGATGGAGATGAATTTGTTAAGCATGTACAAGAAAATTTTCTGATTCAGTATGTGCACGTACCTATGACAGAAGGTGCAAAACTTGACCCACTCCTGGGAAATAAGGCAGGGCAGGTGACTGAGCTATTAGTGGGGGAGCACTTTGGGGCCAGTGACCATAATTCCATTAGTTTTAAAAAAGTGATGGGAAAGAATAGACCAGATTTAAAAGTTGAAGTTCTAAATTGGAGGAAGGCTTATTTTGATGGTATTAGGAAAAAACTTTCAAAAGCTGATTGGGCGCAGATGTTCGCAAGTAAAGGGATGGCTGGAAAATGGGAAACCTTCTGAAAAGAGATAACAAGAGTCCAGACACAGTATGTTCCTGATAGGATGACAGGAAATGCTGGTAGTGTATGGAATGTTGACTGATGAACGAAATTGAGAGTTTGATTAAGAAAAATCCAAGGAAGCATATATCAGGTATAGACAGGACAGATCAAGTGAATCCTCAGAAGAGAATAAAGGAGCAGGAGTATTCACAAGAGGGAAAATCAGGAAGACAAAAAGAGGACATGAGATAGCTTTGGCAAATAGGTTTAAGGAGAATCCAAAGAGTTTTTACAACTAAATTAAGAACAAAAGGGTAACTAGAGAGAGAATATGGCCCTTCATCAGGAATAAGAGAGAGAGAGCCAAGCCGGCTGAGATAAAAGGTAGGGAGGAGGGACTAGGGGGAGGGGCGATGGAGGTGGGATAGGTGGAAGGAGGTCAAGGTGAGGGTGATAGGCCGGAGTGGGGTGGGGGCGGAGAGGTCAGGAAGAGGATTGCAGGTTTTCCCACCTTTTCCTCCGCTTCCATCTTCCGCAACTACACTGGCACCACCCCCCACCTTTTCCTCCGCTATATGTGGAACAGTCCATCTTCCGCAACTACACTGGCACCACCCCCCACCTTTTCCTCCGCTATATGTGGAACAGTCCATCTTCCGCAACTACACTGGCACCACCCCCCACCTTTTCCTCCGCTACATCGATGACTGTATCGGCGCTGCCTCGTGCTCCCACGAGGAGGTTGAACAGTTCATCAACTTTACTAACACCTTCCATCCCGACCTGAAATTCACCTGGACTGTCTCAGACTCCTCCCTCCCCTTCCTAGACCTTTCCATTTCTATCTCGGGCGACCGACTCAACACAGACATCTATTATAAACCGACTGACTCCCACAGCTACCTGGACTACACCTCCTCCCACCCTGCCCCCTGTAAAAACGCCATCCCATATTCCCAATTCCTTCGTCTCCGCCGCATCTGCTCCCAGGAGGACCAATTCCAACACCGCACAACCCAGATGGCCTCCTTCTTCAAGGACCGCAGATTCCCCCCAGACGTGATCGACGATGCCCTCCACCGCATCTCCTCCACTTCCCGCTCCTCCGCCCTTGAGCCCCGCTCCTCCAACCGCCACCAAGACAGAACCCCACTGGTTCTCACCTACCACCCCACCAACCTGCGCATACAACGTATTATCCGCCGCCATTTCCGCCACCTCCAAACGGACCCCACCACCAAGGATATATTTCCCTCCCCTCCCCTATCAGCGTTCCGCAAGGACCACTCCCTTCGTGACTCCCTTGTCAGATCCACACCCCCCACCAACCCAACCTCCACCCCCGGCACCTTCCCCTGCAACCGCAGGAAATGTAAAACTTGCGCCCACACCTCCACACTCACTTCCCTCCAAGGCCCCAAGGGATCCTTCCATATCCGCCACAAGTTCACCTGTACCTCCACACACATCATCTATTGCATCCGCTGCACCCGATGTGGCCTCCTCTATATTGGTGAGACAGGCCGCTTACTTGCGGAACGCTTCAGAGAACACCTCTGGGCCGCCCGAACCAACCAACCCAATCACCCCGTGGCTCAACACTTTAACTCCCACTCCCACTCCACCGAGGACATGCAGGTCCTTGGACTCCTCCACCGGCAGAACACAACTACACGACGGCTGGAGGAGGAGCGCCTCATCTTCCGCCTGGGAACCCTCCAACCACAAGGTATGAATTCAGATTTCTCCAGCTTCCTCATTTCCCCTCCCCCCACCTTGTCTCAGTCGGTTCCCTCAACTCAGCACCGCCCTCCTAACCTGCAATCCTCTTCCTGACCTCTCCGCCCCCACCCCACTCCGGCCTATCACCCTCACCTTGACCTCCTTCCACCTATCCCACCTCCATCGCCCCTCCCCCTAGTCCCTCCTCCCTACCTTTTATCTCAGCCGGCTTGGCTCTCTCTCTCTTATTCCTGATGAAGGGCTTATGCTCGAAACGTCGAATTCTCTATTCCTGAGATGCTGCCTAACCTGCTGTGCTTTGACCAGCAACACATTTGCAGCTGTGATCTCCAGCATCTGCAGACCTCATTTTTTACTAGAGAATATGGCCCCTCAAAGATTAGTAAGGCTGCCTTTGTGTGGAGCCACAGGAGATGACGGAGATTCTAAATGAATATTTTGCATCAGTGTTTATTGTGGAGAAGGACATAGAAGACATAGAATGTAGGGAAAAAGATGGTGACATCTTGAAAAATGTCTGAATGACAGAGGAGGAAGTGCTGGATGTCTTGAAATGCATAAAAGTGGATAAATCCTGAGGACCTGACCAGGTGTACCCTAGAACTCTGTGGGAGACTAGGGAAGTGATTGCTAGGCCTCTTGCTGAGGTATTTATATCATTGATAATCACAGGTGAGGTGCCAGAAGACTGGAGGTTGGCTGACGTGGTGCCACTATTTAAAAAGGTGGTAAGGACAAGCCAGGGAACTATAGACCGGTGAGACTGAGCTCTGAGGTGGGCAAGTTGTTGGAGGGAATCCTGAGTGACAGGATGTTCATGTATTTGGAAAGGCAAGGGCTGATTAGGGATGGTTGACATGGCTTTGCATGTGGGAAATCATGTCTCACAAACTTGATTTTTTTGAAGAGGTAACAAAGAGGATTAATGAGGGCAGAGTGCTGGCTGTGATCTGTATGGACTTCAGTAAGGTGCTCGACAAAGTCCCCCATGGGATACTGGTTAGCAAGGTAAGATCTTATGGAATATAGGGAGAACTAGCCATTTGGATACAGAACTTGCTCCAAGGTAGAAGACAGAGGGTAGTGGTAGAGGGTTATTTTTCAGACTGGAGGCCTGTGACCAGTGGAGTGCCATAAGGATCAATGCAGTGTCCACTACTTTTTGGCATTTATGTAAATAATTTGGATATGAACATAGGAGGTATAGTTAGTAAGTTTGCAAATGACACCAAAATTGGAGGTGTAGTAGACAGTGAAGAAGGTTACCTCAGATTACAACGGGATCTTGATCAGATGGGCCGATGGGCCAATGGGCTGTGGAGTGGCAGATGGAGTTTAATTTAGATAAGTGTGAAGTGCTGCGTTTTGGGAAAGCAAATCTTAGCAGGACTTATACACTGAATGGTAATGTTCTACAGAGTGTTGCTGAACAAAGAGAACTTGGAGTGCAGCTTCATAGATCCTTGATAGTAGGGTCACAGGTAGGTAGGATAGTGAACAAGGTGTTTGGAATGCTTTCCTTTATTGATTAGAGTATTGAGTACAGGAGTTGGGAGGTCATGTTGTGGCTGTACAGAACATTGATTATGTCACATTTGGAATACTGCATGCAATTCTGGTCTCCTTGCTATCAGAAAGATGTTGTAAAACTTGAAAGGGTTCAGAAAAGATTTACAAGGATATTGCCAGGGTTGGAGGATTTCAGCTATAGGGAGAGGTTGTATAGGCTGGGGTTGTTTTCCCTGAAGCGTCAGAGGCTGAGGTTTATGGAGTTTTATAAAATCATGAGGGGCATGGATAGGATAAATAGACAAAGTCTCTTCCCTGTGTTGGGAGAGTCCAGAACTAGAGGGCATAGGTTTAGGGTAAGAGGGGAAAGAAAGAAAAGAGACCTAAGGGACAACTTTTTCATGCAGAGGGTGGTATATGTATGGAATGAGCTGCCAAAGGAAGTGGTGGAGGCGAGTACAATTGCAACATCTAAAAGGCGTTTGGATGGGTATATGATTAGGAAAGGTTTGGAGGGATATGGGCCGGGTAGTGGCAAGTGTGACTTGATCGAGTTGAGATATTTGATCAGCATGGGCGAATTGGACTGAAAGGTCTGTTTCCATGCTGTACATCTCTATGGCTCTGACTCTCAGCTGTGCCATTTAACATTTCCCCTCCTACCTATGTGAGCAAGTTCCTGCAGCCTGAAGAATATGGCATGATCAAAACATATTTTAGCAAATATATTACGATCAATGGAATTTTTACAACTTAGGTTGTTAACTAAATCAAATTTGCACTGACAGTAAGTAGGTTAATAATACAGTTTAAAAAGGTTTGTGTTATGCTGTGAATATCACATTTCAACAGTCAGGAGTGATGCAGTTGCAAGTTCTCACTAATTTCTTTGCACCTAGTGGAATCCATCCAGGTGATAAATTTATTGAATAGCATTCTTAGCACCACTGCTTCACACTAACAGTATCACAAAATGTGTGAGAAGAACCTTCAATTTAGTCATTTACCTGGTAGTAGAATTTGAATTGACTTGGCAATCATACAAATAATATAGGATAAAAGCAAATTACTGTGGACGCTGGAATCTGAAACCAAAAGAGAAAATGCTGGAAAATCTCAGCAGGTCTGACAGCATCTGTAAGGAGAGAAAAGAGCTGACCCTTTGTCAAAGCTCAATCAAAATATACCTACAAATTACAGATGCTATTCAAGCAGGCTTGGAAATATCTCAAATGGTGCCTTTGAGGTGTATAGCAAGTGCTAGTCAGTTTATTGTGCAGCAGCTCCCTGGTTCTGACATTGGGTTTATATAGTGAAATGCGGTGTGGTGAAAAACACAGGAGGCAGATGCTGCAGAGGTAAGGGAAACTCTGATTTTATTAAAACAAGCAAAGTTGAGATTATGTATAATCCCTGACAAGAAAATGAACATTTAGAAAAAAAAGCAATGCTATACATCAAGTGAAATGAGACTTGTCTGACAACTACTAAGACCCCAGTTAAACCTTACAGTCCTAACTTGGCACAGTGGGTTTTGAATTATGGAGAGCTGTTAATTACTGAGTGACAGCGGAAGAGAGAGCGAAAGAGAGAGAGAGAGACAGAGAGAGAGAATGTAAACACGAATCCTGGGGTCCTATCTGGTTTCCCTTCCCAGGTTAGTGCCCTGCACCATCAGCCCTGAAGCCCATCCTTTCTACCTGATTTTACTGAGCTGGGACAGAGGGTCTTAATGACCTATACTTATTCCCAAAATGGCTTCTGTTGGCTTGGACAGTGGTGGATGTTGCTGGCTCTGCCCCCAGTCAGTCTCTCAGCTCTCCAATCACTCCTCGTCAGTACGTGGAGGTTTGTGGATGAGAGGATTGCTTGCTCTCCTTCGTTTCCTGAGTCTGCAACTGGCTGTGGCTGATTCTCTTAATGCTGTTGTGGTTCTGTTCACCGAGCTGGAAGTTTTTGTTGCAAACGTTTCGTCCCCTGGCTCGGCGACATCATCAGTGCTTTGGAGCCTCCTGCGAAGCGCTTTTTTGATGTTTCTTCCGGTATTTATAGTGGTCTGTCCTTGCCGCTTCCGGTTGTCAGTTTCAGCCGTCCGCTGTAGTGGTTGGTATATTGGGTCCAGGTCGATGTGTTTGTTGATGGAGTTTGTGGATGAATGCCATGCCTCTAGGAATTCCCTGGCTGTTCTCTGTCTGGCTTGCCCTATGATAGTAGTGTTGTCCCAGTCGAATTCATGTTGCTTGTTGTCTGTGTGTGTGGCTACTCAGGATAGCTGGTCATGTCGTTTCGTGGCTAGTTGATGTTCATGTATGCGGATTGTTAGCTGTCTTCCTGTTTGTCTTATATAGTGTTTTGTGCAGTCCTTAGAAGCGGCAAGGACAGACCACTATAAATACCGGAAGAAACATCAAAGAATCGCTTCGCAGGAGGCTCCAAAGCACTGATGATGTCGCCTAGCCAGGGGACGAAACGTTTGCAACAAAAACTTCTAGCTTGGCGAACAGAACCACAACAATGAGCACCCGAGCTACAAATCTTCGCGCAAACCTTGATCTCTTAATGGACATCTTACTGAACAACCCCAGAGATCAGGGTTCCCAGTTACACTGACGTAACTCCCGCCAAATCTGGATATGATCACCGAGCTGTTATTCCTCGACTCAGAGCTGAATGAGCTTAACTGAGTATGATGTGAGGAGTGAATGGTTCTCCAATGAAAGTGAGTGGGTTTCTGAGTTTTGAATGTCCACTATTTCTCTTAGATAGGTGTAGGTTAAGGTGTTGCTGATAGTGTGAAGGCCTTCCCGTTCAAGGCAAACTGGTTTGCATATTGTACAACGGTGTGGAATGTTCAGTATCTCTGCGTCTGAGCAAATGATTAAAAGTTGAATAATTTTGTTTTTTGTAGGCTACAGAATGCCTTGGTTGTTTGCTCTGCAGGCTGGTGTTCATTATCTTTTAGCTGAGGCATTTGTGGATGGCTTCTTCTGGCTTTCCTGGCCATCACATGGTTGCAGCTTTGTTTTATTAAGGGCGGCATGGTGTCTCAGTGGTTAACAATGCTGCCTTACAGCACCACGGACCCGGGTTTGATTCCAGCCTCGGGTGACTATCTGTGTGGAGTTTGCACATTCTCCGCATGTGTACGTGGGTTTCCACCAGGTGCTCCAGTTTCCTCCCACTGTCCAAAGGTGTGCAGTTTGGGTGGATTGGCCATGCTAAATGGCCCATGATGTACATGGATGTGTAGGTTAGGTGCATTAGTCAGGGGAAACGTAGAGTAATAGGATAGGGGAATGGGTCTGGGTGGGTTACTCTTCAGAGGGCCGTGTGGACCTGTTGGGCCTAATGGCCTGTTTCCACACTGTAAGGATTCTACAATTCTAAGCCCCTGTTCCAGACAGCCACCCCTAGGTTTACATATTGCCTAGTTTGTCTCAGCCAGAGAGCTAGTGACTTTTAGTTCAAATGTGAAGTATGCAAACTCATGTCCCAAGTTCACAAGGGTTTAATCAGAATCCCTACTGTATGGAAAGAGGCCCTTCAGCCCAACAAGTCCAGACCAATTCTCCGAACAGTATCCCACCCAGACCCATTTCCCATTACTCTACATTTACCCCAGACTAATCACCTAACCTACACATCCCTGAACACTGTGGGCAATTTAGCTCGGCCAATTCATCTAATCTGCACATATTTGGATTGTGGGGGGAAACCGGATACCCCAGAGGAAACCCATGTAGACACAGGAAGAATGTGCAAACCCGAGACCAGCATCGAACCTGGGTCCCTGGTGCTATGATGCAGTAGTACTAACCACTGAGCCACCATGATGAGAATCTGATGAGAATTGTTGCCCCAACTTACAGGTGGAATTTTCCCATTTTCAGTTGAAATGTTTTGTTGAGTGGGATTCATGGCATTGAAACCACTAGGACCTGGAATGGTGCTCTTTCCATGCAATCTACTCTTCATCTCATTAAACTTGTTAACTAGGCTGTACAGCAGCCTTCTTATTGAATTACATGGTAGAAGAGATGGAAGTGCTCACCACTGTTGGGAGGTTTCACAGTACTGGCACCATATGTAAAGCCCAGCTAGGTATCAGTGGGCATTGATCACATTGGAAAATCTGCAACCCACTTCACAGTCAGAGATTGGAGGTCCTGGTGGATGAACCTAGAGTTGAGAGCTGTCCTTTATCCTGCTAGGTGTCGCGGGAGATTACATCATCAGACCCAGGCAGCCTGCTCCTAGATAATGGCCCTGATCAGTGCTCCGTTACTGCCAGGTTAAAATGAATGCTCAGCAGAATGTGAAGAAAGTGAATGCTTTCCTGTGTTCTGCCAGGTTAAAAGCCACTATCGTCTCTCTGCTACCTTCAAACACACAAGACTAATATTTCCTCTACCTGCCCCTGCACACATATCTCACCAAGACTCATGGATGACAACTCTCACCATTGCATGCAGCTTGTTCAGTCAACAATTTATATTCACCCTATCCTCTCATCCTAGTAACCGTTCCTTCCTTCCTATCCTTCCTACTCACTCACTGAGGATGCTGCACCACTTCTTCTGTTCCCACATCACCACTAAATGCCCTTCTATCAAATTTTATCATACTCAATTCCTCCTTTTGTCTTACTGCAGGAAAAACTGGCCCTGCCACTATACTGACATTGCTAAAACACTTTCAAATGAAATATACATAGCTGGCAACCTCCAAGTAAGTGAAAAGTGAATAAGCATTGAGAAACAAGCTAAAAGCCATAAAGATGAATCCAGTGTGCATGAACTGAGATGTGTTTCTGTCTGTGTAAGCAAAGCTACCAAGTTAGAAGCATGCAAGTGGTAGGTGTTCTTGAGCTCCATAGTAAAGTATTGAAAGACTGAACTGGTGTGCAAGTTGATCCAAAAGCAGGAATGATGATATGGTGAAATTTGTGTTTTACTACATCTGATGTGCATGAGTATGATGGAGTGGTAAAGGAGGACAGTGACCATGAAGCATGCAAGGATATTGTGCTGAAGTCATAGACTGGTGAAGGCAAGACAAGAAATTCGCAAGCTGCAGCCGCTAGGCACTGTTATAACTTGTATCTTAGGTATTTGTGTCATCTAATTACTTGGAGGAGAGGAGAATTTGATAGTAGCATACAAATTGGGCTACATATACACTGTGGAGATAAAATTGTGGGGAATCACTGCGAAGTACTGTACAGAAGAAAAGCTGAGTCAGTCTGGCAGGCACAGTATTTATAATCAGATTAAGAAATAATGGAGCACACCAGGTTGGATGGTATTTACTTTAATGCAAGATGTTTTCTAAGTAAAGTAGATTGGGTGAGGGTACTGATTAACATCCAAGGATATCATTGCTATCACAGAGTCAGAGTCAAGGGAGGGACAGGACTGGCAACTCAATGTTCTAAAGTATAGAATCTCAGGCAAGATGGGGAGTGTAAAAGATGACGAGGTGTAGCAATACTGATCAAGGCATCAATTACTGCAGTAAGGAGGGATGATATCTTCAGAAGTTCCTCAAATGGGGTCTTATGGGTGGAAGTTAAAAGCAAAAAGAGGATAATTACATTGCTGCACTACAGACCTGTAAACAGTCAAGGAGAGATAGAAAGATAGATAGGTTGGCAAATTTCAGAAAAAAAGTGTAAGAATAATAGGCTAATAATAGTAGGGGATTTAAACTTCCCAAATATGAACTGGGATAAACAAATGTGAAAGGCTTTGAGGAGGTGAATTCCTAAAACGTTTCAGGAGAGCTTTTGAAGCCAGCAATGGGACAGTGCTGGACCTACTTTTAGGGAACAAAACCAGGAAAATGTTAGAATTGTCAGATGTGAATCAGTAAGATGTAAGTGTTACTTAACATCCTTTCACAACTATGTGATAGTACTGTACAGTACTCCAGTTGCAGTCTCAACAATGCTTTTTATAAACTTAACCATAAGCTCCGTACTCTGGCATTCAATTTGCCTCATCTTAAAACATAACATTATATTAGTTTTCCTGGTTATGTGCTGCATTTGAGGGTGGCGCTGGAAAAGCACAGCAGGTCAGGCAGCATCTGAGGACCAAGAAAGTCGACATTCCGGGCTTGAGCCCTTCATTGGGAGTGAGGGGGTTATGTCCAAAACATTGACTCTCCTGTTCCTCGGCTGTTGCCTGACCTGCTGCGCTTTTCCAGCACCACATTCTCGACTCTAATCTCCAGCATCTGCAGTCCTCACTTATACCTACTAATATCAAAGATTCATGCACGAGGACATTCGGATCCCTCTGCATCTCAGAGCTCTTCAACCTCTCACCACTCAGACAATATGCTTCTTTTTTATTCCTTCTGCCTCAATAGATAATTTCACACTTTCCCACATGATAATCCATTTGCCAGATTTCTGCCCACTCATGTAACCGCTCTGTAACCATATGCTCTCTTCACAACATTTTTCATCCACCATTTCCTTATTTTCCTTTATCGATTCCCCAGTCACTACACTGCCATGTCTTCATTTCCTTGTAGTTGCCTTTATTTAATTTGAAAACATAGACTAGACATAATCTTCTGTCTCTCAAATTCAGTGTGAATTTTAATCATGTTATGAGCACTGTCACCTAGGGGATCCTTTATTATGTAGTCATTAATTATTCCTGTCTCATTGCCATATATATTTATTGGCTCTTGCACATGCTGTTCCAAGGAACTATCCCAAGAGTGTGCAATGAATTCAATTTTTAGCCTTTGCCAATCTTATTCTTCCAATCCATATTGTGGTCAGACAACCAGCTGAAATGACCAGGCTTGTTATGGACCAGGTCCCACTCCCTCAAAACATTTCAAGAAGGTGGCCCAGGTTTTAATTTTGATATTTAATTTAAGCAGGTGTACAGTGATTATTCCAGGAGAGACTCAACTGGTCAGACAAACATATTTTTAAACATAACAGAATTTATTTACAAGATTACAGAGTGAAACACAAAGAACAGAAAACAGAATATTGCATACCTTATCCTATCCGAAGACCCAACAGACTTCACTGGAGGCTCACTGATAATTTTACTTAGTCTGGTGATGACAGATCTAAAAATACACCTTCCAGCTCAGCAAGTAAACTTACATTCAGAACCCAAAAGACTATCCCAATTTAATGATGCTGTTCCAAAATACTTGCAACAATCCCCATAAACACCCCTTGGCACAAAAGGTAAAATCAAACAAAGGCTTATAGGCTTGAAGTTAGAGAGAAGAGAAAGTGGCAGCTTTTCACACAGACTGCAGCTGAATTCAACTGTCTAATCTAAACGAAGGCTAGCTGTGCAGCTAGCTGGCCACTCCCCTTTGATTACACCATTTTATAAGACTTGAAAGCCTTCAATGGAGGCATTATCTGTTAGATGTAAAAAAGGATCCCAATAAACTATCCAAGTCCACTCTAGTTGGAGCCTGGCCAATTATCCCCTCTCTGAAAAAAATCTCAAAGGTACAGTAACCTTGAGAAAGGACTAATTTTGTCACAGGCTGTTTAAGAGCTGCAATCAAGCATGTTGGGAATTTTGGTCAAGCTAGTTTAAACTCTGACCTCAGTTAAACTGCAGTCAGGACTTGTTGTGTAATTTCTTTTGTTGGCAAGTGGTTAGGATTCAGCGCTCCCACTGCTGTGACCCAGATTACATTCTCTGTAAGAGGATAGCATTTTACTGGGTGGCACGGTGGTTTAGTGGTCAGCACTGTTGCCTTACAGCGCCAAGGACCTGGGTTCGATTCCCACCTCAGGCAACTGTCTGTGTGGAGTTTACACATTGTCTCTGTGTCTGCATGGGTTTCCTCCGGATGCTCCAATTTCCTCCCACAGTCCAAAGATGTGCAGGTCAGGTGAAATGGCCAGGTTAAATTGCCCATAGCGTTAGGTGCATTAGTCGGAGGATCAGTGTGGACTTGTTGGGCCAAAGGGCCTGTTTCCATACTATAGGGAGTCTAATCTAACTTAACAAGATCAGTGTCATGGTGTCTCTAGATATACTGGCATCACTACATTATATGAAGTATAGAACGTAGCTGTTTAAGGCTTGCTGTAAACATCTGTGAGCTGTTTACCAGTAACTTTCAATGGCTGGGATCAAACAATGTGATCAAGTTTTGATCAATTCATTGGCTGCACACCAGAGGAAAGGAGCACATTTTCAGATAACTGAACAGAATAAAGAGATTTTGTGTCAGAGAGAGAAATGTGCCCTCAATTACTTTCAGAGAGAAGCATGAGGCAAGATCTGCACAGAGAGCAATGTTGGCTACCTCAATCAAATTGACATAATATAAGCCAAACATATTGAGTTAAAATAAGAGTTAGGATTAAATGTGAATTAAGTAATGTAAGATGAAGTTAAATGAAGTGAGTTAAAGTTGAAGTTTTTACTTCAAATAAGAACTATGCTGTATTAAGTATTGGTACTTAAGGAATTAAAATAAAGAAACGTTTCCTTAATTAAGTTCCGAGTCAGTTATCTGCCTTTTGTCTGTCACACAGGATATATCTGGGTAAAAGGTTTGAATACTCCTCTTTGGACAGAATTGTGTAGATTAGAATCATACTTGATTATTAGTGTGCTTTTTCCAGTCCCTATTATTCTTCCTGAAAGTAGTTGTGTTGAGGAACCTAAAAACTACTCCCACAATTGTTTCATTACATCTCTATATAACAGAGCTAGTGATGCCCATAACTTATGAATGACTAAGAATAAAAGCAAAGAAGTAAAGATAGGGCATACAGAAAAAAACAAATAGGGAGTTGACCCTATTCAAGTCAGGATGGTGAGAGAGTTGAAATGGTAATATTCCCACGTACTTATTGGTCTTGACATCTAGAGGAAAAAAAGGATTTCAAGTTGAGTTGGCAGCTTGGCTTGCACTCTCCAACTTCTTCTGCAAGCTGCAATAGGACAGAAGTCTATACTTTGCCTCCAATTACTGATCCCAGGTCATTGAGGAAACAATTACTGCACACTTACGTTCAGTAGGTTTTCACTCAGGTGAACTGATTGATAACATCTTCTGACTAACAAAACTTTTTCAAGTTGGTTTTGTTAAAAATTGGAAGTTTTCTCTTCTGTGTCTTTCCTCTCCTGTCCTGTCCTATCCTGAAAGCTTGTTTATGCGGATGAAGTAGCAAAGTAATTTCCTGTTATTTTAAACGATTTGTTCATAATTTCTATCTTTGATTTTATAGAACATAGAAAAGTACAGCACAGAACAGGCCCTTCGACCCATGATGTTGTGCAAAGGATTAATCCTAATGTAAAATAAGATAACCTAACCTACGTACCCCTCAATTCACTATTGTCTATGTGCATGTCCAGCAATCGCTTAAATGTCCCTAATGACTCTGCTTCCACCACCACCACTGGCAACGCATTCCATGCATTCACGGCTCTCTGCGTAAAGAACCTTCCTCTGATGTTCCCTCTATATCTTTCTCCTAATATCTTAAAACTATGACCCCAGTCAATCCTGCCCTGGGGAAAAGTCTCTGGCTATTGACTCTACCTATTCCCCTCATTATCTTGTATATCTCGATCAGGTCACCTCTCTTCCTCCTTCCCTCCAGAGACAAAAGTCCGAACTTAGTCAACCTCTTCTTAAGGCAAGCCCTTCAATCCAGGCAGCATCCTGGTAAATCTTCTTTGCACTGTCTCCAATACCTCTGTATCTTTTCTATAGTAGGACAACCAGAACTGGATACAATATTCCAAGTGTGTGTCTCACCAGGGACTTGTAGAGCTGTAGCAAGACCTCGCAGCTCTTAAACTCGATCCCCTATTAATAAAAGCAAAAACAACATATGCTTTCTTAACAACCCTATCCACTGGGGTGGCAACTTTGACAGATCTAGGTCCTTGCATACGAAGATCCCTATGTTCCTCCACACTGCCAAGAATCCTGTCTTTAATCCTATATTCAGCATTCGGGTTCGACCTTCCAAAATGCATCATTTCACATTTATCCTGGTTGAACTCTGTCTGCCATTTCTGAGCTCAGCTCTGCATTTTGTCTATGTCGCACTGCAGCCTGCAAAAGCCCTTGTTACTATCAACGACACCTCCAACCTTTGTGTCATTTGCAAATTTACTAACCTACCCCTCAACCTCCTCATCCAAGTCATTTATAAAAGCTACAAAGAACAGAGACCCAAGAACAGAGCCCTTTGTTACTACTACTACTACTCACCACTGACCTCCAGGCAGAATCCTATCCATCTACAACCACCTTCTGCCTTCTGTCAGCCAAACAATTCTGAATCCAGATAGCCAAATCTCCCTGTACCCCATCCCTCCTGACTTTATGAATGAGCCTACCATGAGGAACCTTATCAACTGCCTTGCTGAAGTCCATATACACCACATCCACTGCTCGACCTTCATCGACCTGTCTTGTCACTTCCTCAAAGAACTCAATAAGACTAATGAGGCATGACCTGCCCCTCACAAAGCCATGCTGACTGCCTTTAATCACACTATGCTTTTCCAAATAGTCATAAATCCTATCCCTCAGAATTCATTCTAATACCTTGCTGACCACGGACATAAGACTGACTGGTCTGTAATTGCCAGGGATTTCTCTATTGAAAAAAGAAACAACATTCGCCTCCTTCCAATCCTCCGGTGTGACTCCCGTGGAGAGTGAGGAAGCAAAGACCTTCGCCAGTGTCTTAGCAACCACCTTTCTCTCTTCTCAGAGCAGCCTAGGATAAACCTGGTCTGGCCATGGAGACTTATCAATCTTAAAGTTTGCCAAAATTTCCAGCACATCGATTTCATCAATTTTGATCTGTTCAAGCCTGTATCCCAGCTCCTCAAAGTTCTCATTCACAATAAGGTCCCTTTCCTTAGTGAAATCCAAAGCAAAACACTCATTTAGGGCTTCCTCCACCTGCTCAGACTCCACGCGTAAGTTCCCTACGCCATCCTGATCGGTCCCATCTTCTCCCTGATCATTCTCTTATTTCTCACGTAAGGAATCCTTCCTGCCAAGTCTTTTTTGTGCCCCCTCCTGGCTCTCCCCAGTCCATTTCTGAGCTCCTTTCTAGCAAGCCTGTAATACTCTAAGGCTGTGCTAGATCATTGCTTCCTCCACTTTACGTAAGCTGCCTTCTTCCTTTTGATGAGAAGCTCCTCTATTCTCGTCATCCAAGGTTCCTTAATCTTACCCCTTGTTACCTGTCTCAGAGGAATAAATGCATGCATCACTCGCAACAACTGCTCCTTAAACAGTCTGCACAAGTCTGCTGTGGCCTTTCTGTGGAACAATTGCTCCCAGTCTGTATTTCCCAATTCCTGGCTGATAGCATCATAATTTCCTTTTCCCAAATTAATTATCTTCCCTTGTTAACTGTTCCTTTCCCTCTCCAAGGCTATGGTAAATGTGAGGCAGTTGAGGTCACTGTCACCGGTGTTCTCCCACCGCGTGATCTGACACCTGCCCTGACTCATTGCTGAGCACCAAATCCAAAATGGTCTCTCTCCTCATCTGTCTGTCTACATACTGAGTAAGGAAACCCTCCTGAACATACCTGACAAAAATGGCTCCATCCAAACCATCTGCACTAAGGAGGTTACAGTCAATATTGGGAAAGTTGAAATCACTCATAACAACAACCCTGCCAAATCTGCATTTTTCCAGAATCTGCCAGCCTATGAGTTCTTCAATCTCCTTGCTGCTATTAGAGGGTCTGTAGAAAACCCCTAATAAGATGGCTGCTCCCTTGTTGTTCCTAACTTCCACCCATACTGACTCAGTAGACAACCTTCCTCAACAGTAAAAAATGAGGTCTGCAGATGCTGGAGATCACAGCTGCAAATGTGTTGCTGGTCAAAGCACAGCAGGCCAGGCAGCATCTCAGGAATAGAGAATTCGACGTTTCGAGCATAAGCCCTTCATCAGGAACCTTCCTCAACAACCTTCATTTCTGTAACTGTGATACACACTCTAATTAGAAATGCTACATCCCCTCCTCTTTTTCCACCCTCCCTGTTCTTTTTAAATGTTATAAACCCTGGAACATCTAGCACATTTCTGCTATGGCCACAACATCATAGCCGGAAGTACTGACCCATGCTCTTAAGTTCATCACTCTTATCTCTGACTCTCCTTGAGTTAAAGCAGACACACTTAAACCAATCCCTTTGTTTTATCGCTTGATAAACCTTCCCAATAGATTCACTATATCCTGTCACTGTCCCATCTACAACTGCCCCCCTCTCATATATGTAGCTCTGATTCCCACCCCCTTGTCAAATTAGTTTAAACCCTTCCGAGCCACATGAGCATATCTCCCACCCAGAACATTTGTGCCCATCCAGGTCAGGTGCAACCTGTCCTTCATGTACAGGTCCCACCTTCCCCAGAAGGCATCCCAATGCTTTCACTATCTGAAGCCCTCCCTTCTGCACCAGCCTTGCAGCCACGTGTGAAGCTGCATTCGCTGACGGTTCCTCACCTCATTATCTCGTGGCACTGGTAGCAAACCCGACATCACTATTCTACTCATCCTGCGCTTTAGCTTCCAAACTAGCTCTCTGTAGTCACTTTTCAGATCCTCAATCTCTTTCCTGGCTATGTCATTTATGCCAATACATACCATGATTTTTGGCTGCTCACTCTCCCCCCTTCCGAATCCTTTAAACCCAATCAGAGACATCCTGGCACCAGGAAGGCAGCATAACTTCCAGGAGTCCCGCTCGTGACCACAAAATCTCCTGTCAATCCATCTAACTATTGAGTCCCCTGCCACTGGCGCATTTCTATTCTTCCCCCCTTCCCTTCTGAGCCACAGTGCCAGGCTCATTGCCAGAGACCTGATAACTATGGCTTCCACCTGGTAGGCCGTCCCCACCAGCAGTATCCAAAGATATCAAAAGTTATTTTAAAGATTTTTTTGTGAGTTTATAGTTTTTTTAAAAAATAGAATCTGAGTACCAGATTTGACTGACCTCAGCATGGAATGGGAGTGAAAAGGGAAAGAAGTAAAGCAAACAATACCTCACCCTCTCAGGCTTAAGAGGAAAATCAATCATTAGTTTAAGCTTATTCATTACCTCTTTGTCCATGAGCCAACAGAAGAAAATGATGATACTCACCAGCTAGACAACTACCTATTTTTTGTGAGGCAATACCTTGATTTTTTTTCCCAAACACAGCTCTGTCAGGCTCCTGGTGGTGCTGATGGCAGTGGATAACCACACATTGGTCTCACTATTTCCAAGTGAAGTCAGACTTTCGTTTGCATATTTGTGTCTGGCTTTCTCTTGGGTTGAAATCTAAAGCTCCTCAATGCTGAGCTCAAGGAAACTCACATTTAGTGAAAGATTAAGCTGCATATTTATGTAGAGAATGTAAATGCTGTAGAACGTCGATGGTGTTTGTAACATCTTGACATATCATAGAATCCCTACAGTATGGAAGCAGCCCATTCAGTCTATCAAGTCCAAACTGACCCTCTGAAGAGCGCCCCACACAGACCCATCTGTCTATTGTATCCATGCAACCCTCTACTTCCCATGGCTAACACACCTGTACATCCCTGAACACTATCAGCAATTTGGAATAACCAATTCACTTAATACCTTCAGACTGTGGGAGGAGACCTGAGCACTCAGAGGAAACCAAGCAGACTTAGAGAGAACGTGCAAACTCCACACAGACAGAGGACCAAAGGTGGAATCAAACCCCCATCCCTGGGGCTATGAGGCAACAGTGCTAACCACTGCGCCATTATGCCATAATTCATATGAGTAAAGATATTTTTCTGTTTCTATTCCCTCAACAATGCTGAGTATTGGTAAAGGAAGACAATGCTCTTTGTGTTGCTGGGTAAAAATAATGACTGCAGATGCTGGTAACCAGATTTTGGATTAGTGGTGCTGGAAGAGCATAGCAGTTCAGGCAGCATCCGAGGAGCCGCAAAATTGACGTTTCGGGCAAAAGCCCTTCATCAGGAATAAAGGCAGACAGCCTGAAGCGTGGAGAGATAAGCTAGAGGAGGGTGGAGTGGGGAGAAAGTAGCATGGAGTACAATAGGTGAGTGGGGGAAGGGATGAAGGTGATAGGTCAGGGAGGAGGGTGGAGTGGATAGGTGGAAAAGAAGATAGGCAGGTAGGACAAGTCATGGGGACAGTGCTGAGCTGGAAGTTTGGAACTAGGGTGAGGTGGGGAAAGGGAAAATGAGGAAACTGTTGAAGTCCACATTGATGCCCTGGGGTTGAAGTGTTCTGAGGTGGAAGATGAGGCGCTCTTCCTCCAGGCGTCTGGTGGTGAGGGAGCGGCGGAGAAGGAGGCATGGGATCTCCATGTCCTCAGCAGAGTGGGAGGGGGAGTTGAAGTGTTGAGCCACAGGGCGGTGTGGTTGATTGGTGTGGGTGTCCCGGAGATGTTCCCTAAAGCGCTCTGCTAGGAGGCGTCCAGTCTCCCCAATGTAGAGGAGACCGCATCGGGAGCAACGGATGCAATAAATGATATTATTGGATGTGCAGGTAAAACTTTGATGGATGTGGAAGGCTCCTTCAGGGCCTTGGATAGAGGTGAGGGAGGAGGTGTGGACACAGGTTTTACAGTTCCTGCGGTGGCAGGGGAAAGTGCCAGGATGGGGGGTGGTGGGTTGTAGGGGGGCGTGGATCTGACCAGGTAGTCACAGAGGGAACGGTCTTTGCAGAAGGCGGAAAGGGGTGGGGAGAGAAATATAACCCTGGTGGTGGGGTCTTTTTGGAGACGGCGGAAATATTGTCGGATGATTTGGTTTATGCGAAGGCTGGTGGGGTGGAAGGTGAGCACCAGAGGCATTCTGTCCTTGTTACAGTTGGAGGGGTGGGGTCTGAGGGCGGATGTGCGGGATGTGGACGAGATGCATTGGAGGGCATCTTTAACCACGTGGGAAGGGAAATTGCGGTCTCTAAAGAAGGAGGCCATCTGGTGTGTTCTGTGGTGGAACTGGTCCTCCTGGGAGCAGATATGGCGGAGGCGGAGGAATTGGGAATACGGGATGGCATTTTTGCAAGAGGTAAAGTGGGAAGAGGTGTCATCCAGGTAGTTGTGGGAATTGGTCGGTTTGTAAAAAGTGTCAGTGTCAAGTCGGTCGTCATTAATGGAGATGGAGAAATCCAGGAAGGGGAGGGAGGTGTCAGAGATGGTCCAGGTAAATTTAAGGTCAGTGTGGAATGTGTTGGTGAAGTTGATAAATTGCTCAACCTCCTCGCGGGAGCATGAGGTGACGCCAATGCAGTCATCAATGTAGCGGAGGAAGAGGTGGGGAGTGGTCACTCCATTAGCCATGCAGCTGGTGCAGCTGCCACCCCCACGCTGATTGATGCTGTCACTTCTGCCCCCATCATGGCCACTCCCACAACCACTTCCACCCCTCACAATTCCTCATACATCACACGTGACATCACTTCCGTCCCTTACATCATCGCTGATGTCACATGCTCAGTGACTTCCGCCACCCTTACTGCCGTGTCTGCCATCACTTCCACCCCCACCAGCGCCACTCATCTGCATTCTGCTGACACGCCCCCCACATATCCCACTGTCACCACTTCCGGCCCTCAGAACCTGAGGGGAGCATCAACCCTGCTCATGACTGCACCCCCATTCCCCCCATGATCACACCCACTCCAGTTACTGGCTCTGACCCCACTCCCAGCTCCACACCCACACCAGATCCCAGCTCCCAGCCCTGTCGAGTTTTCACCATCCCCCAGGCCTTCCCCTCACTGAGGACGAACGATCAGTCCTCAGCAAAGGACTCACCTTCATCCCCCTTCGTCCACGCATCAATGAATTTAATACACGCCTTGACGTCGAACACTTCTTCCACCGCCTCCGCCTCCGAGCTTACTTTCACAATCAGGACTCCTGCCCACCTTCCGAGGACCCCTTCGCCCACCTCCAACACACAGCATCCACCTGGACACCCGTGCTGGCCTATTACCCGCGTTCGACACCTCTTCATTTCCAACTGCCGCCGGGACATTAACCGCCTCAATCAGTCTATCCCCTCCCCCACTCCAACCTCTCACCCTCACAAAGCGCAGCCCTCCAATCCCTCTGCTCTGATCCCAATCTCACCATCAAACCAGCAGATAAAGGGGGCGCAGCGGTAGTCTGGCGTATTGACCTCTACACCGCTGAAGCCAAATGCCAACTCAAGGACACCTCTTCCTACTGCCCCCTCGACCATGACCCCACCTCCCCATCACCAAACTAACATCTCCCAGACCATACAGAACCTCATCACCTCAGGAGATCTTCCACCCACAGTTTCCAACCTCATAGTCCGGAAACCCCGCACTGCCCAGTCCTACCTCCTTCCCAAGATCCACAAGCCTGACCACCCTGGCTGATCCATTGTCTCAGCATGCTCCTGCCCCACTGAACTCATCTCTACCTACCTCGACACTGTCCTATTCCCCTAGTCCAAGAACTCCCGACATACGTTCGAGACACCACCCACGCCCTCCACCTCCTCCAAGACTTCCGTTTCCCCAGCCCCCAACGCCTCATCTTCATCATGGATATCGATTCCCTCTACACCTCCATCCACCATGACCGGGGCCTCCAAGCCCTCCGTTTTTTTCCTCTCCCAACATCCCCAACAGTACTCTTCCGTCGACACGCATTCGTTTGGCCAAACTGGTCCTCACCCTTAACAATTTCTCCTTTGAATCCTCCCACTTCCTCCAGATCAAAGGGGTAGCCATGGGCACACGTATGGGCCCCAGCTATGCCTGTCTCTTTGTTGGATACTTAGAACAGTTGATCTTCCGTAATTACACGAGCACCCACCTCTTCCTCTGCTACATTGATGACTGCATTGGCACCACCTCGTGCTCCCGCGAGGAGGTTGAGCAACTCATCAACTTCAACAACACATTCCACACTGACTTTAAATTTACCTGGACCATCTCTGACACCTCCCTCCCCTTCCTGGACCTCTCCATCTCCATTAATGACGACCGACTTGACACTGACATTGTTTACAAACCCACCGACTCCCACAACTACCTGGATTACACCTCTTCCCACCCTACCTCTTGCAAAAATGCCATCCCGTATTCCCAATTCCTCCGCCTCCACCGTATCTGCTCCCAGAAGGACCAGTTCCACCACAGAACACACCAGATGGCCTCCTTCTTTAGAGACCACAATTTCCCTTCCCATGTGGTTAAAGATGCCCTCCAATGCATCTCATTCGCATCCCGCACCTCCGCCCTCAGACCCCATCCCTCCAACCGTGCAAGGACAAAAGGCCCTGATGCTCACCTTCCACCCCACTAACTGTCGCATAAACCTAATCATCCGCCGACATTTCTGCCACCTCCAAAAAGATCCCATCACCAGAGATATATTTCCCTCCCCACCCCTTTCCGTCTTCCGCAAAGACCGTTCCCTCCGTGACTACCTGGTCAGGTCCACGCCCCCCTACAACCCACTCTCCCAACCTGGCACCTTTTCCTGTCACTGCAGGAACTGCAAAGCCTGCGCCCGCACCTCCTCCCTCACCACCATCCAAGGCCCTAAAAGAGTCTTCCACATCCATCAAAGTTTTACCTGCACATCCACTAATATCATTTCTCGCATCCATTGCTCCCGATGCTGTCTCCTCTACATTGGGGAGGCTGGACGCCTCCTAGCAGAGTGACTTAGGGAACATCTCTGGGATACCCACACCAATCAACCACACCGCCCTGTGGCCCAACATTTCAACTCCCCCTCCCACTCTGCTGAAGACATGGAGGTCCTGGGCCTCTTTCATCGCCGCTCCCTCACCACCAGACGCCTGAAGGAAGAGCGCCTCATTTTCTGCCTCGGAACATTTCAACCCCAGGGCATCAATGTGGACTTCAACAGTTTCCTCATTTCCCCTTCCCCCACCTCACCCTAGTTCCAAACTTCCAGCTCAGCACTGTCCCCATGACTTGTCCTACCTGCCTATCTCCTTTTCCACCTATCCACTCCACCCTCCTCCCTGACCTATCACCTTCATCCCCTCCCCCACTCACCTATTGTACTCCATGCTACTTTCTCCCCACCCCCACCCTCCACTAGCTTATCTCTCCACGCTTCAGGCTGTCTGTCTTTATTTCTGATTAAGAGCTTTTGCCTGAAACGTCGATTTTGCTGCTCTTTGGATGTTGCCTGAACTGCTATGCTCTTCCAGCACCACTAATCCAAAATCTTTGTGTGGCTGAGCAATTTTATGGAATTGCAAAGCTATGCTTCAATGATGTGAAGCAACTTCGCTAAGAACTGATGTTGGGTTATGGGGGGGGGGGGGGGGGGCTCAATGAACATATAAATTCATCATTTTTTTTCATTTTTGTATGGTTTATGCATCATTCTCATTTTCTCCATAGGTATCAGGTTGTTGTCACTTATATATTATCAGCAAAAAATACAGTGAAAAGTGTTGAAGTCACCATCCTTCAGCCCCGATATTAATAGCAAATCAAGTACATAAAATAATTAAGACAAAGTTCGTCTTTGGACCACCCATGTTGATGCGATAGTCAAGAAGCCACAACAATTCAGCATATCCATAAGGATCCTCACCAACGTTTACAGATGAACCATAGAATAGCATTCTATCTTGATGAAAAACAGTTTAGTATGGCGACTGCTCTGCCCAGGACCATAAGAAACTACAGAAACTTGTGAACACAGCTCAGGCCATCACTTAAGCCAATCTTCCATCCATTGACTCCATCTACACATCTCAATGTTCCAGAAAGGCAGTCAACATCATCAAAGATCTCTCCCACCCCAGTTACTATCTCTTCGAACCTTTACTGTTAGGCTGAAGATATAAAAGCTTAAATACACATACCAATGTGCTCAAGATAACTGGGTGGCATGGTGGCTCAGTGGTTAGCACTGCTGCCTCACAGTGCCAGGGTCCTGGGTTTGTTTACAGCCACTGAACGACAGCTCAAGCTAAAGTTAAACATTTTTTTCCTAAACGGGTTTGAAACCATTCAGTAAGCTTCTCTAAGAGGAAAAAGTCTGCATTTTCTCTTAAACCATTCTGAGAATCTTGTATGTCAGAATTGGAACTTAACATACAATTACCAAGCCTGAACATAAAACTTCAATAGAGAGGGAATATAGAGCCATCTGTTAATTTAAGAGGTTTCTTTGGCAGAGCATAGAAGACTTTAAACTATCGAACTGAAACAAGCTGGAGAAAGCTTTCTCTATCTGTCAAGAAGTAAAATGTCTGATTACAACCCTAACTGGAAAAGAACATCAGGTAACCAAGAACTTAAAAGATAGCTGCTATATCTGCTACTGCAGATAGCCCAAAAATCCAAGTATCAGTTATGATCTCAGGTTAAAACACAATGCTTCATGGACATACAGGGAAATGAAACTGTATACTATTTTGTCTCCCTTTCAATTCTGACTCTGTCCCTTTTTAACTTTGTATCTTTGTGTATGTGTGTGCGTAAGGGCCCTATGTTTGGCCCTCCTTTCTTGAACCGAGGTCAGCTCTCTCTATTGCGCTAAATTGATCATTAATTAAGAGAGCCGCTCCTCCCCCTTTCCTAACTTTGTGTTCTTCCTAAGTGTCCTGTATCTTTCAAGATTCAGGTCCCAATCCATACCAACCAGCAGCAACATGTTTGTAATGGCTACCAGATCATGTTTTTTATTTCTATTTACACTCACAGTTCATCTGTTCTGTTTTGAATACTATGTGCATTTAGATGTAGATCCTTCAGTTTTTTTTTATACATTTGTTGGATTTGGCTGTCGCTGGTTGGCCAGCATTTATGGCCTGTCCCTACTTGTGCTTGAGAAGGTGGTGATGAGTTGTCCTCTTGAACCACTGCTGTCCACCTGCTGTGGGTTGACCCACAATGCCATTAGGGCGGAATTCCAGGATTTTGACCAAGTGACCTATTCTTTTGTTCATTTTGAAAATGTTACCTTTATCTGTTGGTTGGACTCTCAGCTTCATATTCTCTATTCTCCTTGTACATCGTTTCCTATATTAATAGTTTCCTTTGTCCTAAATTCTGGTCTTTGATTTGCCACAGCTTCCCAAATTTGATCCCTATCCCCACTGTTTAGTTTAAACCCTACTTATTTTCTTTATCATGTGGTTGGCAAGCCCCAGCGTGGTACAGGCAGAGACAGTTTAATCAGTACAGATCCCACTTTATCCAGTACTGGTACCAGTTCCCCCAAGCTAGAGACTACTTCTCCCAAAGCAGTCTTTGAATCAAGCATTCATTTCTCTCATCTTATTTGTTTTATGCCAATTCGCATGCAGATCGGTGTTAATCCAGTGACTGTGACATTTGAGATTCTGCATATGTCATGCCTAGTTCCTCATACTGACGATGCACACTCTCTTTCTTTACCCTGCATTTGCTATTGGTACCTACATGTATCACAACAACTGGACCCTCCCCTCCTACTCCAAGTTCCCCTCCATGCATGAGTCATGCCCTGAACACTGGCATCAGTTAGTGCAGTTAGCTGGACAGTTGTTTTGTGATGTAGACTGACAACAACATAGAATCAGAGAATCATGCAGTTTGGGAGACACCTTTTGGTCCATCAAGTCTGTATCACCAAATTATAATACCACCATCTTGAGTCCCATTTAGCCACACTTGGCCCCTAGCCTTGAATGTCATGAAACTTAAGGTACTCATCCAAGTACTTTTTAAAGATTGTGAGGTTCCCTGCCTCAACTACCCTCCCAGAAAGTGTATTGCAGACCTCCATCAAACTCCGGGTGAAAGTGTTTTTCCTCAAATCACCTGTAAATCTCTTGCCTTTCACTTTAAAATAATGGCCCCTTGTTATTGACCCTTTCCCCAAGAGAAAATGCTGCTTTTTATTCATACTGTCCATGTCCCTCAAAATCTTATACATCTTTATCAAGTCCATCCTCAACTTTCTCTGCTCCAAATAAAACAGCCTGAGCTCCTCCAACCTCTCTTCATAACCAAAGTGTTCCATCTTAGGCAATATCCTGGTGAATGTCCTCTGTACCTCCTCAAGTGCAATCACAACCTTGCTATAACGTGGTGACTCGAACTGCACACAGTACTACAGCTGTGGCCTAACCAAAGTTGTGTTTAACTCTAACATGACCCCCTTGTTCTTATAATGTCTGCTCCGACCAATAAAGACAAACATCCCATAGGCCTTCTTAACTGCCTTACTAACCTGTCCTGCCACCTTCATTGATCTGTGGACAGGCACCACAAGGTTAATTGTTCCTCTGAGCATCTTGCCATTCATTGAGTACTCCCTTGTTTTGTTCCTTCTTCCAAAGGGCATTCATGGAATTCAATGTAGCTAAGTGCGAAGTCGTTCACTTTGGTAGGAATAACAAGATGATGGATTACTGGGCTAATGGTAGGCTACTTGGTAGTGTGGATGAGCAGAGGGATCTTGGTGTCCATGTACACAGATCTCTGAAAGTTGCCACCCAGGTAAATAGTGCTGTGAGGAAGGCATATGGTGTACTGGGCTTTATTGGCAGAGGAATTGAGTTCCGGAGTCCTGAGGTCATGTTGCAGTTGTATAAGACTCTGGTGCGGCCTCATCTGGAGTATTGTGTGCAGTTTTGGTCGCCATACTATAGGAAGGATGTGGAAGCTTTAGAACGAGTGCAGAGGAGGTTTACCAGGATGTTGCCTGGAATGGTAGGAAAATCTTATGAGGAAAGGCTGAGGCACTTGGGGATGTTCTCATTGGAGAAGAGAAGGTTTAGGGGAGATCTGATAGAAGTGTATAAGATGATTAGGGGTTTAGATAGGGTAGATACTAAGAACCTTTTACCGCTAATGGAGTCAGGTGTTACTAGGGGACATAGCTTTAAATTAAGGGGTGGTAGGTATAGGACAGATGTTAGGGGTAGATTCTTCACACAGCGGGTTGTGAGTTCATGGAATGCCCTGCCCGTATCAGTGGTGAACTCTCCTTCTTTATGGTCATTTAAGCGGGCATTGGATAGGCATTTGGAAGTTATTGGGCTAGTATAGGTTAGGTAGGATTCGGTCGGCGCAACATCGAGGGCCGAAGGGCCTGTACTGCGCTGTATCCTTCTATGTTCTATGTTCTATCTCATTTTTATCAGGATTATGTTCCATTTGCCACTCATCTGCCCTTCTGATTAATCTGTTTATATCTTCCTGCAACCAAACAACTTTCTCCTCAGTGTCAATCACCAAGCCAATCTTGTGCCTTCCTCAAACTAACTTATCATCCCTCCCACATTCTCACCAATATCATTAATGAATATCACAAACAAAAAGGAACCCAGCATTGGTCTCTGTGATAAGCCACTGCATACCGGCTTCCAGCCACAATAGCCTTCTACCACCACCCTCTGTCTCCTATCACTAAGCCAATTTTGGACCCATATTGCCAAGTTATCCTAGATCCAATGATCTTTTACCATTTTTGTATCAGTTTCCCATGTGGGGACATGTCAAAGGCCTTGCTGGAATCCATGATGGCCACATTAACAGCCTTATCCTTATCCAAACACTTGGTCATCTCCTTGAAAAATGTCATGAGATTTGTTAGGCATGATTCCCCCTCTGACAAAGTTATGTTGACTATTTTTTATCAAACCTTGCCTCCCTAAGTGTAGATTAATTTTCTACTGCACTATTTCTTACAATAGTTTCCCTACCATTGATGTTAGACTCACCGGTCTATCCCTACCATCCTTCCTGTAAAGTAGAATTGCATTAACTGTCCTCCAGTCTTCTGGCACCTCCCCTGTGGCCAGAAACGATTTCAACATTGGACTCAGGATCCCTCTGTCAAGTCTCAAAACAGCCTAGGATAAAACTCATCTGGACCTAGAAATTTGTTCACTTTTAAATCTGCTAAATCCTCCAATACCTCCTTGCTTCTTATATCAATCCTCTCAAGGACGTTGCAGTCCATCTTCTAACAGTCCGAGTGCAATTTCTGTGCCTGCGGTTACCATGAATGTCCTGCGTTCTCAACCTAACCCCTAGCCTGAGATGCCGTGATTATCAGATTAAGTTCGCCACCAGTAATTTTACTCTACAATGAGATCTATGATCCTCTGGGACTATGGCAACTTTATACATATTCCAGATGCAGTCTGAACCTCATCCTTATAAATTAAGCATGATTTTCTGATGTATTTACTCAAATCCATTCACAAAGGCGGCACGGTGGCTCAGTAGTTCACACTGCTGCCTCACAGCACCAGGGTCTCAGGTTCGATTCCAGCCTTGGGTGACTGTGTGGAGTTTGCATGCTCTCCCTGTGTCTGCGTGGGTTTCCTCTGGGTGCTCTGGTTTCTTCCACAGTCCAAAGATGTGCAGGTCAGTTGAATTGACCATGCTAAATTGCCCATAGTGTTAGGTGCTTTAGTCAGAGTAAAATGTGTCTGGGTGGGTTACTCTTCAGAGGGTCGGTGTGGACTGGTTGGGCCGAAGGGCCTGTTTCCACACTGCACACTGTGGGGAATCTAATCAAATGTAGGGAATCTAAACAATGACAATGTATTAGCTTACCCATTATATGTTGTACAGGTTGGATTCCTAACTATGTGCCAATTCTTTTGAAAATGTACCTGCTTTTTCTGTTTTTTTTAAGCTCTTGCTGTCTAACATTTTTATTAAAGTCTACAAAGTGTTCCCAAATATTTATTATGAAATGTGTTTCATAGTATGATCATTCTACATTGTACTCATTCAAGAGGACACAGCTCTTCATATTACCACTTTAATCACTCTGGAATTGAAGGTATTATAATGCAATAAAGGATTCCAAACAATAACTGGAGAATGTCTAATTAAATTATGTCTACCAGTCCTAACCTTAGGCCACATTTTAAACGTCTTTACAAAGGTTTCAATCTTGCAAGCCAAATTGTAACTTTTCCATTGAAGTCAATGATCAATAAAATAAGGTAGAGCAAAGAATGAACTATTTATCCACCCAAAAGAAAATTAATTGTGGAACACTGTCATGGTCAGTATTATACTTATTAGTATTAAACCTAGCCTAATTTAAATTGTGTGCCTAATGAGTTGTGTGAATTCAACTTGAGAGTAGAACTTTAAATCAGGACAATTGTTTTAAAACAGGAGAACATCATGAATATTTTCACTGGTGTCTAGCATTTTTTAATTGCCCTAAAAATGGCTTTCTACAATGTTCTCACGGATGAATCTCTCTATCAACATATCTGCTATGTATGGATAAGTATAATGTATTGTCATTCCTGGGGGTCAGACAGTGTGTGAAGCGTCCAGAAACATTATTCAGAAAACAGTTTGCTATAAATCACACAGAGTTACTACAGGCCTGTAAAGCCTCCCATGTCTAGGATTTCTAACATATTCCCGATTTGGAGACGTCAGTATTGGACTGGGGTGTACAAAGTTAAAAATCACACAACACCAGGTTATAGTCCAACAGGTTATTTGGAAGCATTAACTTTCGGAGTGCTGCTGCTTCATTAGGTAATTGTGGAGAATAAGATTGTAAGACACAGAATTTATGGCAAAAGTTTACAGTATGAGGTAACTGAAATTATATATTGAAAAAGATCTGAATAGTTTGTTAAGTATCTCATCTTTAAGAATGACCATATTGCTTTCAGTTTTTCATATGTAAATTGCAAAACTTTTTTTTTAAAGTTATATTCTCAAGTAAACTTTAAAAAATTGGTGTCACGTCAGCCCAGAAATTCAAAATGAATTCGTACTTGCTGACTTACATTTTACTTTCCTCAAAAACTGCATAAATCCATGTAAGATTCTGTAAATCAGTTTTTTAGATTAGAATCAGTCTGACCATTGTGGCACAGACAGCCTCACAGGGAGCTAACACTTTCAATACCTTATCTGGGCTGACATGACACCAATTGTTAAAGTTCACTTGAGAACGTAACTTTTAAAAAAAAGTTTTGCCATTTACTTATGAAAGAATTGAAACCAACATGGTCATTCTAAAAGATGAGAGACTTAATAAACAATCCAGGTCTTTTTCAATGTATAATTTCAGTTACATCACACCGCAAACTTTTGCTATAAATTCTATGTCTTACAATCTTATTCTCCACAATCACCTGATGAAGGAGTAGCATCCTTAAAGCGAGTACTTCCAAATAAACCTGTAGGACTATAACCTGGTGCAGTGTGATTTTTAACTGACATATTCCCTATTTTCATTTTAAGGTGAATCTTGATAGCGAACAGGAACAAAAGAGATATGGGAAAGATTACTTTTAAATTAACCCTAGGCTGAAGCATAAGGTCAAAAACTAATTTACAGCCCATTTTGAACATTGTTGATTTCTTTTTCTGTTGCTATCAATAGAAAAGACAATTTGCAGCATATGAAAGTGGCTTCTGATGGACTACTGTGTTGTGTTACTTAGAAGGTCATTTTCAAATCTAAGATCTTTCATAAATGCATCACAAAATCTGGTTCTGAACAACATTATCAGTAAAGGTCACTAAAGGTAATCAAAGGAAATTCACCTTGCTTGTTCATTTTCATCCCAGTCATCTATTTATTTTGAGTATCACTGCTGGATATTAACTTTAAATTTTGCCCAAATGTGAATTTACTGGTCTTTGGGCAGCATACCTAATGAACCACTGATTTATCGGAAACTGCATATTAAAATTGAAGGCCGTTTAATTCATTCCATGCTCACTAATTCAATACAGTCTGTCATGTTATTGTTGTGCCAGCAAGTATTATTTTGTGATTGTTTCATTTAATGTGCGAATAAATTGTACAGTGCAGCTGTCACAAATGACTTATTTGCACGCAGGAACAGAAAATGCGGCACCTTGCAAGGAAAGAAGTATATAAATATAGGAAAGTGATTTTATACTTCTCAAGCATTGTCTTTTTCTTATGGAATAGAGTAAGTTTAAGAAAGTGTCCGAGAAAGGGAAAGGATCTACATCTGTTAAAATATTGTTTCAGAAGAATAGATCAATAGTGATAACCATGATATTACTCAGATTTTTCACAAAGTCACAATGCCTTTCCAAATATGGTATGACTGCTGTAATAAAATGAAATTCACATCTGAATTTTTGGAAAGCAGCATCTCTGAAACTTTCCTCAGCAATATCAGAATTAGAATAGAATTTTGATATGATCTAAAGACTTTAGAACTCATATTATGGCACTTAATGATCAAAGCTAAAATATTTTTCTTTGTAGAGTTAAACTGTGGAAAGATTAAGCCATACATATAAAAAAAATATAATTTTGATTATAATTGTTGCACAGTGACTGGAGAATTATATAAATGCAAGAAGCATTTGATTGTTAAAATATTGAATGACTAATTGCAGGTATCTTTATATGCACTTCTGTTTAGTTTGTTATGATTGCAGTCTGTAACAGTGTACATTCTTTATTTTTATAATACAGTGCATATTGAGGCAAAGATTATACAGTATGAAATTTCAGTTTTTAACTATAATTGCAATCTAATAATATTAGTTGTTGGTATAGATACAGGACAGGCTATCAAGTGGCTAGAGTGAAAAGTCCACTATGACAATTTACAAAATTGAATTCAGTCATGAGATACAGCTGTTGACTACCTCTGATCAATAACCATCTGGCTTTCCCGACACTGTCTTCCATAATTCTTGAACCAATCTCAATACAACCTTTACTACAGATATTAGTCAGCATGCTGGTTTGAACACTTTTTCAATGTTTTAATCCTTCAGTATGCCCTCAGTTTTCCTGCAAGACTCCTCCATTCAAATTTCAATGGTCCTTTTCCTCTTTGTACCTGACTAACACAGCATTTGCCTTTTTTATGTCTTTTGACATGATTGACTGAACTGACCTTTATTACATTTGTAATTCTTAACTGCATTTTAAAGTGCATTTACAAACATCCACATTTATTTGCTGTTGATGGATCAAAGTAATTAGCATATTTGCTACTCTCCCCTCTTCTATTTATTACAATAAACAACACTCAGGTTTGATGAAAGCACAAAAAAGAACTCATCTATCTTACTCATTCAACTATGAAAACAGGAAAGTCTATACATACTATATTGCACATCTGTGGTCAGCAAAGTTTTGGAAAGAATTCTGAGGGATAGGATTTATGACTATTTGGCAAAGCATAGCGTGATTCAAGGCAGTCAGCATGGCTTTGTGAGGGGCAGGTCATGCCTCACAAATCTTATAGTGTTTTTTGAGGGGGTGTCAAGACAGGTCGGCGATGGTCGAGCAATGGATGTGGTGTATATGGACTTCAGCAAGGCATTTGATAAGGTTCCCCATGGTAGGCTCATTCATAAAGTCAGGAAGTGTGGGATACAGGGAGATTTGGCTATCTGGATTCAGAATTGGCTGGCTGACAAGAGGCAGAAAGTGGTTGTAGATGGAAAGTATTCTGCCGGTGGTCAGTGTTGAGTGGGGTCTTGCAGGGCTCTGAACTTGGGCCTTTGCTCTTTGTAGTTTTTATAAATTACTTGGATGAGGAGGTTGACAGGTGGGTTAGTAAATTTGCAAATGACACAAAGTTTGGAGCTGTGGTCAATAGTATAGAGGACTACTGCAAGCTGCACCGTGACATAGACATGATGTAGAACTGGGCTGAGAAATGGCAGATGGAGTTCAACCTGGATAAATGCAAAGTGATGAATTTTGGAAGGTCGAACTCTTATGCTGAATATAGGATTATAGACGGGATTCTTGGCAGTGTGGAGGAACAGAGGGATCTGGGTGTGCAAGTACATAGATTCCTCAAAGTTGCCACCCAAGTGGATATGGTTGGTCAGAAAGCATGTAGTGTTTTGGCTTTCATTAACAGGGGGATTGAGTTTAAGAGCTGTGAGGTTTTGCTGCAGCTCTACAAGTCCCTAATGAGACTACACTTGGAATATTGTGTATAGTTCTGGTCACCCTACTATAGGAAAGATACAGAGGCTTTGGTGAGGATGCAAAGAAGGTTTACCAGGATGCTGCCTGGACTGGAGGGCTTGCCTTGTGATGAAAGGTTGAATAAGCTTTCACTTTTCTCTCTGGAGGGAAGGAGGAAGAGAGGAGACCTCATCGAGGTATACAAAATAATGAGAGGAATAGACAGAGTCAATAGCCAGAGACTTTTCCCCAGGGCAGGATTGACTGGGATGAGAAGTCATAGTTTGAAGATATTAGGAGGAAGGTATAAAGGAGATGTCAGCAGTAGGTTCTTTACGTAGGTGGTGGAAGCAGAGTCATGGGGGACATTTAAGCTACTGCTGGACATGCAGATGGATGGCAGTGAGTTAAGGGGTATATTTTACATGAGGATTAAATTTCAGCACAACATCGTGGGCCTGGTCTGTGCTGTACTTTTCTATGTATACAGAACAGCAGTCTCACTTGATGTAAGAAGTTGAACAATTAAAGAATCACGGATGGATTTTATAATAAATAATGAATCAGAAGAGATGGGGGAAGTAAGAATAGGAGAACATCTCAATAGTATTGATCACAACATTATAAGTGTTAAAGATTGAGAGTGACATACCCAGGTCAAAGTCTAAAGTAATAAAAATGTGCAAATTGCTAGGACTTGAGATTGGAACTAAAGAAGACAAATTAGTAGAAAATAGTGACAAGCTAAAAGTTTGAGAAACCTTTCAAAAGGTAATAAATATATTTCAAAAGAACAAGCAAACAACTTAATTCTAGTTCACCGTTGATGAATAAAGACCAAAAGAGACAAAAAGAAAATTAGATATGAGATGTTTTAGGAAAGAATGACAAAGAGAAATGTGAACAACTTAGAGGCAAATTTACAAAATACCCATTTGGAAGGAGAAATGAAGTCAATTTATCAAAGAATATTTGGAAATAGCAGCGTCCCCTAAAGAGGTAAACTGCAAACCAGAAATTAAGGTTAGTTGGGGCCATTAAACGATGAGCAGGTAACAATAGAAAAAAAAAGGATGTACTGAACCCCTGTTTTGTTCCACTTCTTCTGAAAGAAAATCATGAAATAATAAAGGGTGGGGTCATATTTTGGTTTCTTGTTATATTGAAGAAGTGTCTGTTGAACTTGCAATTTAATTGTTCGTTTGTCCAACGATGCTGTCAGACCTGCAGAGTTTCTCGTGTAGTTTCTGTTTGTATTTCAGATTTCCAGCATCCATAGTACTTTGTTTTTGTTTGAATTCTTTATACTGTGCATCAAATGTTAACTTATTCACAACCAGTAGTAACTACTGGTACCAGCCCTAGAGTTTTGCTTCAATAAACAATGTACTTCTGTAGTATGATGATGGCAATGAGTTATTTGCTACCAGTATTTATAATTTGATTGGATTACATCGAAAATGACTTCGTTAGTTTCTGCCAGCTATAGCTGAATTGGATTTCTAGAAAATTGGGGAGCTAGGTTTACATTCGCACTTGAGTTGACTTCCGGTTTTCTCGGTGTTTGACATCCTCAAGAAATAATTTCATGAACTCTTGCTCCATAGTTCTCATCATTATGCTATAAATTTATCCAAGGGAACAATTCAGTCCACAGATATTACATTGCCTTCGAAGATACTTAAAACATATGTTAAGGTTATTTGTCTCACATTTATTTCAGTAATGTTATTGTCAATGTGACTGATGATGCAGTTACATAATTGCACCACTTAATCATTTAAATGACCTGTCACTCTTCCTTTCTTTTTCACACGCTGGCCTCATTGCTAAACAACGATGCTCCTGGGAGTGAGGGTACATTGTGTTTTTTTAATATAAATACAAAACAAGTTCTGCATAGCAACCGGACATGTTGGCAAACCTGACAATGAGTGATATCAGTGGGAAATTCATTTTGTGGCGGTATGTTTAAATGTGTTTAGTCGCGACTGAACGCCTGTCCTCGCAAGGAAACTTGGCACATGAACTGTTGCCCTGTTGTGCTCTGTGTGAGCTTTCCCACCCCTTCCTCTGGTGAACGGCTCATTGGAGCTTCGCGCAAGCTGCAGTGGCGGCAAGCCAAGCCGACACTGTCAGTGCCTGTTCACTGGCCGACCTGCCAATGACTCCCTTTTCCACAAACCAATCCCTGCCACCGACAGGCGGGCTTTCCCCTCCGTCTTCTCTCTCCCCCACATCACAGGGAACTTTCAGTGCTGTCAGGAGCCGTTTTTAATCCCCTCCTTTATTATCTCACCTACCCTCTGTCCCTGAGAGTGAAATGATCATTTTGCCTCATCATTCAGGAAAGAGATTCTCACAGAGTTTCCACCTTTCATGATCCGCCTTCTTCTAAACGATTCCACAGTTTAGGGACGTGTTCTAAATCCGGCACGCCAGCAGCGAAGGGATCTATCTGGGAAAGCTGAGACTTGATCCCCGGGGACTTATTATCATTTTTATTTTCCCGTGGAACGCTTTCCATTGCAGCCAACTTTCAGCAGCAGCTCCAGCCCTCGCCCTGGAGCCAATGACCTGAGACTAAGACACTCTCACTCGGTCCGATGGGAATCGGGCAAATTAGCATTTACGGTCTTATCTCTTTCGAAGTATCTGTGTAGAAAAGGCACCGGGATTGTTTTCATGTGTCATTTACAGCTGCATTTACAGACCGTGTGTATGTTATCTGGAGCGGACGGCATGGCACGATTCCCCTTGTGTTTGAACTCCGCAATATTGGTGTTAATTACTTGTGATTTCCGCCTGGTGACAGCAAGTAAGTGTGTTTTTTAAATCACGTCTTTTTCTAAACATTGCACAGATGCCGATTTTAACTTTAAAAGGACAAATCCTTGTCAGCCTTCTCTAGGTGTCTGAGGGTGACCTCAGGTTTCTGTCCTCGCCTGATGGTGTTAATGAAAGACCCTGCAGAACTGAGCCAAGAACAGGGCAATGCCATGAATTGTATTGAGCGGTGTGCCGGCTGCCCGCTCGGTTAGTTTGGATCTCGGTCGGAGCTCCTGGGCACAGTCGCTATATTTTAAGCTTCACGGAAGTAGGGGAGGAGGGGTAGGTAGGGACAAAAGCAAATCTACAAAGGGAATGTGTTTGAAAGAAACACAAAATTCTCACAAAGTACTAATGTATAGTCACAAGAAACCAAGGCAGAAAAGGTACAGGGATCGGCGATGAACACAATTATGAGCGAGAAATCTGTGTGAAAGAGCCCCAGTAACCTGAGTAAAGCAAGCAGATATATAAAAAGGGGACAGGGCGAAACAAGTGAAATATTACAGTTAGGTGGGAAACCGGCAGGATTGCACTGGAGAAATGGACCGGGCCTGGAGACTCTTTAAAGGGCACATTACATGTGTGCAACAGAAACACTAGTAAAACAAGCATTGCACAAAACAGGAACATGGCCGAGGGACATGGGGCGAGCGGGTTAAAACAGTGGTGAGATGATATATGGCGAGTGACAACTTGAGCATGAATTTCTAACAAAGAAGAAACAACGCGAGGGGACAGCTTGAAAAAGTATCTGCAATTAATCTGAAAGCAAAACAGCAAAAAAAATACAGGGATGAGAACGAAGGAGAATACCAGCGAGGAACACTGGCAAGGAAGAGAGAGAGAGATGTGTCCAGTAGTGGAATAAACACCTGTGTAAATCTCATGCCTGCTGTTTGGGGTCTGAAACAAGTGAGAAAAGACACAATGAAATAAATATTTGGCGAAGAATGTTTTAGGCTTCGGAGTTCCCGGTTTAGTCATGTGTTGCCATCACCAGTTTCGGGTAGTCGCTATTTGTAAACAGAATTAAAACCTGTAGCACAGGACTCTGACCTGCTCATGTTGGCAACTGCCCGAAATGATCGATTTGACATCCACGTAGCAACCAGTGAAGTACGTGTTTTTCGATTGGTGATAACGCATGCAAAACAGAGTTTATGACTGAAAGTGTGTGGAGGAATGTTACAATTTGACCTGACAATGCGGATTAGAGTGATTGATGTTTCAGCCAAAGTAGCGAGCAGCACACCCGAGGGAACGTTGTTCACTGTGACGTCCTTGTGTTGTGACAGCGGTTATGAATGTTGTTTGTGTAAAAAATTATCAGTTTAAATACTTGAGAGAAGTAAAGCAATGTTTCATCCACATGTTTCCCCACGCGGCGAGTTCCCATTAGTCATAGGCCTCAGAAGCAGAGGAATGCGAGGAGGGCATTCACTCAGAAGAGAGAAGCTGAGGCAACACGTTGGTAAGGACCGGGTAGCAGATTCATTCCAAGGTGATGAGAGAGCATCAGTCCACCCTTTCTCCAGGAACATGGTGCGGACAGACCTCAATTAGGAATTAGAAACATAAAATAGGAAAGGGATGAGAATGCAAACACCGTTTTAAAGCGCACCAGTTAATCAAGTTTCAACAAATTTTGACAATTATCAAATATAAAGAGTTCCTGACTTAATCATTTCGGTCATTTCTTGGTAGGTAGCAAAAATGATTTGCAGTTGTTGAAAACACGCAATGCAGCAACTTGTATCGGTGTGTAACAATATATGCGATTCAATTGTTCACACATTACTTTCAAACATCTTCATGCACATGAAAATGTTGCAGACTTATATTCGAAGTGTCACTGAACAGAAGTAGAGTTCAGAGAGGCAGCACTTAGCAACTTAACCTCATTACCCTTGCGATAACATCCTACATGTCCTTTCACCTTTCAACCATTTGTATCAAAAGCAGCTACTGATGCGTCGTCCACCCAATCTTTCCTAAATAAATGGAAGTGTCACTCGGAGTTTCGGGGAAAATATGCTTACCTGTAATCTGCTGTTTGACAGCATCTTTAGTCAGGGTTGGAACATGTAGTTACTGGTGAGCTATGCAAATAATACAAATCCAAACAAAACATGAAGCCGTTCCCATGGGTGGTATTGGGTCAAAACATTGCAGAAAGAGTACTCACTCTCCAGCGGACACTATGAATGTGATTAGTTGTCTCAATTGATAAATGTCATCCGCAATTAAACTAAGTGTGAAGTACTTTCAAAATGTTTTAGTATAATGGACATACTGTTCTATCGCACTGTACCTAGTTTTACTGAAAAAAAACCCAGTGAATCTGATCCTAGCTTCACACTGAAGTTTGGTCCGGATATTTGGTGTGTCAGTATACACATGACTTCCTCAGTACCTGCTGCATGTGCAGGGATTTAGAAATGCAAGTGTACTTCTTTACTTGTACTTGAAATTGGAACAGGAACTTATTACAGAGAATGCTGCTCATCCACAGAGCAGAAAACCGAAAGGCAAACAGGCTTGATTCAAAATCGTACCTGTTGGCTTTGTTTTAGAAGCTGCCATTTTCTTCAGACCCTCTGTCAGTCAAGGTAACAGAAGCTATTTTGACCCTTTCATTGACACAGGGCAAGTAAGCCAACTGTAGGGTTACTAATGCTATATTTAAAAATAACGCTTTACAAAAGTTAGAATGCTGTCAAATTAGATAATGAAAACACCGCCACCATCAGCATTGTATAAGCTTTATCAGGATCTAACCCATAAAAACGTACAATTCTCATCATACATCGAGAAAACGACACGGTGAAATCAAATCCATGATTGGAAATTCTATAATAGCGAACTTTCTTTCAGTTTTAACTGCGAACCAGCAGCCACAAATTGAATTTGTGGGACTTGGTGTCTTGCTATTTCAAGGTTCCGCAATAATCCACAAAAGGAGCCCCAGTAGTGAATTTCGAAAGGATTAATCGCTCTTGGACCAAGGACAGCCTCATCAACTGCCTTTATTTCATTCAGGTATTAGTGCTTGTCATTTCTTGTTAGATTGTAGTGCCAGGTAGCAGTTGGCATATCTGGGATTCCTTTTTCATTGCCAGGCAATTACTGAGCTCTCGGACAGTACACAATATGTAGTCCTGCAGTTCTCAGAAATTGATCCTGTGCCAAATCAAATCGATAGAAGCCAAGAATGAATTGATGTTTGTTAATGGACGACCTCTCAATATGAATCGCACAGTCAAAATGAAATGCGAGTTCCCACACACGGACACAAGGCTTTTAGACTCCGCTCCGACCCTGCGTCCTCCTTATCCCCGTGTCGCTAAAATAAATGCTTGCCCCAGTGGACTTTGAGCATTTCTGTACCGCCCAAGTGTTATTCGAATGCATTTTAGAATGCATAAATTTGCAATTTTCCATGAAAATGCTACCCCAGTGACACCACCGTGAGCAGTGTTAGTGCGCACTCTCACAGCTTGTAAAACATGAAACATGAACCGGCATCTCCAAATCAGTTCTGAAAACCGTAGTGACGGGAGACTTTTAAAATACATTTTCCTTTCATTTCGCTTGTGTGGAGAGCCGCGTCGCTGCTTGTTGTTCACATAGCGTCTAGATTTATTGTTTCTGCTTCTTGGAATACAGATACATGTGCCAAAGGTTTTCAATTTTGCACTGTTCAGTTTTGCCAAAGCTTGGCCATTCGAATGGGATTCTGTTGTGTGCCCTGTTCGCATTCGGGACCAGTGCTTCTGGGATCAGTTCCCGTAAATGCCGTGTATTCTGGGCGGTATAAGCTCTGGGCTTGTCAGCAGTGAGTTGGAAATGAATATGCTGCAGTCTGCATGCTGTACCGATCGGTATGTACCATCCACTCACCACGAAAAGGAGGAAATGTCACGTCTCCACTGTGTTCTGAATCGTAACATTGTGTTAAGACGCATTTTGTGACTGGGGAGAATCAAGATACTTTACTATCTTGCGAATGGGGTCATAGAAATATCAGGTTTTTTTTAATGTAACAACATCACGCCAAGCCTGTTCTGCCACCAATGTCAATTAGGCTGAAATGCTATTTCAATACGTTCGGGAACATTGCTGTTTTCACTAAGTGGAAGAATGTCCTTAGCATTAGATAGCTTTTCATATCCTCCATCAAGTATCCCTCTCTTAGGTAAAGCTATCTCTGCTCCAACTGCACCCCCCCGTTCTTCACATCCCTAAAAGTACCTCATTCCTAACCTTAGTGGGGCACTCATTATTACGTCAGTGCAGCATTTTTATACTATCACTTTTTCCACAGAGGCAGAAATACGTGAGAGGGTGGAATAGATTAGAAAGGCTTCAGATTTCAAAGAAATGGAGAGGCAGATGGTGCAAGATGCAATGCAGAAGGCATGGTGGTGTCAGGCAAAAGGGGATAGTAATGGGCCAAGTCAGAGGATAGTGAATTGCAGAATCTGAACTTCCAATGAATAAAGGTAAAATATTCGCTTTTAACCTCAATATTTGAACATAGAAACTCCTTTCGGCACTGTCACCTCATGTGAGTATCATCAATTGCCAACACATTAAGTTCTCAGCTGTCAACAACTCTACAAAACTGAACAAAATTCATATATAGTGAAAACATTCAGCTCTTGGCAAATAATTAGCAGTTTCTGTTGTCTGGAAACTGAATGTTGAGCCTGAAGTTGGTAAGTGATCATTTCGTATATCCGATTTGAGCAAGATGTGGAAAGTATTACCTTGAGGGGGATGTGAGTAATGGGTGTAACTCTCTAGAACTGGAGTAAGGCTTATTTAAACTCTTACAGGTATATTTAAGGTCCTACCATCAGTTGGTAAAAGAGATTTTCAGTCCATCAGTCCATGTTCAATTGGTATCTAAGTTACCATGATGAAAAGTTAATATATTAACCCACTGCATCTCCAGTGAGCTCTCCATAACATGAATGAAGTCGAGACTATTCTTCTAGTTCAGTTGGCTTCAATTATGCAAAGTGTTTCATCCTCTCACTTGCACATGTATACTTTGAACAGTTTAAAATGTGGAGTCATATTCCAGCTCTGCAGATTTTCTTGATATCCCTAATCGTGCTCTTCATTTCATTCTGAAACCTCTGTAACAAGTAAAACTCTTTTAAATGTGAGTTACTGCTAATTATTTTGAAGTTGCCAAGAGGTGAATGTTTTCACTATTTATGGATTTCGTTCAGTTTTGTAGAGTTGTAGACAGTTGAGAACACACTGTAAGTAACAACTGTTAATATGTGTTACAAGCATTATTAATATATCATTTTATTGTTATATTATCGCATTTCTATCTTATTCTTATTTTGCTTTTAACTGTGTTACATTGTTAGACAGTGGCATTCTCTTCTCAGAATCGATGTTTTTTGGAAAGAGAGGTGCAAAGAGTCTGTTATGATACGGGGTAAACCCTCCTGCTTAACTTAACCCAGCAACACAAAAAAGATTTATTCCGTGCAATTTTTGATTTGATAGGCCAAGAAATAGTTAAAGTAAAAATTAACAAGTTTCTTTCTTAAAGTATAACAGAGAATAATTAACTAACAACTATTTACAATTCCTTCCTCTAACCCATTTTTTACCTTTCCTTCTATAATACTAGCCTGATAAAACTCCAAATTAAGATTTACAAACAACACTTCTTATCTCAAAGCCAGACAGCTTTCAGCTTTCTCTGAATTCCTGTCTTCTTTTCTTCCTCTTCGGGAGTCTGCTTCATAGTTTCCTGATCGATAAAGATACCTTTTAAGAGAGCTATTTTTTGGGCAGACTTTTTACATGCCAGTGGCTTGGCAGTTCTCCTTCCAACTGTTAAGTTTCCCCGGTCTTATACTCCCAGCATCGATTGTGTCATTAGCTTTGAAGATTGTCAATATACTCAATTCAAACTTGATTGGAATTTGGTGTTTTTTGGGATATAATTTAAACTGATTGGCCTAATTCGAATCTGTTTTGTCATTTCCAGGCAACCAGCTAATTTAGCTTTCGAGCAAGTGTTACATTGTTACCTTATTGAGAACACTTGGCGCTGTAAGTTAACTCTACCAGCTTTTAACTCTCTTAAAGGTACAGTATGCCCACATCTTCAAAACAAGTCATAGGTATATACAGCGTGGAAACAGCTTCTTCAGTCCAATTCACCCATGTTGACCAGGTCTCCTAAGTTAATCTAGTCCCATTTATCAGCACTTGGCCCATATCCCTCTAAACCCTTCCTATTCAAATACCCATCCAGATGCCTTTGAAATGTTGTAATTGTACCAGCCTCCACCACTTCCTCTCATTCCATACACACACCACCCTATGCGTGAAAAAGTTGCCCCTTTGATCCCTTTTAAATTTTTCCCCTCTCACTTTCAACCTATGCTGTCTAGTTTTGGACTCCCCCACCCTGGAGAAAATATCTTGTCTATTTATCCTATCCATACCCCTCATGATTTTATGAACCTCTATAAGGTCACCCCTCAGCCTTTGATGCTTTAGGGAAAATAGCCCCAATTTATTCAGCCTCTCCCTCTCCCTCTCCCTCCAAACCTGGCAACAGTCCTGTAAATCTTTTCTGAACCCGTTCAAGTTTCACAACATCCTTCTTATAGCAGGGAGACCATTTTTCTTTACCTTTCAGTAATGTGGTCAATTTGAATAGCTGGTAGAAAACTTTGTGTATTTAAATTGCTGGATTATGTATTCATCCCAAAAGTCTAATGCCATGCCTCTCACTAAGAACTCATACAGGAACACACAAAGAAGAGATATACTGATGTAAACTAGTGCATTGTCACAAGTTATAAATAAATAATAGTTTGCATTTCTATGTTCGGTTTGTCTCAGAAGAAAGCATATGGTGTTGACCCAGTGAAGGAAATGTTTCTCTGCTGAAGGGTTGTCTGAATGATTTCGGTAGCAACAGTCATACGTCAATATGACGCGTGAAACAAACAGAGAATGAGAACATTGGCTAATGTACTGTATTGCCAGCCATTGAACAGCATTTGGTTGGCGAGCCCAACTGAAGAATTTCACAAAGTTTTGCGACGAATGCTATTAATTTTAAAAATCCCAGAATTTGATTAGAAAAAATCACAGTTTTGAACCACTCAGATTCACATTTCAGATAATGAATGAGATGTATTTCCAGGAGCATAGTGCAGCTGAAATACAAGAGGAAGACGACAGGGTATTTTTTTTCTGCATTGATTAGACTACCTGAATTATGAACTCAAGAGTTTGCCATCAAGTAGAATTGGACTGGTGGTTTCCCAGTATCCACTAGAATCTTTGACATGGAATCATACAGCTCCAAAGGAAGATATTTGACCATCGGGTCTGTGCCAGCCATTGGTGTAGCTGTTGCCAAAGTGGTACCATTCCCAAGAACCGTGGAATTTATTTTCTTTGAAGTATTTATCAAATTCTTTTTAGAAAGATACTATTATATGTGCAATAAATTCCATATCACTTTAAAAAAAAATTAAGTTTCTTTATGTTAGTCCTTCTGCAATTACTTTAATCTCTGACCTCTTCATACCAAGTCTTTTGCTATTGTACCCATTTTCTCCTAATTTACTCTGGTAGAATCCTTCACCATTTGAACACCATTATTAAATCTTGCCATAATTTTTCTTTGGTCATCTTCAGCCTTCCTGTGTAACTAAATCCCTCCATCCTTGGCAAATCTAGTAAATCTCTTCTATTATCTTTCCAAAATTTAAAACGTCACACCAGAATGCTAAGGTCTGCCCAGAGTCTTTTGAATCTTGCTTACTTTTGTTACTCTATGCATGGAATAAAAGGTCAAGGATCCCATTTAGGTTTATAATAGCCTTTGCACTTTATCCTAGGACCTTCATAGATTTATTCACATACATTCCAAAGACACTCCCTTAAACATACCATTTCATTTGTATTACTAATCCTCATTCCTCCTCAAAAATATATATCCATTTGTTGGTTGGCAAGGCTTTCCATCAGTATAATATTTTAGAAAATTCACCTTATCATTTGAATTTGAAAGGAGAAATGACTCAGTCATAGATTCATACAGCACAGAAAAGGCACTTTGGCCCATTCTGCACCAATATAACTACTACTAAATGTGTACTAATTCAAATTTCCTGCACTTGTCCCATATCCTTGTACGTTATGACATTTCAAGGGTTCATCTAAGTACTTTGTAAAAATTGTAAGGTTTCTATCCTCCGCAACCTTTGCAGGCAATGCATTCCAAATTCACGCCATCCCTTGTCCCCACATTTTCATCTACATATTTATGTATATAACAAACAATAAGAGTCACAATATTGATCCTTGTGGTACACTACCAGGATCCAGTCACCTGAACAGCCCTCTACCACTACCCTTTTTGTCCTATTACTAAGCCAGTTCCTGATCAATCTTCCTCAATTCCATTGCTTTAATCTCCTCAAACATTCTCCTTTGTGGGACCTTGTCAAAAGCTTTGCTAAAATCCATATACACTACATCAACTGAACTTCCTTCATCCACACACTTGATCACTTTTTCAAAAAATTCTAATAAATTTGTTAGACATGACCTCCCTCTGATAAAGCCATGCTAACTGTCACTAATTAACCCAGACCTTTCTAACTGGACATTAATTCACTCCTTCAGAATTTTCTCCAATAGTTTTCCTACCACTGCTCTGCAATTTCCTGGTTTATGTCTATCGATTTAAAAAAGTGAAACTGTTTGTCTCTGTGTTAACATTGGTGAGTGAGAATAAAGATCACATGATTCAGAGTATTGAGTAGGTCTCTAGGTGGTGCTGGCTGACATTGCTTAAATTGAGGGCAGAACAAAGACTGTCAAAGATGGACGATAAATGTTGGTCTAAGCAACAATCCTCACATTCTGTGAAGGAATAAAAAAAACCCTTCCTGTGAAGCTGTGAAGTAAAACTTGATCTGAGGAATGCCTTAAAGTACCAAGTATCACAGGACATGTGTGTGTTAATCACTTTCATTTACATGAGTTAGTCTACCCAGATGTCACTATGTCTATAGATCAGATCTTACTAAACTATCATCAACCTGCATTAGAAGCTGCATCAGAACGTTATTTCATTGAGCCATCACACACTGTAGCACAGAGGAAGTATGAAGAACAGAGGAAAATCATCAACACAGTGTATTCAAAAAGAACGGTTACCCAATGAACATGATCCACCGTTTTCACAGCAACAAACCCAAACAAGTAGAGACTGAATATGGAAGGTTGGCTTTGATGGAGTACTAATCAAATGTGTTGCTTTGTCCTGTATCGTACCAAAAGTCTTGAGTGCACTCATCTCAGCAAATGGAGAATATTCTATCACACTTCTGACTAATGGACAGGTATTTGGGAGACATGAAGTGAGTTACTCACCACAGAATTCCTAGTTTTTGATTTGCTTCTGTAGCATTCTGGAGTATTTATTCGGATGGTCCAGTTCAGTTTATGGCCAAAGGCAAACCTAGATTGTAGATAGTGGGAGATACAGTGATGACTATGCTGTAGGGTATCAAGGGATGTGGGCTAAGTGGAGTAGAAGTCCCCAAACTGGAGGTTAAAGTCTTAATTTGACTCGATGAGCCGAGTAATGAAAGATGGTTAAAGTTCCAGCCATTTAAACATGAAATCATTCCTCCTGCATCTTACCACCATGGCCACTGCTATCACCTCATTAGCAGCAGCACTGAGTCAAGATGGAAATAATCCATATCCTGATCATTTGTTTGCAGTAGCTTGGATAAAAGACCCTGCTGATAGTAAGAGCACAGCAGAATCTCATCAACCGTAGAAGTGCTGGATTGGGCGGGAAGTGTTTCTGGGGAGAAAGTGAGGTCTGCAGATGCTGGAGATCAGAGCTGAAAATGTGTTGCTGGAAAAGCGCAGCAGGTCAGGCAGCATCCAAGGAACAGGAGATTCGACGTTTCGGGCATAAGCTCTTCTTCAGGAATGAAGTGTTTTTGCCCACACTCCTCTAGTCTCTGCTCTGGACAGTAATTTGAGGGAAGATCCTTTGTGATGGAAAGTGTGTGCTTTATATATTTATATTATTATAGTTTGTTTTCGAGTTTGGATTTTTGAATTTGACTAGTGGCTGAAGAAGTGTCACTGGAATCAAAAAGTTAATGTTGTTTTCTCTCCACCGATGCCACCATACCAGTTGAGTTTCTCCAGCAACATGTGTTTTTGTTCATGAGAAAAAGACTTCCTGGCAGTAATGGGGTTTTGTTTAGTTGGGAGGAGGTTCTCAGTGAACAATGTAAACAGCTGTACATTTGGCTTCAGTTTGGGAAATCAAGGATTGCTTGTGTTTTTCTTTTGATTAGAGGAAACAACTATAACTTGAAAAAAATGCCTTTGGGTTTCAGTTGGGGAGCTTTGCAGGTTTCTCAGTTGAAGTTGGTTGTGTAAAGCAGTTGCTCCTGAGAAACAAAGAAGAAAAGTTAGAATGGTGAAAATACTATCAAGTTTTGTCAAGAGTAGCTTTATTCAAGAGTCAAAAGTAGCTTTATTTATCATTTCTACCATATACCACTGATACATTAAAAATGAGATGGCTTTCCTCCAGGACTAAGGTGCTACGTAGACAGCACAAACTACACAATCATACACAGGGTGGCATAAAGTGCATAAGAAGTGCAAAACAACAAGATAGCACAGTAGTTCCTGACTCATCAAGACACCAGGCGCAGTGGTGTACAAATTACAGTGCAATAAAAAATGATAATTAATACGACATTGTTCTACCAGCAATTCAAAGTCAGGCAAAGAGTTTCAGATGGAATAGAGTCTGATCACACTGTGTTAAGGAGCCTGATAGCTTGGGGGAAGAAACTGTTGCACAATCTGCCTGTGAGACACTGAATGTTCTGGTAGCTTCTGCCAGATGGCAAGAAGGAGAAGAGTTTGAATGAGGGGTGTGTGAGGTCTTCCACAATGCTCCTAGCCTTTCAGATGCAGTGTGCATGGTAAATGTCTGTAATAGAGAGAAGAGAGACCCCAATGATCTTCTCAGCTGTCATCACTATCCGTTGTATGGACTTATGATCCGAGATGGTGCAATTCCCAAACCAGGCAGTGGTGCAACAGCTCAGGGTACTCTCAATGAACCCTCTGTAGAACTTAGTGAGGATGGGTGCTGGGAGGTGGGCTTTTCTCAGCCCGTGCAGAAAGTAGAGATGCTGCTGGGCTTTCTTGGCTATGGAGCTGGTGTTGAGGAGCCAGGTGAAATTCTCACCAAGTGTATGCCAAGAAGTTTGGTGCTCTTCACAATCTCCACAGGGGAGCCATCGATGTTCAGCGAAGAATGGTCTCTCCATGTGTTCCTGAAGTCAACAACCATCTCTTTCATTTTGTCCATGTTCAGAGACAGCTTGTTAGCTTTGCACCAGTCTGTTAGCTGCTGCATCTCCTGTCTGTATGCTGACTCATTGTTCCTGCTAATGAGACCCGCTACCGTTGTGTCAAGAGCGAGCTTGATGATGTGTTTCAACCTGTCAGCAGGATGAACAGCAGTGGACTGAACACACAACCTCGAGGGCCTCCATGCTCAGTGTGATGGTCTTGGAGACTGACTGAGGTCTCCCAGTTACAGTGGGAGGTATTTAGGCCCAGCAGACTCAGCTTTCCAATCAGTTGCTGAGGAACGGTAGTGTTAGATGCAGAACTGAAGTCAATGAATAGTAATTTGACACAGGTGTCCTTCTTCTCCAGGTGGGTAAGGGCCAGATGGAAGGTGGTGGAAATGGCATCATCTGTTGAGTGGTTTGGACGATACGTGAACTGCAGGGTGTCCAGTGAGGGGGACAGCAGGGTCTTAATGTGCCGTATCACGAGCTTCTCGAAACATTTCATGATGATAGGTGTTAGCGCAATGGGACGGTAGTCATTGAGACAGGATGCTGGAGACTTCTTCGGTATAGGGATGATTGTAGTGGCCTTGAAGCATGTTGGAACTCTGGCACAGCTCAGTGAGATGTTAAAGATGTCCATGAGAATATCTGCCAGTTTCAAAGCAGGGATCTTAGATTAAAGCTGAAAGTACTTGAAGATAAGAAAGTTTCAGCTCAGTTGTATGTTGAGGCTTTCAGGTTCTCAATCCTGGGACCACAGATAAATTAAGACCTCTCGGGGTGATAGAGAAGGGAATATTAGTTAGTGTGAGTACAATAAGGGGTGCTTTTAGGATTACATTTTTAACGTGTATAAAAATTTTAAAGATATGTTATATGCAAATAGTTTTGATTATTCCATTTAATCCTAATTGCTTTTGTGTAATAAACTTATTGTTAAAACCAAAAATCTGCAACATTGCATGCTTGTTTCATTAAGATTCACTCAGTTCATTAAAGTTTCCTTACAATATTTAGTTAAAACCAAAAAAGAGCAAATATTTATAAATTTCAGTTTGGGATCTGATTTGTCAAGTAATAATGTCAGCTGGGATCATAACACACTGCATATAAGTATATTAAGGTTTGAGATGAGCTTTGCTGGTTGCTTTCTCAGATCAGGACTTTTTCCATTTGAAGCGTAACATCAGGTATTTATATCTGAGGGCAAAACAAAATTTGTATTCATTAGCGAGTGAAGGAGGAGATCATAAATCAATCCTTTTAGATTTATTCACAAAATGAGACATTACAAATGTATAACTCCTCATTCAACAAACCATCACCAGTGGCAAAAAGTGTTACTTTGTATTTTTTTTTAATCAACCTGTTTGGACATACTATAATACATCTCTAGGGCAAATGGGACCTAAACCTAGACTTTCTGGCCCAAAGGCACCACATCTCTTTACATGTGCGTGTCATTTCCAATGAGTGTATACACACCTTTAGACAGTCAATCTTACATTATACAATTAAAAGATTTCCTTTCCTACCCTTTGTAAAACTAAATTTTACTCATGAATATTATTTCAAAAAACATGACTTTCAATTTTCTCTATAAAGCATTTCATTGCAAGATGTCCTTCTTCTAAGACCCCTGCCCCAAGAATATTTTGGGACAATCGCTCCTTTTAATGAAACAGTCAGATAATTGATGACTTATATCAAACCATTTGATCTCAGATAATTACTTTTATTTAACATTTGTTTTATACAAATAAGGATGCTCGTTTCTTTTTCTTTATGCTTTTTGTTAAAAAGATATTATCTCACACGAAATGATTCTCTATGTAATATTCAATGGACAAAGTCTTTTGTTTATACCTGCCCCTGAAATATTTGACAATAGAATCCCATATTCCCTGCTTCCAAAGGAGCCAATACTTCTGAAGCTAAAGTACTTCTGAGAATGCTTTTTATTTTCTATTTTCCCAACCTAACTAGCAATATTTTCCACTTTCACCCACAAGAACTATTATGAAACCTACTGCCCTTGAATACACATCAGGAAGATTGGTATGCAAAGCATCACTAAAATGAAGTACCTTTGTCATCTTTGTATCATCCAATTATAGAAGCTTAAGTATACATTTCTTCAAATTTAATTTTTAAACTTTTTTTATTTCTTTAGAAAATTCTTGATATTTGTGTATTTCATTGTATTACTTACCTCTAATACTTCAAAACTAGCATCTGGTCATGTCTGAGTGCACAGCCACTTAAACAAACCAATTAACCTTGCAAATGCTTGGATTCTTCTTTGGATGTAATGTCATCTTTTTCTGATGACTTTGAACAAATAATTGGGTGGGAGTACTATTTTATAAATAACATTGTTGATGCAAGTAACTCCAGGCTTATTCTGCTTAATGTCTAAACTAATATATTTAAAAACTCCAGAGGCTTGACTTCCAATACTAAATTCCACTTTACACTTATTTATAGCATATTTCTCAACTTTCATGGTACTATCCCTGTAAAAGATCAACACAGGTCATGAAGGTGCCTGCAAGCTTCCCTTCTTTATACAAATAAAACATTATGGCATGGTTAGATTCTAATCATTTTCCGTAGTTGACCTCTTGTAATGCTTGCTTTTAAGAGTATCTCTAAAATATTTCTGTCTGAAAACATTTCACTTTGTAGTAATGTGAGTTTTATGTCAATTAGAGTCATAGAGATGTACAACAAAGAAACAGAACCTTCAGTCCAACTCATCCATGCCAACCAGATGTAATAACCTAATCTAGTCCCATTTGCCAGCACTTGGCCCATATCTCTCTAAAACGTTCCTATTCATGTACCCATCCAGATGCCTTTAAATGTTGTAATTGCACATTCTCGGGCAGCTCATTCCATACACGCACCACCCCTCTGTGTGAAAACGTTGTCCCTTAGGTCCCATTTAAATTTTTCAAGGTTACACTTAAAAACTATGCACTTATCTGCTCCTATGCTGTGAACTCTCCCACACAAGTTCTTTCAAGGTCAGCTGTAAATTTTGACGTCTGTTAATTTTTCCTAGATGCACTCCGATGTCCAGAGATACTTGAACTCAAACAGCAAAGGCAGTTACTGATCAGATTCACTGCTGTGACAGACAGCAGTGTAGGTTTCTTTCTCTGACCACATGGTCGCTGCCTTTGTCTTCCTCCTTTTTAAAGTGCCATTGCTTCGATCTTTTTCCCCCAAAGTTCCAAACAATGCAACAGCACATAAAACAGTAATTCCTGCTCCTGGAATTCGAGGAAATCATTTCCAACACTTTAAATACTTCAAATAAAGAGCAGCTCTTATAGCCACAATTTTCTCTTGTTCTCCATCCTGAATTACCCAGAATCCTTGATCTAAAGCCCCACGAATATTTAGCAAAAAGAGATAAAAAGACGTTCAGGATTACTTTTCCTGTTGGGTGAAAGTCCATTTTAATGTTAATCTTGTTAAGTCAGTCTTTACAACTCTGAGAACTAGCCACTTTGTATGTGATAATTTCCTAATGCAAGAGTCCCGCTCAGATCCACTATTGAAACTCACACTTCACTTTTTATTTTCTATTCTTCTATCCTATTTTCTTAATCCATGGACTTCACTTCTTGGCCATCATTTTGAACATGTAGCAATCATTAAGGAGGCCAGTAATTTCTTTATGGTGTGTTCAATTTGTGTTGGAGTGTACATTGTAAAATTTCGAGAGCAGACAGTTCCAAGGTTTGCTGCATTTGACTATTGAGTTGGTAATTTCAATTTTGCCAAGTTACGTATCGGGCTTAGAGTCACAATCATAGAGCAGCATGGAAACAGGCCCTTCAGTCCAACTCCTCCATACCAACCAGATATCCTAAAAATTAATCTAGTTCGATTTGCCAGCATTTGGTCCTTCTCCCTCCAAATGCTTCCTACTCATGCACCCATCCAGATGTCTTTTAAATATTGTAATTGTACCAGCCTCTACCACGACTTTGGTAGCTCAATCCATACATGCAAAACTCTCTGCAGGAAAAGGTTGCCTCTTAGTTCATTTTAAATCTTTCCCCTCTCACCTTAAAACTATGCTCTCGAGTTTTGGGCTTCCCTACCCTGGGTAAAAGACCTTTACTATTCACCTTATCTATGTCTCTCATAATTTTATAAACTTCTCTAAGGTCACCCCTCAGCCTCCGATGCTCCAGGGAAAATAGCTCCAGTCTGTTCAGCCTTTCCCTATAGCTCAAACCCTCCAACCATGGCAATATCCTTGTAAGTATTTTTTGAACCCTGTAATGAAGCAGCTGAAGATGATTGAGCCTAGAACATTACTCTGAAGAACTTGGACTTTGTAATGAAGCAGCTGAATATAATTGTGCTCAGACATTACTTTGAAGAAAATCTATAGTGACATTCTGAGGCTGAGATGGCTAATCTTGAACAACTACAGCCATCTTTTGTGCTGGATATGACTCAAACTAGCAGCGAGTTTTCCCCTGAGTCCCAATTATTCTACTTTTGTTATCCCTCCTTCCTGCCACACTTGGTCAAATGTCAAGGGCAGAAACTCTCGGCTTGTTGCAAAGTTTTAAATAGCTTACTCAAGATAGTTCAAGGTTGACTGAAGAATAGATCACAGTCAATTGGAGAAGAAGACTGATAAACTCAGAAGTAGTCTCCCATGCAGAAACCCGCTGTTAAGCTATGTTGCAGAGGAGGTGACTTAACGCTTGGCTATGTGCAGTCAGAACTCGACAAAACTTTCTACTAGTCAAAAGGTAGGTATAGTGTGGTAGGTATAGGTACTAGTTAGTAGGTATAGTGTGTTGGCATTAAGGCTCAGATAAAGCTCTGGGTCTGTGGAGTTTGGCGGGATGGTATTAATAGTTCAGTGCAGCTTTGAGTAAAGATGAAGGAAACCCACAAAAGCATTTCCTTGGTGCAGTTCAGCAAGATGAGAGCTCAGGAGAAAAAAACTCCAGAGCAATGCTGGTTTGGTGAAGCTCTTTATGAAAAATCTGGAAGTGTTCCAGAGTATAAGTGCTGGTATGTAGTTTTGTGCAAGCATAGGCCTAGGAGAGGAAGGTGGGACATCAGAACGTGAGCAATTGCTGTGGCAATCCTTGGTGGACTAGGTCTTAAGGGAGTTTCAGAACCAGGCCATCAAAAGTGAAATATTGGAAACTCTTGTGAAGGTTTAATGAGGTTTAGTGAACCACAGAATCATTAACATCTTGGGGTGGGGTATATGGAATGGAAAGGTTGCTGAGAAATCAGTGGAGTTGATTGCATTTTGAATATTCTATTTAAGATATGCTGTTTAAAATATTCTTTGGAGTTTTTAACCATAGATTGTCCGTAATTCATATTTATCTTATATGATGTCAGATTATAGGTCAGATCTGTCTTTGCACATTCTAAACTTTCATTCGCAATAATTTTTGCATGTTTTTCAAAACTTTTACTAGTAATATGTTTGTTATTTTTGTTGATGGAAGAAAGCTGGCTGAGTTGTTATGAATCCAAAATGAGATATACCTGCAACCTACATAGTTGACCATATCATCAACCTGGTTCAATAAATATATTTTTATAACCATTGAAGGAGTGGGACTAGAACAGTTCTAATGGCCTGACCAACCGTGGTTGTAATCCTTACACTTGTCACATTCTTCTATTTGCTGGATTATTTTGTACCCACCTTCATTCTTTTGCATGATAGCCCCAAGCAAAGCAGAACCCTGTTCTATTTTATTCTGTTTTTGATGACTGTCTTTGTAAAACACAGGAATGTCAATGCTTTCTGCGAACTGCTCAGATTCTGAGACTGCAACTAATCCAGATTAACCATGAAGAATACATTTTAATAGTTCATTATCATGTTGGTGTACCACTGTCTTCGACTAATGCTTTATTACCCCAAACTGTACTCCACTACATAAAAAAGTAAGTTCTTATTCCCCTCAAAGATTGTGTAAAATGTCTGAAAACACCCAGGTTTCATGTTGTCTTGTTCAGTGCACATTGAGTAAATTCTCAGCAGTAAGAAAAGTAGTTGTGAGCAGTATTGGAAATGGAGGATTCCTATGACAAAAATACCATGTCAATTCAAAGGTTAAGCACTTACTTGTTTTAATTAACATTTAGAAGTCAACTACATTTACTGAATATCAAACAATGATGAGCCAATTAAATCCGATATTATTAAATCTCATCCTACTGTATTCACCTGACCATGTAATTAGTCAAGCACAAAATTTAGTTAAGATTTTTATTTATAATTTAATACATGTCATAGCTACATTAACAAAGATTCAGACAAAACAAAATTGTTAGAAATAAATAAATCTATGTTACAGGGGACATTGTGAAAAAAAATTGTGATTGAATTCTGACTTGCCCTGTAATTCTGACATGGGATGCCAACATATGGATTTGCAGTGCATTTGTCTGCAATTCCTCTCTATTCTATTTGCTGCATAGGCTTTAACATAATAGGCATGTCGAGATTAACAACTCTACTAAGACAGCAGTGCCAGGAACTTTGGACGCACGCAATATCACCAATAGAATTTTGGTGTCCTGGAATTCTGAAATACCTGAAATCTTTCCGAACTTTGCAACTGTGGCAGAGTCGAATCCTGGTCAGTGCCACCCTAAAGACAAACGCTGGAAACTTACAGGAATCTGAACGATGTGGAATATGGTAAGATTTATGATAGAATCAGCTGAGAATTTTTGCAAAGTCTATCTTAATGTTGGGAGCATTTCACTCCACCTTTCAGGCTTTTGAACAGTGACAAGGTGAGTTTTTTGTGAGGTAGGTAAAAGTTGCTGATTAAGGAGATTATTATCTTGTTAATGGCCCAAATTGCCTCATCAATATTCAGATATCTGTCATACTAAATGCATCAAATTACCTGGATGTCGAGGAAACCTGACATGTAAACCAGAACAGATACCTGGTGCATTCAGTTCGCTGCTTTCTCTACAGAAAGCCATTGTTATGTTGAACCAAACCAAACCACATCTCAGGGTAGTATCCACATGCACTACCCACATGCTCCCCTCATCCATGCACAATGGTATTTGGCATTTGCAAAACCCTCAGAACCATTATGACACCTTTCCAATACACTGGCAAGGTACTCAGTTGCACAGACATGTATTGCAGGGCACACTGGAAACTAAGTGTGGAAGGCTACATTTTGCATTCGTGGAAAGCTCCCAGCTAATGGACTGGTCCAAGTTGCATCTCTGGACTGGTCGCTCATTGTCTAAGCACTCACTCACACAGTGCCTGCATGCATCATCATAGCTTGTCTGTCTTGTCTTGTCTGCCTTGTCTGGTTTGCCCCGCCATGCCAATTAGCTTTTGGCTCTGACTGAAGCACTATCAGCACAGCATATTACCTTTCTATTTTGCATAGCTACACGCAGACATCTTGTTATGCTTGTCAGTAGGGATTTGTTTGGGTGAGAGGAATGATCATCTTGCTGTTCGACATACTGCAATGTTAACCTAACACTTATCACACGTTACAGCTGCTTGCACAGCAGATACACTGCATATTTACTTATACATGCCACAAACTATAGGGGACTTGTACTCAATCTAGTTGGGGGGTGGTGGGAGCAGGGTGGGGAGGGGCAAGTGGGGATGGTGGCTGTCTCTAACGGGAGTCTCAAAGCTGTCAGTTAATCCAGGGCCATGGCCGAAAACAGTCATCTGTTTGGGACATTCATACAGTCAAGACATCTACCCCTGGGAGGTGGGTAAAGGTCAGTTCTGGAGAGCTAGTTCAGAGGAATTGCACACTATCAGTGAGGAACTCCCAATACAGGTATTCAAGGCAGTTAATCTAAGGGGTGTGATTACCTCCTGAAACACAGCATTTAGGTAACTCTTCTCCTCCCTGATATGTTGCAATGTTCAGAGCTCAGACTCCAGCTCATCAACTCTGAACCAGAGTTCCTCAAGCAGCCACGCTTGCTACAGATGTGGTCACTATGAACCACAATGGGGTCCACCAGCTCCCACATCCTGCACTTACAGCAGATCACCTGGCCTGGTAGTTACTGATTTCTTAATTAGATTTTTAAAATTGCATCCTGGTCTTTTAGATTGTAGCCTGTAAACATTCCACCAATTGACCTCCAATCAGAAGGCAAATAAGTAGCTATCACCAACCAATGAGCACAGGCAAACCATATATTTCTTTTGTGTTGGGCCACTTATCCTCAACTTCAACTCATCCTCTTTGAAAAAAAACCTTACAAACTTTGAGCCAAAAAAAGCAAACTAAAAGCATCTCTTCGCCTCTGAAACCTACGCTGTCTCTAAATTCCCTGAACTATGTCCTGACTCAGGCTTTGTCTCACACTGGATGTGAACCAGCAAGAAAACTTACAAGACCTTACAGCAGAAACCCTTCCAAAAAGTCTGTGCACCTCAGACTTAACCAAAAAATGACCACCAAATGTTTGGGGTGGAATGACTAAATGAATCACTTGATATCCTGGTCCTCTGCCAGCATCAATGGGTTTATTGTTTTACATTGGTGTGGAGAAACTCTCGCGCAGTTCAGAGACCTTTCCACTGAACAAAAGGAAATATACACTTCAATCCATTTGCTTTTAGCCTGACTTCGGCTTTTACAAGCCTATTATTATTAATTGATTTCATAACATCCAAATCATGTTAATCATGTGATTATGTGATCAGTCCATGACAGCTTTAGATCATCCCATGATCTTATTATATATACCAGACTCCCTTATCAGTTATACTTGGCCTTCCATAATACATTTTCTTCAACCATATTCCAGGCTTTAGTTCTTGCACCAGTTATTCAGTGCACCCTGCTCATACCAAGTGGACTTTTCCTATCTGCTTGAGACAGAATATCCTAGGGAATGCAGTTAAATTTCTTAATGTCTGTATACTTAAAATTCCATTTTTGACACATAACCTATGGGTATGATCACCTGGGAATCTTAACTGATGTGGGTCAGAACCTTCTCTTCTATCCCATAACCAATACCAGACTATGGACAGCCTGCTATGGAAACTTCTATCAGCATTTGCTAAGAATTTTCATTATCAAACTGTCTCCACACAAACAATGCTGCATTTTTGCTTCTTATTCAACAGGACTCTTCTTTTATGCATTGCACAAGACCCTTTGTGTGTTATCTTAATCTTGTTATCTTGGAAATACTCTTCCCATGAAGGCTTGTTCTAGATTGTAGTATACTTCCATAGCAGACTATGGTTTCAGTTAAAAATCTTTCACAGCCATTTTATGTCAACAGAAAACAACTTTCATACACTTGATGTTACTTCAGCCATGGGCAGCCTTAATACTGTCTGAATACGGAAGGTGTACTAGGTCTCCCCGTGGGTTGGAAGAGTCATAGAGTTAGAAAGCATGGAAACAGACCCTTTGGTCAAATTAGTCTATGCCAACCAGGTATCCAATTCCGATTTACCAGCACTTGGTCCATTATCCTTCTAAACTCTTTCTATCCGTTTACCTATCCAGCTTCTTTTAAATGTTATAATTGTACCAGTCTCCACCACTTCCTCTGGCAGCCCATTCCATACATCCACTGTGAAAAGGTTGCCCCTCGTGTCCTCTTTAAATCTTTCCCCTCTCACCTTAAACTTATGCCCACGAGTTTTGGACTTCCCCAGTCTGGGGAAAAGAGCTTGGCTATTTACCCTACCGAGGAGAAAGTGAGGTCTGCAGATGATGGAGATCAGAGCTGAAAATGTGTTGCTGGAAAAGTGCAGCAGGTCAGGCAGCATCCATGGAACAGGAGATTCGACGTTTCGGGCATAAGCCCTTCTTCAGGAATCAAAGAAGGGCTTATGCCCGAAATGTCGAATCTCCTGTTCCTTGGGTGCTGCCTGACCTGCTGCGCTTTTCCAGCAACACATTTTCAGCTATTTACCCTACCCTACAGTTCAAATCTTCTAATCCTGGCAACATTCTTGTTAATCTTTTCTGAGCCATTTCAAGTTTAACAACACCTTTCCAATAGCAGGAAGACCAGAAATGAATGCAGTATTCCAAAAGTAGCCTAACCAATATCCTGTACAGCTGGAATAGGTTGCAAATATTCTTGAGGATCTTTGAATCTCAGACTTCTGCTTCCAATGGAGCTGGTAGATCACTTGAGACAGGAACTAATTTGTGATAGGATCAATTTGGGATTTGGGATTTTCGCATAGCCTTCAGTGGTACTCATGCTGTGCCAAGCTTTCTGACCCTAAAATAAGCAGAATTTCTCATCGTATTCCCTGACGTGACAGGGGATAACTAGATGTCTGATGAACGCACAGCCCTCCATTACTCCAGTTAAAATAATACAACTACTAGAAATCATAGACTCATCATAGAATCACAGAATTCCTACAGCCATTTGGCCCAACATGTGCACACCGACCCTCCGAGGAGCATCCCACCCGGACCTATTCCCCTACTCTATTACTCTATATTTCCCCTGAATACAGTACCTAGCCTACATATCCCTGAACACTATGGGCAATTTAGCATGGTCAATTCACCTAACCTGCACTTCTTTGGAATGAATAATATAGTGTTATACCTGGATACATCTTGTTGCACTCCAGATGTTGAATGAGACCCACTCGTACACCATATGGACATATTTCTTTTCACCTTCACAGAGACCATGAATTTCAGAGTTCTCATCTTTCAAACAAATCCTACCAAATCTATGAAGCTTGTGGGAGCTGAGAAATTTACATTATTTTATGAGGCTAACCATTTTAAGGGAGTCAAGTTCATACTTAAGAATCTTCCACAGACACACATATAAAAGATATTGCATGTGTAAATCTTATTCAGTTCTGCTGTCAACATGCAATCTGGTCAAACAAAGCTGTGGTCCATTTTTGTTATACATCATAAAAGCCAAAGAGACAGCTCAAAAGTATTTAGGTTGAATAGAAAATTCATCTAAGATATAATATTTGAATTAGCAAAGAGTTTTGTGAAGTCTATGAAAACATATAGCTCCAGACTATTTAGAAAGCATGGTGCCCCCCCAACAGCATTCAATGGTATCAGTTTTGGAAAATGCACAAATCAAAGTAGATTCCATCTGCTTGACATCATCCTAGCATAAACTGAAAGTGAATAAGTGCATGGAGATCTGCAGAGGAATGCTGACAATGTTAATTGATTGATGTTTATCACCAACCAACCTTCAGCATTTTTCCAGACATGCCAATGTGCAAGTTCTTTTTCACAACGTAAAGAACATTCTTTAAAAAACACTCCAGAATGTCTGGTTGAACTGTGCTAGCATGATTAAACTTTGAGTTCAGTGATCATGGCCCATTTGGGTTGGCTTGGTCTTGCATCTAATGGCATGCAATTAAAGGGATTGACCAAAACAGAAAGTTTGTAATGTGCAGACAGCAGCCACAAAGTCGGTGCTCAGTATAAGATATTTTACTTTTGTTCTAAAGAAAGGGTCTAGACATGAAGTGTTAACTGTCTTTACAGCATTTCCAGCATTTTCTGTTTTTAGCTGACTTATTCCAAGTGTCCTAACCTTTATTTCTCAAACAGCTTCACAACAGTAGATTAGCTGGTCAGTTTTACACTACAATTACTGTGCATATTGACGACTATGTTTCCTACATTGGAGCAAAGATGATATAGGGCTGAATCTTACCATGGTTTGATTGCATTATTTTATCAAGTTTCATGTCGGGCTTCTCTCTGTGAGGCTGAGTGAGTTTTTTTTTGTATTATTGCCCCAACCTGCCTTCATGATCTATATACTGTGGCCCATATGAAGCCCCACATCCAATGCTGCTCTGATCTCCTACTTATTGTCGCTGGATGTACTCACTGATGCTAAGATATTCTGGAATATACTGGCAGGCTTGGCACTAGCAGCACTCTGAAAAGATCATTGGCAGTTGTAGCTGGTGTGCATAGCTCCAACATTTGTCCTTGCATTGGCTTGGAATGGTGAAAGGGAACATGCGTGTGTATGCACACAGCACTACATTGTGTATTTCATGTTAACATGTCATAAGTTCTACCTCTGAATCATTATCCCTTGCTCTTTTGTCTCCTGAAAGCAGGCTGTTGACAATGCCTGCCATCAAGAGGCTCACCTCAAAAGACATGCCCTCCTGCTGCTCTGGGGAGGAAATGTCTCTAATGAAACAACAGCAAGTCTGCCTCCTGAACCCCTTTCCCTCCACCACCAAAACCTGCTCAGATACTGATACACTGTGTCAGCAGGATCACAGTCAGGAGCACCTGCAGCTATTTTAGCAGCTGGTCGGGGGAGAAATACGCAGGTTGATGACACTCTGAGGACTGCTGGAGACTAGACACGTACTCATCCCAGGCAGGAGAGGACCCTGTGGTGACTGTAGTCAGGGACTTCACTGATCTGCACAATGAGATACAGTAGTCTGGATGTCGGATGTAAATTGAATCAGGAGCTGAAATTGGCCTGTCGCAAAGATGTTACTACAGTTGTCATGGGGGATTTCAACATGCAGGTAGACTGGGAGAATCAAGATGGCATTGGACCTCAAGAAAGAGACTTTGTGGAATGCCTCCGAGATGGATTCTTAGAACAGCTGGTGCTGGAGCCGACCAGGGAGAAGGCAATTCTGGATCTGGTATTGTGCAACGAACCAGAATTGATCAGGGACCTCGAAGTGAAGGAGCCATTGGGAAAAGTGACCATAATACAATAAGCTTCAATCTGCAATTTGAGAGGGAGATGGTACAATTGGAAGTGACAATATTTCTGTTGAAAAAAGGGAACTATGGAGCTATGAGGGAGGAGCTGGCCAAAGTTCAATGGTGCAATACCTTAGCAGGAATGACAGTGGAGGAACAATGGCGGATATTTCTGTGTATAATGCAGAAGGTGCAGGACCTGTTCATTCCAAAAAGGAAGAAAGATCCTAGGAGGAGGCATGGGTGGCCGTGGCTGACGAGGGAAGTTAAGAAACATATAAAGTTAAAAGAGAAAAAGTATAACACAGCAAAGATAAATGGGAAAACAGAGGACTGGGAAGCTTTTAAAGAACAACAGAGGATTACTAAGAAGGAAATATGCAGAGAAAAAATGAGGTGTAAGGTAAACTGGCCAAAAATATAAAGGAGGATAGTAAAAGCTTTTTTAGGTATGTGAAAGGCAAAAAAATGGTTAAGACTAAAATTGGGCCCTTGAAGACAGAAACAGGGGAATATATTATGGGGAACAAAGAAATGGCAGAAGAATTGAATTGGTACTTCAGATCTGTGTTCACTGTGGAAGACACAAGCAATCTTCCTGAGGTAACAGTGGCTGAAGGACCTGAACTTAAGGGAATTTATATTTGCCAGGAATTGATGTTGGAGAGACTGTTAGGTCTGAAGGTTGATAAGTCCCCGGGACCTGATGGTCTACATCCCAAGGCTCGAAAAATCGTGGATGCGTTGATGATTATTTTCCAGACTTCGAAAGATTCGGGATCAGTTCCTGCAAATTGGAGGGTGGCTAATGTTGTACCACTCTTTAAGAAAGGTGAGAGAGAGAAAGCAGGAAATTATAGACCAGTTAGTCTGACCTCAGTGGTGGGAAAGATGCTGGAGCATATTATAAAGGATGAAATTACGACACATCTGGATAGTAGTAACAGGATAGGCCAGAGTCAGCATGGATTTATGAAGGGGAAATCATGCTTGGCTAATCTTCTGGAATTTTTTGAGGATGTAACTCTGAAGATGGATGAGGGAGATCCAGTAGATGTAGTGTACCTGGACTTTCAGAAAGCTTTTGATAAAGTCCCACATAGGAGATTAGTGAGCAAAATTAGGGTGCATGGTATTGGGGGCAAAGTACTAACTTGGATTGAACGTTGGTTGGCTGATAGGAAACAAAGAGTAGTGATAAACAGCTCCATTTTGGAATGGCAGGCAGTGACCAGTGGGATACCGCAGGGATCAGTGCTGGGACTGCAGCTTTTTACAATATATGTTAATGATATAGAAGATGGTATTAGTAATAACATTAGCAAATTTGCTGATGATACTAAGATGGGTGGCAGGGTGAAATGTGAGGAGGATGTTAGGAGATTACAGGGTGACCTGGACAGGTTAGGTGAGTGGTCAGATGCATGGCAGATGCAGGTTAATGTGGATAAATGTATGGCTATCCACTTTGGTGGCAAGAACAGGAAGGCAGACTACTACCTAAATGGAATCAATTTAGGTAAAGGGGCAGTACGAAGAGATCTGGGTGTTCTTGTACACCAGTCAATGAAGGTAAGCATGCAGGTACAGCAGGTAGCGAAGAAGGCTAATAGCATGCTGGCCTTCATAACAAGAGGGATTGAGTATAGAAGCAAAGATGTTCTTCTGCAGCTGTACAGGGCCCTGGTGAGACCACACCTGGAGTACTGTGTGCAGTTCTGGTCTCCAACTTTGAGGAAAGACATTCTGGCTATTGAGGGAGTGCAGCGTAGGTTCACGAGGTCAATTCCTGGAATGGCGGGACTACCTTACGTTGAAAGACTAGAGTGACTGGGCTTGTATACCTTTGAGTTTAGAAGACTGAGAGGGGATCTGATTGAGATTGGGATCTGATTAATATAAGATTATTAAAGGATTGGACACTCTGGAGGCAGGAAACATGTTTCCGCTGATGGGTGAGTGCCGAACCAGAGGATACAGCTTAAAAATACAGGGTAGATCATTCAGGACAGAGATGAGGAGAAACTTATTCACCCAGAGAGTGGTGGCTGTGTGGAATATTCTGCTCCAGAGGGCAGTGGAGGCCCAGTCTCTGGATTCATTTAAGAAAGAGTTGGATAGAGCTCTCAAGGATAGTGGAATCATGGGTTATGGAGATAAGGCAGAAACAGGATACTGATTAAGGATGATCAGCCATGATCATATTGAGTGGTGGTGCAGGCTCGAAGGGCAGAATGGCCTACTCCTGCACCTATAGTCTATTGTCTATTGTCTACTGATGGGCCCAAGGGCCTTTTTTTATGCTGTAGATCTCTATTTACCATTCTATGACTTATTGGGTATACTTTTAAAAATTCATTTGTGGGCTGTAGACTAGCTCATTAACATTTTATTGCCCTTGAGAAGGTAATGGTGACCTGCCTTCTTAACTGCTGCATTCCACATCTAGTTGGTTGAGCCACAATGCTATTAGGTAGGAATTCCAGGATATTGACCTAGCAACAGTGAAGAAATGACAATATATATCCAAATCAGGATGGTGAGTGGCTTGGAGAGAAACATGCATGGTGCCCTTGTCCTTCTTAATGAAAATGGTCGTGAGTTTAGAGGGTGCTGTCTGAGGGTCTTTAGTGAATTTCTGCATCTTGTAGTTAGTTCACACTACTGCTATTGAGTGTCGGTGATGGAGAGAGTCAATGTTTATGGAATGTGGTGTCAGTCAAGTGGGCTGCTTTGTCCTGAATGGTGTTAAGCTTTTTAAGTATTAGTGGAGCATCACCCATCTAGATAAGAGGGGAGTATTCCATCACACTTGTAGTTGGTGGTCAGGCTTTGGGGATTCAGGAGGTTAGTTACGTACTGCAGTATTTCTAGCCTCTGACTTGCTCTTTGCTGTGCTTACTTGACTACCCCAGTTGAGTTTCAGGTCATGGTCAGTGCAAGAATGTTGATAGTAAGTGACTGAATGATGGTAACATCATTGAATGCCAAGGGGCAATGATTAGATTGTTTCTTATTGGAGATGATCAATGCTTGGCATTTGTGTAGTGTGACCATTAATTGCCACCTGTCAGCCCAAATTGTCCAATATATGATCTTTCCAAACACAGTCAGCACAGGAATCCTCAAGGGGAGAACTGGGGAAAATCTGTGCAGAAGCTATTCCTCTTTATTTGGAACTAACTGCAATATGGTAAGTTTAATAGCCCTGGGTTGACTTTGTATGCTAATGTGAGTATATGTGTGAATGTGTAGGTGTATAAGTAAGTCGGGGAAGATGATGAGGTAAGTGGCGAAGAGGTGAGGTGGCAAATGGGTAGGATGATAGGGCGATATGTTTACATGGTGGCAACTGAGCAGGGTGGTAGTTGTGCAGCTTGGTAGGTGGGTAGTACTATAAGTAGGTAACACTAAGGTTTTTTTTGATAGAGTGGGAATATAGGGTCATGTTCATTGGAGAGGAGTTGAGTTTAGGAGGACATTGGAAAGTCAGTTGGAACAGAGTAATGGGAGTGTTGGAGGGTTGGGGTTAGTGAAAGGATTTGAAAAGGATTCAGCTGGTGGGATTTGGTCAGGTCAGTTTGGTGCAGTGGTGAGTTTGGAAGTCAGCCGGGGTGAGGGGTTGTGGAAACCAGATGTCAAGCTGAGGTCCCGCCTCTGTTACCTCCCTGTGTTAACATTCCGAGGAATGCACCAGTGTAGGCCAATACCTGTCAAATGTAGAGATTTCCAAATCCAGTGAGTATGAATTCTCTGATTCATTCAAATGGCTATCAGGAGTATGGGGTGAGAGTAATGTAGAAAAGATAGGGAATAGTTTTCACCAAAACAGCAGAGAAAGTCAAGAGGAAATCTAATTGAGGTTTTCAAAATTTTAAAGGGTTTGAAAGGATGGCGAATTGTTTTTGGTAATTTACAATAATGGAGTGTGGCACTGGGTTATTATTAAGTTGACAAAAAGCAAGTTAGAAATGCATACTTTGCCAAGACTGGATGGTAAGGCTGAGTTCATTATATTATCTAAAATAGAATTGGATAAGTATTTTTAAAATGAAAAAATAAACAGACAAGACAAACTGAATTAAAGTCAATAACTCCAATCAAAGATCTGTTATTAGCACAGATATCAAGAGTCAGTGACTTCCTTCTGAGATGTTATTTGTCTGATTTATCTGTTAGATTCATGAAAATAATCTAAAACATACAGCTTTGTATTCTCACCACATAGACCAAAGCTGTTGTACAAACTATATGTAGTACAGTAAGTGCTGAAGTCGTGGGAATGCATCATTGTCTTTGAACCATTAGCAATCAAAAACAATATTGCATTGCCTTCAAGAGATCTTTGTGAACTCTTTCCTGAAACATCACTACTGCAGATAAACAGTATGTTACCTTAGAACAGTGCTGATTTGGCTGTTAATAACTGGGATTTGAATGAATGTGAAGTGGATTGTCAATGGAATTTTACTACATTTGAACTTGTTTAACAGGCAGAGATGGCACATTTGCACGAAGGCTAGTCAGATTCTATTCAACAGCTTTTTAAATCTTATAAAAAAAGACTGCTTTCAACCATCCCTGTGGAGACTTCACAAAGTACTGTAATGAATAAATGAGGATCTCATATGTGTGTATGCAGCAAGCGAATATCTCCAAAGGGAGTACTGCAACTTTAATATTACCGTGTATATTCATATAAAAGTTGAATGTTTTAGACTATTTTTAAAGATCCAATTTTTAGGTTCAACTAATACACAGGTACTAGTTTTGAGGGGCTGAAATTCATGCTGCAGTTTGAAATACTGTATTATTGGTAGAAGTCGAGTTGATTGCTCAACTAATCCCAGGTAAAGGAGAAAAACACAATGAATTACCGTAAAAGTAATTACCAGATAAAAGCAAGAGAAACATGCACGAATTACTAGTAGTAAATTTTATTTATACATACTGGTACAAAAACTTAACATGTCAAAGATTCATTGAAATCCTGCAAAATCACTCTGTTCAATATTGCCATGGCCTGGTATAGTAGCTCACTTAAAATGAAACATTTTTAAAATTCTGAATGCGTAAGTATCTTGAACTTTCCTGTCAAATTCTTCCCTTCTCCTCCCACTTACTCTCGGATGCTATGAACCTCAGCAACATTAACAAATTTGTCAAAGAATTAAAGATATATGTAGCTAATATATCTCACTTTTATTCAGATACAATGGCATAATTAAAATAATTAACATTTTAATGTTATCATCGTTTGGATGTATCGTGAACAAAGTGCAATAAGTACCAATAGACTTAATACTGGTCTGATTGAACGAATGAACATGTTGTAGTAAACCAAGTTGGTTTAGGAGAATTATGAATGAATGAATAGAGATGCAATATAGTAAACACTGAGCAATGACTAGATTTACCAGTATGAATTAATAAATGTGATTTTGTTTACATGGGTTAATTGGAACATGCAGTTTCCTTTGTAGTAGATTTATAATGTGATGTAGTAGGTTCGACCTTTACATGAGATATATGGAAAATACAACATTTTTTGAGCAAAAATAAAGGGCCGACTTTTAGATGAGATCGAGTTTTACACGAGCATGTATGGTAATCAACAGCCTTCACACTGGAACTCCATCTGTTGAGGCTGGCGCAGTCAGTCTCCAGGTGAAAAATACAAACATCGGTGGTGGTGGTGGGGGGGGTGGAAGAGCACAAACACCAATTACTTTCTACAGTATTTTATTGATTAGTCTTGCATCCTTTGTGTAGCAGAGATATTCACTATGTTTCCCTGTGCTATACAAGTTCAAATTTTGGCTTCAGTAACGATTTAGTGTATCTGACAAATGAAAGACACAAATACTTATCATTTTAATTATAGCAAACTCAATGCTGTATATAGAAATTAGGGGAGAGGTTGTACCCTTGAGATAGGTTTGGAAGTGGAGGTAAGGAAAGAGATCAGGAGGTTGTTCATTTCTATCTGACATGTTCCTGTTTCCTGCCACCATTCCAGAGACATCTTGGCTGTGGGTCAAAATCCAGTGGCGGCAGTAGCAGTCAATTAACCTTGTTAACTGGGAAGAGTAATAGCATATTACCTAAGGCAGTGCACTTTTGATAATATCGTCAAAGCACCATGTTGTGCCAGAATGAGCTACTCAGAGGAGGTGGGAGATTAGAGCTTTATGATAATAAGATGCAATCTGACCGTTTACTGGTGTAATCAGCAAGTCTGAAGGCATTTGCAGGTGAGACTTGTCATTGCAAAAGCTATATCCTCTAGTTTGCCTTGACACCGGGGCACAGATATGGCAGAGAGTTTCCTTAGCCTTTTCTCAAAGCTACGTCACGTCACCCTCCTTTGAGGCTTTTGCCTCAGCATAAGCCACACCCCAGCTGCTGTGATGGCTACCGGTGTGCTTATTGAATCTCCCTCCCTCTCTGCTAACCTGCTGTCCTTGATTGGATGATGACTCAGAGACAGCTTGCTTATTGCATAAAGTTGATTTTGAAGGCATGCTGCTTGGATACTTGGATCACAGGTTTGATAAATATCCCAATCTGGAGAATTCAGCCTGAAATGACTACTACTGATTACTTGTAATTGTGTTAAATCTGACATTTATAAGGAGTTCTTGTGAAATAATTAATTTCTTTAAACTCCTTAAATCTCTTTAAAATATCTTGCAGTTATAGCGGTGAAGGCTTGTGCTACAGAAAATGCCATAGCTCCAGCCAAACTATTCTATTGCAGTTGCAGGGCAGAAGTGGGTACTGCAGATGTTGGAGTTAAAGTCAAGATTAGAGTGGTACTGGAAAAGCACAGCAGGTCAGTCAGCATCTGAGGAACAGGAAAAATCGAGGTTTCAGGCAAAAGTCCTTCATCAGGAATGAGTTGCAGGACTGGCATTGACCCAATCAAGTAAAATACTGCAAAGCTACGTCCGGTCTGCATAAAAAAAGGGAAATCCAACCTGGCTAATTATATTAGAATGTTCTCAATCATGAGGAAAGTGATGCAAGGGGTCATCAACAATGTTATCAGGAACATCAACAATGTTATGCTCACTGGCACTCAGTTTCCATTTTGCCAGGATCACTCAACTCAAACTCTCCTGTCTATGTTTGAACAAACAACGTAACGAGATCTGAATGCAGAGTTACTGCCTTGACGTAAAAATATAATTTGTCACAATGTCGCATCAAGCAGGCCTAGCAAAATTTAAGTCATTTGGAGTCAGCAGGAAAACTGTCCGTGGGTTGAAGTCATACCTGGAAGAAAGGAGGATGGTTGTGGTTATTGGAAACCAATCAACTCAGTCCCAGGACATCACTTGAATCATTGAATGAGTGAATGCAGGTTAATTCAATAAATGAATGCAGTTGGATTAATTGAATGAATGAATTAATGCAGTTTGAATCATTGTTTGAATGAATGCAGTTTGGTTCATTGGATGAATAAATGAAGCTTGTTTCATTGAATGATTGAACACAGTTTGATTCAATGAATGAATGCAGTTTAATGCAATGAATGAATGCTGTTAGATTCATTGAATGAATGAATCCAGTTTGCTTCATTGATCGAATGAATGAAGTTTATTTCATTGGATGAATGAATGCAGGTTGATTCAATGAATGAAAGGATAAAGTTTAATTTAGTCAATGAATGAATGCAGTTAGACTTATTGAATGATTGAATGCATTTAGATTCATTGAATGATTGAATGCATTTAGATTCATTGAAACAATAAATTCAGTTTGATTGTTTGAATGAATCAAGTTTAATTCACTGAATGAATGATTACAGTATGATTCATTACATGGATAAGTGCAGTTTGATTTGTTGAATGAACGTATTCAGTTTAATTCATTATATGAATGAAAGCAGTTTATTTAGTTAATAAATGAATAAGGTTTGACCCATTGAATGAATGAATGCCGTTTTAATGAATAAATAAATGCAGTTTCATTCATGTAATGAATGCACGCAGTTTAGTTAATTGTATGAATAAACACACTTTGATTCCCTGAATGAATGAAATTTTACTCATTGAATGAATGAATGCAATTTAATTCAACGAATGAATGCTGTTTGATTCATTGAAGAAAATGTGGCATCTCGATTCATTGAATGATAGAATGCAGTTTATTTCATTGAATGAATGAATGCAGCTTAATGCAATGAACAAATGCTGTTAGATTCGTTGAATGATTGAATTCATATTGATTCATTGAATGAATGAATGCCGTATGAACCATCAAATGAAAGAATGATGTTTCAATTATTGAATGAAGGAATGAAGTTTGATTCTTTGTATGATTGAATGCAGTCTGATTCACCCAATGATAGAAAGCAGTTTGACTCACTGAATGAATAACTAGAGTTTGATTCATTGAATGAATGAATGCAGTTTAATGCAATGATTAAATGCTATAGATTCATTGAATGAATGAATGCAATTTGATCCATTGAATGATTGAGTGCAGTTTGGTTCATTCAACAATTGAATGCAGGTTGATTCACTGACTAAAAGGATGAAGTTTGATTTATTGAATGATTGAATGCAGTTTGATTTATTGCCTGAATGAATGCAGCTTGATTCACATAATGATTAACTACGTTTGATTCGTTGAATGGGTGAATGAGGTTTGATGCATTGAATGATTGAATGTAATTTGACTCATTGAATAAATTAATGCAGTTTAATTTAATGAATGAATGCAGTTAGATTCATTATTTAAATTAATTCAGTTTGAATGAATTAATTCATTGAATTCATTCAGTTTGAATTCATTGAATGAATGAATGCAGTTCAATTCATTGAATGAATTACTTCTGTGTGATTTATTGAACAAATGAATGAAGTTTGATTAATTGAATTAATGAATAGTTTGATTCATTGAATGAATGAAAGAATGTTGATTCTTTGAACGAATGTGTGCGGTTTGATTCACTGCATAAATGAATGCAGTTCAATTTATTGAAGAATGAATGAAGTTTAGTACATTGAGCGAATGAATGAATGAAGTATGTTTCTTTGAATGAATTAATGCAGATTGATTTATTGAATGAATGTATGCAATATGATCAATTTCCCCTAAGTCAACCTGTGTTATTGAACACATCTGCAAAAGGTGGGACTGGAAGCCATGCCTTCTAGCCCAGAGGTAGGGACACTACCACTGGACCTCAAGAGCCTGTAAAGTTCCTCAGGGTTGTATCCTGGTCTAAACCATCTTCAGCCATTTCATCAATGATCTTGTTTCCATTGTATAATCAACAGAGAGAATATTTGCTGATAAGTTTGTGATAGTCAATTCCATTTGTAATTCATCGCCCACATGCAACAACATTTGGACAAAGTGCAGGTTTCAGCTGTTAAATGTCAAATTATATTCACACCACACAAGTGCCAACCATTGATCATAAGAGAGCATTTCATCTTCCCTTGAATTAAATATCATAACCATCGTTAACTCATTTATCTGCAACATCCTGACTTTACCACTGGCCAGAAACACAATTGGAACAACGAGATATGTACTGCAACAACAAAAAGTAATCAGACGCTGGGAATTGTGGGATGAATGATTCCTAGAAGCCCATCTCACTATTTCCAAAATGACGTCTTTGTATTGTGACAGAATAATTTTCACTTGCTAGATGAATGCCACTCCAGCAGGATTCCAGACATTCAACACAATCCACTCTCTCCACAGCTATAAACATTTACTCCCTCTACCATCAGGGCACTATGTCTATCGTGTCTTCTATCTATAAGATCATGAAAGATTTCTTTGACAGCAACCCTCCAATTTCTGACCTCTACTGCTTAGATGGATTAGAGCAGCAGACACATAGTAGCAAACTAATTGGAAGCTTTGTTCCTATTCACATACTGTTGAAAATATATTACAGCTATTACCTTACAAATGTTGGCTCAAAAGCCTGAGCCTGGATTTTCACAGTTGTAGACACTTTGCAGCAAAGATCACAGATGGGCCCTGGGTCCCTGGAGGGGTTGGGGGAGGGAGGGAGTGGAGATGGCTCAAAGGCGACTTCTACATGGGGAAAATGTAACTCAAGAGAAGCATTTGAGCGCTGGTACTGAATTTGAATAGACCCATTTTTCATTGATGCACAGGCTTGCAAGACAATATAAATGCCGATGAAAGCTGGATAACATTTATAAAACCATCAAGTTATTTAGTTATCTCACCTTTTAATAATTGAAAAAAAGCTGCCTGTCTATGCCTTTGTGAGTTGAAGAAAATCAATTCTAACAATTTCAATAGCTGTTAACATGACTTTAAATGCAACCTTTATAGAATCTTCCTCACAGTGCCAGAGACCTGGGTTCAATTCACGCCTCAGGCAATTGTCTGTGTGGAATTTGCACATTCTCCCCGTGTCTGCGTGGGTTTCCTCCGGGTGCTCCGGTTTCCTTCCACAGTCCAAAAATGTGCGGGCGAGGTGAATTGGCCATGCTAAATTGCCCGTAGTGTTAGGTGAAGGTGTAAATGTAGGGGAATGGGTCTGGGTGGGTTGCTCTTCAGAGGGTTGATATGGACTTGTTGGGCTGAAGGGCCAGTTTCCACACGGTACATAATCTAATCTAATCATGAATACTTGGCTGCTTTTCAAAACCTATCACAGTAGATTCATTTTTGGTTCACAGTTAGATTGACAGATCAAAGATCTTATATAAGGATTAGTTGCATTTGATGTGAGTTTATAAACACAAATGCTTGTTTTTATGGGAGATTAAGTCTTGAGGCAATTTACACATATTGAATGTGTTTCACGAACAATTTGTTTTTATATTGTGAAGCCTGTAACAGGATATAAACATATGAATTAGATCATCAGATCATGTCATAGAAGCAGAAGTAGGCCATTGGTCCTTAAAGTCTGAGGTCATTCAATGATAGCATGACTGATCCCTGTTTTCTTGCCTTTTCCCTATAATCGTTGATCAAAAACCTGTCTATCTCGGCCTTGAATATATTAAAAAATTCAGCCTGTTCAGCGCTTTGCAATAAAAAAAATCCACAGGGACACTCTGAGACAATAAAAGTGATCTCTTCTCTGTCTTAAATGGATGACCTCTTACTCTGACGTATGCCCCCTGATTTTAAACTCTCCCACAAGTGGAAACAGCATCTACCCAGTCAAGCCCCTTAAGAATCCTTTATGTTTCAATAAGATCACCTCTCATTCTTTTAAACTCCAAGTGCGGGCCTAATGTACTCAACCACTCCTCGAAAGAAAATCTCTCACTATCTAGGATGAAGACCCATTTATACCTATCTTCTGCTTCATGTTAGCTAACCATTCTTCTTTTCATGCCAGTATGCTATCCTCTACACCATGAGCTTTCATTTTCTGCAATGGGGAGGCGTTGGCCTAGTGATATTATCACAAGATTTTTAATCCAGAAACTCAGCAAATGTTCGGGGGACCCACATTTGAATGCTGCTGCAAAAGATGGTAGAATTTCAGTTCAATTTAAAAATCTCAAATAAAGAATCTACTGATCACTGTGAAACCATTGTCGATTATTGCAATATCCTATTTAGTTAACTAATGCCCTTCAGGGATGAAATCTGTCATCCTCACCTGGCTTGGCCTACATGTGACTTGCATTGTGGTATACAGTCAGGAGGGAGTTGCACCAAGGAATCATCAACATTGACTCTGGAGTCCACAAAGCCTCAAGGCATCAGATTAAAAATGGGCAAGGAAACCTCCTGCTGGTTATTGTGTACCATCCTTCCTCAAATGAAAAATTGGTTCTCCTCCATGCTGAACAACACTTGGGGAAAACACTGATGGTGACAAGGGCACGAAATGCACTCTGGGTGGAGGATTTCACTATCCACCACCATAAGTGGCTTGGCGACACCACCACTGATCAAGCTGGTCCTAAAGGACATAACTGGTAGATTGGATCTGTGGCAGGTGGTGAGGGAACTGACAAAACGGAAAATTTGTCGGCTGCACGTGCATGACAGAATCCGTAAAAGTGAGCAGCATCTATCAGACTGCATGGATTGGTTAGGACACATTTAGGAGCCTGTTTAGGAAGTGGAAAGTGTTATAGACAGGAGTTTTAGAGATGTGGTCACATCCAAGGTTCAGACAAATACACGGATGACTGCTAAAAGGGGCAGGCTGACAACGCAGAGGTCCCTTGTGGCTATTCACCTCTCTAATGAGAATTTGGTTTTGGATACTGTTGAGGGGGATTGTGTATAAGGGATGGCAACAGCAACTGCCAGACTGGTGGCACCCTAGTTGGCTCTATTGTAAAGCAGGGATGGTCAAAATGCAGAAGAGTAATAGAAATAGGGGATTCTATAGCCGGGGTAAAGATAGGCGTTACTATGGTCCCACATAGACTCCAGGGGGAGTATTGCTCCCTGGTGCCAGGTTCACAGATGTCTCTGCGTGGGTTGGGAACGTTCTAAAAGAGAGGGCAAGCAGGCTTGCATTGTACGCATTGATATTAACGACACAGGCAGGAAGAGGGATGCAGTTGCAAAGGGAGTTGAAAGAGTCAAGTAGTAAGTTAAAAAGCAGAATCGCTCGGGTTGTAATCTTGAGATTGCTAAAGAGTTGGTACAAGAAGAATATGTGGATCAATGGGATGTCTTCTAGGGCAGATGGGAGCTGTAAAAGGAGGACAGGTCGCATCTAAACTGGAGGGGCATCAATATCCTGGCAGAGAAATTTGCTCGTGCCTCTGAGGAGGGTTTAACTATTATGGCAGGTGGGTGGGAACCACAGCTCTAGGTCAGCAATTGAAAGGACTGAGGATGAGTCAGCATTTATTGCCCATCTCTAATTGCCCAGAGAGCAGTTAACAGTCAACCACAGTGGTGTGGATCTGGAGTCACATGTAGGTCAGACCAGCTTAGACTGGCAGCTTTCCTTCCCTAAAGGACATTCGTAAAGTAGACAGGATCTTTCCAACAAAGGTTTCATGGCCATCAAAAGACATTTAAATCCAGTTGCCAATGAATTCAAATTTCACATTCTGCCATGGCGGGTTTCCCACCTTGATGCTCAGATAATTCCATGGACTTTTGGATGATTAGTCTAATGATAATACCACTTGCCCAAGACCTCTCTTAAATCCAGCCTACTGAGGCATTTTTTGTTTTGAGATGGATGTAGTGAGGCAGGAAATTTCAGGCTTTGAAATTCTCTCTCTCGACGCTCTATGAGAAAACCTGAAGTGCTAGGACTATAGTGTTCACCTCTGCACCATCTTCTCAAGACCAATTAAGATGGGCAACAAATGCTGCTGTTGCAAGAAATCTCTCAGTTAATTCTACAGTCAACAATTAACCAGTTTGGCTTATTGCTATTTGTGGGAAATGATTTTCAGTTGCAATTTCTTATTTGGGCATCCATTACCTTCAAAGAAGGTGAGCAATTCTCCCGCAAAGGCCCCCCAATATCTTCTGCTGTATGCTCCTCTTTTCTATAGGTAAACAAAATGCATTCACTTTTTACAATACAATGTTATGGGTTTATGGACAATTCATTGCAAAGTGCCTTGCCTATATAATGTATACCAAAATGTTTCACAACTGACTGTATCCATTTTAATTGTCTCATTTGGGTATAAATGATCTTCCTCAGTAGTATCTTTCTCAGCTGTCTGTAGTTTGCTATATCTAAGCTCAATGATTGTAATTACTTTACTTTGTATTACAACTGGAGCAGGTTACTAGATCATTTCCGGATAAATGTGCTTTGCTGTCAAAACAATCATTTCCGCTACTCATCCCTTATTTCAACCTCATACATTTATAAGTCTCCTCTTTTGGCAGGCTACCTTTTACTTAATTTCATTTCTCGTTTGGAACTTGCTTTAAGTCAGGCACCTTACCCTGGATATTGCATAAGTTTACACTGAACCAGTTTGAATGTTCTCCCATAGCAGGTTGATTATCAGTGCAATACCACTGCACACAATGCACAGCAGTTTCTCCTGACCTTATTCCATCAGTCCTGACTGGGAGAATTTCTAAGGTATAACTCCTGCTGTTTGCTGTGCAATGAAATAATGCGTTTGATGGTTGCATTTGTCCATCAGCAATTATTTACCCAATTAAGAGGCTATTTAACCTCAAGTAGCATTCTTGCTTGTGTTTTCAGATTTGATACTCAGCTGTGTATCTGTTGGAATACACCTCAATGAAGCAATACATTCCTGAGAACACAAGAAAAAATATCAGTATTTTTTATATTTTACTTTTCTGATGTTGTTGGGCACTGAGATATTTAACCCTTATTTGCTTGGCAAGTTTTTAGATCACAGCTATCATTTTCCCAGAAAGCTGCATCCAGACAGAACATTATGAAATGTGTTTTATCTGAAATCTCACAGTCCTTTTATTGAAAAGCAGAATAGTGGTAACATGGTGACATGGTAACATGAATGGTGCTCAGTTTGCTACAACCAAGATTACTCTTAAATCAGGGAACTGTTCCCTTTACAATGGGATCTAACACAAGCCCATCAGTAAACAAACAATGAACTTTACAGTGGTGTTTCCCTTCTTCGTGTGCTGCAGCCATGGAACAAAGTTAAAGTGCATTCTTTCTATGAAATGGCAACTGCAAAATGAAGAAACTTTCTCTCTCTCTACATTTTCTGTAAGGCAGATGCTTTCGCTGAGTATTGTTAATCTCTCAGCTTTTGATCAAAGACTCTCGCATCTTGAAGTTCTCGAGCTAACCTAATAATTCAGGTTTTCAGAATTCATTTGGCCATGAAGTTGACTTATGTAGCATTGATTTTTGAAAGACATGCCAGACATGTCAGAAATATTGTAAACCATACCTTACTGTGGAATTCAGGTAAATCTGAACAATGATGCTAGAATCTTTCCCATGACATGTATAATGTGTTGATTTGGTATATTCGTTATTATTGGAAAATTATATCATACACAGAACAAGAAATCCATGACCCCAAACTCCACTTTTTATATTAAGGAAATATTTCAATTTTATTTTATTTTTGTCTTCCAAACATCTCCAAATTCAGGAATCATCTACAGATTGAAAAATAGTACAGAGAAGTGAGAAGGGCAAACCAGAGAGTTATAGGTCAACTCATCAGTTGTCAGGAAATTACTTAAGTTTACAGTTAAGGATAGAGTGACTGAACATGTTGAAAATGTTAAGTTGATTAGAGAAAGCTAACATAAACTTCTCTTGAGTAGGGGTTCCTAATTGTCCAGCATATCTTCATCATTGAAAGCAACACAAATCTAAGGAAAAGCAGACAGTTGGAAAGACCATCATGGAAATTCACCACATTGGCAATGCCTTGACCTAGACTGGTTGTGCAACAGGTGGATTTATTACTTTGGGTGTCAGAGATCATGGAAACGTAGATTCACCTGGAAGTAGTATGCTGGATATGCTGGTATTTCAAGCAAAATGTTTTTGAGGAGATCAAAAGATCTTGTAATGGTCTAATCCATGGGGTAGAAGAAAGTGAGGATTGCAGATGCTGGAGATCAGAGCTGAAAATGTGTTGCTGGAAAAGTGCAGTAGGTCAGGCAGCACCCAAGTAGCAGGAGAATCGACATTTCGGGCATGAGCCCTTCTTCAGGAAGAAGGCTCCTGAAGAAGGGCTCATGCCTGCAACGTCGATTCTCCTGCTCCTTGGATGCTGCCTGACCTAATCCATGGGGCAAACAAGTGAGTCTGAATCCAGAGTTTAGATGCTTTCTAAAAAGGTTTTTTGAACTTTTCAGGGATTGTACATTGACACATAATTAATAGGAAGGGCAATTTGGTTACTGATCTCCAAACAAGTGTACTTTAAACCTTCTATAGTTACTGTGCATTCATGATGCCCTGATTTAGCTTGAACAGTGTGCTAAAAAAGATAAAAGTTTGTTTCCAATTCCTTGTTACTTTGGGTGGTATCAGTTACAGCTAGATTGCACAGAGTCATATAGATATACAACATAAAAACAGATTCTTCAGTCCAACTAATCCATATTAACCACGTTCCCAAACTAATCTAGCCTCACTTGCCTGCATTTGACGTATATTCTTCCAAACTTTTCCTATTCATTTACTTATCCAAATGTCTTTTAAATGTTGGTTCTGTACTTTCACCACTTCTTCTGGCAGTTTATTTCACACACAACCACTGTGTAAACAAAAATGCCCTTCATGTCCTTTTTAAAACTTTCTCCTCTCATCTCTTTCCCGCCCGAGGGAAAAGACTCTTGTTATTCACCTTATCCATGCCACTCAATTTTATAAGCCTCGATAAGGTCACTCTGGCCTATCACCCTCACCTTAACCTCCTTCCACCTATCGCATTTCCAACGCCCCTCCCCCAAGTCTCTCCTCCCTACTTTTTATCTTAGCCTGCTTGGCACACTTTCCTCATTCCTGAAGAAGGGCTCATGCCCGAAACGTCGATTCTCCTGCTCCTTGGGTGATGCCTGACCTGCTGTGCTTTTCCAGCAACACATTTTCAGCTCGATAAGGTCACCCCTCAACCGCCTACATTGCAGTGAAAAAAGTCCCAGCCCATGTTTAAATTGTAACCTCTATTCCTGGCAATATCCGAGTAAATCAGTTCTGAACTCTCTCTAATTTAATATCTTCCTATAGCAAGGCACCCAGAATGGCACACAGTACTGCAGAAGAGGCCTCACCAATGTCCTGTACAACCTTACCATGCTGTTCCAACTCCTATACTCAAATATGTGAGCAATGAAGGCAAGTGTGCTAAACACTTTCTTAACCACCCAGTGTACTTGTGACACATATTTCAAAGAAATATGTACCTGAACCATTATGTCTCTCAGTTCTGCAACACTACCCATGGCCTTATCATTGGTTGTATAAGTCCTCCACTTGTTTGCTTTACCAAAATGCAATACCTCGCATTTATCCAAATTATACTCCTCCTGTCACTCCTCAGCCCACTGGCCCTTTTTGGTTAAGAGCTCTGTAACTTTGAACAACCTTTTTCACGATCTACTATACTACCAATGTTCGTGTAAATGTTTTTGACAGGTCAGAGTTTATAAGCTTTCTAAAAAGGATTTTTGAACTTCTCAGGTATTGTACATTGATGAATAATTAATAACAAGGGCAATCTGGTTACAGATCACCAAACAATTGCATATTAAACCTTCTGTAGGTATTGCATATACATCTCTATCTTATAGTTTCAATTGAAAAATATATAAAAGGCATAAAGGGATGAAAGTTTAATCTGAGGATCTTGCAGTACAGATCCAATGCCACTGGAATTGCAGTAGCCACAGGCAGAAACAACAACCTGCACTTAGGTAAAGTCTCTAATGTGAGTTAACTTTTAAAATTATTGTTATTTTCCATTAAATATAGAAACTTCAGTTGCCACCTTTAATGATTTGTGCACAAATATATCCAGTTCTTTTTGGTGCTGCACCCCCTTTAGAAATGTCCTTTATTTTACTCCATTATCACCTCACACTTCTCTACATTGAATTTCATCTGCCACCTATCTGCCCACTCTCCTAACTAATTTGTATGCGTTTGTGTTCTACACTATCCTTAAGTTTACAATTCTTCCAAGTTTTATTTTGCTTTTTTTTTGTCTTTGATAAAGGATAAAATTAAAAGCAAAATTCTTTCCTATGCATTAGTGTTTTGATAGAAATTTATTCTTTCATTCTCTGGCTTTAATCTCCTTAATACATATTCTTGTAAAATTTCACTTTCCTTATCCCTGATATTGACAAACACATTTTCAAATAACCTAATTTCCACTCTTGTCATATTTTTAACTTGTCAAACTGGCACTCTGTTCTGTCTGAGATTATGTCTCAATCCATTGCTTCCTGTCAGCAGGGGTAAGGTTTCAGGAATCTCAGAAATTCGTGTGACTAATTACTGGTGGTGTCCTGAGGTGTGTGTCATGGAAAAACTCTTTTTAGTTGGTGGTAATGGAAAAGAATTGTTCTCATAATTCAAAGACCTATTTTCACAGCTGCACAATCATATTATATAGAAGTGTTAAAAAAGAGTTTGGTTTCAGATGTTTCATCACCGTACTGGTAATATCATCAGTGAGCCTCCAGATGAAGCTCTGGTGATATGGCACACTTTTTATTTATGTGTTTAGGTTTCCTTGGATTGGTAACATCATTTCCTGTTATTTTTCTCAAGGGGTGGTAAATGTCAATATTGGAGAGAAAATTGACTTCTGAGAAAAAGAACAGGAAATGATATCGCCACAAGAAATGCTGTCATCAACCGAAGGAAACCTAAGCACGTAACTAAAAAGTGTGCCATACCACCAGTGCTTCATCTGGAGGCTCACTGATGATGTTACCTAGTATGGTGACGAAACGTCTGAAAATGAACCTTCCAGCTCAGCGAGCAAACTTACATCAGGAACCTCAACCTGAACTACAAATCTTCCCAAAACTGTAAAAAAAACTTAGGTTTCATGTAACTTCGCAATAGTTGCAATAAAAGGTCAACTATATATGGTTTGTAGGGAGAAAATGAAATAAAAATCCCCTTTGAAAGCAAAATGTTAAGGTTATGATTTAATAACATGATTTCTTCAACATTTACTGGCTATTTAGCAAACAAAATTGACAGCTGTGGTGAGATGCAGCAGTCATTAACTTTTTCAGCGGTAGTACCCTAGCTTTATAAAGAGAGTCTTTATTGGTCACATAAAATATAAAGTACTGGAATAGGTACACTAATCTGTGAATATTCTTTCTTCCTTCCACTTAGAATTGCTGGAGGCATCTCTGCTGTGTATTATGGTGACCCAGTGACAGAAGTGTTCAAATGATGAGATTAGCTTCCTGTGTCTAGTTTTCACAAAAAGAGATACTTACACCAATAGCAGATTCATAGTTATCATGTCCCAGTCAGGAAACTTTAACTTTATTACAACTGTCTGTCTTGTGTCTCTGATCTAATCATTTATTCACATTACAAAGTTACCTTGTTTTTTGCATTGTCACTTTCATAATAATCTTGTGTGAGCGGTTGGAGAAGATGCTTTCTGAGGTCCATATAGACAACTTGCATATAAATTCCTTGCTGTCCTGAAAAAAAATTCAACTTGATGAGATAGATGTTTCAATTTCTCTTGAAATCAGTAACTTTAAAAAAAAATTCCCATGAAATCATTGGATAGTAAACAATCAGACAAGATTTTACTCTGTAAAATGTTTACTGTAATAAATTAACTAAATCAGGTGAAGGATATTTCAAACATAAACTAAATTTCAAATTGCCATTAGAACAAAGACATGCTTCACATAGTTCCAAACTCTTGCATCACTTTCTGCACAAATATGGTTCCATTTGCAATTCATTGGCTTTACAACTTGACCCCCACTATTTAGAATCTTCCACTTCCTGCTCAATCATTTTGGCCCTTGTGTTGCATTCACCAGTTACACTTCATCGAATGTTCTTGGATATGTCTAACATCAAGGGTTTCTGTGGCATAGTGGTAGTGTCCCTATCTTTGAGCCAGAACACCTCGCTTCAGGTCTCACTTATGTCTAATGGGTTGAGCAGAAAATATGTACCACACCAAAAAGGCAGACAACTATGAAGTCTCCCTCAAGAAGACAATGACAGCCCTGATGACACAGAATTCCTACAGACCTCAACTCTCTGATACCATCCTACCTTGCTCCAATTGTCTGACCTTTCCAATTGATTAACACACAATAACTCTCCTGTGCTCTATTCTTGGAGACTGGTTTCTTCATTGGAATCTCTCCAAATGCTGTCTAATAGAAAACTGTACTTTTTGGAGAGAATCTTATTTGTTTCTCGCACACAAATTGTCAGTGTGTTCTGAACTGCCAAACAAAAAGACTCCACTGCAGTTAGTTTACTTATTTGCTTCAGTGTTCATTCTTATAGCCATAAAAGAACTACATTTTAGCTGCCAGCTCCACTCATATGTGTTCCTATGGGTTTTTTTTTCTGTAGTATTGGTGTATTGTCTGGCACTTTTCCATTTTGACCAATTGTAATGCTGGAGATTGACATTCATCTTTTGGTTTTCACTCAGGAAAAAGATCAGGCAACGTTCGCGAAGAAAGTAAAAGTCTGGGCTTTGCCAAAAAAAAAGTAAATCCTGCAGTCTGAATATTGAGACAATTTTTGTGGAGTACGTTGCAGTCAAATGGCAGGCAACCTGGATTTTGTATCTGAGCAACCATAGAGTCATACAGCACGGAAACAAACCCTTCAATCTAACTCATTCATGTCAACCAGGTTTCCCACACTGAACTAGTCCCATTTGCCTGTGTTCGGCCCATACCCCTCCAAACCTTTCCTATCCATGTACCTGTCTAAATGTCTGTTTAAGTTTGTAATTGTACTTGCGTCGACCACTTCATGCGGCAGATCATGCCAGATGCAGACCACCATCTGTGTGAAAAAGTTGCCTCTCAGATCACTTTTAAATCTTTCTCCTCTTACCTTAAATCTAAGTCCTCTAGTTTTTGCACACCACCTCCCCCCCCCCCCCCCCCCATCCTGGGGAAAAGACCATGCCTATTCACCTTATCTATGCCCATCATGATTTTATAAACTTTTATAAGGTCACCCACAGGCTCTGACACTCCAAAGGAAAATTCTAATCTTATGCAGCCTCTCCTTATAACTCAAACCTTCCAGACTTGCTAATATTCTTGCAAATCTTTTCTGCACCCTTTCCAATTTAGTAATATTCTCCCTAGAGTAGGGTGACCAGAATTGCACTGAATACTCCAAATGTGGCCTTACCAATGTCTTGTACAGCCATAACATGATGTCCCAACTCCTGATGCAATGTTCTGACTGATGAAGGCAAGCATGCCAAATGCCTTCTTCACCACTCTGTCTACTTTTCAAGGAAGTTTGAACTTGCAGTTAGTTCAACAATAGTTCCTGTCTAATACAGATACACAGATCCTTTATCCAAAACCCTCGGGACCAGCTGGTTTTTGGAATTTGGAGTTTTTTGAATTTCTGAATAAGTGGCAGTGAAATTTTTAAAAATCTTAACGAACAGCAGAATCACTATAAGTAATATGGGCCCTGAGACAGTATTGAGGCCTGCCAGTGCTGGGCCACGCCCACTCACGTCACATCTGAGTGACATGCATTGAGTGGGTGTGGAGTTGGATTAACTGTTTGCCTGCCAAACAACCTTGTTAATGAGAAGAAAGCCTTACAATAAAACCTTCAGATTTCGGCGCTTTTTGAATTTTGGGATTTCGGAGAAAGGGTTATCTACCTGTACTATCAAAATTAGTCTTATCCTAGTTTAGAATTTAGACTCATGAAACAGACCTATCCTTTGCCATAACTATTTTCAATAGAATAGAATTATGGTCACTAGTCCCAAGGTGCTCCCACTAACACTTCAGTCACTTGTCCAGCCTTATTTCCCAAGAGGAGGCTGAGATTTGCCCCTTCTCCGCTACGGTCATCTACATATTCATTGAGAAAGTTTTCCTGAACATACTTTAATTCCTCCCAATCCAAGCCCTGAAGACCCTGGCAGTCCCAGTCTCTGTATGGAAAGTTAAAATCCCCTACTATTACAACACAACTATTCTTATTTTGCGATCTCGCAAAATATTTGCTTCTTAATTTCCCGTTAACTATTGGGATCTGATAGTACTATACCATCAAAATGACCACCCCCTTCTAAATTGTCAGTTCCACCCAAATAACCACACTGGACTGGATGACTCCTCAGGAACATCCGATAGAAATACTGGCAAGATGGTTTCCCAATCAAAAAAGCCACTCCCATCCTCTGTTGCCTCCCCTTCTACCCTTCCTTAAGTATCTGTAACCCAGAACATTGAGCTTGTAGTTCTGTCCCTCCCTTAACCATGTTCCCATAACAGCTGCGATTCCCAGTGCTACATTCCCATCCATACCCTGAGTTTATTTACTTTACCTGCCAGAATTCCTGCATTGAAGAAAATGCAGTTTAATTATTCAATCTTTCCTCATTCCTTGCTATGCTCCTCCCTGCCTTGTCTATTTAACTTGCTCTCCAACTTCTGAGCCAGCCCCAAAATTCTCTTTTGTCTCACAGTGCTTAGGGTTCCACCCCACTGCCAGACTAGTTTAAACCCTTTGAAGTAGCTTTAGCAAATCTCTCCACTAGGATATTGGTCCCCCTGCAGTTCAAGTGTAGCCTGTCCCTCTTGTACAGGTCACCTCTGCGCTGGAAGAGCTTCCAATCATTCAAAAATCTGAATCTCTGCTCCTGCACCAGCTCCTCAGCCAATCATTCACCTGCCCTACCCTCCTATTTCTACTCACTAGTATATGACACTGGGAGTAATCCAGAGATTACTATCCTTGAGGTCCTGCTTTTTAAACTCCTCCCTAACTCCCTATTTTCACTCTACAGAATCTCATCCCTTTTTTCTACCTATGTCATTGGTACCAATGTATACAATAACCTCTGGCTGCTCACACTTCCCTTTGAGAATTCACTGCAACCACTCTGAGACATCCTTGACCCTGGCACCAGGGAGGCAATAAACCATCCTGGGGTCTCACTCATGCTGCAGAAATGCCTCTGTGTGCGCTTACTGGAATGTCCCCAGTTGCTCACTTGGACTTTGCCATACCTTGCTTTTTGTGGTGCCAAACAGCTGGCTTCCTCTGTTATTTTCCCCTGAGATGCTCTGCCTCCATCCCCCAGCTCCTAACTGTATCCAAAACAGTTTGATTGTTTGAGAGAGGATTAGTTACAGAAGACACCTGCATTACCTGCCTACCTCTCCTGGCTGTCACCCACCTACCTGAGTGAACCTGCAGTGTGACCACCTCTCTGAAGCTACTATCTATCAAACTCTCTGCCTCCTGGATGCTCCTCAGTGCGTCCATCTGCCACTTCAATCAATCCATGCTGTCTGAGAGGAGCTGTAGCTGGACACACTTCCTAAAGACATCATTGCCAGGAATACTTGCCACAAGTAACAGGAGGAGCATACCACTTCACTGACTGCCATCTCTGCCCCTTTATCAATTATTGAACTAAGAGGAAAAAAAAGGTCTTATCCTATCCTTAGCTTTTGCTACTTGCCCTCCTCAACAAAGCCTAGTATTTACCTAGGCCCACACTCAGGCTTCCCAGGAGCACTCCGACCACAAAGCAACCTTGCACAAATGGTCAGAACAAGACACAGCAATGTCTCCCTCCCCCATTTTCCTAAACTCCCACACTAAGCTCAAATCCCAGCACTGCACTCTCTGCAGCTCGCACATTGTTGAGAATTTTGTAAATTTCTACAATCACTGTAGAATTGTGGATAAAGAGACTGCTGGAAAATGTGAAAAGACAATTGCTCCTCACTCTGCTTGACCTCCAATTTCTGGCTGATTGGTCGGTGATTTGCACCTGGACACGTTTGTCACATCTCTCTCATTATGCTGATTTTGGATGAAAGAGTCAGATTTTAAAACCTGCCAGGAAAACAACATTTCTTTGAACTCTCAACACATTTTTAAACATGTGATGAGATCTTCTTAACATTTATGAGGAGGCTGTCTTATTGTTACAGTAGTACTGTGACGACATTGTGGAGAAGCATGCATGGATGGCTCCTTTGAATTCATTGAATTAGATTTGCAGGCACATAAGGAGAAAATTACATGTAATAATGAACAGGCTGGTCCATTGCTAATCAAATATACTTCAAACATTTTGAATTATTTGATGCTAAAAGGGTAATTTTTGTTTTAATGGAAATTGGTAATGTGAAGAAATTGGTAATACAAAGAAAGCAAAAATATTTCGTATTAATGGAATCTTTTAAGACTTTTCAGCTTTTTCACCATCATAATATCATATTGTGTATTTACTTCAAAATACTAATTTTATGTAAAACATCTTCATAAATGTGGGTGCAAAATACGCTCACACTTAGATTGATGTTAAAGCTTACATTAATGGTCTCAGGAAAAATTCTCAGTTCTCACTCATGGTTTAATGTTTCATTTTTTTGCACTTACAGTATATAACTTCCCCCAGTGATTTTGATATCTCTCTATTTCTGGTTCAATTTATCTTGCTTAACTCTGCTTTGCTTGCTCTCACTCACTTTCTTTGTGGTTCTTCCTTGCTTAATACTTAATGGTTCCCATACTTTCCAAGTTTACAGAGGGGGCAGTAAGCTTTGCTGCCCTTTCTCATCACTAGCCTTTATCTACTGCAATAAGGTGCAATTTTTTTTGAAGACATCAGTTGGGAATGAGAATGAATTTGGTTCTTTTGCCTTCTATGTATAACTGCTTTGTTAGAATTGCATCTCTTGCATTATGCAAAAGGACTGGGCAGTTTGGTGGGGTATTAGAAGTGTCTGTGAAATTGTGGCTTTGAAAAGAATCTGGTGCCATAAAGAAGAAAAAGTGCAAACCCTTTAACAATAGGTGATATTTTTATGCAAGTATCTTTATGTCTTGGTGGCAAGAGGTAGGTTTAACTATCACAACTCATCAATGTAAATCTTACAAAATTGTAAAGATGTTAATTTACTGTTTTTTCTATCCAGTTGCTATAGGTTGATCATTAGCTTTACTTGGTTTTTGAGAAGCAGTCACAGCCTACTAAGCAAACTTTCTGCCTGCAGTGAACAGTCAAGCAAGCAGTCAGTCATTCAAGATGGCAGCGGTGAAGGGGTAAACGTTTGGACTCCCTTGCCTAGATTCCTTCCTGTTCCCAGGGCTCATCCACTTATCTTTTTCCTTTTCTTTTCACGATTTTTTTCGCTTTTCTTTCTTCTTTCATCATTTTTTTTGGCGGAGGGCAGTAGGAAAGCAGTGGTTGGTGGGCCTAGAATGGGATTCTGGAAACATTGTCGAGGAGACAGCTGGCAGAGGGTGAGTACGGACACCTGTTTTGGACTGCTACATCAATGGAGGCCAGTGGCAGCTTCAGCATTGAGATGGTTTTGGCCTGGCATCAGGTGGCCCTGGATTCATTTGGGCAGGTTTTGTGACATCATCCTTCCGGGGATTGGCGACGAGATAGGTTCTTGGGCTGGCTTCAGCTAAGTCTTGCTGTCAGGATTCTAGCAGCGTGGAGTGGCGGTCTTGCAGCGCCAAAAAAATTCTGCGATTTATATATTAATCAATTGAAATTTGCACCTCCATTCTATCTGATTAAAGCCATCTAGGTTTGTTCAATACATTCGCATAATATGTATGACCCTTTGATCTTTTACTATAAATTCTGTGTTCAAAGTATTCTCTCTCACTAGCTGCCTGAGGAAGGAATAGGGGTTCTGAAAGCTTACAGTTTCAAATAAACCTGTGTTGTGTGATATTTGACTTTGTCCACCCCAATCCAACACCAGTGCCTCCATATTACTGCGAGAAAAGCCATGGCTTCTCATTCTGCTGTTTGGAGTCAAACCGTGTAACCCATCTTTTCTTTCTACTAACCACCAATTGTTCCACAGAACCTGTAGGCTGTGCATTGGACTTTCCATTCACTTGCAATACACGTTTTTATTGTGGAAGCAGATCATCCATGATCACAAGGGACTGACTGAGAAGAAGTAGGTATCGCAATAAACAGAGAAAACTACAGATTTTCATCATCTATGCATACCTAGCTAATATTAGGTTGACAATAGTTCCTGAATGAAAAGGGTATGTGGAGCTTAACACGAGCTGAAAGATTCCTTCTACAATGATGGTTCTATCATTTTATTCTGACTGCCTCTCCAGTTAGGATGAAATAACTCAATATAGATCAATAACAGAATCTAAAGTCTACTGATCCTGTATTTTAAAAAATGCGGGTGACATGAGTAACATTTTACGAGGAAGCACTGTTTAACACTGGTGGAATAATATCAACAATCAGCCAGTTACTGGAGAATAGATCTAATTAAGTTTAGACAGACTGTATTCCTAAACTCTCAATAAAAAAAACTGAGTATTTCTTCGCATCAAGTTTGGACTAAGGTTTAATTTATTGGGATTCAGTGTGACAGTTAATTTTATCATCATGTCAAATAAAGGAAAAGCATTTAATCAAGTTGCATATAAAACCATCAGGCATCAACACAGAGGATTTGTGAACATATTTTTGAGTAATGCTCAATATGATGTGAATTCAACGTGCATTCTATTATAGTAGTGCATCATACTAATTATGGTGGAGGCAAAGTCCTGTCTTTACCTCAAGGATACTCTCCATTGCATTGTTTGGCACTCTCATTGTGGTAAATGGGACAGACCCTGAAAAAATATAGCAGCTCAATACTGGGCAGAATTGTACTCCAGCACAATTTAACCTCATGACTATCAAACCAGGATATTAAAGCATATTCAAAGAAGAGAGAAGGTGGGTATGCCAAGAGCAGTGTTGGTCTGCTGAAGCTACAACACAGGTCTGCTTGAATGCCAAACTGTGGGAGCAGAATGAAAAAGGTGCAGTTAAATGATCCCACAAACAAACAAACAATCCCAACTAACAAACCAAATCTAAGTTATGAAAGTGATATGCAATCAAATGAATAACGAGAAATAGATTTCATAACTATCCCCATCATTAGTGATGGGGGAGACTGGCATATGAAGGCAAAATAAAAGTTCGAAGTATTAGCATCACATTCAGTCGGAAGTAGATGATCTATCTCAGCCTCCTTTAGAGGTCACCAGCAGCATAGATACCAATCTTCAGCCAATTCAAATCGTTTTACATGATATCAAGTCGCTGTTGAAGACAGTGTATACTGAATAGATTATCAGCATTAAGAACAATAGTACTGAAGACTTTTAAAAATTCACTCAGGGGAGGTGGAGTTTGCTGGCTATGCTGCTGTAATGCCCCTCTCTAGTTGCCCTTCAGATATTGGTCACATGCTGTGTTTTCGAACAGCTGCAGTCTATGTGCTATTGGTAGATATAATGCCACTTGGAAGAGAATTCCAGAATTATGACCTAGCAACAATGAAGGAACAACAATATATTTCCATGATGTGGAGATGCTGGTGTTGGATTGGTATGGACAAAGTCAGAAATCACACGACTTGAGCTATAGTCCAACAGGTATATTTTAAATCACAAGCTTTCGGAGTGCTGCTCCTTCATCAGGTAGCTTCACCTGACCTGGTTTTGCGTGACTTCTGACAAAATATTTCTGAATCAAAATGGTAGTGGCGTATAGGTGAACGTGCATGTGGTGATGTTCCCTAATATCTTGTACATTAGAACCAGCAATGCCCTTAGTCAAGTTGATCCAGTATAACTACAACAAAGGCATCTACCCAGTAAAGAGGAAAATTATGTAACCATGGGCTGTGCACAAAAAGCTGGTTAAATCCAACCTGGGAAATTGCTTTCTTTCTAGTCTACTCATGATCATCAGCAAAATAAGAGAAGTCATCACAGTGCTATCAAACAGCACCTATTTAGCAAAAACCTATTCACTGACAGTCAGCTTGGGTTCCACCGTTCAACTTCTGACATTATTGCAACCATGGTCCAAATACAGACAAAAGAGCTGAATTCCAGAGAGGAGGTGAGAGTGACTTCCTTCAACAGGGCAACCTTTCACTGAGCATGGCATCCTAACAAAACTAGATTCAGATGAAATCAAAGAAAGAACTGGATGTTGATAAGTGGAAAATAACATTCTTGCCACACAAATGCTAGGCAATATCTATCTCAAAGTTCGATACTGGAAGAAGTTCAATTCTAATATTAGGTAAGATTTGGCCAGAGTCAACTGGAAACTGATAAGTTTAAGTAAATCTCTGTCAGAGCAGTGGGATGCATTCAAGAAGAAAATAGGAGAGTGCAGTTCAATATGGTCCATGAAAGATAATGGGTGGGATCAACAAATCCTGCGAATCGTGAATATTAAGGGATATACTGCATTGGATAAAGAGAAAATAGGATGCTTATGACAATTACTGAGGGGTCAATAAAGCAGGAGCACCAGAGGATCACAGAATGTGCAAGAGGAAATGAGGAAAGCAAAATGAGGGAATTTAAAAATAATGGTTGGTGACGTAAAGGAAATTATAAATTCATTTACAAGTACGTTAAAGGTAAAATGATAACTAATGAAGGATTAAGGCCCATTAAGAACCACGATGGTAATTTGTGTATATCAGTAACGTTCTAAAAGAATATTTTGTGTCAGAGTTCACCCGTGAAAAAGACAATATGAGTGTAGAAATCAGGGAGAAGGACTGTGATACACTTTTTCAACAAAATGGATGTTCTGACAGATCTGACAGATTTAAAAAAGATAAATCTCAGGGTTGGATGAAATGTAACACAAGCTGTTGAGTGATGCAAGAGAGAAAACAGCAGGGGTTTTGGCAATAATTTTCAATTCCTCTTTGACCACAGAAGTGGTGCCAGAAGCCTGAAGGACAGGCAATCTGATATTATTATGAAATAAGAGAGCAAGGAATGAACCAGGAAACTGCAGGCAAGTCTGTCTAACCTCAGTGGGAGGGAAACTATTGCAAGCAATTCTGAGGGACAGAATTAATCTGCACCTAGAGTCATAGAGATGTACAGCATAGAAACAGACCCTTCGGTCCAACTTGTCCATGCCGACCAGACATCCTAAATTAATCTAATCCCATTTGCCAACATTTGGTCCATATCCCTCTAAATACTTCCTGTTCACATACCCATACAAATGCCTTTTAAATGGTGTAGTTATCCCAGCACCCACTACTTCCTCTGGCAGCTCATTCCACACATGCACCACCATGTGCATGAAAATGTTGCCTTTTTGGTCCTTTTTAAATTTTTCCCCTCTCACCCTAAACCTTAAGTTCTGGACTCCCCCACCCCAGGGAAAAGACCTTGCCTATTTACCTTATCTATACCCTCATGATTTTATAAACGTCTATAAGGTCAGCACTTAGCTTCCGACCCTCCAGGGAAAACAGCCCCAGTCTCTTCAGCCTCTCCATAAAGCTCAAACCCTACAATCCTGGCAACATTTTCTGAACCCTTTCAGTTTCACAATGTCCTTCTGATAATATTCCAGAAGAGACTGAACCAATATCCTGTAACATGACTTCCCAACTTGTACACTCAGTGCTCTGACCAATAAAGGAACGCATATCAAGCGCCCTTTTCATTGTACTATCTAGCTGCGACTCCAATTTCAAGAAATTATGAACCTGAACTCTAAGGTCTCTTCATTCAGAAACACTCCCTACAGCCATAACATTCAGTGTATGATTTGTCTTTTCAAAGTGCAGCACCTCATATTTATCTAAAGTAAACTCCATCTGCCACTCCTCGGCCCATCTGATCAAGCTCTCATTGTAGTCTGAGGTAACCTTCTTCCCTGTCCACTACTCCTCCAATTTCAGTGTCATCTGCACACTTAGGAACTAAAATTCCTATGTTCACATCCAAATCGTTTGTACAAATGATGAAAAACAGTGGGCCCAGCATCGATCCATGTGGCACTCCATTGGTCACAGGCTTCCAGTCTGAAAAGCAACCCTCCACCACCACCCTCTGTCTTCTACCTTCGAGCTAGTTCTGTATCCAAATGGCTAGTTCTCCCTGTATCCCATGAGATCTAACCTTGCTAATCAGTATCCCATGGGGAACCTTGTTGAACGCCTTACAGAAGTCCAAATAGATTACATCCACCACTCTGCTATCATGAATCCTCTTCCATACTTCTTCAAAAAACTCAATCAAGTTTGTGAGACATGATTTCCCATGCACAAAGCCTGACTATCTCTAATCAGTCTTTGCTTGTCCAAATACATGTAAATCCTCAGGATTCCCTACAGCAACTTGCCCACCACTAATGTCAGGCTCATCAGTCTATAGTTCCCTGGCTTTTCCTTATCACCTTTCTTAAATAGTGGGACCACGTTTGCCAACCTCCAGTCTTCCAGCACCGCACCTGTGACTATCGATGACAGAAATATTTCAGCAAGGGGCCAGTAATCACTTCCCTAGCTTTCCATAGAGTTATAGGGTACACCTGAGCAGGTCCTAGGGATTTATCCACTGTTATGCATTTTAAGACATCCAGTACCTCCTCCTCTGTAATATGGACCGTTTTCAATGTCACTATCTATTTCCCCACATTCTACATTTTTCATGTTCTTCTCCATAGTAAACACTGATGCAAAATACTCGTTTAGTATCTCCATCTCCTGCGCTTCCACACAAAGGCCGCCTTGCTGATCTTTGAGGGGCCCTATTCTCTCCCTGGTTACCGTTTTATCCCTAATGTATTTATAAAATCCATTTGGATTCTCCTTAACCCTATTTGCCAAAGCTGTCTCATGTCCCCTTTTTGCCCGCCTGATTTCCCTCAAGTTTATTCCTACTGCCTTTATACTCTTATAAGGATACACTCGATCTATCCTGTCTAGACCTGACATATGCTTCCTTCTTTTTCTTGACCAAAACCTCAATTTCTCCAGTCATCCACCATTCCCTACACCTAGCAGCTTTGCCTTTCACCATAACAGAAACATACTGTCTCTGGACTCTTATTACCTCATTCTTGTAGGTTTCCCATTTTCCAGCCATCCCTTCACTTGCAAACATTTGCCCCCAATCAGTTTTTGAACATTCTTGCCTTAAACCATCAAAATTGGCCTCCCTCCAATTTGGAACGTTAACTTTTGGATCCGGTCTATTTTTTCCAACACTATTTTAAAACTAAGAGAATTATGGTCACTGGCCCCAGCCTGCTCCCCCACTGACATCTCAGTCACCTGTCCTGCCTTATTTCCCAAGAGCAGGTCAAGTTTGTAGGTACATCTACATACTGAATCAGAAAATTTTTTTTGTACACACTTTGGAAATTCCTCTCCATCCAAACCTTTAATACGATGGCAGTCTCAATCTATGTTTGGAAAGTTAAAATCCCCTATCATAACCACCTTATTATTCTTACAAATAACAGACATCTCCTTACAAATTTGTTTCTTAATTTCCCATTAACTACTAGAGGGATCTATACTACAATCCCAATAAGGTGATCATCACTTTCTCATTTCTCACCCAAATAACTTACCTGAATGTTTTCCAGGAATACAGTACCTCAATACAGCTGTAATGCTATCCTTTATAAAAAATGCCACGCCGCCCCCCCCTCCTCTCTTGGCCTCTTTTCTATCCTTCATATAGCATTTGTATCCTGGAATGTTAAGCTGCCAGTCTTGTCCATCCCTGAATCATGTCTCTTTAATTGCTACGATATCCCAGTCCCATGTTTCTAACTATGTCCCAAGTTCATCTGCTTCTCTGTTATGCATCTTGCATTGAAGTAAATGCTGTTTAATTTATCAGTTCTATCTTGTTCTCAGCTTTGTTCCTGCCTGCCCCGACTGTTTGACTCGCTCCTTTTTTCAACTGTACCAGTCTCAGATTGATCTCTTTCCTCATTATCTCCCTGGGTTCCACCGTGACACCCCCCACCCCCCCCCAACCTTACTCGTTGAAATCCTCCTGAGCAGCTCTAGCAAATCTCCCTGCCAATAAATCAGTCCCCTTCCAATGCAGGTGCAATCTGTCCTTCTTATACAGGCCACTTCTACCTCAGAAGAGATTCCAATGATCCAAAAATGTGAATCCTTCTCCCATACACCAGTTCCTCAACCATGCATTCATCTACTCTATCCTCCTATTCCTACCCTCACTAGCTCATAGCACTGAGAGTAGTCCAGATATTACTACTCTCGAGGACCTTTTTAAATTTCTGCCTAATTTTCTATATTCACCCTTCAGAATCATATCCTTTTTCCTTCCTATGTCATTGGTTCCAATGTGCACAATGACCTGTTGGTCCTACTTGCCTTTGGAGAATATTCTGCACCCTCTCTGAGATATCTTTCATCCTGGCACCAGGGAGGCAACACATTATTCTGATTTCTGTCTGTCAGCCGTAGAAACATCTGTCTGTACCTCTGACTGCAGAGTCCCCCATCACAATTGATCACTTAGAAGCTGATGAACCTCTTGTTATATGAGCCATTCTTGATACCAGAAACTTAAATGTTTGTGCTACATTTCCAAGAGTCCATTGCCCCCTATATTTTCCAAAACAGCAAACTTGTTTGAGATAAGGATAGCCACAGGAGACTCCTGCACTACCTGCCTCCCTCTCCTACCTTTACTGGAGCAGCCCATCTACCTGACTGTACCTGCAGTTTTTCTCCCTTGCTATAACTGCCAACCATCATACCCCCTCATTCCTGTAAATACCTCATTGCTTCTAACTGCCACTCCAACTGATCCATGTGGTCTGACAGGATTTGCAACCAAACACACTTATTACAGACATAATCATCAGTAACATCTGTTATGGACTAGGCCAGACTACTTAAAACATTCTTAAGCAGGCAGCCCAGACTGTAACTTTGCAATTTGTTTCAGTAAGTGTACTGTTACAATTACCCAGTGTAAGTTAGCTAGGTTGTCTACCAGGTTTTAAAACAGCCAAACATTTATTCACAAAATTACGGAATGAAACACAAAAAACAGAATAAAGACCATCTGCAGAACTCAGTCAATCCAAACTAGAGTTAATTATACTATCCTGAATATGCACAACAGTCCCAATAAACAATCCCTGAAGCACAGTAAAAAATGAAACAAAGACTTACAGGTCAAAGTTAAGGGGACAGAAGGAGAGAGAGATTAGCAGCCGGTTTCCACATAGCTCAATGCTGAACTGACTCTAACTTAACTTCAGTTTCCAGGACTGGCCACTCCCCTTTCATTATACAGATTCCTTACAAAAACATAAAAGCTTTGGCGTAAAGCCTCACTTGTTTTTGTAAAAACAAAAAGGTTGCTCAATACCCTTTTATCTTAGTACCAAACAAGCCCAGCTTGTTTACGACCCCTCTGACAAAAAAAAGGGATGCAGTATTCTTGAGAAAAGGAACAGCTTTTAAATAAAAGGCCCAGCTTTGTGACACATGGAAACTCTCCCTAATCTCCCACATCTGATAGGAAGAGCACATCACTCGACTAAAGCCATCTTTGTACCTTAACAATCTATAGATCCATAAAATAGCAGTCTTATTGCTCTAAAAACCACTGCTCCAGGCTAACTTTATACCTATGTTTTACGTATAAAATTTTAATCAAGTCAGATCTCAATAAAACATATAATCAAAGAGAACCTACTGTACTCACTATTGTAGATTTACAAAAAAGACAGCAAGGTTACAGTTAAAAACTATGCACTTATCTGCTCTCATTCTGTGAGCTCCCCCCATACAGGTTCCTCAAAGGTCAACTATAATTTTCATTGTTAAATTTTTCTGAAACACACTCCAATATCCAGAGATACTTGAATTCAAACAGCAAAGGCAACAAACTGTGCAAATTCACAGCTGTGTCAGATAGCAGTGTAGGTTTCTTTCTGTCTCTCACTGACAATGTGGTTGTTGCTTTTGTCTCTCTCTTTCTCCTTTTACAAGTGCCATTTTTTTCATCTATTTTCCAACAAGTAAATGCAACTGCATATAAAACAGTAATTGCTGGTCCTGGAATTCAAGGAATTAGCTCCAACACTGAAAATATCTCAAAAAAGGAGCAGCTCTTACAGCCATAATTTTTCCCTGTGCTCCATCTTGAATTTGGAGACACACTTGAGATAAATCGAGAACAGTCAGAATACACTTTTTTAAGGGGACACCGATTGATTGAATTTTTCAAAGAGATGACCAGGCGTGTAAATGAAGGAAACACTTTCAATGTACTCTACTTGGACTTCAGTAGGCTTTTGAGAAGGTCCTGAGAGGGAGACTGATGGAAAAATTAAGAAGCCATGGGATTCAAGGAAATTTGGCTAACTGGATCTAGAATTGGCTGAGTGGTGATGGTTGAGGATGGTTTTGTAACTGGAAGCCTGTGTCCTGTGGGATTCTGCAGTGATCAGTGATGTGGCCATCTTGCTGTTCATGGCATATATGAATGATTTAGCTTGAATGTAGATGGGTTGATAAGTAAGTTTGCAGATGATACAAAAATTGGTGGAGTGGTAAATAGTGATGAGTATAACATTAGTTTACAGGGGGACATAGAATGGGCTGGTCAGAATGGCTCATTAGTGGCAAAAGGAAATCAATCTGGATAAGTGTGAGGTATTGCACTCAGGCAGGCCAAACAAGTCAAGTCTGTAAATCTCCTTTGGTTTCCAATCACCTTCATTATTAAGTGCAAAATCCCAATGGTATATATACTTCATCATAGCAGTGTATGCCAATGTGTGCTTTAATTACTGAGCTACACAGTTAACCTACAGTTCCCTACCTTTTCTTTTTGGATGCTTAAAATTTACCACCTCGAAATTCAACAGCTCCAAAAACTATCCATCTGACCCCGGTCTTGCAAGTGATTTGTGGAACTGTTGAATTTCGAGATGGTTGGGAAACTGCGGATTAACTGTGCAGCTCACTAATTAAAGCACACGGTGGCATACACTGCTATGATGAAGTATGCATACCATTGGAATTTTTAACTTAATAATGGTGATTGGAAACCAAAGGAGATTTCAAACTTGACTTTTGTCCTGTCAAAGTACATCACCTCACACATACCCAGATTGATATCCACTTCACATTGAGTTTTTCTCCTATTTATACAAGTTAAATAACAATTGTAAAAGTTATATCTGCATGGTGAATTAGGGTAGCATGTTGCTCAGTGGTTAGCACTGCTGTTTCACAACACCAGGGACCCAGGTTTGATTCCGCCCTGAGGTGACTGTCAATGTGGAGTTTGCACATTCTCCCCGTGTCTGCGTAGGCTTCTTCCGGGTGCTCCAGTTTCCTCCCACAGTTCAAAGATATGCAGGTTAGGTGGTTTGGCCATGGTCAAATGTACATAATGTGAGGAAGAAAAGGGGGCGTGATGAACAAAGATCTTAAGAAGTTGCATTGGTTAAAGTCTTAAGAGGAAAAGAACCAGGAAATTTCAGGAAGGGATTCCTGAAAGTAAGATGAAAGTCTGGCCTCTAATGTTGGACATCTGGGAAGAAAGTGTTGTTAGAGTGGGAATCAGAAGAAAGGACTGTATGGGTATGGAAAGAGATTGCAAATAGGGAAAATTGCAAGATAACCTTGGAGAAACTAAACAAAAAGGATGAGAATTAAAATCTTGAGTTATTGGAGACATTGCATCAGAGGACTGTTACAGTGCTGAAGGTGCCATTCAGTCCATCATGTCTCATCTAGTACCTAGTGCCAATCTACTACCTTGTCCCTATATCCCACGCAAAACGTTTCTGTCCAATTAATCATCCAATGTTATCTTGATTGCCTCAATGGTTCTTGACTCCACCAAATTTCCAGGCAATGCATTCCAAAACATAACTACTCACTGTTTGGAATTTTTTTTTTCCACACATCATACTTTAAATCTCCTTTTTTTTAATTTAATGTACAGAAACAGCTTACTGTCTACTCGATCCAATCCACTCATGATTTTGAAAACAGATTTCAAGTCTTTCGGCCTTCCCTCCAAGGGGAATAGTCCCAACTTCTTTAATCTATTGTAGTAACTGAAGTTTTTTGTTCCTGGAACCATCATTATAAATGAGATGGGTAATGAGAAAGTATATGGTCAACAAAATTTAGAATGAAGTGAGATTTATCAAAGGCTGAAGATGGGAGCCCAGTTAGGACAGCAGTGAAATAATCTAGTCTGAGGTGAAAAACATCTAGATGATGATTTTACAAAAAAGTGGTCCAAACTAGATATGAACTAGTTGACGTTAGACGTGGAAATTGGTCATCTTTGATCATTTCAATTCTGTTATCCATAAAATAAAGCGCTTCATTGTCTGTATCTTATTTTGTCTTTAAAAGGTACTGTCAAGAATGTTTGCCAAGTCTTCTTGTTTGTTTACAAATATCTGCTGGAACTAAGTCATTTTAAAATTCAGAATCCAAATACTGCTGAAAAGAGAGAAGTTGCCAAAGCTTTCCATCTTGCACTCAGCAGGAGAAATAGACACTTCTGCCCACCATACAATTGAGTAATATTGTGTATGAATTTGGAGTTGGTTCAATGCCAGGAATATAGACCAAAATGGCCGAGTGACTGGCTGATTGAATCAGCAGCATTTAATTCAATTGTGCACAATAGCTAAGATCTTGTTCCTCTAGGGAGAAAACTATTTCCGGTTACACAAGGATCCATACAGCCTAGATTTAAGGTACAGCAATTGACGAAACTATCTAACAAAACATCGGGGTGGGTTGGGGGGCGGGAGAGGGAGGTGACGGAAAGGGAGTCAGGGGGAGAATTTACATGGGCGTTTCTTATGCTCTGGAATTATTTACCTGAAAGTATCGTGGAGGAAACCAGCACCTGCAAAGAATCACTCTGATGTAATCCTGGTTTAGAACTATGTTGTCGTTCTGAGATTCTGCCCTCTGGTCCTAGACTCTCACACAAACAGAAACAACCTGTCCACATCTATTCTGTCAAGCCCCTCAAGAATATTTCAATAACGTTGCCTCTCATTCATGTAATCTCCAGTGGGGACAAACCCAAACTAAGTAACGCATCTTTGTAAGACAATCCTGGGATCAGTCTTCTCCAATGCCAGTACATTTTTCCCGAGATGAGTGGTCCAAAACTGTTCACAGTATTCAGACTCTGCTCTGTGTTGCGCCTTGCACCATTTCAGCAATTTTTACTTTTATTCTGTATTCCTATTTATCTCCCTATTTTCATACTGTATCCCCTATAAATAGGAAACATCTGCTGGCCGAGCCAGTGATGTCCACATAGTATTAAAGAAAATGCATTAAATATATTTCGAAAGGGAGTTGGATAAATGCTTGAATAGGGAAGATTTCAAGGACTATGGGGAGTCAATAGGGGGAGGGCAACTCATTAAATATCTCTTTAAAAGAAGCTGACTCACCTACTTTGTTGCTGTATCATTTTCCAATGAATACAATAGGCAATTTCTGATAGATGAAGTCGAGGTCTCCTGCCAGGAGACAGCCTATTGAGAGCCTCATGTCATCAATTTCAGAATAAGCTAACACTTAAATGGATAGTGGCAAGCAATTTCCAGACCAAAGACTTTGAGGGAGTATATCTGGAATTTGTTCATCACGCTCTCAGAATGGGAAATCTACCTAGCTACTTGAGGGTCTTCATTGCTTTCCAACAGCCTTATTAAAACAGATTTAATTGAGATAGAAGTGGGATAGCATCAGGGTCCCCACTTGCCAGCCAATTAACTGGCCCACCATAAAATTCATCACTAGAGAGGACGTTAAATTCCATCAAGTACTTATCATTTGGAACATCATATTATGATGGAGTAATATAACCAAAGTGCTACTCTGTAGCAAATTCAAGAGACTCGGGAACTTATGTTGTCATAGCTTTGTATTGAATGCCGTTTACCGATATTATGTTACAAAGTGCAAGTTGACAGCCTTAATCAGATAACTATAATCAGATTAAGACAGATGCATTTTTGATATTTTCTAACCTGTTCAGAGATGCTATTACACACTTCTGAAGCATGTGGGACTTGAACTCAGGTCTCTGGACTCAGAGCTAGGGACCTGAATATTGCACCACAACTTGGAGAGTGAATTTGTCTAGAATAAGGAATATGCACTGGGATCCATGTAAACATTCTGGAATTTATTTCACCCTGGAATATTTTCTAATCATCCTTTTCAGGAGTGTTGTGACGCACTTCTGCAGCACATGGGATTAAACCTGGGCCTGTTGGCTCAGATCTAGGGCATTATAACTGCAACACATGTCGTGGACCATCTTATTTTGTTTGTTGCTTTTTTTTTTCCCTTTTTCATTGCATTTTATATCCAGGAGTGCTCTTACACACAACTCAACATGTTTTTTGCCAATCACCAAATCACTGTTTTGTTTTACTGATTAACCAGTGTCTTGTTTTATTAATAGATTACTATTATTACTAGATGTTAACAATTCAATTCAATGAAATCAAACACTCCTGGAACTTCTTCAGAATCTTAATTACAAATGTTGGCATTCTCTCACTATTCATGGCATGAATTTCCCATTCTCCCATTAGTCTTCACAAGAATTTTGGGTCCATTAAATTATAAAAACTAATCCATCAGGGATCATTTGAACTGCAATGCATAAACAAGTAAAAGCTTTGAAAGTAAAGCATTTATTTCATAAAGTGATTGAACTGAAACAAATGTGATAACTCATCATAGAGTGCTGCAAATGAAAGTGTGTGATTTGAATTTAAAATAAACTATTTTCCAAGTTTGAGTAAATCAGAAATTTCTGGATTAATATGGTCACAAACTATATAGCATAATTTGCGTATCTTCAATATTTCACATTGCTTTCATCCAAGCAACTAGAATCTCAAGGCAGGGAACTTTTAAAAGATGGACCATTTGGGAACATTTTAAATTTTTTGTATCTTTTAATGTCAATAAAAAAGCCAAAGAGACTGTAAGTATCCTAACATTAAGCAATTGCTTTATTTAATACATACACCTGTTGTGGTACCTCAGCTATTGCAAAACAAAAAGGATATGAGGCTCCTTGGGGTGTCAGTTTGGAAAATCAGCCTTAAGGCTTTACGAAGATTTACTGGATATTGTAGCACCAGTAGGATAAATGTATGAAACGTGTTTGAGTGGCATCACTGTGCTACTTCAGGATTAAAAGTCTGTTTTCAAATTCCAATCAAGAGTTTGTAATAAGGCTGACATGTCAGTGTAGTACTTTGCTACGAGCACATTCTTTGAAATTAGATCTTAAACTGAGGCCCATTTGCTTTCTCAGGACCAATGTAGAAGATTATATGATACTAATACAATATTGAATACCCTGTAGTTCTCCAGGGTTATTCTTCAACCAATATCACTTAAAACAGATTACCTCGGCATTATTTCACGCTCTTTGTATGATCTTGCTGTGTACAAATTGGTTGTTGCATTTCCTGCATTGCAACAATAATTCCACTTAAGATATTTTACTGGTCAATGTGAATTGGGAACAGCTGAGTTTGTGAATAGTGCTATGTAAATACAAGCTTACTTTCTTTTTAAAATGCTTTTTAGAGGACTTAGCTGGTAAGAAAACAGCAGCTCAAAGATTGAAGGAAATATGCCCACGAAATAAAAGGAGAAAGAGGGTAGAATTATTTCAGCTCCTAAATGGCAAGATTTCAAAAACCTGATTCTGAACATCAAGAAAAAAAAATCAGACAAAAAGGGCTATTCAAAATTTGGACAGTGTGGCAAGAATCTCACTTCTCTGTAATGAGAGGCCTATTTGCATTTATTTACATCTTATTATCTAATCTCACTCAATTTACATGCAGTTTGGTATTCTCCCGCGCAGTGGAGAAAAACTGGGTGATGACAACAGTCCACATGGTTCTAACTCATCAATTTATTTATCTGGATTTCCATCTTTGCTAGTGGTCAGCAACATCTCCATAGGCACGGACTATTTGTAGCCATGTCCATGAAGGGCAGCATTGGACAGGCATCAACCTCACCACATTAACATTATATGTTTCCAACATGCTTGGAATATAGTCATCCACCAAATTACTCGACATTGGAGTACACCAATATCAGGCATCGTAATCCGAATGGCAGGCTACTATTTGTGCAGGGATAGGCACCCAGTCCTGGACTGCAGCTGGGTGCACCTTGGAGTTCTTGGCTTACTCTTTTAGCAGTCAATTACTTCTAGGTGTGTGAAATGGCATAATTAGCATGAATTTGAATCAGGTCCATGATGTGCACGGTCTATATAGAGGCATCCAATTGCCCTGTTTGTCAAAGGCTTCAGCTTTCATTGTCTTAAGAACATTATTTAGATAGAGTCATAGAGTCAAAGAGATGTACAGCGTGGAAACAGACCCTTCGGTCCAACCTGTCCATGCCGACCAGATATCCCAACCCAATCTAGTCCCGCCTGCCAGCACCTGGCACATATCCCTCCAACCCTTCCTATTCATATACCCATCCAAATGCCTTTTGAATGTTGCAAGTATACCAGCCTCCACCATTTCTTCTGGCAGCTCATTCCATACATGCACTACCTGCTATGTGAAAAGGTTGCCCCTTAGGTCACTTTTATATCTTTCCCCACTCACCCTAAACCTATGCCCTCTAGTTATGGACTCCCCCAAACCAGGGAAAAGACTTTGTCTATTTATCCTATCCATGCCCCTCATAATTTTGTAAACCTCTATAAGGTCACCACTCAGCCTTCGACGCTCCATGGAAAACAGCCCCACCTGTACAGCCTCTCCCTATAGCACAAATCCTCCAACCCGTGCAATACCCTTGTAAATCTTTTCTGAACCCTTTCAAGCTTCACAACATCTTTCCAATAGGTAGGAGACCAGAATTGCATGCAATATTCCAACAGTGGTCTAACCAATGACCTGTACAGCTGCAACATGACCTCCCAACTCCTGTACTCAATACTCTGACCGATAAAGGAAAGCATACCAAATGCCTTCTTCACTATCCTATCTACCTGCGACTCCACTTTCAAGGAGCTCTGAATCTGCACTCCGAGATTTCTTTGTTCAGCAACACTCCCTAGGACCTTACCATTAAGTGTATAAATTCTGCTAAGGTTTGCTTTCCCAAAATGCAGCACCTCGCATTTATCTGAATTAAACTCCATCTGCCACTTCTCAACCCATTGGTCCATCTGATCAAGTTCCTGTTGTAATCTGAGGTAGCCTTCTTTGCTACCACTACACCTCCAATTTTGGTGTCATCTGCAAACTTACTAACTATATCTCTTATGCTCACATTCAAATAATTTATATAAATGATGAAAAATAGAGGACCCAGCACCGATCCTTATGGCACTCTACTGGTCACAGGCCTCCAGTCTGAAAAACAACCCTCCACCACCACCCTCTGTCTTCTACCTTTGAGCCAGTTCTGTATCCAATTGGCTCATTCTCCCTGTATTCCATGAGATCTAACCTTGCTAAACAGTCTCCCATGTTGAACAAAGTTTGTGAGAAGATTTGTAGCTCGGGCGCTTGTTGTTGTGGTTCTGTTCGCCGAGCTGGGAATTTGTGTTGCAGATGTTTCGCCCCCTGTCTAGGTGACATCCTCAGTGCTTGGGAGCATCCTGTGAGGAGCCACAGGAGGCTCCCAAGCACTAGGATGTCACCTAGACAGGGGGCGAAACATCTGCAACACAAATACCCAGCTCGGCAAACAGAATCACATGTTGAACGCCTTACTGAAGTCCATATAGATCACATTTACTGCTCTTCCCTCATCAATCCTCTTTGTTACTTCTTCAAAAAACTCAATCAAGTTTGTGAGACATGATTTCCCATGCACAAAGCCATGTTGATTATCCCTATTCAGTCCTTGCCTTTCCAAATAAATGTACATTCTGCCCATCAGGATTCCCTTCAACAACTTGCCCACCACCGACATCAGGCTGGTCTATAGTTCCCTGGCTTGTCCTTGCCACCCTTCTTAAACAGTGGCACCACATCCAACCTCCAGTCTTCTGGCAACTCACTTGTGACTATCGATGATACAAATATCTCAGCAAGAGGCCCAGAAATCACTTTCCCAGCTTCCCACAGAGTTCTAGGGTACACCTGATCAGGTCCTGGGGATTTATTCACTTTTATGCATTTCAAGACATCCAGCACTTCCTCCTCTGTAATATGGACATTTTTCAAGATGTCACCATCTATTTCCCTACAGTCTATGTCTTCCATATCCTTTTCCACAGTAAATACTGATGCAAAATATTCATTTAGTATCTCCCACATTTTCTGTGGCTCCACACAAAGACAGCCTTGCTGATCTTTGAGGGGCCCTATTCACTCCCTCATTACCCTTCTGTCCTTAATGTATTTGTTAAAACCCTTTGGATTCTCCTTAATTCTATTTGCCAAAGTTATCTCATGTCCCCTTTTTGCCTTCTTGATTTCCCTCTTAAGTATACTCCTACTACCTTTATACTCTTCTAAGGATTCACTCACTGTATCCTGTCTATACCTGTCATATGCTTCCTTCTTTTTTTTAACCAAATCCTTAATTTCTTTAGTCATCTTGCATTCCCTATACCCACCAGCCTTTCCTTTCACCCTGACAGGAATATACTTGCTCTGGATTCTCGTTATTTCATTTCTGAAGGCTTCTCATTTTCCAGCCGTCCCTTTACCTGCAAACCTCTGCCCCCAATCAACCTTTGAAAGTTCTTGCCTAATACCATCAAAATTGGCCTTTCTCCAATTTAAAACTTCAACTTTTAGGCCTGGTCTATCCTTTTCCATCACTATTTTAAATCTAATAGAATTATGGTTGCTGCCCCCAAAGTGCTCCTCCACTGACACCTCAGTTACCTGCCTTGCCTTATTTCCGAAGAGTAGGTCAAGTTTAGCACCTTCTGTAGTAGGTACATCCCACATACTGAATCAGAAAGTTTTCTTGTACACACTTAACAAATTCCTTTCCATGTAAACCCTTAAAATTATGGCAGTTCCAGTCTATGTTGGAAAGTTAAAATCCTCTACCATAACTACTCTATTATTCTTACAGATAGCTGAGATCTCCTTACAAGTTTGTTTCTCCATTTCCCTCTGACTATTGGGGTGTCTATAATACAATCCCAATAAGGTGATCATCCCTTTCCTATTTCTCAGTTCCACCCAAATAACTTCTCTGGATGTATTTCCGGGAATATCCTCCCTCAGTACAGCTGTAATGCTATCCCTTATCAAAAATTCCAATCCCCCTCTTGCCTCCCTTTCTTTCCTTCCTATAGCATTTGTATCCTGGAACAATAAGCTGCTAGTCCTGTCCATCCCTGAACCATGTTTCTGTAATTGCTATGATATCCCAGTCCCATGTTCCTAGCCATGCCCTGAGTTCATCTGCCTTCCCTGTTAGGCCCATTGCATTGAACTAAATGTAGTTTAATTTATAAGACCTACCTTGACTGTTCAACTCACTTCTGTTCTCAACTATATAGTCTCAGATTGATCTCTTTCCTCACTGTCTCCCTGGGTCCCACACCCCCACTTTACTAGTTTAAATCCTCCCAAGCAGCTCTAGCAAATCTCCCTGCCAATATATTAGTCTCCTTCCAATTTAGATGCAATCCATCTTTCTTGTCCAGATCACTTAGATCCTTGTTGTGAATGCGGCAACTGTATATTATTGAGGGGCTGCTTTGTTTCTGATGCAGCCCACATTGGCTCAATGGAAGCATCCCTAAAGGATCCAGGCACAGAAGCTGCTGTCACCTGTATCCACCAAACTGAGTGGTCACATAAGTGGATGAGAAAGATGTGTTCAGAAGCCTAGCACCAGCATCAACCTCCAGTGGATGTGAAGAAGCCACTTATTATGGGGTATCTTGCCGTAGATGCCCCAATTTTAAAGGGAAAACATAGTAAACCCACAGTCATTCTGCTTCTATGGAATGCCATGCAGATGAGGGAGTGGCAGTGATAACATAATTTGTTCAGAGGTGGCAGCCAGAACACCATGACATGGTGACCATTGTACGTAGAATTCACAACCTTCTTCCACTGAAGCCAAAAAGGTCTACAAGATCCTCAACATCAGGTTATTTTTGAACATTTGTTGGAGTATAATACAGACAGAGGTCACGGATTAATCCATGGATGTTTTGCTCCAGATAACTGGAGGATGCGCTACAGCTATGTGATGGATGATAAGTATCTGCAAGAGCGACAAGGTTGCACTGAGGAAGACTATGAGAAGTTTTCCAATGAAACAACTCCTTCATCATCTTAAAGTACATCATCATCTGCCAAAGTAACCCAAGTAGGACTTGTTTGCAAATCTTGTTCACTGGAACAGAGTTGCACGAAGTCATTGTTCACTGACTATATCTGCAACATCAAAACATTTACAGCCACCTTCTGTGAAATCCCAACTGCAAATGAAGCGTATTTATTTATTTTTTCTTGCATTTTTCCTGTTGAAGGTTAGAAGTTAAAGTTATAAACTGATGGAAGCCTTCACAACATTTGATGCATCTTTATTTGGTAACGGCAATGCTTCATACTGGTTTGAATGCTATGGAAAGGGTAGATACTGTTCAAACAGGGTTAGAAAATTTCAAGGCATTAAGGTTGGCTACCCTTTTACTCACACAATTGATGAAAAGTGAACATAGATTTAAATGTGACAATGCGTTTACAGTGACGTTTCACCCATGCCATGAATGTTCCCCCAGGAGATTTTTGTTTTCCTTAGCCTCCCAATACATCCAGATGCAGTTTTGAGGTCTACAATTTAGCCTTGGAGTTTTGGACGGGCGAGTCCAGACATCTCCAGGTATCTAGAGAGTCCATATAGGCTGAATGTATCCTGGTCAGATGCAGATCACCCTCCTCTAACAAGGTCAGGGATTTCAGGCAGTGTTGAGGTGGAGTGCTCAGTCACCTCTGGCATGTCCTGACAGACACGGTGTCCCACTCCTCTGACTTGAAACTCCTTGTGAAGAGGGGGCACTCGAAGTGGGCCACCTGTCACCCTGTTGCTGTAATTGAGCACCAAGGGTTGAAGCAATGGAATACAGATCTGGAGATTCATCAGTCTAACATTGTGTGCTGGACTTGGCTCTACCTGATAGATATCAACGCGTCCACAGAGGAAGCTGGACACACTCGTACTGGAGGCAAAGTGGTGCCAGTAGCATTGAAGACTCTTCCAACTTTTGATTCAGCTTCCTGAGTGCCTCCTGCAAACCTGCCTGATGTTCTTGTGTCTGTTTGTCAATTTGATTGAAGTTATTAATTTTTGACACCATGGGGTTTGCTCCTGCCTGCAGTTGAGCAGGTGCCTGATTTCTGGCAGTCCTCCGAATGCCAGTGACCAGGATATTTCTTCCTCTGCCAGCTGTGGAGATGGGGCAGTGATGTACTCACCAGCAGGCACTCCCAAACCTCAGCTAGTTAATGTTGAAGGTGCCAATGTATAAGCTGATGGAGGGTGACCTGAGAGATTTGCTTATGACTCCTCTGAGGGATCTGTAACATTTTCCTCAGTGGTGGAGGAGAAAAAGGATGTGTTACAAAACAGTAGTAGAGGTTCAGGATATATTCATAGTAGAGGTAATAGGAGAGTAGGGGACTACATCATAATGAATTTTACTTGGCATGTTCTTGGTGTCACCACATGACCAGTCACTATCCTCTGCCAATAAGACAAGAATTGGATCTCTCTGCCCTTTTCTGTGGTGCATTCTCCTGGAATGGCACATGACCGAGATTGATTGAGAAGCAAGTGACTGGTGCAGCTATCAGTGTTGTTGTAGGTGAGGAAAAAGTAGAGAGATGTCAGAGTGGATAAGAATGCAGTGCAGAGGCCAGTTAAGTTTAGTAGTTAAGTTTAAGTGTGGTTGTGGTGGTGGTAATATGGCATGTTGGAGAGGTGGATGGAGAGGGGTGAGGGTTGATAGTGATAAATGGTCAGAGCCATTGAGGGGAGATGTTACGTTCAATAGTGAGAGTGGTAGACAATGAGCCTTTATGAGTGGTGTGTTCTGTTGCAGAGCTGAGTGAATATGAGGTAGCAAAGGAAGGATGCTAACACTTACTCTTGCAGGGCACAGGCGGTCATTCACATTCTTCCTCTACTGATAGGTATTCCTCCAAACCGTGGATACCACACCGATCCAGCTGGTAACTTTGAATTCAGGCTGGCAGGCTCTACTGCTGTGATGTTCTCCAGCTGGTCTGAAGAAAGGATAAACATTCACCCTGTCGACCAGGACCTTGAGGTCCTTGTCAGCAAGTTACCTGCCTCTGACCATTTCTGTGCAAATTTTCCCACGATGAATCTGTGAATGACAGTAACTGACCTAGGGATTTAAATATGGGGCTGGTGATGGGAAATCCAGAAGGCAGTGGTGAGTAGTCCATTGCTGGTGAGTGGAAGATCATGTACAAGCAGTGCTGTGATGGAGTGATGCATACTTAATGAGGTGACCAGCAGAGAATTGTGCAAAAGTCACTGGAGTTCATGATGAGGAACCGTCCATGAAACTCTCAGAAATGGACGCTTACCAGACTTTTTAATATAGTTCAGTCCAGGGCGATATAAGTAAAACTGGATATCTTTTTATTTAATGCATTGAATATACAGTCTGTGATTTGGAGTCAGTTCCAAGTCAATCTGATGAAATTGTTTCCTTTTTTATGAGTAAATTCCTAACGAGGATAGTCTTACATGAACATTAGAAACTTGGAGTGAATGACAGTCAATTAGTGCACCAAATCTGTTTATAATGGATCGTGCCATGAATTATACTGGAATTTCACTTTCCCTCTCTCTCCAATGAATTTTCTTATTCTGCTTAAGTACACCATGAATCCCAAACATAATCAAGTAAAAACATAGAATATCTCTCCCATTCCTTTTCGATGTAGCTCTATTTGGTTCCTCTCCAACAGATAACTCCCCTGAGCCCATGCAGCAAATAGCCATTCTGCTCTGTAGTCTAAATGATTATATTGGTTTCCATCTGTCCCAATTACGACCAAATAGTCATTAAATTATTTTCTTTTCAATTAATTATGTCAGCTGCATTTGCTGGAAGCCTGTTTCACATTTCCAGTATTTTGGGTGAAAGTCCTTTTAAATCAGAAGTCCTGCTAAATGTTATTAATTTTGATCCTATTTAATTATATGTTCACAGCATAAGTTAAGTTATTTACAGCTATATTATCTCACAAATAAATACTTTATGTATGGAGCTCTTAACACAAGGGTAATTTAGCAAAGCCCAGCTGCCAATGTGTGGCCTGCTGCCCATAACTTTCTGACAAATTCAAATCCAGTCAGTGGTGAAAATTTGCCTCATAATATGTCCGCCTACTTTGTGCTGTAAACTCAGGTCCAGTTGAGGCACTCAAAACAGACCAACTGATTCCTGGTTAGGAGGCAAGTGGAAGGCTCAAAAAGAATGATAAAATGTATCGCTGCAAGTCCGGTTATTGATAGAAAACTAATGAGGAATTAAGTAGTGAATTCCCTTTTCTTATTTTATATTCTGTGACATTTCAATACACTTCTTTCTGGGTTGGGTGATTGGAGAAAATTTCTTGATTCTGCGCACCCACCTCAGTAGCAAACATTCCAATCCGGACAATTCAAATGATTCTCTATAACAACTATTCATTAGCTTCTAGCAACGAAGGAAAATGTCGCTTAAATTTTATTTAATTATCTCTTCCATTCTTTTAAAACCATTTGTTCCAATGAGATGAAAAGTATTATGGTCACAGACTTCATTCTGAATTCATGGTTTAATCTCTTAGCCCTTCCAATCAATCAGGGCAGCTTGTTTGATGACTAAAAGGCTCTTTGGAAATAGAGATAACTGCCTTTGTATATCACTGTGAAGTATTGGAGCTGTCATGTACCCAAGCACATTGCACTGAGGACCAGAAAATCTGAAGCTGCTCTGGCAACCATCTGCCATAACTCTGAAGCGAGAATATTGGAAGAGCCAAAATTACCTCTAGTCATAAAGAAACTGTGCAGCAATTGATTTGTTGAGCATAAAGTATCTGCCATGTCAAATATTAGCCATTGTTGCAGGAAAAGAAAACACAGACTGACCATTATTAGCAGTCCATTTTACTAAAACCTGCAAGGGCTAATTTCATCAACAAAATCTCCTGGGTCTTTCAGAAAGCAGTTTCATGCTGTAATTAGGGGACTGTAGCTTTATAGAGAAGATTGAGTCAAATGTTTTCTGTATTTTGTATGATAAGTTTTTTTTCACAAAGGGTCGCATATCTTTAGAATACACTTTCTGAAGACAGCAGAAGCAAAATCTGAATATTTTTAAGGCAGGGGTAGAGAGATTCTTGATAAGCAAGGGCTGAAAGATTATCGGAGGCATGCAAACATTAGATAACTGTCAGATCAAATTTGATTTTTTAAATGTCGGAACAGACTCAAGGGCCAAATGGCCAATTCCTGCTCCTTGGCTTAATTATTCTTGGCGCAGTGATCCATTTTCAAATTGCTATGCATCTTGCAAACTGCGAAGTTATAAATATGAAATTAGTGTACTAATGCTACAACTTTGTTTTAAAATTTGACATGTACACTATCCAAGCACTTTTGGTGCTTGGATTAAGTACAAAGCAAAATGATGTAACAAAATATTCCCTTTCTGTTGACTGTAGGGATCTTACAGTCTTTTGATTATGTCTTATAACATAAAATAGCCACAATTCAGCATGAAGCATAAATGATCAATTCTAATTAATATATCTCTCAGCCATTTCTTTCCATCATTGGAAACAGTATCCAGACCTTTGGAATTTTCACAGTATACTTCTTCAATGTTATTCATGCCAGTTTTCAGAAGTTGTAAATGGCATACAATGCAAAAGTATTGTAAAATGTTAGAAGGGGAGTAATGGATTGCAAGAGGACTTAAACAGGTCATTGAAATAGTGTGTCAGATGAAACTAACAGAAGTTGGTTGGATGAATAATGAAAAAATAAAATCTAATGGATAAAATTATTAAAGGCTACATAAAAGAAAGATGTAAGTGCTCAAATCGAGAGGGAAGACAAATTGAGGAAGTGATGAACCATGATAACACTAGCTTAGCCTTACCTCAGTATTGTCTAGTCTGGGCATTGCAACTTAGTATTGATATGAAAGCTTTGTAGCTGATGCAGAAATAGTTTTATAGTAATTTTAGAATGGTTCCAGGAACAAGTGACTTTAGCTACAAGGACTGGGGAACTGGATGTTGTTCTGCTTCAAGATAGTTGAGAAAAGATTCAAAACTGCAATCCTTTTAGAGAAAATTGCTTTGAGAAATGCAGTAAATCATGAATTAAAAACAAAGTTCTGTTTGGCAGTGTTTCATAGAATCCCTACAGTGTGGAAACAGGCCATTTGGCTCAACAAGTGCACATCGACCGTCCGAAGACTATCCCACACAGACCCATTCCCCTACCACTTTATATATCCCCTGACTAATGCTCCTAACCTACACACTGCTGAACACTATGACCTAACTTGCGCATTTTTAGACTGCGGAAATAAGCTGGAGCAAACTCACGCAAACATGAGGAGAATGTGCAAACTCCATGCAGACAGTTGCCCGAGGCCGGAATCAAACTCAGGTCCCTGGTGCCGTCAGGCAGTAGTACTAACCACTGAGCCACTGTGCCATGCAAGGACATGTTGCCAGACCTGCTGGGTTTCTCCAGCACTTTCTATGCTTACTATAAATAATAGATCATGTTCAACCGTATTTCTACGTTTAGTTTATTCTACTGAGATCAAAACCCTCAGAATAAGTTACAACGGTGCTTGTGTGGCACACAAATTCAGATTGCTGAAAATTAGGAGACATTCATGTGATATATCACATGCTCCTTGATGCTGCCCATCAACATGAGATAACCACCTCTGTTCTGCATATACTTCACATACCATTCTGATTAATTTTACCAGCATTTGGAGCGGATTAAGAGAGATTGCCCTCATTCTCTTCCAACCACTCACCCCCTAACCTTCCCATCCACCAAAGTGGTGGACAGATAATTTACATAATTAATGCTTCAAATAAAGGCTAAATTTCATTGTTTTGGTCAGAAACATGCTGATAACAATTATAAACTTATAATAAGCTCCCGTAGTTTCATAGAAGAAACCTGTTTAACTTTAAGAGCAGAAAAAAGATGTGGACTGATTTTAACTCTGTAAGTAGATGAGATTTCAACTAGTTAAAATCTCATCCACTTGCAGAGTTAAAATCAGTCCTGTATCTTTTAACTAGTTACAATCCCATCTGTGAAGTTCTGGTTCCAGAAGGAAGCTTTCAGCCAGAAGGGAAGTTATCTGCTATTGCTATTTACTGATGTCACCTTACTTGCTTTCATTGAAGAGTATATCTCTTGTATTTCCTGAACTTCCCCCATGTTAGGTGAGGTTTCTAAGCTTACATGCCACCTGTGGGCCTTACTTGCAGTTGGGAACTTATGAATAGTCTCTGGTGCAATGCTGAGACATTTCTGCATGCTGATTTTAGTGGATAGAAAATGACAGGCACAGTACATGAAACTTTATGGTTTAGAAATTTATTTCTTCTTTGTTCTCATGGTAAGATGGCTCTGAGTGGGTGCTGAACATATTACATAATGGCTCATTGGACCAGATTTGACAATCACCCTATCCTGTTGTTTCTGTATATTCCTATGTAACTATGCCTTAACCAACACTTGGATTCTGCTGGAATGCTTGCATGTCCTAAGCCTTTCTACCTTGAAATCTTTGTCACCTACTTTCCCCCCAACCTCTGCATATTTTCCTCCCTGAAATCCCCTTGGTAGCTTTAATCTTTAGAATTCAGTGACTCTTTACTTCAACTTCCAACCTAAATCTCCCTTCTCAACTCCCACTCATTTCTTCATATCTTCAATCTCGTCTTCACTTTTCACTTGCTCATGGATGTGCAGAAGTGCAGATGTTGCATAAATTTGCAAAAACAGAAATTGCTGGAAAAGCTCAACAGGTCTGGCAGTATCTGTGAAGAGAAATCCAGAGTTAACATTTCAGGTCTGGTAATCCTTCCTCAGAACTGATGGTAGCCAGGAAAATGTTGGTTTATATGCAGAAGATAGAGTTGGGCGAGGGGGTATTGAGTAAGCCATAGGTTTCCTATGGCTTACTCCTTACCCCCTCCCCATTTTCTGCATATGAACTGACATTTTCTTAGCTACCATTCCGTTTAGAGGAAGGGTCACCAGACCCGAAACATTAACTCTGATCTCTCTTCATAGATGCTGCCAGACCTGCTCAGCTTTTCCAGCAACTTCTGGTATTGTTTCTGATTTACAGAATTCACAGTACTTCTGGTGTTTATTATGCCTAACTTTACCCTTACCCCTTTTACAAGTGCTGAACTAGTAGAAGCTATGCAGACAGACAATTGAAGTTGCCTATGGCAGTGCATGCCAATATTCACAGCAGTTCTGCAGGATACAGTCATCTGAACAGGCAAAAAAGACATCTGCACACTGGCCATTTGGAAGTGGAATCAGGAAGGTTGTCTTTTTCACACAAGAATTTTGAAAATCTGGAACCCCACATTCCCAAACAAATGCTTCCACCCTTCTCACACTCTGCAAAATGCAGTAGATTCCACATTAAGTCAGATTTTCAACACTAATATGGTTAGACGTTAGTTCCATTAGGGCCAAAACATAGAACAAAGGCAAGTAAATGGAATAAAGGAAAAAAAACAGCACATAGGTGAGTTGAATCCCCAAACCAGTTCAGTGACTGAATAAGAATCTCCTGATCCTATTTTCCTATTAGTTTTTAAACCATTATTATAGAATCCCTATAATTATGTTAGCATGCCCATCAAGTCTATCAAGACCATCTTAACAGGTGCAACCCGATACTCTATCCCTGTAACTCTGCATTTCCCATGGCTAATCAACCTAGCCTGCACATTACTGGACACTATGGGCAATTTAAAATGGCCAATGCACCTAATCTTTGGTCTATAGGAAGAAATGGGATCACCTGAAGGAAACCCCATTCAGGCACAGGGAGAATGTGCAAATTCCGCATAGACGTTCATTGAAGGATAGAATTGAACCCGGCTTCCTGGTGATGTGAAGCAGTAGTGCTAACCGTTGAACCAATATGACGTGCAAATGTGCAATATTATATAGTAATAATTTAAACAAGCTTGATTAAACCAGAAGAAAGTGAAGACTGCAGATGCTGGAGATCAGAGTTGAGAGTGAGGTGCTGAAAATGCACAGCAGGTCAGGTAGCATCCAAGGAGCAGGAGAATCGACATTTCGGGCATAAGTCCTGATGGAGGGCTTATATCCAAAACATCCATTCTCCTGCTTCTCGGATGCTGCCTGACCTGCTGTGCTTTTCCAGCACCTCACTCTCAACTCTGATCTCCAGCATCTGCAGTCTTCACTTTCTCCTGGTTGATTTTGACCTTACTGCAAAGCATCTTCCAAGAAGTTCAATGAGTCAATGAGTCTCTCTCTTCTTGCAGCCCCCCAGGCCATCTCCTCTGCCCTGGAGCTCTAACTGATGAAGGATTTATGCATGAAATGTTGATTATCCTGCTCCTTGGATGCTGCCTGACCTGCTAGATTAAATCAGGCCAGTTATAAAGATTAGATTCACCCACTTCTCTCCTGCTTGTATAAGACACAACAACAGAAATAGTTTAAGTTCTAATTAAGTCAACTGAATGAGTTAGATTGATGATATTAGCCAGCTCAGCTCCCTAATTTACCAGTGCAGGCAGAAGCCAATCTGTCTGAATTATGATGCATTTTAGTTGGATCATAATATCATCTCTCTTATCCTGTTTAGATGTAAGTGTTGATAGATGTCTGAATGAATGATGACAGGCATATAGTCATTTGTGCTCTTTATGATTTTGGCAGATTGCGAACCTTCCCGAAAATATCAAGGGATTGGCTGCTGTTGAAATGTATATAGAGTGTTGTATAAACCGAGTGTTGTATTCATCGATTCTTCCATACGGAAGCCTAAAAGGACCATGTAGTTATTAAGGTCAGCACTCGTGGTACAACCTAGGTGACTGAGTGTTTTTGCAGGTCTTTGTAAATGATGGCATTCACTTCTACCAGATCATGTGGATTTCTTAATTTGCTTTTTACAAAGTTTCTGTCTTTATTTTCTCTTCAGCATTTTAAAATTGAGTTGAGTACTATAAAAATGCAGTTCATTCCCTGACCTAGTTCTTATGACTATGTCAAAAAATTTGGATGCATTGATAATGGTTAGAAAACTATGAACAACATGGGCCTGAGCTGTTGGAGTGCCCTATATTTAATGAATTTTCCTGCTGTGTTTGCAAAGATAGAATTTTTGATATATAGTTGTCCTTGACTCTCTTTGCATAACAATTTACAAATGCTTATTTCCCCATTTAGCTCAACACCCAGAGAATGATATAGAGCTGATATTTTACACAGACCATGGGAATGAAGTTATATCAGAATTAATGCACAGTGGGAAATGTAGCATCCAAAAGAACCATGTGTGCAGAATATTACTGCAATTTTCAAACATCAAAAGGGAGCAAGTTGCTACCACCAAAGTTTTTATATGAATGCATAACATATTTGTACTAATTTTCACCCTTTGCTTTATCAGAAGTATGAACTCTTTTGTTTTAAAAAGGACTCATGGTGGTGGCGGGTAAGCCCAGACCAGAGTGAGCCCTTACTTAATTTTCTGAGGCAAGTACAGGACATAGCTTTGGCTTCGGCAGCTGCGACATTGGTGGACGCGCTGTTGGCAAGAGGCCTAATGGTGAAAGATGGCGCCTGAGGATCGGCTACTGGGTTGGGTCTGATGCTGGAGATGGTGTAAGTGATGGCAGAAGGGCATCTTGGCAAGATCAAAGTGGACTCAACAGTGAAAGATGCAACTCTGGTGTTGGTGGGTACAGCTATACGGCGTTGGTGGAGGAGAACCGGCCCCGTGGCAAAAGATGTTGCCTGAAGAGTGACCTCAACATTGGTTTGGTCCAGTGTAGACAGCAGCAAGGTGGTGGAAGAGGGGTGGCAGTATAGGCATTGTTGATGCTGAGCTGGCTGAGGACTGATAGACACTCTTTAAGCTATATTTTTCTAATTTTTTCTCTTATTCTTAATCTATTCAAAATAGCGATCCATCAGGATCATGGCGACAGTAGAAAAGCTTTACACTGCATTGTCCTGTTTTTCTCACGGTAAAATACATATGACAATAAAATCATTCAAGAATCACTAGTAACTTGTGACTATACCTTAGTCTACATGCCATGCAAGTATGAACTAAATTAAACATTTGCAAGGTAACATATCCTTTACAACATGCAAGTAAACGCACTGAATCACTGTGAAACAAAGCAAAGCGAGAGATCTTTGTCCTGCTCATACTGCACAACAGTGTTCTTTCATTCTCAAGTTCCGGTTCCAAAGAAGAGTCATATTGGCCTCAAGATATTAACACTGTTTCTTGCTCCACAGATGTTTTGCCAGCATTTTATTTTTTATATTAATGTTCCTTCATTACTGTATTGAATGGAGTCAGTCACATTCCGTGTAGGTCTGAGTATTCATGGACTGTCAGAAATAGAGAATTTCAATTTAACAGTCAAGTCACAAGAAAATTGGCACTTCAAGACATGAACTTCAATGAACTCTTCTGTGGTTAATATTATGTCTGTGCATTTAACAATGTATTAATTTACACAAAATTCGCACGTTTTTAAACATAGCTAAACATATTTTCAAATAAGATGAGTTGCAGACTAGAAAGGATTGGATGAAAGTCAAAGCCCTTTGTCAGTTAGTAGCCCAGTGTGCTTGGAATAGTCATGAAAGTAGTGCAGATAAGTGCTGAATTTGGAAAGCTGCCTATGGCTGAGTTCTTCCTGGATGACAATTTGGTGCTTTTGTATTTTTATGAGGTGAACTACATATACATACTGCACGAGTCTCATTAAGAGCCGAGATTTGATGTAGTGAATGGCATTTGTAGAGGTTTTGCTCTTTTCTACTTGTGCTAATTTGGAATGATAAAGAAATCTCTTCTGAAATTGGACCTTGAATATTCCTTCTGTGTTTTCTGCATTTTTAACTAGACATTATTTTCCATACTTTTAAAATATTTATTCCAATTTCTCTCAAGAATCAAAATTTGTGTTTAAAGCGTTTCATCTACAGATAGAGGTAAAAGCAATCTATGTTGTATATGTATAATACAAGCTTATAATTATAAGCTTGTATTATAATTACAGCGCCAGTAGACCCGGGTTCAATTCCCGACTCAGGCGACTGACTGTGTGGAGTTTGCACGTTCTCCCCGTGTCTGCGTGGGTTTCCTCCGGGTGCTCCGGTTTCCTCCCACAGTCCAAAGATGTGCGGGTCAGGTGAATTGGCCAAGCTAAATTGCCCGTAGTGTTAGGTAAGGGGTAGACGTAGGGGTATGGGTGGGTTGCGCTTTGGCGGGTCGGTGTGGACTTGTTGGGCCGAAGGGCCTGTTTCCACACTGTAAGTCTAATCTAATCTAAAAAAAATTAATAATTTCCCACAAAAATAAACTGATGATCAATCATGTTAATTTCATCACTATTGCCATTAGGTAGTTAGGATCTGGAGAGGGGGACATTGTTGAGCAGAAATGTTCTTTCTTAAGGTGTATTTATTCATTTGGCAAAATAGATCCTTTTGCTAGAACAGTAAAATGTGGGTTTCAGTGATCTGGCTGAATAGTAACTACCCCACTGGTACATCGTGAGGTATCAAACAACTAAATTCAAACCCAAACTAACTGTTGCATCAGTTGTCTTAATACAGGTGAGAAATTGAGGTTATGTCTGAAAGAAAGGAATTAGAAACATGACATTAGTGATGTGACAAGTACAAACGTGATCAATGGACAATTAAATTCAGGTCTTCTGGTTCCCAAGCAACCAGAAATTAGACCTACAATAAAAGGTGCACATTGGGAATTCTTGGAAATCCAGACTCACTGACTACACAGCAGTTGGCTATGAAATTGAAACTCGGTGATTGGAATTACTCTCAAAAAGTATCCAACTTTGAGTTAGAGTCAGAGACTTTGGAGTACTCTGACTGACCTCCGTTAACATTGCCAAAGTAATTCAAGGTATTAACACTACCAAAGTAGCTTTGGCACCTTAAAACTTTTCTTTTTGAAACTGAGGCAATGGCAGCAATGTGGGGGGGAGTAGAAAGTGAAATGATATCCTGGTCACCAACATGATCCTGCAATGAGTGGACACCTAGCTGGTTTCTTACAATGGAAGGATCTGTGACAGAAATAGCACATTTTGTAAGGTAACTGTCAGTGAGAGCTATTCTAATGCTAATTGAATACAGCATCCAGGAATTAACCTTTGTTGTGATTTATATTTGGTAATTTGTCCTTGCTGAAAAATTGTTTAATATTTTATACTTGTTGACAAGCAATCTCCCTTACTATTCTAGACTACCTAACCTTCAAACAATACCCTTTAGATTTTGATTTGTCCATGACTGAAATTCATTACTTTTTCTTCATTAACTAAATTTTGCCAGTCATAGAGCTTTTTGCTTAATAAATTATTGCGCATCCTCAAAACCATTTTTCCTGTGAATTGCAATGACCAGAATTGCTTGCTAAACGAATATCATGGAGCCTATGAAGTTTTAAATGTTGTATTCAAAATAAGTGATTGTGTTGCAAGTTCTCCTTTAAAGTAATAGATGTTGAATTCAATGCAGCTTGTTTAACCTGGAAAATTTGGAACATATATTGTCTTATCAAATCAATGGCTCTGCTCAAACAGATGGTTGAGAAAGTTCAGTCTTATCCAAAAGGACAATATCCTATTTAATTTTATATGAATTAAACAAATGGCCTCTGATGCAGTAACATATAGGGCAGAGGAAACTTCCTTTCTAATTCACTTGAAAGTCAGGACAAAGTAATTAGAAATTATTTTTGTTGGTTTTGATTAAGTCAACTTGAAGATGTTATAGTAGTGCAGGCACTGCACCAGGTTAATGTGTTAATTAATGGTCCTGAAAACATGCAAAGTTATACTACTGAGTATAGCAATCTCCAGAGCAGCACTCTTTTTGTCTAAGGTCTCCATCACATTAAAGTTATCCTGGGACTTCTTGGGAATCTGAATGTAACTTGCACTTGTTCCTGGTGCAATTTACTGGATGAAATAATTCAATGTCACAACTTGCCCTCAGTTTACCATATACCTGTACCAAGTGTATTTTCTATACTTTTTAAAGGCCATGGAATTATTAAAGGCTGGTTTTCTTCTAATAGCTAGTTACTAAACAGGAGGAATAGGGCTAATAACTTTTTTGTTACCAGATTTATTGTAAACATTATAAATATTATTATACGTTTTTGCAGCAGGTAGGACTTGAACCTAGTCCTTCTGGATCAGAGGTAGGGGCACTACCACTGCATGGCATGAGCCCTCCTGCTATAAACCTTCCAGAAGTTTTCTATTCAACCTGTTCAGAAATCCTATACTCCTGTAAACATTCCAACCTGAGATTAACAAGTATTGCTATTTCCACAGTCTCTTACCAAACAATTAAATTCTCATCGATCTTTGACTAAAAAGCTTTTGCCCATAACACCGATTTTCCTGCTCCTTGGATGCTGCCAGACCTGTTGTGCTTTTCCAGCATCACTCTAATCTAGACTCTGAAGATATTATCAGTCCATTCGTTGGCTCCGAGTGAGAATTCTGTTCCCGTCTGGCTTTATCAATGTGAAAGTGGGGAAAACAGGCAGGAGAGGATTCCACCATGGGAGTGACAGAATTCAGCGTAGAGTACCAAGCAAGAGGGATTTGTGCCAGTGTTAACATGGAACCTTACCATGTATGGTAGTCTTCACTACTGTAAAAATGTTAGTAATATGAAAATACAACAGCAGCTGGTAGGTTCATGAAGACAAAGCCAAGTAGGGTTTTCCCTCTTGTTTAAACCTTCATCACCTGCTGCTCATCCAATCTAGCAAATGTATTCATTAGAACAGCACCAACGTGGTCAGAGGTGGTGCCACTCTTGATGATGGATGCTGAAGCCTCCCATCTAGAGTACATTCTGTGCCCCTTCTAACCTCAGTACATCTTCCAGCTGTTGTTCAGCATTGAATTAAACATGTAATTATCAGTTGGAAGGTGTTTGGGGGGTGCGGGCAGAGGGAGAGTGGCAGTGTGCTGTGATGGTCATGGTCAGCAGGATACTTCCTCAGTTAAATTTGCCCCTGTGCCATGAAACGTCACGGGTCTGGAGTCAATCAGTCCAGAGTTTGAGTGGTGACGTAAGAGAGGTTTATAAATTCATGACGGGCATAGATAATTTGAATGTCAAAGGTCTTTCCTCAGAGTAGGGGAGTAAGGGGCATATTTTTAAGGTGAGAGGAGATTAAAAGGGACCTGAGGGGTGACTTTTTCCACAGACTGAGTTTCAAGTTTGGAATAAACTGCCAGAGGAAGTGATAGGTGCAGGTACAGTTACAACTTTTAAAAGACATTTGGATAGCTACATGAGTAAGAAAGATTTTAGAGGAATATGGGCCAAACAAAAGCAAATGGGACTCATTTGGTTTGGGAAACTTGGAGGGCATAGATGAGTTGGACAGAAGGTCTGTTTCCATGCTGTATGACTCTATGACTCAATGTTAAGGAATCTCAGGGCAAGTCCTTTTGACTGTATACCACTGTTCGGCGACTCAGCTGGGTCTGTCAAATGGGACAGGACATAGCCAGCAATAGTGACAGTGGTGTCCGTGACATACATTCACAAAATCATAACTTACAGACAATGTCACACTGTTGCTTAACAGGTCTGTAGAAAATCTCCTTACTTTTCGCACAGGCCCCCAGATGTTACAAAAGAGGATGTTGCAAATTGACCAGGACTAGGTTTCTCAATGACTGAGTCAATGCCATGTGGCCTGTCTGGTTTAATTCCTTTTATTAGTGTTCATAGTGAGTAGAAGAAAGTGAGGACTGTAGGTGCTGGAGATCAGAGTCGAAAGGTGTGGCGCTGAAAAAGCACAGCAGGTCAAGCAGCATCTGAGGAGCAGGAGAGTCAATATTTGGGCACAAGCCCTTCATCAGGAATGTGTTCCTGCTCGTTGGATGCTGCCTAACCTGCTGTGGTTTTCCAGCACCACACTTTTGAATTCATAGTGAGTAGACACAATTGAATAGCTTTCTAGGCCATTTGAGAGGGCAGCTACAAGATGTGAGAGTTTGGATTCACATGAAGGCCAGATCAAGTAAGGACAAAAGATTTTTTCCTGTAATTTATTACTCTTAGTCAAACAAATGGATTTTTACAATTAGCAAAGCAAATAGTATATTAGCCCTTCTAAAGGCAGGATGGCATATGAGAGTAGGAAATCTTGTTGTAATTCTTTAAGGCCTTGTTGAGCCAAGCACAGCTTAACAAAGTAGATTGTTGTCCTAGATGGAGTCCTAAAAAGTGCTGATATTCCTTTCTGATCAACAAAGTGGCCAGCCTTCATTTTGTTCCTGTCCAAAACAACATGATTGAAGTCAAGACAGAAAATGGGGGATTGAATATAACTCATGACAATTGAGTGGCATTATATTTCTCCTTGCAAAGAATGGCTTTGTGCTAAACAATCAGATGTAATATCACAATCACATGGCGGTGGACAATAATGAAGCAATAGGATCTAACCTGATTCATCAGGTATTTACAAGAGTTCAGGAGCTCTGAAGTTAATTTTCACTATTATATCTGTATTATACTTTTAAGAGAGTCCTCTGTTAAGGAGTCTAAATGTTGCTCAATGGTGTGACTCTGCGTGGTTGTTTGCCTGCTTTGTGCTTGCAAGCTGCACACTCTCAAATCAATTGTTCTGCTGTAATGTCCATTTCACAACTTGCATTTTACTGTCTCAAATAAACCAACCCACAGTGATAATCAATACCTGATGAGTGATTGATTGTTCAACTATTATCATTAATGTGACATTGTGAACCATAATAAAAACATCACGAGGCTGTCACTCTTAAACAATCTCCAAGCAAGTTAATCTGCAAGTGAAACACATGATTGAATGCACTAAATCGTGGTATAATATAGCATGATAACCCTCAATATCTTTCATACAGGTAAGCAGAGAAATTTCAGTTGAGAGGCCAACTTTAGTCACGTGAGAAAGGAAAGTGATTAGATTTTTTTCAGGTTCAATAGCAAACATAGGATGGTCAGAGGCATATTGTCAAGATGTCCACAAAATTCTGTAGTTTACATTAGGACACAATGGACCTCCCAGCAGAACTTATAATGTTTAATGTGTTAATTATGTGTTTAGAGCAATGGTTTGTAGATTTAGGTGTGCCTATCTTGATAGAGTGAGAACAATCCAGGGTGTAGAATCAAAAGTTTCAAAATGAGCTGGAAATTCTGATGGAACAAAACAGTAAATGCCAAGAAGACTTGAACCATTCAACAATTAAGAATTTGCCCTGTGAATTATTATTATTAATATCACCCATCATAAATCTATAAGGTTAAGAAGTTGGAAACACAGACACCACATTCTTTCTGCCTGAAAGAGAATAGAGTGGTAACAATAGTGACACAGACTTAATGGAGGAAACATTTTGCAAATGACATCATTTCACAGTGGTATAAAATGGTTCACAGAGAACTAATAAAATGAATCAAAGTTTTTTATCAGTAAAACATCATCTTTAGGATCACAAAATTAGCAGCACATATTTTACATTTGCTACTGGATGAACATGTCAATGTACCATTAATCAGTAAGATAAATATTTATCAGGAGTGTTGGTAATTGCAAGGGACAATGACTCTAATGTCAACCATTGATTTGTGTTTTTCAGCGGATAGACCACCTGCTCCTGTCAATGTCACTGTCAGTCACCTGAAGGCCAACTCTGCCACTGTGTCCTGGGATGTACCTGAAGGAGATATTATCATTGGTTATGCCATTTCACAATTGGTAATGCTTCACAAAATCATTTCAATTCTTAGCTGCAGTTTATGAAATCTCAGCAGACTGCTGTTCGATGCAGTTTTGTTCAGCAACTGCTAGTTTTCATTGTAATCAATATCAGAAAAATTGAATTGACTCCCAGAAGTTAATAAATGTCTTGTTCCAGAAGTTGAGGAGACTTCTAGTTGTGGAATTTTTGCTGCTAAATGCCCAAGGATTTGGAATGGTTAATGGACAAGAACAATGTTCTATCTCCCATATTAGGTAGTATAACAACAATTTTTATTTTAGACCACCGATACTGATATAAAAATTCTATCTTCTTCTCCCTACAATGAAAGCTGTTCAAAACACAACAGTCTTGGTACACTGTAATTTTTTGAGATCATTTCACCATTTCTCTAAAAAGGAAAGGATTCAGAAGATCAGTTATGTTGTCTTCATCTACCCCTATTGTGGTCTCTTCTTCCAGCCCCTCTCCCCTTACCTGTGCCCTGTCTTCTCCCCTGGGATACCTCTTCCCTTAGGATTCCTAACACCACCCCCCTCCAAGTTCCTTCTCCCCTTCTCTTGGCCTTGTTCCCCTCCTTCAACCACACTACCAGACTTCCCTCCCCTCCCTTGACCTTGACCTGCTTCTCTCCTATGGCCCCACTTCCCAGCTCCATTCATAATGAAAAAAAAACAGATTCTGCATTATGAATTCAAATTAGAATTCTTACAGTTTGGAATTGATTGATTGAATTTGATTGATGCAAGTGAATTTAAAACTTAACAATTATTTTTAACTTTGAACACAACATGGAGATTGAAGTGGAGCAAACTGCCTAGCCCCCTTGATTATGAGGTGAGAGAGAGATTTTAATTCTTGGGCCTCGTTTGTTACTCCGTCACTGCCAAAAGCCACTGGGAATGACATCATCGCTGGTGGTTCGGAGCCCAGATTATTGGAGTTGGGTTTGTTGAGCTGCTGCTAGATAGCACAGATGGTCCCAAAAAACTGGTACAGGTTGGAACGGAGCCCAGAAGGCAAGACCCAAAGTGTCAGAAACAGGCTCTCTTCAGCTCATAGAGAACCCTAGGACTTGTATGGACCTGGATCCACATTTTTACCAGAAAAGATATATCACCCTGTTAATAGTACAGAATCTTCAAATTACTCCAATTTACATTAGACTGCCTGCCCTCTAGAGTGGGTGGCCTTCCTGTGCATGGAGTTAGATCTTTAAATTTAAATGGCCATGAAAGCAGCACAAGCCTCTGTCACCATGGGGGTTTTAAAATTACCTTTTAACTATGTCCTTATCATCTGACCCCCAGCCAACATCATTCCACCACACTGTCAGTGACAGCAGCTGTGTACATCATCACGGTACAGCACTTCAGTTCTCCAGTATGCTCTCACAGCTGCATACCAGTTCTAATTCAGTTTCCTGCTGTTGCTGGTTTCTAATGAACTCTTGCAATGCAGCACCAAGATGATCATGGTGAATCTTATCCATTTTGTTTCGGTTTTGTAGATGTGCATTGTTTATTGATTTTTTTTCACTAATTGTTATTACTTTAATTTAGACTTTTAGCTCAAGTATAGATCACTTTAAAGAGTGAGGTGAGAATTTTATCTGTAGGTGGTATTAATTTGACCTGATGTTTGTTTGTTAAGATGAACCAGCTCTGTCCTTTCTATCATTTTTCAGTAGGCATTATAATTACTGTAATCACAGTTGGTATAAATACTTTAATGGGATGTTTGGGAGAGAGGGAAAGCAGAAGTTGTTAAGCTTTGTAGGTAGCCTTGAAAATTGAACTTGTCACCAATACAACTTCTTACTCAACATTATCCCATTTTTAGTGACCCAAGACTTATTATTGAATTAAAAAGCCAACCTTGTGTATTCATGCAATCTCGCATTCTTTGAATAATTTTATTTATTTGAATCTCTTTTATGTTGAACTGTTAACCCAGAGGCATCACTTTTCCATTGCTGTTGATTAGAAATCTAATTATTAGTTGTCTTAGTTGGAAAATAGATGCAGTAAAATCTCATCCAGCAGGAACTCCGACATTGCACTAACTAGAAAATTTCCCTTGCATTCTTAATCATCATCATTAATAATTCTGAATCAGTCACATGCTGCAAAACAAAGGCAACATTCTTCCAATGTCATGACCGCCTCCAGAAGGTAGTTTTCACATCTGTCAAAATGAATGCCTCCAAATGGCATGAGAAGCAGATGAAATTATCATAGGCACTTGGGGAACATCATTATTGAAAAAAGAACAATGATTTTTAAAGAAAGTTCATGTGCTGTTACAGCTCAAACAGCCCACATAAGTCTCCTCTGCCTCATTTGCCCTTCATCTAGCCCTATTACCATATCCTTCTATTGATATTTTTCTTCTAGTCTGTCTAGCTTCCTGTAAAATGCATCACCCAACTTGCATCAACTATTCCTTGTGGCATCAAGTTTCAGCATCCTACTACCATTCTTTTGTTGTGTTTTTGTCTGACCATTGTCCAAATCATTAGCCTAAACAGAAAAGCAGTGATGGGATGCTTATAAGAGTATTTTGAAGAAGAACCTTAGCAGCTGTAAATTAGAAAGGGTAAATTAGACAGGGTAGAAAAAAAGAGGGGCCTGCAGTGGAGCCTTCCTTGTAGGGCACACCTGTTCTTTTTGGCTCGCAGGAATACTGGGCACAGTACTCATATGCTGGCAACTCCCTCCTGTATTTCACTGCCAGATTTCTCCACCCTGAGAAAGATGCACTGCTGCAATGAATTTTAAATTGGGCTGCCAATTACACAGAGCGAACTTGACTGAAATATGTTAACTGGTTCCCTAAGAACCTTAAGAGACACTAAGAAGTCATGACATTCAACTCTATGAGAAGGCAGTGAGCTCGTGTGGTATGCTTAAAATGCATTCACCTTACTTAAATCTCTTAACCCCTTCTAATAGAGGTTAGGATCTTTGCATTTGCAAATAACAAACCTAATGCTTATTTAAACTCCCTGGAAAGATCAGTTTGCTGTGAGGCAACAGTTACCAATAAAAAAAAGCCACAACAAAGCAAAGTTTCTAAAAGGTACTTGCCTGAAAGAGGAACCAGAGCAGCAGGAGTGCTGCTCTTAAACTCATTTTAACAGAACATGGAAGACAGCCTTGCCAGCTATCAGTTGCTCCATCACAAACAATCTAACTCCACTTCTGCCTGACATACATTTGTCCTTCCTCACCTGCCTGAGGGCTGTTGTTAACAGTATCAAATTATTAAGCACACTGTACTGGGCAATTTGCCTCGAGTTATCCGTAGCTCTCCATCTTTGTAAAAATGAGGGCTGAGGATGAATTTTGTGTTATTTCCAGCCTTGCCATTCAGACACTGCCATTGTACTCTGTATGCCTTCCGTGCACTCCAAATTGATTCTCCTGAATTTGTAGGTCCTCCTTTCTTTCCTCTCTCATTTCTCAAACAATGAAAATTAGAAACAGATTGATTTGCAATTAATTAGTAGATGCAACACTCATGCTTGGACTTCAATTAAGGTTTGACGTCTCGAAAGAGTTTATAAAATCAAACCTTTTCCTTGTAGAGGAGATAATGATCAGGACATGATTTGGCAGATCTTGCTATGGAATTGCAATTGTTTTCATGAACTATATACTGATGAGGTGACCATACAGGCAGTTCATGAAGTCTGAGCTGAACTTTAATCAGAATCATATACTTAGCATCAACTCCTTTTTCAATTTACTGTTTGATGCAGAGGAAAGATGGTCAGATGCAAAGATCTATCCGTGAGGTGAATACAACAAATCGAGCTTGTGTGCTGTGGGATTTGGAGGAAGACACAGAATATGTGATTCAAGTTCAGTCAGTTGGTCTGAATGGGGAAAGTCGGGCAAGCAAGCGTGTTCAGTTCAGAACTCTAAAGGAAACCGATTGGGTGCCTTCAAATAGCTCAAATAAAGGTGAGATCATTAATTGATTGTTTATTCTGGTTTTGTGATTTGTAATTGTATTGCTTACAGTTGCCTTTTGTTTCAGGTGTTGCCAACACTGACTGAGATTTGGATGATGAACCCCAATAATAGAAAATAAATATAGTTTGTTCATTGCACACCAAGTATGTACTAAGAATGACTGGTAGAAATTATAGAAAATCAAAGTGCAGATAGGGTATGAATGATTAAAATTAGAATATAACTGTGCTTTAATCTGTTGTAGAGTTATAGATTTGAATTTTCTAATATATAGTTAACAACAATGTCCTTGGGTACAAGATTACATATCAAAAGTCACTGATTTGAATTGCAATGCTGCAGTTGTCAATCGATTCTGTCATTCTCAGTTATAATATCAGTTATAAACTCTTTTGTCTCAGAGATTTATTATGAAGTTGCTTTAATGAAGACCCTCAGAGACAATTTCTCCCAATTACTATGTATACTAGTTCGTATCATTGTTTCTTTTTAAAATAGATTCTACCAGTTTTCTGCAATGATCAGGATGTATACTTTGAGTCTCTCTACTTTTGTAGAATATAAACTATGTTTTGTGTTGTCTGTTATCAACTGGACTTTTATTATTGTTGTGGTTCTGTTCGCCAAGCTGGGAGTTTTTGTTGCAAACGTTTCATCCCCTTTCTAGGTGACATCCTCAGTGCTTGGGAGCCTCCTGTGAAGCGCTTCTGTCATGTTTCCTTCGGCATTTATAGTGGCTTGTCTCTGCCGCTTCCGGTTGTCAGTTGCTGTCCGCTGCAGTGGCCGATATATTGGGTCTAGGTCAATGTGTTTGTTGCTGGAATCAGTGGATGAGTGCCATGCCTCGAGGAATTCCCTGGCTGTTCTCTGTTTGGCTTGCGCTATAATAGTAGTGTTGTCCCAGTCAAATTCATGTTGTTTGTCGTCTGTGTGTGTGGTACTAAGGATAGCTGGTCGTGTCGTTTCGTGGCTAGTTGGTGTTCGTGGATGCGGGTTGTTAGCTGTCTTCCTGTTTGTCCTATGTAGTGTTTTGTGCAGTCCTTGCATGGGATTTTGTACACTACGTTGGTTATTTTTAGAGTTTAAAGCAAAAGTTTCAGCCTTATTTATGAAGCCACTTATGGTTATTTGCAAAACAAGCTGTAACTAAGGATGCATTTGCTATTTTTTTCTAACACTTGAAACAGCTCTTCTCTTACATCTGCAACTTTCTTTTGACAAATTGTATGAATCTTTTGGATTCAAATTCAACAGATCTGATCAGATGAGATGCTCATCAATAGTGAATTATGTAGAACATAGAACATTACAGGCCCTTCAGCCTTCAATGTTGCACTGACCTGTGAAACCAATCTGAAGCCCATCTAACCTACACTATTCCATTATCATCCATATGTTTATCCAGTGACCATATACATGTCCTTAAAGTTGGCGAATCTACTACAGTTGCAAGCAGGGCATTCCACACTCTTACTACTCTCTGAGTAAAGAACCTACCTCTGACATCTGTCCTATATTTATCATCCCTCAGTTTAAAGCTATGCCCCTCATGCTAGCCATCACCATCCGAGGAAAAAGGCTCTCACTGTCCATCCTATCTAATCCTCTGATCATCTTGTATGTCGCTATTAAGTCACCTCTTAACCTTCTTCTCTCTAACAAAAACAGCCTCACCCCTCAGCCTTTCCTCATAAGACCTTCCCTCCATACCAGGCAACATCTTGGTAAATCTCTTCTGCACGCTTTCCAATGCTTCCACATCCTTCGTATAAGCAGCCACCAGAACTGTACGCAATAATCCAAGTGTGGCCGCACCAGCATTTTGCACAGCTGCAACATGACCTCTTGACTCCGAAACTCAATCCCTCCACCAATAAAGCCTAACACACCGTATGCCTTCTAAACAACTCTATCAACCTACATGGCAACTTTCAGGGATCTATGCACATGGACACCAAGTTCTCTCTGCTCATCCACACTACCAAGAATCTTACCATTAGCCCAGTACTCTGTATTCCTGTTACTCCTTCCAAAGTGAATCATCTCACACTTTTCCACATTAAACTCCATTTGCTATTTCTGAACCCAGCTCTGTAGCTAATCAAAGACACACAGTAGCTATTCCTTGAACAAGCTTCACATTTCAATTGTGCCTATCTCCTGCAGTTTCCTTCCCCATTCTATGCATCCTAAATCTTGCCTATTTGCCTCATAATTGCCTTTCTCCCAGCTATAACTCTTGTCCTGTGGTATATACCTGTCCCTTTCCATCGCTAAAGTAAACATACATGCACGTTCTTTGAAAGAACTTGCACCTTTTCTGAAAAAAAGTGACTACACAACAATACAAATGTTGGTGACTATATCTGAGATCTATCTATGCCATCTGCTATCAAAGGTGTCTCAGGGACTGATAGTTTAACTTCACTGGTGTTATTTTATTCCCTTGAGACCACTGAATTATTCTGACTATGAAGAGAATATTTTAACTAGTTCACTAATCTGCTAATTCTTATCAGACTGATCATGTTAAACATTGAATAAAATACATTTCACATTCTTAATTAATAAGTTTTGAACCAAACAACCTGTATAACTAAAAAACTTAATATCACAGCTGACTTAACACAAAATCATGCAATGCCAAAAGAAGATATAATTGCAAATCTAGTTTGACCTTTACTGTGACTTTATTTGATCAATTGGAAATGTATTGCAGTCAAACAACTTAAACCTTAACCAGTCAATCACTCATGTCAATTCATGAGGGGTTGAACTCAATTATAGTTCTGAGGTGATGTGTGGTCAGTGGCAGCTGCTACTTGGATCAATGTATGGAGAAATAATGGAATCAGCATTTTAAAGATATACATTCTGATTTAGATTGGGTTTTGATTTCTGGCAGAGGAGATGTACATACAGTTGAAAGCACAGTGGTGGAGATGGAGGAGGACACAGAAATCTTAATAGTTTCTGCAGGAAAATATACAGAGATGACTTCTCTCTATATTCCACCTTTGGTAACCAAAATAGGGATATATAAAGAGTTGGAGTTTGGCTACGGAAGTGGGTAGTGAGGAAAAGACTTGTCAAGCCTGTCTCTGTAAAAAAGTAACCTAAATCACATGGAACTCTCTGCAACGCTAGCAGGAAGTCAGGTACAGAATGGAGTCAGGGCCATTGACTTGGAATCTCAAGGACTAGGTGGCACAGGGATAGAGGGGAGCTAAGGTGGGCTATTTAAAAGGCCTACCCCAGTTCTCTGGGAATTTGTGCCAGTTGTTTGAGAAACTGTTAGGCCTTTACACCTCTTGGCCTCTCATTCATTCTAGTAGCACCCACATGACCCCTAACACCCTCAATGCCAGCTCAATGCCTTTCATACACATTCTGACACTGGCACAGCCATTTACCCACAATCCACTATGGGCAGACCTCAAACACCATATAGAATAGAAAGAAAAGCTTTTGTAAACTAATGCATCTCTGACTTGTACGCTCTAAATTATGAATGTAATTGCAGTTCATCAGGTGGTATTTAATAGTCAGGAGGGGTGTCATCCACTGACTGGAGAGCCATCGAGAACCCTGCATTAAATCTTTGTGAAGGCCCCTCAACTTAAGTGCCACATGCTTTCCATGAGTTCAAGGAACCCAGGAACAGAGAAGATTACCTGCCAAGATCTGCCAGCTAATCAGTCATTGAGTGGCAATGCTCCTTAGGAGACCAAGGTTGCAGATGGCGCAACACCAATCCAAAAATCAGGATTGTGGATGGATTCAAGCTACAAATGGGAGAGGCTCAGGTTGGAATGATGGGTAAAGAAGGTGGGATGAAGGCTTTCAACAGAAAGGATATTGGTGGCTCTCAGCAGGCACCCTATTCCCAATTCTGAATTCCTCCTTCATGTACTGAGTGTGTTTGAAGAAGTGAACACAGCCCCAATGCCCCTATTCCATCCTCCAACAAACAACTATGTATGGCTTTGCTAGGGTGGCATGGTGGCACAGCAGTTAGCACTGCTGCCTCACAGCATCAGAGACCCGGGTTCAATTCCTGCCTCGGGCAACTCTCTGTGTGGAGTTTGTGCATTCTCCCCATGTCTGCGTGGGTTTCTTCCCACAGTCCAAAGATGTGCAGATTAGATGAATTGGCCATGCTAAATTGACTTTAGTATTAGATGTAGGGGAATGGCTCTGGGTGAGTTGCTCTTTGGAGGGTCGATGTGGACCTGTTGGACTGAAGGGCCTGTTTCCACACTGTAGGTAATCTAATCTAATTTTATGTTGTGCAATGGCCACGAGGTTAGTATCAGTGTCAGTTTTTTTCCCTTTCTGAGGAGATTCTAAATCTCCTGGTTATCTGTGTCAGTTTAATGAGGGCCTTACTGATGAGTGTTAATTGGCCAGTTAAGGTCCTTAGCTGGCAGTGGGCAGGAAGCTGATTTTCTTGATATGGATTTAATCAGGATGTAGGCTGGAAGATGGTGGGCTCCCTGTCTGTAACACTGCCACCTGATTAAATATTCTCGTTGTCCTCCTCCCAACCAATTCACCAAATGTGGGTGGCACAGTGGTTAGCACTCCTGCCTCACAGCGCCAGAGACCCAGGTTCAATTCCCGCCTCAGGCGACTCTCTGTGTGGAGTTTGCACATTCTCCCCGTGTCTGTGTAGGTTTCCTCCGCGTGCTCCGGTTTCCTCCCACAATCCAAAAATGCATAAATTAGGTGAATTGGCCATGCTAAATTGCCCGTAGTGTTAGGTGAAGGGGTAAATGTAGGAGTATAGGTCTGGGTGGTATACGAGTCGGTGTGGACTTGTTGGGCCGAAGGGCCTGTTTCCACACTGTAAGTAATCGAATCTAATTCCATAAACGAATTCATTAAATTTCATTGATAAAACAGCACAGCTTCTAAATCTCCTCAAGTGGTTAACTTCTTCTCAAAACACACTGGCTTCTATTCAGGCCCTATATTAAAGACAGTTACTCCTTTAAAATCCGTTTCAGTCAAACTGTGAACGTGATTTTCAGTTAAAATCATTTTAGCTTTTACAAATCAGCTAAGCATTCATAATAATATAACCTTAGGAAATGCCAGCAAAGTTTTCTAGTGAAGCTACGTGACCAAGTGCATTGTTTCCAATCTCCGACAGATAGCCAATCAATCAAAGCAGCCCAGCAGACTGTCTTTTATTAGTAAGCTCTCACTGGCAGCTACAAGCTTTCTTTTTAGCGTTTCAAGGGTAGGAATTTTTTTTTAAAAATTGAGAACATGACAGTTAGACAGGCCTTATTCACCCTTCACAAATATTTACGTCTATTCCACCGATTCATAGCACTTGAACTGTGGTAAAGGCCCTTGCAACAGCCAAAATGAAGTCTGTTTGACTGTCTACTAACCACTCACTTCAAATGGCTCTGCTGAGTTGGAGTTTCCCTCCTGTGTAAACTACGTCTTGCCTTTTCTCTGCTACTAGTAAAATTGGTCCCACACGCCATTTTTGAAGGTGTGCAAAGATTACCCAACTCTCTGAAAATTCAGACACAAGCCTCCTATCCCCTTCATTTCAGTCTGTGATAATTTTTTAAAATGAACTCTTCCCCTAAAAGTATTCTCCCATCAACCTGAATTCAAATAGTGAACTGAAAACTGAAGTCATTCCATGGAATAGAAGCCTAAATGAACAACTGATGGTAGACATTGAAAGTTTTTTTTCCCTAGGATGATTACTTCAACGTGTACGAGGGGCATAGTTTCAAATTGAGGGGAGGGGTGATAGATTTAAGACAGATGTCAGAGGCAGGTTCTTTGCTCAGAGAATGGTAAGGGTGTGGAATGCATTACCTGCTAATATAGTCAATTCAGCCACATTAGGGAGATTTAAACAATCCTTAGATAAGCACATGGATGATTTTGGGATAGTGTAGGGGGACGAGCTGAGAATCGTTCACAGGTCGGCGCAACATCAAGGGCCAAAGGGCCTGTTCTGTGCTGTATTGTTCTATGTTCTATGCTTTTAACAGGGAGGAGCAGCTGAGTGGTCAGTAGTATTATGTAAATGTTACTCAGTGAAGTGTGACAGTGGGTAAAGGTTACATTACCATTGGGTAATGGGCCAAAATGCTCTTTCAGCAATTTAAAAAAAGAAATTCTGTCTAAGTTGTCAGTGCCATTAGGCTTTTGGTGAAGAATTGAGGAACTGCAGATTTGTTTTACATTCTCTAACTTTTACCCAATGGGAAAACTGGCTACGTAAAGTTAAATGATAGGAGATCATTATCCAATTGATTGCAGTAGGATTAGCTGAGGAAGGTTAGTCCCTAATGCAGGCCTCAGCTTTGAAGTTCTAGAAATGTTATTAAATTACATTGAATATATTTTGATTTATCTCTTAACTGATTCTTGTTTTTGTCAATCTGTTTCAAAAATATAAATTGAACTTCAAAATGCCAAGCATAAAAATCAGACTGCAGATATAGTTGAAAAAGGAATTGCCTTTGAAATAATTTATATCTTTTAAGGGTTACAGTAGAGATATTCAATGGGCACATGGTCATTACATTGTCAGTTTGTGTATTTATAGCATGTCACATTTAAATAGGAAAACTTCAGTACAAATGTGAACAGAGGAAATCACCTTGTACAACACTCAGGGCAATTTTGACTCTAGGTAAAAATGACATACGGTAACTCTATCTCTCCATTCATTTTCAATCATATATGCCATAACCCCAAGTCAAATTTTCACTTAATGATTGATCTCTGTCACATCATTGTACAGATCTCAGATAGATAGCATCATGAAATGTGGCACTCTCATAGAAAAGGTTTGTAAATAATGTCTAGACATTCAGGTGGTAGTCAGACTGCTTTTTAATATCTTAGTCAGTCAACTATATATGACATAATAATTCTAAGCATGTAACCCAAACTGTGCACATACGTCTGAGATGTCATTTTAATGTATATTGTTAATTGGTAATAATCCTCCAGATATCTGACTCAATGCAAAACAAACTATGCTATATATTACATGTGCTATGACATTGAAAACCACAAACATGTCAATTACAGCATTCCATTAGTAATATAGTGTGCTATGTAATTTATGTCACCTGATGAATGTAATCAGGTTTACTCTATTCTGTGATAGCCTCTCTGCACTGACTCCTTCCCATGAGGCCAGCATGCTTCTGCACCTCTGGTCCAATAAGTCCTTGTTCTCTAGGTCTACGTCACCTAAAACTACAAGTTTGAAGTGTTCCAGTGGTCAGTTGTTCTTCTTTAATCCAAACTCTTAATCCAAAGAGTTATGAGAGGAAAATTATTCAATTTTGTAGCTTTTGTGTAGAAATATAAAATGCTAGAATATTTATATTGTCAGTAACGAAGTCCATTAAAATGATAAATATGCAGCTGTTCACTAGAGAAGGGGAAACTCTGTATGGTGAGCTTTGGCTGATGGCTGAAGACACAAGTCCCTGCTGGGCAGCTGTAGCACAAATGAAAGCATTATTAGGTGTGAATTGTGAATTGGTTTTAGTGATGGTGCCAAATCACTATAGCTACTGAGCATCATGGTGTAAATTAGCGCACAGATAATATTGCTGTTTCATTCTGAAATAAGCTAGTGTCTCACAGGTGTGAAAATTGATATTTTAATGCCTTTACCTCATTCTTGCAAGTACCGTTGAGGCTGAGGTTTTACAGTCCTGCTAAGTCTTCTGAAACTGGCTACTTCATCACAAAATTCTTCCATTCTAAATGTACCTGATCCAGCAACATCACCTCGGTTTGATGAACAACATACTTGGCTTCAAGAGAAAAATCACACTTTGGCAAAAAGGAGCAGATGAGGCAAACAGAGACAGAGTTAGACTTACTGTAGCAGAGTGGAATTGCTCTTTGGTCCACTATGGAGAAAGGTGTTGCCTGTTTGACAGTCTGGAAGTGGTTACGGTCTTCAATATTCTTAAGTGTTAAAATAATATAATAATTAATCATATATGAAAAGTAATATGAGTAAGTGAATAATATAATTAATTAGTTAAAACTCATTAAGGATTAAAGCTCACCATACAGAGTTTCCCCATCTCTAGTGAACTGGTGCGCATTTATCATCTTAATGGACTTTGTTACTGACAATATAAATATTCTAGCCATTTATATTTCTCTACAAAAGCTGTAAAATTGCATCGCTTTCCTCTCATAACTCTTTGGATTAACCAAAGAAGAACAAGATGATTTGTCAAGTCTACAGTATATGGGGTTTCTATAGATCTTTATGATCCAGGACAAACATATCTGGAGTAAGTGTTTAAAGTTCAAGAAGCTTTAGTTCAGTTTGGGTTGGAGGCTAAACTGCAGACATTGTGATAGGAAATGTTACCTTGGATAGGAAATGTTACCTTGATTTTTTTTGTACCCGGATACAGTCACGACACTAATTTTGTCAGGGATTAGAACCACAAGGCTGTGACTCTGAGATGAAACAAGTAAAAGGTCACAGAAGACAGAAGTGTGACAGTGTCAGCCCTTGCAATTGTCCATGAGGTTTGCAGTTCTGTGCACCTCTTTGGTTAAGAGTAGGGGCTGCAGTGTGAGTGAGTAAACTGACCATGGCTGCATGGTACTGGAAGTCATTCAAGGACAGGGAACAACAAGGAATGTAATAGTATGTGATAGTATAGTAAAGGGGATTGACACATTCTTTGCAGCAAAGAGTGAGAGTTAAATGGCTGTTGCATGGCAATTGCTAGGGTTGGGGAATTTGTACTGGGGAGGTGCTGGTTGGTGTTTTCCCTGTAGTTGCCAACAACATTAGGTAGAAAAAGAAACATTTCTGCACAGAGAGTATGAGGGGCTCAACACTAAAGTAAAAGGCAGAACCTCAAAAATTATAATCTCTGGGCCAAAATGTATTGCCCAGAAGACAGTTAACAGTTAACCAGACCCAGTGAGGCTAGACCAGGTAGGCATTGTAAGTTCCTTTTCTAAAAGACATTAGTTCACCAGTTGGGTTTTATGACAATCAACAATAGTTTCATGGTATTCATTAGACTCTTAATTCCACATTTTCGCTGCCATGGCAGATTCAAATCCAGGTCCCAGAACATTACCTGGATCTCCGGATTAATAATCTACTACTACCACTAGGCCAGTGCCTACATACAATTAGACAGATGAAGATATGGTTGAAAGATTAGTGTAGGAGTCATGGGTTCGTGAGCCACTAGTACTGGTATTGGGGCAGAGGGGTGGTCTGTACTGTTGGCATGGTCTACATCTGAACTCCTCTTAAAGAAGAGGGGCAACCAAATCTACTTTATTGTGAGCAACTGTACAAACAACACATAAAGACAAACATTGGTATAGATTGTTTATACAACATGTGGGCAAACAATGTGGATTCCATTTAGCTGCTTTATACTGTGTTGGTAGTGACGGAGATCTGAATATTTCTTCAGACACAATTTGAAGAGGTTGCTTGTGAAAATAGTCAGCATCTGGAAGAGAACCTGGTTGCAAGACTCAACAAGATCGAATCTGTGGTCAATGCTAAAAGCATTTCAAACCAGCTGATGTGCTACAGTAGGAGAGTTGCTGGAACTCGCCCTGGTTGGAATTTTGGCCACTATGAGGCCAATTACAGATAACACAAGGTGCCAGTGGTCTGCAGGACCAGAGCTGAGTCAGTGTTCATCCAGGGAGTTAATTAACATGAGACACTGATTGGTGAAGGAACGTTTTAAAACTAAAGCACAATTTTACAAGCTGAGAAAGTGAGAAATAAATAGAAGTACTTGCATCTTTCATTGAGCATCATCACCTCAGCAAAAATAATATTGCCAGAAAGATTTAATTTCAGAGATGGACCAGATAGAGCACTGAGTTGATTGTCTTAAAGAACATCATTCTTAAAGTACAGAACAACTTTCAAATTGTATACTATATTATAAGCTGAAAACATGATTCAAATGCACGGGGAGTAGACCTAACATTATAGCTTTTGATATAAAAGAAACAATAGATACTCTTGATGTAGAAAAAGTGTTTGCCAATTACCTTAACATTAGGGTTCTTTGAATAATTCTTTGAAAGAACAATATTTAATAGAAATGTTCAGCATCTAGGGAATACATAAATAATTTAATTTATGATTTCTATAGATTAATAGAGAAACAAAACGATGGTGATTTAAGATCAAAGTTAATAGAAGAGAGGATTATTGTTGGAATTGCTGATGAGTTTTTGTCAGATTTATTGTGCTCAAAGAGGTATTTCTAGAGAAAGTCATTGAAATGATGAGGGAAATAGATGTCTGGAAGCAACAGACCATTTTTAAGAGGAGAAGATAAACCTTTATCACATGAGACCATTCAGTTCTTAAGATACAAAATCTATAAAGACACACATGAGAAGTTGGTCCAGAGAGTAGGTCAGACACAAAATACAAAAAGCCATTGTCATTGCCATTGCCACAGGCATAAATCATTCCCTGCTAATAATCAAACAGATTATCTCTAAAACAATAGATTATCTTTAGAAAATGTGTCAAAGTAGGACACAGTCGAGAGTATGGTGCTAGAAAAGCACAGCAGGTCAGGAAGCATCTGAGGAGCAGGAGAATCAACGTTTCAGGCAAAAGCCCTTCATCAGGAAACAGATTCCTGATGAAGGGCTTATGTCTGAAACATCAATCTTTCTGCTCCTCAGATGCTGCCTGACCTGCTGTGCTTTTCCAGTACCACACTCTCGACTCTGATCTCCAGCATCTTCAGTCCTCACTTTCTCAAAGTAGGAGACAGTCATAAGCAGCAAGATGGCAAATAGTTACTCACATGAAGTTTATGAGGTAGACAGGCACATAAAGAAGAATAGCAAGAAGTAATCCTAGGAGAAATGGGTGATTCTGACCTAGCTTTTTGGCATGAAGGTATCTGTATCAATCTCATTAATTTTAAGTTCAGTATAGGTGTGAGTATTAGGTAGCATACCACCATGAACAGATATGTCCACAGCTAATAGCAGTGCAGTTATAAGGTACAGGAGGGATAGCTACAAGCAATTCTGCAAGATGGGAAGTATTCCATAGCAAAGAACGTATGCATACTTCATAATCAAGAATGCAGACTCAAGGAAAATAAATGCCATGAAGGAATTTCATAGATCAAAATCAGTTCATGACCTCCAAAGATATGTAGAGATGTTAATCGACTGGGTAAGTGTTTGGGTCATTTGGCAGCTACAACAAGAACATTGAGGCACCTGCTGAAGAAAACGTGGCACTGATGTTGAAACTCTTACCAAGAGGATGCTATTCAGAACATTAAGAACATGCTGATGTACATGTACGGGCTGACCCATTGCAATCCAAACACCAACAATCACTGATGTTTCAGCTGTAGGCTTAACAGCAGTGTTCTTCCAGGATGAACCAGGCAGGTGATGAAAGCTGATATACTCTGCATCATGCACATTATCAGACACAGACACATGGTATGTAATCCAGAAGAATTTTTAGAACACATCCTTAGATCCAAGGTGTTAATGAGGACAGAACACAAAGCACTGATGAGAAAAAAGTGAGCAAGGATGCCTCCATGAGTGTAGAGATTCTAACCCTGCCTCATGAGGTTCACCTATGAAGTGGTATATGTGCAGGGGGCATTGCAAGTGACAGGACTTGCACTGTCCACAGTGACAGTCAACAGCCTTTGCTAGACCTGATATTTGTTCATGAAATTAAGTCATAAACTTGGTCCATAGTGACACATTGGCCACTGAGCCTTCAAACAAATGTGACAGAAGCGGAAAGAGATTGATGGTGCATTACGTTTTGTTGGTATTACTTTGGAGTTTAGCTAACCAATGGTCAAGTGGATTAAACATGAAAATCTAATTTGAGCACCCGCAGCATTTCACGATCATGAAAGACTTACTGATATATGTTGGAAGGCTAGTTAATTCAGCTTCACTTCAAGTTGACATCCAGGACAAGATGCACTGAAGTCAATTGTGGATCATGAAGTCCAGAGCTACAGGTTGGCCACCAATGTGCCAGCCTACAATTTCTAAAGAGATTGAAGATCTCACACCAAATGTGAAATCTGTGCTATCACAAATGGCGTGAGCTGTTGTATCCACCAGACAGTGGAACAGACCTCTGTATTTTTGCCGGTAAACCTTATATCTGTTGACTATTATTATGGTGCATAGAGGTGGAAAAAGTTGCACACCACCACTACATATATGAAAGTCAAGGATTTGCATGAAATGTTTGCAATATATGATATCACTGATGTGATCATGTCCGTTATCAAACCTCTGTTTGGTAATGGGAGTGTCAGTCAATTATAGTCAGTTTTTGGAGTTGACAGTGTCACCAATTCACATCTGAATGGGAAAACTGAGTGTGGAAATCACTTTTAAAGAAAAATGCTGACTTTATATAACATTGCTAAATTGCCAGTCCATTCTACGTCATTGTGGCCTATCATTATCATAGTTGCTGAAGACTACATTTACACTAGAGAGACTATCAAGACATGTATAAGAAGGAGCAGTCCTATTGGGTGAAGCAGGCTATACTACATTCTGTAATAGCTGTCTCAGTTCTGGATGGTTCACACATTTGGGCCAAGGACAACAGGTAGATATATGACATTAAGAGGAGAGGTTTGATCAAGGGATTGAATACTAGCAGTAAGTGTATGTTTGTATAACTGAGACAGCTGCAAATCCAATAAGGAACATCCGAAAAGGGATTTTTAGAATTTTCACTGCCAGGAACAAAGTCAAAGTCAAAAGTCTTTAATCTCAGCAATCCTCTAAGTATGAACAAAAGATATTCTGGTAGAATAATGAAATTTCCAGACTGCCTAAATTGGCTACAGGGATGGTGCAGGAGGGAGGGATTCCGGTTTCTGGACAACTGGGGTTCTTTCTGGGGAAGGTGGGACCTCTATAAACAGGATGGTCTACACCTGAACCTGAGGGGTACCAGTATCCTTGGGGGGAGGTTTGCTAGTGCTCTTTGGGAGGGTTTAAACTAACTCTGCAGGGGCATGGGAACCTGGACTGTAGCTTTATGGTACAGGACCTTGAGTGTAGGGAGGTTAGGAACAAGGCATCGATCTCGAAGGAGGGTGCCTGTAAACAGAAAGGTGGCTTGAAGTGTGTATACTTCAATGCCAGAAGTATAAGAAATAAGGTAGGTGAACTTGCAGCGTGGGTTGGTACCTGGGACTTCGATGTTGTGGCCATTACAGAGACGTGGGTAGAACAGGGGCAGGAATGGCTGTTGCAGGTTCCAGGGTTTAAATGTTTTAGCAGGGTCAGAGATGGGGGTAAAAGAGGGGGTGGTGTGGCATTGCTTGTCAAGGATAGTATTACAGCGGTGGAAAGGACGATGGAGGAAGACTTGCCATGTGAGGTAGTTTGGGCTGAGGTTAGAAATAGGATAGGTGAGGTCACCCTGTTAGGAGTTTTCTACAGGCCTCCCAATAGTCCGAGAGAAGTAGAGGAAAGTATTGCGAGGATGATTCAGGAGAAGAGTGAAAGTAGCAGGGTGGTTGTTATGGGGGACTTTAACTACCCAGATATTGACTGGGAAAGCTATAGCTCGAGTTCGTTAGATGGGTCGGTGTTTGTCCAATGTGTGCAGGAGGGTTTCCTGACACAATATGTAGACAGGCCAACAAGAGGTGAGGCTATACTGGATTTGGTTCTAGGTAATGAACCAGGCCAGGTGTTAAACTTGGACGTAGGTGAGCACTTCGGGGACAGTGACCACAACTCGGTGACTTTTACTTTAGTGATGGAGAGGGATAAGTGTGCACTGCAGGGCAAGAGTTATAGCTGGGGGCAGGGAAATTATGATGCGGTGAGGCATGACTTAGGAAGTGTGGATTGGAAAAATAGGCTTCAAGGGAAGAACACAAATGATATGTGGAGATTGTTCAAGGAACAGCTATTGGGTGTCCTTGATAAGTACATACCAGTCAGGCAGGGAGTAAAGGGTCTTGTGAGGGAGCCGTGGTTTAATAAGGAATTGGAATCCCTTGTGAAAGGGAAGAGGGCGGCCTATGTAAGGATGAGGCGTGAAGGTTCAGTTGGGGCGATTGAGAGTTATAAGGTAGCCAGGAAGGATCTAAAGAGAGAGCTAAGAGCAGCGAGAAGGGGACATGAAAAGTCCTTAGTTGGTAGGATTAGGGAAAACCCAAAGGCTTTCTATAGGTATGTCAGAAATAAAAGGATGACTAGGGTAGGTATCGGTCCAGTCAAGGATAGTAGTGGGAAGTTGTGCGTGGAGGCGGAGGAGATTGGAGAGACTTTTCGTCAGTATTCACTCAGGAACAGGACACTGTTGCTGATGTGAATATTGAGTCACAAGTGATTAGAATGGATGGCCTTGAGGTATGTAGGGAAGAGGTCTGGGGAATACTGGAAAGGATGAAAATAGATAAGTCCCCTGGGCCTGATGGCATTTATCCTAGGATCCTCTGGGAAGCTAGGGAGGAGATAGCAGAGCCATTGGCCTTGATTTTTATGTCGTCATTGTCTACGGGAATAGTGCCAGAAGACTGGAGGATAGCGAATGTGGTCCCCTTGTTCAAGAAGGGGAGTAGGGATAGCCCGAGTAACTATAGGCCAGGGAGTCTCACTTCTGTTGTGGGCAAAGTCTTAGAGAGAATTGTAAGGGATAGGATTTATGAACATCTGGATAGGAATAATGTGATCAAGGATAGTCAGCATGGTTTTGTGAAGGGCAGGTCGTGCCTCACAAACCTTATTGAGTTCTTTGAGAAGGTGACTAAGGAGGTGGATGAGGGTAAAGCAGTAGATGTGGTGTATATGGATTTTAGCAAGGCGTTCGATAAAGTACCCCATGGTAGGCTAATGCAAAAACTACGGAGGTATGGCATTGAGGGTGCATTAGAGGTTTGGATTAGGAATTGGCTGGCTGGAAGGAGACAGAGGGTAGTAGTTGATGGAATAGGTTCATCTTGGAGTGCAGTTACTAGCGGTGTTCCACAAGGATCTGTTTTGGGACCATTGCTGTTTGTCATCTTTATAAATGATCTAGAGGAGGGGCTTGAAAGCTGGGTGAGCAAGTGTGCGGATGACACAAAAGTCGGTGGAGTTGTGGACAGCGAAGAAGGATGTGGCAGGTTACAGCGGGATATAGATAAGTTGCAGAGCTGGGCAGAAAGGTGGCAAATGGAGTTCGATGTAGCTAAGTGTGAAGTCATTCACTTTGGTAGGAGTAACAAGAAGATGGATTACTGGGCTAATGGTAGGCTACTTGGTAGTGTGGATGAGCAGAGGGATCTTGGTGTCCATGTACACAGATCTCTGAAAGTTGCCACCCAGGTAAATAGAGCTGTGAAGAAGGCATATGGTATACTGGGCTTTATTGGTAGAGGAATTGAGTTCCAGAGTCCTGAGGTCATGTTGCAGTTGTATAAGACTCTGGTGCGGCCTCATCTGGAGTATTGTGTGCAGTTTTGGTCGCCATACTATAGGAAGGATGTGGAGGCATTGGAACGAGTGCAGAGGAGGTTTACCAGGATGTTGCCTGGCATGGTAGGAAGATCGTATGAGGAAAGGCTGAGGCACTTGGGGCTGTTCTCATTGGAGAAAAGAAGGTTTAGGGGAGATTTGATAGAGGTGTACAAGATGATTAGGGGTTTAGATAGGGTAGACACTGAGAACCTGTTTCTGTTAATGGAGTCAGCTATTATTAGGGGACACAACTTTAAATTAAGGGGTGGTAGGGAGAGGACAGATGTTAGGGGTAGATTCTTTACTCAGCGGGTTGTGAGTTCATGGAATGCCCTGCCAGTAGCAGCGGTGAACTCTCCCTCTTTATGGTCATTTAAGCGGGCATTGGATAAGCATATGGAGGTTATTGGGCTAGTGTAGGTTAGGTAGACTTTGGTCGGCGCAACATCGAGGGCTGAAGGGCCTGTACTGCGCTGTATTTTTCTATGTTTTATAAATTTGTGAAGTCAAAGATTTGAGGGAAGATATTATTTCCACAAATGTATAAATATTCATTATAGAAAATAACCGGGGTGGGAGATGTTGCCTCAGGGTGTAAGTGTCTGAAAGCATTAATATTGAATGCCTTCGGTATGATGATGTAACGTACTTAATGGGGAATCACCTAAGGATCTCAAGGCAGTAAGGTCCATTAGCTGGCTTTTCCTCATAGACACCGTAATGATGGCTATCACATCAAAGTAAATTATACTTGGTTGTTATCATACAAATTGCCTCTTCTTTAAAACAAGAGCTTCTTCCCAGTAGACTGGTTTACCCCTACGACACTAGACTAAGCAGGGTCTATGGAACCCTATCCTGAAAGAGTATGATGGTAGCAAATCTGCCTTTACAGTGAACAACAGTACAGAGCTAATACAACATGATGAGCAATGGCATGGTTTGGTCTCCACTACGTATTTCTTTTAGCCATTCTCTTTATGCAGTGAAGTGATCTTCTTTGCTGGTGTAGTAATCAAGAGAGCCAACTAAAGACCAGAACACAAAAGGCAAATCTTACAACAGCAGCTTAGAGGAATTTAAATTCAGGTAATTATGAAAATTTTGAATAAAATACAAGTCTCTGTTGATGTAACTATGAAGTTATTGGTTTGTTGTAAAAACCCATCAGATTCACAAATGTCATTTCAGGAAGGGAATGGCCTAACCTTACCCAATCAAGTCTATTGGTAACTCTTGGTGGATAACAAATGATTGACTCTGAATTTACCTTTTAGAACTGTCCAGTAAGCCACTCAATTTGTTGGCATGGGTGATGAATGCTGAACCTGCCATCAACGCTTGCATCATGTGAAGGGTTTTTAAAAGAATTGCAGGGCTCCTTCATGGAATGATATCACATCACAGTTTGTATTAAAAATAAAACAAGGCACAATCAGTCAGTTTTTGCTTTTTTTTTCTGGTGAGTTGTTTAAAAGAAGCATTTCCTGGCAGTTTACTTTGAAAGGAGGGTGAAGCAGTGGAGAGGAGGTTGTGGTGGATTCAGGAACAGTTTTACTGGCATTCATGTTGGCAGTGCAAAAAGAATGGAAATTAATGAAAAAGCTTGGCTAGGTTCAGCGATTAAGACATGGCATTTACAGTACTGAATTATAAGTAGCCTATTGTTTCATGGAAATTGTCATGGTGTTAAAATATAGACTATCAATTTTCAACTTCCATCATCTGATTTTAATATCTGGGACTTCTTTCACTAAATTTTTTTTAAAAAGAATGACATTGCCTTAATTTGGCCACAGCAATCACCTGATCAGAGATTTATCACATCATAAAATCAACTTGCAGTAAACAAGGTTGGTGCAATTAGTATTAGTATTTTACTGAAAGGTACTGAAACCAGTCAACTCAGAAACCAGTCAACTCAGTCAAATATGACAAAACCCTCATCTCCTAATTTTGATTTACACAGTTATGCGAATTTTCAGACATTAGAGATGGAATGTCACTTAGCAAATCTAAAGAAACAGGACTTTTGTAGATTGAAAACACACAAACAAGCTTGAATTTCAATGAATTGTTTCTGGCAGAGCAAATGATTTGTGGCTGGAATCAGCTGGAGAAAGTGTTCTCTCAAAATCTCAGGAAGGAAAGTGTTTGGTGACAGAACTGATTAAACAGAAACATCAGGGCACTGAGAACTTAAAGGACAAGTGAAATATTTGCTACTGCTGAGAATACAAGACATCAATTAAACAGCTGTAGTCTCAGATTAAAACGGTACATCTTAAAGATATCCTAAAATCGAGAAACAATATATTTCTTTTATCTTTCTTTTGTACTGAACACTATCCCGTTTTAACTTTTGAACCTTTGTGCATGTATGTCATGTAAATTATTTTGCTCAGCTTTAGAAGATTATAAAATAGTTTATTCCATCATTCAAGAAAACATATCATTGATTCTTCACCGATAAAATGGATATTGGGTAACTATATTTTTTTATTTGATGTAGGTACAACTGCAAATTTAAAAACAACAAAAAACTTAATAAAACAGAAAATATTTTGAATGTAGAAACTTAGCAGGTCTGGCAGCATTTGAAGAGAGAAATAAAGATAACATTTTGAGTCCACTATGACTCATCTTGAGAACATTTATTTTTCTTTTTAAAGCAATTAGAATGAAATGAATTGGGGAGCAAGACAGCTTTGAGATTGCATGTGGAAATACTGATGGGTGAAAGAAGTCGAGAGTGTGCACACAGTAGGACATGGTATTGAGTGTGGATGTCAGGATGCAATACAATTGTCCGAGGAGCATTGTATGTCTTAGAGATACATGTACAGAGCAACCTCGGTTATCCAAACCTCGGTTATCTGAATTTCAGATTATCCAAACAAGATCTCAAGGTCCCGATGCTTAGGTAAACCATGACAACAACAAAGCCTGAGACGTGAGGGTGTAAAAATCTCCCGTTCCATCTTACACTATTTGAAACAAGATCCTATATTCTAACATAATAGCTACATATTAAATAAACCCTCAAATAAGAGAATTTACTGGGCGAGAGAAGCTGGTTCCAGGGCCACAATGCACCTTTAGCAAGGGGAATGCACGACACCACCAGTCACTGGGGGAACTCCAACCTGGTCTCACACCCGCTCCCCGCAGCCATCAGGTCAGTTATCTGAATATTCGATTATCCGAACAAAATACTCCCCGCCATCTCGTTTGGATAATAGAGATTGCCCTGTACTGTCTGATGGATTCATGAAAGGTGGAACTGCAGCTGGATGGGGTGTGGTGGAGCTGGAGACAGTCACTCAGGAAGGAGATGTAGTTATGAACACGAGTTTTGGCAAATGATAAGAGGAAGATAAGAAAACAATGAGGATGTATAAATTGAAAGGTTAAAACAGAAACCATGTTGGAGAGAAGAGCAGAACTTCTTCGAGGTGGACATGTCTGGAAGAGAAATTGCAATCCATTAAACACTCAAAAGCAAAATATTGTGGACGCTGGAAATCTGAAATAAGCACAGGAAACACTGGAGAAGCTGAGGAGGACTGACGACATCTGGGAAGAGAGAAAAAGAGTGAACGTATGACTCTTCTTTAGAACAAAATATCTGTGGCCAATCAAACAACTTGAAGAGAGCAAGCTGTTTCACACCACCTCACCTTATTGTGAGAGAATAGATTAGTGTTCAATCCAGATGTGGAAAATCAATTACTTTTGATGGATTTTATTTTACTGCATTATTGCTGACATCGGACTTAAGAATCTTGGCTATTTTAATACAGTATTTGGTATGTTTAATTTCTCAACATTTAAGTTGAGTTACAAACATACAGCATCTTCAATTATCTTTTTATTCACCCTATATGTTTTCACACATGAGGAGAAAGTTTATTAATTTCAATATCTTATCTAATTAAAAGGAGTCTCTATTATTTTCACATTTTCCTCATTATATGATGGCATAAAATAATATTTGATGTTACATGTTGCCAACCAATAGGATCTACCAAAACGTGAGACAGTATTGGTAATCACCGTTCACTGGTGATAAGATTGAGGCTGGTGGAACAACTTACTGTGGCCCTGCCATCTGCCTTCTTAGATACCTTCATTATGTGCCATGCTCAGCTTGCCACCCAGTTCTGGTACAATCCAATTTTTAGGCCAGAATCAGAACAAAATTAAAGTCAGTAAGGTCGCAAGTTCTTTGATTGGCCACAGATATTTTGTTCTAAAGAAGAGTCATACATTCACTCTCTTTCTCTCTCGCCAGCTGTCGCCAGTCCTGCAATTCTCTCACTTTTCCACCATGCACATGAAGAAAGAGACACAGAAACCTTGAAAAATAAGTTTTAAAAATGTATACAGTAACTTTCCAAAGTTTTTACATCTCATCTACCAATATTGCACCAAAAAGATGGAAGATCTTTTGGAGAAATTGACCCCTGAACTGGCTAACTTTGGTAATATTAGGACATTTACTTTGAACTGAACTCCATAGACTTGCCTAGACAAGGTTAGAATATTAAGAGTGTGAGTCGCTCAATGAATTTGCTTTTTCTACCCTTTTAAATACTTAGCTTAGCTTAATTTCAAGCCCAGTTCTGATGTTTCCCCAGCTACATAACTATTTATTGCTGCTTTTGAAGAATATTTGACATCTTTTCTGGTATTGCAATTTCTTGGTCTAATAGGTTCCTCCAGTTTCTACTCTGAATACTTCACTTATTCTCTAGAGCTGGCTCAGGATTGTCAGGTAATGTTGAGGATCATGACAATGCATCTGCATTTTGATATAAAAATGCTTTTATAACATGTCATTTAAACCTTCTGAAATCAAATTGAAGAATGATTGTTAATGTCTGGAAAATAACATAAATAAATCTGAAGTGAATAACAAATTACTTGTGTAATAAAAACTCAGCAATATATGTCCATCGTAACTACTAGGTCATTGGCCCTGGAAGATGAGAGCTGAAAATGTGTTGCTGGTTAAAGCACAGCAGGTCAGGCAGCATCCAAGGAACAGGAAATTCGACGTTTCGGGCCAGAGCCCTTCATCATTCCTGATGAAGGGCTCTGGCCCGAAACGTCGAATTTCCTGTTCCTTGGATGCTGCCTGACCTGCTGTGCTTTAACCAGCAACACATTTTCAGCTCTGATCTCTAGCATCTGCAGACCTCACTTTTTACCCTGGAAGATGAGACACTAACATCTGTTTAGAATGTGGATTTTGGTACCACAAGCATTTGTATTATATACCATACATACATTTAAAGGAACCTAGGCATACACTAATCCTATGCTCAACTATAAAAGGTGAGAGATATTGCTTCCATAACATCTTGGTTTTGGATTAAAACTTCAGCATTTTCCAGTTTTGTCAACATGATAAATGAACACTTGCTGACTCCTGCTTTCAAAAACCATGCAATTTTATATTTTAAAATATAAGTGATTGATGTTGTCAGTGATTGATGACATGTCAACCAGAGGGTTTTCTTGTGTACCTCCTAATGTCATGGAGCCAGACGGCTTTAGATAAACCCCTTGGCGACTTTCTTGAGATATTCAATAATTAAATCTCACCTTTGAATCTTTGACACTGTCAACCTTGAGAAGTTATATAACATCTTCCTCTATGTTATGAACTGACCCAAAATGGTAAATGCTTCACTGCTGGGGAGGTTGGCCTGAGGGAGAACACTAATATTAGTGTGTCGATTCTGCCCAAAGATTGGCATGATCTCTCAGATGCAGTGCTACTGGTATTGTACCAGGGTTTTGAGGTGCCTGCTGTACAATGTTCATATCTCTGAGTCACATCAGAGATCGTGTATCACTACTACTCTGTAGCATGATGCCGGGTTTGTCACGATACTCTGTCAGCTTCATAATCTGAGATCTTAAGCAATTCGATTACTAAGTATCCAATTCAGTTTTGGACCAAGGTCAAGGAAGGTTGTGTTATCACACCAACTCTCATCTTGACCTTCATTGTTGCAAAGATTCACTTTCCCCTCAGCAAGCTCTCGGCCGGAGCGAAACTGATCTGCAGGAACAAACAGGAACTGTTCATCCTCCAGCATGTGCAGGTCATCTTCAGTCTTTAAACTGTAGTATGCACACAGTTCTTGCAAATGCACGTACCCAGGGACTAAGTTCCAAGGCATTGTGAAGCTCCTTTCCAAGACTAATAAGAACATGAGACTTTGCTCCAAACAATCATTGTTAGTTTGCCCTCTATCAACCTGCCAAGACACTAGCACACCACACTGCACCACCCCTACCAGGTTATCATAATGCATTGGACTGCTGGCATACTTCAGCAACCTACTGACAATCAGGCTAAGCATCGAAATTCAACACTATTTTCAGCGGCCCTGCGCAGGCTTTGGTCACTTGAGGTAGAGAATTTTCAAACACTGGGATCTCAAATCTGGCATCAAGCCACTGCAAAGCAGTAATGATATATGCACTATTATGTGACATAGAGACATGGACAATATACAACAGGCATCTCAAACTCATGGTGCAATACCAACAGTGTTGCATTTGTGAGATCCTGCAAATCCATGGGCAGGCTATGCATACCAATATCAGTGTTCTCGCTCAGGCTAACTACCCCAGCATTGAAGTGTTTACCATGCTGGATCAATTCTGCAGGGTTAGCCACTTCATCTCTGTGCTTGACACAACACTTCTGAAATGAGTGCTTTACTCAGACCTTTGGCACTGCAACGAACCTCAGGAGGACAGAGGAAAAATTTCAAGTAAGTTCTCAAAACCTCTTTGTCAAAGTTCAATATCCCCATCAATACCTGCAAGTCGCTTACTCAAGGCTGTCTGAAGTGATAGGAAGGCATCTGGAAGGAGCAGTACACTTTGAGTTTCACTGCCAATAGCAAGCTGATGTTAACCATTGATTCAGAAAGGAGCATGTTGCAGTTCACATATCCCCTTCTATTTCCAAAACCTCTTCTCCCCCACCATGGTACAGACTATAGGTTGTGCATTAGGCTCCTCAGTTACCTGAGATCTTACTTCTAGTGTGGAAGCAAGTCATTCTTAACCATGAGGGACTGCTTAAGACAAACTGATCAATAAGTAGTCCATCACACCTATCATTCAAAAGTACTGAATTGATCATAAAGACCACTGGACATCCTGAGGGTGTGAAAGGCATTCTTTAAAAAGAAATATGTCTTTTTATTTATGTGGGGAGTTGCTCTGGCAGAACAAATGCCTTTTCCACCATGCAGAACACATCTGCTTCATAACAGATTCCAAGGACAAAGATATTGCCATTGCCACCTGTTCTGCTCCATGTTGCAAGATAGCCCACAGTTGTTCTACCTGAGGCCCCAGTTGGGCTAACTATCTCCCACTCTCCAACTCCAAAGGGATCTACGTTTTTCTTGACAATACAACTAATGGCCATGTAAACTTTCAGCAAGGGAGGATTCTAAGGGTTCAGCAGATGCTTTCAATGAGGAATATTGTCCATGGATAGAAGAATGTGGACAAATCACCCTGTTAGGGTAAACTAAAAGTATATCCACAGGAGGCTATATCAAGGTCAGAATTTAACAAGTATTGGGATTTTTTGTCCAAAGAAAATAGATTCCCAGTGATACTGGCCTACCGTCCCTAAACCAGTTAATGTCTGGGCATAGTTATCGATTGGAAGTGAGATTTCTGAGAGAGGAGATCCTGCTCCAAAGAGCTTCCAGGTAATCAGACTGGCTGGCCATTCTGTGGGCCCAGCAGTGCTACTGAGTGCAGTGGCGACTGCTGAGATGACAAATAGTCCCAACAATCAGACCTGGAGTCAGGATGCAAGTAAATCCCAGGGACTATTGCAGCAGTGATGGGAGGAGAATTCCTGGGAAGTGGGGATGCCTTGACAGTTATGCCACAAAAGAAAAAGCACCTGTGGGTGGAGATGGGAGAGCTGGGAGAATAGTGGCCTGGATCCTGAAAGGGGGCTGGTGATAGTGGATCTCACCACCTCTGATGCTACAGAGACAAATAAGCTCAACTGTTTGGCTCACTAAACATCCCCCTCCTGCTAGCCTCAGAGATAAGCGAAGTAGGGAGTAGGCCTTAAATTGTCACTAATTAAATTATTCAGTATAAGATAATAAGTACCATTCTAAAGAGAGTGCAAGAAAGACCTGGGTGCATATGTGCCGAAATTATTGAAGATGTCAAGTGAGCTTGAGAGAACAGTATCCAAGGCATTAGCAGTAGAGGTATCAAGTACAAGAGCAAGCAAGTTTATGTCAAAACGCTGATGTGGCCTCAATGGGTTTATTGCATCTGTTTGAAATGCCACCTTTTGTGAACGATATGAAGGCATTAGACAGAGTACAAAAAAGATTCACCTGAATGAGAAGCTTCAGTTATATTGGTAGATTGGGAGAAGTTAAGATAGTTTTCCTTGGAGAGAACATTGAGGGGAGATTGGATAAACATCTTCAAAATCATGAGGGTGTGGATGTAAGTAGATATGAGGGAAACTATTCCCTTTGAAAATAATGAGAAACAGGGCATAACTTTAACATAATTGGCAAAACATGCAAAGATGAAATGTGGAAATGTAATCATAGAATCTCTACAGTGCAAATAGAGGCCATTCAAGCCCACTGAGTCTGCACAAACCCTCAGAAGTTACCTGCCCCAAATCAATCCACATAATCCTGCATTTATCATGGGTAACTCACCTGGCCTGCACAACTTGGACTCCATAGGGCAATTTAGCATGGCCAGTCCACCCAACCTGCATATTGTTGGGCTGTCCTCGGTCACATGTTTTCATGCAGTGAGTGGTTAGCATCTAAAATGTATTGTCTCAGACTGTGGAGTGCAGAGCTTAAATCAAATCATTAAAGAGAGAATTGGGTTATTTTCTGAAAAAGAAGGATGTGCAGGGCTTCAGGGAGAAGATGGGAGAAACTAAACTCTTGATGAATTGCCCCTTCAGAAGGCAGTCACGAGATGCTCAACAACTTCTTTCTGGACTGTAACCAATCTGTAATTCTGGAAATCTCTGGCATGGAAAAATTAGCTGATAATAATGATAAAGAGGCTAAATATTTGTGGAAATGAGGTCTACTATTACTGAAAAATATAGATTTATTTAAGTGATTTACAGGACTGTTTGAAATCAGTTTTAAGCTACTGGGCCCTCTGAAGCTTTGCTATTTTTCTGCTAAAATTCTGCAAGTTTCATATTTACCGTGTGAATGATGAAAGCTCTGACGATCAGTCAGAAAGCAAATGATAGCAAGATGGCAAAGCCCCAGGTTGAGACTTCCTACTTCTTTGGCTCAATTTGGATGCATTTGGAAGTTAGAACAATGGGTGAATTCTGACATACTTGCCTCCAGAAGGTGAAGCATAGGCCTCACTGTTAGAACCCAGGTAAATAAAGCAGCCTGCACTAAATAAGAAAGGAACAGGTTTTCCCTTTTTGGAATTGGTCTGTTTACACAGAACCCTGAGAGGAATATGATGAGTGTCAGGAGACAAATCCTACCAGTGAAGGTATCCAGAACTTTCCAGCTAGCAGGTATGTGCTCAGATAGGTGCTAGTACCTGCCTGGATGATACAGTTGAGGTTTAATTAATAACAGTATTGTAAGTTTGCACAAATGTTCAATTAACGACAGTGAAGGACAATATATGAAAAATAATGCAATTAATAAACTTCAGGAACAGCAATGTAGACTGTGACTGGATAACATTACTTCTTCTGAATGTTCCAATCATACATTATTTGCAATATAAAAGAGATTATTTGAACATAATATGCAAAATATTTTCACTTGTTTCTTACTACGTCTTTTCCAGTATTAAAATACTGGAATCAAATGGGCTTCAGGAAATGGCAGCAGCTTATCAACATACCACACTCCACTCTACCAAACTGCCCAGAAGTAATGCAGATAAGTTTATATAAGTGGCGTTCATTATATTTAAATACAACATAGGTCTGATATGAATGCTGTTTGCCACTTGGTAATGGAGGCAGGTTAAAAATGGAGCAGCATGATGCTTGTTTTGCTCATGACACACATGCAGTTCATACCAACTTAACAGGTGAATTTTGGTAGGAGGCCCTCACCATCTTAAAGTAAAAGGATTCTGTTCAAATTCAAAAGTCAAGATCCTTTATCAAAATGAAGATGCCAACACAATTTTGACCAATAATTATTCACAACCAGTGTCAGGCAGCCATCAGCAAGAAGAGAGCTGTTGAGGCATGATTTTTTAATAATATTTCACACTTTCCTGTTGAGCTAGGAGAAGAGGAAATGCTCCCATGGACCTCATTCAATCTCGATTAGAATGACAACAGTCAGCGGACTATTGTGTTACCAGCAAATTCTGAATTATGAAATCTTTCTTTTGAGGTTTTAGTCATTATATTGAAGCCACATATATCAGTAATAATTAACGCGAAGTAGTACCTCAGAAATTTTATTTAAGCAACATCGACAACAGACAGCCTTCCATGATTGTCAGATTTGTGGCATAGAGCATATTTTAACTTCTTATGTTTTGTATAAGGATTGAAAATTCAACAGGTTGCACAATAATGTTCATTAAATTCAAACAATGGAAGTGAACTTTAACAGGTACTGATAGGAATCTCTGCTAATTTTCTACTTGATGCAGTAGGTTGAGAATCTGATGAATTTTAACCACTGGGGGCTTCATTAACATTGATGTTAATTGACCTTCTGCCTGGAACATAGTAAATAGGTATGACATAGGCCTCTTGTTGGTTTCTTGACAAACAGGCAATCCTTAGTCACACCATGGCATTCAGGTGACTGTGAGGAAGAGGATTTGGGGGAAAGGAAGGATGTACTCACTGCAGGAAACTGAGGGGCATTGCTGGGGAATTCGGGGCAGGAGAGTCACTCTTCTCATGTGAAACCTGGAAAAGCATCTCCTGCATCGCCTGACCCCACAGAGGCAAGTTGCAAACACCTGTGGAGAGAGAATTCAGTTTTCCCATCACCTTCATAATTGTGTCCAGTCTCAGGCAAATCTTTCCTGCCCAGCTCGAGACTGAGATTATTGCCCAATGATATCAGACTTATCACTGTAGCCCTCACCACTTGAGAACATTTCTCATTTTGTTCTGATGACAATTTTACAGATTTCTGAATAAAATCCCCAGTTTTCCCTATTGTGTCACAAATGGTGGGTAGTTTTGTGCTGTGCACAATAGCATTGTAAATGTCATGGATACAACTGAAACTCATTTCACAAAAGATGTCTACAATTGGCAGAGAATGATTTTCATCTCTGTACGGACTGATTTTAAACCTAGTTACAAGAAATGTGTTAACCACCTGCAGCCTCCATTGTAGGATGCATTTATTGGAAAATATGAAATTCTCCATGGTAACAGACAAAAGCCCTTTTTTAATTGTTGCACCTGTCATTGGATTCTACAATTTTGCTTATTTTCTATTTTCTCCACTTCCATTCCCCACATCCCAATGTGCCCAATTATTCCCTGACTGACATAACTCACCTATCCACTAAATTCTTCTCCAACTTGATGCAACCTGACTACCCCCAAACTCTCTTATCTGATCTATCTACCTGACTTGCCTCCCTATCCCATCACACACCCATCTGCCACGCTACTCCCGAAAAAGATAATGAATCATTTTGAGTAGAGATTAGCAAAAGCAAACAGTAAAAAGACATGTTTGGGAGTAATTTATAATTCCCCAAGTGGCAGATATGCTGTAGGATAGAACATGCAGGAAGAAATAAATAGAAGGCATATAAGAAAGTACTATAGTGATCATGGTGACTTTGGTAGAGCCCAATTCGACCATGGAGACTGAATGAATCAGATTTGAAATGGTAGCCCAGAAAATATGTTTATAAAGTGTATTTAGAACAACTTCTAAAAACAGTACTTTTTAAACTAATGGGAGAGTAAGCTATTTAAGATCAGTTAATGAGTAATCAGATGGGATTAATCAATACTGTCACCTTTAGAAAGAGAGATAGATACTGCAGGTGATAGAAAACTTTATCTCACTTTCCAACTCCATTTTGATTTAGCCTTTCTCTCTCACATCTGGTGGCCTGCATTACTGGTAATAGGACTTGCGTGTAAACTAATCAATTGGAAAACATTGAAGATTTACTGGTGGTGGTTAACGGATGGAAAAATACTATGGTAATTTGGAGATGAAGAAATAAGTATTCAATTGTGTATAAGAGCACTTCTGGATATATAAAAAAACTTTGTGGTAAAGTTGATAGCAATAATAACATGACAGAAGTTTAAATTCAGTTTTAAGGGGAGAGATGCGGTTTCAGATGAATATTTCAAATCTGAATGAAGATAATTATAAAGGAAGATAATTCTAAGAGTGTGAGGAAAAGCATAGCTAAAATAAATTGGAAATAATTGGATTAGGGGTTTAGATAAGGTTGACCATGAGAACCTTTTTCCACGTATGGAGTCAGATATTACGATGGGGCATAGCTTTAAATTAAGGGGTGGTAGGTATAGGACAGATGTTAGGAGTAGATTCTTTACTCAGTGAGTCGTGAGTTCATGGAATGCCCTGCCAGTAGCAGTGGTGGACTCTCCCTCTTTATGGGCATTTAAACGGGCATTGGATAGGCATATGGAGGATAGTGAGCTAGTGTAAGTTAGGTGGGCTTGGATCAGCGCAACATCGAGGGCTGAAGGGCCTGTACTGTGCTGTATTTTTCTATGTTCTATAAAAGATTGAACAGGCATGATGCAGCGGCTGACTTTCAAGCGGATATTTAATAATTTTCAGCAAGTTTTATCCCAGTGAGAAACAACAATTCTTTGAGAAGGGGACCATATCCATGGCAAAACAAGCAAGTTAGGGATTGTATTAGATTCAGAAAAAGTTCTGGCTGGGAAAGCCTAATGGTCATCTTTCTTTATGTGACACAACTTAAGGCCTTTAAGTAGTTGATTAATAACTTAATGACTTATCTTGCCATTACCCCAATTAAATGTGGTTCCAGCAGATAAGAAAGGTAGTAGCCTTCTCAACTAATAGAATAGAATAGTAGGTTGGGGTTTGGTCAGTTCCAATCTAGGGAGCGATGGAGAACATGGATAGGAGTAGGGCTAGCAATCCACATCACAACAACTTGACCAATCAGAGTCCTCTAGTCAACCTATTAGCTCCATCTTCTCATGCATTATAAAATGTTGTTGCCAATGTCATGATAAGTGTAAGAAATGCTCCAGATTTTCTTTTCAGTAAAAATATGATAGAGGCTTTTCAAGGAGGTAACAACAAATAATGGGAAACCAGTAGATGGGTGAATTTGGATTCTCAAACTGCATTTAATATGGTGCAACATTGAAGGCTGATGCATGGATAAACCCACGTGGTGGTGAGAATAACATATTAGCATAGATACAGGATTGCTTCGCTGACACAAAGCAGAGAGGAGGGATAAATGCATCATCTTCAAGTTGGTGAGCCACAGGGATCAGGGTCAGCCACTTAGTTATATCAACAACTTGGATGCAAGGGTTAAATGTATGATAACTAAATTTGCTAATGACAAGATAGGCAGAAAAGTAAGTTGTTAAGAGGAGGTAGGCAACTTACTGCAAAAGGGTGTAGATAGGCTAGTGAACGTGCAAAGATTTGGATCTTCAAGTATGATGCAGCAAAATGTGAAATTGTCTGTTTTGGCAGGAGTAGAAAAGTAGTATACTATATAAATGGAGTGAGCTTACATAACTCTGATGTACATGTGTAGTAGGGGTTTGTAGTTATTGGAACCAGGTGGATCTTGTTAACTTGATTGGGGTTACTAATCTTGGCCAATCACAAAGCTCTGGTGATCAATTAGTGTGGAGGGGGAAGGGTAGGTCAGAGGATCTGCCTCTGCCCACCATAAACAGGTCCAGGCAGGGGGTTGTTATGGCCGATTGCCTATCCCTCTTCCGTGACTATGTTTGAACCCGGATATCTCTGGAGAAGGAGCACGTGGTGTCTACCAACACCTTTGAGCTGTTCAGGGAGAGGTGGACACTGCAGGGAGTGGAGTGTTCTATTTTCCCCTCCAACTCTATTTTGATTTAATCTCTGCCCTCCCCTTCACTGTTTGACCACGCAGCATTGCCCTTTGATGAAAAGGGTATTGCTTGTCACAGGCCACTCGGGTGTTTCCTTTCTTCCTGGTGGTGGAAATTGAATGAAGATTTGTATACCTGTTGCCTTTCACTGTGTCTCACACCCGAACACAAACAACATGGGTGCTGGAAAAAATATAAGCACTACTGCAGTTAGGTAGTAATGTGGAGTTTTAAAAAAAACAAAAAAATATAAGCAAAGGATTTAGAATCTCTTCAGTTTAGGGGACAGACTCTGAGTTGGCTGGCTACAGCCAGTAAACACTGGGTGACTGGGTTTCAGTGTCCTAGTACAGCCATTCTCAATGGGGATTATATGGCTCCCTTAGGGGCCTTAGCACATTTGAAAGAGGCTACAGACTGAAAACAATGAGAAGGGGAGCCCTAAGGGTTTACGGGAGCTGTAGTAACTGAACCAGTGAAATACCCAAGCCTAACTTAATCTGTAGCCTGACATCATGAAACTTGCAGAAAAGCACCAAGCTCAAGAATCACATTAGGCGTGATGGATATTTAATTTCATACAGTCCTTTTTAAAATTTTGTCCAGTATGTCAGAATGTTCAAGTTTTCTTGGTGTTCGATAATAAATGATTTTCTGTCTATCTGATCGTGTTATTTTCTTGTTTGAAAGGGGGTCCCTGGAATCTGAGAAGAGCTTGTGGGGGACTGTGGCCAAAAAAAGGTTGAGAATCACTGTCCTAACATATGAAGCACACAATGCAAGTATTCAGATGAGGCAAGTGATTCGAGAGGCAAATGGAATATTGCTATTTTTGCAAGGTGAAAGGAATATAAAAGTAGGTAAATTCTACTAAATTGAAAATGGCCTCAGTGAGACTATATCTGAAGTATTGTTTGCTTATTTGAAAAAAAGATACAATTGCAATAGCAGTTTCAAGATATTGGGATGAGGGATTATCCAATGAGGAAAGATTAGACACACTGAGTTTATAACTATTGGAGTTTCGAAAAATGAAAGTTGATCTTTGTGAAACATTAAAAGATCCCTTGGGGCTTGATTGTATGGATACCAAGAGGATGTTATGTTGTTGATTTTATTTGAGTTGGGTATATTGTTGATTGATAAGAGAGTCAAGGTATGTTGAGATTAGTGGGGCTATGCAAACAGGAATTTGGGTTTGAGACGTCAATCAGGCTAGGCATGATCTTACTGAATGGCAGAGGGATGGGCCAAAGGGAGATTCTTATGATCTTAACATTTTGATGCCTATGGAAATCATAAGTGCACACAATATTCAAAGGTACATAGTGAAGCTTAGCCACTGGATATGTCTGGCTATGAAGAAGAAAATAGCAAATGCAATATAATAAATTATAAACCCATTTCATTACCTTTAAGTAATGTGAATGCTCATATCTTGGACCAATAGTGCAGGAGATGGATGACAATTAAATGAGTTATTTTCTTAATTTATAAATTTTCTGGCAAGATAAAATATTTTAAGTGAGCATAACAATGCTTCATATCTGCTGTCTTGAATTGTTATTTTTAATAAGCTAAAACAGATAAAAATCATGAAAACCAAATATTAAACTCTTTACAACAGTACATTTGGTAAGCCAGTTTTTTCACTCATGGGTAAAAATAGTACACAGCAATGGAGGTTTCAAAGTGTGCAGTTTCTGTCTGGTACAACAACTCTCCATTGAATTGGAAGTGCCCTTTTGATAAGACAAGAGTGTCTGTTGCAACTCCTGATGCACAGAATATAGGTCAAAGAAGGTGATTGTGACTGTGTGTTTCAATTACCAAAGTTAGAATATGACATTTACTGTGTTCTGTGGCAGACATTACTTCATACAAAATATTATTTTTCTTCTCTAAGTAGACTGTATAGGCTGAACCTTTCTGCTATTTATTTGTCTAAAATTGGCATTGGGCAAGTGGCAGAGTTGGAGGAGAAGAGTTAAGCAGCATGACTTTCTGATGTATTTGAACAGTTATGCATCTCTTGATTCATCCCTATTGAGGTTATTGTTATTTCACCACTTCCTGCATGAATAGCAGGGAGCTCAGATCCTGTTGCAGAGAAACCATAGATCTTCGGTTGCTTAACAGAAAATGACGTGCTAAGTATTCCAAGCTGATTTCAATCATGTGATCACATTTTGTTTGTCACTAAAATAGGTATCTTTATTCAGTGTTTCACTTACAGAAGTGTCACTGACTAGTGAATTAGTTCATTGCACGATTAAGTGTTGGAACATGATATATTCATTCTCTGACAGTCCCACACAATGATTTTTCAACTGAAATTTCACTATGTCCCTGAATGCAAGCACGATGTTTTTAATAATTGGACTCATTTTAGTTAACCTCCAAAGAGGAACAAATGAAGATAAACCCTATGATTAGTGGAGACAATGGACCAGTGGAATTATCACTAGACTATTAATCCAAAGGAGAAAGTGAGGATTGCAGATGCTGGAGATCAGAGTCGAGAGTGTGGTGCTGGAAAAGCGCAGCCGGTCAGGCAGCATCTGGGGAGGAGAATCAGGAGCAGCCTGATGAAGGGCTTATGCTCGAAATGTTGATTCTCCTGACCAGCTGTGCTTTTCCAGCACCACACACCTGACTATTAATCCAGAGCTGAAAATGTGTTGCTGGTTAAAGCACAGCAGGTCACGCACATTCCAAGGAACAGGAAATTCGACGTTTCAGGCCAGAGCCCTTCAGGCCCAGGAAATATTGTGGGGCCCTGGTTTCGGATCCTGCAATAGATGGTGAAATTTGAATTTAATAAAAATCTGGAATTAAGAGTCTATTGATGACCATGAAATTGTCAATTGTCAGGAAAATCCCAAGTGATTCAGTTATGTCCTTTAGGGAAGGAAACTGCTGTCTTTGCCTATTCTGGCCTACATGTGGCTCCAGACTCACAGTAATGCGGTTGACTCTTTGCTGTTGTCTAGGCAATTAAAGATGGGCAATAAATAATAGTCTGACCAATGATGCCCACATCTTGTGAATGAACTAAAAGTAAAGGTCCATGGCTTACAGGTTCTGAAACTGTAAAATAGAAATGCCTGTTGTTTAAAAAATTCTTTAAATAATTGGTATTCCTAAGACATAGGTGCAGAAGTAGGCCATTTAACCCACCAAATTCACTCTGCCATTCAATGAGATCATGGCTAATCTGATAACTCTCCACTGCACTTTCCTACAACACCATAAAATCTTGGAACAGAAATATCGCCATTTGGTGCTGTTACCTAAGTTAATTTGTCTTGAATCAAATGTCCCAGTTAAGGTATGTAACTGACTTTAGCATCCAGCTTCATTTAAATACAAATGTGAACTGCTGATATTAGATGTGTGTCACAACGAGGTTATAGATCTTTTAGTCTCCAAAGTCAAGCTCGTTTTCAGGAAAACAGAGGACAGGGGTAAAGACAAGAGGGCTACGGCTAGACCAGCAGAAGTTTGCAAGTATTTTTGTGAAGAATGGTGTTCCCCCTCTGTACTATGTTAACAAATTACAGATAATGCATTGGCTATGAATTAGCACCAGAAATAAATCTTTATTGGGTCAACAGAAAACAAAACTGATTTGGAATGGGTTACTGTGGTGGGGCTTGGTTCCTGATCTGCAACCTTTGGGCTTTCAGACAAAGTTTCAGTGGAGGCTTCAGCGTGGAAGGTGGATGTGGTGGGAGTGGAAGAGATCATCTGCAAATATGCATGTCATATAATTGCATCTTTATATAAACATGGTAAATGATAGCAGCAATATATTGATGTAACAATCAGTGATGCCTTGGCAATGGGAAACACAAGTTCAGAGCCTCCACTGACATCTGCTGTAATATTGCAAATTGGTACTGGATGCAAAGAAAGAGCATCAGGAGAGTTAGTATTGAGATTCTGTTACACATTTGACAGCAACTGCCAGAAAACAGCACTGAAAGGGCTGCAAGTATTTTGGTTTTTCACAACATTGTTTGTAGGTTATAGGTAGGAAGAATGAAATCGTGGCTATTATGAGGAGGAGGTACAGTAGTGAGTTAATAAATTGTCCCTTCATCTCCACAAGCCAGAATGATCCAGTGGTTGATTTGTATTTGCTGCACTTTATGTATACACATGGATGATCATAACCTATTTCTCAATAAGCATAGGACCAATGCAAAAAAACAGTTCTTGTTCAGAAGATGTGAATGCGAGCTAGTATAAGATGCTAACTAAACATTATAGCTAAGAGATACTCTAATTTAACACACAACTTTAGTCATAAGATAACAGCTCATAGTGTTGGAGAAAGTGTATTGACATGGATAGAGAATTGGCCATTAGGCAGGAACAGCAAATGGGGACAAAGAGTTATTTTCCAGGTTAGCAAAGGAAGTTGTAAGATCCAATAGTTTTCAATGTGAATCTGAGCCCAGTGGTACATTCAGGCAACTTTTACTGCAATACACACAGCAGTTACAGCTTCAGAGCTTCATAACAAAATGGCACGCAGAAGGTTTCTAAGTAGCTTATTTTATGCAACTCATAGCACACCCCTCTCCACCATTTACTATTGGTCAGCAGAGCTGAGTTATCCAACCGTGATTGGATTTTTGGTACAGCATTTAATGTCAGCAATTTCAATGTATTCCCTTACACTATCTTTAACATTTGTAAACCAGTTATATAATTAATTAATTACATATATTTCCAATCATATCACTAAATGGCTAGAGATAGATAGGTCCTGGACCTTGATGGTTTCATGATGTTTCCCACACTCTCTTATCTCCCTTCTTGGGGCTTTTCACAATGGACTTTGCATTCAAGTACTTTCTTTCCCAAGCATTTGCCACCTGCACCATGTTAACTGCCAATTAATTGGATACTTGCCTATCACTTAAAGACCCTTTAAATCCTGTATTAGTCTCAATCCATTAAGTAAAAAAGAGTATTGATTTTTACTAAACTTTATATCTGTTCCACCAAAGTTATGTGGTTACACCTGATGTTAGAATTCTTTAACTAACAAATGCTGAACAGTTTATTTCTTACCGTATTTACTAGACATTCTTATCTTTATCCTTGGGTGTCTTACAATATATTCATTTACTTCACATTCCAAGTCTGTAGTTTCTGTGCCTATAAGAGCTGTTTTTACTGTCTGGTTTGCTCTCATAATCTTATTTGAATCTTTTCGTCTCATGCTTTAATGATTTTTCTGTATATAGGCGGATCTATAACTACTTCAGAATATATATCTATGATTGTTTGAGTGATCTCAACTAAAATCTACAATTTGTATTGCAACAGATTGATAAAGTATTTCAAGAGAGATTCACTAATTAAATGTAGTGTGAAATGTTCTTATATATGTCTTGAACATAAACAACTGCAGCTCCATATTCTAGCTCAGTTCTATTACATTGATTCTAGAGAGCTGGGATTGTTTTACTTGTGAAGGTTACATCAAAAGCTATCTAACTATTGTCAGCCATGTTCTGCTGCATTAGCCACGGGCACCCATCAGTCATGATGTGCTGCCCTGTCGTAGCTAGCCCTAACAGAAGTGAATGTGCTGTAGCCAAATTTTCAAAAATAGATGAAAAGACTGGTTTCGAGAAGAATACAAACAGTTCACAGAGAAGTATTGATAGGTTAAGTAAGAGGGCAAAATATTAGCAAATAGAGTATAATGTGGGAAAATGTGACTTGCTTCTTTTTGAAAGGGCGAACAAAATAACAGTATTATTTAAATGGAGGAAAAATTGCAGAAAGCTGCAACACAAAGAGACTTGAGGATTGTTGTGCTCTAAACACAGAAAGCAAGCACACGTGTAGCAGCTAATCATTAAAGTTAATGGAATGTTGCCCCTGAATTCAAGGCGATTGGAGTATAAGAGTAGGGAAGCCTTACTGCAACTGTACAAAGGGCTGGTGAGACCACATCTGAGTACAGTGAGTAACTTTGACCCTTTATTTAAAGAAATATATTATTTCATTTGGAGGCAGTTCAGAGTATGTTCATCAGGATGATCCCTGGTGTGGAGGGATTGGACCTAAGAACAAGGCTAAACTGGTTACGACTCCACTCACTAGAGTTTAGCAGAATGGGAGGTGATCTCATTGAAACATATTAAAGGCTTGACAGGCTAAATGCTGAGAGAATGTTTCTCCCTCATGGGAGAGTCTAGGAGCAGAGAGCATAGTCTCAGAATAAAGTGTTACCAATTTAAATCTGAGACAAGGAAGAATTTCTCCTGAGGGTTGAGTCTTTGAAACTCCTTCCCACAGAATGCTATGGGGGCAGAGTCCTTTGTGTCTATTTAAGGCAGAGGTAGATAGATTTGTGATTTGTCGGGAAATCAAGGGTTACAGGGAAAGGGCAGGAATGTGGGATTTAGGAATGTCAGGTCAGTTATGACTCTGTTGAATGGTCGAGTAGGTGTGATGGGCTGAACAGCCTAATCCTATTCTTATTTCTTATGGTTTTATTGTCTTCAGACCTATATATTCTCTGATTCATGCTCCCATTTTAAATGTGTATCACTTGTCCTGGCAGTTTCATGAGTCCCCAGAATACAGAAGGTAGTGATAGATGGAAAATATTTAGCCTGAAGCTCGATGTCAGCTAGTGTTCCGCAGGGATCTGTTCTGGGACCTCTGTTCTTCGTGACCTTTATAAATGACTTGGATGAAGAAGTGCAAAGGTGGGTTAGTAAGTTTGCTGATGACACAAAGGTTGATGGAGTTGTGGATAGTGTGAGGGCTGTTGTAGGTTGCAATGTGACATTGACAGGATATAGAGCTGGGCTGACAAGTGGGGGGTGGAAAGTGTGAAGTGATTCACTTTGAAAGGTTGAATTTGAATGCAGAAATACACGGTTAAATGCAGGATTGTTGGCAGTATAGAGGAACAGAGGGATCTTGGGGTCCATGTCCACAGATCCCTCAAATCTGCCACCCAGGTTGATAGAGATGTTAAGAAGGTGTATGGTGTGTTGGCTTTCATTAACAGGGGGATTGAGTTTAAGAGCCATGAAGTTACGCTGCAACTCTATAGAGTCCTGGTTAGACCACACTTGGAATATTGCATTTAGTTCTGGTCACCTCATTATAGGAAAGGTGTGGAAGCTTTAGACAAGGTGCAGAGGAGATTTATCAGGATGCTGCCTGGACTGGAGGGCAAGTCTAATGGGAGACCTAAGGCTTTTCTCACTGGAGTGAAGAAGAATGAGAAGTGACTTGATAGAGGTGTACAAGATGTTGAGAGGCACAGATTGGATAGAGTTGATAGAGTGGATAGCCAGACACTTTTTCTCATGGCAGAAATGTCTACCATGAGGGGGCATAATTTTAAGGTAATTGGAGGAAGATTTAGGGGAGATTTCAGAGGTAGATTCTTCACACAGACTGGTGGGTGCATGGAATGTACTGGAAACAGTGGTCGTAGAGTCAGAGATGTTAGGGACTTTTAAGCAACTCTTGTTCGTAAAATGAAGGGTCCAAAGGTTAGTCTGATCTTAGAATAGGATAAAAGGCAGGCACAACATCAAGCGTCTGTACTGTGCTGTACTGTTCTATGTTCTAATGCACATTCTTTCTCAGTGCTGAAAATACAACTGTAAAAAAAAATCTGAATGGATAGCTTTGCTTTGTATAACAGCCAAATAACACCAGTATAAATATGTGGTCTGCTTTTGTAAAGTGGTTCTGCATTTTGAACTGAAGTGCCTTCTGCATTCTTAGAATACAGGAAATGTAGACTTTAGAGTAAAATATACAATCATTAGCTGCCAATGACTGTCATACTACAAAAAGCATGATCATTAACAAGAAAATTGTCTGGATCACTGACGAAATAGGTCACAACTGATGGGTTGAAACATTGGAGTTCATTGTAGTAGGCAATGCTAGATTGGAAATGGTTGAGGAACCTATTTCTGTCAAAAGAAAATCCACATTATGACTACCAAAGGCACCATCACTACAGCCTGTTGACAGCTGCAAAGAACAATTTTTATTGAATCCTGCATATTGTACGTATCAGTAATAGAGCTGAAAAAGTGTTTATTTATTCAAAGCTTTGTTCAATAATACCAGCTTTAATCACATTTCGAGCATCAGATCTGACCCTGAAAGGAAAAAAGGAAGAAATGGCTTTTATTCCGTACCTGGATGGTTTGCTTTCTCCTTTGTGCTTATATAAAGATCATGGCACATCAGGCTTGATTTACCTTCCAGGATTAGGAAATGAACATCAGCATACAGGATGCGATGAACACACCAAATCCATCTTACCACTCTTCTTTTTTGTGTCCTCCCTGGCTTCCAAGGCACACACTTAGCCCCATAAAATCCCAGTTTATCAATCAACATGAACTTCCAACCTAATGCTGTTAGTTTTGCTGTAAGAACCATGCAACATGTTGTTGACTGAGATATAACAATATAAGCCAATTTGATTAGTTGATTGCTAGATGACACCTCTGCTACTTTACTCAAATGCATCCCCTGCTTTGGTATTGGAGAATAAAGGGCTAACGCTGGACCATGTATGTGGGATGCTATTGTCAATGATTATACAAAACATTAATAATGATGCAAAGACTTTGAAAAGAAAACCAACACCCAAGATCTTGTAGGTGAAAGTGAGGACTGCAGATGATGGAGTTTAGAGTCAAGAGTATGGTGCTGGAAAAGCACATCCGAGGAGCAGGAGAATCGATGTTTTGGGCAAAAGCCCTTCATCAGGAAGGAAGCCCAGATCTTATGCTGGGCCAATACATGGTTAGTAGTTGTGACTAAATAACTATTTTGAGAAGTAAATCCCTTGCAAAGAGTACGTACCATACATATCCGAACAACTCCACTGAACAGGTGCACAGTGACTCAGTGGTTGGCACTGCTGCCTCGCAGCACCAGGGACCTAGGTTCGATTCCAGTCTCGGGTGACTGTTTGTGTGAAGTTTGCACATTCTCCCTGTGTCTGCATGGGTTTTCTCTGGGTGCTCCTGTTTCTTCCCAAAATCCAAAGATGCGCAGGTCAGGTGAATTGGCCATGCTAAATTGCCCATAGTGTTAGGGTAGGAGAATGGGTCTGGGTGGGTTACTCTTCAGAGGATCGGTGTCGACTTGTTGGGCCGAAGGGCCTATTTCCATACTATTGAGAATCTAATCTAAAAAAACAGAGCTGCTAGATTTAAACTACCATCTATAAAAGGGAAATTCTTGACCCTGAGATTGCTCACGAAAATCTAGTTAGTTTAGAGCCTGCATAAAATTTAGTACAAACTGAAAAATGAAAATCAATATGTGAATGAACTTGAAAATGATTAACTATGATTGATTTCATTTCAGTAATGTATATTTATAAGTTAATTTTAAAACTGACAGTGATAGATTTTTGTCAACTAAAGCCAAAACAGATCACATTGAAAGACAGAACAAGGTTGTGGGACTAAGTGACTTACTCCTGTTTCAAATTTTCTGTCTACAACTCGGGTTGAATCTTATTTTAGAAGGATTCTCTTCAAAAGAGCTAGTGAGCATTCTCACCACATCTCATCGAACATCAGACATGCCTCTTTAACTACCTACCCTGACCCAATGGTGTCTGATTCTAGCCACATTCCACCATTCTCCGTACGCAGAACAGTTCATCACTGGCACAATGTTCTTGAGTGGGCTTGCACCCCTGGCGTTGGCTTCACTGTTAAAACTTGTTGTGCACCTAAAAAGTGCTCTCAGTCCTGAGTTACTTTGCATGATTCCTGACATTTGCCATTGACATGGAAGTGAAGGGAAAATTGGCACCCTGCTTGGTGCTCAGGGTCCTGGGGATATCCTCCTGGATGGGCTGCAGCCAATGATCACCCTCTTCCTCCCAGGATCAGCAGTAGAGACCATAATACCAGACCATGGCTTCCTAGTCCAAAGTTGCTAGCTTTGTTAAACTGGTCTCAGCCATCTAAAGGAATGCCAAGCAACGTAGGAAGAAGTTCAGTACCCTTCTCCATTCCTGCAGCGTATTTGCCACCATTGTCTCATGAATACCTCACCCTCGCTCTGTTACTGAACACATCTTCCAGCAAGGTTCATGTTCTACCTCCTTATGTTTTACTTGTAACATCTTCCCTCACTCACTTTGAACCAACTCCCTTCACCTCATCCCTGCATATCTTTCCACCGTGTCCTCACTTACTCGGGTCAACTTTGCACTAAAAGTCACAGCCTTATCACCTACTTTCATCTCCCTTAATTACCTGCCTTTTTCATTCCAGGGAGAAAACAGTCCACAACAGAACAAAGCATCATGATTGGTGGTGTGCTGTCCATCATTCAGCCAGTCATCCCTTATGTGGATAGGATCCTGCCTCTGACTACCTTAAGTGGCTAACTGACCAAGTCTAAGCTGTCAGACAGGTATCAGAGGCTACCCTTGACTTAGAGTACTAGGACTCACTTGACTGAGGACTGCTGACCACGATATCAAACGCCCTGGTTTTGTGTCAGTAACTCACCAGTGCCTAACAAGAGGCTCACCTTGACATTGTGTTGAATTGGAACAGTTGCAGTGGTTTTTCTATGTGCGAAGATTAAGTTCTGTATTTGTAGCTTTCAGTACACATAAGAGGAGCACATTGCAAATCCCAGCTGACAATCCTAAATTGGATAATTCTCCACACACTCAGGATTATTTACCAAACAGTGTTGAACACTGTCTTGTGAGTTTCACAAGCATGGATTGGTTGAATATGGTCAGCTCTAGATAAGAGTGGTGCTGAAAAAGCACAGCAGTTCAGGCAGCATCTGAGGAGCAGGAAAATTGACGTTTCGGGCAAAAGCCCTTCATCAGGGCTTTTGATGAAGGGCTTTTACCCAAAATGTCGATTTTCCTGCTCCTCGGATGCTGCCTGAACTGCTGTGCTTTTCCAGCACCACTCTTATCTAGAATCTGGTTTCCAGCATCTGCAGTCCTTGTTTTTACCTGAATATGGTCAGCATCTTGCTTATTGCAAAGGCCTCGAAGGATATGCCGTTTCATATGTTCCACCAACATTCAGGATGTAAAACCTCTGTCTCAAGTATCACGCAGGTTCTGAAGTTCAAATATCAGATTACTCATATGAATGATAGCCAGAACATCTTCCGGTTTGCTGGATGCATGCTGTTGGTATTGCTACTGCATAGTTGTAGCATGAAACAACTAGCTTTATCTATTGTTCCAAATTTTGAGATATCTTCCAAGGTATATTTGAGATAAACTGGACATCTTTCAGGACCAATATTCTGTGTGGTTAAACAATTGTACAGTGGGTTCAGCAAAGGGAGAAAATGCTTGGGGCTGGATGTATAAAAGGCAGTTGTCCTGAAGCAGTTACTGTCTGACAGAATAGAGGGAGTGAAGATTTCAGTTAGGGATAGGGTGGCAATCAAGTGTGTTGCTAGTTGTAGATGTTTTACAGTTTTGAGTGTTGCTGGACCTTTGCTACCCAAGCGTGCGGACAATCTATCATAGTGCAAACCTACGCATTGTAGAGTTGGAGAGTCACTAAGTAAATTACTTACCACAGAATTCACAGCCTCTGAGTGCGGTTGTTGCCACAGCATTTAAATGAATGTTTTTGGGAGATTCAAGGATACTGATGCACTAAATGTAAAGAAAGGCTGTTTCTTTTTAAAGATGGCATTATCTGACAATTTTGTGGTGAGACTGACATTTGACACTGGTCAGCTCAAACATAAATGTTGGCCAAATCCTGTTGTTTGGACACTGTCTGTTACATTGACAGATTTCAGACAGAATTAAGCATGTTATTGTTAACAAACATCCTAATGTCTGACTTTATGATGAACGAGGAGTTATTGATGAAACAACTGGAAATCGTTGGGCTTTTGGCACTAACAGGAGGGATTGCTGCAGTCATGCTCAGGAACTGAAATGGTTAGCCTCTAAAAGCCACTTTCTTCTGATTCCTGTGGACTTTATTTTTTGACATTGACCATTGCATGGCATTTGACTGTTGCACTGCATTTGACTGGATCTTCCTCACCTCTGGGAGTCAGATCTTTGCATGTGTTTAAACCGTAGCTATAAAGACATCTGGAACTCAGTGTGCCTTGCATATTCCAAACTGTATATAGGTGAAAATTAAACTGCTTGATAGCACTGTCAATGATTCCTTACATCACCTTGCTGAGGATTTGAGACAGTTCTAACTGGATTGAATTTACCTTGGTTATTGCTGGAAAATATTTCACCGCTGGGGAGATGCCAGTCTTTTCCTGTAAAAGAACAGATTGGTGAGTGGCACAGATAGTTCTGGAGCACAAGTTATTGATACTGCAGCTGAATGTTATCATGCCCATTGTCCTTACTGTGTTCAGTGCACTCAACCATTTTCTTTCTTGATAACATATGGAGTGGAGTCTGGCATTTAAGATGGAGGTCAGTTTGGATTATCTGCTTGGCATTTCTGGCTTAGCATTGTTGCAAGAGCTTTGTTGCGAGCCACCAGCATAGTTGTCTTCCACTGTTAGTCTAAATGTCAGAAGTAGGGGAGGAATCCCAATTGTCAGTACATTATCCTGACTAATTATGTATGCAATATCAAGAGAAAATTTAAAATGTGGAGTTGGAAAGATATATGAATAATCACCACAAAGCTGGCTATCTGTGGTGTATAAGTTGTAAATGTTTGAATCCTCGTGAGACAAAAAAAAACAATCTTTTCTATGATGGCCATGTATCAATTATTTAACTATCCAACACTGACTATATTTGAGTCTATAAGCATCAAATGGTATATCAGTTGTAGGCAGATGGTGGTGTAGTGGCCATCTCACTGGTGCGATGATGATCTGGTGATAATCTAAAATATTGGAGAACTTTAGCAGGTCTGGCAGCACCTATGGAGAGAGAAACAATATACACAGCCTGGTATGACACTTCTTCGGAATGATTTGGAGACCTGGTTTATATCCGAGCATAGCAGATGGTGAAATTTGAATTTGATAAAAATCTGGAATGAGAAGCTAGATTAATGGCAACCATGTAACCACAGTCATTCATAGTAAACACCCATCTGGTTTACTAAGGTTCATTAAGAACTCTGCATCCTTGAACATGACCTACATGTGATCCCAGACATGATTGACACTGACTCTAACTGACCTTGGGTAATAAGCGACACCAACATCCCATGAACAAGTTAAAAAAAAGACTGAAGAGTTAAAAACAAGGTATTCCCTTGTGTAGTTTGTAACTATAAATATGAATAACATTTTCCCTCATGATTCATTTTGCTACAGTTGGCACAGTGTGCAGAATGTTAATATAAGATTCAGTATAACTTAATCCATTGGCAGTTACAGAGAAAATACACTGGATGGCAAGGGCAAAATCTCATGTCTCCAAGGACAGAGCAGCACAAAGTTTGATACTGCTTCACCTCTCTGCATAAAACATTTATCTCCTTATGGAACCTTTTGCCTTAATTTCGGATGTCAGAAATAATAAGACATTTATTATATAGATTTATGCAAAGTTCAAACATATTCACATAGTGCTACTTCCTTGGAGGGAAGATTCTTAAGGATGTATCAACAGCAAAGAAAAACATGTGAAAATAGCAAATTCAAAATTCCAGAATTTCCTTTTCTAGAACCATTTCTGAATTGTCTAATTTAGAAAAAAAGTATGTATTTTGGCCAAGATATTCACAGGGAGGCAGGGTGCAGGAAGCACAAGGAATATCCAGGCTGATGGAAGTTTAGTCAATCAGCATGACAAAGAGTCCTTAGCAGATTGTTGCACCTCTTGAATCTGGCAGCCGGCCACATCAATAGACCATGCAACAGACAAGAAAGAATGATTGTGGCAGAAGAACACAGTCGGGGTTCAGTGGGAACTGCCCCTGTCACTGGAAAGAAATATCCACTCTGGGCTATACTCAGGGAGCCTGGGGAAAGGTTTAATGGAAGGCTAGAGATTGGAAAGGCTGGAGACTAGGAGGGCAGAGAGAACATTACTGTTTCTCCTGGCTTGCAATGAGGGCAGAAGGCATTATGAACTTTCGGGTAGCATGAACTGTCTCTGATCAGAGTCTGGCTTTCTGTCAATTGTTGTTAAATCTTTATTGCAGAGCCAATTATGTCAATGTACTATGAATTTGGTATGTTAATTAGGCGCCAACATCTCTGTTGTGGGAGTTTAATCTGTGGGCTGGTTAAAAAATTTCTCGGGCTGGTGTTCCTGATTCTGATACTTAAATGTCTTGGCCCCAGCTGATTCTCCTACCTGTCAGACCTGAGAGCTTTGACTCCTGGTCAGAATCAGGTTCTGATATTTACACACTGAACATAGTGCTACTATTGTTAGGTTAAGTACAAACTGCCTCATTGATGTTCTGCTGTGCTTACTGTTTGTTCAATCATAGATTGATGGTATTTGACAATCTAGTCTTGCTGCCACACATACTGCTCCATGAAAATTTACAACTTCCTCATTGGTACCCTAGTGCAATCTGTCTCCCAGCAATTGCCAGCAACAGATTCACAAGATATTTACTCATGGAAAGTTTTCTGTGACTGTGCCTTATTGATCTGATGCCTAATATTAAAATAAAAGGTCACAGCTTGCCAATCCCAGAGAGATTTATATCTGTCACTGCTTTGAAATCAAAATGTGTGACAGCAAAAATTCAATTTCCTGCAGTCTCTTCCCTGTTATAGTTGTAGGTCAAAATAAATAAGTTGCTGAGCTGAATTTTCCGCCAGGTTAATGCTGAACATTTACAGCTACTGACATATCTGTCTTTCACTACTGAGTGCAAGCAAAAAGAGATTTATTTTCATTTTCCCTTACCAATTTCAATACTAATTGTTCTCTCTTCCCCTGAATTTTTCCTGAATTCATTCCCTTCTCTTTTATCGAGGGAATTGGTGTATCAACCTCTGCTGACTGCGGTGCATTGTTCAGTTGCCATGACTCATTTCTCAACAATGAGAGCAAGTAGGGTATTCACATTGCAAAGAGAATCAGACCCAGGTCCAATCCTGAGCTCACCCAATAGCTTCAAATGTACCTGTATCAAGTCCACTGGCCACCCTCTAATACAAACCAGACCAAACTCAATACAGGAAGAATGTGAGT